>NC_083732.1:74024617-75344974 GCF_028564815.1 Eubalaena glacialis
CTAACACCGCTGTTCCTATAAAGCCCCCAGGTCCCTCTAGCCAGAGCGCAGGAAAATCATTATCACTGTCACCTATTGCGGGTTATCTCCCATCTGCCATGCTAAGTTGCTTGAGGCTGGGGAGAGTGGCTTATTCATCTTTACACCCTCCAAAGCACTGCAAGACCCAGGAGACAGTGGGTGCTCAATCACTGCTGTTGCGAGGACGTCCTGAGCTGTTATTGTCTGTACTGCAATTGCCCTATTTCAAGGTGGACTCCACTTATTATATGGCCCCCCGATTTCTCTTTTGTTCGACTGCTATCATGCTTTCCATCTGGCTGCTAAACAAAATAATGAGGAAGTTTACTTTCTCAGTATTCTCACCTAGGCTAAATAAAATGCCCTGTACATACACCAAGTATTGAACGGGTCTCTGAGGAAGGTCTTGAACACAAAGGTGAGAGGGTCTGTTTGCCAGGCTCCTCGGGCTACGACACAAAGTCCAAAGCAGCCTCAGACACAGGTTCCTGGGTTTATTTGCAGTTACTGGCAGATCTCTTTCTCTCTTTTTTATTAAACATGTTTTGAGACTCCAAATGCGAGGAAACTGTAACAAAGGTTATTATTAACTCAGGGAGCTTACCTCCAAAAAGTTTTCCAAAGGGCAGCCAATGTGACACGATCATTCTGACAGCTATGACAAATTAAGCTTTATTTGCCCAAGAGCCCTCCCTGTTCATTTAGCTGTGATCACTGAGGCCTCATGATCCTAGCTGAGGAAATGCACACCCAGCTGTCACTCAGAGCCTCAGAGCTCACAGACTGAGTCTCCAGGTATTCCTGTACAACGAACAGAAAGCACCCGAACACCACCACCATCGGGAAGGGCGCCCTCGAGAGGGGGCTGCCTCACATCTTGGTACACGGGGCTCCATCATGACCTTGTGTGATGGCCTCAGAGCCTCTTTAGAGGAACCAAAGGTCAGCATTTGCTGTGGGCAGGGAGCCAATGGCAACTGACTCTACCGACTGCATGATCTTTCAGGACGTGCTTACATCATTTAAAAATTCAAAGGTATAAAACCTGGAACTAAGATGAGACTTTCCTCTGGTGTCCATGGAAATGGCTAAGGAAGGAAGGATCTTTTAATCTTCTGCTGCATGCCCTGTACCTTACATGGTCCCCCACTCTGATATCACAACAACCCAGAGAGTCAGACATTTACCCCAAAGACCAGGAAACTGTGGCCCTGCTAAGGCCCCAGAAGTAAGTGCCAGGCTCCAGGACTGTCTACTCCAAAACAAGTACACTTGTTCATACTTTTCTAAAGGGCCATCCTGCTCCCTCAAAAGGGAGTTCAGATTAAGGTGGCTAGATTTTAAAATGAATTTATTAATCTAATCCCTCCCAAGGATATATTCTGTGAAAGAGAACAGGGAAACGGGGTGGGAACTAGAGAAGCAAACAGAAGCAAGAGAGGTTTTGGATGGTGACAATAAAGAATCACTCATGGGACTTCCCTGGTGGTGCAGTGATTAAGAATCCGCCTGCCAATGCAGGGGACACGGGTTTGAGCCCTGGTCCGGGAAGATCCCACATGCTGCAGAGCAACTAAGCCCGTGCGCCACAACTACTGAGCCTGCGCTCTAGAGCCCACGAGCCACAGCTACTGAAGCCGGTGCGCCTAGAGCCCGTGCTCCGCAACAAGAGAAGCCACCGCAATGAGAAGCCCGCGCACTGCAACGAAGAGTAGCCCCAGCTCGCCGCCAACTAGAGAAAGTCCGCGCAGCAATGAAGACCCAACGCAGCCAAAAGTAAATAAATTAATTACTTAAAAAACAAAACAAAACATCACTCACAGCCAATACCAAATGAGGGATGCATGGGGTGAGGCGCCTGAGTGGGCTGAGGTGGGGGATACAAGCCCAAGGAAGCCCTTCTCCCAAGGGGGAAGCAGAGTACAGGGCTCTGATGTGGATGGGCTGGTGCGGGGCTTGGTACTGGAAGGTGAGCACTAAACACTTGCAGAAATGCAGGCAGGAGGGGGTTAGAGCATCTGCAAACCTCTGGCCTTGGCCCAGCTGCTGTTTCATGCTGGGGCCTGCAGGAAACAGGTGGTCACTTCCATTCACATCCTGGCAGGAATGGAATTTCTGTGTCACATTTGGGCCTCAGATCCTTCACCCAAAGTAGTGTTCTCCTGATGAGCCTTTAAGTGAAGGGGTGACCTGCCTCTAAAAGCTAGAGGGCTGGGTTTCATAGCTACACTTTGGATGCATGCACTTGCTCATTCGTTCATTTCATACAAACTCTGACTGAGCCCAGGTGTGAAGGTTGCTATGGGAACACGAAACCAAATCAGTCTGAACTTGCCCTCAAAGAAAGTCTGCTCTCACAGAAGACTTAGACACAAGTTAGATAAATTAAGGAGGTGAAACAGGTTTGGGAGTTTATAAAGGAGATGTATTAATTTCAGTTGGGAGTTAGGATAGTGCTTCCCAAGCTTTACTGTGCATAATAAAAATCACCTTTGAAACCTTCCCTTCCTTCTCATGAAATTCCGTGATTCCTCTATCTTTTTTTAGGGCAGAAGACATTGACTTTATGGCATTTTCCTTTAAGTCAGAGAATGTAGCCTTTGACAATAAATCTAATAAAGATGTTAATCATAATTTTTTTTTAACCTCAGAGAGATCTAAGGAAATTTCAAATGTCATGACTACAAAAGGTTTAAAGATTGAACACTGCTACCCAATGTTAAAGGTCATTCCCTTTGATCAATGGAGAAGACATAGTTAAGAAAGTACACAGAAGTGTTTGTGATCAAATCCACAACCAAACTGGCCCTTAGAATTCAGTAATGCTGCTGAATGGAGCTTCAAAGGAAGCCCCAATCATCCAAAAATAAGCTTGGAAAGAGAAGAAACAGGAAAAGGGATCACACTCGCACATTCCATTTCCAAAGTTCCTTCCCTGGAGGAGATCCGTGCCCTTTGGAACACTGTCAGGAAACCGCAGGGTCCATGGTGGGATAAGCAGACACCTGCGGTCCCCACATCCTCAGAGCAGTTCTGGTCTCCCCGGTGCTCCAAGAGAACAGAAAGGGCCACAGAGCTAATTACTACCATTCAAGCATGAAGCGGAAATATCCCCCAAATGCTTCCCTTATAATAACCTAGGAGTTTTTAGATTAACACCCATCATAGACATACTTCCTGCCACTTTGGTCAGGACACAGGAGGGTGACAGGGACCCTGAGGCCACAAAAGAATGAGTAGCAGAGGACAATGATCCATTTCTTAATCACTAGTGATTATTGCCTTAACGTTAAAAGCAAACAAATGATAAATATCATGTCGGAAATACAGAAACAGCCCTCACAAGGTAAAGAATTTTAATTAACTGGGAAGGCCACTTTGAATTCATCGAAAGGCTGTACTGGCGATACAAATGGATGTATTAACTAGACATTTTAACAACAAAAAAAGGACTTCTATTTTTCAAATGCATATACAGTAATGAGCTAGGTTAAAAGGTGTTGGCTAGCAGAAGTCCTAGCAACCTGCTTTAATGAAGATGTAAAATTCTCACAACAAAACTGTGTAAACAAGCTTCTCTAAAGTGCCATAAAAGCAGATGCTATTAAACAGACAATCTTTCTGATAGTATTAACTTGCCTCATAGATTTCTTTCCTATGTAGTGTTAAGACCGTTATTGTCTAAATGTGCATAAACTTGGGAGCTGGGAAGCCTAATTGAACAAGATTTCTGCTAAACTGCCTGCCCCCCAAAACTAACAATAATAGTGAATGAGATAAACATTATAAAGACAGACTAATATAATAAGCCTATCACACTGAGCTGACATTTAATGAGCACCTACTATGTGAAAGGCTCTTTCACATATACTGTTTACTAGCTGGACCCTTCTCAACTTCAGTGCTGAAGAAGAGCTGTTCATCCCATTTCACAGATGAGGAAACTGAGTGGCTTCCCTTAGTTCTTACAACTGATCATGCTGGGCTAAGAACCCAGCTCTCTCGACTCCCAGGCAGCCCACTCCCTATTCTTTCACCCTCTTGAGCCTATTTCCCACCAAGCAACTGGAGGCAATGCTAAGAAATGCAGTCACTCTGGGTCAGTAGAAAAACTATCCTGTCTGATGTGATGGTTGTTTGATTATTTTAAGAAGTCAGAACAGGAAAGGATTCAGAAATTATACACACTCTTTAAACACTTTAACTTAAAACATTCATTCTTCAGTCTTGTGATAAAGGGCCAAGGTCTTTCCTTTCGAGTATGGATCTGCTGTATGGAGGTCTGTGGTCTTTCTAGCAAAAAACCACACCCTGCAATGTGTGATTTCAGGTTCCTTTAAGGAGAGTTTCACTACTTGCAAAGAGAAGAGTCCTTCTAGATTTGAACCACCACGATCCCCCCCCCGCCCCACTTTTTAAACCGATTCAGCTCAACCATACCTAAAACACCAGGATTTTTTAATACGTTGCTTTTCAAGTCTTTCCAAAACACACAATGTAGTTTTAAGAAAAACCATGTCTCTTCACCCTCAGAATTCATCCGTTAATATAGTTCATTCAATTACATAATTACAAAAAGCAAGTACTAGTGGTAAAAACAACTTTGGGGGACAAAACACAACTAACCAGGAAGCCGAGCACACTCCTCTGGAGGGAGCAGATGTGGTAGGGGACAGACAAGGGAGTAATCACACCCCCACTGTGGACCACGGGGAGGGAGGGCAGCATCTCTGCCACTGGAGGCCAGTTAAGATAGGGTTTGTCACACACACCTGTAAGTGCCTTGGGACAAACACTGGGCAATTCCATCAGAAAGCAGAGCAGTATTAGAGCAGGAGAAAAGGTGAGCCCCAACAAACATGGGTCTAAATAACCATGACCTTCACAAGCCCCAGGACCTCTGTGAGCCTCAATTCCCGGAATGAGTGGTTAAAACAGTGTTCCTCACGCACCTGCCACAAAAATTCAATAAGAATATAGAGAAAGCACCCAGCCCCAGCCTTGGAACATAGAAATGCTCGATAATCATGAGCTCCTTCTCTGCCTGTGTACCTTTCTCCCTCAGCGGCTAGCAACGTGCTTCAAAGTTGAAAGCACTGAAGATGGATGGATGGATGTATGGATGTATGGATGTATGGATGGATGGATGGATGGATGGATGGACAGACGGACAGAAGGAGAGCCAGATGGACAGCTGGTGTGGTGGCAGAACTTTAAAAACCCTTCATTTTAGTAACTTCCTTGGCTCAAACAGCCCAAATAAATGAATCAAGAAGCTATATCCTGAAGCAGAGTTTTCCCCACCAAAAGATGAATAAATTCTAATTTTATCAACAACATGGATAAAAGGAAGAGAGGCTAGCAGAAGAGAATTCAGAAAGTATCAGTCCCGGATGTTAAAAAAAAGAACTGGCTCACTGGTGGATACATCTTTTTTCCCTCTTCCTTCCAATTGCACTTACTGAGAATGAGGATACAGGAGAATGAGTGTGGTTTTTTTTCAAGGGGCAGAGAAATGCATAGACAACTAAATCCAGCAAAAAGTTAAATTATTTACCTTTTGTTTTCAATAAACAGCAAGTCTAAAAAGGTTAAAAGGAAAATAGTTCCAGAAGGACAACCATGTGTCTTGGTTTCAAGTACAATACTTAGCATTTCATAAAATGCACAGTTAACTGGAAAGATGTTTAAACTCTGAAATGAAGCAAGTGCAGAATACACACTTTCTGTGGTGGAAGTGGTATGAATGAAAAAGCAGGCAGAATGGAAGGCCCTAAGCTCAGCACATCTTAAGTTTTTTTAATGGAATCAATCACAGCAGATAAAGCTTTCACTCATTCTGTAGATTTTTTTTTTTAAACAAAAGCTCAAAGTTCAAGAAGACACACCCAAAATACCTTGGGAGGGGAAACTATACTCAGAAGAAAAACATCTCAATTTTAAAAGGAGCCAAAGTCAGCTTACCCTTCTCAGTTTCAGCTAATTCCCATCTTCCTTCCAACAACCCATGTGGGTCTCACTAAGCTTTAAAACTCCAGATATTTCCTCAGCTAGTAACATATGCATTAACCCACCCAGTTGGGAAATAATGAGTCTCTTAAGGCAACCTCACTTTTCTTCTATGTAACTTAAAGAAAATATGAAAACAGTCAACGGCCTCTGTCTCTCTAAGCCTCAGTTTCCTCATCTGTGGAATGGGGATAGTGGAACCTATTTCAGACAGCTGTTGTGAGAACTAAAGATACATAACAGACTTAGAACTCCCTGCATAATAACTCCTCAATCCATAGTAGCTGCTATCATTCTTCTGCTCTATATAATTAGCAAAAAAAAAAGAAAAAAAAAAGTAAGGATCTTCGATCAATAAACTTGGCAGAGTGAAAAAAAACTGCTAACACTTAGTGTAAAGGAGACAACTCTCCATCTAGTGAGAGGGTATCTGGCCAAATCCTTCCAAAAAAAGCATTTGGCAATAAAGAACAAAAGCCTTAAAAATGCTTGTGCCTTGACTCAGTAATTCTACCTTAGGACTCTAACTTAGGGAATAAGATATGCAAAAAAATGCACAGGAATGCTTGCTGTGGCATCATTTATAATACTGGAATGCTGGGAACAAAGATAAAATCAACAGCCGGGAAATGGCTGAAGAAACAGTTGTATGTTCATATGAGTTCATGTTTCTGCAGCCATGAAAAAGTTATTACAATATAATTTAAAAATTAAAATCTGTACCCCGAACTTAGAGACTTTATGTGTAATATATTAATATATTTAAAATATTGTGCATTCACACAGTTGAACTATACACATATGCATGTATATATGTATATACATATTTATGGAAAAATATTAGAAGTACAATAAAATATTATGTTAGGTATTTCCAGATGGTGAAATTACAGGTTATTTTTACACATTTGTAAGAGGATAACTGCTCTGTGTTTTTGAAATTCTGTGCAAAGAATTTATTTTAAAAATCAGAAAAAAAACGTTATCAACAAGTTTGTGGGAGAGGGAAGGGGGAGGGGCAGTATAGGGGTAGAAGATTATTAGGTATAAAACAAGCTACAAGGATGTATTTATTGTACAGCATGGGGAATATAGCCAATATTTTATAACAACTATAAAAAGAGTATAAAAAAAGGTTTGTGAAGTGTGTGTGATGGAGAGAGAGAAAGTACGTTAAAGAGATATCTCCACAGCCTATCTTCATGAAAACCAATTGGAAGCACACTGTTAGTAGCTGATGCTTGAACACACTGAAAAAGGGGACAGAATATGATCCCCTTAGGCCCACAGTTTGAGACGCATTAAGCCTGGGGTCATTTCCTTGAAGACCTGGGCACATGGGCATTGCCCATTTCCACGTATGTATGATCATCTGTGTGTGTGTGTGTGTGTGTGTGTGTGTGTGAGCTCCCAAACCAAAACCACATTTAAATGCGTGAGTAGCACATAATTCTGTAGCACTTTGGTTTCCCCGGCAACCTTATCTCTGTCTTCTTTGATCTCAGCCACAGATGAAATCATCTTGGTCCTCCAAAGTCCCTGAGATCCACTGCCAGCTCCAGAGTGGCCGACCATGGCAGAATGCTCACTCGCTAAGAAAGAAGTTCTAATCAACAAATTTTTTCATAACACAATGGATCTTAAAGAGTGGAATCTTGATATCTTCACCATTTGAGTTCCAAACTGTCTGATTTTCATATGTTACCAAAATTTAATTTTAGCATCACGTAAACATAATTAATCTTTTTCACTAAGAGGAAGGAAAAAGGAAATTACATTTAAGTCTCTAACTTTGCTAAACAGTACCAAAGTCTAAACATTTACCTGCTGTCTCCACCTGGGGTCCCTTGAGCAGCAAGTGGGGGGTTTCCCAGACCTAATTTTAACAAGTGAATGTCCAAATGGGGGAAAAAACCTTCCAGGGTCTGTGAGCAAGGCTTTGACATCTGAACACTACAGGTAGAATATTATGGAGAAACCAGGAGATAATTTCAAACAGGGGATGAGGAAACTTTAAGTCATCCATTTATGATCCGGTAACTATCAGAGGACTTAAAACATTTTATGAAAATGTGTCTGCCCCTTAAGTCATTTTTCTAATGATGTGTCTGTCTAAATAAACTGGCTAAAGTTAGGCATTTCATGCAGTTCTTTAACCATAAACACTTAGTGGGGGCCGACCATTAGGCTGGCATTGTGATAGGTCTTGGTGACCCAAAGGTGAAAAAAGGTCGCCTGACTCAGACACTTTCTCGGGTTTGTCAAAATATACATCTTTCCGTGTACAGAACAAAACAGGGGCTCCCACACATGCAGGGTGGTTGGTAGAATTGTTCTTCCCCACAAGAACCCTAATAACACTGATCTTAGAGCAGCTACAGTAATGTGTGTCCATTGTGGAATCACAAGCTTAAAGCATGCTCCTTTACAAAAACAATTTTTAAACTATTTTCCCAAGTCTCATTTTCTCTGTTATAGCTCAGCATGATTTCCAATTTTAAGCTCAAACGTTTGACTTCAACTCCTTATCATAAGTGCCCGGAAAGCAATAATGACCACGTGCATCTTACTATTCTGAGAGCTTCTAAGCTTTCAGTAGAAACAGTTGTCCAAGTTCCCAAACAGACAAAACCCAGCGTCCTTCTCCCTCAGCCCAGGTGGTAACACAAGGACCTTTGCTCTCTAGGGGCAGAAAGGTCAATGACCCTCACCTAACTTCAAAAAGACTGTGGTACCACCATGAGCTGCTAAGGCAAACGAATCCCAATAGTTCCTGCTATATTTCTCCCCCACCGCCACCCCCCGCTGTAAATACGTCTATTTAGAAAAAATGATGATGTATTCAAAATACATTTAATGGACAGTGGGTTTTTTTTTTTAATTGTATTTAATTCTTTTTTTTTTTTTTTTGGCGGCACCACACGGCCTGCAGGATCTTAGTTCCCCAACCAGGGATCGAACCCGTGCCCCCTGCAGTGGAAGCGCAGAGTCTTAACCACCAGACAGCCAGGGAAGTCCTTAATTCATTTTTTAAAGGCAGTCCTGGGCCATGCTGAAACCTCAACTTCAGGAAACCAGGAATCCATTTCCTTTGTATTTTCTTCCCTTCCTCCCAAGGTAATATTACCAAGGCTGAGTTCACAAGCTTTAGTCCTTTAACCTAATGGCTCTGCCATCTCATCTTAAGTCAATTATATATTAAACAGTTTATGATCTGGAAAATGTGCAATAATAAATATAGCTGACATCTAATCAGCATTTCTTTGTAAATAAATGGAATAAATAATCAGATACTAGGAAATTTTTTTAAGCTTCTAAACATATTTTCCTGGATCACAAAGAATAAGTCCTGGAGTTTCTCAAATTATCTTTTAAATAAGGCATCTCTTACACATTCACTGATTTTCAATTTTTATTTATTTATTTATTTTATTTTTGGCTGTGTTGGGTCTTCGTTTCTGTGCGAGGGCTTTCTCTAGTTGCGGCAAGTGGGGGCCACTCTTCATCGCGGTGCGCAGGCCTCTCACTATCGCGGCCTCTCTTGTTGCGGAGCACAGGCTCCAGACGCGCAGGCTCAGTAGTTGTGGCTCACGGGCCCAGTTGCTCCGCGGCATGTGGGATCTTCCCAGACCTGGGCTCGAACCCGTGTCCCCTGCATTGGCAGGCAGACTCTCAACCACTGCGCCACCTGGGAAGCCCTCACTGATTTTTAAAAGCAAGTTAAATCCATACTTTGATAATTTAGACAACCTGCAAGAAATCCAATGGCAAATCCTTCAAAACTTAAACTACTACTGAGAAAATGGTATGCAATATTTGGATACAACGGAACCAAGGTTTCCCAAGTGCTTTAAAAGACTAAATGCTGGGCTTCCCTGGTGGCGCAGTGGTTAAGAATCCACCTGCCAATGCAGGGGACACGGGTTCGAGCCCTGGTCCAGGAAGGTCCCACATGCCGCGGAGCAACTAAGCCCGTGCACCACAACTACTGAACCTGAGCTCTAGAGCCCATGAGCCACAACTACTGAGCCCGCGTGCCGCAACTACTGAAGCCCGTGAGCCTAGAGCCCGTGCTCTGCAACAAGAGAAGCCACTGTAATGAGAAAACAAACAGTAGCCCCTGTTCACCACAACTAGAGAAAGCCCGTGCACAGCAACGAAGACCCAACACAACCAAAAATAAATAAATAAATAAATTTATTTTTTAAAAAAGACTAAATGCCCCTGAGTTTTAAGCCTTTCATACTGAAGAGAGCCATTAGAAAGCTATTACCCACTCACTGAGAGCTCACTTTGCCCTCCTCCCGTAATTCCTCAGGCCCACAAAGAAGCTCATCTAGCTCCTGAGCAAGACGACAAGATTAGCACCCATAGGAGTGCACCCTATTTCCAGAAAATACATTAACTTGGAAAGGCTTGGGGCCTTTGCACCAAAGCCAGTGGGAAGCTCAGTGACATTTCCCAAGGAAGCCCAGCAGCCACCCACGCCCTGGTCTCAGGTTCAGAAGGCAGGAAGCAAAAGCCACCCTCCCCTCAAACTGCATCCACTCCCAGCTCCTGACCAGGAGATATTTCATCACAAAGTGAAATAAAGTGAGACTCCAAGGCTGTGGGAGCTGCAGTGAAACAGACATCATATGGCTGTGACTATGCCACGATGAAAAATGCCTAATTTAACCAACACCATAGGGTCCACGTCTGCAATCACCAAGCCGTGGGGTGCACACAGCCAGCCCTCCCACAGCTTCTACAATATCCAGCCTCATGGATTGTGATTTAATGTCCTCCAAAAAAGAGTTACCCTTCCTATCTTTTGTGAGCTACCTGTTATCCATCTTCCAAAAGTGTCAGAAAGTAATAGTCCTAATAATAATAGCCATTTCCTGCAAATCAAAACTACAATGAGGTATCACCTCACACCAGTTAGAATGGGCATCATCAGAAAATCTACAAACAACAAATGTTGGAGAGGGTGTGGAGAAAAGGGAACCCTCTTGCACTGTTGGTGGGAATGTAAATTGATACAGCCACTATGGAGAACAGTACGGAGGTTCCTTAAAAAACTAAAAATAGATTTACCATATGATCCAGCAATCCCACTACTGGGCGTATACCCAGAGAAAACCATAATTCAAAAAGACACATGCACCCCAATGTTCACTGCAGCACTATTTACAATAGCCAGGTCATGGAAGCAACCTAAATGCCCATCGACAGACAAATGGATAAAGAAGTTGTGGTACATATATACAATGGAATATTACTCAGCCATAAAAAGGAACGAAATTGAGTCATTTGTTGAGACGTGGATGGATCTAGAGACTGTCATACAGAGTGAAGTAAGTCAGAAAGAGAAAAACAAATATCGTATATTAACGCATGTATGTGGAACCTAGAAAAATGGTACAGATGAGCCGGTTTGCAGGGCAGAAGTTGAGACACAGATGTAGAGAACAGACATATGGACACCAAGGGGGGAAAACTGCGGTGGGGTGGGGATGGTGGTGTGCTGAATTGGGCGATTGGGATTGACATGTATACACTGATGTGTATAAAATTGAGGACTAATAAGAACCTGCAGTATAAAAAAACAAACAAACAAAACAACTAATACTAAACTTTCATTGGGTTATTTGTATGGAAATATGTTAATATAAATGTTTCAGACATTACATGAAATTTCTAAAAATCTTATATGTTCTGGTATAATGTTATAAGTCATAATTCTAGTTATTACTTTAAAATGTATATCTCAGAAATAACTAAATTTCCTTGTCAATTGCATTATTATGAACTTTCATCAAATCTTTAACCGTGGTCATTTTTAAGTCTTTTGTCATTTACAGACCGTTCTGGGTGTACTCTGATGCTTTTGCAAATATGTTCCTATAAAAGGGTTTCATCTTCAAGGAATTCATGGAGAAGACTCTGACAAGTACAGGTTTCTGGTAACTGACTGTACTGCTGAACTGAATGAATAAGCATTTTCAGAACTCTAATGAAAAACTGATGAACTCATGAAAGTGCTAACAAAAGATCAAGATGAAAAAAAAATTAATTACATGGGACTGAGTGAACTGATGAGGATGATTATAATTTTTGTGACTTTCTGTTTGAATTAAAAAAAAAAAAATCCCACAAGGACTCAGAGGCAAAGAATATACAAATCAATTTTCACTGCAAAGTAAAGGAGCTGTTACAGTGGAGGATTACTGGACTGAATGTCAATATTATGACATAGTATGAGTGTGTTTTGTGTTTGGTAATTGCAATCATTGTTGCTTTTGTTGTGGTCATCCCTTTACAATGCTTGGTGTCAGTCTATTTATCTCTTGTAAAAATAAAATACAGTGTGTGTGTATGGAAAAAAAAAAAAAGTAAGTAACTAACTAAAAAAATAATAATAATAATAATAGCCATTTCCATTCAGACTAAACCCTTAATCAGGAGTTGGCAAACCACACACTGCAGGCCAACTCGGGCCCACTGCCTGTGTTTGTAAATAAAGTTTTATTGAAACACAACCAGGCCCACCCATTTACCTATTTCCTTTGGCTGCTTTTGCTCAACAATGGCAGAGTTGAGCAGTTGTGACAGAGACGTGATGGCTCTCAAAGACTAAACTATTTACTCTGTGGCCTTCACAGAAAAATTTTCCCCTAAATGGCACAAAGCATTTAAACCTCTAGGATGTACATACCATTATCAGCAGGAAGCAGCCCTTACCTAAACAATGCACTGGTGTGGACAGAGGGCTGGGGGCCCTGCTTCTTACCAGTTTTCATGACCACCACATGACCCTGGCCAGCCGCAGCTCCTCTGTCTATACAATAAGGGCATCGATACCAGCTTTACAAGGCTGTTGTGAGGCTCAGACAAGAAGGCATATATAAAAAGCCCCTAGAACCAGGCCTGGTTCTTCAAGGTCCTCCATTAATGCTAGTGACCCCACCACGGCTCCCTGAGTAAGAATTTAGAACTAAATGTGAATCACTGAGATACTACTTTTAGTCATTAAGGCCCCTCTCACCGTGATCTCAAAAGACCACAGACTCAGAGCACTATAATGCAAGGAAAGGGTGCAATGCTCTTAGAAAGTTATAGAAAGTTAAAGGCTCAGGATTTTGTTTTTATACTTGGGGGAAAATACTGTGAACTGTTTGAGAATGAACTCCTTCAATACTAAATGGAAGCCCGCCTCCTGGATACGGAAAAGACCCAGAGCTTAGCCAGCCGCCCAGAGTCTGCTTTCAAACACTGTGTGTAACCTTATTAACAGGCATCAAGTGGAACGGGGGATCCCCAGATGGTGACCAAATCACACCACGGGCCAGCCAGGGAGGTGAGGAGACGACATTTTAAAGGGCTGTGAAATCAGGCTCCTGTTGCTTCATGCTGAGAGGAGGGGTCACTCCAGCCAGAGCACATAGTGATGACAAGGAACCAGGTCACCAGGATGTGGTGTCCGACACAACCAAATCACGACAATGTCCCAGGCCAGGGCAGCCGTGTCTCCTCCCCCCCCACTCCTGCCCTCCCGTTTCCACCCCATCTTCTTGGACACTTACAAACCAGAGCCACGCACACACACAACCTTCAACCACCCCAGACTGCCCCCAAACATTAACATGACATCACGCTATGTGAGGGCAACCGACCCTAAAAAACAAATCTCATAAAGTAGGCAGGGTTTGGGTACCAGTTTTAGAGTTAGGGAAACTGAGGCTCAGAAAGTCGGTATGACCTAGCAGCAAAATCACAGCTATCAGACTTATCCACCACTCCACATCCATCCCTGGGGCCAGCAAGACCTTGGTAGCTAATATGGATGCCCATCTACTAGCTGTTGACCTTGGGGATGTCAATTTACCTCCCTCTGCCCAAGTCCACGCCTCTGTGAAATGGAAAAAACAGTAACCTAGCACACGGGGTTGTCATGAGGCCTAAGTGAGTTAATACCTGAAGAGTGCCCAGGACAGCGCCTACCTCCAAGTACGAATCCATTAAATGTTGGCCATCTGCTGAATCAAGTCTATCTGACTTCAACCCAAATCTTTGGACCACCTCTGCCTTCTCATTCACACCGTCATTGCCCAAACACACGTATGGCAATTTTTAAAATTATGATCTAAGAAAAGCCACCTCCTAGGTTGTGTTAAAGCACCAGGCAACAAGAGCCTTTTTCCAAAGGACATCTGGCTTAAGCTGATAACACGCCACAAAGAAAGCTGATAGCACCCACTGGTCATGCGAGGAAGTCTAAAACAAGAACTTGAGTAGGACACGCCCCCTCAAAGAGCGTTTCTGTTACACACACGTAGCATCCATGGAGCACACTCACAGAAGTTACACTGATCAGCTCCACCTGCTTCGAGCTACCAAACACGGTCCTCGTGGCCCATTTTTTTGGCCAGAGATGACTATAGTTGGGAACATGTCACATTAAAAACATTTCTCTGGAGTTCTGCCCTCTAAATAAAGGCCGCTGATGAATTCTGACTGTAGAAGGGCCCTTCTCTGAAACCACAGACCAGATAAAGAACAATGTGAAAGGCTTCGCAAGAAAAGCAGTTATTTCAGCCAATCTGGGACCTGAGTCTCCACCGAGTCGCACAGTCCCCGCTGACACCCAGCAGGAAAAAACCCTCGCTCAGGAAGAACTTGCTAAATCGCCCAAGGGGCACAAGGACAGGAAAATGCACTGAGCCTGGGTCACCCTGATCCCCGGATTAGGGGACTCAGTGACTTCCTGTTTGCTGGGTTTCACCCTTTCCTGTCTCAGAGCTGCCATACACGCCATCCTAGAGGGAGAGCTTCTTTTGTGATTGTCTCCCAGACCCCTGTTCCTCCTCGGGGGCGGGCGTGGGCCATGCCTGTCTGTCAGAGAGGGCCCCATTCTGTTTCCTTTTCCCTAAAGGATTTTCACTCCCCAACTTCAAAACTCAGTCTAAAGGCCACCTGCCCCTGGAGCCCTTTCCTGCTAGTTCCACCCATTTCAACCATCCCTGGGGGTCCCTTCTCCTCATCCTCCCTCCCTGTCTACCCATAATCATAAACTCCTTAATAACTAGATGAGACCCAGAGAATATCCATTCTAATTTCCTACCCAGTACAGGAATGTACTTATACATTAGCAATGTCCAAGAGAAACATTAGGCAAGCCACATAAGTAATTTTCAAATTTCTAGTGACCACATTAACATAAAAAGAGATGTATGAAAATAATTTTAATAATATGTTTTATGTAACCCAATGTATCTACAATATTGTCATTTCCATATGAAACCAACATACAAATTATTAAAGAGATATTTTAATTCTTTTTTTCCCCATACTAAGTCTTTGGAATCTAGTATGTGATTTCCACTGGAAAATACATCTCCATCAAGACCGGTCACATTTCAAGTGCTCAAGAGCTGTACGTGGCCAGTGGCTACAGTATGGGACAGGGCAGTTCTATACCATGGTCTGTGCAAGGAGTGTGCTCCTTTAAACAATACATAGGAAAAACACAGTTCCTTCCTACAAACACAGCACATTAGTAAATCAGCAAAGGCTACCATGGCTGGGAAACACAGGGCATATGCAGGAGGCCCAGCATTTCCCTGTTAATTCACTAGAACAGGAAGGGACCTGAGTGGTTTCATTGTCCAACTTGACAGATGAGGACACTGAGACCCAGAAAATTTACGTGAATAATCTGAAATCACACAGATAATAGCAGACAAAGGCCTCAAATCTAGATGTCCAGTCACGGGTTCTTCAAATATTAAATATCACACACACACACACAACCATATATCTATTTGGTCACCACCATTGTAGTCTATGCATAATTTAAGATCAAAACTGTTTTAGAAGGCAGCACAACTCTGCTTCCTCCAAATAAGCCCTAAATTTCTGAGATGCAGGAAATTCAACAGAGTCTCACCAATTCAGTCCAATGTTCCCCCTTCCCATCCTTAACTGGGATGTGAGGAATAGCACAAGAAAAAACAAAAAAACAAAAAAACAAAAAAACAAAGATAGTCACAGGCACACCAAGCATGCCTCTTAACTAAATGTACAAAATAAGCAGTATTTCTCTAGTCTAGAGGCCTTTAAGACACACCCACCTCCTCCTTCCACCTCCAATGGACATACTAAGACAGTGAACCTTTCTATCTTTCGAAATTGGATAGGAATCTGTAATAACTGCCATCAAAAGTGCTTCCAAATATTGATCCCGTTGGTTCTGTTTTAATGAATAACCACCTAAACACTCTGAAGTTCTGCCCTTGTGTGAGACACCTGTGATGAGTTAATCTCTGCAATCTCGTTCACATCATGGCTTGACCGAAATGAATTCTCTGCCTCACCTGGACCACCTGTATTCCAAGCTATCTGTCCATTTGGGGGCAACTTTCAAAAGGAAGTGACTGGGGAATTCCCTGGCAGTCCAGTGGTTAGGGCTCACGCTTCCACTGCAGGGGGCATGGGTTCGATCCCTGGTCAGGAAACTAAGATCCCGAATGCTGCACAGCGAGGCCAAGAAAAAAAAAAAAAAAAAGTGACTGATTTAAAGCCAAGACATATTCCATTCTGTGCCCAGATACATGGGGGCTGGCCTTTATCTGGATTGCCTGGATGGGGCACAAGCACAAGGCAGACGGGAGTGGGAGAGGAGATGGGGTGGGAATTCAGAAAGCTGAATCTGATAGGAAAGCGCAGACTGGTTCCTGTGCCAACAAGGGGGTAACCAGCAGCCTTCTGTGCACTGACAGTTGGGGACAGTACAGAAAGGCTTCGGCTCAAAGTTATGCCAAGTACGCTGTGTGGCTTTAGTCTGCCATCTTCAAAAAAAAGGCCAGCTAATAACTTTCCACATGCTGTGGCTTTTATAAGTTTTTCTTCATTACAACTATGTTGGTAGAACATCAGGGAAAAGGAGATACATGCTATCTTTTTAAAATTTTTTTGGCGTAGAGTTGATTTACAAAACCGTGTTAGTTTCAGGTGTACAGCAAAGTGATTCAGTTATACATACATTCATTCTTTTTCAGATTTTTTACCTGTATAGGTTATTACAGAATATTGGGTAGAGTTCCCTCTGCTATACAGTAGGTCCTTGTTGAATATCTATTTTATATGTAGTAGTGTGTGTATGTTAATCCCAAGCTCCTGATTTATCCCTCCATCCCACCCCCCCAAACCACGTCTCTCCTTTGGTAACCATAGGTTTGTTTTCGAAATCTGTGAGTCTGTTTCTGTTTTGTAAATAAGTTCATTTGTATCATGTTTTTAAATTAGGTTCCACATATGAGTGATATCCTATGATATTTGTCTTTCTCTGTCTTATTTCACTTAGTATGATAATCTCTAGGTCCATCCATGATATGTGCTATCTTTAAAACAGTACAGAACAGGCCTTCATAACACTACTATGCATAGAAATACTCCTTTCCTCCTAGGACATACAACATATATGACTTTCTGTGACAATGTTGGGGGAGGTCTACAGTCCACAGAACCACTAGAAGCAACATGCTGTCGAAGAATGCTGAAAACTTAAAAGAATCTTAACTCACTGACTCCCCCCTCCACCCCCGCCCCCCGGAGTGCCCATCAGGAGGCAGCTGGAGGCCTTGGCTGCAAAGAAGTCCTCTTTCTTATCACAGACTGAGGCAGAGCAGCAACGTCTCAGGTTATTTGCATTCCAGAGCTCCTGCTGCTGGGCGGATGCCTCCGGAAATATCTTACCACTACCCCACACAAGGGTAATGAGGTGTATCAGCGTCACTAACCGGCCAGCTAACAGAGCAGCCTCAACTCCACAGAAAGGAAGGACAGGCCTGAGGCGTTCCTGAGGACAGCTGCCAAGAAAATCCTGAGGATGAAGATCTTTGCCAAATGAATTATTAACCTATATTTAAACATTTGACCCTCTTCTCCCATCCAGTCTTCATCTAAAAGAAACGCGTCATTAACAAAGAAAGAATTCGCTGTCTTGAGAAGCGTAACAGAAGCAAAAGTCCTTGCCTCTCCCTCAGTCTCTGCCACTTTCCATGGGGATAAAAGCGTCTGTAAATGCAAAGCGCGTTAAATTATACAGCAGAGAAGTCCTTCTTCCCTCTCCATAGATCACGAGAAAGGATACATCAAAATTATGGAGAGTTTTAAGAAAAACAAGAGTTCCATTAAGTATAAATAAAGGTTCATACTAAACCACATGACGTATATTCTTATGCCAAGAACACCAAGAACCTTGACCCTAAACCCAGCTCAATCACTACTAACAAGATAACCTTAACCAGCTGGGAACGTTTCTAGGTCGCAGATGCTGTACTAACAAAGGGAGGGCATAATTCATATGACTATTCTGTGAGGAGCATAATGTAACCCACCTATTAGCAAACCTGATAACTAACGTGAACAGCCTTTACGGTTTACTTACACGTCTCAATCAAAGAAGAAGTATCTTCTGCACATTCTAGAAAAGAACAAGTTGAGGCTCAAATACAGGCACACCTCGTTTCATTGTGCTTCGCTATATTGTGCTTCACAGATATTGTTTTATATACATAAATTGAAGGTTTTTAGCAATCCTGCATTGAGCAAGTCTACCGGTGCCATTTTTCCAACAAAAATTGCTCACTTTGTGCTTCTGTGTCACATTTTGGTAATTCTTGTAGTATTTCAAACTTTTTCATTATTATATTTGTTATGGTGACCTGTGATCAAGGGTCTTTGATGTTACTATTGCAAAAAGATTACAACTCAACGAAGCCTCAATTGATAGTATTTTTTAGCAATAAAGTATTTTTTTATTAAGGAATGTACATTGTTGTTTTAGACATAATGCTATTATAACACTTAATAGACTTACAGTAGAGCATAGATGTAACGTTTGTATGTATTGGGAAACCAAATAAACTCATGTGACTCGTTTTATTGCAATGTTTGGTTTATTGCAGTGGTCTGGACTCAAACCCACAATACCTCCGAGGTCTGCCTGTAACATTGATAAGCTGTTCAAGGCCACAAAGTTAGAAAGTAATAGAACAGGGTGCTGGGCTCTAGTTTTCCGACACCAATACTTCTAAGAGTCTAATAATAAGGCTCAAAGATCAATTAGGCACTTGATTCTGAATCATAAAAGCACTTCCCGAGTGAAGCACCACGCCATCCTCCCTCTTCTGCTCTGCAGCCCCACAAAAAGCAGAGCAGAATGTGGCCTGGAAAATGATGCGATTATGAGAGAGGAGTGATCACTGCAGCTCTAGCTGTTGACACCCAGGCTTGGGTACCTGCCAGGAGGGCCCACAGAGCCCTGCCTGGCCTACAAACCAAGTCTACTGACCCCTTCTAGGGAAGCTTTTGTTCCTGAAGTCACTGCAAATGGTTCTAAAAGGCAACATGATAGACGCTGACTCTGCTGCCACAGCCAACTGGACAAAGAGAAAGGCATTTCTGGGCGCCTGGGACTTCTGACTCCCACAGCTGGGCCCAGAGGTCCGTGGAATTCCCGAGTATGGAGTTACATATCCCCTTCCTGATGTCAGCAGAGCAAGAAGGGGTCACCACAGTGGCCTCAACACAGGTGAGAGCAATCAGAGTCCATGAAACTCCACAAATATTCAACTTATACCATGTCCTGGGACATGGACTTGCCTGGCAAAAGTCAAAGATGAAGATTAAAGCTTTCTGCTTTCCATACTAAAAAGTTTTTTTAAATGAAGTCACAAAAATTAGAAAAGAAAGATGGTTTTCCTTCTTCTCTAGACACGTCACTAAAGGCAGTCAGCTTAAAAAAAAAAAAGAAAAAGGACACAGTCACAGATGGACTGGGTGTGAACAGAGGCTAGTTCCCTCTGCACAGAGCAAAAAGAGAGTGTGAAGACACAAAGGCTCATCAGCAACACTGTGCCAAAGAGGGTTCCGGGGTCAGCCCCAAGCCTACTGCACATACACTGTGGACAAGGCAATTGTCCAATCCAAATTTAACCCGGAGACCAGGATTGCACAGGACCCCCAGGTACCTACCTCCATAAATGAAGCCTGAGACCTTCAGCTCACATGTGCATCTGCAGGTGGGGTGGAACCCACCCTAAAATCTCACTGTTGACCCATTTCAAGTTGTCAGGTTACAACAAGCATTACAAAATGAAGTCCCTCTCCAACTGCTATGGCTGAATGTGTGTAGACCCCCAAAATTCACATATCGAAGCCCTAATCCTCAGTGTGATTGTATTTGAAGGTAGGGCCTTTGAGAGGTAATTAGATCATGAGGGTGGAGCCCTCACAAATGGGATTAGTGCCCTTATAAGAAGAGACGCAAGAGACATGATCTTTCTCTGCCATGTGAGGACACAGCAAGAAGGTGGCCATCTGCAAATCAGGAAGAAGGCCCTCACAAAGAACCGAATTGCCTGGCACTTTGATTTTGGACTTCACAGCCTCCAGAACTATGAAAAATAAATTTCTGTTGGTTAAGCCACCCAGTCTATGATATTTTTGTTACAGCAGCCCAAACTGAATAAGACACCATCTTTGCATTATTTCAAATGAATCTGAATAAACCCCAGTGATTTTGAACTTTGTTATATATGCTAACAATCTATCAATTTAATTCTGATAAATAATTCCTTTACAAGAACTTAACACTGGTTAAGGACCTGATATAACTGGAATCATGGATGATCAGAGATGAATTCCACAATTTGCTATGAAAATGACCTTTCTGCCCTGTTCACAACAGTTATTCCTGACATTAGGGCAACTTTAATAATAGCCAAATGGTATCCATTACCACACTGATTTAAGAGCTCAGATTCTGTGTATCTGAAAGTTATTATTTATTAAATTTTCCCCATGAGTCTTAATCCATTTCAGTAACTCGCATGTCAGGAATGATCACAGATATGGCGTGCCTTTATTTGACAATATCAGGAAAGTTTCCCTTTAAATAAAGCAAAACACTTGGATCACAACACATGGATCACCACTCTAGGCTTATTCCACAAAAGCTACCTAAAAATCACATGGAGCTACTCAGCTCATTTCTCAGGAAATTAAGGCTGAGAATTATGATTTGACTTCAGAAGCACAGAGCCAATACACTTAAACCAAATTGTTCCCATTGGTTAAATTATAAAGTCCACAGAAATCCTTGGGAGGAAACAAAATACAATGGTCACAGTATCAAAAGAGACCACATAAAAGTACCTGGTCATTATCTGGATCCTCTCCCTAAGCACACTGATGGGACACCACCTGGGCCACTCCACTCCCACCTGGGTGCCCTCCCTGCCCTCTTACAGAAGCCCCTCCAGCCCCTGGACCCCATTTTCCCTGGGACTGGTTTCCCAGGGATATGTCCATCTAGACCAAGTCCCTGAAGGAGAGGCCTGTGACACACACATCTTCAAATCAGCAGCATCAAGCACCATGCCTGGCACACAGCTGGCACTCAAATGCCTGCTGAGTGAACAGTAGGTGGATGGATGGATGTGTAAAGAACCTGTATCCTGAAAAATTAATGAAATATACAGAAGAAACAGAATGAACTAAAATACCTTGAATAGTAGGTGGATGGATGGATGTGTAGAGAACCTGTATCCTGAAAAATTAATGAAATATACAGAAGAAACAGAATGAACTAAAATACCCTGACATTAAAGAAAGGTATGGATATTTTTATGAGGAACAATTAAATCAACTTCAGGCAGTGAGAGCTGTCCCGAACACAGAATTAAATGAGAGTCCAAATAAAATAACTACATAAGTAGAAATACCTCCACATATACACCACTGGAAGGAATAATCCCTCCTCCTGACTCTGTGTGTCTGTTAAAAACAGACCTTGTGCTCCATTTCCCAAGGAACTTGAATAACAAAAGCCACAGAGAATTAGAAACAGTCTCTATTTTCACAGACTCAAAGGCTCTGCCTCGACACGCCCGTCCCCCATGCCAAATATGGCAGGTGGGATAGTCGTTCTAACCAGGTAGATCTCAAAACCACACAACTGTCCCAGTGCCATCCTTGGACTTCAAGAGCGTCCACCCACGGCCATGTCAGAAAAGAACTTTGAAAAGCCCTACTCTTCTCTGGGCTCAACTGCAGGAGATAAAAAGGCACCCGGCAGCCCAGAGTTAGGTTTCAAAACAGCACAAATAATCATTGGAGCGGGTTAGAACAGGCTGGGCCCCAGAAACACGAGGCCTAAACGAGAAGCATTTTAACCCACAGAAAGTCAACAGCGGAGGGAGGGGGCAGGGAACCAATGACACAAGTTTATAATTAGAAGGTATATTTTGGTATTTAGAAAGAAGTACACACACACACACACACACACACATCCTTAAACAGGGGAGGCAAGATCACGGCAATAAACCAGCAAGGCCTCTCCCACAACAGCACAGATCACTACCCCATCCCTCCAAAAGAACGGCACCTCCTGGGTTGGAGCTTAACCCCCTCCCACAAACCTCCCACCATTGGCCAAAAATGAGGCCATGGCTTCGTGAGGGAATCCACACAGTCACAATACTTCTTTCTGTGAAGCGCGTTCTCAGTGCATATGACACCAATGGTTCTGAAATTCTGAACGTGGTGCAGTTTCCAGCTAGTTCAATCCCAGAAGCCCCCGAACTCTTCCACGCCTCCCTTCCTCCTGGGTCCACCCCCTCCCTGGGATATCCTGGCTCTCCCCTCTGTGAAGGGGCTTCTTTCAGTATCCTCCCCAGGAGGGCAAAAGGATGAGGGATTGACACCCTAAAGGGACCGGGAACGCAGGCACACACACGCACACACAATTAACCTGGATCACACTCTGTCCTCTAAAAGGCGCCACCTCTCAGCCCTGAGGCCATTTTTAATCTACAGAGACAAACGGGGACAAGGAGCCACCGACTGGTGAACAGGAAAAACCAGAAACAGCCCCCAAGCAAAATGCCAGAGGGCAGGAGGATGAGTGTGGTCAGTAGAACGTTTATCACTCAGAACCTTCACCCTCTGAGGAAAAAGAGTTTCCGTAAGAAAAACTCACTAACACATCCCTGTTTTCTAAAATAAAGTTGATCGCTTTTTCCAAAGCCAAAGGGGAACAGTGAAACGTAAAAAGGCTGGGAAAGCATCACCCATAAAACCCACCACCCAGAAACAACTCCAAAAATTATATATGTCAGTTTATTTCCTCCTGGGGTTTTTTGGTCCTGTAAACAGATGGATATTTGCAAACAATTCATGCCTGCACAAGCTGATTATTACAGTATCTAGACAAAGAACAAGCTTCATCATCCCCAGTTCCCACCAGAGCGCTCCCTCTTAGAAACAGAAGCTACTATTGTCTCAGGCTAATTCAAAAAGAACCCTGCAGTTGGGACTGTGCATGTGACCATCACGCAGGAAAACTGGCCAAATGGTCAGATAGTGGGATCCTAGCAAAGCCACGGGGGCAGACACCGCTGAGAGAGAACGTAAAGCAGAGCCTCCCCTGCCCAGGTGAGGAGTGCAAGGCTTCCTTCCTGGACCAGCCTCATCCTTCACAGACGAGGCTGGGGGGACCTGGGGATCAGCACAGCCCCATAAAGGTTTCCCCTATTCACTGAAGCCACCAAAGCCACTTTAGCGATGAACCTGTTCACAGTTTGCGCAACACACATTCAGAACCTGTTACACTTCTCTGCACGTGTCTGTCTCCCAACTTAGACTAAGCAATCCTTAAGGTCTGGGGCTGCGCTTCATTCATCTTCGTGCCCTCTATGTCTAGTCGGCACTCAAGAAATGTCTACCGAGTACATAACCCACGAATACCGAGTACTAACCCACGAATACAAGGAGTGGATGGAAGAGACAAGCCTTGAAAATGAAAGAGGTGGCCAACTTCAGTTTCCTTCTACATTAAAGGGGCAGGATGCATCCCAGTCTTGTCTGCAGGCTCTGTTCTTTAGTCTCAATGGGAAAGTCATGGTTGGAGTTTTAGATCTATTTATCCCGTTTGCTAACACTGACAATATTCCAGGGGTCCCTTCTTGGTGAGCCGGGCTCCAGGTTCACTGTGGGAAAGGGGGTAACCTCCATGCTGTTGATACTTGGTATCTCCCTGATGGCACCTGGGAAGTCCAGGATCCAATGATGCCTGAGAACGAAGAGAAGCCGGTCTCCACACTTTCTTGCATCTAACACAAACAGGGATCCCCCCGCTCCGGGGGGAAGCTCCAGGAGTACCAACAACAGTGGTGCTCAGCACTGTATTCCAGGGCCTGGCCCACAGCAGGTGTTCAATAAACACTTCTGAGTGAATGATAAAAGGTACTACATGCCAGGTAGAGCAGGGGACCCCAAGATATACACAGGACTCAGTCTCTGTCACCAAGACGCCTTCCCATCTAAGGCAGTGGTTCTTGATCTAGGCACCCATAAAACAATTACCCTTTCCAAAATACTGAGGAGCCATGCTCTGTCCCGGACCTCCTGAACTACCTCTGAAGACAGGGTCTGGCACGCGTACTTTTCAAAGAGCTACCCAAGTGATTCTGACACTAAGTTAAGAACCTCTGCTCCAGAGAGTAAAATCAAGCTATTGTTATAATATTTATAAATAGTGGAGTGCAGGCTTTTTTTTTTTTTTTTTTTGGTAAGCAGTAATACCTCCCTTCCCACCCTCAGCTTTTCTAACCCTGACAGCACTTTGCCATAATACAAAGTAGGTAGAGATCAAGGGCAACTCCCTAAGGGTCCAAGTGGATACAGCCGTGACGCTGAGCCATTTCAGAGCAGAGGGGCAGCTGCTCTCTTTAGCCACATGATGACATTGGATGTCAGGTCCCCCACTTGACACCACCTCTTGGGGCCACTGTGCCAGGAGTTGCCTACGTGGTCTCCAGAAAGTGGCAGCCAACACTGGCCTGCACCCTGAGGTCTGTGAGCACGTCTCTTCAGGAAAGAAGGAGCACCCGCAGCCCGAAACTCCCTTTTGGGAATTAGCAGCACGCTGCGCTTGGAGGTCTCCTTCGGCCACCTGCTAAAACCTCACGCTAAGTGAACACCGCACGTTTGTTGAGAAAGCTGTAGCCTCAGGTGCCCTCTGCTTCCAGAAGCCTCGGCAAAGAGGTGCAGTGGAGTTTCTTCCCTGGAGTGAAGAAAATCCCAGCATCTGGTGCGCGCTGAATGGTCCATAGCCCCCTCCTCCCAAAGCCTCCAAGAGCAGGACTGGGGACTCAGGAGGCCAACAGGAACCTAGGTTCACGTGTGCACGACCAGCCCCGAATCATCCACCTGCCCGAGCCGTGCCCCCATCGACGTCAAGTAGGGCTGGCCTCACCTCCCTTCCCCCACACTCCTTACTGCAGCAGACTTTGTGAATTCTCTTCCCTTTCTTGGCTCCCCTGCCCATGTGGCCACTATTCATCTGCATTCAAGGGCTGCCTTCCCCTTCCTCCTCCTCCAAGGATGCTCAGTGTATCACCTTTGCTATTCTGCTTTGTCCATTCCACTGCCCTTTTGTAAACAGCCTACTACGTGCCGAGCATAGTAGACACAAAGATAAATAAGATGCAAAGACACAGAGAACAGAAAATTATAATAGAAAAACACGACAAAAGAGATAAGCCAGGGCATCTCAGGAGCACAGGGGCTGAGCGAGGATCACGGACAGCCTTCTGGGAGGTGGTGCCCAGCTTGAGTCCAAAAGACCAAGGACGAGTCGGGGATGGCCGAGTGGTGTTTGCAGACCGTAAGCAAAGCACAGAAGGAACCCTGTGTCTGGGTCTGCGGGAAGAAACGCGACACCTGAGTGTGACGAGCAGGTGTAGTACAGGTGGGGTATGGCGGGCAGGGGCCAGCGCTGCAGGGCCACCCTCTCTTGAATCCCCAAGGTGCCACCCACGGTTTTGCTAGGCTTTTCCCAGGAGTGGTTTCATGACATAGAACCACAGACCTTACTTCAACCTGTCATCACAGGGCAACCAAGTCTACGGCCCTAATTAAAGTCGCCTGAGCACAGGCGTGGCCATCTCCTCCCAGCAAGGCCTGTCGCTACATAACGGCTTCTCGACCACAAGCGCCAGAGGCCAGGTTCTCCGCGCAGCTTCCCACTGGCCTTTAATTTGGTAGTACCCAGGCACTCTGGCCAGCACTGGACCATTATGGTTACAAAATGTCTCTCTAATGGTTGGGAATGTATAGATCAGAGTGCAGGGCTAAGGCGAGATTAGAGGCCAGGCCCTGCAATTGAGCCCTTTGCTCCCCTCAGGCTTGGAAAAGCTCGATGACCACTGGGTTGTATCATGCCTAAAAGCATATACAGTCCCAGCCTGCAGTAACATGGAATTACAGGCAACAGGGGCTCTCGCCTGTCCGGATACCCGGCCAGTCTGAGATCTGCGAAATCTGCAAAAAGAGCACTTCCCTGATAGCTTTTGCTTGCATCAAGTCATTAGACACTGCAGCCTCCAGACCTGCTTCCTTCTCTATATAAATATCGCTGCCACCATCACCACAGCAGTCTGAGTACTTACTGCGTGTCCAGCACTGTCCACAGTAACCCTACGAAGTAGATACTGTATTTCATTGATTCTAGGACAATCCTAGGCTCAATTCTGTGGCCAATCCTTTTTTGCCCCACATTTTAACATCTCTGAAAAGCATGTCACAGTTTCATTGGCAGGACTTTTTTCCTTAGTGGTACGAAAAATTAAAGTTGCAGCTTAACTGAGGTTATCTTGGGTTTGAGGAAGTATCTATTTTTATCCTGCTCTTCCTGATAGGGACACTGAGCAGGGAGAGGGTAAATAACTTGCCCTAATGCAAAGGCTTATGCCAGGTAACCTGCTGGGTGCCTTTCAGCATGTAAATACTTGAACGTGTGTATATTCAAGAAGCAGCGCTGCCTTCCAACACTGAAAACAAAAATTAGCTCTGCAGGGTCTAAGACATTTCGCTCCCTGGGGTTCTTTAAAGATTCCTCTGCTCAATTCAACAATCTGCTCAGTGGTTAATTCTATTTTGTCCCTCGGTCTATTCAGTGAACACTGCCTTCCTCGCCTTTCCTAGCTCTACAGATCTTCGTTCATAAAATTTTATCCCAAGTTCATTCACTCACTCAGCCTTGTCTTTGGCCCTTGGCTTACTTTGTCTCTATCCTGCACCCTCCTCCAGGAAGCCTTCAGGGATTTCCTTTTGGCTACTCTCTCTCTCTCTCTCCTCTCCTTGCCTCCAGCCTCCTGTAGGGTCCTGGCTTCCTGGTTAGTGGACGGGGAGAGTAGAGAGAGAATGAAAGGGGTCACACATTTCAGAATGAGCCCAGCTGGAAGAGGGTTAGAATGCTAGTTGGCAGAGTTTGAGGTTTATTATGCAGCAATGGGGAGCCATGGAGGGTTTTCAAATAGGGAAGTGGGGTGATCAGATTTGAACTGCAGGAAAGAAAACCCATCAGCACATGGAGGCTGACCAGGAGAGAGGAAGAGGAAGACAGGTTGGGAGACCGCTGGTGGAGTTCAGGAGAGAGAGATGCAAAAGCGGGTGGGAATAAGAACAGGGAGCAAGGTTCCCATCTGAGGAGCAAGGAAATGCTCCAGTGCCCCGCAGACAGAAGTCTAGCCTTGCGAGCTCTATAAAGAGGAAAGAAGAACAAATCAGGAAGCAGGCTGGGGTTCAAGTGGAGGGGAAAGCAATGCCTCCATTTCCTCCTCTCTTAGAATTTGATTTTAGTTTGTAAGTTGGAGGTGTGGGCAGGACATCCATGGGTCACTCTTCCCGGGGGATCTAGAGTGTCGTCATCAGTGAGAACTTCAGCAGAATGTAATAGCAAGCCTCATTCGTCCTAACTCTCAACCCACCCTTAGTGACAGATCAGGGAATAGGGTAGGCGTTCATTGAGAAAAATGCATCTTTGTAGACAGTACCAATTAACGTAACAGATTCTTAGGAAATGTCCAACATTTAAGACAGCAAACCCTCTTGAGTTGTGATGTGGTAGAAAAGACACCACAGAGCCAAAAATCCTGGGTTCAAATCTCAGTTCTTTTGGGCGAGAGAATGGGGAATTTTTGTTTAATTGGGTATAGGTTTTCAGTTTGGGAAAATGAAACAGTTCTGGAGACGGATGGACAACAATGTGAATGTACTTGATGTCACTGAACTGTACACTTAAAGATGGTGAAAGTGGTGGGAATTCCCTGGCGGTCCATCCAGTGGTTAGGGCTCTGTGCGTCCAATGCAGCGGGCACAGGTTCAATCCCTGGATGGGGAACTAAAATCCCATATGCTGTGTGGCGTGGCCAAAAAAAAAAAAAAAAGGTGAAAGTGGTAAATTTTATGTTATATATATTTTACTTCAATAAAAAATAATAACCCTGCAAGGGAGGTGTTATTATCATTTCAGGCAAGTGAGGAAACTGAGGCTTAGAAAGGTTCTGTAATTACGACGAGGTCGCACAGCTGCTAAGCTGCAGTGCTAAGATCCAAAGGCTCCACGGCTTTCACCCCCACCGCTGACTCTACAACCAAGATGGCAGCAGGATGGGGGCAGCCCAGGTCAACAGGCCACATGAATTCCCACAGTGCTGCTGAGGGGCTGGAGGAGGGCGGCATGACAGAATCTCTACTCTACTGTTGTGTTCTTACAAGCTCGATCAGCTCCACATGCCACATCTTGTCAGGCATGTTTTATTATGGCCCTAAACCTACAGATGTCTGCATGGAGAATGACGCTGTAGACAGGAGGTGTCACCAGACCTGCTTGATCCAAAAGACACAAAGCTAGGTTGCCACACCTCAGTTCACAGTTACAGCAGGAATTTCATCCCATCTCTTCTCCATTCTCAAACTCCCCTTTCTCTTTCCTACCCCTACTGGGTCTGCAAACGGATTCCTCACTCCATGTGACCACGGCCAGCTAAAAACTTCCCATCCGCCATTTTATTTCAGCCATTCTGTTTAGTCCTACAAGGTCAACTTCACATACATCCTTGACACTAGTCAACAACACGGCAGATTTGGTTATCGGGGCGGGGGGTGGGGGCGTGGGTGGGAATCAATACCTCTGAATGTGACCAGACAACCAAAATGCAAAGATGCCTAAAAGCAGTGAAGTTGAAATCAAGATCTCAGTGTATTCAGTCAACCAGTCAAAACTGACCACCCTTTTGAAAACAACTCCTATATCCAGAACCCAAACTCCATTCTTAGCTTTATCTACAGATCTCACCTGTTCCAAGCTTTGATCCAGCAAATTCTACAAAGCTTATCAAGGTTTGACTCACTTTGTTCCTGTGACATAAAAGAAACACCTTTTGGTACACACGGGCCCTTTCGATCCAGCTATGGGCCTTCAAAGACGTCTTGAATGTATCAGGTTCCTAGTCAAAGCTGCTGAATGAACACGAGCCTCGTGGTTTAGATGGACATTTTTGGTCTATTTGGCTTCTAAACCCTTGTTTCATGGTGGGTTTACCGCCACTGGATTTCATTTTGCTGCACTTGAAACTTTCAGCAGAATCTCTCAGCAAACACCAGCAGCAAAATAAGACCCGCACCACCTACACACTCCAAAAGTGTAATCCTTAGGAGATGGTGATAACATGGTACAATTAGAGAAGGTTTCATCCCCCCAGTTTTAGATTTTCCCTATAAATACTTACTCATTTTCTAATTAAACAAACAATTAGTAGAAAGCACAGCCTGAGAAACTACGTGGGTGTCACCATCTTACTACACAGAGATAGTGTGACAAATGATGCTAGCCAAGGGGCGAATAAAACATGTTTGGCTCCGAATGTTTACACAAGCTGTGATGACCCATCCAGCCTGACTTTTAAAACACAGCTTGCTCCAAGTTTGAAATATACACTCTTAATGACAGACATCCTAAATGGAAAACAGTCACTTTAGATATAGCCTAGATTTCTTGGACTGGGTGGGAAGAAAAAAAAAAAAGAGCTGGCTAGGGAATACATCAAGGCAGGTTTTTTGTTTGTTGTTTTATAGGATGCTACAGTACTGCAAAAGGTCCCAGCCAGAAATGAGTCAAAGACAATGAACCACATATTTCTGGTTGGTTTTTACTGATGTTCAGCATCCCTGTCTACACAAACTCAGGGATACAAGGCAAAGTGATGACCTTTATAGCTCATGTGCTAAAATGGGCTCATTCCACTTGACTAAGCAAAGTTAATATTTGTTTTTCTTGGTTTAGTTCTGGTAAAAGAAAATGGATAGTTGTAACACTAGAGTCTCCCTCCACTACATAAAGGCAGATGGTCCGAGCGTCTCGCTCCTGCTCTACTAATAGTATCCAAATATCATCTCCGCAGAAGGATGTGTCTGCAAGCACAGGCTATTTTTAAGTTCATTCATTTAAAATTCTGATTCATTCATTCATTCAATTTATCTTCACTGAGTGCCAGGTACTGTGGATACAGAGATACACTGCCCTCATGGAGGGCAGAATTTATCTCTTTCCTTTCCACTTACGTGCTAGTGGAAAGGAAAGAGATGAAACAGGTCATGCAAACAAATTAAAGCTCCATATAATTCCAAGTGCCATAAAACACGGCTGTGGAAGAGAGAGTGAATGCGGGAAGGAGAGTGCAGAATTAGGAGCATGGGGGTATTTTATCTAGACTGGTCAGAAGGTCCTTCCAAGATTACATTTGAGCTGAAATCATACAAAAGTCTGGGGAAGAAAATTCCAGGCAGAGGAACCTGCAAGTACAATAATCCTGGGATGGAAGAACATCTGGCCAGTATGATTGAGCACAATAAACTGGGGGGACAAGTGATGGGGGGTGGGTTAGAGATCAGGAAGTGGTACCATGCAGCCTTGCAGGCTGTGGTTAGGAACTTTTGACTGTGTTCTACCTGCAAAGGAGTCACAGAAATCAACAAAGAGCTACTACTTTAAATACAAATATACGGACACTCTCAGCAAACATACTACATTTAGAATTGATGGTTTTGGAGGATAAAAATAGGGAAGTGGGCTTATGATAAACACCATTTGTATAGCACCCTAAGGCCTACCAACAGCATTCACAGCATCTCATTTAGATGGTCATGTCGAAGGCAAGGAGCATCAGAGGTTAAGAACAAGCTCTTAATTACTAGAAACCAATTCATCCCATCTCTAAAGTGGTTAAAGAAGACAACTCCAGAGACTGCAGGTGAAAGAAGGTGGCTTTAGGGCTCTTCTCCCACTGAAGACTTCAAATCCTCTCTTTAACACAGCTTCAGATACAGACCCATGAGTCCAAAAGGCCTGGTCACCAAAAAAAAAAAGAAAACAAACAACAAAACCCACACCTGTCATATTAAAATACAAGACACAGGCATCCTTAATTCTCCATGTTGATTGGTTCCTCTGAGACCTTCTGGAACACTTGCCTTTTGGGGAGTTGTGTATGTTTGTTTGTTCCTGGAGTGCCTCTGCTTCCCTACTGCTGCTAAGTTCATCAGGTCTGGGTGGCTCCAACCACTGTCTTTCTAAACTGGGCTCCTTTCCGGGTCCATCTAGCCCTCCTTAGATACCTCTCTCCAAGTATACTCCTTCCCCAAGAAATCCCGCCACGATCAACATCCATTTCCTTTGTAAACACAACTTAGGAAAAAGAGATTGAGAGCCTCCATTCATAAACATCATGATCAAAACTATTTGCACAGGACAACAAGAAGACAAACAAAAGCTCGATTTCTGCTATTTTCGGTGGCTTTACAGGAAAATTCCCAACCGATGCAACACACACTAAGAATACACGTCTCCACACCTAGTAAGTACTATTCTGCAGAAGTTTTACGGGAAATTAAGCAGTCAAAACCACACTGCATCTTTAGGGATGTCAACTGGAATACATGCTTCATAATTAGCTCAAGGAATGCTAATTAAGATGCACTTTTTTTAAGCATGCGTGGAATAACAAGATGCACCCAGACTGTAAGGGACACAAAGGCAGTATCAACCCATTCATATTATTTTCATCCACTTAAAATTATGGAGAAAGGAGAAGGGCATCATGAGAAATATGGCCTTTCATTCATTGTCCAGGAAAGAGAATCAGGCTGACTTCTACTTCCTCTCCTCTTAAGTTAAACCTCAAGAATCCAATCCATGCACCTGGCTCTGGGGCTAAGTAGTCAGGGTCTCCTTCAGGGACTCCCCAAGTTTAAAATGAAAAGCTCCACACTGGACTGATGTGTTATGTTAGTAAGGCGAGCTTTGCTTTAAAGTGGTTCTCAAATACGCAATGACAGCTCCATAGAGGTGAAGGAGGGCAGGCCACGTAAAATGAAACACTAAGCCAAAGAGGAGACCACACACATTCTCCCTCTCGAAGAAAATCACTCCTAGGAGGGCTGCGCATGGAGCAAAGCTGGTCACGAGCACACGCCTGACCCAGATGTGGCCATGCCAAGTGAGCCCAGCATGGGCCGAGATGCTGAAATCCTGGGTGAAAGTCCCCAAGGGAGATTAGAGAGAGAGGGCTGCTGTCAGCCCCGCCACCCTGCGCTATTTTAAGCACCATGACTTCATTTTTGTTTGTTCTGAAGCAGCACAGATGGGCCGCATCAATTTCTGTTACTACAGGAAGATAAGGAGACCCAGGCTTGAAGCAGCATCTTTCTCTTGCCTCCTGTTAGGGCATTAACAAGCTGGAACCGTGGCATGTAAGCAGCTGAAAACACTGTTGCCTTTCGTTTCTTTCCTTTTTTTTTTTTTTAAAGCCAAGAGCATTTCACAAACATTGCCATGTTTCTTGGAACTAGAAACCAGATCCACCTGAAAAATGGCACAAGGTCAACTGCTGGGAAAGCACTTTAGCCTTTTTGGTTTTGTCGAAGCCACCCAGCTGCGAGAACAGCCCCGGCCACTCTAGACACGGAAAGGCTGGTCCTGGTCAGAGAGCAGAAGAAGGGAAAATGCCCACAATTCAAGCTGGAGCTCAGTTTAAGGTCACTGGGGTTCCCACACATCTCATTATGCAAATATACCTCTAAAGGCACAGAGCTTTTCCTTGAAGCTTGCCAAGAAACTTAATGAACCAGACTGTACAAGGGGCAGGTATATACATAACAGATTACATTTACTACACCTCTCCCAGGCGTTGCACATCTTATGAAGAACTCCTAACGATCCTCTTATAATTCTTATCATTTCTATTTTAAAAGAAAGAAAACCAGCTCAAAGAGGCGGGGAAAGAACCAGGCCAAAAGCACACAGCTAGTAAGAGTCAGAGCAAAGATTAACCCGTCTGCTCCATGCTGGGGACTGTCAAGAAATTCTCTCTTTGAGAGAGGCAGACTTGAAGCTTCCGGAGGAATCCTGATCCTTCCCTAGTCTATCCAGTTTGTCAGCTTCTGTCACCCTGCCAGCAACCATCATGTGGAAATAGAGAAGACGGACAGGAAAACCCAGGAGCCAGTCCTACAACTGCCACTTCCTAATGACCCTCGAGCCTCACCCTTGAGCCTCAGGCCCCCCATATGCAAAGCTGTGTTTAGTTCTCCCTCTGTTACAGGCTGGAGACCAAGCACATCAAGGACTGACAATTCCTGGCAATTCAGCAGGTGTACCATACATGGTGGCATTGACACATGTGTGTGTATGTATGTGTGTGCATATGTATATGTGTGTGTATATATATACACATATACACACTTTTTTTAATGGAATTGAAATTGACATAACATAAAAGTAGCCATTTTAAAGTGAACAATTCAGTGGCATTTAGTATATTCACCACAACTTTGTGCAATGACCACCTCCATCTAATTCCAAAATATTTTCATCGCTGCAAAATAAACTCCCATGCCCACATGGCAGTCAGTCTCCATTTCCCCTTCCCACCACGAACCTGCTTTTTGTCTCTGTGGATTTACCTACTCTGAACATTTCACATAAGTGGAATCACGAGACCTTTTGTGCCTGACTTTCATGTAGCATAATGTTTTCAAGGTCCATCCGAGTTGTAGCAAATACCAGTAGTTCATTCCTTTTTATAGTTGAATAATATTCCATTGTGTGGATATATCATATTAGTTTATCCATTCATCCCAGGATGGACAGCAGGGCTGTTTCCACCTTTTAGTTATTGTGAATAGTGCTGCTATGAACATTCATGTAGCAGGTTCTCTCTTAAAGCACTTTTACATTTGATCCTGACAAGTCTGTGAGGTAGACCTCAGTCCTACGAATAATATTTGAGGTGTGCTGCCTTCTTCATTAACTTATCACACTGGAACCCCTCTCCCCCCCTTTTTTTAATCAATAAAAATGACTCCTGGGCATATATCCAGAAAAGATGAAAACTCTCATTTGAAAAGATACATGCACTCCAATGTTCACTGCAGCACTATCCAGAATAGCCAAGACTTGGAAGCAAACTAAATGTCCATCAACAGATGAATGGATGAAGTTGTGGTATATATATATATACACACACATACACACAATGGAATACTACTCAGCCATAAAAAAGAATAAAACAATGCCACTTGCAGCAACATGGATGGACCTAGAGATTATCATACTAAGTGAAGTAAGTCAAAGATAAATATCACATATATGTGATACAATATCACGTATATGTGGAATCTAAAAAATTGATATTTATAAAACACAGACTCACAGATATAGAAAACAAACTTATGATTACCAAAGGGGAAGGGTGGGGGAGAGATAAATTGGGAATTTGGGATTAACAGATACAAACTACCATATATAAAATAAACAACAAGGACCTACTATATAGCACAGGGAACTATATTCAATATCTTGTAATAACCTACAATGGAAAAGAATCTGAAAAAGAATATATGTATAAAACTAAATAACTTTGCCATACACCTGAAACTAACTCAACATTGTAGATCAACTATACTTCAATTTAAAAAAAAAAAAAAGAAAGAAATACACTACTTAATAACCAAGAGATCACTGAAGAAATCAAAGAGGAAATCAAAAAATACCTAGAAACAAATGACAATGAAAACACGATGACCCAAAACCTATGGGATGCAGCAAAAGCAGTTCTAAGAGGGAAGTTTATAGCAATACAATCCTACCTTAAGAAACAAGAAACATCTCAAATAAACAACCTAACCTTACACCTAAAGCAATTAGAGAAAGAAGAACAAAAAAACCCAAAGTTAGCAGAAGGAAAGAAATCATAAAGATCAGATCAGAAATAAATGAAGGAAATGATAGCAAAGATCAATAAAACTAAAAGCTGGTTCTTTGAGAAGATAAACAAAATTGATAAACCATTAGCCAGACTCATCAAGAAAAAAAGGTAGAAGACTCAAATCAATAGAATTAGAAATGAAAAAGAAGAAGTAACAACTGACACTGCAGAAATACAAAGGATCATGAGAGATTACTACAAGCAACTATATGCCAATAAAATGGACAACCTGGAAGAAATGGACAAATTCTTAGAAATGCACAACCTTCCGAGACTGAACCAGGAAGAAATAGAAAATATGAACAGACCAATCACAAGCACTGAAATTGAAACTGTGATTAAAAATCTTCCAACAAACAAAAGCCCAGGACCAGATGGCTTCACAGGTGAATTCTATCAAACATTTAGAGAAGAGCTAACACCTATCCTTCTCAAACTCTTCCAAAATAGAGCAGAGGGAGGAATGCTCCCAAACTCATTCTACGAGGCCATCATCACCCTGATACCAAAACCAGACAAAGATGTCACAAAGAAAGAAAACTACAGGCCAAGATCACCGATGAACATAGATGCAAAAATCCTCAACAAAATGCTAGCAAACAGAATCCAACAGCACATTAAATGGATCATACACCATGATCAAGCGGGGTTTATCCCAGGAATGCAAGGATTCTTCAATATACGCAAATCGATCAATGTGATACACCATATTAACAAATTGAAGGAGAAAAACCATATGATCATCTCAATAGATGGAGAAAAAGCTTTCGACAAAATTCAACACCCATTTATGATAAATACCCTCCAGAAAGTAAGCATAGAGGGAACTTTCCTCAACATAATAAAGGCCATATATGACAAACCCACAGCCAACATCATCCTCAATGGTGAAAAACTGAAACCATTTCCACTAAGATCAGGAACAAGACAAGGTTGCCCACTCTCACCACTATTATTCAACATAGTTTTGGAAGTTTTAGCCACAGCAATCAGAGAAGAAAAAGAAATAAAAGGAATCCAAATCGGAAAAGAAGAAGTAAAGCTGTCACTGTTTGCAGATGACATGATACCGTACATAGAGAATCCTAAAGATGCTACCAGAAAACTACTAGAGCTAATCAATGAATTTGGTAAAGCTGCAGGATACAAAATTAATGCACAGAAATCTCTTGCATTTCTATACACTAATGATGAAAACTCTGAAAGTGAAATTAAGAAAACACTCCCATTTACCAGTGCAACAAAAAGAATAAAATACATAGGAATAAACCTACCAAAGGAGACAAAAGACCTGTATGCAGAAAACTATAAGACACTGATGAAAGAAATTAAAGATGATACAAATAGATGGAGAGATATACCATGTTCTTGGATTAGAAGAATCAACATTGTGAAAATGACTATACAACCCAAAGCAATCTACAGATTCAATGCAATCCCTATCAAACTACCAATGGCATTTTTCACAGAACTAGAACAAAAACTTTTGCAATTTGTATGGAAACACGAAAGACCTCGAATAGCCAAAGCCATCTTGAGAAACAAAAATGGATCTGGAGGAATCAGGCTCCCTGACTTCAGACTATATTACAAAGCTACAGTAATCAAGACAGCATGGTACTGGGACAAAACCAGAAATATAGATCAATGGAACAGGATAGAAAGTCCAGAGATAAACCCACACACATATGGTCACCTTATCTTTGATAAAGGAGGCAAGAAAATACAGTGGAGAAAAGACAGCCTCTTCAATAAGTGGTGCTGGGAAAACTGGACAGCTACATGTAAAAGAATGAAATTAGAACACTCCCTAACACCATACACAAAAATAAACTCAAAATGGATAAAAGACCTAAATGTAAGGCCAGACACTATCAAACTCTTAGAGGAAAACATAGGCAGAACACTCTATGACATAAATCACAGCAAGATCCTTTTTGACCCACCTCCTAGAGAAATGGAAATAAAAACAAAAATAAACAAATGGGACCTAATGAAACTTAAAAGCTTTTGCACAGCAAAGGAAACCATAAACAAGACGAAAAGACAACCCTCAGAACGGGAGAAAATATTTGCAAATGAAGCAACTGACAAAGGATTAATCTCCAAAATTTACAAGCAGCTCATGCAGCTCAATATCAGAAAAACACACAACCCAATCCAAAAATGGGCAGAAGACCTAAATAGACATTTCTCCAAAGAAGATATACAGATTGCCAACAAACACATGAAAGAATGCTCAACATCATTAATCATTAGAGAAATGCAAATAAAACTACAATGAGATATCATCTCACACCGGCCAGAATGGCCATCATCAAAAAATCTACAAACAATAAATGCTGGAGAGGGTGTGGAGAAAAGGGAACCCTCCTGCACTGTTGGTGGGAATGTAAATTGATACAGCCACTATGGAGAACAGTATGGAGGTTCCTTAAAAAACTAAAAATAGAACTACCATACGACCCAGAAATCCCACTACTGGGCATATACCCTGAGAAAACCATAATTCAAAAAGAGTCACGTACCACAATGTTCATTGCAGCTCTATTTACAATAGCCAGGACATGGAAGCAACCTAAGTGTCCATCGACAGATGAATGGATAAAGAAGATGTGGCACATATATACAATGGAATATTACTCAGCCATAAAAAGAAACGAAATTGAGTTATTTGTAGTGAGGTGGATGGACTTAGAGTGTGTCATACAGAGTGAAGTAAGTCAGAAAGAGAAAAATAAATACCGTATGTTAACACATATATATGGAATCTAAAAAACAAACAAAAAAAATGGTCATGAAGAACCTAGGGGCAAGACGGGAATAAAGACACAGACTTACTAGAGAATGGACTTGAGGATATGGGGAGGGGGAAGGGTAAGTTGGGACAAAGTGAGAGAGTGGCATGGACATATATACACTACCAAATGTAAAACAGATAGCTAGTGGGAAGCAGCCACATAGCACAGGGAGATGAGCTTGGTGCTTTGTGACCACCTAGGGGGGTGGGATAGGGAGGGTCGGAGGGAGGGAGACACAAGAGGGAAGAGATATGGGGATATATGTATACGTATAACTGATTCACTTTGTTATAAAGCAGAAGCTAACACACCATTGTAAAGCAATTATACTCCAATAAAGATGTTAGAAAAGAAAAAAAGGAAAGAAAAATGGCAAAGGACTTCTGAGCCCAAGTCAGACACACGAGGACTTTATGAAGCAAGGAATGAAAAGGTGTTTATTAATGATCTGATTTTTTTTTAATTCATCATAACTGAGCATGTATAACAGGACTTTCACAAACCTGGACATCATTCCTAACGTGTGGACAATGTAAAGGCTGTAAAAAAGATTAAATTCTTTAAAGAGTAAAGATACTGCAGTAAAAAGATTCAATACTTTTTTTTTTAATAAATTTATTTATTTTATTTGTTTATTTTTGGCTGTGTTAGGTCTTCCTTGCTGCGTGGGCTTTCTCTAGTTGCGGTGAGCAGGGGCTACTCTTCCTTGCAGTGCGTGGGCTACTCTTCCTTGCGGCGTGTGGGCTTCTCATCGCGGTGACTTCTCTTGTTGCGGAGCACAGGCTCCAGGAGCGCAGGCTTCAGTAGTTGTGGCCCTTGGGCTCAGTAGTTGTGGCTCGCGGGCTCTAGAGCACAGGCTCAGTAGTTGTGGCTCACGGGCTTAGCTGCTCCGTGGCATGTGGGATCTTCCCAGACCAGGGCTCAAACCTGTGTCCCCTGCATTGGCAGGCGGATTCTTAACCACTGAGCCACCAGGGAAGCCCCAAGATTCAATACTTTAAAAAGTAAATGAGACACGGGAGAGAACAAAAGCTCATCCCTGTTTCAGACCTTCCCCAACAACTCATTCAAGGCCTTCAGAACATGCAAACCTTCCCTCGGGCAGGACCATTTAATCATGTCAACGCTTTCACTACTGTCCAGAGATTTTCAGCTCAAAACTCTATATGAGCAAGGCAGGCAACCCGTGAGCAACCATGGATGTGAGGGACCCTCACAGACCCTCGCTGCACTCGTCAAAATGGAAGGACAATTTGCTCAAATCTAGACTTTGGCAAATTAACATAGGCATTATTTGGTTTCCAAGACCACTCCTCATCGAGGCAAAGAGACCCAACTCCTTGTTGGTGTTGAGGTTTAAGTTGTCAAGAAATAAGTCTCAGTGCCCTTGAATTCTTTGTTCATTTAAGGTTTGGGGCTTCAGATACAGTATAAAGTGAATCCCATCACAAGAGGCTCCTTGAAAGGGCAAAATGCAACCTCACCCTAGGAAAGAGGCCTGCTGCCAGCCGCAGGCACCCAGCACACACTGATTAAGAGAGCTTGGTACCACTCACTGTGCCGTGTCAAGTACTCTTCATTGTAGCCCTAATAAAGTCAGTCAGATGAACATTCTCATACTGTGTTCCCTATGTGATGCAAAGGAAAAAACTGTTCAAATTGTTAAACGTCTTGGGGTGAGACACAGAAGGGAAGGGGGTGAGAACCATATGAATCCTTTTGCTGAAAACTGTATCAGAGCCTTCCTTTTCGCTGTCACCACTATCACCACTTGTTAATTTTTTTCTTTTGTCTTCCCCAGTCAAGACTCTGAATTCAGGGACATGCAAATCAGGAGGGGGGAAAAACCTTTAAGAGATTCATTTTAAACATTCAAATTTTACCCGAAGCAGGAGAAAAGTAAGGAATAACATATTTTCTACCTCTACTCCCCCTACCCCCCACAACTCCTTCTCAAGCAAGCTCCGTTGCTTTTTTTTTTTTTTTAATTTTTATTGGAGTCTAGTTGATTTACAATGGTGTGTTAGTTTCAGGTGTACAGCAAAGTGAATCAGTTATACATACACATATATCCACTCTTTTTTAGATTCTTTTCCCATATAGGCCATTGCAGAGTATGGAGTAGAGTTCCCTGTGCTCTACAGTTGGTCCTTATTAGTTATCTATTTTAAATGTAGTAGTGTGTATACATCAATCCCAATCTCCCAATTTATCCCTCACCCCCCTATCCCCCCTGGTAACCATAAGTTTGTTTTCTACATTTAAGCTACTTGGCTTTAAATCAGGGGTCGGCACACTTTTTCTGTAAGGGGTCCTTTAGTAAATATTTTAGGCTTTGTGGGCCATTCAGTCTCTGCTCCTCCACTCTGCCATGGCTGCACAAAAGTAGCCACAGACCAACCATGAACAAAAATGGGCTGGCTGTGTTCCAGTAAAGCTTTATGGATGGACTTTTAAATTTGAATTTCATATTAACTTTCACATGTCACAAAATATTAGTCTTTTCATTTTTTTCCAACTATTTAAAACAAACATTCTTAGCTTGTAGGCCAGCAGTAGGCTGGATTTGGTACACGGCTTATAGTTTGCCAACCCTTTAAATTTTTAGGGATGCAGTATATATGGTTTTCTCTTTCTTTTTTTTTTTTTTTTTTTTTTTTAGAGGCAAGGGAGGCTTAGAGTTCTGCATAAAGCAGAACAGAACTAGGCAAGGGGAGTGTTACAACAGTATATTTCAGAAAGAAAACACATACCACTGTTACGTAAATCCCAAGACACTTTGAAAACTCTTTTAATCACCTCTTGGCAGAGGGCTACAAATTTTAAAATGTGCCTGCTTACTTCTAAAAGTTAAATGTTTCACTCCCTTCTCATCTAAAGAAGCATATAAGAGACATTATTTATATTTTCTGAATCAGGTCGGTAGGTACTCACTAGATGCCTCTGTGTGTTCAGCACTGGTCACGGTGATGGATGTAAAGGACATCAAAATATATCTTTTCCCCTAACGGTCTTTGATCCCCAAGAGGTTTCAGGGGTAGAGCCTCCGAATGGAGGCGATAAAATGGGCTGATCCCTCCCAAACCATGATCCCAGTTGATCCCCCTTTGATCCACTGCACGCATTTTAGAGATGATTTTAGCTAGGGGTTAGCAGTATACATATTTACAGCAACAAAGTTAGCATGGTCCTGTAGGAACAATTCCAGACTTTAAAATAGTGATTCTGCCACTTAGCTCTGCAACCCTGGGAAAACTAATTAACCTCTCCAAATCTTCTATCCTAATAAGAACAAAAATAAAAATTTCCTCAAATAATCCTGACACTGGTGCAGGGCCCAGTAGGCACTAATTCATCCTCTCATTCAACAAAGGTTCAATGAGCCCCTACAATGTACAGGGCCCCAGGAACACAATGAACAAGGCAGATCCAGTCTCCAACATTGTGGAACTTACAAACCAATGGGAACTTGTTGGTTTTTTCTTTAAAAACAAACATGCATGCCTAAAACGCTCCTTAGACTATAAAACACCTATCCTTCCTTCACTTTCTCTACTTTTAATTCCATTTCAACCTGTAATTCTGAGAGTGACACCAGCTTTGGAATCTTACAGACCCAGATCAACGCACAACGTCTATCAAATATCTGCCATTTTTGCGTGATTTCAGGAGACCACTGGCATTCAATGATTTAAACATTCCTGATTGAGACTATGCTTAAAAAATTCTATAGTCCATGGCAAATGCTAACTCATGGTTTTGCCAAGGCAAGGCTTGAATCCCATCTCAGGATATGCTGCCCCCAAAGATGCCGCTTCCGTGTAAGAAATATTTTAAACTGAAGGGATTTGAGAAACGGCAGGTGCAGGAAGCACTCGCTGACCTCGGAGGGGCGCCGAGAGGGATCCAAACAAACAGTCCTTGCTGTGTTTCCCCCAGTAACAGCCCTTAGTTCATTCCCTCCCGTCCCATCACATTTTCCCACGACTTTCCACTCTTCCTTAAACTTACTATAAAAACGCCCAGGTTTAACTGTTTCTCGGGGGCTTCATTTCCTTGTGAAGGCTCTCATGTCACATAAAACTTACATTAAATAGATTTGTATGCTTTTCTCTTGTTAACCTGTCTTGCGTCAGTCGAATATACAGTGCCCCAGCCAGAAAACCTAGGAAGGTCATAGAAAAAGACATTTTTTCCTCCCCTACAGAGGCAAGGTTGGTTTGTGAGGGCAAGTAGTTTGGCTAGTGAGTAAACCAAGCCTAGCACCCGCATCTCAACTCACTTTTGTTCTTTTCACTTAACAAATGGTTTTATTTTATCCTTGCAATTACTCTAAGAGATAGTTATAACCATCTTCATTGACCACGTATGGAATCTGAAAGTAACTGCACACAGTACAGGCTTTTTAGCATTTGAAAATCCACAAGGACCTTGCGCTGTCACCCTCCAATGTTTAGGGTCTAAGCGGTGGTTCCTGACCTTGGCTGCCCTTACAATCAACCTGGGAGCTTCAGAAAATACTGATGCCCAGGCCCCACTTCCAATGAGTCAAATCAGACCATCTGGGAGTGAGCCCCAAGCATCAGGACTTTTTAAAGGCTCCTCTGAATCTCTGGGTGGAGGTTGGAAAGTGACAGCCCATGGGCCAAATTTAGCCTGCAAACTCTTAAAAATCAGAAGATTTCACATAATGCCCAGATTCTGGCTGCATCTACAACTATGCTGCTCAACAAAGTAGCCATGGGTCACCTGTGGCTCTTTAAATTAATGCAATTGAAATAAAATTAGGAATTTGATTCCTTGGTCATACTAGCCACATTTCAAGGGCTCAAGAGCCACATGTGGCCGCCTTACTGGATGACACAGATATGGGACACTTCCATCATCACCAAGCCTTCTATTGGACAGTGCTGTTCATAAAAATCCAAGAATCGAGGCCCACAGTCCAACAACACAACACTGGCCAGAGGGTCGTCTGTCTGCTCTAGACAGGGCGCACGCTTTCTCATTGGCAGCCTGACTCCATTCATTCATTTACACGACCTGCCCGTCTCTTAGACCTCATATGCAAACCCTACCTAGATATTATACGTGCTAAATAAAACTTGCCCAAGGGCTTGATTAGACAGATTCAAAGTCTTCACCTCTAAAGCCTAACTGTATGGACTGTGTGTTTCCTTTCTCCCTCCCTCCCTCCTTGCATCTCCCTCTCTGTTTTTACTACAGCGGGAGGGTTAACCAGTATGACAGTGGAATCTACCTGACAAATGACCTTCTGGCTTTTGGAGTCGGTCTCTGCATGATGAACGTGTACTTGTCCTACATGGTTCCCTGTGATTTGAACGATCAGGTTCATCCCCTGCCTACCAATATTTCAATATCCATAGAAATGGTCCCTTTCTCCTTTGAGGGACAGGTGTTAAGGTACATGCATTCTCTCCCATTCTGGACAGTTAGCCCTTCTGGGCCCAATCCTTGCCTGATCTGCTTCAGAAGCTCCTTCCAGAAGCTGGCCCAGTCCTCTAACTGTGGAACGTGCTCAGACTATGTTGGCTGAACCAAGGAACCAACTGCCATTTGGTCACAATGGGAAACCTGGATGCAGTGCAAAAACCCACAATCAGTCGACTCGTAACTCCTCCTTATCCGGGCTCTAAGTGAACTTCAGAGAATGCCAACAGAAGATTTATAGATGTAAGCATCTCAAAATTACCCACACATTCACAACAGGGTTTAGGAGAGAGAGCTTGGGAAGCTGTGTAACTCTTCAATGGGAGAAAATTCATACAACACTTTGTACCTGGATTTAACCAGGACTAAACCCAACAGTCACCCTCAAAAAGGGAATTAATCTCACAAAGCCACTAGTTTCAGATTTAATTAAAATCTCCTCTAACCACTGCCAAGACATTCTTTAGTCTTTTATTATCCTCTCCAGAACTTTTCTTTTTTAGGATCTAGGGTTAGCAAAATAGTAAGTCAGGTTCTCCTGATTGCTATTTATATACTCAGCCCTGGGAAACACACAGGGAAAATGAAGAGTCATATGGGAGTTTCCGTTTTTAGTACATAAAGTGCGAAAGACAGAATGGTCCCCTTGGAAGAGATCTTTAAGTGACAACGTCTTTCCCACTGGCTCAGACCACATCTGGAACATGGGGCTTCTCCCAAGCAGAACAACTCAATCCCCAGCTCAGGAATCGGGCGTTGATACAGAGTACCAGGCAAGGCCCAGAGGCAGGCAGCCCGGACCGGGAAGGGGATGAGTCACCTGCAGGCCTTCACCCTCCACATCAAACCTGCAGGGGCCAGGGCCAGGGCCAGCCAGCTGCGGCCTCCAGTCTCAGCTAAATGTGACAAAGAAGGAAGCCCCGTGCAAGGTTAGGGCACGCGGAGAGGAGGGCATTACTCCAAGGGAAAGATAGGGAAGAGGATTATAAGAAAAAACAAAGGCTCTTCACATGCCACAACTAGGGCACTTAGCTTCCAGAATCCAATATACCATTTCTATTGTATTAATAGTATATAATATACCTATTACACTAATAGAATGCTATTACAGTACTTCTATTATAGTCGTCTCTTTGAAAGAACACCTTTGAAAGGACCTGACCACCAAGGTACTCTTAATAGAGAAACTTGACAACCCATCACCTGTGTCAGAGAACATTCGCTGGGGCCAGGCACAGGGTTTCTACCATATGAATGAAGGGCACGCCCCTCAGCAAAGCCGGGCAGGCTGCAGGAGCTCTCACTGCCGCCCCCGCTGCCTCTAACGCCCTGCTACTCTACATTTATTCTTACCCCAGCCCTCCTTCCTAAGGGAGGAAAGCTAAGCCAGGCCACAAAGACCCTCGAGGCCAGAGTGGTGGTTTCCTTAGACCACAGGGAAGGAGCTCCCTAATCACATGTAAGCAAGTCAATGATCGATTCAAGGCCACCTGGGGATGAAGCCGCAGAGCACAGAGTAGGAAGGTTTCCCCCGGTGGAGTAAACTCCAAAGGTCAGTGTTAGAAACAAAAAGGAGGATTATTGCATTCAGCCTCCTCCCAAGTGAAAAGCTGGACTTTGGAATCCTTACACAGACTGTCGAGTTCAAAACAACACAGGGAAGTGGTAGCATGCTTTAAAAAAATAAAGCAAATGATAAACTCAAGTAACTAACCTTCCGCTCTGCGTCACTAATCCCCTCTCGACAGAGAGAAATGCCAGCCGCAGGACTCCTGCATGTGGTTACATCGGAGAAGCTATTTCAGGCACGAAAGGGACTCTTTTGTACCATTCCTGGTTGTGGTCGTTGGGGGGGGGGGTGTGTTATTTAAAATATCCACAATGAAAATGTACCCATCCTACATATATTTCATATTGTTTCAATGACGGAGGCAACCTGACCACTGTTTAGTTTAAAGCACCACTACCTGTCTCAGAACAACTCTCTATAAAAATTAATATAATCTATACATACCAAGCACGTAGCACAGTGCCTGGCACATTCGTGTGTACTGATACACAGGAGCTCTCCTTATTCATAATAATAGCTTCTAAAGGCTACCATGGACCAGGCACTGAACTCTGCCCTTTACACACATTCTCAAAGACTCTTCCCCACAATCCTACATAGGTGCCATTATCAAGTTCAATTTACAGACAAGAAAACTGATGTACACGGAGGTTAAAGCAACTTGCCAAAGGTCATGCTGCAAAAAAAAGCAGGCTGTGATTTAATCTAAATCGAAGGTTCTTCACCAGCATGCCATGCAATTTCCTAACTAACAACAGGGCAGAGTGCGCACCAGAATCATCTACCCTCTCTTCCATTTCATGCTGCAATGATTTTTGTGGTCTTTTTTATGTGGAATGAGAGCAGGGTGGGGAAGCCGTTTATCAACGTGTGTGCCCATCACCATCTTTGGCAGCCTCCCTCATGCTGGGCTCAGCACTGCTTGCTGAGGTTCTCCCTGTAGCCTCAATTCTTACGGGGTAAGAAGACAGCAGAGAGGAGGCTGGAGTGTCCTGTCTTGGCCCCTGGGAGGCAAGAGGAAGCCTGGATTCAGGAAGCGGGGGTCCAGGCTACTGGAAGGAGTACAGAGAGTGAAGCGAGCTGCCGGGGCCAGTGGCTAACCACAAGGCCAGCTCAGCTCAGCTGCCCGCAAAGTTCTTACTTCAGAGAAGGGGGACAGAGTGACAAAGTGGGGAGAGGCAAGGACATGGTAGAACATCTTCCTATGGTGCACACACACACACACACACACACACACACACACACAGCCCATGACTAGATACAGTAATGTGAAATAGTATTTCATGCCAAATTTATACTAAATACAATCAAAGGAAACAAGAGAGTTTCTAAAGCCAAATCACACTACGAAGAAACCAAAAATGGATTGGCTTAAGCATTATTTACAATTGCCAAGATACAGAAGCAACCTAAGTGTCCATCAACCGATGAATGGATAAAGAAGATGTGGTACATATATATACACACACACACGCAAATATATATATACACAGGTATATATAATGGAATACTACTCAGCCATAAAAAAGAATGAAAATTTGCCATTTGCAGCAACATGGATGGACCTGGAGGGCATTATGCGAAGTGAAAAGTCAGAGAAAGACAAATACTATATATGATTATCACTTATCTGTGGAATCTAAAAAATACAACAAACTAGTGAATATAACAAAAAAGAAGTAGACTCACAGATACAGAGAACAAACTAGTGTTTACCAGTGGGGACAGGGAAGGGGGGAGGGGCAATACAGGAGTAGGGGATTAAGAGGTACAAACTGTCAGGTATAAAATAAGCTGTAAGCATAGGGACTTCCCTGGTGGCGCCATGGTTAAGAATCCACCTGCCAATGCAGGGGACACAGGTTCAATCCCTGGTCCGGGAAGATCCCACATGCCGCGGAGCAACTAAGCCCATGCGTCACAACTACTGAGCCTGTGCTCCAGAGCCCGCGAGCCACAACTACTGAGCCCGCACACCACAACTACTGAAGCCCGCGTGCCTAGAGCCCGTGCTCCAAAGCAAGAGAAGCTACCGCAATGAGAAGCCGGCGAGCCGCAATGAAGAGTAGACCCCGCTCGCCACAACTAGAGAAAGCCCGCGCGCAGCAACAAAGACCCAACACAGCCAAAAATAAATAAAATAAATCAATTTAAAAAAAAGCTACAAGCATATATTGTATATCACCGGGCATATAACCAATATTTTATAATAACTATAAACGGAGCATAACCTTTAAAAATTGTGAATCACTAAATTGTACACCTGTAACTTATATAACACTGTACAGCAACTATGCTTCAATTTTAAAAATATGGAAAGACAGGAAAAGAATGGATGGGCTTAGAAATATGGCTAAGCGTCTGTCTTGCTTTTTAATCACTGACAAGTGGGCGTCTGGCCCTTCCTTCCTCAACCTCTGACCATAACAGGCCATCTTGGATCCTCTCCTGATGTTTTCTAAAGTAGTCAATTAGCAATACATTGAACTGTCTGGCCCATTTTCTTTCCATGTGACCTAAGCCAGATGGGTTCATGTTTAATGTTATAGTGCTTCCATTTAAAGTAAGCCAAAAATGAGAAGAATAAAGTTTCTTACGCACAAATGCCTTTGGTTCAAAAGGAAGTGTCCATTTCTCTAGGAGGTGGGTCAAAAAGGATCTTGCTGTGATTTATGTCATAGAGTGTTCTGCGTATGTTTTCCTCTAAGAGTTTTATAGTGTCTGGCCTTACATTTAGGTCTTTAATCCATTTTGAGGTTAAATTGATACAGCCACTATGGAAAACAGTATGGAGGTTCCTTAAAAAACTAAAAGTAGAACTACCATATGACCCAGCAATCCCACTACTGGGCATATACCCTGAGAAAACCATAATTCAAAAAGAGTCATGTACCACAATGTTCATTGCAGCTCTATTTACAATAGCCAGGACATGGAAGCAACCTAAGTGTCCATCGACAGATGAATGGATAAAGAAGATGTGGCACATATATACAATGAAATATTACTCAGCCATAAAAAGAAACGAAATTGAGTTATTTGTAGTGAGGTGGATGGACCTAGAGTCTGTCATACAGAGTAAAGTAAGTCAGAAAGAGAAAAACAAATACCGTGTGCTAATGCATATATATGGAATCTAAAAAAAAAAAAAAAAAAAAAAAAATGGTTCAGATGAACCTAGGGGCAGTACAGGAATAAAGACACAGACATAGAGAATGGACTTGAGGACACAGGGAGGCGGAAGGGAAAACTGGGACGAAGTGAGAGAGTGGCATGGACATATATACATTACCAAATGTAAAATAGCTAGCTAGTGGGAAGCAGCTGCATAGCACAGAGAGATCAGCTCGGTGCTCTGTGACCACCTAGAGGGGTGGGATAGGGAGGGTGGGAGGGAGACACAAGTGGGAGGGGATATGGTGATATACGTATGCATATAGCTGATTCACTTTGTTATATAGCAGAAACTAACACAACATTATAAAGCGATTATACTCCAATAAAGATGTTAAAAAAAAAAGGAAGTGTCCAAAATTCAAAAACAGAAAATTAAATTTTAAAACAGAAGGGGGACAGTGACCCAAAACATCCTTACTCAAGAAACTGAGCAGAAACCAAGTCTTTCAACAACCTGTGGCATATTATCAAATAATAGCACATGCATGAACACATGCACACACAAAATCTCTGAGCCTTGAGCTCTAAACTTAGGAGGGAATTCCCAAGAGTAATGGCTTCTTTGATAGGCTGGAAAGGAATGTAACAACATAGGTCCATCTCCAGTCTAGAAAACCCCAGCTGGAGGCCAGAGGCAAGACAATCTCTTCCCAGGGTTTTAACACGAAGGACCACATCTGGGTCAACTTCTCTGGCAGCAAATACAGGATACAGGGCAAGTAGGAACATCAGAAACTGACTCACTGAGATGGTCAACCAATGGCTGGGCAGACACACTCAGGACTGAGGCAACAGAACATGGTGGTGAAAAGCCTGAAGGTTCTAAAATCATACCCCAGTTCACTTCCTGCAGTGGTAGGAATAGAAGCTACCCTGTGACTGTGGTGAGGCCATAATGATTCAGTGATGGCAAACAGTGAGGGCTCAGCACTGACTGGCTACCGATGCCCCTCCCATCACCTCCCATCCCATCACCTCCATCGCCAAACCAAGAGTGAGCTTCAGCTCCTCAGAGGGCAGGCAACAAGGTGACCTGAGTCTTGGGATTCTCAAGCACTGATCATCTGAACAAATGGAATTTTGCATCTGTCAACAGCAGAACACTTTAGAGAACGGAAATGATCCTTTGGTTTGCAGCCATGGCCAAAACTTTGAGACCTCAAATGCATCACAAGAGTGGAAACGGCCACATTAAAACCAAAACCCTTCATTATGTTTTGTTTTTTTTTCTAGACAAATGAACAGTAAGCTACTCTGCATTCTTTTCAGCTTTTTTTTTTAGTATCTGATACCATGGCTATTAAAAACAATCGCTAAAAGTCTTTGTTGAGCATCAGAATGAGACAGCTGGGATACTGGCATGAGGAAATGTTCAATCTTGTCATTTTGCAAAAGGAATTCATATTCATAATTAATGATGCTTTTGTCTATGCCAGAAAGAAAATCTAGAGGCTCAACTATGCTTAAGTAAATTCTACCCAAGCCAACTGCAATACAATTTTATAAATTATAGAGCAACAGAGAAAAACAAGATTTTGTGACTTGTGAGCAGAAAGAAAAGGATTAACAAGGCAGCCATACTTCAAGGACAAAATCGGAGTAAAAATGTTGATTTTTGAAAGGATGGTTTCATTTTCTGTCTCCTCCGTAAGAAAGAGTAATCAAAAACTTTTAACATCCTTAGATGTGATATGACTACATGTATTTGAAAGACTCAATACCTCTTTGTTCCCAAGTGTGCCAGACACACATCACCAGGTACAGAACCAAGACGACCATTATCAGCCCAAAATGTCAACTAAAAATAACCAAGATGGGCAGATAAACTTACAAATTAGCTTTGGTTTAAGAGGCATTTCTATGGAGATAGCGGTAGAGAAGTAGAAAACCCTTAAATAAATAAATTGCCTTAAAGATAACTTTTCCCATTACAGAGCTATTGAAGAGATTACAAAAACAAATCAGTTGTCTTTGTACAGCTCCCATTACAGAGCTGTTGAAGAGATTACAAAGACAAAGTTTTATTTAGTAACAACTTTGTTAATGGCTAAGGAAATGATGAATACAACATAAAACACGCCAGGGTAAGGGAGGGAAGAGTAAATGCTTAATGGGCATGGTTTTTTGTTTTTTTGTGGTGAAATATACCTAACATAAGATTTACGATTATAACCATTTTTTAATTAGGATTTTATTTCTTTAAAGCAGTTTAAGGTTCATAGCAAAATTGAGGGGAAAGTACTGAGATTTCTCATATATTCCCTGTCCCATACATGCATAGTTTCCCTAACTAATCAACATCCACCAATAAAGTGGTACATTTGTTACAACTGATGAATTTTACACAAATACATCATTATCACCCAAAGTCCCCAGCTTACATTAGGGTTCACTGTTGGTGTTGTACATTCTATGGATGTGAACAAATGTTTAAGGACACGTATCCATTATATGGTATCACACAGAGTGTTTTCACTGCCCTAAAAGTCAGCTTTGCACTGTAACCATTTTTAAGGCTACAGTTCAGCGGCATTCAAGTACATGCACACAGCTGTACAACCATCACCACTATCCTAGCCATCTCCAGACCTCTTTCATCATCCTGGGTCCAGGGTTTAATTTGGGGTGATGCAAGTGCTTTGCAAGTAGACAAGGGTAGTGGCTGCACAATACTAAATGCCACTGAATCATTCACTTTAAATTGGTTAATTTTGTGCTGTGTGAATTTCACATTAAAACAGAACAACAGTGCCTGGCACACCACGGCGCTCACTATTTGTTAATAAATGAATGAGTCCTGGCCTTAAGGAAGTCACGGGTTGGTAAGGGAACAGGGACAGAGCAGGAGATGCCCAGATTCTGGGCTTGGAGCAAAACGGGGCAGCTCCTAACCCCTTTGAGGACTGAGAAAAGGGTTCCCAGAGGACAGACTGCCTGAGAGAAACCTTAAGGGATCAGCTAGAGTATGCGGGGGGAGGTAAGGGAGAAGAACATCCCACGCAGGGGAAGGTGAGATTCCCTATCCACGAGCAGGGGGGAGATAACTAAAACACTCAACGTTCATTTCATAAACTGGTAACTATGTCAGGTGATGGATCTATTAATTAACTTGACTGTGGACATCATTTCATAACATATAATACATATATTAAGTTATCACGCTGTACAACTCTAAAAATCTCACTGTGCAACCTAAATATACACATTTTCATTTGCCAGTCATACTTCAGTAAAGCAGGAAAAAAAATGAAACATTATTAAAAGAAAAATCAAAAATTCAAAAAATCAAAAATCAAAATTCATTCATTTTCCCATTATAATACCCCAAATCTAATAAGCAGTATAATAAAATAATATGTAATATATGTAAATATTCGTAATAATTAGAAAAAACATACTAAAATGTAAGAGTAATAAACAAAATAGTAATAGGGGAATTTGTAAATGTCAAAAAAAAAAAAAAAGTCTTTTGGGAGGAAAAACAGTGACCTCAATGGATCTAGAGTAGGGGCAAAAGCTGGGAGGAGACAGGCAAACAAATCAGAAGTGGAATCAGGAGTGAGCGCCGGAATCTAGAAGTGACCGGGAACCCACCGCGTCTGATGTGAGCAGAGGCCCCAGAAGGGACAGGTAATCTTGTGTCACAGCTGTTTGGGGTTCTCACGGCCTCGACCTCATTGGAGCTCCATGGTCACCCTGACAAGCAGGTACAGCAGACCCGACTGTCCTCTCATAGATGACAAAACCAAAGGGTGTCCGCTCAGACTGACCCACCAAGGCCACACGGCCTGCATGGCCTGCAGCCAGCCTCCTGACCCAGGCACAGCCTCTCCGAGAAGGAGGGCAGCTCAGCTAGAATGAAAACTCCAACACTGTGTTCAACTCCTTCACTGTTCTTATTTGAGTTAATCTTTTGGGAAAAAAAAAAAAAAACCCTGCATATTTTCACTGTGGGAAATGGCCTTTCGAGTAAAAAGGAAGCATTCCTTTTTGGTAAGATGTGGACTCTTCACAAAGTTTTACACACAACTCAGCATGGTGGTCATTTCCCAGATGAAACAATGCATGGACCGTCAAATTTCTAAAATCCTAAAATAGTTATGAATAATTTAAAGCCTAGCTTAAATGAACCAAGCTGCCCACAACTGCCTCAAGAAAAGGCAGAGCCGCGGGTCCATCAAACTGCCAAATAAAAACACCTAAGAGGTCTAGCTCAGTGGTTCTCGACCAGAGTCATTTTGCCCCACCAGGGGACATTGAGCAATGGCTACAAATATTTTTGATTTTCACAGCCGGGGAGCAGAGACCAGAGATGCTGCTAAACAGCCTGTAATGCACAGGAGAGCCCTCACAACAAAGAATTATGCAGCCCGAAATGTCTAGAGTGACGGACTGAGATTCTAAATTCCCAGGTGATTCCATATATCCAACTGAACTCAGAGGTGGAAAGGTGGTGGATTGATGGGTCCTGAAGAGCGGATACACACACTCCAGGCTCTGCTGCTTCAGAGCTGTGCGGCATTTTAACCAAGGCCCTTCAAGTCACCGGCCGGTTTCCCTTGTTTGCAAAACGGGGCTCCTTCTACCTTCCTCAATGAGATCAAGCAGCTGAAGGGCTAGCTGAGAGCCTCAACAGGTAGAGGGCCCTCCATAGATCCTCAAGGCCAAGGCTGGACTAAGGTCCCAGCTGCCTGCGACAGGCAAAGGCTCCAAGGTACTTCACTGTTTCCGAATAGCACACACTCCTGGCATTTGCTTTATACACACACATTTGGAAAAGCAAACACCAGAGCACAAAGGCATCCATCTAACGTGGTTGGATGCAATTTTATTATCCTTCAGTCTCATGAAACAGGAGTCTGTTGATGGGCAGTGGGAGCCTGGCGTTGGGGATCACTGCATCTCCCTCACAAACATGCTGGAAGCCCACCTGTGGCCAGTGACCAACGGGACCACCACCACTGGCAGGTCAGGGGTGTGTTTACACGGTTCATTTTTTCCTCTGGGTCCAGCACAAGCAACACATCTTGCGCTTGGCTTTAAATGGTATCATCCGAATGAAGTACCGCTCTCATAATCAGCACTGCCTTTCAACAAGCACAGATGGCACTCACGTGCTTAAATGGCAAATCGAGGGCTAAAATTCGGGGCAGCTCTCCAGGCTCTCAGATCTGGTTCTCCGGGTGGGTTCTGAGAGAGAGGGGTCAGGAAATGGAGGGTGGCAGGCACGTGCAGAGTGCTGAAGGTCTTTTGTCTGCCGTCAAGCCCTTGCGACAAACTGAATGGGCTCAACCAGAGTCAGTGGGAATAAAGCCCGTGTCAGTCTTGCACGCCCGTCATTCCCAAAGAGAAGCCTGTAGGTCAGTAGCACAGGATGAAGGTTCCATTTTCACTATCTCCTCCACAATTCCTTTGTATTTTATCAGGTACCTTTGGCCATCTTCAGAGAACTGTATTGCCCCACTATGGACAGTCACATTACAACAGTACATTTTAAAGATCTCTTTCTGCCTTGGCTGAAACAGTAGTTTCTTTTTATTTGTAATCACTCAGCATTTTCCCCCTCCTAATTTGAAAGGGGGTGGGGGGAAGATGCAGCATTGTAGCGGACTGCAAAATGCACTCAAATGCAGCTCTAAAGGAAGGCACCACCCAGCGGCTCCATGTTGGTTTCCATGGTAACCGGGGTCCCTGGGCCCTGGCACTCACAGCAGGAAATGCTGCAGATTTCCATAGCAGTATCTTTCTACTAGACATAAGATGTCCCATGGCAATTTTAAGCATTTGGGAATCAAAAAACATACCATGTGTGTGTGTATGTGTGTGTGTATGTGTATGTGTGTGCCGCGCGTGTAGATCAATATATTCACAAAACTAAGACAACGTAGATGAAAGAAGCCTAGTTATTCTTACAGATAAATATGCTTATGTCAAACATAACAGATGATTAAAATATAAGCAAAACAGGCTGTCACACACTCACACACACACACAGAGGGCTAAAAGAAAACAAAAACATCTTCCATAGAAAACGAAAGGACTGCAATGGAAGTGGAAAATATTTTGGGAAACCAGACAACCAAGGATTCCGTATAAACAAACAAGCCAACAAAAATCTTGACTAACGATAATCAACTGAGAGCCCAGGACGGAGCTTTTTTCCATAGCTCATGTTCTTTCCTACTTGAATGGTCTCAAGAGCTGAAGTCAACAAGCGGTTGGCCAGGTGGCTTTCAGGGGAAACCACAGGACAGAAAGCCCTGACCTAGAGTGAGAATCCCACTGTCCCCCCTGCAAGCTGAGCGGCCTCAGGCAAGTGACTTCAGCTCGCTGAGTGTGACCTGTAAAAATGAAAAGGTTGCACTACATACTAGATGGTCTAGAAGAGAGACTCTCTACCTTCTAAAAATGAAAAACCAGAGCGTTATGTTAAACAAGACAGAACAAGGCATCAAACATCCAGGTAATTCTCATGTCAGGCCACAGATATGTTTCCAAAAGCAGTGTATAAAAATCAAATTTCTTTAAATTGTATCAGGAGAATTCACTGCCAGATTCTTGGTGAGGGAAGACCTTTGTAATATTCTTTCTCTCTCACTTTCTCTCTTCTCTGAGTGATTTCCCAATACCACATGTTTCTTCCAGCAGAGCACAAGTGAACAGCTAAGGTGAAATTTTTAGTTCAAAGTAGTTTTCACATTTCGTGCATGTTTTCAGGCTGGGGCTTTATTATCAGAGCAGAGGGGAGGCAGCTATGCAATCAGGCAGAATAGACTCAGCCCAGAAAAATACTAGTTTGACAACTTCTAGTGTCTTCAAGTTCACGTTTACACTCCAAATGGTTATTTTTATCTGAGGCAGGCAGAACAAACCAAGTTCACAACTCTATGGCAAATGATCTTCCATAAGCAAGCATTGTTTTAAAAAAAAAAAAAATTGCCTCGTCTGTATGAATTCAAATAATTGCACTTTTTCATTAATGCTAATTTATATTTTACCAAACGTGACTCTGGTATGTCTGTGTGTGTGGCAGCGGGATGGGGTGGAGGGGTATTAGTTATTTTAAGCCAAAACGAAAAGCAAAGGGAAAGAGCTAGGGTGGGGAGGAGGGCGGGAGGGAGATGATGGTGGAAGAGTCCCCCCTGCTTGTGCAGACAGCCCCGCAGGCAGCTGGAAGGATGGAGCTGCTGAGTAAACCACTTCATTATGTAAACTGCCCAATGACACAAATAACCATGCTGCACGCAGACCAACCCAGTCACCCATAAAAACACACATCCCCTCCACGCTTGGACCTTCCTCCCCACTGCCACTGCTACCACCACCACCATGTAATTCACCAGCGTTTATTAAGGCTGCCGAGGTTAAACAGAACAGCACGCATCATATTTTCCCTGGCGTTGCCTGAATTAAGTCAAACCAGAGAAACACTACTGACTTCAACGGGAGCAAATGCTCCTCTTGGTTAGTGGGAGGACGAGCCTTAACTGGACACAAGGGCTTGGATGTGGGATTTTTACATCCCTAACTCTCCCTGGTAGAGGATATTAGGATTCTAGTGACATCCTGCTCTGGACACCCAGAATATACGTATGTAAAAGTGGGACTCAGGTTAGTGCCCTTCAGGCTAACGCACAATAACTGTTCAAGGGTCATTTGGGGAAGGTGCAGTGAAAAGCCAAATACCATCTAGGCAGGACACAAGGAACCACAAGGAAACAGCCCATCTCTGGCAACTGTTGCTACCCAATCAAAGATCAATAATAAGCCATTTGTAGAGCGGGAAACGATGCTATTGTCAGGGATCACTTTTCATATCAAGATGGGATTGGAAACGAGGGATTTTCATTTCAGCACCAGTGATGCTTGGCTTATGATTCCAAATCTCCTGGAATATACAAATTTGCCCATCAAATTAATTGAATATACAAAGTCCCCATCTCCTAACTCCTTTAACACAAAAAAGGAGGGGAAAAAAACAGAAAATAAGATTTTCTTTTAGAAATTTATTAAGTAAAAATACTCAATAAATATATGGATTCCTTTGTTATTCCTAGTCCTTACCTATAGTGTGCTTTGTAAAAAAAAAAAAAAAAGTTTAAAATCCACATGTCTCCCTACTGTGCTAGACTCAACACCAAGTCTGAGTTTCATATAAAGCAAACCAAAAAATCATCACGTTTTTAAAAAATGGAAAATGGTAATAAGACAAACCTCACATTCACAGGGCCATTTTTAAAAAGTTGTTTTATCCTAAGCAGAATATGTAGGATTAAATGTATTGTGCTGATGAGTTAAAATGACTCAAGGTCTATCAGAGTAGAAAAACATCAAAATAATGAAACCCAAAGCAGAATGCACATTTATGAGCTCATTTTAAAAGGCATTATATCTTTTTATGTCATCCCTTACTAGGTCAATGATAGCTCCAAAATCTCAGAAGAGATGGAAACTTTATATCTTGAAGCTGTATTTAATAGGCGTACAGTTTTTAGCTAGGTTACACATTATTAGAAATAGCAATAATTTACAAAAGTTTTTTTGTACTTCATATAAGATTGAAACTCATAGGTATTCAATATAAACATAGATTACATACACATATATATACACACATTCGGAGTGGCTTGAGGGGCTGAAGGAAGTGAATAAGGCTACAGTAAAGCTATTCCAGGTTTTGGTCCCACCATAGCCCTCAGCAAAGTTGTAAGCATATCAAAGATGAGCTCTACATAGAAACCAGTCACCCTGGAACAGAGAATTTGTCTCTCTGTCATTCTAAGCAAGAATCTGCTAAGACCAGTCCAATGCTTCAGTTCTTTCAGCTAATATATATATGTATGTATATGTATATGTTTATATATATATATACACACGCACGTGTATATATATGTTATACACCAAGGTTGTTATATCTGTTGTTACAGATACTGGTTGTATAGATATGTGTGTGTATAGACAGACATACACACACACATATCCTCATTAAAAGGATTACAGCTACAAAGCCCAATTAATAAAGGGCAGTTTGACACAACCCAGCGTTAAAGTTGTTCTTTGCATTCATCACGGTTCAGAATATTTACAAATGGGGAATACACAACCGTGAGAAGGCAACCCAGTCTCGGATGCCTCTGAATCCACTTATTGTTCAACACTAGGTAACTTTCTGACTACAGAATCTGGTAATACGGATTCATTTTGCCAAGATATTTCAAGTAAAGGAGATATGCCAACAGCAATCACCCTCCTCAGGTTCATGAAAATTCCTTAAATGCACCTTGAAGGGGGCAACAAGCAAAAGGCTGACGTTTCTTAAAAGCTAGGCTTCATCACAAAACAGTTTTCTCAAGCTTGTTCCTTTTTCTGCTCCCATAAAGAGTCTTTTTTGGACACATTTTTCCTAATCACCCCTCTCCTCATAAAATGTTAATTCCACAGACCTATGTATGTCTGCGTATTACTGTATGCATATCTGTACCTGATATATAAGAAGGGTAAGACCTCCTTCTCTCCTCAAGAACCAGTTTCCACCCCCTTTGGAATGATATCTTATCCACTAAGAATGCATGAAACGGATGAAACGGACATGCTATAAAAAGAAGGTGGAAGCATTTATTGTTGGGAATTATTATTGTTTACATGTACCTCTCCACATAACACTCCACCACCACATGCCTGTCTAAACCTTTCTACCACCCACTGACCCAGTGCCTCAGAAACAACACCTCTTTGCATTCTTTACTAGGTATACAGTAAGCTCCCAGTAAAGCTTTCTGATATAAAACAGAATAAATCAGATGACTCAGAAAATATGTACATTTACTGTTAGCCTTTCTTTGTAGGAATTGTTATACTCCTTATATCCATGCTGTGTCATGTGGTAGCTACTAGGTATATGTGGCTATTTAAATTAAAATTAATTAAAACTAATTAAAATTTAAAAATTATAAATTCAGTTCTTCAGTTACACTAGCCACCTTTTAAGTGCTTGATAATCTCAGGTGGCTGGTGGCTACCATACTGGACAGCAAAAACGCATAACATTTCCATCATCACAGAAAATTCTATCACAGAGAACAGCCCTGGCCCAGCCTAAAAGCTCCACGAGGCCAGCACCACATCGGGGTCACTCACCAGGGCACATGCAGGATGTGTTAAGCCCTGGCAAAAAGCAACGCAATTAAAAGGAAACAAACAAGAAATATGGGAGAAAAGGTAGCTTTGTCTTGGCTCATCCAATTTCCCACTTCAATCAACTACAAATATTCTTATTTTTCATAGCTTTGCTCTTACTTACTCCCCACACCCACCTACAATACAGCAATGAGAATTTTCGAGATGTAACTACCGGGCTTCCCTGGTGGCACAGTGGTTAAGAACCGGCCTGCCAATGCAGGGGACACGGGTTCGAGCCCTGGTCCAGGGAGCAACTAAGCCCGAGCACCACAGCTACTGAGCCTGCGCTCTAGAGCCCGCGAGCCACAACTACTGAAGCTCGTACACCTAGAGCCTGTGCTCTGCAACAAGAGAAGCCACCGCAATGAGAAGCCCGCTCACCACAACGAAGAGTAGCACCTGCTCGCCACAAGTAGAGAAAGCCCGCGCACAGCAACGAAGACCCAACTCAGCCAAAAATAAAAAAAACAAATAAATAAATTTATAAAAAAAAAATAAAATAAAATAACTAAGGAACCTGAACTGGGCCATCCGAGTACAAAACCAGTTTAGTGATCTATCGCCACATCTATAGATTAGCGGATTGCAGTTTTATGGCTTTTTATTTTTAATTAAGTGAATGAAAAGTGTCCATGTTTCTTTAAGGTCATCTTCAAAGAATATGCAGTTCCAGGCCTGCAAAAAAGTTTTTCTTATGACCTTTCTTATTTTATTTTATTTATTTTTTTCAGTTTGTGGCTGAGTAGCTTCCTAGGTAGAAATTACATGAAAGAAAGTTCAGGTCTCAAACACCGAAGTCAACCCAGAAGTTAAGGGCCAGTGAAGTTTCAATTAAACAACCTGGTTAAAGTAAAAGTTGGGGGCAAACAAAACCAGTCTGGCTGCCTCTTGAAAATAAGCTTCCTGTTGCCTCCTCCCCTAAAAGGGAAGATTCCCCCTTTTCCCCCACCCCAGCCAAGAGCAGGTAGCTGCCTTTCACCTACCTTTCCCTTTTCTGGGACCCCCATCATGGATTTGCTGGGCCCTCTTTGGCTACAATGAAATGCAAACTCACTCAGTCCTGAGACTCAACCTCAGAGAAGGGTCCCAAGATTCAAATTCTGAACTCCCAAGTGGAATCTGGCCAAAGACCCCATCTCACCAGCCTCCTGCCCCCAGAGATGACAGCCTTCTTCACCTGGATCCTCCAAGGGCTGCTTGCAAACACTGTCTGCCCCCTGCTAAATGCCAGATACTTACCAGCATTTGGGAACCTGGGTTCCTCAGAGAGAAGCAGGATGCAGGCCCTGCCCTGGAGGCAGTTGAGTCTAGTGGGGAAGATGGTGACCACATAGGGAGGTCAACACTCTAGCGGGAGAAGGTGCTACAGAGGCCTCAGGCCTGAGACCCAATTTACCCTGGGGACAGAGGAGTGGGAGCGGTGGGGACAAAAGGTTCACAGGTGATGTGACTCTCAAACTGGCTCTAGGAAGACAAGCTGAAGATCCTCAAGCATCTAAAGGGGGCAGAGAGGGGGTGGGCTGGGAAGGGCACTCCAGGTCTGGAATGCACATGTGCAAGAAGAAAGGGATCAACGGTTTTAAGGGATTCAGGGAGCAGAGAGCATTTTTTTGTGGGTGGAACTGCCGGCCGTGGGTAGAGATGTCATTGGACAGGTGGGTGACGGCAAGATGGCGAGAGGCCTTATTCTCCTGGGAAGCCTTAAAAAAATCTGAGATTCCTAAGCGCCACCCCGCTCCACCCACCCCCCGCCCCAGTTAATCAGTAACCACAGGTATAAGGCAGGGCTCTGAAATCTGTACTTTAAAACAAGCCTCCTGAGTGATAGGATCCACGCAGCGAGATGAGGAGAGCGTGGCATTTAACAAACTCTATACTAAAAACACAATGTATTTTTAAGAACCACGACTGTGCCATTCAGCGTTAAACTGTGCAGACTGCCTTCATCAGTTCAGGGAACCTCGGCAACCCAGGCTCACTGATTAAAGTCCACCTCTGACCGTCTGGACCTCACTGGCGGTTGTGAAAGTTCCAGCTTCCGCCTGCCCTCCTCACGCACACACTGCGGGTCTCTTCTAACCGTATTTCTCGCCTAACCTTCCCTCTCCTTTATCCTCTGCTTAACTCTGCTTCCTTCCACTCCCTTTGTCCCCAAAGCGAAAATTGGAAACTCTAAAGATAATATAGAAAGAGAAATTTTAGACTGTCCAACTTCATTCGTATTTTAAGATTTAATAGGGCCAAAAGGAGATTTTAAATCGTAGAATATTAGAGCTGAAAAAGGTTACCTGCGATCATCTAGGACCCTACTGGGTCCTGGGAAAACCCCTTTTACAAGTGGGGAAATCAAAGCCCGGAGAAGTGAAACAAATTATTCAGGGTCACATAGCTGGCCAAGCAGAAGACAAACCCAGGCATCCCGGCTCCCAATCTATTCATTACTCCAAGGTGCTACATAGATTGGTTTTGTGTGTGTGTGTGTGTTTTTTAATGCATTCAGGATCAAGTAACTTTAAAAGCAAACTTAAGTTTATACTAAATCCAGGAGCACCTTAAATGAGGAATCATAATTTAATGGTTAAAATCTAGACTCTGGGCCAGGTTTGAGTCTCCCCACTTCCAAGCCAAGTGACCTTGGTCGATTTAGATAAGCTCTCTTCGTCCAGATTTCATCATCTAGAATGGAGGTCATAAGCACTGACCTCACAGCGCTGTTTCGAGAATGAAAAGACTCAATCCATGTAAAGCACGAAGGACAGAGCCCAGCCCGTGTTACGTATTCAGTAAAGGTGATTAGAGATGATCTAGTCGGCTGGGGATCCATTTCCTTCCTTCTTAGAATCTTAAACTCCTCACTCTGGGTTTGGTGTATTATCATCTCAACATCCCGGAGATGGTTTTTCAAAGCTATAAAGTAATTACAGAGGCACACTGAGGCAGCCAAAAATGAAAGTCACACAGCATTATGCTCTCAAAGGCCCTAGCTGACACAAGCAAATGATGCAAGGGCCACGAAGGGCCAGTGCTGACTAAGACGTGCCCCTGCCTTCCAGTGAAAGGGGGTCACCAGGCTACACGCTTACAGGTGTAGGAATGCTACTCCCCAACACCAGCCACCGAGGGTTGAGAAGCCTCCCCCCACCTTTGTTCTTTTCCTTTTCTTTTTTTAAGCAATCCAGACAACTGCACACCAGTCAGTTCGACAACTCCTATGACAGCCCGTGTGCTGGTCCATCATGGACATGAAGAAAATGGAGACCCTGCCTCACAAAAGTCAGGCATCCTTTGTACAACAAATGCCTAGACACATTCTTTGCAGCCAATAACACAGAAACAGGTGTACTTTCACACTGAACACAAGTTGTACATTCATTCCAGAGTGCAAACATCAAAAAAATATGGAACTGTATGTATTACGGTGTTGATTAACTCTTAAATTTCATTATGGTTTAATTATTCACCTAAACATGTACATTATTATAGCGACTTACACTCTTTCGTTAAAAAAAATGAATAAAACAAGAGTTCTAATGTATTTCCACGTTCTACTTAATAGTTATATGACTAGATTGATTTTGCTCTTATAATGCCTAGCTTTAGAAGATTTTCCTAAATAAATTATATTCATAGCTACTGCAAAATATTTGCTAAAAAGGACAAAGACCTTTCAGAGCCATTCCCTTTGGGAAATACTATGGAATGCTAATATTTTGGAAACCAGAGACCTGCTAGCTTGAGATTCTGGATACCAGCCCAAAAGAGACGCATTTAAGAATAACTGCTATTCCCTTCTCATCTTTCCAGCAAGAAAGACTCAAAAAATATGATATCTAAAGGCTCTAGGCAAGAGACTGGACTTTCCACAGAGGGTAGATATCAAACTTCAAACTGCATCAGAGTTACAGCCTATAATGACCACAAGCCCAAATATATTTGCTGCTGACCAAAACAGATTGAAGCTTTTTTTTTTTTTTTTTTTACAGATTCTTCATTTCCTTGGAGGTGCATACACCATTAAAAAGAGATTACCCACAGATCTCCAAAAGGATGTATACATGGACATTAACTGCAGCGTAGCTTGTAATAGTACATAAGTGAAGATAATCTAAATATTCCTCAAAAGAAAAATGATTAAATCGTGCTACATCCAGACAGTGAAATTCCATTTGGCTACTAGAACCAATGAGGTAGATCTCTAGGTACTGACATAGAAAGATAATTATAATATACTGTGGAGTAAAAGCACGGGAACAATGTTTTTTATAGGTTACCTTTTGAAGAAGATCTTATGAATATATTTTATTCCATATATCAACCTACATATTGTTCTACGACTAATTTTTCTCCCATATGTGTTTAAGTATGCAAAAAAATCTATAAAAGACACTAAGCCCAATCTCTGCAAAGGGTACTGAGAGGGTAGATTTTACTTTATATACTTCGTTACATGACTCTTTTTTAAACTAAAGAGCATGTTCTATATTTTTCAATTGTTAAGTAAAAATTAACTTAATACAACTAATTTGATGCTTATTGAACATAAGATGTGCATTCAAGTTTCTCTCTTATCGTCTCCATAAATTATATCTTTTTTGTATCAACCATACATTTTTTAGGTCATGTGAGTTCTCACACTCCCATATTCAATAAAGTTATTTCCTCCCAGTGCATATGGATTTTAGACATCGAGATGTAAAGTATTCTGGTATTGCTAAAAGTGACCTAAAATCAAATGGTTTAAAAATATATCAAAGCAGGGGGCTTCCTTAGTGGCGCAGTGGTTAAGAATCCGCCTGCCAAGGCAGGGAACACGGGTTTGAGCCCTGGTCTGGGAAGATCTCACGTGCCTCAGAGCAACTAAGCCCATGCGCCACAACTACCGAGCCTGCACTCTAGAGCCCACGACCCACGACTACTGAGCCCGCATGCCATAACTACTGAAGCCCGCGCGCCTAGAGCCCATGCTCCGCAACAAGAGAAGCCATTGCAATGAGAAGCCCGTGCACCGCAGCGAAGAGTAGCCCCCGCTTGCCGCAACTAGAGAAAGCTCAAGCACAGCAACGAAGACCCAACACAGCCAAAAATAAAATAAATTAAATTAATTAATTAAAAAAAAAAAAATATATATATATATATATAATCTCAAAGCACGGATCTTGTTCCCTGTGACATTATTTGTCTTTTGTCAACGACATCACCTCCAAACTCCTTCTCTACCTCCACCAGCACCACAGAGAGGCTACTCTGGTTTCTTTTCCCACAAATAATTGTTTTTCCTCCCTTCAACCATGAGAACTTGCAGGCCCTTCAATTTCCCACCGAGAACCACTCTCAGGAATGGCGTCTGCAAAAACACAGGTTCCCACTGCAGGAAATGATGGACAATCAGGGGATACATCTCTATTCCATCCTTTAGGGCCCATCCAGTAATTAAACATTAAAATATAAACTTACGAACCACAGAGCCTCAAAAATGCAACACCAGATACGTAAGTTCTTTAAAATAATGGAGCAACTCTTTTAAGAAAGACACACTCTGATGGCTATTCTAGAAAGACATCCATATGACTGATGAGTCCAATTCCAGATCCTGCTGCGGTCGAAGAAAATATGATAAAACCAACCCAATAACACGAACAGCAGTGAAATTGGCATGACCATGTATTCCTCTTTATACTTGTATATTCTAAAGGTTCCATAACACACACATATGTGTTACGTAAAAAAATTTTTAAGGGGCTTAGAAAAAGATACTGGGTAAGACCCATGTCAAGCTGACAAACCAGATGAAGAAACCAATGCTCTGATGTCTCCATCACATTCTCCTAGGGAACCTTCTGAAACACCGTTGGCATCTTGGAAATAAGGAGAAATACTACCTCTCCTGGGAGAATTTCCTCGACTCCCTGAGCTGAGTTAATTGCTCACTTTTCCATACTCCCCCAGCACTCTGTTCTACCACTATTACCATACCAAACATATTATTTCTACACTGAAATTCTTCATTTGCACATAGCATCCCCCCTGCCCCTCTGCCACTACAAGCTCCTCCAGGACATGTAGAGTAATATATTGATTTTTGTGGTCCCATGACACTGCCTGAAATATCAGCAGTTTTCAAGCATCTTAAATGAGAAGAGTCCTCAAATGAAAATTCATTTGAATATTTAATTAAGCATCTGTGGTAAATGGGTACATACTGAAACCCACTGCAGGTACATACCTATCATGGGCTTCAGATAAGCTTAACTCTTGTGTGACTGGGAGCAATCCCCCCAACACTGACCTCCAACACCCACATTTTCTCATGTCACCAAGACAATGACAAGAACAGGCATATAGCCGTCAGTGCACAAGCAGACCCAGAAAGAAGGCAAAAAAAGAGGCAGGAGAGATTCTCTGAGAATGAAAAGGAAAGCACCCCCTTTGAATGGGGGGGGTCTCTAGGTTATGGGTAATGTCATATTTCTAATGATGGTGCTGGATACAGACAGATTTACTTTCTTCTCTACACCTTTCATATGTTATGAATATTCTTTTCTACGATTCACAGTCACTGAAAAACCATTACAAATTTTCAAAAGATTTCCCTTTGTTCATTGATTTAATAAACATACTTTAAACACTTACTGTGTTCCAGGTACTATGTTTTCGGAGCGTTCAGACATGCACACGTCACCGTCTAGTCTATACCTGGAGGGGTTTGCAGTCAAATGTGGGAGACACATAAACAGACACAACACAATAGGACGCTACTTATAATAGGTTTCCTCGTTTTATGGGAACCTAGAAAAAATGGTCTAACCCATCATTCTCACTGCTTCTCATTCCACAAGGGATTGAGGAAAATCTTAAGATGACACATGACAGGGAAAAACAAATTGCAACCAAACACACAGCTCAGGACTCTACAACCAGCACATCATTAAAAGTGATCACAAAAACACATCAAGCCAGGACTTCTCCGGTGGCGCAGTGATTAAGAATCCGCCTGCCAATGCAGGGGATATGGGTTCGACCCCTAGTCCGGGAAGATCCCACATGGCACGGAGCAACTAAGCCCGTGTGCCACAACTACTGAGACTGTGCTCTAGAGCCCTCGAGCCACAACTACTGAGCCCGTGCACCTACAGCCCGTGCTCCGCAACAAGAGAAGCCACCGCAATGAGAAGCCCATGCACCGCAACGAAGAGTAGCCCCTGCTCGCCGCAACTAGAGAAAGCCCGCGCGCAGCAATGAAGACCCAAGGCAGCCAATTAATTAATTGATTGATTGATTAATTAATTTAAAAACACAACAAGCCATCTCAGGCATAAACAGTGGTTCCTTTCATTTATTTTTCACTCTTCTCGTGCACTTTATTATCTAGAGAACGATTTGCAGCTTCTACGATGTGGAATCCCACAGAGTTAAAAAATCTATATATTTTTAAATATGAGTCAGCTAAGCTCTGATAACGTAAGCTCTATATTCTTGTAAAGCGCCCAAGGGTAAGAGCCCACACACTGAGCGCCGTCAACGCTGGGAGCCATCCCTCCACCTGCTTACCACGTGTGTTGGTGGCCATGTCAGCCACTTTCTGAAAGGCATCCAAGAAGGCAGCTGCTGCTACTACTGTTGTCCTAAGATGCAAACAGAAAACAAAAGCATGAGGAATGTCTCACACTAGCAGATGCATGACAGCAAAAGGGCTGCAACCGCTGCTGAGGACTGAAAGTAAAGTAACCCTCCAGGAGAGACAACCCGACTGGACACGGACAACCATTGGCTTTGTGGACCCACTTTATTCTTAAGAAAACTTTCTCCTTCTCATATTAGCACTCTCCCCCGATAACGTCCAGCTCATGCAGCGCTAGTCAATAAATGCTAGCAATTCTTCCCACCCCATTCCACTCGACAGTATAAATTATCACCAGGTTAAAATTTCACCAATGAGGAAAAAGGTGTTTCTGCCTAAAAGAACAAATTATTATTTTTTTTTTGACATTGTCAAATCTAAATTTTATTGTCCTTTCACACATCTCTCTTCTTAATGTAAATTCCATAGTCCAAATCCCAGCCAAAAGAAATGACAAAGTTTAAAGGACAAAAGATGAAGATAATTCACAAGAGACTGCACTATGATAAACTTTGCATACTTACAAGTATACAGCAATTGTATATTGCATGGAAAATAGAATAAGGATCTTTAGGCAATAAAAAGATAGTTTTCTGCTAAATAAGGTGGAATATATATATATATAAAATGAATAAGGCATATCCAGTACTTGCCATAGGAAGCCAGTAGGAAAAAAAAACCAGACTGGCATTTTTCAATGTCCCTTTCCTTACACATAACTTACAAAATTAGGTAAAAATTAAACCTACTTGCATACTAGAAATAAACTTCAATTCATGGTTCCAATAGACTTCAAAATAGACACACAAAAAATTACTAAATGACTAAAAGAAAAAACTACCTATTAATTTTTTAGGAACTCTTGCTTAATGAGTACCTACAAAATTATCTCACTTCAATGTGTACTTTGAAAACTAATTAGAAATCCATACTATAGAGAATCACTTTAAGAATGAGTCAATTACAAAGAAAATTTATAACATTTCTTTCATGTTGTGAATTTTCAGACATGGTATAGGTGAAAGTGATTTTAGAGTAGGAAAACGATATAGCTACATGGATTGGCAGAAGGAATCTTGGAGAGTGATCGTTTAGGTTAAACAATTCATTTCAGAGTTGGGAAAACTGAGACCACAGCTACATAGTGATTGTCAAGATCATTAGCTCATACCAGGGCTGAGACCAGTAGCCCAGCATGACTTACAGTGCCGTGTTCATCCTACTACAAGATCCAGGCTATGTGACTTTTCCCCCTAAATCATAATTATAGGGAAACTGAGATACTATTTTTTCAACGTTAGAATGCTACCTAAACAGCATCTTCTGAATTCCTAAAAGCTGAGAATGAGGAGGAGTTACTATACTCATTTGCTGCCCTAGAAGTTATTCTGAATTCTTCACATCCCCTTGAGCACTGGAAGATGCCTTGAGCACTCTGTGGTCTCTTGGTTCCTAGAGTCGTGGTCCAAGATGTCACTGAATGAAAAGTAAGCACCATTGCATCTCAGGGCCGTGATTAGCCAGGACAAGCAAGCAAGCCCCAGGCTCACTCACAAGAACTTTATAACAGAATTTACAGCCTGATGTTAATTTCCAAGTATTTCACACATGAATCCAGCCCCCACTGAGCATTCCTAACAATGCAAAATTGCTGAAGGAAGAAGATGGGAATAAGGACTAAAAAGGAATGAGTTCAAATCAGAGGGGGAAAAAAAAAGAAAGAAATGACCTTTGAACATAAGCAAGAGTAGCTATGAAACAAAAGGTTCCTGGAAGGTGATGGGAGTGGTCCCCAGGAAAACCTGGGCTATGATCCCTCAGAGCCAAACTTCAAAATGAGGCCTGATATTTTCCAGCAGAGCAAGAGAATATCCTGCTCAAAAAAAAAAAAAAAAAAAAAGACACAATGACATACAACTAAACAAAACCAAAACCAAACCAAACCAAACCAAAAAAAACACACCACTTCGAAGTATATTTCTTAAAGAGTTGGCACCATGGAAAAGTTAGCTTTATCAAACACCCTGAGATTTATAAATGGCTCATTCTGATTTATAATTATATCTGATACAACCGCTGGATTTATTCTTATTCAAGTCAAGGCCAATCTTCCAAATTTAATGAGCCAGCTGGAGAGGTGCCTTGAGTATTACACAGTCACCAGGGCTCCTGTGAAAACGAAGACTGTGGTCAAGTGTGACGAATTAAGAGCTTTTAAACACCGACTTCTGATGAGCCATATTTCACTGACTGCTTTTGTCACAGGACATCTTAGCTCTCTCTGATGGGGCAAAGCAAACATGCATCCATCAACAGGAGAAAGGAGTGCTTCAGCTTACATGCTCCAAGACTATTTGCCTCTTCTACGGTCTTATCCTTATGCGTTCTCTAACACAGAAAATTAAACCATGTGCTTGAGGCTCCTATGGTACTCTCAGCCAGGTACTAGTAGTTTGACAAAATAAAGAAATGGTCCCTGCCCTCAGAAGGCCTACGTATTGTTAAAAAAAAAAATATATATATATATATATATGTATGTATATATATATAAATATATGGTACTTTGTACCAGTGGGGATAAGATTGCTTTAAGCCTCACTCTGTATGTTTAAGACAGCTAATCAGTTAATTCTTTTAAGCTTTAGCTTCCTCACTGGTAAAAGGGGAACAGCATCTTTTCCTTGGTCAACCCTGAAAACCTGCCAGACAATTAAATTAGGCTGGATAAGAAAAAGTGTTCAAAGGAGGGGTTGGACTTAAATGTTTTACTGTTTTACTACAGGAGGTGACCTCCTACAGGATGGAGACTAACCTATTTGAAATAAATGATGATAGTGGCAGAGCTGGGGGAGAGGGCCTTACATTCTGGGCAGAGGGGTTTGGATCTGATCCAGGATAAAGTAATCGAAGGTTCGTAAGCAAAGAAATGGTAAAGGACTTGACAAGTGGCAAAGGGGCCATAGTCTGGAGCCCATGGTCCATCTGGATGCCCACTCATGGATCTGGAAATCCCAGGCCCCATGAAGCTGAATAATGGACAGGGAAAGTTCCACGTCACCCAAGTTCTTCTCTCCTAATCTACTGGGGAGCCATGGAATGCCCAGTCCTATGGGTAAAGTTCTGGGCAGGGACCTCTGGTGCCAACAGGCAAAGTCCTAAGAACTCCATGTCATTCCTCCCTCCTCTGTCTGTCATCCACATGGCTTTTTATCCCAGAAAACACCTACCTGCTTTGTTCTCTGGAAAACCATCCCCATACATCCAAACCAACCAATACGCCATGAACAGGGGTCGTGAAAATAACTGCTTTTTTTTTTTAATGTCCCAACCCTCTTGACGCACCCTCTAAGTGAAATCGCACCCCTCCCCTCACTGATTTCAAAAGCATATAGCTTTAACAAGAAGATGTTGCCGTATTTTCTATTTCATATGAAATGATACATTAACAAGCACAAGATGAGGCAATAATAATAGCCCCTTAGAGCACATCAGCATTAGATCTTGGTTTTTAAGCAGTTTTACTGAGACATAATTTGTATACCATAAAATTCACCATTTTTAGGTGTATAAGTCATCAATTTTTCAGTAAATTTAGAGTTATGCAAACACCACCACAATCCCATTTTAGAACATTTCCATCACCCCAAAAAGGTCCCTCATGCAGTCAACCTAGCCCCAGGAAACCACAAATCTACATCTGTCTCTACAGATTTGCATTATCTAGACATTTCATGTAAATAGAATTATACAAACTAAGTTTTAAACTCTATAAGGATAGGCAGTAAGCAGAATGGACTGTGGAGCCAGACTGCCTCAGATCAATTCCCTGCTCTGTCATTTATCAATACTAGCTGTGTGACTTTGGATAAGTTATTCAGCTTATCTGTGTCTCAGTTTCCTCATCGGCAAAATGGGGTAACAACACTACTTATCTCTTGGGGTTGTGAGATTTAACTGTTACCATGTACCTGGCCTGTTATTACCTTACATATAATACTTCATTTGACTCTCAAAATTCCAGTGGAAGGAGACAGAGCGGATATTTTAATTTTACATACAGGAATCAGAGGTCAGGACGCATGGCTAATAAGTGGCAATGCCACTGCATGCTTCTCTATCTGCAACACTTCCAAAACTAACCCTAATTTGCCTCTTGGGTCCATCCTATTCCATCCTTTGTCTAAGGATGCTGCCGTTTTCCTAGGGATGACATGCTTCTACTTACCGAAGCTGGGACTGTAGCTTTCCGGCTTTGTTTATGAAATCTTCCCAAACTGGATAGCTCCCCTACAACAAAACAAAGCCATACGTCAGTAAGCCACGCTGTGATAGACATCTGATGAAGACATTGACAGCACACTTAATTCCAATTATACAGGAAACACTCTATATATGCTCTCTTCCTTGGCAGTCTACGACATGTTGCCCAGATTACTGTACATACAAGTGTATTGGCTCAGAAATGGGTTGTGAATGTGCTCAGTCCCTGTAAATACTGTAAATACTACAGATACCAAGTGGAACAAGTTTGGCAGAATCTAAGCCATACATGGATGTATCACTTTTTGAGTCAACAGATGGGTGGCTCCAAATTCAAGATATGTAGACCATTTAAGGCTCTACCCTGAACCACCTGATCATGGCTCTGGCTGTTCTCACCCTTATTCCAGAAGGCAGGGAGTGGGGAACCAGAGTGACTGAGGCTCCTCTCCGGGACAGGAGACTATTGGGAAGCATTATTAGACTAGCAGAATCTCCAGGTTGGGAAGTTACCTAAATACAGCTGCTCAGCTGATGGCTTGAGCCCAGCACCTACATACAACATGGTTACAGGTGGTTCCGCAGCACATTGCAGCTGACAGGGAACTCATCACCCTCCACGGCAGCCTACCTACATCAGCCACCCTGTCGTTTAGGTCCACGCAGCCCTAGTTCTAACCTTCTAGGGATCCACAGAGTTAAGACCAATCCTGCTTCCACACACATCTTTTCAAAGAACGGAGGATAAGCAGCACATTCATCCACAGCTTTCCTTCTTTCGGCTCCCAGATGGAATTCTGTGTCTACACAGGCCCCTGCCTCACATCCCCACAGCATCTTGGGGACACTCCATCACATCTCTACTTTTCTTCTAAGTATGGTGCTCAGACACGAACTCAAAACTGCAGGTGCAATTCTGATGGGGGCAAACTAGAGGGGGGCGGTTACAGCTGCAGGCTAGAATGTGAATGTTACGAACCTTGACAAGGTAAAAATAACGTATGACACCTCTTGATTTTGTCATTAAGGAGAGGGGATGGAGAAACTATAATGAAGTTAATCATCTCATCTTTTATTATAGAAGCCCCATCAAAATATAGTCTAAAACTGAAACTGACCTAAAACAATGATTTCACCTTCCTAATGGTTTTAATAATCTTTTTCTCTTATGCTTAGGAGCACAGTTTCTCTACCTTGCCACTACTGACATTCTGAGCCAGATAATTCTTTCTTTCTTTCTTTCTTTTGCTGGGGCGGGGGGGCGGGGGAGGGGTTCCTGTACATTGCAGGGTGTTCAGCAGGATCCCTGACCTCTATTCACCAGATGTCAGGAACATTCACAGATGCCACTGGATGTGACAAAATGTCTCCAGACACTGCCAGATGTCTCCTACAGGGCAAAATCACCCCCAGTTAAGAACCACTGCCTTAGAGGAATGTCTGAGAAACTGATTTTTTCTAGAGAAGAAACAGTTATCTGAAGTTCAGCAATTTCTTCACTTCAGTTTCAAGTCTTCTGTTAAATGAAATTAAATATATTTTTATTTTGAAAATATCTTGCATAGAACATGTTAATAGAAGTGCCCATTTATACATTTCTCGAGCTATCAAGTCTGTCTGAAAATGTGCACAGAGACATCTGGAAAACCGTCTACCAAATATTATAATGGAATATTTCTGGGAGCTAAGATTTGGACCAATGTGTTGTTTTCTTGTTTGTACTTTCCTCCATGGCCATAGTTTTGTTTTGTTTTTTTAAATAAGGGTCATGTATCATTTTTATAAAAACAATGAAGTCATTACATTAAAAAATTTAAGATCAAATTAGCATTTCTGGCAACAACAGCACTGTGAATTTACAATCCACCCAAACCCTAAAGTCTGTTTCATGCATGCTGCTAGATCACAACCATCAATTCTGCATTTGGGCATTTGGGACCTGCTTGGCCCAACTGCAGGTGCTGGATTTATTCCTTCAAGCGGCGATGTGCTCCCAATGGGACACTGAGCTGCACCAGGCCAGGGATTCTGTCTGACTGGCTCCTGGCAGAAGTCCTTTGGCAGCTACATCTGAGCTATTGACACCAACACCCATGCACAGGTCCTGTCATCATCTGCTAAACCACTTAGCCTCCATCCCATCTTTGTGCCCCAGGGGGTCTGTTCAACCCAAAAGCATAACTTTGTGTTGAATGAAAGCTTGTGAGGGCTCAGGCTACCTTTCCAGGCCCATCAAGACACCGTGGGGAATCCCAAGCATAGCACCTAATATATTTACCATTTTCTTATCAAGTCCAGGTATGAACACGCCTTCTACATCTACATCCAAGTAATTAAGGGTAAAGGCTGAGATCAGAGTCCTCTGGCTGGTCACTAGAGATCTCTGTCCAGATGGAAATCAGTTAAGCATCCTTAAGAGCACGAGAGTACAACTAACCAATTACAGCCTCATCTAGCCATCCCTTCTCTTTCTGGTCCACAAGACAGTATGAGAAGCTTTACGAAAAGCCTGAGGATGTTCAGAGACACGGACCATCAACTTCTAGCCAAAGGAACCACCATCGCTCATCTGCACACAGGACACGGGAGCCAGGTCCTCCTCTCCCCAGCAGCAGCCACTCCCATCCACGGAACCCCTGGAGAAGGTCACTGAGATGATCCATAATATTTCTTAAGAAAAAGGTGAGGGGCTCCCCTGGTGGCTCAGTGGTTAAGAATCCGCCTGCCAATGCAGGGGACAGGGGTTCGAGCCCTGGTCCAGGAAGATCCCACATGCCTCGGAGCAACTAAGCCCGTGCGCCACAACTACTGAGCCCAAGTGCCACAACTACTGAAGCCTGCGTGCCCAGAGCCCGTGCTCCACAACAAGAGAAGCCACCGCAATGAGAAGCCCGCACACCGCAACGAAGAGTAGCCCCCCGCTGGCTGTAACTAGAGAAAGCCCGCGTGCAGCAACAAAAACCCAATGCAGCCAAAAATAAATAAATTAATTAAATAAATTAAAAAAGAAAAAGGTGAGGCACATTCACTGAAAACACGCCAGAATGGCAAAAGGCCTGCGCAGGGAGCCCCAAATCCTGAGTTCTAGCCACGGCCCTGGCAGTAAATTATGGGGGGTTAAGTCACTTGACCTCTCAGGCCAGTTTCTTATAATGATCAACAAAAAAAATGCATAATTCCATCACTGTTATTGAACACTGACATCACGGAACACTGAAAGAATGTTGGGAAGGAATAAGGAACACAAACTCCAGGGGCCCATCTCCTGGCTAGAATCCTAGCTCTCCCGTCTGCCATGGGACATCGGGCAGGTCCTCCGACCTCTGCCTGGGTAAGTCACCACTGCCCAGGGTTGGTGTGAGGAAGAAATGAAGTCAGACATCTAAAGGGCTCAGAGCAGTGCCAGGCACTCAGTAAGTGTTCAATAACCTTTGACAGGATTGATCCAAGCGTCTGCAGGCTCCCAGGGATCTCCTTCGGGATGCTGGGAGAGATGTTTAAAACTCTCAAGGTCAGATGGTCCACCCAGGCTGGGATCCCTCATTCTTACTCCTAAGTACAGTTCGGACTGTGCATCTCACTATGAGTTCACCATAGTTAAAGCAGACACAGAGCAAGGCAGTGGGACACACAGTGTCAATGTCTCTGCCGTTCCCAAGTACATGGCAGGTGGAGTACTTAAACCACAGATGAATGTGCCTGAAAACAGCTGCTCAAACCACTTTAAAAACTACTTATCTGCCCCCACTGGGAGCCTCATTCCAGTCTTTACCAAATTAGCAACAAAAGGAGGGTCCCCGCTCCAGTTAGGGGGTACAGCACCCAGCTCTCCGCCTACGAACACCCACTCAGCCAGAAGAAGGCTGCCAACCGCAGCTCTCTCCCCACTTGATGATATTTGACAGTCTCTCAAAGAGTGTCAGGCCCACCTGTTTTAGGCAATATATAATTTAATGGATTCTTTAAAAAAAAAAAAAAAGAACTTCTAAGAACAGAAGACAAAAACCTCCTTGTTGAGAAATTTTTTTTTAAGTGTATAAATGTTAAAATTTAAAGGCAAGGTGATGTTGGGTTGTTTCAGATTTTTTTTTTTAAAGTTTCTTTCAAAGAAAAACAAAAAGTTTCTACCCACCTGAAAGTTTTACTACAAAAATTCAAAAGCTTGGAGGAAGTGAGGAAGGAGGGAGAAGGCACTCGTAGGAAGATAAAAAGGTAATTGAGAGAAAAAGCGCTGGGTTGTTCTAGACGACAAGGCTGGGTAAAGGGGAGCAGACTCAAATTTCAGAAGAAATTTGCCAGTCGAGACACTGTATATGCTGAGAACCCTTTTAGAAAGCAAGTCAATGTGGTCCTTAATTTTCTAATCTGCACCGCCCACCAAGAAGTCCCAGAAAGCTGTCTCCTGAGGCTGTGTGTCTGGCGGGCTCTATTCACCATGCATCCCCAGAGCTATGAGAAAGCCTCAACACAGACCCCACTGCGGAGTTCACCCGAGAACACGGAAAGGTTTCACAGCTTTCCAGACATACCAAAGTCAATGAAAATAAGACTCCCACTGAGCGCCTGGGCTCTGCCAAGTCCAAAGTCACAGGTGAAGGGAAACAGGCTCTCCTCCCTCTGGAACCCCCTGAATTTCTTTGGAGAGGGGGGCAGGGAGGTTGTGAAGCCCTGGCAGTTTGTTGAGAATAGAACTCAGATCACACAGGGTTCTGGGAGAATGGAAGAGTTCCCCGTCAAAGCTGGTGTGCTTACAAGCACGTGGAGGACTCTCTGCATCAAGCTGCCTGACCGTCTCCACTTCCCTACAGGGAGAGAGATGGGGCTTCCCCGAAGACGGGCTCTAACTCTGCAGCCACCAGACGGGGCGCCCACCACACAGCCCCCGCTGAAGGCTGTTCTCTCTTCTAACCTCCAGGGGGATTCAGCAATCTGGAAAACTCCTACTCAGCCGTCACCACCCAGCTCAAATGTCACCTTTTGCAGAGTATCCTGGGACCCACCTGCTTCCCTCATATCATGCAGTTGGCCGTCTCTGAGCCTGAGTCTCCCCCGTTGAACTGTGGGCTCGAGGACAGAAAAATGGAGGGAGGGAGGAAGGAAAAGCATTTCTGATGAGAGGAACAAAGACAGGGAAGCAGAAACAGCACAAGTGGGCTCCTCCAAGGGACACTGGAGTGGCACATTTATGCTGGGAGAAGCAGGAGATGGAAGGACGGACAAGGGGACCATGGGCGGCCATCCAGGGCAAGATCCAGGGTTGAACTACAAACGGGGCCTTCATCCAGATGGCGAGTGACATAAATCCCAAACCAGCATGGTGACAAGAGAACCTGGCTACCACATCACATACCTGACGGCAGCCTGGTCCCTTGGGGAGTGGGGAGGAGAATGAAGTTATTCTCTCACTTCTGAGGGAAAAAGACCATCTGATCTCCGTCAACTCCCCAAGAGTTTGGTGGCCACCTAAGCAAATATGCAAGTGGGCTGCCCTGCCTAGCCTCAAGATTGAGCTCCAAGAACACCCCCGAGTTCCTGTCCTCTCCTCTGCTTTCCCCACAGCCAGACAGCTGGGCAGGCCACTTGCCTAACCCGAGTACAGGGCTCAGCCAGTGGTCATGCTGACTTGGGGCTCTGTTTTGCTTTGCTTTGTTTTGTATTAAACAGAGGCCTGGGATGGCATCCCACACACAGCGCAGAAGAATAAACTGCGTGTAACTCATCAGCCCGGCTGGTTAACGATGCTCCATAAATAATGCAGCAACTGCCTCTCCCAGCCCCGCCCGCTCTGACAGCAGAACCTCAGGGGACAGCTGAGGGAATTAGACACCAGTGCTGCCACTCGGGGAACAGAGAGGAGCCGGGAGCCTTGGTTAGAGAAGGGACCGTTTGAGAGGAGCCAGAGACTGGAGGGGACTCTCACGAGGAGGTAGAATTCGGCTCAGCTGAGAATGAAACAGGGACCAGCGCGGACAGGCTATAGGGAGTCGGGTTCCAGCTCAAAAGTTCCAGACAGAGGCTGGCTCACCAGTGGTTATGGCTGATGAGAATCCAAGTCTTGGATATATGACTGGACAGGTCATCTCCCAAGCCCTTCTTTTCACCTTGACAAGCATCACTGTCACCACCATCATCATTAAGCATCACCATGTTCTAAAGAGTTGCTAGATGCCCGATACATAGATCAGCGTTTCTCCAATGTTAACTTTCATATCCATCACCTGGGGATCTTGCAGAAATGCAGGTCCTGATTCCCTTGGTCTGAGATGGGGCCTGTGTGTTGCATGTTTGATCTGAGTAATGCCGAGGCTGCCGGTCCACAGACCACACTCGGAGGAGCACAGATTGATACACATGTTTACTACGTGTTCACAAAAACCCAGTGGGTCAGGTGCTGCTAATTATCTCACAGCTGAAGAAACCAAGGACCAGGAAGCTTGCATCCTATTGGTCTAGGCTGAAACTTGATCCTAAATCTGCCCGACTTTGTGGCCCAAGCGCTGCCCTGATTCTGTGACGTGCAAGCAGCAAGATGCACAGACCCAGCCTCCCGGCCCAGTCCCAGGGCTGCAGAAAGCCACTCAGTAGGCAGGCTGGGTCCTGCTTTATATTGGGTTCAGTAGGAGCCCAGACAAAGTAAAGTGGAGAGCAAGGGCTCCAAACACATAAACCCCGATTACAACCGCAAAGGCCCTGGACAAGCTGTAATGTCGACCTAGGAATGGTCAAGATTCTCAACCATGTGAAAAAGAAAACACAAAACAAAGAAAAGCTCTTTGTGCAAAAAACGTCTGATAGAAATGCACGGGAAATGTTCAGTCACCATCATTAGCGGTGTGATTATGGATAATTCTGTTAAGTCTTCAGGTTTCCTGTGGATACTAGAACTGATCTGCTTCTACCAGGAGGTCGGAGAGCCTGTCTGGAGCATCTCTATAGGCTGCTGCCACCAGCCCTGCCACCGGGTCCCTCCCCAGGGTGAGTGTGAGGAACACAGTCCATATCATCCCTCTCCTTCTTCTAGGGACACCCCTTAGTGACCTCAGGCTTCAGGGAAATGAAAAGCAAAGCTTCAAGAGGAAGTTTCTGACCAAAGCAGGAGTGCCTCTGGACTCCATGCTTCTTGAAGCACAAGGCAGGAATCTGCAGCTTCCAGAAGTGGGTGCCTGTCACAGCTTTGTCCCTAAAGCCATCTTTCCCCACCCCAACCTACAAGATGAAGGGCTCCCAAGATCCTCTGATGAAAGGCGCTGCGTAAGCCCATCCATCATAAAAACCATTCCTGCGCTTTTATTTTCTGATTGGGGCTTGCCTAATCCACTAATTACCCATGTCCATCAAGTGGATGGCAGCCACTCGGATAATCAGTGGTTGCCTCCTTGCACGCCCACCCTCACCCACCTACTCAAGCTCACCAGCAATAAATATGCCTGTGAAAAGGACCTTACGGCTCTGTGCACACTTCGTGGGCACTGCCACCTTCCACTAAACAGATTTCCCCTTCCACTGAACTCCACAAGCCCCAAATCCCAGCCGGGCTATTAGGAATGACACCCGGGTGGGTACCACGAAAAAGGGCTGTGTTTGTTACTTCTATAGTCACTGCCCTTTTTTAGTGTCTTTCCACTGAATGTCCTTCTCTTTGCCTGGATAGAGGGCCCTGATGGGCAGTCTAATCCAGTGTCTAAAAGGATCAGTGTGGTCTAGTGGGTGGAGTCAGGCTGCCCAACTTCAGATCTCCCCACTGGGGACCTAAGTGACTCAGTTATCCATTGCCGCTCTGTCTTCATCTGTAAATGATACCCACGGTAGTTCCCACCTCAAAGGATGGTAACGAGAGTAAGTGAAAGAATACGAGGGCAGAGAAAGATGACTAGCACTTAGAACTCCAGAAATGTCAGCAACTGCTAGTTTAATGAGTCAACACACAAGGCCAGCCACCCTGACTCGGACATTTAATGAGCACCTACTATGCACAGGCACCGGGTGGGGATTAAAACAGGCCAGAGTGTTGAGGAATGCTGCTGTGTAAGCCACCAATCCCAAAGCCTTCGGAGGGCGCCACACTCCAGATATAAAGCACTAGAAGGTGGGGTTGGTGCAAATTTCTGGAGGGGGGTGATTCCTCACCGAGGCCTTAAAGGACAAGAGGGAATTTTCTGGGCCAAGAGGAAGGAAAGAAAGAAGGACAGGAGGAAGCATTCCCTGCAGAAGAAAGAGAATTAGCAAAGGATAGGAAGTATAGAAGGCTACGCTATATTCAGACATGAGAGTCATTTTGTTCACCTGGAACACATTCCAGGAGGGTGTGATCTGGGGGGCGGGGACGGGGTGGGAAGAGCAGGGAGATCCTTCCTACTCACTTCATGAGCTGCAGAGGAGGCTCCTGGTGGCTCAGGGTGGCCCAAGAGCCACCCCCACTTCTACTTACTCATGGTTCACTCCCAGCACGACCTCCCAGAGACTCACCACTGGGGAATGTCTGCTAAACCTGCAGATGCCTGCGCCCCGCCCCAGATCTGCACAATCAGAATCTCTGGGGGTGGGGCCCAGGGGTCTGCATTTAACACATTCCCCAGGGGACACTCATGCTCTGATGGCTAAAATCACATACAGATTTGAGAATTATCGCTCTAGATGAGATGCCACATCCCTCTGAAGTCTTGGATGCTGTGGCCTCAGCAATTTCTCTGTCCTGATGTTCAGACCTTGCTCCTTCAGAAGTAATCGCTGGTGATAAGCACTTGCACATGGGAATGTGAACTGATACACATTTTCTGAAAGGCATTTGGCAATGGGTTTCAAGAGCCATGAAAGTATGTACCTTTGACCCAGGATAAATCCTTCTGGGGAAACCACCAGTGTAAATCAATGTGTAGCTACAAGGATATATTCACTGGAGTGCTGCTTATAATTAGTGAAAAACTGGACACAGCCTAATCACAAATCAGTATGTAACTGGCTCCCACCTCAGGGCCTTTGCACATGTTCTTCCCTTGTCTGGAACATTCATTATTTCTCTAATATCCACATACTTCATAAGCTGTTGCTCAAATGTCAAATGCTTCTCTGTGAGGCCTTCCCTATTTAAAAACTGCCACACTGGGCCTGCTTTATTTTTTCCCATTGCACATATCCTTCTAAAATATAACACAATTGACTTATTCAGTCTGTCTGTCCCAGACCCCCACCCCCTCTCCACTAGAATGTAAGTTCCAAGAGGGCAGAGATCTGTGTCCATTTTATTTACTGCTGTATCCCTAGCACTTAACACAGAACCTGGCACATGGCAGGTCCTCAAATATGTGTCAACTAAATGAATTAACTACAAACAAACAAAACAATGGACCACCACACAACCATTAAAACTGACCTGGCTTCTAATTACATGCACAGAAAGCACAAGTGAAAAGCTAAGTGGAAAAAGAAACTTCTGGCAGGGCACAGGCCACAAGAGCCTTCATCTAAAATGTGTGTCCATAACCCACTTTGGAATCAAGTGGTTATGGGTGACTTTTATTTTTTACTTACCTGAGGTTTTAGTTTTCCTTTCATTAACTTTCTATTACTTGCATAATCTTGGAGAAGTAATCCCTCATGAAATGCTCTCAAAACATTTGCTAATGCTTTATGCTAAATGTAGAGGAAAGCTCTCTCCTTGGTGATTTAATTAGGGTGTCCCTAATTAAGGCCAGCACAACATCAAAGAGGCCAGGTTCCAGGGGACCCTTGCTTCAGGTCTACTCCTGGTTGCAAGATGACCCCCGTCCCCCAGCAGCAGCTCAGAGCCTCCCAGTGCCCGGACGCCAAGGGCCTAGCCATCAGCTAGCTACTCCTGGCCCTGCTCCCCGCTACTTGCTTCCTATTGGGGTGCTTCATCCAATTATCCAGGCCCCAGATCACATCCTGCTGGAGAGCTGGCTTTGAAGGTTCAGTAAACAATCACTTCAAAACAAAGAGGGACCATTAAACCAAACTCAAAGACTTCCTTAATGGCCTCCTGCTCAGCTGCCAGAGCTGCCGGCCGGGCTGGGACAAGCCGGGCCTCAGAAGCGAAACTGAGGTCTCCCTGTGAACTAATCTCGAAGCTTTCCAGCCTCCTACTGCACACAGCCCCCTTTCCTGAGGTGCAATCCTGTGGGTTGCAGAGCCATTACTGGGGCGACCCTGACAGAGGGGGTTTCTCCAGCAAAACAAACATGTGTCATGTGGTTGTCACCTCGGACAACTGTGTCAGACCCTTGGGAACCACACCCCGCCTGCCCCCCACATACTCTCCTCTGCTGACGAATCAGCGGCCCCCAGCTGAGTCCACCGCCCAACAACTTCATGTCGCTGGCTGGTCCAACTCCTCTTGAAATAAAGGGAGGCCTCCTGAGCCTCCTGAAGCAGCTCAGAGGACAGCCTAGATTTTTCTTGCTTTTTCTGGCTCATCCTGAGTCCTAAAGCTATAGGTAGAATAATCTTCAAAGCAATTGATAACATACACCCATTATGGAATCTGAAAAGGAAATCCTAAAATGCTGTGAGACACAGCTCAGCACCGTGGATTAAGGGCACAGACTCTGGAGCCAGACTACCTGGGCTCAACTCCCAGTTGTACCTCTCGATAGTTGTAAGATGGGGGCAAATGGCTTAACCGTTCTGCACCTCAGTTTCCCCATCTGTAAAATGGGAATTATAGCAGTAAGTCCCTCACTGATAGATGGACTAGTATTGAATAACTACCTCATTGGGTTGTTGGGAGGATTAAGAGTCTTTGTAAAGCACTAGAATAGTGCCTGGTTGTACCATAAAAATGCTTGTTAAATAAGTAAAATAAAACTCAGGTCTCAGCTTGGGGGTCACCTGTATCAAAAGCCTCCCCCTGATTCTGTCCTCCTACTCCAAATGAGAATCAGAGGGTTTCCCCAGGCCCCCCTCAAAATCTTGTGCTGACATCTCTCATGGCACAGATCACACTGATTTCTAGTTACTTGTCTGTTCCTCCTCTAGACTAAACAATTTTCGGGCAAGGTCATAGGTGTATCTCTAACCCCCAGCAGTGCCTGGCACAGAGCAGTCATCATATTTGTTGAATATGTGTACTGTGTTCTCTCAAATTATTTACACGCTGAAAGCTGAAAAGCATTTCACTCTTGTCTTTATTGCATCATCAAAGCGAAGATATAGGTTTCTTATATTTTCTGAAACATCTGAGTGCCGCTGTCAGCAGGGTACTCTGCTGGAAATTACTAGGGTGGCTCAGATAGATACATAACAGAGTTTTATTCAGCATTCATTTTGTGCTAAGCCCTTTACATATATTTTCTCTTTTAATCCTCCACAACTTTAACAGGAGAGTATTACTCTACCCATTTTAAAGGTAAGAAAATTAAGTCTCAAGGAACAAGAGTAACTTGCCCAGAGTAATAGAGCTAGGAAGTGGCAGAGCCAGGCTTCAAAGCCCAAGGGCAACCACTTAAGGTAGAATGTAATAAGTACTAGGTAGAATCAACATGAACTTGGAAAAATGCCCAAGGGCATCTGACCTGGTAGGCAGAGGAGGGTACAGAAATGAGGTAACTTTCTGGTGAGGCCTTGAAGGATGAGAAAGATTTCAATAATGCCAAAAACGGCAGAGAAGCTCTTCCAAGCGGGACAAACAGCAAGAATGAGTAGCACAGGATGTGTTCAAAGAAGCCAGGGAATCCAGGCTGGGAGACACTGGGCACAGACCAGGCCACTCTGCTGGGCCAAGTCACAGGTGGCCCCCAAGGCCTGGCTAAGACAGGTGGGCCATATTCAGCAAGTAGGCAGGTAGGAAGAACCCAAATATGGCCAAGTCTTGGGAAGGGACAGAAGCCAGTACGAAGCTGCTGCTAAAAGGCAGACTAGAGGCAAATGAGGCACTTCTCCTGGTAGTCACTCCAGAAAAAGAAGGGGTGACTCAAACAAGGTGAACAGAAAAAGATGGCCCTTATGAAGCAACTCAGTCTCCCCATACACTGGTGTAAACATCTCTAAAAGGTTTTTTTTTTTTACGCATTAAATTAAAGGCCCTGAGGACCTCAGCCAGGTACCCAGCCCTTCCCTGCCTTTATATACAGACAGAGGGTTTGCAAATAGAGAAATGCCAATAGGCCCCGCTGAGCCAGATGAGGTTATAATGAACTCAGCAGTGATTTACTTAGCAAGAAAAAAAAAAACTCAACTTCTCCATTTCCTGCAACTTCACTGCAAGCTCTAAATACAGCTCAGTAAAGGGTGGGGTCGTGTTTGCCCTAAGAAGTGGTGGAGATAATTACTGATTTCAAAACTTCAGAATACTTCATTCCCAAATCTGCAAGACAGAAGAACAACAGCAGCTAACATGTGAGTGCATGTATGCCAGGCACTGTGCGGAAACCCTTTACAAGTACCATCTCATTTCAGAATCCCCCCAACAACCCTATAAGATGGGTACTTTATGAGACCAATTTTACAGAAAAGGAAAATGAGGCTCAGAGAGATGAAGAAATTTGCCCACAGGATTTAAAACCAGACCTCTCTGACTCCAAGCTCAGCACTAGCTCCAGAATTTCTACAGGCGGGGTTTAGGGGCAGTGATGTGGCCAGGAAGAAATAGAATGTGGGCAGGAAGCTGTGTTGCCGAGCAAGCACACTGTTTTTACTTAGGTGGTATGTTATAGATCTGCACTGTCCAATATGGTAGCCACTAGTCACATATGACTATTTAAACTTAAACAAATTACAAGTAAATAAAATTTAAAAATCAGTTCCTCGGTTGCACTAGCCGCACTTCAAGTGCTCAAAAGTCACATGTGGCTAGTGGCTAATGTATCTGACAATTTCCATGACTGTAGAAAATCATGTTGGACAGGACTATTACAGATCAACTAAAAACAGCCAAGGATTCTAAAGATGCTTTTTCTGTTGTTGTTTTCCAATTTGTTCACTTTAATGTTGTTTCACTATAAATTTATTCTTATTTTTATTAACTGTAGTAAATACACATAAAATTTACCACCCTGAAGCCCAGCAGTGTTAAGCATATTCTCATTGCTGTGTGACCATGTAAAGATGCTTTTACTCAGACTTAGGCAAGATCGAGAAAACACGTTGAGGGTGCTTAAACTGTGTATAGCTGGGGGTGCTTTTAAAAATCCTAATGTCCAGGATGTACTCCAGAAGCACTGAATCAGACCCTCTGAGGAATAGGGTCCAGGCATCAGTGTCTTATGGCTCCCAGGGAATCCAATGTGCTCATCCCTGTGACCATGCCCATTCTACCAAAATGGGAACACCTGCCCAGAACTGCCTCTTCCTCCTCCAGCCAGACCCACTCCTCTGGGACCCTGGAGACCCCTGTCTGTGGGAGGTGGCAGGGAAGGGAGGCCCAGGCAAAAGCTGCCGTCCACCAAACCCGTCATCCACCTCCAAGATTCGGGAGGCCGCTGGTGCTGACCAAGCTAATACTTTCACTGCTGTCCAAATTCTTCGAGGGGAAGAAAGCAAATAAAAAGACACACAGCTCAAAAGGCACCCCATTGATTTTTTTTCTCCACCCACTTAAACTAGACAGGAAAAGAAAAACCACTTAGAAACTATGACCAAGGTCGTATATGCCAAGAAATCAGCACAGAAAGGAGGTTTTTTGGCAATTCCATCAACTTCCCGAAACACAGTCTTGCAATGGCTCGATCGACTCAACCCAACTCGAGGGTGACCGGGAAATAATTAAATACGGAAAGCCCTTTTACAAGAGTGTTCCAGGGCTGGACACAAAATGAGTTCAAGGCAAGGAGTTCTCTTTAAGGAGTCACTGAACTCCGGGTGAACTTATTTAATTCATATAATTAGGGGGACAGATGGGCATAGTCACCCAACCTTAGGGACCAATGGGCTCCCCAGATATATAAAGGCAGCCCTCTGGCCAGTCACAGAGAAGACTGCAGGTGCTTTGTATGGGGACAAGGACAGAAGCCAAGGATGGAAGTGACTTTCCTCTCTGCGCACCCAGGGGAAGGAGAGGAGAGGGGAAAGGCAGGTTGTCTGTCAGAGAAGATTGGTAAGTGGGAGAAGGAAGGAAGCCACAATATGTCGATACATCACAAATTAAACCATTTCCACAAAAGTGACAGCCAGATGGGAGCTGCGCACCACCCCCACCCCCAGAGTTCTCCCAGCATCTCAGCTCAGGCTCACACCTCCAGGCTGCAGGCACAGAGATGTGACCTTGATTCCTTCCTTGGGCCTCCTGCAAGACTCAGGCAAGTGAAATGCTGTGGAAATAAATCCACAGCCCCCTCTCTACCTTAGGCATGCTCTAAAGAGCTCCAGCTTTAAGGTCAAATAAACCAAGGTCTGAATGCCAGCCCACCTCACCACGGCATTAAACGAATTACCGACTCTCTTCAAGCCTCAGTGTTCTCATCTGTAAAGTGGGGATGATGGTGAGGATGACGGGAAATCCTGGCACACAGTAGATTCTCACCGAGTCCCTTGCTGCCCCCTGTTCACTACATGCAATGATTACAGAGCACCTACCACGGACCAGGTGGCACCAAGAGCATCTTAAATTGGGAAGCGGCAGACGACACAGCCCCATGCCAAGGTCTTCCCTAGGCTAAGAGGGGGGAAACATTAATAATGCGTGGGCTGCTCTGGAATCTACGCCGGGTGGATTTTGGTTTTGCTTTTGGAGGGGGGTTGTATATGCGTATGTGTGTGTGTGTGTGTGTGTGTCACGGGTGCACACGCGTGCGCGCGCGTGACACACACTCAGATGCAACCTTCTGCAGTCTCCAGCTCATTCGAGGGAGAACCTTGGCAGTCAAATACAATGGGCTTCCTCAATGCTCATCCAATTAATTTATTCCATTTGTCTCTCTGGTTTGCTACTTAATAAGGCCCAATCGGCAGTGCAATCTGCAAATCTGAGTTAAACGGCTTCAGACATCAGTCAGTTCCGTTTCAGGAGTCCCAAATGCATATTGTCTGCTGTCCTAGGCAGCTGAATCTGTCCTTTGGCTTTTGTTTGGTTCAAGAGCTATTTCTTTGTTTTTGCAAAGGTATGGGTTTTGCAAAGGTGTGGGTTTTAGGGGAAAGTGTCCTGAAGGCAGTTCCAAGAAGTAATGGCAAACTCAAAATGATCTCATTTTTCCATACCCGATCTGAACATCTAAATGGTCTTGCTACAGAAGGAATCTGGCCAGCTCTCGACCGTCCCTAGGAAGATGGAAAAAGCCTAGATGAAAATTACAGATAAAGCACCTAATGGATCAATAGTTTCAACCTTTTCACCCTCCAAGCGTTTTAACAACTTCAAGTGAGCTGGCCAAATTGACAGACATTGTTTTAACTTTTTCCTTTTCCCTCCCTCAAGAGGCAAAAGAGTTCGAAGGCCAAGAGGTCAGCAGCAGAGTATGGGTGGGACATACTTGTACTAAAAAATTGTTCACTGTTTCTCTGAAATTCAAATTTAACTGGGAATCCTGTATCTTGGCTTGCTGATATCAGGCTCGGTGCTTGCAATGTCACTGATGCTCAATCAGTACTGTAGAATTATGAGTTCACGTTACTCTCATAAAGAACTAAGTGATAGCTGAACCGGGCAAAATTCAAACTCAGCCTACCTTCCATGCAAACCGTGACTAGGAATGACCTTCTCTCTCCATCTGGGGCATTACCAACTAGGATCTCAGAACGTAAACGTTCACAGCATCAAACAACAAGTTCTAAACAATTTGGTTAAATATGACGTACAAGGGATTTTCCCCACAGAGACACTCAAGCCAAGACCAAAAAAAAATGACTTCTTCCCAAACCTCGACAACAAGATTTGCACCTAAAAGCCCCCAAAGATTGATCTACAGAGAATAGGCCCTAAATCTCTGAACAGGCACCATTCTGGGCAGTTCCCGGCTGCTGGTTTTATGACATCTTCACTTCTCCTTCTTCTCCCACAGGCCTAAACTGAGGAAGCTGTAAAAGCCTGGACAAACACAGCCATTTGCTAAGAGAAAAGGCAACATGGGGCCCATCTGTACTTTACAAGGACTTTGCTTGTCTACCTTTGTGTGTCACCGTTTACAGAGCAGCCCGCCTCCCTCAGAGCACCTGGCCACTGGCGGAGGCCATGGCTGGGTTTTCACTATCTTCCTAGAGAAAACACTTTTTTTTTTTGAAAAGTCAAAAGGAAGGCCTGCAGGGGCTGACCGATGCCCCTCCCCAGGCTGGACTACCAGCCCTTCCTGCCATATTGAATTGAACTGGACAAGCAACTCTCCAAGGGCAGCCCTTGTGGATCTTTGGCTCCTCACAGCCCAGCAAAAGGCCTTCCACACAGCAGGCCCTCAATAAACACCGAGGAAGTGAACCTCTTTTCTGACAGGAACCCCAAAGCCAAAGCAAAACAGGAGAGGTGAAAAAAAAACCCTGAAATCATTATCCAGTGCTGGATCCACTGCCCACATTCTTGATCTTGTGATAAGTAAGGAAAAATATCGTGACATGTCTTTGAACCACAAAAGATTTCCATGGAATTCAAGAAGTCCCTTCAGCACGTCTAATTTTAGGCAGAACTTAAGAGAGAGGATATTGGTGGCAAACAGAGGTGGGGGGAAGTGGAGGAAAACTGAACAAGGCCCCTATTCTGCTCGGCACAGGTGCTGGTAACAGGACACCCCTGCCTAAAGTGAGATGTGGGGTGGAGAATTCAAGGTGTGCTTGGGTATTTTTTTCACTCCCAGTCACATTATACAACCCTGAACACATTCTCCAACCTAGTACAAAGTTCTCCCTGCATCAGGCCCAATGCAGCTCCTGACATGCCGATTCTTGAGCAACAAGGCTGAGGAAAATATTTGATTTTAGCGTCCAACTTTTTTTTTTTAAACTAAGTTAGTTATTAAAAGAAGACAGACATCTACAGGCTGAGCTACCCTCAAGTTTGGCCAGGGTCTTCTGGTCTTAAAAGCTCTCCAAACATCACTGAATTCTACATGCTGCTTCAATTACTTAACTAAAAAAATTTAAAAATACAAATATCAAATCAGCATGTTGTACACCTGAAACTAATGTTATATATTAATTACAGCTCAAGTTTTAAAAAAGAAAAAGTAATGGCACAAATCTGCTGTTTGAAGCATTAGCCTGTCTTTCCCAGGACTTGGAGAGAAATTCCAAAAAGATTCCAGGATCTCCTTAATGCAGTCAACAGTGCTTAAACATCAGAAGTCAGTCATCTGGGCTTCCACAGTCACTTCCAAGCTACTGTCCCCTAAACAAACTGGCGATGGGCCCTTGCCTCCAGCCACATGAATCCCTAGTCTCCCCTTCCCTTTGGGACCAGCTCACTCCAGACAACCTGATTTATGTGGATGGCGGAAGGGCAGCCAGTAAGCGATTTTGCACACCACCATTCATTAGTGACCACCAGAGTAGGATGGAAGAAAGGAAAAAACCACAGGGTTTCCCCTCATCAAGGAATCAATAAGTTATTTAACAGCTGCTGCAGGATCCCAAAGGAAGAAAAGTGAGGGTTTCTTCACTGCACCCGACCCCTTGAAAAGGATAAAACACACACCCTGACAGCCCAGGACTTAGCCAGATGAAAGATCATTAGAAGAATGCAGAAAGAATCCTCTCCAGCTTTTCCATGTCTTGAGGTTCTTTGGTTTGGGAAGATGGATGGTGCTAGGCCTTGAAATTACTCCATTTTTTGCTGTTTTCTTTTTTTTTTTTTTTTTCTCCAAAGAGTAAATTGACTCCCTTCCTGTGCTGCTGTACATTTTGGAGAATCAAATGCTACTTTTAAAAAAAAACGTTTTCCTTACCCTTTCTCCCCCCCCCACCAACAACACTTCTGAGCAAATAACCTAAAAATATTCCCAAGATGGCATTCCAAATGGGTTTCCAACATTTACATGTGTCCTTCATAGCAAACAGAAAGGGAACCAAAGGCGTCATAAACTTATCATGGGAGTTCAAGGAAGTGAAAAGGAGGATAAGCAGGTCCTTAGAAAGACAGCCCATTTCAGATATTAAAAATTGACTTTCGTTGCTGGCAACTCCATGCATAAGCATACTATACACTGCTTATCCTATATGCCCAAATTTTAAAATTCCCTTTTAAAATGTCACTGCCATCTACTCCACGAAGAAGCCTTTTAAAAAGAAAACTCCATGAAAACACTGTCTTAGGCATAAACAATCTTGGAAATTAGACACCCCCCCCTGTCTTTTTCCTTCTTATCTCTCTATTTCCCAAAAGTCTGAAATTCTGCAGACCCCAAGGCATGTTTTCATCTTCCACTCCACTTCGCTTTAAAAATCTTTGACTGCCAAAACAAAATAAACCTTTAAAATAAATGTCTTCCCAACAGGATGTCGAACAAACCCAACTCAATTCAAAGGGAAAGAACTCAGGAACCACAAACTATAGATCCAGCACTAAAAGGGCATTAAATAAGTATTTTTAACTGGAATCTTGGGGAGGGAGAAGCATGCCACCTTAGCACCCACAAATGCCTCCGGCAGAAAGTGCTGCAGGACAGTCCCAGGATGGCAGGTAGCAAGCATTAGGGCCTACCTTCAAGTGAGTTACTTTCTGAAGGGCTTTGGGTTCAAACCTGTAAATTGGAAGAACTGAGCCTAGATTCTGGATTAAGGAACAAAGAGCGAGGAAAAAACTCCAGATGTGAACACTCTGGGACTGCAGTGGGCCGATGGGTTAAGTCACTGGGTTCTTGTTTCTACAGAGGGACTGGAAACATCCATTTCTCCCCTCCAAAAAAACACAAGCAGCTCTCCCAACCCATCTCGAATTCTTCCCCTGGTGATCAGAATACACGTGTGCCTCAAACCAAATCCTGTTTGATTATAAGGCCTATAGAATTTCAGTTAACAAGAAATACCCCAGAGTCTACAGAGGGAACACCAAGCTTTGTCTCAAAAGAGCACTTCAATTATTCAATGTGGATTGGGGGCAAAGGAATGAAAGGGCTGTCTTTGAACAGGGAATAATCCATCTAATTCCAAGGGGTTGGATTAGAGGCATTCCTGGGCAAGCAGGGTCCCGCTGAAGATAAGGCTACACGAATGTCAATTTCTGACAAAAGGCACAGGCTCTGGATAAGGATTTCAAAATGGAAAAGACCAGGACGGAGGCACCTTGGAAAAAGTTCACCCCGGGTGAGGTGGCAGTTGGTTCTAAGAGGGGGAAACAGGCCATGACAGCTGAGCATTCCTTCCCAAAGTCCATCTCCGAGGCCGAACCCTCTCCGAACCTTACACTTCAACAGACAAAAGCTCCTGCAGGCGCCGAGGCAGCGGCTGAAGAGGGGCTGTCCACACCCACTCGCTGCACAGCTTTCCAAACCTGCCCACTCGTTTTGGAAGCCGAGCTTTCAATTAAACACCACCTCCCCGGATCTGTTGAGGCAAACTGGGGCTGGGCTACAGCCAAAGAGAAGCTCCCTAAATACACATGAAAAAAAATCCCCCCACCGCCCCCAATTCCCACCTCCAGCCAGCTCGCTCGTATACATTTCCTTTGGATTAGTAACACAGGGCCCTGGTCTATCTCTGTGCACAGAAAATCCACATCCAAGGATCAGGTTCTCCCCAGTCCCACCCTTGCAGGAAAATGCCAGGGTGTTGTTCCCCGCCCCCATCACACACACGGGCGCCCGCGCGCGGGCGGACACACACACAGAGTCTCCACAATCCTTCCAAGAGAAAACCTGGAGTCTGTCTGTGTTGGGTGGCTAGGGGATACAGTTGTTTAAGGTGCCCCAGTCTGGACCTCAGGCTGGGAGCCTCAGCCAGGGGAAGTGGGGTCCCCGCAAAACTGCTCTGGGAACTTCTGCTCCGCGCCCCGGGGGAGGGCCGAGGGGAGGCACGCACGCCTTCGCCAGCTTTGGAAGAGCCTAATTAATACCTAATTTGCTCAGATCTCCCCCAGGTGGACCTGAAAGCCAACAAGGGAGAGGGAGGTCCCTCCCAGTCTCTCGGGCCGGGGGGCTCCTTCCCACGGCTGGGAAGAGCCCCCGCCCTGTACCCCAGAGAATCAGGTGTCCGCCCAGGCATCCAGCCTCCGCGGGTCGCGGACACTCCGTCCAGCGACAGACAATGGAAAACTTGGAGCCGGGGCCCTGGGCCCCCAGGGAAACGAGATGGTGCCGTCCCCTGGGACAATGAGCGGGGAGAGGTCAGGAGGCATCATATACCCCCAGAAAAGCCGCCCGCCCGGTGACCCAGCAGAGCCCGGAGCGGCGCCCCGGTGAGCAGGTGACACCCGGGCCGGAGCGCTGCCGCAGGTGGCCGGAGGCCACGGCGCAGGCAAGGGCCGGGCGGCTGGCCCAGGGCGGAGGCGAAGCCCCGCGGCGAGGTCAGTGCGCGGCGGCCGCCGCCGCAGCCGCGCCCCCAGCGTCCTACCTTCATGTCGCTGATGATGGTCTGGAAGAGGCCTCCGAGCGCGCTGCATTCCTTCTCAATCACAGCCTCCATTTTCCCGGCGTCGTCAGGGACAGGACACACACTCGGGGCTGCCTGGACTGTGCGCGGGGCCGAGGATCGCTCACCCCGGGAGGAATTTCAGCCTCCGAGCGACCCGCCGCCGACTCGCAGCCTCTTCTCCAAAGAGGACGAAATGCCCGAGAATCGACTGTTCTCTGCCCAAAATAAGAATAATAATTTAAAAAGCCAAACCGCTCCGTAGGGCGCCTACATGCAGCGCTCAGCTCCTGGCCTTAAAAATGCCCGGAGAAGACTGACAATCAGGCCACCACTGGTGCCGACGACAGAAACTGCAAAGCCCATCTTGAAGCAGAGAAAACCACCCGCTGACCCAGGGCCAGCGCCATTTAAAAATGCAAGATTTTCTAATTTAATAAATGTCTTTGAAATTAAACAAACAAACAAAAAAATCGCCCAACAGCAGAGCGGGTCTGCTCGCCGAGCCCGGATCTGTTGCTCGCAGCCGCGGCCGCCGCCTCCTTTTCAGTCCTGCGAGCCCGGCCCCGGCGCTCGCTCCTGCTCGGCTCCCGGGGACGTTCGCGGGGGCGCACGCGCGCTCGCGGCAGTGCGTCCGCCGCGGAGGCGCGGGGATGGCGCGCGCCCGGGCCCGTGCGTCCGCCGCACGCGGGCGGGGCTGGAAGCGCGTGCCCGCGAGGCGCGTGGGGCGCCGGCTGCAGAGAGGAGCAGGGAGGCACGCGGGCGGTGCGGGGAGGACCCAACCCCCGCGCGAGCCTCCTCCGCGAGCACCCCCCACCTCGGCCGCGGGTCGCTGAGCCGAGAGGGCGTGTCAGCACGCGGCTAGGCGAGTGCCCACCCCACAATGGCTGCGACAGCCCAGCGCGAAGGGTGCAGCCGCCGACCCCCGGGACTCGCACGGTGGCACGCTTAGAGCAGTACCTCGCAACTAGGGAGCGCTCGGTAGGGCGGGAAAACTGCCGCTGCTGCCGCTACTACTGCAGGCTTCTGAGAAGAGGCCCGTTCTCTGATATCAGGACTGCAGCGCCGAGTCACGATTGCAAACAGCCAAATACGTAATTAAGGAGAGTTCGGCGACGTATCCCGCAGCGGGATGCCGAGTTCAATAAAGTTGCAGGATGCTGGGAAAGTGGATTGATTTTGCCATTGCAAAATAAATGGCATTAGAGCTTCCGTGTACTGTTCATCAGCTTATGGAGATTGCTGACTGCCCGTGACTTTGGACGGTTGTTTTTCAGGTGCGCTGAGGGCATCGGGTGGTGGTGTCACTACAGAGAGCCCTGTTGGGAGGTTTAACCTGAAAATAGCACAAATGGGCCCAGGTTGATTTGGGGGCTGGTAGTTTATTTTCCCCAGCTCCACCGCCTAACTGCACAGCCGGACCTCTCTCATTTAGATCAACATCAAATAGGCAAGGAGGAAGGGAATCAAGTGAGCAGCTTTTTAAAGACCTTAAAACATAAGCCCCCAACTCTGGGCTGTTCCCTTGACCAGGTTCTGTGCTAGTGTCTCCTTATTCTGATGAGAGTGAGACCCAGTTCTCAAGAATTTTCCAGCCACTGGCTGCCTGGAACTAATCCAAATCCACCAGATAAAGTACAACAAGCTGGTCCTGGTTTTACTTCTTGCTGCTAGACCACAAGAAGTGCTAATCTTCTCCCAAAGCTCATTGCGCTTATGTCCCAGACCCATCTTGAAACAACTTCCCAAACACAGGGTGCAGACGACTTAGCTTCACAGCATGTGGTTTTAGCACAAAAGAAAAAGCTTAGGTATTTAGGTGTCTGCAACCCAATAAATCCCTGTACTCTGCTACCACCCCCAAATCCAATGCAATCTAGAGCTGTTAAAACAAGTACAGACCAAGGAGGTATAGTGTACACTGTGATGCTGGCTTACTTTGTATGACCCTTTAAAAAGGACATTGAAAAACCAGCACCTGTTTGGGGACCAGCTGACCCTTTGAAGCACAAAGCAGGACAAAGGGAAATAGCTGGGGGTAGTAAGAAAAGAAACCATGTGCAAAATGCTGTAGAGACTTGTATCAGACTCCGTAATAGGAAAAGGTCTGGCTTTGAAAACTGCATGAACCAAAGAGATGCATGGAGTTAAATATCACAGCTGTGGAAGATAATTTTCCCCTGGGCCACTCTGCCCTACTCTTAACCACAGCCCACCTCTCCATCCCTCTCCTCCAAATCATGAAGAGTGTTACTTCTGGAATTAACTGTTCTCTTGGGCAACGCTGCTGGTCATTTGGATGCATAAGTCTCATCTTCACCTTGCCAGTCACAGTGCTTGACACATAGTTTGCTCTTAATCATTATCATTATTATGATTTTAATACTCTCGGTATTATAGTGATCAGGATCACTGCTTGTAGAGCCAAATGGCCTGGGTTCAAACCCCAGTTTAAAACCCACTAACGGTATGGCCCATACTAAGTGGGCCTCAGTTTCTTCATCTGTAAATGGGGATAAAGATAGCATCTACCTCATAGGGTTGTTGTGAGTTTTCCCTGCACTAATATACATAAAGCACTTATACCAGTTCCTGGCCTATAGTAAAAAGCACTCAATAAATCTCATCAACAGAAATAGATTCATTGCAGCACGATTCACAATAGCCAAGATGTGGGAACAACCTAAATATCCATGGCAGATGAATGGATAAAGAAAATGTGGTCTATACATACAATGATATATAGCCTTAAAAAAGAAGGAAATCCTGTGGTATAGAACAACATGGATGAATCTTGAGGACATTACGCTAAGTGAAATGAGCCAGTCACAGGACAAATACTGCACGATTCCACTTACATGAAGTATTTAAAATAGTCAAGCTCACAGAATCAGAGAGAGTAGAATGGTGGTCGCCAGGAGCTGGGGGTGAGGGGATAGGGGAATTTCTAACCAGTGGTCATGAAGTCTTAATTACACAAGATGAACAAGTTCTAGAGATCTGCTGTACAACATTGTGCTTATAATTAACAATGCCATATTGCATACTTTAAAATTTGTCAAGAGGGTAGGTCAAATGTTGTGTTCTTATCACAATGAAATAAAATTTTAAAAAGATGTAGGGACCAGGTCAAGGTTCATTCCAGCCCTGGTCCTAGAGCGCATGACGCAAGCCTATAATTTTGGCATGCTGTCCCACTGACATTGCTAAGGGCCTACTGTATACAGTCTAGGTGTTTTACCTGTATTATATCTAATCCTCCCCACAGCCTTGAGAAGGAGGTTGTCATCCTAGCCTTCATTTTACTGTTGGAAAGTGACAGGCAGAACTCTAACTCTGGTTTTCTGACTCCCATGCCTGAGGTGTCCCTTCTACCCAATCTCCAACCCTCCTGGGATAGGGGCCCCATGCCCTAGCCCAAGGATGTTGTGTCCTGCTCTCCTGCCACATGCCTGCGTTTAGATGCCCCAAACCCCCAACCCTAGCAATGCTTGCCAAAGCTCACCTCCCTTGCCTCCTTATTCTTTGGCTTTACACTGGCCTCGGGCCTGAGAGGCAGGCCCTGCTCCTTCATGAGTAAGTGAAGCGTCCAAAACCACCTTGAGGGGGAGTCTGGGAGTGTTCCATGAGGCAGGAAATGCCTAGAGGTGGGATGACACTTGGCGTTTTTAACAAAGTGAGTCTGGTGAATGGAGGGATTTTGAGCAGAAAAATGACAAGGTCAGATTTACAGCCCCTACGTTACATTCTTTCCCCATGTTTGAGCATCTCTCTAACTTTTCCTCCTTTCGAAACACCCAGCACTCACTGGGCAGACATCAAGATTCGAATAACAGGGACTTCCCTGGTGGCGCAGTGGTTAAGAATCTGCCTACCAATGCAGGGTACACAGGTTCGAGCTCTTGTCTGGGAAGATCCCACATGCTGCAGAGCAACTAAGCCCGGGCGCCACAACTACTGAGCCTGCGCTCTAGAGCCCGCGAGCCACAACTCCTGAAGCCTGTGAGCCACAACTACTGAAGCCCGCATGCCTAGAGCCCGTGCTCCGCAACAAGAGAAGCCACCGCAATGAGAAGCCCACGCACGGCAACAAAGAGTAGCCCCCGCTCTTCGCAACTAGAGAAAGCCCACGCGCAGCAACTGAGACCCAATGCAGCCAAAAATAATTAAATAAATTTAAAGAGAAAAAAAAAAAAAGATTTGATTAACATGCAATTCTTCCCAGGAGTATTTGCTTTGTTTTTTAATAGCTCTTAGGTGGAGGAACGCAAAGTAATGAATCTTTACTAAAGGAATTTCAACTGCCATGATCTTGGGAAGGAGAGTTTGGGAGGCAATGAAACCTTCCCGAAGTAGCTCCCATCACCCTCCTTGTGGACAGTAGATCAGGATGCCCACCACCATCTCCCAGCCCTGTGACCTTGGGGAGGCTATTTGATCTCTGGAGCCAGCCTCCTGGGGAACCAGTTCCCAACCCATGGGCTGTTCCCGGGACTGAAATGGACATCAACTGCCTATCACATAGTAATGCTGCACACCAGAGTTCCCTTCCCTCCTGGAAGTGATTCTCAGCCCTGGCTTCAGGAGGGCCCTGCCTGGTTCTCAAACTTGGCAAATAACATGCCCTGGGGGAATATTAAAACACCCACGCCTGGGCTCCACTTCCAGGGAGCCTGATTTAATTGGTCTGTGGCCTGGGCTGCAGGACTTTTTAAAGCCTCCCAGATGAGTCTAATGTGCAGCAAATTTAAGAAACCTGATCTAAAGAAATTGCAAAGAAGATACCCATGCCCAGGTCCTACCCTTAAATAACTAAAGTAGAATCTCTGGGGACTGAGATCCAGAATTTTTTAAATGTATCATACATATTCCATTCCATCTTCCTGTAAGGATATATAGGCACGCCTGTATTTTGTCACTATTTGCTTTACACAGATGGGATCACATCACACATACGTTTCTGGATCTTGTTATTAACACTTTCATTAACACCTCTTGCTATCAACAATTCCTGTAGAAATCCCTTCAGGTCAGCTAATATCGTCCTACTACATTCTTTATTTATTTTCACTTTGTTTTATTTTGATGAAATTTCAGATGAACAGAAACACTACAAGAATAGTGCAGAGCTTTTCCATTACTCTTCATTAGAGTTCCCAAATGGTAACCCATTATGGTATTTGCTCCATACCTGGGTATGGTTTAAAGGCTTCTCAGCTGATTCTAATGTGGCCAGGTTGCTGTGTGAAGCCCCCAGGTTGCTATGAGACTTCAGGCAATGTTTGTCAAACCCCTGACCCTCGTGAAGGGGTCTTTGCATTAGAGGCAGCTGTGCAAGGTAGTCGAGCGGGTAGGCTCACAGTCAGGCTGCCTGGGTTTGAATTCTGACTCATCCTCGCCCCAGCTCTCTGTGCCTCAGTTTCTTCATCTGTAAAATAGATCATGGAAATACAAGCACTTAAAGCTGTATGAGGCCTGAATGGGATTACTTAGTCTAGTACTTGGCACACAGTAAGTACTCAATAAATGTTAGCTATTAACATGTATTCATCATTACCATGGCTCATCTACGAAATAAAATTGGTTTAAGCTCACTCTCATGACCCCTAAGCAGAATTCTTTATGAGCCCAGAGCCACTACATCCCTTAAAAAATTGGGGAGTTGTCAGTATATTAAAAAGTGTCTCAAATTTAGAGACAGAGCCCCTTTTGAAAATGAAACTAGCAAGAATCAACAAATAATATCTGTGGCAATGACTCACCTTGAGATGTTTGGGATGTGTTTGTGGATGGTGGCCTGGGACACACCCAAGTATAACCTCAGTGTGCAGAATGTGTCACTGGGGCAGGAAACTAATGAAAGAAGGTATCACTTCATGAACTGATTGGTTGCCAGGCCCAAGTAATGCTGGAACAGCCGGGCCACAAGCTCGTACCAGTGGGGGTCAGGCAGCGTACCTGTGTGAATCAGGCCAGGTGTACGTTCACAGGGGGCAGGGAGACTGTCAAGATCTGAAGAGCAAGTTCCCCTCCAAGGGCCAGCTGCTCCCCAGTCCAAGGCCAAATGGGAATGTGGGCCCTTAATTGCCGCATGTTCCAATCCTTCCAGAGGGGCTGAAACCTTGGATCACGATGTGAAGTTTCCCCAGATCAAAATATTTAAAAATTTCCCCATTTTTAGAAACTCCTCTAGAGGCCAGTTTGCAGCTTCTGATCATGGGAATCAATTATTGGGTTTGGTTCACAGGGAAGATATGAAAAAGGGAAAGAAGGTGTAAGCATTTTTGTTTCTCTGGGGCTGTACAAGGAAGGGAGACCCTACCTGATGGTTCCAGGTCACCAGGAAAGTGCGTCTGCCCCATACTGGGGTAGGAATGGTTCAGCGAGTTCCTGTTTTGTTTTGTTTTGTGGGCCCCACATCATGCGGGATCCTAGTTCCCCGACCAGGGATCGCACCCGTGCCCCCTGCAGTGGAAGCACGGAGTCTCAACCACTGGACCACCAGGGAGGTCCCCTTGAGATGTTTCTTAAGCATCTACTCTGTGCCAAGACAAACTAGTCCTCCCAGGAGCCTCTGATATCCTTCTCTTTATTTATATTCTCCCAAATTGCCAGCTGACTACTAACTTGGCTTCTGAGTTACCTAGATATTGAGAATGGTGCTCCCAGGGGAGCAGATCTCCCCATTGCAAAGTGTAGAACAAGACCATCCAGGGCCTGATCTCTTCCTCTTCAAAAGCTTAGCTTTTACTGTTCAATACAAGTCCGATGAGAAAAAAGAACATTTTGTATGTAAGATATGAGTTCTGGTTAGAGTAGCAGTAAAAGAAATGGAAAGCATATTATTTGAGAAAACCCTACTTTTAACACACCATGCGAAGCCATTGAAAACCATCTAGTTATTTCTAATCAATCAGAGGAATCTGAGTTGACCTAGAAATGGAAAATATTACACATTACACAAAACCCAACATTTTGTGATGTAAACAGTCTGAAAAGGGGACTTCCAGTTTTCATAGAGGCAGATTCTATAACATGAAACCCCCTCCTGCTACAGCCATGAAGACAAACTAGGTAAAATATAACCAGAATTCTTTAAAATACATGGCAGAGCTCACAAGGAAGAAGGGAAATCCTCAGGGGCCAGAAGCAAAGAAGAAGCTGACAACCAGCAGAGAATATGTGAAAGCTGATGCCTCGATTGCCCTGGAAGGAGTCCTTGGTTTCAGTAATCCAGGGGCCTGGGTGTTCACCCACAAAGGGGGATCAGAAAAAGAGGCCCTGAACCCACGTATGGAGGACACATAGCTAAGAGCCCCCTCGCAGAGTCAGGACACTCCCACCGCCCATGATCATACAGTTTCAAGGACAGGTGAGCCAGGAAGCAATGTGCCTAGCAGGACAGGCAGCCGATACAAAGTGTGAGAGCTTTGGTCCAGGCTCTGGTAGGGGGCTAAAAGCATACCCTGAGAATTTGTAACCAGAGGCCTGCACCACATCTGTGTTTGGAGTTTGAATTTGCTTTACCTTGAACAGATCCAAAATGCCCAAGATAAGAATTAATGTGAAAACTTGTTACTGGCCTAAAATAATCCTTGGTAACCGGCAGAAGCAAAAGAGAAATGGCTCTGAGGGGACCCACTTTCAATCAAGTCCTCATAGGAATCCCACAGATAAAGGCCCTGAAATGAGTTCACAATTCAAAACTATAAATTATAGAAAGAAACAGTCTATTCATCATGATCAAGAGTCAGCACACACAACTAATATCAGGATTTAACCCACAAGAGTTAAAGATAATCCAACAGTCTGATAGAGATAAGTATACTTAAAATGATTAAAATATGGACAGAAACAAAAACACAACACACTGTGAAAAGAGGAAAAGCACTGTGAAAAAAATTAAATTGACTGCCTAGCAATGAAAAATATAATCATTGAAATTACCACATGTATTTGAACTTTGTATGGATAGGTTAGGAAGCCGAATAGACACAGAGCTGAAAAGAGAATTTTTGGTCAGAAAGATCAGAAGAAAGCACACAGAAATAAAGGAGTAGAAAATAGAAAAAAGAGGTTAGGAGACTAGGACACAAGGAGAATAAAGCTTATTGTTAGAGAAGCGGGTGGGGGAGGAGAGAACAGATATTCCACGGGATATTGCCTGAGAATTTTCCGGAGTTGATGAAATACATAAATCCTCAGATTTAGGTAGTACAGCACATTCTGAGCAAGATAAACCCAATGAATATATATTCTCATACTGAAAATTGTAATTTCTGCTGTATCCTCATTTCCTTCACAGTGGTTAAAAAAAAAAAACCCTTACAATAATAATAAAATCGTATTTACTGGAACATCCTTGTTGCTGGAGGGTGTAGTAAAATCACTTATTATCAGAACTTACTGTCAGGATTAACAAACATCTGCAGAAACTGAAGGAGGGTTGGTGCAACGGCTCTTTGGAAGAGATCTAGCGGTGTCACTGTGCTGACCACACTTTTCCTTGTCAAATTTCTCTTTCAGGCTGTTTATCTGGAGTTTTGTATCAGTAGTACTGGCAGGAAACAGATGGCCCACTGCAACTGAAAATGGAGGAAGTTTAAGAAAGAAACAGGGGCAGGGTTTAAGGAAACCAGTGGGACCGTGCAGTACGGGGGCAGGGGGCCAAGGCAGCATGCCATTGCCACTCCTGGGACTGAAGGGCAAGGAGAGGGGTGGAGCCTGGAACCCAGAGAGGCAGCAGCATGGAGAGGGCTGCCTGGCAGGAGCTGTAGCCCTCAGTAGAGTGATGCAGCCAACCTGCACTGCAGGGACCAAACCCCAACAGAACCAGGACCCCTGGTTTGCCCAAGAGAGTTTGTTCATCTCCATTCTTCTTTCTCAAAAGTGTTCCAGTTTAGACAATAGATTATTTGATCACTTGCATAAAAGAGCTTGTTGGTACAATCCATAGCATCAGCTTCCTGGGGAGCAAGCAGAGTAGGGAAGGATGGAGAGTGAATTGGGGTGGGGAGAGCATTAGAAGGGATGCAGGATGAGCAACTCCTGCTTAGCAGTAAATTTCTTCAAAAATAGCTTTATTATTCACATACCATAAAATGCACCCTTTTCAAGTATAAAATTTCCTGATTTTTATTTTATTTACAGAGCAGTGCAACCTTCACTACAACCAATTTTAGAACACTTTCATCACCCCTCAAAGTCACTCTCTACCCATTAGCATCGCTCCCCATTTCCCCCAAACTTCCCCAGCCCCAGCCTAGGCAAACACTAATCTACGTTTTTGTCTCTATAGATTTGCCTATTCTGGACATTTCATATAAATGAAATCATAAAATATGTGGCTTTTATGTCTGGCTTCTTTCATGTAGCATAATGTTTTCAAGGTTCATCCATGTCATAGCACGTGTCAGTACTTCATTCCTTTTGATGGCAGAATAATATTCCATTATATGGATATACCACATTTTGTTTATTCATTCATCAATTCATGGACATTGGAATTGTTTCCACCTATTGGCTATTATGAATAAAGATACTGTGAACAATTGTGAACAAGTTTTTATGTGGACATATGTTTTCAATTCTCCTGGGCATCTACCTATAGTGGAACTGCTGGGTCATATGGAAAATCTATTTGTAAACTTTTGAAGAACTGTCTGACTGTTTCCCAGTAAATGGATTTTTTTACTCCATATATTCATAAGGTTTTTTCACAACATGAAGTAGCTCTGATGGAGTCACTGTCTCTTTATAACAGTAACACCATCTGTCCACATGAAGATATTTGCCTGCTTTGTCATCCCCAACTAGTCATTGGTGTTGTGGTAAATCTATTACCCAGCATTGCACTCATAACAAATTGTTTCCTGAGTCTTCCAATAGCATAATTTTAGAGATTTTAAAACTTATTTTAGAATAATCCCATTGCTGAAATGCTTCTAGCACTAAGACTCCTAGGTAAACAGAATTCTACTGTAGCCAATTAACATTCTATCTATACATCTGTCTCTTATAAGTTTGGTTAGTGGGAGTCTATCACCAAGAGTCAGTTAACTCTAGATTCACTGGCAAGGCCAAGATCCTGGACCTGTAAAGCTGCATTCTGATTTGTTTGGACAGCAGAGTACATAAAGTGGCATAAGAATTAGGCAGGCATGGGGGCAAGATACTGAGCACCAGGAACTTAGCATCAACAGTCTTTGCTCCACCCACTTCACACATTTAAGTGACCTACGTGGCCCAGGGCTCCCTCTCCCCTGCAACCCCACAAGCATGCCTGCAAATTCAGGAGGTTTTGCCAGGGCAGATGCAAGCTTCCTTCTCCTATGTCCTGAGCTTTTCTTTGAAATCAACAGCAAAAACAGGAGCACAGGAGACCTGTCTTTAATGGGGCAACGTGCCAAGATGGAATGGATGTGGGTTTTGGAGTCATAGAGATTCAAGTTCAGATCCTCATGGCTTTGTATTTCAGCTGTATCCATGAACAAATTACTTGACCTGCCCGTACCATCACTGGCAAAATGCAAACTGTAACGCCCACTTTTAAATCTTAAGGATTAGAGATAATGTGCTTCTTGAGCCTAACCTGTAACAGGTACTCAGAAGTGGGGAGCGCTCTTCTTAACAAGACATTGCTGGCATTCCCCCTTTAGATGTTCAATAAGAGAGGCTTTGTTTGGGGTAACAGGGGTGAATTTCAGCCTCTGAGCCAGGACACATTTAATCAATCATTGCAAAACTGTTCTGCCTGTTTACTTTTAATAATGGGTTTGTTTGCTTTTAATAATAAGAACCAGACGCAACCCTCCTATTTTCTGAAGCTTGTGAGCAAATGCATGCTTGTGAGCTGGAGCTCGGTAGCAATCTTTGCAGGCACAAGTGGCCAGTGGCCATGGGCAACAAGTGAAAACAGGTTGTGTGCCGGGAAACATTTCATTTGCAGAGAGTAAGATCCTATCCAGCAGCTTCAAAAGTGGTGGCAAGCGTTACCCAACTAATGAGCACAGCACCCCCTGGCTCCCTGTCCTCAAGGCAGGAATGATGCTCTGTAGTGATCTCCTCACTGATGCCCATCAGGAGGTAGAGCCAGAAGAAAGGACTTTGTGATCCCAGGGGGTGTCATATATCCTCTCTAGGCTTCACTGTCCCCATTTGTAAAAGGAGAGTTGGTCCCTTCCAGGTGAGGTTAAAGGTGTCTTCCACCTCTGAATTTAGGTGACTGAATTTAGGCTCTCTCTGGATTCTGTGTCTGCTTTAGATATAGGTGTAAATGTCTGTCTCTGCGGGTATGTGTCTGTTTCTGTTTGGCAAACAGCTGGAAAAAGAGATTAGAGAAGGAATGTGTGCTGTTTGCTCCAGGCAGCCACTCAATGAAAGAAGAAAGTGACTTCTCAGAAGATGCTTAATGCTTCCCCTCCCCCCACCTGGATGTACACATAAATGCAAACAGCTGGAGTCCCCCATCAGTGGAAAAAGCAGCGTGAGGGCTCCCCATCATCTCATCCTCCCGGCAACTGGGACACTTCCTTCCCCCACCTCTCCCTCCCCGCCCACTGTTTTTATTTATTTACCCTAAAGCTATTTTAACCTAAACTTATTGAAGTAGGAGAGGCCTGCCCATCTCATACCTCGTGTAGAGGGCTCCTATCTGTCTTTTCCAGAACTAATTCAAACCCAAACTTCAAATGAAAATAGATTTCCACATGGTTGTTCCCATAACCTAAATGTTTCTGACAGGGAGCTTAATACTGCAGATGGCAACCCCTTCCCTTGTTGATCATAACTACTTGAAATATTTCCTTTACCCTGAGTTGAAATCTTTTCCCCTTGTTGAAATGAATTTCTTAAGGGCTTATAATCAGGCACTACCTTTCCTTAAACATTATCTCCCAGAGGAGAAATGTAAACAGCCATACAATTCATGTACTTTTTCACCACTGTGTCTCAATAACTATTATTATAGAAATTGTATTCTATATGTTATACAGAATATACCATATTATACGCATATATTTATATATTCTATTCTATAATTTCTGTTTATACTTTAGCATATATTACAATATATAAAAATAATGATTTGAAAATTGGATTATACAGAGTCAACTTTAGAAAAAGCAGTTCTATCAGGGGCCTCATTCATGAAAATGGAAAGATCCTTTATCGAGTAATTCCCCCCGGGGGGCCTTTAAATAGCAATCTCTCCCCCTCCCCACCCCGCATTTTGATTCAGTCTGTAGCAATCCCATTTAGCTGCATTACTGGACCACCTCCTTGTGTAAAAGGAAGGTCAACTGTGTTGGTAACTGTTTGGCTCTCTCTTTTTTTCCAGCTTGCTACTAATTCGTTTGGCCATTAATGGGGCTTTCCCCAGAGGCCATTTGATCTCTTTGGAGGATGAGCAGGGAGTTAGGGCCCCTCCTCCAGCTGCGATGGTTTCCAGAAGCAGACAATCCAAGGGGACATTGTAGGTATGACAGAAATTATTAACTGAATAACTCACTTGAAAATTGTGTGCCGCTCTAAAGACCTAATAGCTGTTCAAGTAAGACTCCACGTTGTAACCTGGCTGAGAACAATGCCAGGGGAAAAAATAAAAAATTTTTTTAAAGAATCCCTTTAATGGATTCCTTAAAATCCTAGAAGCATGATTTCAGGCAATAACATTTCTATCATCCTGATACTACTCACTTACGTTTGCATAACTCTACACAGTTTATAAAGCATTTTCACAAATAGTGTTGCCAGGAGGATGGCTGTGAAAGAACTAAGCTGGACTCGGGCTCCAGAAGTGGAAGCAGATTTGGAGCTATTGAGTTCCCAAAGGCACAGGGCTAGGAAGTGGTAGAAGTGGCACCAGAGCCCAGGGCTTCTAATTCAAAGTCTCTTCTCACAGCACACTGAACCATCTCCCCGGAGCACCACAGCTAAAGCCACCTCGTTGAACTCTTACCCAGGAGAGAAGGGCATACGGACTGAGAACTCTGCTCCAAGCCCGGGAAACACCAGGCCCTTTGGGTACACAAAGGTACAGACAAGATTGCTACCCACAAAAAGGCATCTAAGTCCCAGGATACGTGCCAGCAATATTTTCCGATATTTTAGAGCAATGGATTCCTTTTGAGGGCTGTGAATTTACTGCAAGGGGTCCATACATCCCTATGAACCACCAAGCTTTATGTATTGAGAGACAATATATAAACAGACAATGGTCAGATCATATAAAAAAACAGAACTTTGACCCGCAACCTGCCCAGGAACCTAACCCTTTATCTATAATATATGACTCAGGTAGCCAGCCTGCTCTAAGTCAAGCTTTTGCAGGAAGCCAGATTGCCATCTCCAGTGACAATCCAGGAAGCTAAACAATAATTCTGTAAAAATCAGCCCCAAACGTCCAGGGCTTAATAACAGCCTACCTAATTTTTGTCCCTGCTTCCAACCAGAGAAAACCACATATGTATCCCCTAACAAGTAGGATACCCGGCTTCTAGTTAGCTTGGAGATTCCCCAAGCCAACAGCCTCCAATCAGGGTCCAACTGAAGCTCTCCGTTCCTTCCGCTAGAAACCTCTCCCACTCCGCTGCCTGCCTTTGAGTCTCTGCCAAAATGCAAGTGACAGCGGCCGACTCCCTTGCTATTGTAAGCTCAATATAAATAGCCTTTGCTTTTCTCATTTGGTTGGTCTTGGTTTATTCCCAAGGTATAAATCAAAGATATAATATGGCTCATTCGTACACATACCACTCCCTTCAAATATTTGCAGCTGCTGTTGTGCTGTGCAAAGCACAAATGCATTTAGAATGCACGATTATGCAGTCTCTGAAATGATGTTACGTTAAAAAGATGAAGTCTATCTAGTCTATCTATAAGTACTAGCTTGAAAAAATACTAAGTGTAAAAGCAAGTTGCAGAACAGTATGTATATTATGATCCCAATTTGCAGACATAAAAAACTGAATGATTAATAAATGCCCACAGTAAATTGGACATAAGATTAAACAACAGCAGCAGCAACGAAGGCTGTTATTTTTTGAATATCCAGCCCTCACAATAACCCCAAAATGTGGGTTCTATCACTAACCTCACTTAACAGGGAAAGGAACCGAGGTTAGGAGAAGCCAAGTAGTTTGCTCATGTTCGTGAAACTAGTAAGTGGTGGAGCTGGGGTGTAAGCCCTGGTCCACTGGACTCTAGAGCTTGCCATTGATTTTTAATTCCGGTTGCCATTTGCCTCTGTAAACCCTTGTTCTGCTTGGCCATGCTATAGGTCATACTAATGTCTGTTACAATGGGGCACTGGCTTTTATATTTTAGTTTGAGGACCAGAGTCCCATTGTAGTTGTGTTTGCGGTAAGTTTCCATCAGGACAAAAGACACTAAATCAGAACACAGGAGCCTGGGTCCTAGTCATGACTCTGCCACCAATTGCACATCCAGCTCTGAGATTAGTTTCTCTTGGTAAGTGTAATTAGTTTCTCTTGGTACATGCAGCCCTACCAGTCTCCTTCCTAGTGCCCAGGGCATTTGTCATTCCTTGCTCAAGGCAGGCCTGCTCAGCCCCTCTGGCCAGCAGTAATAATAACAACAGCCACAGCTAAAACATACTGAATGGCAGGCACTTTTCTGAGTACTTCATAGGTATTATCTTATTTAAGCCTTTCCCTGACCCCACGAGGTGAATGCTAATAGCATCTCCTTTTTGCAGATGGGGGAACTGAGGTATGGCAGTGTCAGGTAACCTTGTTCAAGATCATGCAGCTGGTGTCACGGACCCAGGACTCTTCACAGGCAACTTGAATATTTATTTATTTATTTAGGCTGCACCAGGTTCCAGGTGAGGCAGGCGGACTTCTTAGTTATGGCATGCACGTGGGATCCAGCTCCCCGACCAGGGATCACACCCAGGCCCCCTGAACTGAGAGCGTGGAATCCCACCCACTGGACCACCAGGGAAGTCCCTTCACGGTCAATTTGAACCTCACCGCTACAAGTCCACCCTCTGCCACGTCAGTTGAATGTGGTAGAGGCCGGGGCCGCCTGTGCCCCACTGAACTCCCAGCACCTACTTCAGTGCTTAGTACATAAACTGGTCTTTACAGAATGGATGAAGAATGAATGAATGGCTTCTATCTAAACTGTACAGGGCCTAACACAGCATCCCATATACACAAGAAGTTAATACTATTCAGTGTCCCTGATCGAGTTGATCCCATTTTCTCCCGAGTTATCATTAACAACCAAAGAGAAAGGCTTTACTACATACAAATAGTTGTTTGTTTACCCTGCCCCCACCAGACTTTCGTTTGTATTTACCTGATGTCTAATCATATCTTTTGTTATATTTGGATGTCCTATAGGATGAAAAGGCACATTTGTTTCAACAGGTGCTAGAAAAAAAAAGATCATTTGCTTCTTTCCCACCCAAATCTATGTCCATAATTCACTCCTCTTTCCCTATGGGTGTGTTGTTTTTATTTCCCAATAAGTGACTCTGTCATGAACGCTTCCAAAGAGCCCTCACCTGGGGGTCCCCTTCTCTTACCCTCTCTCTGGAGCTCACCCACTTCTCCTTGACACCATTTACAGGAAGCGGTGCTAAGTTTACAGCCTCATGAACAGCCGCTCCAAGAACCCAATTCGCACACACTGAATACCGCGGGATCCTGTTCGCTGCTGGCGGCTTTTTTTGGGTTGTTCATTTCCTCGGCATGGCAGTAATAACTTTTTCAGACATCTCCGGGGATGTGGACTATTTTGCATTTGTAAGCCACCTTTATGGAAAGGGCCTCCAGGTTTGAAGTGTCCTGTGACCACTTATTCAGTTGGAGACGTGTCAAGGCCACATTCATCAGAAAGTGAAAGCATGGCCCAGTGTGACACTGCGAGTGTCCTTGGGGCACTGGATGTTCATGCGGGACTTCGGTGGGGCTGAAATAATGTTGGAAAAAAAATTGGATTTTTACTGATGCAAGGGTCATTCTGCTATTGCTTTAAAGTAGGGTAGTGGGTAAAAAGGAAGTACAATTGTGTGGGGAGAGGCTCAGAAGAGAGGAAAGGAAGGAAGTGTTCAGTCTGAAGACTGGAAGATTTTGCCCTTCCAAAGCCAGGGCAGGCGATCCACCCAAATCCAATTATCATCCTGTCGCCTCTGATTTGCAGACAGAGAGACGTCTCTGAACTATAATTTTGACCCCTTCTTTAAGCTAGGCACTCTTTCATTATTTAATTTTAACGAGATCACTGTAAAAACGTTACTATTGACTTACTTTGTAGTTGGGGAAACTGACGCTCAGGGAAAGGACATGACTGGGCCAATGTCGCACTGCTAAGTGACTGAATCACTATTCAAGTTCAAGGTTGCCCGACGGCAAAGTCAGGCTTTTCCCTCTACGCCACTCAAGTACTGACTCGTAAGGCAAACAAATCATGACATAAGGACCTGTTACATTTCCTCAGTCTATTAGACGTTGCTCTTTTTGCTATTTTGGGGATTCTCCCGCCGTGTCCCCTTGGTGTTTAGTAGTAAAACCCCGTTCCAACAAAAAGGAACAGTGCTTTCCCTTGTAGGAAACTGAATTCTCTGCAACAGATAATCTTGGTGGGGAAGGATGCCCCAGAAGATAAAGTAGTTGATGGCAGGTACTATAAAAGGAAAGTCCCTTGTGGGGAGGAAGAAAGGCAGCAGGAGGAACTGGCCAGACACTTGAGTCATCTGGGGGCTTAACCTCGGAAAAGCCTGAGGAGGCCCTGGTGTTCGTTTGTTTCCATGACTCCCCAGCCACCCCCGGCAGGATTAATTTCCTCAAGGGTGCTCCCTCATGCTTTGGGCATTCCTTTTACTCGTCAAATATTTGTTGAGTGTTTCCACAGGTTAGCACACAGATAAGATTAGGTTCTGCTGCATATAGTAATAGAAGCACATGTGGTGGCTTACACAAGACAGAAGTTTCTCTCTCTCTTATGTCCAAGACTACACGTTGGCCATGCAGGACAAGTATGGCAGCTCCGTGATGTCATCAGGGACTCAGGCTCCTATCTTTCTGCTCTTCCCTCCTAGCTTGTGGCTTCTTCCTCAAAGCCATCTCATGGTCCAGAGCGGCTGCTGGAGCCCTTCGTAGGATGGAAGAAGGAGGAAAAGCACGGGGGCAGAAAGAGGCCCTTCCCAAATGAATCAGTCCTTTGAAACAGCCCTCCAAGAAGTCCCAAATAATGCTTCCACCTACATCTCATTGGCTAGAATCTAATCACATGGCCACATGTGGCTGCAGGGGTAGCTGGGAAGCATAGTTGTGTTTTGGAGATGGTTGACCAGCAATATGCATGGCTAAAAGTGAGGACTTACTAATGGAAGAGTGGCTATTATAACAGACGGGGGGGGGGGTGGTCAGCAAACTATGGCCCACAGCCAAACCTGGCCCACCGCCTCATTTTGGAAATAAAGTTTTATTGGAACACAGTCAGTTTCAATCTGTTACGTATTTTCTATGGCTATTTTTGTGCTACAACAGCAGAGTTAAGGAGTTGTGACAAGATATGGCCTGCAAAGCCTAAAATATTTACTATCTGACACTTTACAGAAGTTTGCTGACACCTGGAATAGACAAATAGCAAGCAGTAATAGCAGACAAATAGCCTACAGCCAGGCACTGGGCTCTGCACAAGAGTACATAGATATGGGTTCTGTCCTCAAGCAGCTTACAGTCTAGTGAATGAGAAGCCAAGTGAATTACTAATTACAGTATGATGTGGTGAGTGGAACAGTAGAATTCTGTTCAGGGTGCTATGGGACCACAGAGAAAGAGCATCTAAAAAGGACCATGGAGATGGAGGTCAGGCAAGTTTTCTAGATGAGCTAGAAGGATGAGCAGCTTGACAAGAGAGAGAGAAAGGACTTCCAAGCACAGAGGAAAGCATGAGCAAAGATTGGAGGAGTGAAGTGCCCATCATTATGCATTCATTACACCGCATGTCATAGTTGCCCATGAGTCTGTTTCCTTAGCTGTGTGTTGCATCTTTGCTGTGTGTTGCCTAGGTGTGTGTAGTGCCTTGCAGGGGCCTCCAAACGCTCTTCAGTGAGCTGATTACATTAGCATCACCTGTGATCCTGTTATACCAATTCCTGGGGGCCCTGGCCCACTGAACCAGAATCTAGAGTGGGTGAGGGGGGGTGGAGGGATACTGTTCCAATTCCAAGATTGGAAATCACTAGATAAAAGCAAGTTCTTTGGATTAAAATCCAAGCCCCACCCCTTCTGACCTTGCATAAGCCTGGACAAGTTGTTCAGCTTTTCAGAGCTTTATTCTTCTTCAACCATAAGGATGGGGACAGCATCACGAGTTTGTAAGGGGTTTTCTACCTTGGTGCTATTGACGTTTTGGGCCGGAGCATTCTTTGCTACAAGGGACTGTCTTCTGCACCAGAGGGTGTTTGGTGGCATCCACAACCCCAGCACACTGGATGCCGGTAGCACCCCTCGAGTTGTGACAACCAAAACTGTCTCCAGACATTGCCAAATGTCCCCTGAGGAGGCAAAATCATCCCTGGTGGAGACCTGATGAGCTAGTGTAAGGGTTAAATGAGATAATGTATATAACATGTGTAAGTAGTTAGGAAGTGTGATAACTATTACTGTTATTGTCATCGGTCTCAGAAAATATTAATTGAAGAAAAGATTTGTCTTGGGTTAAAAAAAAGAAAGAAAGAAAAGAAAAGAATAGTTGAAAGAACTAATGCACGTCAAGGAACAAGAACAAAAATCTCATAGAAACTATGTCTGGTTTTAGGCTGGCAAACTCAGGAGAGGACTCCTTAGCCATGACTAACAAGCTTTTCTGTTAAACCCACCTGTCGTGAATCTACGTTATTTTAGGAATGTTGGCTGAGAGGCATTTTCAAGTGAGCTGTCAGGGACATCTGTTGTTTTGTTGCCTATTTCTCCAGCTGCTTGAATTAAGTTTCGGGGGAAATACCCACCCCCACTTTCAGCCATGTGCTTTGCATGGAGCTGACCCTCTAGGTTGGTTCTGGCCATGAATCATGGGGAAGACCATTCTCCTGGCCACAGGGTTTGGTCCAGGAGTGGGAAGAGGGCTCAAGCCAAGGCCCAATCAGAGACCCCCAGGGGTTTGCCTGGACAGCTCCAAAGATGGGGTTTCCCTTCCCCACTGGACTTGACAGAGAGAGGTCCTAAGAGCCAGATTGCAACTGGGAAGGGGGTTTGTGACTGAGGACAAGGCTGTCACGTGGAGGAGGGCAGAGTTGAGCAGGGAGATGGGGAGAAACTGAGCTCTGTGATTTCATCTGAGCTGCTGTATTCAGCTATGCCTGAAACCCAGTTCCTTCACTAACTGTTCATGTTCTGAGCTAATAAATTCTATCTTTGCTTGTTAGTTTGGGCTAGTTTTTCTGTCCTTGAAACCAGAGGACTCCTCCCTTCCCAGCTGATACTTGACCTTGGTTATATTAAGAGTAAAACACCTCATGAGTATATTTGTACATTTTGAAAAATAACCTTTGGGGACTTCCCTAGTGGCGCAGTGGTTAAGAATCAGCCTGCCAATGCAGGGCACACGGGTTTGAGCCCTGGTCTGGGAAGATCCCACATGCCGCAGAGCAACTAAGCCCGTGCTCCACAACTACTGAGCCTGCGCTCTAGAGCCCACGAGCCACAACTACTGAGCCCACGTGCCACAAATACTGAGCCCACATGCCTAGAACCCATGCTCCGCAACGAAGAGTAGCCCCCACTCGCTGCAACTAGAGAAAGCCCACGTGCAGCAACGAAGACCCAACGCAGCCAAAAATAAATAAATAAATAAATAAAAGTTAAAAAAAAAAAGAAAAATAACCTTTGGATCAGCTGAAATTCTTTGGGTGACAAATAAAAGAAAACCCAACTCTAAATGGCTAAAGCAATCAAGGCAATTCATTGGCTTGGTCTTAAAAATGCCCACAAGTATGTGGGCTTCAGACCTGGGCTTCAGCTGGATGTCTCTGCAGGTCTCTTGGCTTAACTGTCCTCCTTGTGCTGCCTTGCTTTAGGCTAGCTTCACCAGTAGCAAAACTGTGGCAGAGTTTCCAGGCCTCGTGGATAAACACCACCAGAAAAGAGACAGGAAGAAGAGTCTTCTCAGCTCAAAACCAGCAAAGAGAAGTCCTGGCTTTACTGCAGTTAGATCAGTACAGATCACGTGCTCAGCCTTAAACTGAGGCAACGGGGAGGAGATCTCCAGGGTTTGTAGCCAGGGCCTGAAGCTGGACCTGGGGATTGTATCGGCGCCATCCAGAGCTCAGAGCTGCTACCCAGTGGGGAAGGGGCATGGGTGCTGGGAGGCACGCCCACTGCTTACTTTAAAACAAGAAAATAATATTACATGTCAACTAAAATGTCATCTTTTAGTGACACCTTTCAGCTTCATCCTTGGATATCAGCATTCCTTCTACTGGGCTCTTTCAGGACCTTCCTGTTGATATATTAGCATTATATCACTGCTGTTAGCGTTGCTTATCTAATATCTATTTTCCTCATTAGACAATATGGGCAGAGACCAAATCCAACATCTTTTCTTCAGTGCAACCCTGTACTCAGTGGAGGGTCTCTCTCTGTCTCTCTGTCTGTCTCCGTCTGTCTCTGTCTCATATAGTTTGGCTTTATTTTATTTGCCAGATCCAGGAAGAATATGCCTGGCATATTCTTCGTGGCACCAAGGGGCTCTCTTCTGAATCAGAGGTACAGCTGATAGTTGGCTCAATAATGGAAGCCTGTTGTTTGTGAGAAAGAATTCTTTGATTAGCAGTACAACTAGCCTATCTGCAATAATCTGCCCATGAACTTCAGTCCAGATGTTGAGAGACTAGCCCTGAAATAAGGGAGAAGTGTATTAACTCAGTCCAATAATTGCTTTCATTTAACAGGTGTTTTGTTTTGTTGTTTCTATTTTTTCTTAATCCGATTAAATTTGTTCCTCCACAAAGCAAGGACAGAGAGTTCAAGCCCAGCTGGCCAAAAGAGTCTAGAATCTCTGGATTGTAGTTCTATGACTAAAGTTAGAATCTCTCCTCCATACTTCCTGACTGTATGACCTTGGACAAGTTACTCAACCTGACTAAACCTCAATTTCCTCAGCTGTAAAATGGAGATAATAGTATTACCCACCTTATAGAGTTATTTGGAAATATAAATATAAATGAAATAATATCTATAAAAGTGCTTAGTGCAGGCCTAACTCATAAGAAGTGCTCAGTAATGGTAGCTGTTAATATGATGGCTTATTTTTTTTTTTAATCATTGGGTGTGTGAGTTTGAGCAAATCAGACAAATCTGCCAAGGCAACAGTTTCTTCATTTGTGAAAGCAGGACAAGCGTCCCTCATTACAAGGCTGTTGTGAAGAGCATAGGGTCGGTGTTAACTAAACGTTCTCTCCAATTCACTTCCACCCATGCCCGTCCCAACATGGAAGAGGAGAGAGGGCACCCTTCATTCCCCCACCCCTCCCATTGGTAGAAGAGGCATTTGAGAACCTAAAGGTTTGTTTTACAAATAATTACGAATCTAGGGCAAAGAAACCCTGCCTGGCTTAGAGCGACATTATGGTTGCGATCTGATAGTCACAGATCAAGCAATCCAGCCTCTGTGGTTCCTGTTTCAACCACTGTTGACCACATTGGGCTTTCAGACAAACCTGCGACAGTAAGACTGAAACTTCAGTTGGAATAGGAGAGGGAAATGTATATGGGCAGCTGCAAAATGTTCTGACTTATGTCCATGAAACACAATGCTAGTCCGTGCAGGGAGACCCTGTTGCATTTTTCTAAGTTAATGAGTTTTTTTCTCCCCTTTGGATGCTTCCAGTTGCCTTGGTGGGGTTGTGTTTCCTAGGACACAAGCCACTGTTTAAGATGGCAGCTGACACGTTTGGAAACTGCTAGCCTGAAAAAAGATTCCCAGTCTGAAATACCCCTTGGTTTCCAGACAGTGGTTTATGCACTAGTGGGCGTGTTTGGGGGATGGGGGGATTTCTACCCTATCCCATTATTCTTTTCCATGTTCCAGGCCTCTAGCACAGTACCTGACACCGAGTCCAGGCTTCGTAGATGTCTGGCAAGTGAGTTAGAAGAGGAAGTCAGTAATTAAACGGGTCAATGCACAAACAGTGAATTCTGACCAAGGGTGTTTATCGCCTATTGATGACTAAGAATTTCTAGGCTGGCCAGAGGCTTGTTTTGACATTTACTGACTTGTATTTACAGCAAGACCGAGAGGGAACCTGTTAGGGCCAGTTGATTCTAATTTTCAGTTAGGATAATGGGTGTTGTCAGCCCAGGCAGAATGACCTATGAGCTTTGGATGTAATTGGCCTGGAGCCAGCCAGTTCAGCTCAGGGACAGGACCATGAAGCCACTGCTGCCAAGTGCCTGTAAGGTCATCGCATTCAGGTTTGGGACCATGACATTATTTCCTGGCCTCCCAGTCATCTCCTGCTCGGCAGAACTTCTGTCTGCTATAGCACGGTGAAACACAGGCTCAAAGGAGGTTGCACCTGGAAGGGACCAGTGTTTAGTCACTGGGCCTGCTGACCATGAGCATCAGAATTACCTGGGATACTGATTCATTTTACATGTGAGAAAATTGAAGCCCAGAGAGGTAGAGTGACTCCCCCAAGGTCACACAGCTACTTTGCAACAGAAGATGATCACACTGTAGTATCATTAGAGCTGTATTCTGTTTGTTTGTTCGTTTATTTTTTGGCTGTGTTGGGTCTTTGTCGCTGCGCGCAGGCTTTCTCTAGTTGCGGCGAGCAGGGGCTACTCTTCATTGCGGTGCGTGGGTTTCTCACTGCGGTGGCTTCTCTTGTTGCGGAGCACGGACTCTAGGCGCGCAGGCTCAGTAGTTGTGGTACACAGGCTCAGTAGTTGTGGCTCACGGGCTCTAGAGCGCAGGCTCAGTAGTTGTGGTGCATGGGCTTAGTAGCTCCACGGCATGTGGGATCTTCCCGGACCAGGGCTCGAACCCATGTCTCCTGCATTGGAAGGTGGATTCTTAACCACTGCACCACCAGAGAAGTCCTGTATTCTGTTTTATATGTCATCACAAAGTGTTTTCATCTCTATTCTTCCATTTGGTTTTCTCAACTACCCTCCCTATGAGAAAATAGAATTATTTGTTTTCATGTTAGGAGGAAATGCAGTTTTTATTTATATTTCTGTGTCAGTAGCCAGACATGACCTTCTCAAGGAAGGTACCACTAGCCTATATAGTACCTTTGTGCAAATTAGTAGAAGGCACCCTTTCTTCCATGAGAATGTGGGCCTGACCCATGTGACCAGAGTGCAGGCTGGACTTGAACCCCTTCTCTCTCTCGCTCTCTCTCGCTCTCTCTCTCTCTCTCTCTCTCTCTCTCTCTCTCTCTCTCTCTCGCTTCAATAGCCTTGAGCAGTTTCCAACCTGTGCAACTGCCTGGCAGCCCTGCTCTCCAGGAAGAGGAACTTGTCTTGTACTTTGGTTTGAATTCCACAAAGTCTAGCAGTAGGACTGGAACCTCTGCTTCTAGGCATGGCCTCAGGCGGCCTCATGCAGGAGAGGGTAAACATTAAGCTAGTAAGCTGTCCATATTCCATCTCTGGGAGAATCGGCCAGTATAATTTTTTTTAAAATTATATATCATGCTTTTAATACAAACTTAAAAAAACTGGAACAATATAAACTGTACAGATTTGATCAATCTTTTTGTTTTGTTTTTAAACTAATTCTCTAAACACACCAATGTTCCATTCCAAAATATTGCACAACATTCTGAATACAAAACGCTTGATTGTATTCCTCCTTCACTAAAGAAAACAAATTCCTTACCCTGCTCCCTTGAGCTCCTCTCCATGTTGCCTCAGTGCCCCTCTTCCCATCCCCAGGGGTCAAACTAGAGAATCTACAGCTCACTGCATTAAGAAAAAGACATCATTCTGGACTAAAAGTTTACTTTCTTTACAAGACGATCCACCTTTTGATTTGTTCCTGGGAAAGAGGGGTAGACAGAGAGAGGATGGGGAAAGGGGAGAAATAGGTTTTCTCCTCCTCTTTTTTTATTTTAAAGTTTGTTTTTCCTGAAAAAATATCTTTCTCTCCTCTTAAGAAAAAATCTTGAAAAGAAAAAAATTACTTTTACGTTAGAAGTATATATATATTATATATACCTCTTACATTTTACAAATGTAGCAAATTGTTCAATACAAATGAACACCAAAAAATGTAAAAAAAAAAAAAAAAAAGTTTTCCTACGAAACCAGGTAAATTAGTGCAGATTTTTGTTTTGTTTTCTTAAAAAAAATATAAAATTGAAGCAAAAATGCCTAGATTTGAGACAGACAGACTGAAGTGGGCCCAAGAGCCCAGCACAGGAGTCATGCTCCTGATCACACATTTTTCTTCGTATTTCAAAAGACACTAAGGGGTTGGTCTCCCCCTCCCTGTATGTGGCGAGGAACAAGCCGCCCAGGGTGTGGCGCGTGCCTGTGTGCATGAGTGGGGGAAGAGGGGCTGGAAGGGGGCATAAGGCAGCATCCAACCTTTCCCAGAGAGCAGCCTGGGCCTGTCACCTGTGCGGGAGTTGAGGGTAGGGAGAGGGTGGCCCAGACTGGGCCGGCCCCTGAGAAGTCTAGCGGGGACAGACGGTGCCGGGCCGAGGAGCCAGGGCATCACCCCACGCGGGGAGGTAGAGCTGGTGCCCACTGCAGGGAGAGGAGGCTGGCAGTGTCCGTCTGGGCCGGACCCGCTGCCACAGCAGTTGCCCACTTGGGGTCGCTGGGGAGGAGAGGGTGGGGTGCCAAAGGCTTTGGTACTTTCTGGTGATGGGGGGGGGGCCCTGATGCTACGTGCCCACTTGCCAAAGCGTCATGGCGTAGAAGTCAGCCCACTAGGGTTGGGTCAAGGAAACGTCTCTCCAGCAGAGGTGGGGAGGGCTCTCCAAGAATCCAGACACGTCCCCTGCCGTGGCCAACCGCCTGTCCAGCCCAGCCTCCTCGAGATCATTCCTCGCAGCATCGGGCCCAGTGGGCCTGGGTCGGGCAGTGAGGGGATGGCAAGAGGTACCAAGAGGTTCTCAAGCAGGCAGGGGAAGAAATGCATTAAAGCAACATCTACAGCCAAAAGACCAAAGTCTCAATTCAAGGCTTTGGACTGCCCACTCCAGGCACTGACCCAAAACCCCCACCCGCCAGGGCGCTCAGGGGAGCACTTCCCACCGTGGGCTAAGGTCACACAATAGGAGGGTCCGAGTCCAGGGACTTCTCTTAGGTATCAGAGGCTGGGTATTCCCTCAGCCCCTCACTGCTAACCTTTTTTTTTTTTTTTTGGTCAAAAACAAACAAAAGTGCAGATCCCGCCGCAGTCTGGAAACTAATTGCTTGTGCAGTGCTTTCCTCTGGGAGCGTCAGGCTCAGCCACAGTCTCGCGCCGCCACGTGAAGCACCCCACAAAAGGACTGACAACCCACCCCCAGTGCATTCCCCACCCTCACACATAAATAAACACTTGCTGCAACCCAGAATCACATCCAGAGGGGAAGTTTCACATGGCTCGGAATCCTTTAAAACAGGAGAGCAAATCACGCATGCACTCATGCGCTCGCACGCCTGCATTCACCTCACCTCCATACCCACGAACTCAGGCCCCGGAAAGAAGGGGCTACGTGAGAGAGCCACATGTGCCAATGGCTGGGTCTCCAGGGCCTCGGTGATGGTCTGGGCCAGGTGGGAATGGTGGCATGGGGCCACAGGACAGAGATGAAAGGGACACCAGACAGAGTGCTAACCTCCCTGGAGTCACAGACTTCAGCTCTAGGGGGAGGGTGGCAAGTGGCCAGCTGGCAGCTCCCTAGGGCCCAGGCCTGAGAGGAAGCGGGGGCTGGAGTCAGACCTATCTGGGTGGCAGGGCCCGAGAAGGCCTGCTGAGGTTGGATGGCTTTGAGTGAGAGGATAGCTGGGTGATGAAGGCAGTGACACGGGGCAGTCTCTCCCTATTCTGAGGAGGGCCAGGCCCCAGCTGTGGTTCTTCCTTCCCTGTGAGCCAGGACACACCAACCCTAAACCAGGCGTGTGAAGGAAGGAGGGAGGGAGGGAGGGAGGGAGGGAGGGAGGGAGGGAGCAGGGAGCAGCAATTCACATCTGGACCATTCTTAGTCGGCCAGTATAATTTAGTTCACCAAAAATAAAGCACCTTGGGGTGACCCCTGAAAACCACTTTGAAGTCTAGGCCGGATTTGTAGTGCCCCCGCCCTAGATGTGAGCATTGGGAAGTACAGTTGGAAACAGCCTGATGCCCCCAACCCTTTAAGAATTCAAATTCCATCTTCTGTGTTTGGCAGAAGCTAAGTAAGAATTTCCATATGAGGAGCAAACCTCCCCCCACCCTCCATTCCTGCCTCCACCCCCCGGAAAGGTATGAACACCTGAAGAAGTTTCCTGGGCAGCCCCACCTGGCCCATAATCATGGTAGTGACACTTTGGCCTAGTAATAAGCATGCAATTCTTAGCCTTTTTATTACATTGCTCCATGTTATCACAGAGAGGTGGCCCATCTCCTCTCAGGCTGTCCCTGGAGAGAACCTTTCCATGGCCCAGGGATGGAACCTTCTCAGCTTCAGCTATACATAGCAGCAGTTGCCAACTTTTATCAAGCTCTTCTCAGGGGCCAGGCCATGGGTTCAAAGCTTTACTGGGTCATCTTATTTCATGCCCACAATCGCCCTGTGAAGTAGACATTATTATGCCCATTTTACAGATGAGGAAACTGAGAGTTAGAGGAGTTAAGTAAGCTGCTCAAGGTCACACAGCTAGTAAGCGGTGAAGCCAGGACTTGAACTCACACCCCAGGGTGTCTGACACCAAGCCTGTGTTGCTGACCTTAGTGCTACCCTGTCCTCAGTCTTGTTTGATCATGCACCATACTAGGTGCTGGGCATAGAGATTTAGGGACAATCCTGTCCTTTTTCTGTGTGTGTTTGCTTGGCTACATTTACTGAGTGCTTACTGTATGCCCAACACCACGCTAAGCAGCTCTCGTGGATTTACATGCATTTCCTTTATTTATTTATTTATTTGGGCTGCACCGCGTCGGGATCTTTGTTGTGGCACACGGGATCTTTAGTTGCGGCATGTGGACTTTTAGTTGCGGCACGCATGTGGGATCAAGTTCCCCGACCAGGGATTGAACCCCGGCCCCCTGCATTGGGAGCGCGGAGTCTTACCCACTGGATCACCGGGGAAGTCCCTACATGCATTTCCTTTTAATCCTCAAAGCAAACCTATGAGTAAGTACCATTGCCCCCACTTTCCTTGTGAGATCAAGTTATTCATTCAAGGAAAAGGTAGGATTCCAACTCCAGGCCTGCTTGACTCTAAAGCATGTTCTCACCCAAAAGGCAAGTGTGTCTCCAAGTGCGGTCCAGGGGCTACCCTTATCTAAATCTAGGGGCACATGCAGAAATGCAGATTCCTAGGCCACGTGCTAGGCCTATAGAACCAGGACCTCTGACAGTGGGGTCAGGAAATCTGCATTCCCTCCAAGTACCCCAGGGTTGTTTGTTTGTTTGTTCGTTTGTTTTGGCTGCAGCTCACGGCTTGTGGGATCTTAGTTCCGCACCCGGGCCCTCGGTAGTGAAAGCGCAGAGTCCTAACCACTGGACCACCAGGGAATTTCTCCCCACCCAGGAGTTTCTTATGGACATCTGCATTCAACACTCATTTCTCTATGTCGGTGCTGTTAACATGGCATGTTCAGTTTTGAAAATTCATAGAGCTGTATGTTTCTGATTTCTCACTTTTCTCTGTGTCTGTTATCTCTTAATAAAAAGTTTACTTAAAAAAATCCCCTCCCGTCTAGGACCTGGTCTCTTTCCTACGACCACTTTGCTGCTCTGCTTGTCCCTCACACACATCGTCACATTGTTACATCTCCAACGTTGATTCCCACGGGGCCCTTCAGTGCACTGGGCCTGAGAAATCAGGCTATGAGTGTCCCGGAATCACCTCTTTCCTGCCCAAGGCCAGCACACTAAGGTTACTGGCAGTTCTCATTTTCTTTTCTCCAGATAATTGCTCCAAAATAGATCACCCAAGTGCCTTACTCTGAAAACTTCCATCAGGTTCCTTCAACCCTGAAACCCAAATCGGTACAAACCGGTCCCCTGGGGCCTCCTGCTGCCTAATCACCCACATTTCCGCCCCCAGGTCACGGGGGTGGTCCCGGGGATGTCTCTTTGGGGCTTATCCGTCTGTGAGTCACTCTGAGACTAACCCTCTCATCTGTTCTTTTCCCCTGAACACTTGGTGAGGGTTTTCTCCTCTTCTGGCCTCCCTTGTCTTCTGCAACCTCGAAAGAACCCCACGTCAGAAATGATCTTATTCTTCAACCTCCATTGATTGATTCATTTATTCTTGCATTCAATCACTTATTTATAGACCTTTATTAAGCACCCGTACGTACCAGAAACTCTGCTAGGGACGAGAATTTAGAAAATTAATAGGACGTGGGCCCCTTTTCTCGTGGAGTACCAAGTGATTCCAAATCACTTTTGGCAGATTCTTCTGGACCTACTTCTTTTAATAATAACAATGTTGTTGATGAGGACACTGATACTAAGTGGGGGTGGGGGGAATGGTGTTTTTCGAGCCCTTTCTCCATGGCAGACCCTCTAACAATCATTTTAGATGTGTTACTCAATTCCCTCCACAACCCCATGAGGTTGGTACTATTATTATCTCCATTTTACAGATGAGGATATATAGGTCCAGAGAAGTTGAGTAATTTTCCCGAGGTCACACAGTTTGTAAAGTCTAAATCTTAGAGCTGATCTGAAGTCTGACCCCAGAGACAAGCCTCTTTGATAATCAATCTGAGTTCTCAAAACCATGAAATGAGAAGTATCAGGAGTGCAAAGAAAGGAATTCCCTGGCGGTCCAGTGGTTAGAACTCTGCACTTCCACTGCAGGGGGCATGGGTTCGATCCCTAGTCAGGGAACTAAGGTCTCACATGCCCCAAGGCATGGCCAAAAAAAAGAAAAAAAAAAGTGCAAGGAAAATGGACTAAAAGAGAGAAGACAAAGGAGAAATGAGAAAAAAGAACCTGGTGAGAACATAATTTCATTCTGGTTGGCTCTGGACTAAGGGATTCTGAAAGGTACGTTGGCTGTAGAAGCATTGTCCCAGCTGTGTTGGAGCTGTCCGGTCCAAAAGATAGGATTTTCCCAAAATCACAGAACCGTAAAATCTCAGGGCTGGGAGGGATGTTGATGTGGTGTAATCAAGCCCCATTAGAGGCTGAATCCTTTTACAGCTTTGTCTCCAGGTGCTCATCCAGTCTGTCCGGAATACCTCCAGGGATGGGGACATCACTACCTTCTGAGATAGCTTATTCCATTCATTGTAAACCCACATAATGGATGGCTTGGTTTTGCCTGCCTGGCATCCCTCCCTCCTTCTTTCGTAACAGCATCCCAAGTTTCTTTTGGGTAGCTGCCCACTCCCATTTCAAGGGGTTCTACTAGAGGCTGTCAGTCAGCAAGAGAATGGGTATATGATCCCAAATTAGGCCAATCGGACTGTCTCTCACTGGAATCTGAGTCTGGAACCAAGGGACATACGGATAGAAAACTGATAGAACCGAGTCACAGCAAAGAGAAATGACCCATGAGGGCTCCAGGCAGCTCCAGGACTCCTGACCTTCCTCAGCCTTACCTTCAATTCTGTGAACTGTATCCTTCCATTAAATCCTTTTTTTCCTTGTTCTGCTTAGAAGCCAGAGTTGGATTTTGATGCTTGCACCAAAATACCTTAGCTGGTAAATCCACTTGTTTTTTCTTTCTGTTGTGTTGCATTACTAAATTAGTTTCTTCATCATAAATGTAATTCATGAACATGGTTTAAAAACATTTTCAAATGGCACACAAGGGTAATTTCAAATGGTGCATCCCCCGGTCCCTCCTCCCTGGAGGTAACCACTGTGAATAGTTTCTTGTGCTCCCTCCAGAAACTCCTGTTTCATTTAGTAACAGCTCTGACTGTTAGACAGTTCTTCCTTAGACTGAGTTGAAATTTGTCAGCCCATGACTCCCATTCATTTGCGCAAGCTCTGGGTTTGGGGAACCACCAAACAGGTTTCACTGACAGCCTTTCGGGTAATTGATGATTCTCAGACCACATGCTCCAAACCTCCCTTGGAACCAGACACTCTCAGTTCCTTTAGCCATTGGCCATGGGGCACCATCAGGAGGACCCTAACCATCCTTGCCCCTTTCCTTCTCAATACATGCTACTATGCTATATCTTTCCAGAACTGGGGCGCCCAGAACTGCACAGGCTACTCTGCAGTGATCTGATTCAGGAGAGCAAACTCCCGCTGCTGCCCTCGCCTTGCTTGCTCTCCTGTTAGATGCAGCCTGAGATTCCCCAAGTAACTTCCACCAGCAGCCTTATTATCCCATCGACCTTACTGTCCCCTAACACACACACACACACACACACACACACACACACAAACTCGCTTAATCACATCTCCTTGATTATGAATTTCTGCTATTTGTTTTTTTGAACTCAAGTACTGGAACCAATACATATCCACATTCAGTTCTCTCTAGTGTGTAGATACGTGCTAAAATTGTAGGCCCTCACTCTATCACTCATTCCCGATAAGGTCCCGGTCCCCGAGAGCCTATCCTGAAAGCACAGTCTCACTCTGTGTAAGCTGAACCTCTGTGCAATGAGATATAGCACCAACATCAACGTGGGTAGCAAAAGCCTTAGGTTTCTGCATACCTCGTGGCTCACCAAGTCTACTTCTAGGATGTTCTTTGAAACACTGTTGAAAAAATAACCCCAGTAATTCCTCTGTTATTCCCAAATAAACCAATTTTGCTGGTGGAAAAAAAAAAAACACACAAAAACCCAAACTTCAAACCCAGAAATAGGGACTTGGTTAAATAAACCAAAGGATGGTCATATGATGAAATATCATGTGGTTATTAAAGATCATGCTAGAGAGGAATAATTAATAATGTAAAAAGCCACTGATGCTGTACTGTTACGTTTTTTTTAAAAAAAAAGGGACTTCCCTGGTGGCACAGTGGTTAAGAATCCGCCTGCCAATGCAGGGGACACGGGTTTGAGACCTGGTCCGGGAAGATCCCACATGCCGCGGAGCAACTAAGCCCTTGCGCCACAACTACTGAGCCTGCGCTCTAGAGCCCGCAAGCCACAACTACTGAGCCCGCGAGCCACAACTACTGAAGCCCGCGCCCCAGAGCCCATGCTCCGCAACAAGAGAAGCCACCGCAGTAAGAAGCCCGCGCTCCGCAGCGAAGAATAGCCCCCGCTCACCGCAACTAGAGAAAGCCCGCATGCAGCAACGAAGACCCAACGCAGCCAAAAAAAAAAAAATATATATAAAACTCTTGGGGTGTGGGATAGGGAGGGTGGGAGGGAGACACAAGAGGGAGGAGATATGGGGATATATGTATATGTATAGCTGATTCACTTTGTTATAAAGTAGAAACTAACACACCATTGTAAAGCAATTATACTCCAATAAAGATGTTAAAAAAACAACAACAAAAACTTGTGGGGTAAAACAATCCCACTTTCTTAGGAATTTAAATGCATAGAACAAAGATTGGAAGGATGGACACAAAACTGTTAACAGAGGTTCTCTCTGGGTAAAGGGATTCTGAATGATTTTTGTTTTCTCCTTTTTGTCTTATGTGCACTTTCAGGTATGTTTCTATTATCAACACTACTTCTATAAACAAATATTTTATAAAGAAGAAATATGGCATTGATACCTCATAGAATGATCCAGACAGAGCACTACACTGAGATAAAAAAATTAAGTTTGCAAATCATCATGCTAACTGGAAGTTCTCATGTTCTTTGGTTCATATGTCCACACCTGAGTCAAATCCATCTGGGTATCAGTGAAATCACAAGACACTCCATGTCCTGGACCTCCTGGATCCTTCAGAAATACTAGAGGCACCAGGTGCTCAGTGATGTACACCAAAGGTCATCTACCTCAGGGATCTCAAGCTCAAACGCCTTCAGGGTCAGTCAAGTTCCATAAATGAGGGAAGCAGGCAGAGAACTGTGATGAACTAAACAGCACACGCGACTCAGTTCTGGCCAGTGATCGCCAGGCGGGAAGGCAGGCCCTGTCCTGCCAGATCTTCCAACTTTTCAAGAAAAGCCAGAAATCCTAACACAACATTGTAAATCAACTATACTCCAATAAAAATTAAAAAAAAAAAGTCAGAAGTCTAAATTTTTTTCAATGTGAAGTTTTCTAATGTTTGAATGTTGAGAACAAATTCAAATTTTTAAAATATGGTGTAGGCCAAATACCATGTCGTAGGTCGTCTCAGATTCTTAGGTGGCCAGTTTGGGACCTCTGGTCCATGGCTGATGGGAAGCCTGGAAAAGAGGCCTTAGGAGGATGACATGCAGAACTGAGTCGTCCTATAAGAGGAGAGCAGGCAGCAGGCTCAGGACTGAGAGCTAGAGAGCGATTCTGGATGAGGCGAAGCCAGCCAGGAGGAGAGGCGGGTTGCAAGCAATCCTCGAGTCACACAGAATTGTTCAGAGTTACTCCGAATTGTGTTCCTAGTTCCCAGGAATAGAAGGTGACCACCACGAGGAAGGACTGTAGATTTCCCCCTTTTGATGCCTCTGACGACACAGCTTATTTGTTGAAGGTATATATTCAAGTTTGTAATCCTTAAATAAATTTTAAAGCACTATAAAAGGAATTTTATGGAAAACTGGCTCTTATAACAGCAATTATTTTCTCTGTATACCTTGTCTATAATTTTTATCTAAGTAGTAGTCTTATTGATTATGTGACCGTCAATATACCTTTGATGCTGTCGTAGAAAGGCTGGAGCCGTCAGTAGGCGTAGGTTCTACACTCAGCTCTTTCAAGCTGTGTGACCTTGAGAAGGTAGTTAACCTTTGTGGGCCTCTCTTAGTATGTGCCTCTCATTTGTAAAATGAGAGCGTCTTGAAGATTCTATCAGGAATGAGCGGAGAAAGAGCTCTTTAAATGCAAGCCTTCATTACTCTCAGGACTGCAGGAAAGTCTGTGCTGTCAGTCAAGGGAGTGATTCTCATTGCCATCATCTAAGGGTCCATGCAATAGTTAACACTCTGGACTGGAAAATGGCTTTAATGTGCTCTGAGAATGGAGAACACAAGGTAAAGATGCTTTCCCTCCTCAAAAAAAAAAATCCCATTTCCTTAGATGAAATTTGGAGACATGGCTTGTCAAACCTTCCTCAGAAACACCCCTCAAATACTGCTTCTTTGCCTCCATCACCATGACCTCAGTCTAAACCTTCTTGCTGATCTCCCATCCTTTAGTTTCTCCTCTCTCAGAGGTGTCTTCCCAAAATGAGTATCCTATTCTCCTGGTGAAAAACCAGTGAACTGCCCAGTTCCCACAGGATCAAGTCAAACACCTTGGCCTGATATGCATACAAGGTGGCCCCATCTCCTGTCTTTTTCCCCCACAGACCCTATGCTCAGCCAAAGGGAACTTCTTGTTGCTGTGCAAGGAAATCATCCCCTCTCGTGACCGTGCATTTCCAAATGTTGCTCCCTCTGCATGGATTGTTTATTCTCATCTTGGCAACCCACAATCATCTTTCTAAGTCCTGGGGATTTGATGGTATATTTAAGAGAGAAGTCATTCCTGTCCACACACAGCCTGCACTGTGCCTGACAAATGGCAGTAAGAAGGTTCTCAATGAATGTTATTTTGATGGATGAGTGAATGGATAGATGGATGAGTCCTTGAATGAGTGAATGAACCAATAAGTGAATGAATCAATAAATAGATGGTTGGAAGGATGAATGAAAGAGTGAATGAAGAAGTGAATAGATGAATAAATGAATATACAAATGTAGGCAATTAATTCAGAGAGTTTTAACAAAGCCAGATTCAGTGGTCAGAACACAGAAATGGAAGACGAAAGACTCGTTAAAGCCAAGCGCTGGTAGCCACCACACTCTTGTTTCTCTGCAGCTACTAAAGAGGGCTAATGTTGCTCTCTGTTCTCCATGGCCCCAGCCTCAATTTTTCTTCTATCCTAGGTGCCCTTGCCCTTGGCAGTCTGAGAAGAAGCCGACCCTTTGCCTGGACACGTTCTGCTCTTTCCTCCACCATGTTCTCAGGATGGACATGAGAATGCTTGCCTGCTATGGCTCTTGCAGGAGGGAGCAAGAAAGGAGATGCTGGGAAGATGAGTTCTGGGGTCTCACATTGACAAAAAGAAGAAAGGCAATAGATTTTCTTTCCTGTTAATATTTTGAAAGTCTTGCAGTCACCCCAAGGGAGCCAAGGAAGCTTGGGATGTCATCCTGCTGGGTCCCTAGAAGGGTTTCTTCACCGATAGCCTAGTCTTCACTGCAGGAGGCTCCAAGGCTGTGTGCATTTCCACACTTCCCGGCATTTGCAGCTTAAACTTGACCCCATTCCCTATTGGGCAGTCACAGTACTAATCGCTGCCATTTATTGAGTACTGAGCATTTCCCATATATGATCTCATTTAGTCTTTACAACAACCTATGCAGTAGGGACTCTCATCCTCATTATACAGGTGCAGAAACTGTAGTTCAAAGAGGTTGAGGAAGGAGGCTGAGATCAGACAGTGACCTGTATGTATTGAAGCCGGGATGCAAATATAGTTTTGTTTGACACCAAAGTCCATATTCTTAAGCGGTATATTATACAGCTATTAAGGTTTCTTCAAGGCTGTGCAAGGATCCCAGCACAAAACAGATGATGTGTTCTAAATGAGTCACTGGGCTACTTGTATGTATTGTCTTTTCTCTTTTCTAAACAATTTTTAGACAAGGTCACATTTTCTTCTTTCTTTGTATCAGTTAATTTTGGATAGTATATTCGACACTGTGACTGATATGTTTTAGAAACTCTGGACTTTGTTGTGTTTTTTTTTTAAGCCTGGCTGTCTAGGAGTCACCCTTGTGTCTGCATAACTTAGTCATCATCAACTGTGCTCAGACACCTCAAGCCTGTGAGCCTTCCTCCCTCTGTTGCTCTCTCTAGGTGTGTGGGAGTGTGCTGGGTCGCAGCCAGTTCTCAAGTTTCCTTGGCTTTTACTTTCTGCCAGGTTGCCTCTGGTCTCCTTCAGGCAGGAGTTCCTCATTCAGTCAGGGATGTCTGGAGAGCTTATCTCAGCTCTTCTACAGCTCTTTCATTTCCAGGCTCTCCCCACTAAACCTCTAGCTGCTCCAGTGCTTGCCTTGAACTGGGACAACAAAGCTGTGGGTTTTCCCTGTCCATTCCCACCCGATCCCACCACTTTCAGTTGGGAAAGCACTGCCTCCTCATTCAAATCCCTCCTCTTATGGCATCAGAGTTGCTGGTTTCCGTGCCCAGCTCCAGGGTGATAAAGCTGTATCTCCCCTCTACTGAGCTGGAGGTGTGCTGGGTAAGAGTAGCCAGAGGCAAGAAGGCCACAGACTTTGCCATTCTCGCCTGTAGCTCTAGTAGTTCTTCAAGAAAAAATACTTCTCAATATTTTTTGCCTTTAGTCAACTTCCAGTGCCCCCAAAGGTTGTTTTTGATAATTTTGTCCAGTGTATCATTGCTCATTTGTGTAGAAGGGATTGTTGTCCTTACTCTACCGTTATTGGAAGTCCTTTCCCGCTTTATCCTTAATAACATGTTTGGACCTAATGCCTCCTTACATTGCCCCAGGTTTCTTTAGTTTAATCATCTCCAGTCCATTTCCTTTCAACCTTTCAGAGTTCTTATATACCTCTCATAGTTAGCGTAAAGTTGAATTTTGTTTTTCTTTCTATCCAGTCTGAAAATCTTTGCTTTTTAATTGGAATATTTAACCTGTTTTCTTTTCATATGGTTACTGATACGTTCCAGTTTAAATTGACCGTGCTATTGTTTGTTTTCTATTTGTCATATGTTTTCAGTTTTTTCCTCTCCTTTCTTTTTTCTTATTACTTCATTTTCCCACTATGTCAGCTTGTTAGTTATATATCCTTTTACCATTCTTTTCGTGGTGACTCTAGATATTTCAACGTGCATTCTTAACTTATTACTGTTAATATAAAGGACACTTTCATATAGTGCACTTTTACCACCTCCCAGAAAATGCAAGGACCTTAAAGCACTTGATTTTCATTTCCCCTCTTGCCTTTGTGTTCATATTATTTCATTTAAAAATATATATATATTAAAAAGTGTATATATAAAATATATATTTTAAAAATATATTAAAATATATATATATATATATATATAAAACCCAGAGAGAGCATATACCAAAAAGTTAACATTATTAACTCTGGTGGGGGATAGGGTTGGGGGGTGGTGATACATTTTTTATATGTATATTTTGCTTTTTCAACAATAAGCCTGTGTTTTAGTCAAAAAAAATTTCTTAAGAAAAAGAAAATTGGTCATGCAGACACATTAAGCCAGAGCACTTCCTCCCTGCTCAGCTGCTAGGCACAGACTCCTGTGTCTCCACTGGCTAGCAGGGTGAATCAGAAGCGGGCTGGGCTCTGAGTGAGGCGAAGGCCCTCGGGCCTGTGAGGGTTGCGCAGTTTGGGCAGGATGAGGAACTGGGGCGGCCCAGTCAAGCCTGGCTCACCAGCCGGCCTGTTCCCAGGGCTTATCACCACGGGTCAGTCGACCCAGGATGATGAGCAGCCTCTGGTTGTGGACGTGACAGGACGTTGTGCAACGACTGGGCAAATCCAGAGCCCTCTTTTCTCAGAGCCAGTGGATACTGCCAGCAGGGCTGGGCCCATATGAAAGAGGGAATTAGGCACAAATCCACAGTAGCCTCTTTTTCTCCACGCTGCCTTCTCAGCCCCGGCTTTGGTCCAAGTCATGAGCAGGCCAAGCTCAGGGCTCCAGACCTCCCCTGCCTGCCTCTGACTTCCTGAGTCCATCCCCTCAAAACCCAGCTGTCCTGGGGTCTCAGTCAGTTATGCAAAGCTCCACTCTGTGCTAAATGACAAGGGGTTGAATAAGTGAAAACACTGCTTTGTGTTTCTCTAATGCTTTTGAAGTACTTCCATCCTGATTATATTTTTTGAGTCCTACCACAAGAGAATATAGAAAACACCATATGTGAATGCTCTGAGTTTTGTATCATCACACTCATAAAAGGACCTACATCTGTACCAATTCTCTATTTCCTTCCTGGCATCATAGAGGAAGGATCTCTTCTATAAGAGGTAACTTCTTTCACATGAGCTATGGATTCCCTCCTTGCTTACCTTCTCAAGAACATTTATATTCATTGTTCTACATTTTCTACCTCTCCTTCTGCTGGGTCCTTTTTCTCAATGTTCAATTATACTATAATATCTCCAATGTTTAAAAACAAGCCTCAACAATCTAATCAAAGGCAGAAATTGTCAGATTGGACTAAAAAAAAAATAGATTCAGCCATATGCTATGTATAGGATACAAACTTTAGTTCAACAGAAATAGGTTGAAAGTGAAAGAATGGAAAAAGATATATCAAGCCAACAACAACCATAAAAGAGCTGGAGAGGCTATACTGATATCAGACAAAATAGACTTTAAAAAATGTCACTGGAAATAAAGAGGGACCTTTCATAATGATAAGAGGGTTAGTGCTCGATAAATATTTATTGAATAAATGAATAGAGTTGACAGAATGGAACCTCCTTTCACAGGTAAGAAAAATGGAGGCCCAGAGAAGCCTGGCAGATGTTAAAGGCTCCAATGGATAATTATTTGATGATCCAGGTCTTGGACTTAGATCTTTTTCCTCTCTACTAACCTGCCTCTTTAGCAACGGTGACAATGACAATCATTACTCTGTACTGGCATTATGTGCTTTTCATACGTTAAATGCATTTAATCCTCGAGGTCCCCATAAATGTATGGGGATGGTACTATTATCTCCATTTGATGTACGAGGAAGTTAAACCAAAGAGGGTTGAGTAACGTGCCCAATATCACCCAGCTAGAAAGAGGCGGAACCTAGATTTGAACCCACGCAGTCTGATTCTAGAATCTGTTGATTAAATTACCATGCAATATTGCCTCAATAAAATAATCTTGTTAATAGGCTAGTTCAATAATATGTAATTATCTCTCAGAGAATGATATCTAACTCAACTCAAGATCATAAGGGTCAGGGGAGCCATTCCAGAGAAAGCAACATTTACGCAAAGTCCTGAAGATTGGTAGGAATTAGCCAGCCAAAGAGAGAATTGTACGTGTAAAGGCTTAGCCAAGAGACATAGCAAGACACGTTTAAGGAATCAAAAGGAGAACAGGGCATGAAAGCGTTGAGATCAAGTGGTGAGACACATGGCAGGATGAGGAGGCACCATGTATGAAGGCCTTAAAGCATGTATAACCATGAGAATGATTTTAGCTGTGGCAGGTTACAAAAGCTAGACTCAAACTGACTTAAATAATAAAGTTTCTGATTTAACATTATGAGAGGTTCAAAGGTGGGTGGCTTCAGAGTTTGCTGATTCAGTGGAGCCAGAATCTTTAGCTCATTGCTCTGTCATTCTCAGCCTGTTTCTCCTCATGGTCACAAAGTGGCTGCCAGCAGTGACTGAAGCAACAGTGACTCCCTTGCTGATTAAGAACGATTGATAATTACCAGAGATTGCCATGCATTAGAGGATAGACAGTTCAAGTCCCCTCTGAAATTAGGAGTGAAGTGTTTACATGAACAAGTAGAGGTGTAGTTGGGAAGGGGAGAATGAATATTATGTAGGCAACCAATACTGTCCACTACATCATGTTAGAGCTTGGAATTTTTTCCTAATATCAGTGGAAAGCCACTGGAGGATTCTGAGCAAACACTTGCTTAGTGATGAAGTGGTGGAAGTAAAGACAGTTTCCTGATATTCTCACTTGTAGGGACAAACCTACTGTTTCTCTCTACTTTTCTTCCCTCCCTCCCTCCCTTCCTTCTTTCCTTCCTTCCTTCCTCCCTTCCTCCCTTCCTCCCTTCTTTCCTTCTTTCTTTTCTCTAAGTGGGTGGTTAAGTTGTGTGAACTCTCCCCTTTCCTCAAAAATTCAGAGCCAGATTTCCCTATTGACTTTTTACTCAGTACCTGGGAACTGACAAAGTTGAGAAATATTCCATTTCTTTCAAATTTGGAAGCACTATAAATCTGAAAATTTCATGACTATTGTTTTACAGCTTTAGTATGAAAAAGAGTAATTTGAAACTTTTAAAAACGTATTGCCTTTGCACTTTAAGTATGCTTTGTTAAATGCCTGGCACATAGTATATGCTCAATAAATGAATGAGGACAATGAAATTGTGCCATGGTCTTGCCATCCTAGCTGCAGGATATATACTTTCTGTAAAACTTAAGGTGATGGCATTAAAGCACTCTCATCAAGTCCAGAAAATTCATATTAATTAAAACATTTTACTCCTTGTTTGATAAAATATTTCTCTTTTAAAAAACACTAAACAAGCAAAGTTTAAACAAATACTACAATTAACATTCTTAGGGACTTAAAAAATATGAACTAGGGAGATGTATGTCAATCTCTCCTCAGCAAATTTAATTGTCACAATTCTTTGTCTTTGTCTTCTTTTATACCTATAAAATGATAATCGGTTTTGCTATGTGCCCTGTGCTGTCTATGTATGATCTCATTTTCTCTTCCCTAGGAACTCTTCCATGAAGTAGTTTCTAGTAAGATCTCCCTTCACAGACACGGGAACTAAGGCTTTTACATGAAGTAAATGGTTTTCCCAGCGTCTTGGAGCCAAGAGTGGAAGATCCGGTCTTGGAACCCAAGCTCACACTCTATCATTTCTCTTTACTTTCTTGGTTTGTTTATTATAGAAGCTGTGTACATGTCTTTCGCTTACCTATTAAATTTCAGTCAAAAGTAAATTCTCAACGATTTGCCTTTAACCTTATCCAAATTCAACAGCATTGAATATCTACTGAGTGCAAGGCATTGTGCCAGATGCTATGGTGAAGAGGGCATACAAAAGTGCAAGAACTGGGGTCTTTCCTGCAAGGACTTTGGACTCTAGAAAGAAGCTGGGGATGGTATGAAAGTGATCTACATCACTCTAATGCAAGGCAAAATGAACCAAGGTAGAAACTAACACTGGTTGAACATTCTACTTTGTGCCAGGAACTATGGATACTTTATTTACATGGTCTCATTTAATTTTCTGATTTTACGGAGAAGGAATCAGGGACTCGGGTTCCTTGACAACTTGCCCAAGGAACACATGTAGAAACTGGGAGATCCCAACAAACCAGGGTTTGAACAAACCTTGTCCCTAACTCCTGCCTCAAGAACAAATGGAATTTGCAAGGAATGAAAAGTCACTTGAATTTTAGGGGATGAGCAAAAGCAGGACTGAAGTAGAGGTGGCCTTTGGAATCGTTCTTAAGGGAAGGGAAGATTGACGAGGGGATCAAGCAAAGAGGGCACTGCAGTTGCGGGAATAACGATGTGAGCAAAGGAAAGAGTAGGACTCGGGCTCTGTGTTTGAAGAATGGCACACAGTCCATTGATTGGAGGATGTGATGTGCAGGTGCGGGAAAATGCTTAGGAAGCATTTTGGGTTGGGTTCCATTAGAAGGACTTTCTCTTGACAGGTGTTGGGGAGATGAAGGCATGAGTAGGTGAGTGATGTAACCAGAGCTGCGTTTTTGGAAGATTAACTTTACGAGCTTCAGGCTGACTCATAGCTGATGTTACTCCTGCTGTTCTGCCCCCCAAGCTGCTTTTTCTCAGCTTCTCCTTCTCCCAAGCAGAGAAAGGAAGAAACCTCCAAGAATGAAACCAAACAGTATTCAATGTGGATCCCCACTGCTCCCTCCTTGAAGAGTTTCTGCCTTTCATCTTCCCCTTAAAGTCAACGATGAAACATCCTTCCTCAGGGAAAATGGCTAATGAATGTACCAAAAAATTTTTAGATCCACTAGTAATAGAGAAATACTAATTAAAATTAAGCGAGTCAGCACCAAATTAATAATGATTTTAAAAACTGATAATACTCAGTTTTGTGAGGATGTGGTGAGGCAGATGCTAACATGCTGTGCTTGGAGGGGTATAAATTGATGGACACTGTCTGAGAATTCCACTTGTAGGAATTCATGCAAAGGAAATCACTGAAGATTAAGACAACGATTTGTACCCAGACAGGTTCACCACAAAATTATTGAACATAGCTAAGAATCTGAGACAATTCTGCTGTCTGATCTGAGAAGAAAGTTTAAGTAAAATAAAGTGCAGCCATATAACATTAAACAATATAATGATGACTATAATAAAGTCTAACTGAAAAATAATTTCGATTATATATGTTACACTTAAAAACTTAAATTTCTCTCTCTCTTTTCAAATTGACCATTGCTGGTAAACCTAATATCCCCTGTTTTCTTCCATCTGTCTCTTTCTTCTTCCTCTGTCTCTCTCCAGAATAACCACTATTTTGAGTTTGAAGTGTGTCCATTCAGAGCTTTACAAAAACACTTTCCACATGTGCACAGAAAATACACATTAGTATTTTGGATAGTGTTTTTCCTGGTATTGGGCTAAATGTATTATGCTGCAACTTGCTTCCCTTCCTGATAATGTGTTTTTTGTTTGTTTGTTTTTTTTGATAATGTGTTTTTAATTACCTGGGAAAATACCTGTGGCCTTCCAAGTGGAAACATAAGGGATGGTATTATACAAACAGCATAATCTCAAGTACCTACACCTGATCTCATGCTTAGAGAAGAGACTAAAAGAGAATGTGCCAAAAATATTGGTAGTTTATTGTCTTGGGGGGAGTGGGATTTAGAGAAATTTCTCTTTTCTTTATATTTGTCTGTTTTCTTCCCCCAATTTTAGCACAGATTAATTTTATAGTCAGAATAAAGTTATGAAAAATATGTATAATGGATCAAAAATGTCCCTTTACCTGGGAAACACCAGCCTTCTCCTCTCCCCCACCCCCAAAGAAGAATTTTTTCTACTTTATTCTCAAGAAGAGGAGGAAACATAAGACATGACACCATAAAACTCCTAGAAGAGATCATAGGCAAAACAGTCTCTAAATTGTACCAACATTTTCTTAGGTCAGTCTCCCAACGCAGTAGAAATAAAAACAAAAATAAACAAATGGGCCTAATCAAACCTACAAGCTTTTGCACAGCAAAGGAAACCATAAACAAACGAAAAGACAACCTAAAGAATGGGAGAAAATATTTGCAAATGATGCGACCTACAAGGACTTAATTTCCAAAATATACAAACAGCTCATACAACTCAACAACAAAAAAACAAACAACCCAATTGAAAAATGGGAAGACCTAAATAGACATTTTTCCAAAGAAAAAGTGCAGATGGCCAATAGGCACATGAAAAGATGCTCAACATCGCTAATTATTAGAGAAATGCGAATCAAACTACAATGAGGTACCACCTCACACTGGTCAGAATGGCCATCATTAAAAAGTCTACAAGTAACAAATGCTGGAGAGGGCGTGGAGAAAAGGGAACCGTCCTACACTGTTAGTGGAATGTAAGTTGGTACAGCAACTGTGGAGAACAGTATGGATGTTCCTCAGAAAACTAAAAATAGAGTTACCATATGATCCAGCAATCCCACTCCCGGTCATATATCCAGACAAAACTATAATTCAAAAAGACACATGCGGGGCTTCCCTGGTGGCGCAGTGGTTGAGAATCTGCCTGCTAATGCAGGGGACACGGGTTCGAGCCCTGGTCTGGGAAGATCCCACATGCCACGGAGCAACTAGGCCCGTGAGCCACAACTACTGAGCCTGCGCGTCTGGAGCCTGTGCTCCGCAACAGGAGAGGCCACGATAGTGAGAGGCCCGCGCACCGCGATGAAGAGTGGCCCCCGCTTGCCGCAACTAGAGAAAGCCCTCGCACAGAAACGAAGACCCAACATAGCCAAAAATAAATAAATAAATAAATAAATTTAAAAAAAAAAAAAAAAAAAAAAAAAAGACACATGCACCCCTATGTTCATAGCAGCACTATTCACAATAGCCAAGACATGGAAATAACCTAAATGTCCATCAACAGATGAATGGAAAAAGAAGATGTGGTACATATGTACAATGGAATACTTCTCAGGCATAAAAAAGAAAAAAATAATGCCATTTGCAGCCACATGGATGCAACTAGAGATTATCATACTAAGTGAAGTAAGTCAGAAAGAGAAAGACAAATACCATATGATATCACTTATATGGGGAATCTAAAATATGTCACAAATGAACCTATCCATGAAACGGAAACAGAATCACGGACATAGAGAACAGACTGGTGGTTGCCAAGGGGGAGGGAGTGGGGGAGGGATGGAGTGGGAGGTTGGGGTCAGCAGATGTAAGCTTTTAGATATAGAATGCATAAACAACAAGGTCCTACTGTATAACACAGAGAACTATATTCAATATCCTATGATAAACCATAAGGGAAAAAATTATAAAAAAAGAATGTGTATGTATGTATAACTGAATCACTTTGCTGTACAGCAGAAATTAACACAACATTGTAAATTAACTATACATCAATAAAAAAAATTTTTTTTTAATTTGAAGAAGAGGAGGGATCCTCCTTCCCCCATTTCTCTCCATGTGTCTCATAGATGGTGACAGAGATTTGTAAGCTTTTTACCTAGGACAGCTTTAGCATCTTTGCTGCAAGAATTTCAAATAATCATGTTCTTCCACACCGAATAGAACATTCCGAACTAGAAATCACCACACTGGATGGCACTGTGTGAGTAGTGCTTACATTTAACCAACCTCTTAAGTAGTTTCAAAAGACATAGTTGCCTGGTCCCAAATCAAGGCAGACAGGGCTCAGATTATGAGGAAGCACATCTGCATGACATGCCTGCAGGTCTCCGAGCCTCTTCTGACATCCTCCATCAGTGATCTCATCAGGACCGTACACCCGAGTTGAGTTTGTCTTCCTTGTGTCCAGGACAATGGGCAGCCCACAGCAGGCACTCAGGGATGAAAACGGAAAGACGATGAGGAAAGCTGAGAGAAGAGGAAGAGGGAAAATCCTAGAAGTCATTACCATCCCCAGGAGGCCCCTAGGAAGGGGTGCATCTGAAGTTTAATAGGCCATTTGTAAGATGGGCAAAAAACAAGGCCTTGAGAACAGAACCTAGGCCTTCAAAAGGAGCAGAGATTCATTCGTTCATTCATTCCTCAGTCAAGAGCTAGAGTGCCTACTACGTGCATCTAGCTGTGCCAGGGCTGGGGTAGAGCTGTGAGCCAAGGGGCAGGGTCCCTTGTGCTGTTATGGGGCAGTTGAGGGGAGGGGCCAAGGTGGGGGAGACAGAGGGTAAGCAAGTAAACAGATAACATAGCAGATAGAAATGCTGTGGAGAAAACAAAGCAGGGTGATGTGACAGTGCCCGGGGGCAGGAGCCAGTGGGAGCAGTCTGGACCAGGTGGTCAGCCTCTCAGCTTTGCCTCAGAACAAATCCCTGAACCCCAATATCCCATTCTGCCTCTGTCCCCCTTGGTCAGCCTCAACTGTACCATCTCAACTTATCTCATTCATTCATTCATTCATTCACTCATTCTAGAGTTTATTGAACTCTGTTGTCAGACACCGTGCTTGGCGCTGAGGCTGCAAGAATGAAACGACACAGCCTCTGGCCTCCTGAGCTCACAGAGTGGCAAGGTGATGGCAAAGCCATGTGACCTGTGCCATAAGGAGCCCAGGCAGTGCGATGGGGGTGGGGGTCTCAGATGGAAGGAAGCCTGCAGTGAAGGTTTTCATGGAAGAAATGTGGGCCTTGAGGCTAAGAGTTTACAACACAAGGAAAAAAAATGAGTGTCCAGGATTTGCATTTCTTGTCGAAGGAACTAGAAAGAGGAGCAGTGGCACAGAGAAGGGGCAGCTTCTCTTCATGACTCCCCCCACGCTGAGGATGACTGTGCCTAGGAGCTGCTGTGGCCCTTGATTCTTCCACCATCCCAGCCAAGGATGGCACCAAAGTGGAGCAGTCACTTAGGGCCCGGGCTGGGCCTCAGGCCAAGGAGTTGCTGCAGGTCAAGGAGGGCTCCTTTGGGAGGGGGTCCCAGCCAGTTGCTCTTGGCAAAAGGTAGGAGTTGGTCATGTTGGTGGCATATCAAAAGTTAATTAAAGTACTTAAAGAGACATGCGCATTCACAGCCTCTCAGCAGTAAGTCCTTCCTTCTTCCAGGTGTGTGTGTGAACATGGGGGTTGCGGCTGGGGAGCGTGGCGCCTTCTTTTCCTATCAGCTGCTGGTTTGGATGGATTCTTGCTCTGCTCCCTGCCTGGGGCACCACTCCCAGCCTCCAGGTTGGACCTTGAGCTCTTCCCCTGCAGACAGACTCTGCTGTGTGCCTCCCTGTGCTTTGGCGATGGAGGACAGTACCACCCAGTGACCTCCTGGGCCAGACTCTGTTTTGGAACTACTTCCTCTGACATTTGACAAAGTCAGTGGATGAAAATTCTTCTCATGGGGCCAAGGAATTTTGGGTCCCAAGGGGATTTGTTACAACTATCTTTGGTTGTTTTTCTTCTCTTTAAAAATAACGTATAGATAACTTTCTTTATTATAAAGAAGTATATGCTTGTTTGTGTTTAAAAATAGAAGATACAGATAACTGAAAAGAAGAAAAATGAAACACAGGTATACAGTGCACTCAGATCTTGGTTTCTAAATGCCATCATTCACTGAAAGCATGCAGTGCCCTTGGAGAAATGGCTAATTCCAAAGCTGGGGCATAGGAGATACAAGATAAGCCTAGAACATCTTCCTGCACCAGAAAGAAAGACAAGAGGGGCTTCCCTGGTGGCGTAGTCGTTAAGAATCTGCCTGCCAATGCAGGGGACACAGGTCCCTGCTCTGGTCCGGGAAGATCCCACATGCCGTGGAGCAACTAAGCCCGTGCACCACAACTACTGAGCCTGCGCTCTAGAGCCCACAAGCCACAACTACTGAGCCCGCGTGCTGCAACTACTGAAGCCCGCACGCCTAGAGCCCGTGCTCCTCAACGAGAGAAGCCACCGCAATGAGAAGCCTGCGCACCGCAACGAAGAGTAGCCCCCGCTCGCCGCAACTAAAGAAAGCCCGTGCGCAGCAACGAAGACCCAACACAGCCAAATAAACAAATTAATTAATTAATTAATTAATAAAATAAAGGAATAGGAAAAAAAAGACAGGAAATGCTCAAAATTTTAAAAAAATATTATAGAGCATGTCAAAGGGCACAAGAACCAGCTTAAATGGGCTCCTACTGGCCAAACCTATGACAATTTTGAGCACCAAGATAAATACAGACAGTGATGGATTGTAACCTGTTGAATAAAATAAGACCCTATAGTCCATTTTGATAATAAATAAATAAATAAGTTCTTTCTTACAATTAATAAATGTAAAAGGAATGATTAGATTTTTAAAAATCACCGTTTTGCAACTATATATTAATAGTAAAAATTGGGGGCTTCCCTGGTGGCGCAGTGGTTGAGAATCTGCCTGCCAATGCAGGGGACACGGGTTCGAGCCCTGGTCTGGGAGGATCCCACATGCCGCGGAGCGGCTGGGCCCGTGAGCCACAATTACTGAGCCTGCGCATCTGGAGCTTGTGCTCCGCAACAAGAGAGGCCACAACAGTGAGAGGCCCACGCAACGCGATGAAGAGTGGCCCCCGCTTGCCGCAACTAGAGAAAGCCCTCGCGCAGAAACGAAGACTCAACACAGCCAAAAATAAAATAAATATTAAAAAAAAAAAAAGTAAAAATTGATTCAAGTAAGATTCATTAACGGATTCTATGTGGAAGGTGGGGAAGAAGTCCAATAAGGAATAGGAAATTTACAGTCTCAAAGTATCTTCTCACAAATTATTTATCAGTTACAAAAGGAGCGATAGAAAACCATACTGTGGAAAAGGCACACTTGATAACTAAGGGGTGAAAGCTACTATCACCATGAACGGACAAATAGACATCAAGTGTTTCTAGATGTGATACCTTGAGAAGGACACAACATCACTTTTGTCATATTCCAGCCCCCAAATGCATAGCCTGAGTCAAATTATGAGGAAACATCAAACAACCTAAAAGTCTAGGTTTCTTAAAAACTGTCAATGTCGTGAAGACAAAGAAAGGTGATGAACTGTTCCAGATAAAGGAGACAAAAAAAATGGGACAATGGAATACAGTGCACTGGATTCTGGACAAGGAGAAAAGAAGTTCCTATAATAGACATAATGGGGACAATTGATTAAGCTGGACTGTGGACAGTAGCTTAGATAAAAGTATGGTATTGGGCTTCCCTGTTGGCGCAGTGGTTGAGAATCTGCCTGTTAATGCAGGGGACACGGGTTCGAGCCCTGGTCTGGGAAGATCCCACATGCCGCGGAGCAACTGGGCCCGTGAGCCACAACTACTGAGCCTGCGCGTCTGGAGCCTGTGCTCCGCAACAAGAGAGGCCACGATAGTGAGAGGCCCGCGCACCGCGATGAAGAGTGGCCCCCACTTGCCGCAGCTGGAGGAAGCCCTCGCACAGAAACCAAGACCCAACACAGCCAAAAATTTGAAAAATAAATAAATAAATAAATAATTTTAAAAAAAAGAACTATGCTTTCCTAGCCACAAAAAATATCATGAGGCTTACTGGCAAAGAATGGGTTTTTAGATAAAGAATGAAAATCTCAAGAGGGTCAATTTGTTTAAAAAAAAAAAAAAAGTATGGTATCAATATTATATTTCTGGAATTTGCTAGTGGTTCTGTGGCCATGTATTGTAAGAGAATACCCTTGCTCTTAAGAAATGCATATTTAAACATTAAGGGGTAAAGGGACATGACATATATAACTTACTCTCAAATGTTTCATAAAAAATAATTATGTGAGCACAAATAGAGACAGTGAGAGAAGAGAGAGAAATAACACGATGAATCAAAGTTTTAAAAATTGGTGGCTCTAAGTGAAAGGTATGCAAGAGTTCTTTGTACTATTCTTGCAACTTTTCTGTAAGTTAGAAATTATTTCTAAATAATACATTTTAAAAATAAAGATAACACTGGAATTATCCATTTTGGAGTAATTAAAACTCAGCTGCGAAGAAAGAACACCTGTAATCTTATTAACCTCAGGTGATTCTTGCTTACACCACAGTGGCTATCAATACAGAATTGTTTTTCAAAATAAAATGCACCTAAGCCATCAAAAAAATAGAAATAAAATCAGATTTAAGCCAAGACTTGTTAGTAAAAGCAAAGTATTACAAATGGCTTTCCTCTATACACACACACACACATCATTTATAATTAATTGTAAATATTAACAGTATTTATCATTATTTTGTGTTATTCAGTTATATAAAAGTGCCTTCATTTATTTAATCAATAGCTGCCAAATGTATAATAGGTTGCTTCCAGTTTTTCCAGTTATTGCATTATATGAATAATTAGTATTTCATTAAATCTAAGGACACATTGCTTGTAAAATACATCACCATTATTTTATGTACCATTCAAAAAAGAAAAATACATCCCAATTTCTGAGATGCTGGAAAATGTGCATTTAGGATTTGTGAAATAAGCCCTTTTTCTTAAATGCCAAGGAGAGCTGTGGTCTGATGGCTCAGATTCAGGTCAGAAAATGAGGCCGCCTGGAGCCCTGTGTGATGGGCAAGTTGCTTAACCTTCCAGGATGATTCGCAAGTTCTTTGGGATTTTTCAAAACCTAAGAATCATTATTAAATGAAGATAATAATACCTTTCCTGACCAACTTGTTTTTCACTTTTACTAATGTTTACTAACCACTGATGTTCTGTGTCATTCACAGTGTCTGCACGTAAGAGGTTTGCATTTTAATGGGGAGACAAGCAAATAATTGTTCTGCCTGGGGAAATCAGGTCTGGCTAAGGGAGAGGGAGGAGGGTGGTGGGAGAGGGAAAAAGGAAGCTGAGGAGAGGAATGGGGGAGGGGGACAGGGAGAGAGAGAGAGATACTTGATCTTGAGGGGTTTACTCACTGAGCAAATATTTATTCATCTTCTACTATGATAGGTGCTGGGGTTGAGTTGGTATTTATGAGACATGTATCGGAAAGGGGCACCCCAGACAGAGAGAGCAGCGGGAATGGTGAGGCAAAGGGATGGGAGCGTAAGTGTCTGGTGTATTCCGGACACAGGAAGTGATCCATAGAATGTGGGGAGCTGCAGAAGTTGAAACAGAAGATAGGATATTGTTAGCCCCGTTTGGTTGGTGAGGAAATTAAGTTTCAGAGAGGGTATGTAATGTTCTAGGGTCCCACAGCCTAAGACTGCTGCATTGTGTTGATTTATCTGTCTGTCTGGATCTCCACTCTTTCCCCAGTGATGAGCTCCTTAAGAGAAGGTGTCATCGTTTATTCCAAGTTCCTTGCATGGTGAGGTCCCATCACGGATATTTAATACCTATTTGTTGAATGAATGAACAAGTGAATGAATGAGTGAACTACACAGAATGGGTGAATCCAGCCTCCTGGAACTGTTTACATCGTTTCTGTCCAGAACGAGGTGTTTCCTAGAGACCTTGCTGCCCAGTGGCTGGCCCCGCCTTGCCAGATCGTTCAGGGATGTGGATTCACTAGTCTAACTGCTCTCGATCAGGACCCCTGCCTCTGGGAAGACAACCTGAGTTGGAAGGACGGGCAGTGCCTCCTCGGATCTCAGGGTAAGCACAGGCAGCCCTGCTCCCGGAAGTGCACCCTCCTGCCAAGACTTCCCAAGCAGTGACTCTGGGGAGTTGGTCTAACCATGTAGGCAAATCTTGTTTCCAAGGCAATCTGCTTAATGAGAAGGATGAGTAAGGGCTTTATGAACTGTAAAAGCCTGTGCAAACAGGAGGGGTTACCATTTGGTGTTGCTTCTGATCTGGTGGAAAGAGAGTTCTAATAGGGACCTTAGTCATCAGGTCATCTGTCCCCTGTCTTCCATTTCACAGATGAGGACAGCAAAGCCCAGAGAGGGGAAGTGATTTGGCCCAAGTCACCCAGGGGGCAAGGACATGCAGAGAGGTGGCACATGGGTAAAAAGCTCAGGTGCCAGGATAGCTAAGTGGGGTCAAATCACCAATTACTAGCTGGGGTAGGGAGGTGGGGGGCTTGGGCAAGTGAACTAACTCATCTAAGCACCAGATTCTTCCTCTGTAAAATGGGGGTAAGGGTCATTATTTTAAGGACTGTTGTAAGGATTGAGTTAGGTAACAAACGGCTGGAAAGAGCTTTGCATGTACAGGAACGTAGAAGGCGATGAATAAATGTTAGCTCTTATTATATTATTATCCGTATCATCATCATCATCATTACTATTATTACATATTGGCAGAGTTGGGCTAGGATACAAAACCTTCCAACTCCGATTTTATCTCCTACAGTCACTGGACTCCCTGAGTTCAGCGAGATATCAGACCCCCTCAAACTTACCCTGGTTTCATTCATTCATCACATATTGAATGGGCACCTTTTATGTGTTGGTCAAAATGCTAGTTGTGGAATGTACATGTGTGTGGAGAGGACGGGCAAATGACAAGCAGGAGGTATAAAGATGAAACAAACAGTCTCTGCTGTTAAAATGATGTGGCCTGGGAGGGGGGTTCAGAGGTGGGAAGGAAAGAAGGAAGAAGAGCTTTCTGTGTGTGTAAGAGGCGAACAACCTTAGAAGGTGGAACTAATTCTTGAAGCTATTTCTGGAGATCGAGGAACCATTTGGAAACCTGGGTGGATCCAAGCCAGTCCAGGATCTCCTGGGATCACCACAAAACCCCCAAACAAGGACAAAACCTTCACACACACACACACACATGTGCGCTTGCACACGTGCACCCAGCGCTGATGGTAGGAAGCCTTGGCCAGCCTGCTTCATCCTCCAACCCAGGAACTGGCAGACCCAAACGGCCATGTGTGGGGAATTCAGGGAACCCAAGACCACCCTGTTGCTGGGACTCAGCTCCACACTGTCACCAGCTCTCCTTTTCTAAACAGAAATGTGCTTCATTGTACACAGCAGCAGGTGTCCGTGGAAGAATCAGATTAAGACATCTTGTCTCTGCCCTTGTAAGAAGGGAGATAACGTTTGTGCAAGGGCTGGAGATAAGGCTTTAAATGAGGGCTCTGGGGCAGGTGTCCAGCAGTTCAGCATCAAAATCAGGCAGCATCAAAGTCAGGGAGGCCTCCAAAAATGAACATGCAGCAGGGTTTTCTAAAAGCAGCAATGGAAAATGATTCAAAATCAAGAGAGATGGAGGTGAAAGAGTTGAACGGAGCTGTGACCCAAGAACTTTCATGGACTCATCTAATTTGGTCTTTACGACAATCACATTTTACAGATGAAGACATCCAAACTCAGAAAGGGTAAGAAACCCGCCCCAGATAATTGAGGATGGAACCAAAACTTAAACTAATACCCAGAAATTAACACACATGAGAGAAGAGCAAGGGCTGTCTGGGCTGATTCTTATGACCCAACAAACCAGAATAATGAGGGAAAAAAACCAAATCATCCACTGGAATCTTATTTGTTCCTCAAAGTCTACCTTCTACCCCCTTGATCACTCCAACCACAACATCTTGCCCCTATTCTGAACCCATAACCAAGTTTTTAAAAAAAATGCTATTTTTACTATGCTTATCGCCCCTACATCCTGACACGCTTTGCTAGCAAGGGTTCTCAGATGGGTGAGGGCCTGCTCATGAGTGGATGGTGTTCATAAGGAAATTGGGAGGGCAGTGTACCATGTGAAAAAAGCATGGGCCCTGGATTCAGAAAAGCCTGGATTCAAATCCCAGCTCTACCACCAGCTAGCTGTATGATGTGCTCTTACTTAACTCCTCTTAGTTTCTTCATCTTAAAATGGAGATATTAATATCTTCCTTACAGGTTTGTTCAGAATAGAGATTAAAAATACTTAAAGCTCCTAGCATGATGCCTCTTATGTGGAACTTCCTTTCCCGTTGCTTCATGTTTCCGTGTGGAGGGACATCAATGCGTGTAGCACTCCTGGCTCCTTTCAGGCCCCTCCTCAAGCCTCCCCAGGGAGGAAAAGGAGGGAATTATCTGGCCGGCAAATTTAGGAGTAGTCCTCTATCCACTTTCCCTCTGGGACCCAGCTGCCGCCGAAGCGCACACTCTACCTGGCTCCTCCACCTTATAGTGTGCGGGGAGACTCACTCCAGGGGGAGGCCAGGGCTTTTCCATCACTGCCTGGGGCCAGCTGTTATTAATATATTGGCCTGATACTCATTGGCAATAAAAGGAAGCCCATTTTTGCCATAAACCTAAGCCGGGCTCGCCAATACTGGTCTGTCATTTTGGTCTCCAGCTGTCAGAGCCCTCTATTGTTTCGAATGGTTCAGAACCGGTGGGGAACAGATGACGGGGGTGGTGATGTCATTCAGAAGCCTGCTCTAATCTCAACACCTTCTGCATGCAGTGCTCAATAAATGGGAGCTCCTGATTTACTCCAGAGACACAGTCCTCCAACTCTGGACGCTGAGTCTGCCCTTGCTGTGTTCTTCCTAAGCATCTTCCTCACGCCCAGGCTCATGTTCCTTCCCACTCGCCCCAGGACTTTTCCTAGTGAAATGGCCTGAGCCCAGCCCTCAGGGCCCCCCTCCTTGCTGGGTGACTTCCTTAAGCCCTGCCCCAGATGAGTAAACTTCCCTTCCCAAGAGGCAAGATGCATGTCTCCTTTGCCGGAGGCTTTTTATGGTAGATCCTGAGCTCCTTGTTTTTTTTTTTTAAAGATTTTTTTTTTTTTTGATGTGGACAATTTTTAAAGTCTTTATTGAATTTGTTACAATACTGTTTCTGTTTTATGTTTTGGTTTTTTGGCCCTGAGGCATGTGGGATCTTAGGTCCCCGACCAGGGATCGAACCGCAGCCCCTGCATTGGAAGGCGAAGTCTTAACCACTGGACCACCAGGGAAGTCCCACAGCTCCTTGTTCTTAGATGTAGGATCTCTGAGGCATGTATGAGGTGCTCTGCCTGCTTTCCCAATGATGTAAGAACGTGGAGAGAAGGTTGATTTTCAGAAATCAAGGGGCCTTCACTGCTGAATCTCCAGTGTTTGCCCACAGTGTAAAAAAGTGAGATCCAGGCAAAGCGGCCATCCTAATGGTCAATTAACCAGCAGGAGAAGTAGGGAACAGTGGGATTTAGGCATACACCTGTGTAACAGCTGCACTCCCCTCTCCCCACTCCCTAAGACCTTGCACATAAAAAAAGACAGGGAGGAAATCCATTCCAACATTAATGTAGGTTGAAGGGTCATAAGAGAATTTTACTTTTTTCTTAAGGCTTTTCCATTCTTTATACATTTTCTACAATGATGTTGTAATTGTAAAATTAAGAGAAAAAGTAAAACTCACCTTAAAAATATATACAGTTAGCGGGCTTCCCTGGTGGCACAGTGGTTAAGAATCTGCCTGCCAATTCAGGGGACACGGGTTTGAGCCCTGGTCCAGGAAGATCCCACATGCCACGGAGCAACTAAGCCCGTGTGCCACAACTACTGAGCCTGCGCTCTAGAGCTCGCGAGCCACAACTACTGAAGCCTGTGCACCTAGAGCCTGTGCTCCACAGCAAGAGAAGCCACCGCAATGAGAAGCCCGCGCACCGCAACAAAGAGTAGCCCCCGCTCACCACAGCTAGAGAAAGCCCGCACGCAGCAACGAAGACCCAACGCAGCCAAAAATAAATAAATAAAATAAATACATTTTTAAAAAATTAAAAAAAAAAAAATACAGTTGACCCTTGCAAAACAGGGGTTTGAACAGCATGGGTCCACTTATATGCGGATTTTTTCCCGTAGTAAATACTGCAATGCAAGGTTAGTTGAATCCAGGGTTGAGGAATTGTAGATATGGCGGAAACGTGTGTACGTGTAAATACTCACATTCTCGATTGCGTGGAGGGTGGGTGCCCTAACTCCCACATTGTTCAAGGGTCAACTGTACATGATTTTACAAGATAATTCCTAGATCCTTTAGAAATACCTATTGGGTACGTACCATGTACAAGGCACTGGACCATCTGCTATGAAGGGTGCACAGGGTATAAAACAGGGTCCTTGTCCCAAAAGTGAGAAAGCAACATTAGCAACTACCTGCTGCACTTGTAAGTTGCAGGGGTTGAGCTAGAGAGATCTGTTAGCACACAGAGGCGACTGAAAGATAGTCTCTGTTCCGTTCAATGAACTTTTACTGAGGAGCTATGTGCCAGACCCCCTCCTAGATGCTAGTGATACCAAGTCAAAACAGAAATTATCTTCGCCCTCCTGTTGCTCAGTCTAAGGAGGTGGGGTGGTAATTTATATATAATGCACAAAGTGAAGAGATAAAGGTAGGCAGGGGAACAGGGGTGCATGAAAGGTGGTGAGTTCTGAGAAGGCTTCCTGGAGGAGGTGACACCTGAACAGAATTTAGTGGGATGAACAGAGTTTGCCAGATGAGAGGAGTGGGGAGGGATGGAGGAAGGTGTTTCATGCAAAGGCCAGGAGGCGCAAAGACCGTGGGGGGAGCAGAGAACTAACTATATTTGATATTCCAAAGCCTTAAGAATGTTGTGGCCATCAACAGGGGGGCAGGCACCAAGTCATGAAGGACTTAGTGTGCACCGCCAAGTGCTTGGACTTGGTTTTGAAGGCAAAGGAGATTTTAAGGAGTATGACGTGATCACATTTGCATTTTAACTTTGTTGGGGATGGAATTGAGGGTGGTGGGACAGCAAGATTGGAGGCAGGGAGGCCAGTTAAGAGGAGTCTATCTCATTAGCTTAAATTAGAGATGACGGAGAAGCCCTCAGTAGAGCAATGAAAGTATGGAGAGAAAGAAGCAGACTGGAGAATTACTTAGAAGATAAAATATGCAGGATTTGGTGATAGACTAGAGCAGGGGGTCTCCAAAATTTGTTGTAAATGGCACAGACTTCCAAGGTCAAAAAAAAAAAAAAAAAAAAGTCAAATACTTGCTTTGTCAGTCTCCTTTGAAGCTAGGCCTAAATCAGTGATCCTGACCAATGGCCCTGAGTAAAAAAACTGGAAATGTTCCCCTCCTTCTGCTGTTTGCTGCCATGTCCACAATGTGATGCCCGGAACTGTGGCAACCGTCTTTCAAACATGAGGTGGAGGTGGTGGGGAAACCTAAGGATCAAGCCAGTATTCTGCAGATGGCTGAACTGAAGGATGGAAATTACATGCCTGGGCCCGTGGACTACTGAATTAACCAGTTCTAAAAGCTTTCTTCTGGATTTCTAAATACATGTGATAATGCGCTCCTCTGGTTAAATCCCTTTCAGTTAGGTATCCTTTTCTTGACGCCAACGGAAGAAGTGACTGCATAAGCAGGTTGTCTGAGTGGGTGGCAGGGTTCAGGTGTACACACATGAAGTGTGAGTTACCCACCAGACACCCAAAGCACAGTTGGGTGTATTAGTCTGATAGGTACTCTTATGGTAAGAGCTGAAAAGTAGTCATGGGATCTGATAATTATGCACTTATTAGTAGCTTTTGACAGGACAGCCTAGGGGGAAGAACGGAGGCAGAGAAGCCAGATTGAAGTGGGTTCAGGAGGGAACCAGGAACAGGAAAACACAGATGGTGGATACGGACTAATATTCAAGACAGTTGGTGATTCAGAAGGAGAAAGATGGGTGATAGCTACAGGGGTTCACACAGGATCAAGATTTTTTCCCCTCTTTTTTTTATCTAGATGAAATTCACATGACATAAAATTAACTGTTTTAAAGTGTACAGTTCAGTGGTATTTAGTACTTTCACAATATAGCACCACCACCACCTCTTTCTAGTTTCAGAACATCTGGATTTCTTCCACCTTTTGGCAATTGTGAATAGTGCTGCTATAACATTTGTGTACAAGTGTTTAACTGTTTTCAATTCTTTCAGGTATATGCCTAGAAGCGGAATCACTGGGTTATATGGTAATTCTATTTTTAACTTTTTGAGGAACCACGATCAAGTTTGTCTGTTTGTTTTGAAGAATAATGGAAGAGACTTGAGCATGTTAAGGGGCCGAGGGGGTACATCTCCTGGAGAGGAGGAAACAGAGGACACAGAGAGGAGAGCTCATTTATGGAGCAGGACCTTGGAGCAAGTGGGAGGGGATTAAGCATTACGCGGGATGGGAGTACAGGCGGAGAGGTTGGATTCAGTGAGGAGCTGGGACATTCATCCTCTGAGACAGGAAGGGACGTGAAGATGAATGTGGAGATAGATGCCTTTAGAGGTGGGTGGCAGGAAGTTAAGATGGTGTACACCTGGTGGTCTCAGTTTTCTTCACCAAAGTGAGCAGGTGGAGGTTGAAATAGCAGGGGCTTTGGAGGCAGGCAGACATGGACTTGAACTTTCATCTGCTGCTCACACCCTGCCAGCTGCCACTTAGTAGCCCTGAGCCTCAGGTTTCTCATCTGCAAAACAGATCACATCCCCTCCTGCTGGGGATTCCATAAGAAACTGTGTATAACGTGCCTGGCAGGCTGGAGGCTCTATGCTGGGCGGCTCTCCTTGTTGTTATCACTGGGGTGAAAAGAACAGAGAAGATTTGGAACAGGCATGGAGGAGGAGAGGAGAGGAACGTGACAGTGGATAAATAAAACCCTCATTGAGCATCACTGAAAAGACTTACCTGGGAGCCATCCTCAGGATGACGAGCTTGTTGTGAAGACAGAATATAAAACATGGAACTTCAATCACAGTGAATGCAGCTCTGGGTGCCGGGATAGTCAGAGGTGTTGCCCTTGTTGGCAAGGAGAGGAAAGGAAGGCTGACAAATAGAGAAGGTAGGAGGTCTTGACTGTCAGGCAGGGGGGTTAGCAGTTCTTTTGTAAAGTGTCGGGGAGGGACGAAGGTTCTTACCACACTGGCACAACTTCCAGTCAAGCAAGAACAGCAATGGAAGTGGAGGCACTTGAGGAAGCTCAGGTTGGGAGTCCTGTGTCTTTCTGCCTGTGTCCTTCTTTGCATCCCTGCATCCCTGGTGGTGACTCTGTGGTGTCTGCCACAGGCAGGGGAAACCTTCCTGGAAGAACACATTCAGGGAATTTTTCAGGGGTTGACAGAGGTCACATGGTGAACCAGAAAAGAGACCGTGACAGCCTGGTCCTCAGTAGGTCTGAGCCTCGGTTTCCTCATCTGTACAATGCAGGGATTCGTCTGGCTCACAGTGATTCTGATAGCTAAGATCCTGAAAAGACGCGGCTGGCACTTAATGCCACTGCCTGTGGAGCACCCTCTCCCCCGCTGCAGAGCCCTGCCTCTGCTCTGCAGCCCCCTGCCTTCTACCAGGCTCCTCTCTGAGCCCTGATCCTCTCCACCTGAATCTTGCTTCCCCCAGCTGTCCTAATTAAATATGCAAGCTACACTCACCCTCTCTCCTACTCCCCCAAAGCCCTCACTGGACAAAACTTAGCCATGACTATTGGTCTAATAAAAGCTTTATTGCCTCTTCTAAGTTACATGTTTAAGGGTTACTGGAGGCCTTCGGCAGATATGGTTTAAGGCCAAAGGGTGAGTCTCCTGGTGGGAATTGTGGAGGAGAGCTAGGTAGGGCAAACTGACCTAAAATGTGCCCCACGTCTGTTTCTGTATCACTGCCTTGATTCCAGCATAAAGGACGACACAGAAACAGAGGAGAGACTCCTCGTTTTTATAGAGCTTAGAAGGCTCTCCAAGGCATTGTTATCTAATTTGGTCCTCCCAGCAGATCTGAAAGGTAGGTCTGGCAGATGTGAGCAGTTAGGTGTAGCAGATCAGCGTGCCGGCCCTGAGGATATTCAGTTGGGCCGGAATCCTGGCCTCGCCCCTCACTAACTATCAATCTCTCTGTGCCTCAGTTAACTCATCTGTAAAATAAGGGTGATGATGATAATAATAAGATGCACTTCATGGGGTTATTGTATTAAATGAAGCAGTATATGTGAAGCACATTCTGAGAACTCTAAGAGTGATTAATATTATCACTATTATTCTTCTTGCCCCAGCGTCCCAGTGGTCCCACTGGCTGGGTACCTGGTAAGAAGGCTGTAGACACCCTTTGGGTGTTTGCTCAGCCCACCCCCTCACAGCATTACTTCCCTTACCCATGGGGGAGGGGTGCAGGCCCAGCAGCCCTGCTGGACTCTTAGATGAAACCAGGGGCAGCTACGTGACCCAGGCTGGGCCAGTAAGACCTTGCCTTGGGAACTTGGTATTTTCCGGAACAGGCATTCTCTCGTCAGCTTGGGCAGGTTCTTGAATCTAGGACTTAGGAACTGCGAGGCAGGAATGGATGCACAAAAGCAGAGAGAGGAAAACAAAGAAAGCGCAAGGAGAAGCATAAAGAGGATATCACGTGGCAAGAGAGAGGGAGAGGCGGGGAGGGAGACACAGAGAAAGAAAATGGTACCTTGGCCCTGCCCTTCCCGAGGGCAGGTGGGGAAGCGGGGGAGCTCTAGGGCCAGGAGTCTTTGGCTTAAACCCCACCTCCCCTTTCTCTTCGTTAAGAATATAATCTTCGACAAATAACTTAAACCCCCTGTGCCTAGCTTCCTTGTCTGCCCCGCGGGGTTCTATACAACAAAACCCTACCTTTTAGTTACTATGTCTTTCCCCTATTGTTCTATGATACCCTTGGGTGGGTGTGGCCTGGAGTTATATGCGATCTCATTGGAATCCCAATTCTAGCTTTCAGTAGCTTTAAGATTTGAGACAGTTCTTTAACTCCTTTAAACCTCACTTTTTCATCTGTAAAATGAAAATGTACCAGTCTCATAGGACTGTTGTGTTGCTGATAAATGCTTAACCAGCTGTGCGGATGGGGGGAACTCCTGATTTGTAGCATTTGCTAATGTCCACGGTACAAATACTCCCACCACAGCTGATTTTAAGATAGCAATGTAACATCTTTGAATGTGGAGTTGGAAAGAGATGTGCTCTGTTATATAATATTTCCACTGTCCAGGTACACTAGACATAATTTGAACCTAGAGAACAGTTAAGGGTAGTAAAAGAAGTAGGAACTGATGAGTCTTCGGTTTTTAGTACATTTGTTGTTAATGTAAACTTATTTAATTGTGGGTTAACATAATTTAATTTTTTAATAATTGTTGTGTTTAGTAGCTGGATTGCAAAATTCTTGAAAATTTAACAATCAGCCCTGGAGAGCGAGTCCAAGCTGCCTTCCTTCCCATGCTTTTGATGAGCTACAGCTCAGAACCGGCTTAGGAGAGAACCCAGCACATAGGAACTGCTCAGTAAATGGTAGCTTATGTGATTCTTGTCATGTTTTTTTTTTTTACACAATTTAAGATCGTAGTGGAAAAATCAGGAAAAAACACTTTCCAAAAGCACCTTTTGTGAATTGAGGGTCACTTTGTTTAAAGGAGCAACATAGACTTGAGGTTTATGCAGTGTGATTTACTCATAAAATCACTGTTCTTGGCATAAGTACAGAACTGAGACCAAGAAAAGAACTGAAAATGTTGGGTTAAAAAGTTGATGAAAATTCGGGACTTCCCTGGCGGTCCAGTGGTTAAGACTCTGCCCTTGCTATGCAGGGGGCACAGGTTCCATTCCTGGTAGGGGAATTAAGATCCCACCTGCTGCGCAGCACGGCCAAAAAAAAAAAAAATTGATGAAAATTTGGATTTATTGTGGTGTTGCCTGTGAAGGCTGGAAGTTGGAGGCAGTTCCTCTTTAGGGGCTGGAGAAGTAAGAGGAGAGATGCATGGGAGCAATGCTGCATGCAGTTAGAAGCAACAACCTGGAGTGTTTACGAGAATGCAGGCCGTATAAACAGTGTTATGCTAAATGAATAAGAAACAGGTAATATTCTACTCATTAAATACATAGGAACACACACATGTGCACACAAAGGAACATTCCATACTTTACAATGATACATACATTTGTGCATCTGACAAGATCCAGGCAAGAAAAAGATGGGCATACACATATTGCATAATTGCAGAATTAATACAAGGACTATTTACAAAGGCAGGAGCAGTGTTAGGAAAAGCAACCGTCAATGGTAAAGTGTCCAGGAGCTAGGAACAGCCCTGGGACCTCCCCATGCCCTACACCTGAGGAGCCAAATGAGGTGAGAGAGCTCCCTGGAGAGGACCACCCCACAGGAGCTGTAGGATGCAGCCAACATTTTCTCCCACCAGAGGACATTACTCGCTGGCAGGTAAAGGGGTCAAATACCCCAGCTTCTCTTTCCTGCCACCTTCTGGCTCTCCTGACAGTGCTTTTCATTGGCCAAACCCAGTGAAAAGCCAGGGGGCAAACAAGCTGTTGATGTTCACCCTACAGATGAGCCGCCAGGGACTCAGAGCTGGACCAAGAGAAACGGAGAGTGGGTCTGGAGGTGCAAATAGAAGCCGCCCGGCACAGTCTTCCAGGACTTGAATCAAATACATTAGGATGGATGTGAATGGGGGGAAGGGAGGAGTGGAGACTTGGTGTGTAAAGGAACATACTAAAACCGAGGAGTTCTTGGTCCAGGTGTGGAGGATAATCATGTCTTTAATGGAGGAGCGTAATTAACTCAACTCTCAGCACCTGAGGTCTAAAAGAAAACGCAAATCTGATATTTGGGGAAAGGTAGCAACTATTCTAAAGAAGCCTTTGGAGATCACCCTTTTCCCTGGTGCTGTTTGCGTTGTAATCCAGGCCTCCCCATGTGAACTCAGGGCTGGAGAGAGAACTGACTCCTTTTGTCAAAGAATGTGGTGGTCACAGGAAGGGGCCCAGGGAGAGGACTGTGCGATGGAAAACAAAAGCAGAAATGTGTTGGGGGGGAGGTAGAATGGGTCTCAGGAGTATTTTTAAAATCTGTGTTTATCAAGAAAAAGGAAGCAAAGACATGGAGGCATTTAGGAAGGGATGGTATTTCTCTTGTAAAAAAGAAAATATAAATGCGTGCAACGGAAAACATCTGGCAGGCAATACGTCCAAGTGTGAATGGTGGATGTTTTGGGGTGTGGATTATGAATAGCTTTTATTTGCTTTCCTATATTTTCTGATTTTTGTAAAGTAAACCTGAATTATTATGTAATGAGCAAGGAGTTAAGTAGAAAAGGTAATGCTATCTTTGCATAACCTTAATAGCTGAGAATTAGGATGGATGATATTTGAAAATTGTGCCACGTTTCTTCCCTCTGCCCACTTTCTCCTCCTTCCTGTGCCTCCAGGTTCTGTAATGACTTTCATGCTCAGGGGAACGGACTGATTCAACCATTTGCATTGTAAGGTCAGGGAGATGACCTGGGCTTGGTCAACAAGAGGGTTATCAAAACGATTACTTTATAACCACCTCTTGGGAACATTCTCTGCCTTCTACCAAGAGGCTGAGTAGGGATCAGAAAGTAATCCTGCTTAGAATTTCGTACTTATATTAGTTTCCTAGGGTTGCCCTAACATGTTACCACAAGCCGAGAGACTTAAAACAACAAAAATGTATCATCTTACAGTTCAGGAGGCAAGAAGTCAGAAGTCAAGGCGTTGGTGGGGTGGGTTCTTTCTGGGGGCTCTGAACGAGCATCTGTTCCACGCTTTTCTCACAGCTTCTAATGGTTGCCGGCAATCCTTGGCATTCCTTGTTTTGTAGTCGTTGGATTTAGGGCCCACCCTTATCCAGTATGACCTCATTTAACTTGGTTACACCTGTAAAGACCCTATTTCCAAATAAAGACCATATTACACGTAGCCAGGATTAGTATTTCCACATTTTGGCAGGACACAATTCAACCCAACCCACAATAGTGCCAACTGCCAAAAACTTATAAATGGCCTTAACAGAGGAAATTCATACTTGGGAATTTTCCTGATAAAATAATCATGAATATTTTAAAACTCCTTATTGAAGTATAATATAATACAGGGAAGTGCAGAAATCATGTGTTCAACTCCATGAATTGTCACAAAGCGACACACCCATCTAATCAGCACCTAGGCCAGGAAGCAGCACGTGACCCTCTGCAGAAGTCCCCCTCTCGTCCCCTCCTTTGTTCCTTACCTCCAACACCACAGATGCAGTTTGCCTATTTTTGAAGTTACTATTGGCTTGGCCAAAAAGTTTGTTCAGGTTTTTCTGCAACATACGGAAAACCCAAACAAACTTTTTGGCCAACCCAATACATGTGAAATAATGTAGAGTCTACTTTTTTGTGTCTGGTGTCTTTCACTCAACATTATATTTGCGAGATTCATCCATGTAGTGTGTAGCAATCGTTTGTTCAATTCTAATGGTAGTAAAGATTCCATCATGAGACTGTTCCACAATTTACTGTTGGTGGATATTTGGGTTGTTTCTGTTTTGGTTTTTGCTACTATACACAGTGCCGCTGTTAATATTCTTGTACGTGTCTTTCGGTAGATATACGTACGTACCTCTGCTGACTGTCCACCCAGGGGCAGAAGTACTGAATCACAGGGGAAGTGTATGCTCAGCTGTAGTAGGTTCTGCCCAAGACTTTCAAAGTAGTTGTATCAATTTACACTTTCACCAGCAGTGTATGAGTGTTCTGGTTGCTCTCTATGATCACCAACACGTGGTATTCTCACTTTATTTTTTTAACCATTCTAGTGTATGTGGATATTTTTTAGAATAAAATATTTAGTGCAACATTGTTCATCAGAGCAAACAAAACAAAACAAAAACGGGAAATGGTTGACATGAAAAGATGCTTTTAATATATTAAGTTAAAATGAAGTTATAGGGACGTCCCTGGTGGTCCAGTGGCTAAGACTTCACGTTCCCAACGCAGGGGGTCCGGATTTGACCCCTGTCAGGGAACTAGATACCACATGCATGCCGCAACTAAGAGTTCGCATGCTGCAGCTAAAGATCCCGCATGCTGCGATGAAGATCCCACATGCAGGGCTTCCCTGGTGGCGCAGTGGTTAAGACTCTGCCTGCCATTGCAGGGGACACGGGTTTGAGCCCTGGTCCAGGAAGATCCCACATGCTGCGGAGCAACTAAGCCTGTGTGTCACAACTACTGAGCCTGCGATCTAGAGACCACGAGCCACAACTACTGAAGCCTGCGCACCTACAGCCCGTGCTCCACAACAAGGGAAGCCACTGCAATGAGAAGCCCGCACACCGCAACGACGAGTAGCCCCCGCTCGCCACAACTAGAGAAAGCCCACGCACAGCAACGAAGACCCAATGCAGCCAAAAATAAATAAATAAAAATAAATAAATTTATTAAAAAAAAAAAAAGATCCTGCACGCAGCAACAAAGATCCCGCGTGCCGCAACGAAGACCTGGTGCAGCCAAAATAAATAAATAAATATAAATAAATAAAATAAAATGAAGTTATAAAACTCTATTAAACCCATTTTAAATTTTTTTAAAAAGAGAGAGACAGAAAGAAATCTGTGCATCTCTCTCTTCCTCACCTCCTATCTCTATAACCCCTCGGGTGCTCTGATCCCTCTGCCCCAAATGTTTCTCCCTCGACTCTTTTCACAGATGCTCATTCTCATGCTGAAGGCCTCATTTTAATCACCCCTCCTCAGAAAGGCCCTCTCCATCACTCATTATAAAATATGCCCTCTGATCTCCATTTAGAACCCAGTTTTTTTTCCTTCCCGGTAATTAACAAGTTTCTAAATTTGTATAATGTTGCATTGTTTGTCTTCCCTATAAATGCAGGGACCATGGGTGCCAGACCATAGATGTGGAGCTCTACTCACAGCATTCAGACATGCATAGAGCTCACATTCTACTGGGGATTAGAGAGACAAACAACATGATTGCAGATGGTAATAAATCCTTCAAAGGATACAGTAGAAATTAATACAACATTGTAAAGCAACTATACTCCAATAAAAATGTAAAAAAAAAAGGACCTACTGTATAGCACAGGGAACTCTACTCAGTGCTCTGTGGTGACCTAAATGGGAATGAAATCTAAAAAAGAGGGGATATATGTATACATACAACTGATTCACTTTGCTGTACAGCAGAAACTAATACAACATTGTAAAGCAACTATACTCCAATAATTATTTTTTTTAAATCCTTCAAAGGAAGTAAAACAAATGGCAACTGGAGGAAGGCAATGCTGAGGAAAGGGAGTTGAAACTCGAAAGAACGATAAGAATTCACTCCTGAAAAGATGTGAGGGAAATTATTTCAAGCAGAGGGAGGAGCAAGTGCAAAGGCCCTGGGGCAGTTTGACTAGAGGGTAGTGACAGAGTCAGGGTGAGGGTTGTAGATGATGAGATCAGAGAGGAAGGGGTGAATGAGATCATGAAAAGCCTGGTAGGCTATGCTAAGGAGTTTGGATTTCATTGTAAAGCAATGGTAAGGCGGGGGAGGATTTTAAGCAGAAAATGACATGAGTTAATTTACAGCTTTTAAGATATCCATCTGGCTGCTCCATGAGTTATTAGGGGGAAAACAGAGGCAGGAGCTAGGAGGCTATTTCATTGGTCTCAGAGAGATCCCAATGGTTGGAACCAGGGTGATAGCGGTAGAGATGGAGAAGGGTGTTTGGATTCCAGACATAATTTGGAGGCTGCCCCACCAGGACTTGTTGATAGATTGGGTGTGGCTTATGAGGATATAGAGGAATCAAGCATGACTATTTATGATCTGGGTTACTGGGTGAATGATGGGGCCACTAACTGATGGGCAAGCATAGAGGAACAAGTTCAGGGAAGAAAATCAGCAGTTTTGTTTTAAGCCTGCTAACTTTATGATGAACTTTCAGATGACTATTACGCATCCTAGTGGGGATATCAACAAGCTAAATGGATACATGAGTCTGGACTCAGGGGGAGAGATTGGGACTAGAGATAAGGACTTGGGAATTATCAGCATATGGATAGTATTTGCAGCCATGGGAACAGAAGAGAGCCTAGGCAGACAGTTGGATGGGCAGGAGAAGGGAGCCCCAGACTGAGCCCAAACTGATCAAAGGAAAAGCAAAATCTCAGTTAAGGAGACTGAGGAGTTTAGCTTTCTGTAAAGGAAAAACTCACAGAGTGTTTGGTTCTATGAAAGCCCAAGAAGAAAGTGTTACAGAAATAGAATAGCCAACTATGTTAATTGTTTTGAGAATTGGAGTTCAATGAGAATGAAGAACTGACCCTTGAATTTGGCAACCTGAGGTTGTTGGTACCTTAATAAGAGCAAGGTTTTTTGTTTTTTTCGGTTGGGGTGGGAGTGGGAACAGTGTCTCAAGGGAATGGAAGCCTGTTGAGAATGTGTTGAAGAGAGACTTGTGGTGAGGAGGAAGTGACTAACCTCGTACATTTGTGTATATTACAATGTAAATCACACTGTGGTGGCCATGGCTGTCTCCGCTCCTACCCAGACAGCTTGCTATGCCTTATTCACCTCTGTATTTCCAGTGCTTACTACAACACACCTGACATAGTAGATACTCTCTAAATTGTTGAAATAGTGCTTTTAAATAAAATCCTGTGTCCAACTCCTAGACCAGCCAGGTGCTCCGTATATAGCCTGGACACTTCACTTAACTCTTATTGTTTCCTCTATTAAATGGGAAAACTGCAAAATGGGGAGAACAATATTAGTCCCACAGGGTTATTGCACAGATGGAATGTGAAAATTCAGAGCTTTGGAAGCTGTGGCTCACCAAACAAATGTGAGTTAGGGTTATTATGAGCGCATGACAGAGAATCCACCAGACTCCAGCTCTCTGACGCACCTGGCACATTGTCCCCTGAAATTTTACTTGCAAAATCAATTCAAATTGGCTTCAATACAGACGCTTTCTCATGAACTGAAAGTCAGCCAAAAGACACAGAACAAAGAGCTGCAGTAATTGTTAGCATCTCACACAACAGGGCTGTGTTTACCAGAGATGCTGGTTTTAGGATCAACCTTCTCGGAGGAGGTCTTTCATGCATCGAATGGGGAGTTCTACCAGGCAGAATTTCAATAGCATTTCCCAGGGAAACAAAATTGAAGGGTTTTGCCAACACCCATTAGAACCAGGAATTGACAGATGGATTTCAAGTGCTGAAGTCTGTTCATCTGATTTCCCCTCCCAGCCCAGCTATGGGGAGGCTTCCCAGGCATTGGTGGTTGTGACGGAGGCATCTGTCTCCTCCATTTCACCCTCTGAGTGGTCTTTACCCTCATGTTCACCATCACCCTTGTCAGAGCAACATCGCTTTTTTGAATCCAGGTGTTTCCTCCGGGCTTAATGCTTTGCAGACATAATCTTGTTTGCTCTTCACCACTGCCCCATGACAGAGGGTCAGTGATGATTCCCATTTTACAAAAAGAGGAAATAGAGGCTCAGAAAAGTTGTCTTGCTCATGTTCCCACAGCCAGGAAGTAGCAGAGTAGGGATTTAAATTCAAGTCTTCCTTACAAATTCAATTTCACTACCAGCGATTGGTCTGTTCAAATTGTCTGTTTCTTTTTGAGTCAGTCTTGGCAGGTTGTATGTTTCTAGAAATTTGTCCATTTCTTCTAGGTTGTCCAGTTTGTTGGCATATAACTGTTGGTAGTATTCTCTTATGATTTTTTGTATCCCTATGGTATTGGTTGTCTTTTCTCCTCTTTCATTTTTTTCTTTTTTTTAATAAATTTATTTTTGGCTGCATTGGGTCTTCGTTGATGAGCGCGGGCTTTCTCTAGTTGTGGTGAGCGGGGGCTACTCTTTGTTGCAGTATGCGGGCTTCTCATTGTGGTGGCTTCTCTTGTTGCGGAGCATGGGCTCTAGGCGCAGGCTTCAGTAGTTGTGGCACGTGGGCTCAGTAGTTGTGGCTTAGTTGCTCCGCGGCACGTGGGATCTTCCTGGACCAGGGCTCGAACCCGTGTCCCCTGCATTGGCAGGCGGATTCTTAACCACTGCGCCACCAGGGAAGCCCTCCTCTTTCATTTCTTTTTTTTTTTTAATTTGGGTCCTCTCTCTTTCCTTCTTGGTGAGCCTGGCTAAAGGTTTATCAATTTTGTTTATCTTTTCAAAAAACTGCTCTTGGTTTCATCAATCTTTTCTATTGTTTTTTAATCTCTATTTTATTTATTTCCTCTGTGATCTTTATTATTTCCTTCCTTCTGCTGACTTTGGGCTTTGCTTGTTCTTCTTTTTAAAATTCCTTTAGATGGTAGGTTAGGTTGTTTATTTGAGATTTTTCTTCTTTCTTGAGGAAGGCCTGTATTGCTATAAACTTCTCTCTTAGAACAACTTTTGCTGCATCCCATAGATTTTGGAGTATTATGTTTCCATTTTCATTTGCTTGAGGTATTTTCTGATTTCCTCTTTGATTTCTTTACTGACCCCTTAGTTTTTTAGTAGCATGTTGTTTAGTCTCCACATGTTTATTCTTTTCCCATTTTTCTTTCTGTAATTGATTTCTAGTTTCATACTGTTGATTGGAAAAAATGCTTACTATAATTTCTATCCTCTTAAATTTTTCTTTTTTAACATCTTTATTGGAGTATAATTGCTTTACAATGGTGTGTTAATTTCTGCTGTATAACAAAGTCAGTCAGCTATGTGTATACATATATCTCCATATCCCCTCCCTCTTGCATCTCCCTCCCACCCTCCCTATCCCACCCCTCTAGGTGGTCACAAAGCACCGAGCTGATCTCCCTGTGCTATGCGCTGCTTCCCACTAGCTATCTATTTTACATTTGGGAGTGTATATACGTCCATGCCACTCTCTCACTTCATCCCAGCTTACCCTTCCTGCTCCCTGTGTCCTCAAGTCCATTCCCTACATCTGCGTCTTTATTCCTGTCCTGCCCCTAGGTTCTTCAGAACAATTTTTTTTTTTTTAGATTCCATATATATATGTTAGCATATGGTATTTGTTTTTCTCTTTCTGACTGACTTCACTCTGTATGACAGACTCTAGGTCCATCCACCTCACTACAAATAACTCAGTTTTGTTTCTTTTTATGGCTGAGTAATATTCCATTGTATATATGTGCCACATCTTCTTTATCCATTCATCTGTCGATGGACACTTAGGTTGCTTCCATGTCCTGGTAATTGTAAATAGTGCTGCAATGAACATTGTGGTACATGTCTCCTTTTGAATTATGGTTTTCTCAGGGTATATGCCCAGTAGTGGGATTGGTGGGTCATATGGTAGTTCTATTTTTAGTTTTTTAAGGAACCTCTATACTGTTTTCCATAGTGGCTGTATCAATTTACGTTCCCACCAACAGTGCAAGAGGGTTCCCTTTTCTCCACACCCTCTCCGGCATTTATTCTTTGTAGCTTTTTTGATGATGGCCATTCTGACCGGTGTGAGGTGATACCTCATTGTAGTTTTGATTCGCATTTCTCTAATGATTAGTGATGTTGAGCATCCTTTCATGTGTTTGATGGCAATCTTCTCTGGAGAAATGTCGATTTAGGTCTTCTGCCCATTTTTGGATTGAGTTGTTTGTTTTTTTGATATTGAGCTGCATGAGCTGCTTGTATATTTTGGAGATTAATCCTTTGTCAGTTGCTTCATTTGTAAACATTTTCTGCCATTCTGAGGGTTGTCTTTTCGTCTTGTTTATGGTTTCCTTTGCTGTGCAAAAGCTTTTAAGTTTCATTAGGTCCCATTTATTTATTTTTGTTTTTATTTCCATTTCTCTAAGAGGTGGGTCAAAAAGGATCTTGCTGTGATTTATGTCATAGAGTGTTCTGCCTACATTTTCCTCTAGGAGTTTTATAGTGTTTGGCCTTACATTTAGGTCTTTGATCCATTTTGAGTTTATTTTTTTATACGGTGTTAGGGAGCGTTCTAATTTCATTCTTTTACATGAAGCTGTCCAGTTTTCCCAGCACCACTTACTGAAAAGGCTGTCTTTTCTCCATTGTATATTCTTGCCTCCTTTATCAAAGATAAGGTGACCATATGTGCGTGGGTTTATCTCTGGGCTTTCTATCCTGTTCCATTGATCTATATTTCTGTTTCTGTCCCAGTACCATGCTGTCTTGATTACTGTAGCTTTGTAATATAGTCTGAAGTCAGGGAGCCTGATTCCTCCAGATCCATTTTTCTTTCTCAAGATTGCTTTGGCTATTCGAGGTCTTTTGTGTTTCCATACAAATTGTGAAAGTTTTTGTTCTAGTTCTGTGAAAAATGCCATTGGTAGTTTGATAGGAATTGCAATGAATCTGTAGATTGCTTTGGGTAGTATAGTCATTTTCGCAATGTTGATTCTTCCAATCCAAGAACATGGTATATCTCTCCATCTGTTGGTATCATCTTGAATTTCTTCCATCAGTGTCTTATAGTTTTCTGCATACAGGTCTTTTGTCTCCTTTGGTAGGTTTATTCCTATGTATTTTATTCTTTTTGTTGCAATGGTAAATGGAAGTGTTTCAGATTTTTCATCATTAGTGTATAGGAATGCAAGAGATTTCTGTGCATTAATTTTGTATCCTGCTACTTTACCAAATTCATTGATTAGCTCTAGTAGTTTTCTGGTAGCATCTTTAGGATTCTCTATGTATACTATCATGTCATCTGTAAACAGTGACAGTTTTACTTCTTCTTTTCCAATTTGGATTCCTTTTATTCCTTTTTCTTCTCTGATTTCTATGGCTAAAATTTCCAAAACTATGTTGAATAATAGTGGTGAGAGTGGGCAACCTTGTCTTGTTCCTGATCTTAGTGGAAATGGTTTCAGTTTTTCACCATTGAGGATGATGTTGGCTGTGGGTTTGTCATATATGGCCTTTATTATGTTGAGGAAAGTTCCCTCTATGCTTACTTTCTGGAGGGTATTTATCATAAATGGGTGTTGAATTTTGTCGAAAGCTTTTTCTCCATCTATTGAGATGATCATATGGTTTTTCTCCTTCAATTTGTTAATATGGTGTATCACATTGATCGATTTGCGTATATTGAAGAATCCTTGCATTCCTGGGATAAACCCCGCTTGATCATGGTGTATGATCCATTTAATGTGCTGTTGGATTCTGTTTGCTAGCATTTTGTTGAGGATTTTTGCATCTATGTTCATCGGTGATCTTGGCCTGTAGTTTTCTTTCTTTGTGACATCTTTGTCTGGTTTTGGTATCAGGGTGATGATGGCCTCGTAGAATGAGTTTGGGAGCGTTCCTCCCTCTGCAATATTTTGGAAGAGTTTGAGAAGGATAGGTGTTAGCTCTTCTCTAAATGTTTGATAGAATTCACCTGTGAAGCCATCTGGGCCTGGGCTTTTGTTTGTTGGAAGATTTTTAATCACAGTTTCAATTTCAGTGCTTGTGATTGGTCTGTTCATATTTTCTATTTCTTCCTGGTTCAGTCTCGGAAGGTTGTGCATTTCTAAGAATTTGTCCATTTCTTCCAGGTTGTCCATTTTATTGGCATATAGTTGCTTGTAGTAATCTCTCATGATCCTTTGTATTTCTGCAGTGTCAGTTGTTACTTCTTTTTTATTTCTAATTCTATTGATTTGAGTCTTCTCCCTTTTTTTCTTGATGAGTCTGGGTAATGGCTTATCAATTTTGTTTATCTCTCAAAGAACTAGCTTTAGCTTTATTGATCTTTGCTATCATTTCCTTCATTTCTTTTTCATTTATTTCTGATCTGATCTTTATGATTTCTTTCCTTCTGCTAACTTTGGGGTTTTTTTGTTCTTCTTTCTCTAAGTGCTTTAGGTGTAAGGTTAGGTTGTTTATTTGAGATTTTTCTTGTTTCTTGAGGTAGGATTGTATTGCTATAAACTTCTCTCTTAGAATTGCTTTTGCTGCATTCCATAGGTTTTGGGTCATCGTGTTTTCATTGTCATTTGTTTCTAGGTAACTTTTGACTTCCTCTTTGATTTCTTCAGTGATCTCTTGGCTATTTAGTAGTGTATTGCTTAGCCTCCATGTGTTTGTATTTTTTACAGTTTTTTCCTGTAATTGATATCTAGTCTTATAGCATTGTGGCCAGAAAAGATATTTGATATGATTTCAATTTTCTTAAGTTTACCAAGGCTTGATTTGTGACCCAAGATATGACCTATCCTGGAGAATGTTTCATGAGCACTTGAGAAGAAAGTGTATTCTGTTGTTTTTGGATGGAATGTCCTATAAATATCAATTAAGTCCATCTTGTTTAATGTGTCATTTAAAGCTTGTGTTTCCTTATTTATTTTCATTTTGGTTGATCTGTCCATTGGTGAAAGTGGGGTGTTAAAGTCCCCTACTATGATTGTGTAACTGTCGATTTCCCCTTTTATGGCTGTTAGCATTTGCCTTATGTATTGAGGTGCTCCTATGTTGGGTGCATAAATATTTACAATTGTTATATCTTCTTCTTGGATTGATACCTTGATCATTATGTAGGGTCCTTCTTTGTCTCTTGTAATTGTCTTTATTTTAAAGTCTATTTTGTCTGATATGACAATTGCTACTACAGCTTTCTTTTGATTTCCATTTGCATGGAATATCTTTTTCCATCCCCTCACTTTCAGTCTGTATGTGTCCCTAGGTCTGAAGTGGGTCTCTTGTAGACAGCATATATATGGGTCTTGTTTTTGTATCCATTCAGCCAGTCTATGTCTTTTGGTTGGAGCATTTAATCCATTTACATTTAAGGTAATTATCGATATGTATGTTCCTATTACCATTTTCTTAATTGTTTTGGGTCTGTTTTTGTAGGTCTTTTCCTTCTCTTGTGTTTCCTGCATATAGAAGTTCCTTTAGCATTTGTTGTAAAGCTGGTTTGGTGGTGCTGAATTCTCTTAGCTTTTGCTTGTCTGTAAAGGTTTTAATTTCTCCATCGAATCTGAATGAGATCCTTGCTGGCTAGAGTAACCTTGGTTGTAGGTTTTTCCCTTTTGTCACTGTAAATATGTCCTGCCACTCCCTTCTGGCTTGCAGAGTTTCTGCTGAAAGATCAGCTGTTAACCTTATGGGGATTCCCTTGTATTTTATTTGTTGCTTTTCCCTTGCTGCTTTTAATATTTTTTCTTTGTATTTAATTTTTGATAGTTCGATTAATATGTGTCTTGGCATGTTTCTCCTTGGATTTATCCTGTATGGGACTCTCTGTGCTTCCTGGACTTGACTGACTATTTTCTTTCCCATATTAGGGAAGTTTTCAATTATAATCTCTTCAAATATTTTCTCAGTCCCTTTCTTTTTCTCTTCTTCTTCTGGGACCCCTATAATTCAAACGTTGGTTAGTTTAATGTTGTCCCAGAGGTCTTTGAGACTGTCCTCAGTTCTTTTCATTCTTTTTCCTTTATTCTGCTCTGCAGTAGTTATTTCCACTATTTTATCTTCCAGGTCACTTATCCGTTCTTCTGCCTCTGTTATTCTGCTATTGATTCCTTCTAGAGAATTTTTAATTTCATTTATTGTGTTGTTCATCATTGTTTGTTTGCTCTTTAGTTCTTCTAGGTCCTTGTTAAACGTTTCTTGTATTTTCTCCATTCTACTTCCAAGGTTTTGGATCATCTTTACTATCATTTCTGTGAATTCTTTTTCAGGTAGACTGCCTATTTCCTCTTCATTTGTTTGGTCTGGTGGGTTTTTACCTTGCTCCTTCATCTGCTGTGTATTTCTATGTCTTCTCATTTTGCTTAACTTACTGTGTTTGGGGTCTCCTTTTCACAGGCTGCAGGTTCATAGTTCCCATTGTTTTTGGTGTCTGCCCCCACTGGGTAAGATTGGTTCAGTGGGTTGTGTAGGCTTCCTGGTGGAGGGGACTGGTGCCTGTGTTCTGGTGGATGAGGCTGGATCTTGTCTTTCTGGTGGGCAGGACCATGTCCAGTGGTGTGTTTTGGGGTGTCTGTGAACTTATTATGATTTTAGGCAGCCTCTCTGCTAATGGGTGGGGTTGTGTTCCTGTCTTGCTAGTTGTTTGGCATGGGCTGTCCAGCACTGGAGCTTGCTGATCATTGAGTGGAGTTGGCTCTTAGCATTGAGATGGAGATCTCTGGGAGATGTCTCGCAGATTGATGTTACGAGTGGCCAGGAGGTCTCTGGTGGACCAATGTCCTTAACTGACTCTCCCACCTCAGAGGCTCAGGCCTGACACCTGGCTGGAGCACCAATACCCTGTCAGCCACATGGCTCAGAAGAAAAGAGAGAAAAGAAAAAAACAAAAGAAAGAAAGAAAAAATAAGTAAAATAAATAAGGTTATTAAAATTAAAAAATTATTAAAATAAAAAAAATAAAAATAAAAAATAAAAAAAGAAGAGAGCAAGCAAACCAATAAAAAAATCTACCAATGATAACAAGTGCTAAAAACTATACTAAAAAATAATGAACAGACAGAACCCTAGGAGAAATGGTAAAAGCAAACCTATACAGACAAAGTCACACAAAGAAGCATACACATACACACTCACAAAAAGAGAAAAAGGAAAAAATATATATATATATATAAAGAAAAAGGAAGCAAGCAACCAAATCAATAAACAAATCTACCAATGATAATAAGCTCTAAATACTAAACTAAGATAAACATATAACTAGGGGGACTTCCCTGGTGGCACAGTCATTAAGAATCCACCTGCCAATGCAGGGGACACGGGTTCAAGCGCTGGTCCGGGAGGATCCCACATTCCACGGAGCAACTAAGCCTGTGCACCACAACTACTGAGCCTGCACTCTAGAGCCTGGGAGCCACAACTGCTGAGCCCACGTGCCACAACTACTGAAGCCCACGTGCCTAGAGCCCATGCTTCACAACAAGAGAAGCCACCACAATGAGAAGCCCACACACCGCAACGAAGAGTAGCCCCCCCCTCGCCGCAACTAGAGAAAGCCCGCGTGCAGCAACAAAGACCCAACGTAACCAAAAATAAATAAATAAATAAATAAATTTATTAAAAAAAAAAAAAAGACCACTGTTTCCTTATTGATTTATGTCTGGATGATCTGTCCATTGATATAAGTGGGGTGTTAAAGTCTCCTACTATTATTGTATTATTGTCAATTACTCCCTTTACATCTGTTAATATTAACTACTATGATATCCTCTTCTTTATCGATCCCTTTATCATTATACAATGACTTTCTTTCCCTTTTGTTATAAACTTTGTTTCAAAGTTATTTTCTCTGATATGTATATTGCTACCCCCCACTTTCTTGTCATTTCCATTTGCTTGCAGTATCTTCTTCTATCCCCTCACTTTCAGTCTGTGTGTGTCTTTAGCTCTGAAGTGAGTTTCTTGTAAGCAGCATATAGATGGGTCTTGTTGTTTTATCCAATCAGCCACCCTATGTCTTTTGATCAGAGCATTTAGTCCATTGACATTTAACGTAGTTATCGATAGGTGTGTACTTATTGCCATTTTATTATACTTGTTTTCTGGTTGTTTTTGTAGTTCTCCATTCATTCCTCTTTTTGTTTCTTCCTTTGTGGTTTGATAATCTTCTTTAGTGGTATGCCTGTGTTCCTTTCTTTCTAGTTTTTGTGTATCTATTGTAGGTTTTTGATTTGTGGTTCCCATGGGGTTCATATATGTTGACCTATAACTATAGCTACTTGTTTTAAACTGGTAGTCATTAAGTTCACATTCTAAAAGATCTACATTTTTTATTCCCCTCCCCAACATTTTATGTTTTTGATGCCATATTTTACATCTTCATGTTTATCCCTTCACTGTTTATTGTAGTTATAGTTGCTTTCTTTTTTGTTAATTAATTAATTTATTTATTTATGGCTGTGTTGGGTCTTCATTTCTGTGCGAGGGCTTTCTCTAGTTGTGGCAAGCGGGGGCCACTCTTCATCGCGGTGCGCGGGCCTCTCACTATCGCGGCCTCTCTTGTTGCAGAGCACAGGCTCCAGACGCGCAGGCTCAGTAATTATGGCTCACGGGCCTAGCTGCTCTGCGGCATGTGGGATCTTCCCAGACCAGGGCTCGAACCCGTGTCCCCTGCATTGGCAGGCAGATTCTCAACCACTGCGCCACCAGGGAAGCCCCTATAGTTGCTTTTATAATTTTTTCATCTTTTAATCTTTGTACAAGCTTATTTAAGTGGTTGATCCTCAATCCTTACTATACATCTGCCTTTTTTTAGTGGATTTTTCTTTTCCTATAGATTCTTGCTTCTTGTTATAGCCTTTTCTCTTCCACTTAGAGAAGACCCTTTACTATTTCTTTTAGGGTAGGTTTAGTATTGATGAACTCTTTTAGATATTGCCTGTCTGAGAAGTTCTTTATCTCTCCTTCAATTCTAAATGATAATCTTGCTGCATAGAATATCCTAGGTTGCAGGTTTTCCCATTTCAGCACTTTGAATATATCATGACACTCCCTGCTGGCTGCAAAGTTTCTGCAGAAAAATCAGTTGATAGCCTTATGGGGGATCCCTTGTATATGACTCTCTTTCTCTTGCTGCCTTTAGCATTCCATCTTTTTATCCATAAGATGACAGGGTTGATCTTTATGGCCATGTCCACCTCTAATTTCTCTCATTTCCTAGAGGAGGAAGCAAGCAGGGTTGGGGGGCCACAAAGGGCCACAGTGGTCTGGCAGACAATGTACCAACAAATTCCCGTAATGACAGGTCTCCCATTCTAGATAAGTCTGCGATAAAAAAACAGGTCCTCCAACAGCATGCCTGTATTTTCCGTGGCTACATCTGATGGGCAATGGGTGGGACGTGTTGTTCTTGGTCCAGATGAGACCATAGCTGATGGCCTCCCAGAAACAACCGGGAAAATCTTCAAAAGGAATAGTTAGAATCTGAAAGAGATTGAGACTTGGCCTGAGGTAGAAGCGTAAGAATGAGCAGCACAAGGGGTCTTGGTTAAGGAAGGGATATGGGCACATTTGGAAGATTCCAAAGAGGTTAAATGCTGGACCGCAACAAGAGGCTTTAGACGTGCAATGTGATAGCGTGACATTAGAAGGTGGGCTTGCCAAGAAAGTGGTAGGCATTGTACTAGGACCTTATATTATCTCATTTAATCTTCAAAACAAGAAATTACAAGGTAAGTCTTATTCTCCTTATGTATGTATGTATGTACACATTGAACATGAATTCAAACAAAACACTCTGAGGGGCTTCATGTTTGTGACTTCCAACATTCACACTTATGTGCATGAATGCAAAAAAGACTGGAAAGGAATATACCAAAATTATACAATTATTAGCATAATTTTAACCATTTCAATTTTATTTTCCTTACCTCTTTTCATGTTCTAAATTCTCTCCATGTATTTCTTTTTATGATCAGAAAACTCATATGATTTTTATCTATCTGTTCATCCTTTTATTTCCCCATTTAGAAGTTGTGAAAACTGAGGTTCAGGGAATGACTTGCTGGGGGTTGTACTGTTAGTAAATAACAGAGCCAGGAATTCAAACTCGGGTCGGACCAATTCGCAGCCCTGGGCAGAGTCAAGGCTGGGTGTAAAGCTTTGGTTGGGGCTCAGAGTTTTGTTTGTTTGGGGCATTGGGCTCCCTCCTGCCCGCCCCCCATGCACGCGTGTCTGTAGGCCTCCCTGCCTCTGGTCTCCAACAGTGGGGGTGTCTCATCTTCCTTCCCTCCTCTGTGTGAGGACAGTCAGCTATCTGTCCTGGAGCCAAGGACAGGATATCAAGGGCTCGGACTCATTTTACTTCCTGAACAGGGAAGTGGCCTAGCTCTGTGGAAACCATCAATTCAAGGGGGATGTATTTAGCTGCCCTCCCTAGTTGGCAGCGGGGAGGCGGGCAGGGTCCTGTCAGCCAGAGGATGCAGGCCCAGCTCCAAAAGGGTTTTTGTCTGAGGCTGGGCCCCAGGCCAGAGTGACATTCTTTGGTGGAGGCTGCCAGGCCACTGCTGAGAGGGGCACCTGTGGGCCAGGGAGGGAAGGAGTGAGAGGCCCACCTTTCTTCCAGAGAGGAGAGAGCCTGGGGGTAGGAATCTGCTGTTCGGGGGCCCCTGGGGTGCTGAGGCCATGCCAGCAGGTGCTTCAGGCTTGAGAAGAGAAGCCGTGACCCAGACTTCCACTGCCCAGAGACATGGACTATTCATTTTTCAGCCTTTGTTACGTCTGAATAAAATCCCAACAAGAGAAAAGAAATCCATTCTTTCCTTGACAGGTTTCTTATAAAAAAACCTGAGTTCACAGACCTATCTAGTGGGAAAAGGTATCCTACTTTAGAATTCTCCTCTTCTTTTTTTTTTTTTCTTTTTTTTCTGCTTTTAACTTTATTTTTAAATTTTTTTTTTTTCACACACACACTAGAATTCTCCTCTTCGAACTCCCCACTTAGTACACAGTCACCGTTTGTGGTGGATGCACTGCCCCGATCCCCTTCGCAGGGTGGTTGCAGCCATCTCTCCGTTGCTGTGAGTGTTGGCTGCTAATGCTCACAGCTGCCCCCTTCTCCGCAGAATCGCCCTCAGCCGTCAGAAACCATCTTCCCCTGGAGGTGACCCTCCTCCAGTCCCCCACACTCCCAGCCACTTGTAGTCAGTGACTGACACAGGGTCTCAAGGAGGCGCCAAGTCTGTGGATCAGTTCATGCCCCGGAGCCCCCCGTGGGATCAGGCTGAGGCTAGGCTGACTGAGTCCACATCCTTACTCAGCTCTTTCTCTGGCCTCTCCTGCTTCTCACACTCCCATTCTTCTGAAGGCCCTTCCTTTACAAGTCTCATGCAAAAGAATCCCCATGTTAGGTCCTACGTCTAGAAAACCTGAGCTCAGACACCCTTCTTTCATTAATTTATTTCTGTAAACAATGTATTGAGCCATGTTATAGATATGTTTGTATGTGCAGGGAACGCAGTTGTGAACCAAATAAACGTGGCTTTGCCCTCAATGAGCTTATATGGTCTAATGGTAGGAGACACATACTAAACAATCATGCACACAAAATACAATTAAGATTATAATTAGCATTGTGTGTCAGAAGTATAGAGTTATGAGTAAATATGACTGAAAAGTTCTAGTAATTTACCTATTGTCTCTCAGCTCCACAACCATCCTTCTATGTTTTGCTCTAAGATGCTGGGGCTGGCACTCTGCTAACTACATTTCCCAGGTGCCCTTGCCCACTGTCTTTTTGCTAGGTTCTGCTAATAAGAGGCACTAGAAGGAAACTGAAAGGCAGAAGGGATGCAGAAGGAACTCACTTCCTGTGTTCTCTTGTTCTTGCCAATCTTTGCATCTGGGGGGTGCCCCCCTCTCAGAGGACTGAGCACCAGCTCTGCAGAGCCCCGACTCCACTGCAGCAGCAGATGGCTCCCATCCCCAGAACCAGCCTGCAGTGCTTCTTTAGATGTTCCAGCAGTAGCTCCATGCATCTAGGTTCTGGGAAATTCACCTCTTTCCCTTGTTCCCTAGTCCTAAGGTTGGCAATTGCTTCCTGCCACTTTTTTCCCCCGGGGTTGCCTCAACATCTCTTTTTGCTCTTTCAGTCCTGTAACACCTGTATAACCACCTCCCTGCATTAAATTCCCTCTGGTTGAAATACCTGGTATGGTTTCTATATTCCTACCCAGAGTCTGACCCATATATGGAGTACTCAGAAAGAAGCTCAATATGGTTGTCAGGCTGGCAAGAGCAAATGTTTCCAAGAGTTGGCTTGAACAGGGACACAGGAAGCAAATTCCCACGTTGTGTCATCTGTCATCCTGTGATTACTCACTAGGACCGCTTCCCTTCTCGACCTCCTCTGGACCACACAACACATGAGGAGAAAAAGAGATGGTGACTTGGACAGTAAACATCATTCACTAGTCGCCAGCTGGGCTGAGGAATGAGAGTTAGCTGTCCACCTTCTTTGAACCTGGATATTCTGTGACATACAGCCAATTACCCCATGGCCTTTTTTTGTTCATACATTGATTCCTTCAACACTTATTTTGTGCCAATCCAGTGCTAAGCACCATACATGTATGACCTCAGCTCTCCCAACAACCACATGTCACGGTAGGTGCTATTACAATCTCCATGGTCACATCTGAATGATTAGGGGTATAGATCACATAAGTACCTTGTCTGTTGTTGCCCAAGCAGAGTCTGGGTTCAAAACCATGTGTCTGACTCCTAAGCTGGTGTTTTTCAAGTGATGCTGTACTGTTCTTGTCATCTTAACAAAGATTGTCTATTGGATAGTGGTTCTCAGCTGTTTGTATCTTCTTTCCCACCAACAATTCTTTGTGTGTTTGGGGGTAGTGAGGATTAAAGGTGAGGTAGAGATCGGTATGTGGGAAACAACTCACTCACAGTCACCCAGGTAGGAAGTGCCAGGTCTCAGCCCAAGGTCTAGCTGATTGCAAAAGCCTAAAGCCTGTACTTTTCCTCCACTGCACCACACTGTGCCATGCAGTCTGTGATATACTCATCCGAGCAACTGATCTTCTTCAGGCAGCCACTATACACCAAGCATCGTGTAGGAGTGCCAAAGTTCATCTCCATTGCCCGAAGACGGGATAGATTCTGACATGTAATTTTATGTGCCAGAGCTCCCTGGAGGATCAGGTGGGGCTGTTTCGAGAGAGGAAGTTCCAGATTCTTGCAGCAGACAGAGCCTCTGCCCAAGGCTCCATGTAGAGTCAAGCATATCATCCACTGCACGCTCCGGTGCAGACCATCCGCTTTGTAGGATGTGTGAACAGTATTCTTGTGACTGTGAATGGCAGCCCAGTATCTGCCTCACAGAAACATGGAGGCCAGAAAAGCACTGCAAAGTCAGTCATCCATCCACCAAAATGGACGTTTAGAGAGTCTGCCCCAGGGCCTATGGGCACCTCTTGTCTCTGCTTTCAAAGAGGCTTGAAGTTCATTTATTAGGGGAAACCAAGCAAAGCAAAGGTAATAGTACAGAAGAGCAGGCAGATGGGGACATAAGTGAAAGAGCACTGAACTTGAGGTTAGAAGACTAGGCTTTCAGGCTGGCTCGGCCACCAACCAGCCTCCTCAGTTTGGGCTCAACTTTGACAGTTTCCTTGGCTCCCTTTGAAACAGGAGGGAAGAGGGCAGGGCACAACCTTTTAAAGAATGACATAGCTTGAGGACACAACATAAACTGATTAGAACCAAATAGGTCCAAGATGTCAGACTTCCACTAGACCTTGAGCCTCAGTATACCCTCATTGTAACACATCAGTACGCTAAATGACACACCCACAGGTGCCATGACAGTTCCAAGGCCAACCATAACGGTCAAAAAGTGGGCGGTGGCCCAATTCCTGGAAATCCTTACCCCTTCCCCAAAATAGCCGGAATACTCATTAGCCTATGAAATTACCCACCCCTATAAAAACTGACAACCCCATACCCTAGGGCCACTCTTGCCTTCTGAGATGGCCCACACTCTGTCTGTGGAATGTGTTTCTCTCTAAACAAATCCACTTCTTACCTATCACTTTGTCTTTCACTGAATTCTTTCTGTGATGAGACATCAAGAACCTGAGCTTCATTAAGTCCTGAGACCAGGTGTGTGATCTCAGTTAAAAGACCGTGGGTTCAAGTCCCAATCTGAGTGGCACGGTTTTACCGGCTCAAGCTTGTCTTCTGCCCTCATCATGAACTTCAGACTGAACTTCATATAATCTGATTCTTCAGTTTGACCCCAACATCCTTCTTTGGGCAGTGCCCTTGGGTCTGCCTCAGGCCCCTTCTCTGGCTCTGGCCCTACATCGACAGTACCTGAAAAATGGGGAGATATTTCAAAACCGTAAGGTCTTATTGGTGCCCGGCAACCAAAGCACATCTTCTTGGTTTCGTTGTGTGGCCCAGATCCATCTGGGTGGGCCTGCACAGGTCACATTTCCCTCATGGTCTTGTGGGTAAAAGGAACATATCTTAGGTCAGTTTTTCCCAGAAGCAGACCCTGAGCCAAAGATTTGCGTGTAACTAATTCATCAAAGAAGACCTCCCAGGAGAAATGAGAAAAGGAGTGGAGGAAGCAGGACAGGAAAGAGGAAGAAGGTAGGAAAGGGTGTGATTTCAGCTAACGTCCCAGCCTCACCCATATCCCCTGGGGGAACTCGAGCATAAATTACACCTCAGAATTTGTCCCAGCTCCAGTCAAAGGAACTGTACCCTTGTGCCCCAATGTTGCCCGCCCATTACCCGAGGGCAGTGCTGTGAGGAAAGTCACAGGTGTGATCAGTTCGCCTACAGTGGTGAGGGATAGGCACGGACAGTCCGCTGGTCCAAGGGACCTGGGGGTTCTGGGTGGGGCACCAACAGTGTCCATCACGGAGTCAACTCTATTAATCTCTCATTCCAAGAGTGATCACCAAGAAGGCTTCAAAAAGTAGGAGAGGGGAGACTTTAGTTCACTAATGTTTCTTTGGTCAAATCCAAATTGTTGACCTCCTGTACTCCTTCTGAATTCCAGATTCTGACCAGCCCAGATGGTTTCCTCTTTCATTTCAATATCGGCCTAAACAAAACCCAGCTAGATTGATCCGCAGCAAAAACAAACCAACACAAAAGCACAGCATGCTTCCCTAAGCCAAATAGAAATGATTTTTTGCATAATCTGTTCTTTTTTTTTCTGGATATCAACACATCTGCTTGCCTCCAAACCTTGGTAATCAAGTGCTCATTATATGACGGTCCCATCAGTGAGTCTTTGTTGAGTATTTTGAAAGGTACTCCACACTTCCTCCTCAAAAAGATACCCTCTCTCTACTTACTATCAACAGCTGATGCAGGATGCTAAAGAAGGCACAGTTTAGGCATGGACAACTTTCAGGTTAAAAATTTTTAAATGCCATATAAATAGCCCATCAAATTTAACTTTTCAGTGTGGGAGTACAATTTATAATTTACTCATCAAACATAAAATATCCCCCAAAGTGCCAAATTTTAGACCAGTGGTTTTACAGCCAGGGCAATTCTGCCCCCCGGGGGATACTTGGCAACACCTGGAGACAGTTTTGGTTGTCATTAAAGGTGGGGGAGGGGTGTGCTGCTGGCATTGAATGGACAGAGACCAGTGATGCGGCTGAACAATGCACAGAACGGCCACCACGACTGAGAACTACCCAAATGTCACTAGTGCTGAGGCTGAGAAACCCTGATCTGGACTGTTTTATTTCGTGTGAATTTTACATTGATTCTCTCTATCTAGGCCTATTTTCAGTCATCTGAACTTCCCAAATCCCAGTGTTTGAATAGTTTTGAGCACCAGTTAAGGGTAAAACGCTGTCCCAGGTGCTCTTGTATTGACTTTTGTGGTATTACTGAATTAGGAAAATAATGATTCACTTAGGGATGTTGAATGCCCTCCATCTGAGTTTTCTGAGTTCCAGCATCAGGGCCCTGCACTCAGTAGGAGGTCCCATGCTTGGAGCTTAATGCTCTGCAGTAGTGGTCTTGAAATTCTTAATACTTTTGTCTTTGAATTTGTGTTTTGATAGCAACGTCTGATGGGACAATGACGTATGTCCCAGGCTTGGAGCCTCAGCTCCCACAGGGTCCTGTTACCTCGCACCTGCCTGGTTGCCCACTCTTCCGCTCCCACCCAGTGACACTGCTGCCCTTTGCCCCTGACAGGGGATGAGAGTGCATAGAGTTGGGTGGGGTGTGTGTACTCCATGCACTAAGCCAGGGGCAGGGCCTGAGGAGCCTGTGAGGGTCTGCAATGCCCCAGAAGTAACCCCATGGCCAAGGGAGTGTGACGTTAAATAGCAAATAAAAAGCACCATGTGTTATGGACTGAATATTGGTGTCTCCCCAAAATTCGCATGCTGAAGCCCTAATTCCTCAATGTCGTGGTATTCGGAGGTGGGGTCTTCGGGAGGTAATTAAGTTTTGATGAGGTCATGAGGATGGGGCCCCCACGATGGGATTAGTGTCCTTATAAAAAGAGGAAGAGGGAGCAGAGCTCACTTTCTCTCTCTGCCATGTGAGGAAACAGCAAAAAAGTGGCTGTCTGCAAACCAGGAAGGGGGTTCTCACCAGGAAGCAAATCTGCTGGCACCTTGATCTTGGATTTCCCAGCTTCCAAAACTGTGAGAAAATCTACTTCTATTGTTGAAGGCACCCAGTCTATGATATTTTGTTATAGCAGCCTGAGCAGACTAAGACACCATGACAGGTTGAGGGAGAGACAGTGGAAGAAAGTTAAAAGCTTTTTCTCTTGCTTTTTGAACATCAGGGCCTAGCGTTTCCGTTTCGCACAGGGTCCCGCGAACTCTGCAGCTGGCCCTGTCTAGGAGGGATAGTCACTGCTTATCACCGTTCTTTCTTTCTAAACAAAACCTTCCTGGCGAGTCTGAGGCTTCCCTTTTATTCTAGAGACATGAAGTCTTCCCCCAGCAGTTTTCGGAGGGAGCTTCAGACCAGATCATTAATACATCTAACACATCATTGAATTTCTTAATACCAAAGTTACTAAAGAAAAATAAAAAGGTTTTAGCAACAGCATTACTTTTTTTTTTTAATATTTATTTATTTATTTTGGCTGCGCAGGGCCTTAGTTGCGGCACGCGGGATCTTTTTAGTTGTGGCATGCGGACTTCTTAGTTGCAGCATGCCTGTGGGATCTAGTTCCCCGACCAGGGATCGAACCTGGTCCCCCTGCCTTGGGAGCATGGAGTCTTACCCACTGGACCGCCAGGGAAGTCCTGCAACAGCAATGGTTTGAATTTCCTTTCACATAATTGTGTATGTATAACTAGGCAACTCATTTTGAATCCCCTGGGCTTCTGGCTTTTCTTCTTTTATTGCCTTTGGCATCTTTGGACCAGGCCTTAGGTACCTTGGAGAGAACTTTCTTGCCTAGGATTGGTGGAACGCCTAAGGATAGACAGCTGGGTCTTCACTGAACTTACAGGAACAGCTGTGGTTTGCGCCTGTCTGCTAATTACGTTTGTCTGTGGCAGAATGTTGTCTCTTATTGGCTTTCATTGTAACATCCCTCCTGGTGGTGAGCTTGTGGGGGAACCATGTAGAGCACCTACCCTCCTGTAGTCACTGGGGGCTACTGACATTCACCAAAAGTTCCTGATGATGTAGCACGGCTACCTTGGCTTTGAACACGTCTCACTGGTGGGCAATACTGCTATTCTGTTTTACAGACTAAGTTTGTGAGGCATGATTAAGAGGTTAGGAAATTTATTCCTGGTCATATGACCAGCAAATAGCGGGGCAAAAACTTGAGCTCAGTCCTGATTCTATCGGGTTGGCCAAAAGGTTCGTTCCGGTTTTTCTGTAAGATGTTATGGGAAAACCCGACTGAACCTTTTGGCCAACCCAATAGAACATGAACTCTAGCCTCTGTGCTCCTCCAGTCCTATGAACGTCCCCTGCTGGCCTCCAGCTCCCCTGTGTGCACTACTAAGAGGACCAGGGGACACCCAACCCCTCTGTCTCATGTCTTATGAAGCCACCTAGCTAAGGGGACAAGTGCAGACCAAATCCCACCCTGTGCTCTGCTCCCCAGGCCTTGGTCTGCCTTCTCCACCCAGAAGAATGGGTGCTTTTATCAAGCTCATCTGCCCACAAGGGATGTCTTTTCTGGATTCACACAACGGCACTGAACAGACAGGCAGGGTATGGAGGGGCCTATGGTTGGTTTTGCTTGTCTTTGACTTCCTGCTGGTTACTCCCAACCCTTGGGTGCCCAGGACCACCCACACCCAGCAGGCACAACTATCAAGAGGCCACACCCTTGACTCTTAGGCCAAAATGGACCCTACTGGTTTCTCAGAATGTAGCCCGAGAACCATCTATGTAGGAATAATCTGGGGGATTGTTAAAAATGCAGATTTCTAGATCTGGATCTGAATGCCGTACAGAGTCTCTCTGAGGGGGGGGCTTGATAATCTGCGTTTTAACAAGTACCCCAGAGCACTTCTCTGCCTTCTAGCAGATTTCTTCCGTGATTTCTGCTGACTGCTCTGCTCTGGCTCTGAGCCCATGGCTGCCCAATTCCACACTAACGCTGGGCTCTGTCCCTGACACTTCTGTGGCCTCGTCTGTCCTCCATGTTTGGTGGGTGTTCAGTCTGGCCTGTGTCAGAAGCCTGATTTTCCTTCTGGGACTCTCCACTCAGCTGGCACCTTTGCGGCTCTGTGCTGCCTCGGGTGGCACCTGGCTCTGGGGAGATGCAGATCCTGGCCCACCGCAGGCCTTGGCTGGCTACTCGGAACCCTGGCTCTTGCCTAAGCCTTTGGATCCTGCTAACTCCTCTGGAACTTCATTTCCAAGTCCCCTCTGGCCTGGTCAACGTCCTGGCCACAGAGACACTCCATCTTACAGTCCCCGTCTCTGTGACACCCTCAGAGTGCACCTTGGTCCTGAGTGTGGATGCCCAGGGGCACAAGAGCTGTGGCAGAGAATACCATACTGGCCAGGGAGGTCTCTCAGCATCCCCTGTCCCCGGTATGTTTTCTTTGCTGTCTCTGGCCCAGGCCTCCTGCCCACAGCCTGTGGTCGCGGAGACATGTAATACTCTGGGTTTCTGGTTTATAGATTTTAGGAACTACAGGGGAAACCTCAATTCTCATATGTGAATCACTCAGAGTAAGTGTTAAGGCTGAAAATACCTTTTTTTTTTTTTAAACAAGTTAAAGAAGCCAACAGTAAAAGACTGGATGTTAGTATTTTAGTGTTAAATATGTCAGTTGGTAGCACCCACCAACACCTCAGCGTGTTATTATAATGATACTAAGTCATTATGGTAATAACCAACATGGTATTTTATAGGTTATTTATATTGTATTTCATTTGAGCCTCATAGAATACTAATGGCTAATAGTTAGTTACTTTGTGCCAGGCACTGCTTTATGACTTTTATGTATGTTAATTCCATGCCAACACAGGGAGGTTAATTAACTTGCCCACAGTCACACAGCTTGTGAGGGGCTTAACCAGGATTGGCACCCAGGCAACCTAGTTTCAAAGTCTGTGTTTAATGACAAAGCTATAACTGACTCCTATCAACCCAGGAAGGTAGATTTTAATATTCCTACCTTACATATGAGGGATCTGAAGATGAAAGAGGTGACGTGACTTGTCTTGGTGAGTCACTGCTGCATTTTTAAGGTGGTGACTTGGGATGTATAGGGCACATCATCTGAATTTTAGTGGTCGTGTTCTTGAGGCCAATGGGGAAATGCCTGAGAGGTTGAAGAGCGTCATGAGAGTGGGTCTGGAAGTCCTGGTGGTAACTTCTAGGGTCAAGGAAATCCCATTTCTTGTTCATTTGGCTGACATTTTAATGCTTTTCTGAGCATGTATTGAGAACCAATTAAGTTCACACTAATGCACATGTTTTTTAAGCTAGGCGTTGTACTAGGCATGGAGGGTACTGAGATGAATAAATCCTAGTCCCTGCCTTCACGATGCTCATGGTTTAGTGGGGAAGAGAGAGAGGAAAAAATCAGGTAATTATTAACAATGATTTACATGTTGAGTGGAAACGATATGAAGATACTATGAGATAATAGCTGAGGAGGTGTGAGGAACCAAGAGAGAAGGGTGGAGTTGGGTGAACACACTAAGGGGAGATTTTCTAGTGAAGTGGTACTAAGGCTAAAAGGGTGAGTTTGCCAGTCAAAAAGTGGGTGGAGGGACATCTGCTTCCATGCATTAGATTTAGCTTATGATGTATCAAGTCTCCTGCCAAGAATAACTGGAAAGGCTAGATTACAAATCAAACAATCAGTCAAACTAAAACAGCTGTTTGAAATGATTGGCGAGCAACCAAGGTAACCAGGACTTGAAAGAACAAGATCATAGAGAAATGAGTGATATTCTACACCACTTTTCCCCTTAAGGCATTTGCAGTTCATCAGGAAAGTTAATTAGAAGACTTTTTTTTAAGAGCTAGAAGTCTAAAAATCTAAGCAAAATTTTTGTCCATCTCAAGGCACTGAGGGAATTTGAGTTCTGCCAAAAAGGAAAGGTCCTGGTAAATAGGCCAGATTTTTAATGAGACCACTGAAAGTTCATGTCCTAAGAGTAAGGGCAATTGGAAATAGATCAAGCCTTACAAAAACAAACTCACACTCAAACCATCTCAATTTCCCATCTGATTAAGGTGATTGTTCTGTACTAACTGCATCCAAGAGGAAGAGTAGTAAAGCCTCTCTGGAGAAATATAACATCCAGATTCTCTACAAGTTTTCAAGAGAATGCCCAGCCTTCAATAAAAAAGTTACTAGATGTTCCGATAAAAGAGAATCAAAAGATCAAAACCCAAAGGAAAAAAAATCAGACAATAGAAATAGACCCACAGATGATCCAGACTTTGAGATTAACAAGCATAGTTTTTAAAATAACTGTGAAATTATTTCAAGAGAATGATGACAAGGTAAAGAATTGGATATATAGAAAAAAGCAAATGGAAGATACAGAACTGAAAAGTCCAATAACTGAAATTAAGAACTTAATAGATGGGTTTAACGGCAGATTTGGCATGACAGAAGAATAGATTAGTAAACTTGAAGAGATAATAGGAAATACCCAGATGTAAGCACAAAGAAAAACTACATGAACTACAGAAAAGAAAGAGAGAAACATATAAATGTGGTAAAAAATCTAAAATGTAAGCAATTAAAGTACCATAAGAAGAAGGGAGAGAAAAGGGCAAAGAAATATTTGAAGATATATAGGCTGAATGATTTTCTGGAGAATTAAACTACCTTAGGTCCATTATCCCATTTGATCTTCATGGCAATTTTGTGAAGGCTAACAAAAGATATTATTATATACATTTTACATTTATTATTATATCTCAGAGAGGCTAAGGATCTTCATTCATGTGTTTAAAATGAAGTCATTCATTTACTCAGCAAACATTTATTGACTGGCATCAGTTGCAAACTTGTTAAGCAAAGCAATAAAGAGCACTGGAAATAATAAATATGGGAGTAAGTATCAATGAATTTTTCTTATTTTTAATTAAAAAATAATCAACTGTTTAAGCAAAAAATTGTAGATCTTATATGTGGGAGCTTAAATATGACAATAAAAGTACAAAAGACAGAAGGGAGAGAATGAAAGTGTATTCTTATCAGCTCCTTACATTACACATGAAGTTTTATAATACTATTTAAAGACAGAATGTAAGTCAAAGATACATAATATAAAACCTAGACCGACCACACAAATACATTCAGTAATCCAAAAGAAGGCAAGAAAGGAGGAAAAAAGGAACAAAGAACAGATGGGATAAATGGAGTATAAATAAATGGTTGACTTAAACCCAACTATATCAATAATTACCTTAAGTGTAAATGGTCTAAACACTCTAATTCAAAGGCAGATATTGTCAGACATAGTTTTAAAAATCCAGTAAAATGGGTGAAATTTTAAAAACCTGACAATCCCAAGTATAGGCAAAAATATGGAGCAGCTAGAACTCTCATATATTGTTAGTGGGGGTGTAAAGTGGTACAACCACTTTGGAAAACTGGTTGGCAATACCCATTAAAGCTAAATGTATGTATGTCATGCAATCCAGCAATTCTACTCAGCAGAAATGCATACACATGTTCACCAAAAAAAAAAAAAAAAAAAAAAAAAATAGTAAAAGAATGTTCATAGCAGGACTTTTGTAATAGTTAAAACCTGGAAACTACTCATATTTTTTTCAATATTAGACTGAATAAATAAATGGTGGTATATTTATGTGATAGAATACTATAAGACAAGAAAAAAGAACAAATGGCTGCCATATGCAACAACATGGGTGAATCTCACAAAATAATATTAAATGAAAGAAGCCCAGATAAAAAAGCATATACTGTATGATCCTGTTTAAATAAAGTTCAAAATTGGGCAAAACAAATCCATTTGGAATGAAGTCAGAATATTGGCTACCTTTTAGGGGATGGTATCTGGGAGAGGCCAGGAAGGAGGCTTCTGGACTGCTGATGATATTCTAATCCTTTTCGTGCATAGTCGTTACTTGAGTATGTCAGTTCTAAAAATGCATCAAGCTCTAAATTTAGAACTTGTCCACTTTGCTATATTCATAGCATATGTCAATAAAATGTTACCTATTAAAAAATGGGGATGAATGACATTCCAGGCAGGGGAGATAGCATAAGCAAAGGCACAGAGGAATAAATAATACGGTGTGTGGAAAATTACAGGTGGCTGGATGTTGCTGGAGCATAAAATGTGAGGTAGGTTATAGCAGGGCTTGGGGAAGATGTCACAGTGGCAGCTCATGGAAGGCCTTGTGTGCCCTGCTAAAGAGTGTGAATGGTCTTCTGAGGTCAGTTAGACGCTGAAAGATTCTAAGCAAGAAGTGACATATAGGATTTGGAATTAAAAAAAAATCCTAATGTCAATTGGCAAAGAGGGACAAAAATAGGTGCAGGGAGACTAGTTAAGATGCTCTTGAAAAATCCAGATGAGAGATGATGAAGGATTGAATCAGGGCAGTGGTTGCGGGGATACAAAGAGAATAGACTTCAGCACTATTTAGGAGACAATATTAGTAAGCCTTTATTGAATGTAGGACGTGAAAAAAAGTAGACTTGAGGATGATTCCTAAATTTGTAACACAAATGACTGCATGGCTGGTGGTTCCACCAAACGAGGCAGGGAGCATTCAGGAGTTCAGGGCGGGGGCAGAAGACTAGTTTAGCTTTAGACAGTGCGGACAGGTTTACCAGATAAGGTGGCACTCAAACTGAAGGGGATTCTTGGGGAGTTATTTTGGGGTCCCGTTACCTGGAATTGATGACCAATTTAAATGCCAGGTCTCTGATGTTCTCTACAATTACTGCTTGGTTTTCTTGCCTTTTCTGGCTGTAGTGCACATTCAAGACACAAAGCCATGGTTGTCAGCAGCAGATCCAGCAGCGCGGCCGCCCTGGGGTCTGAAAGACTTCATCTCGCTTTCCTCCGCGGCTCCAGACAAAGGCCGTCTTATGCGCCATCTATTTCAGTCATTTTTATGAGTGCTGTGGAATATTTTCAAGCTATCCCTTTTAAGCATTATCTCTTGGCAGTTAAGAAAATAGATCCATTGCAAGCACTGGGGTTTCTGAAAAGGGGTTTAAAAATAGCTCAGGGCACTACACAGCTGCAGCTATCGGGAAATTGAGCCCTTTGCTTGCACTTTTGCCGGTTTCTATTTCAACCTTGCAGCTGGAAACCGGTAGCTCTTCCTCTGCTGGGAACAGATGCAAAAAGAGGAAGGAATGGGCCAGGACCCTCTCTTGACTTGGGGTCACACTTGGCATCTGTGAATGCTAAGAGGCGCTGGGGTAATGGAGAGTGGGCGTACCAAACTCTTGGGTTTGAAAAAGCCTATTCAATATTATGATATATCTTTATATTTGGAAATGAAAAAAAAAAAGAAGCCTATTGGTTTTGTCATGTAAATTATAGGAAGCAGATGGGATAAAATCCTCTTGGCCAATAGGGATAGGCAGAAAATGCATTGACTGATAACAATGCTCTCCCGGCAGTCTCTCTGGAGGTGGTGTTATCGTCATTCCCACCTTGTAGGTGTGAAAACTGAGGAAGGGAATGGTTGAGGGACCTGCTCCTGGTCACAGAGCCAGGGAGTCAGGGAGGTGGGATTGCAGCACAGACTCCAAAGCCCCCGCTCTTAGTTATTGCTCTAGATTGTCTTTTAACTGGGGGTGCATGAGATTTTAAAGTTTCTCAAAAGGGAGCATGGATGTTTAAAAGAAGAAAAAGCTGGGACTTCCCTGGAGTCCAGTGGTTAAGACTCCGTGCTACCACTGCCGGGGCGGTGGGTTTGATCCCTGGTGGGGGAACTAAGATCCCACATGGTCCGTGATGCAGGCAAAAAAAAAAAGCCAAGAATTAACATGAACAAATCTCTATTCTAAGCATCAGCTCTACCATGATGCCACTCAATAAATGTTTGCTGAGTAAATGAATGACTGCATTTTAAATAGATGAACAAAGACCCTGAGCCTCTTTGAGACTCCAATTCTTCATCTGTAAAATGGATGTAATAATATCTTTTGGCAGCCTTCACAAAATTTCTGTGAAAAGATCAAATGGGATAATGGGCTAACTGGAAGTAGATTAATACCCTGGAAAATCGTTCAGCAGTTAACTCAACCAATGGTTAGTGAGCACTTACTATGTGGCAGGCACTGTTCTAGGTGCTGGGGATACATCAGTGCACCAAGTAAGCAAAGTCCCTGCTCATGTTCTAACAGGGAGAGATGGAAAGTAAACAGGAAATCTAGTAAGTAGGTAAAAATTCTAAAGTATGCTCTAATGATATATACACGTAGGTGATGAGAGCTATGGAACAAAGGAAAAGTAGAGAGGGGTAGGGGTGATTGGGGTGAGGACAAGTTGCAATTTAAAATCAGGTGTTCAGAGTAGACCTTGCTGAAAGGTGACATTGTGTTGACATTTTAAGGTGAAGGTGTTAGCTCTGCAGACTCCCGGGTGAAGAATGTGACGGGTGGTAAAGCAGAGTTATGTCTAAGGTGTCCCAGGCCAGCGGGGCTGGTGCCCAAGAGCAAGGGAGCCAGGGGAAGGTGGTGGGAGAGGAGATTAGGGACTTGATGGGGGGGGTGGGAGGGGGACGCTTTAGGGCCTTGTATGGATGTGGACTTTCACTCTGAAAGAAGTGGGCGCCCCTGGAGGGTTTGACTCAGACGAGTGACATAGACCGGCTTGTTGTAAAGGGATTACTCTGGCTGCTGAATTGAGAAGGGATGTAGGTGGTAATGGTAGAAGTGGGGATATGAGACTAGCTAGCAGGCTCTTCCAGTAATCCAGAAGTGAGGTCGGAAGTGTCGCCTTCTGCACACATTTTGAAGAAAGAGCCAATGGGATGAGATAAGCTAGGTGGACAAGCCAGAGAGTGTGAATAATCCAAGTGGAGAAAGGGGGTCAGGAAGGAGGCAGTGGTCACGCGTGGCAAATACTACGGACAGGTCAGTCTGGCCAGGGCAGTGACTGCCCGTGAGACCTGGCAACGTGGAGGTCGCCGGTGACCTTCACAAGGGCTGTCTCAGTGGAGTGGTGGGCATGAAAGCTGACTGGAGTGGCTTGAAGGAAGAATGGGAGGAGAGAAAAGTTTAAAAATATTTTTTTAACTTTTAACTGCGACAAAATACACAGAACATAAAATTTACCTTTTTTTTTTTTGGCCGCGCCTTGCAGCTTGCGGGATCTGAGTTCCCCAACCGGGGACGGAACCTGCGCCCTTGGCAGTGAAAGCGCGGAGTCCCAAACACTGGACCGCCAGGGAAGTCCCCCAAAATTTACCATCTTAACCACGTTTAAGTGTACAACTCAGGAGTGTTAAGTACATTCACACTGTTGTGCAGCCGATCTCCAGAACTCTTTTCATCTCGCAAAACTAAAACTCTACACCCGTTAAACAACTTCCCATTCTCCCCTTCCCCCAGCCCCTGGCAACCACCATTCCACTTTCTCTAAGAATTCACCACTTTAGATACCTCATACAGTATTTGTCTTTGGAATCATACAGTATTTGCTTCTTTCACTTAGCATAATCTCCTCAAGGTTCAGCCATGTTGTAGCATGAATCAAAATTTCTTTCCTTTTTAAGGCTGAATAATATTCCGTTGGATGTATACACGTTTTGTTTACCCATTCATTCATCAATGGACATTTGGGTTGCTTCCACTTTTTGGCTACTGTGAATAATGCTGCTATGAACATGAGTGTGCAAATATCTCTGTGAGACCCTGCTTTCAATTGTTTTGGGTATATACCCAGAAGTGGAAATGCTGAATGAGGCAGAGAAAAGTTCTGCTGCAAAGGGAAGCATAAAAAAGGGGTGGGGGTGTGTAGCTGACAGCAGAAGTAGGGTCACGAGAAGGTTTTTTTGTTGTTTTTTTTTTTTAATATGGGAGAAATAGCAGCATGTTTTCACTTGATGGCACTGATCCAGTAGAGAGAGAAAAATTGAAAATGAATTGCTGGAGCCGTGTTCTTGGGTAGGTGAAGGAGACTGGATCTTGTGCACAAATGCAACAGCTGGCTCCTTTGGGGCCAAAGGGGGGAAGGCAGAGTCTGTGGAAACAGGTGCAGGAGAGGCAATAGACTGGTGGCTGGCATTTGTGGTCGTTCTCTGGTTACGCCAGTGTTCTCAGTGGACTAGAAAGCAAGACCGTCAACTGAAAGTAATACATAATAATAGCTGCCAACTTTGAGAGCTGGACACTATGCTCGCAGCATTGCTTCATTATCTGTAAGCTTCACAGTTAGCTAGCAAAGTAGCTATCTTTTTTTTTTAATCCTCATTTCACAGATGGAGAGAATGGAGATTCAGAGAAGTTAAGAAACTTGACAAAGCCACACAGCCAATCAGCAGAGGCACTTGTCTTCTCTCCAGGTTTGCTTGACGCTGAGGCCCATACTTTCTCTGCTACACAGCCTAAGATGTTCTCATTCTGTAACACCTGTCCTGTCATGAAACTACAGTATTGATCTTCAGGGACCCAGGGCTCCAGGTCCCCTCCTCAAAGCATTGACTTGATATTTCAACTAAATATCTGTGTGGGATTGATTTGTTGGAGGTGGGAAGGTAATGAAAAGGGAACAAAAGAAAAGGGAACAATTCTAATAATTTTAAGGCACATCTTTTCATTCTCAATCTTGCTATTTAGAACCTGGTTGGAAACACCAGGTCGCTAAGCATCAGTGACCAACTGCTCTCGCATAATTACACTTTGAATCAACTCATCCTTATTACACTAGGAGGTAAATGTTATTATTGTCTCCATCTTACAGACGAGAAACCTGAAACCTTAAATTTCCAAGAAAACGCCTTTGGAAAGTCATAGAGCTGCAATTTGAATCCAAGTCCCCAGCTTCAGAGTTTGTGTCCTTAACCTCTCCATTGTTCCGGTGGTGGGCCTCTCTCCCCAGGGCCCCTGGGCGAGCATCTGCCTCTCGGCCCACATTTTGGACAGTGGGCTGTGGTCCTTCACTCCTTCAGTCTCACTATTCTGGTGACTCAGCCAGGCAGGGGCCTTCTCTTGGGGTGGAAGGGCCTGCTGTAAGAGGACTGACCCAGGCTGAGGGGACATCTCCCAGCACAGCCAGTTTGGCATGATGACAAGAGCTGTGACCTGGATTTAGTAAAATCCTGGCTGAAATCTCATGTTGTACAATAGGGACCATACTTTGTTTTCACAGGGTTGCTGTGATGATTCCAGATGAACATTTATAGCTGTTGAAGGTTCTCGAAGAAGGTGCAGAAGAGAAACCTTCGGACAACACTAAGGTGACTCATTACAACTTAAAGCGATGTCTTCTCTAGACAAATGATCTTGTATTTTTCACTTCCAGATATCTCTTCTGCAGAAACATTGGCTCATGGCCCAGAGGTTTATATACGAGGAAGTTCATTGCAGTTGTGACTGCAATAGAAAAAGATGGGAAATAACCTGAATGCCCCAGGATAGGCAAATGGCTAAATACACATTGTGGTACCTCCATACAATGGAATACTATGGAGCCATTGACAAAATGCCAAGCAAGGTTCTAGAAAGACCAACACGAAAAGAGTCCCAAGATGCAAGGTTAAGTGAACAGAAGAAGTCTCAAAACGGTATAATTTGATCTTATATTTATGAATGGGCTGATATATAAATTGGATTTTAGAATATATACCTACATTTACAATATATAATAATAAGTGCATGTTTTAAAACCCAATCACATATTGAAAATGTATTCCTAACTGCATTGAACAAGGCCTGGATGGATGTGACACCTATTTGCTAACACTAGGTGCCCCTGGGGCAGGGAATGGGATTGGGGAGAGAACAACGAGGGGCAAAAGAGAACTTTCATAGACTCTGTAAATATATTTCGTCCTTAAAAATGTTTTATAGGGAATTCCCTGGTGGTCCAGTGGTTAGAATTCCTCGCTTTCACTGCCAAGGGCGCGGGTTCAATCCCTGGTTGGGGAACTAAGATACTGCAAGCCACGTGGCGTGGCCAAAAAAAACAAAAATAAGTTTTATGATGATGATATATTTGTTTACTACTCATATACCCAAATAAGACTATCAAATAGTGTGAAAAAAATAAGTAACGACTCCTAATGGTGAAATTTCAGGCACCAGTAAATAGATTGGTCCATATTCACTGGGACCCAGGGTCCCTGGGTTCTGTTGGTTCTATTGCTGCCTCTGACACTAGCCGTGTGATTTTGGACAAATCACCTTCTCTCCCTGGGCCCTAGTTTCCTCTTGTAATGAGGCGGCTGAGCTACAGTACCAGTTGATAAGCATTTTTATTATTAACTTCCAAGCATCGGGCCTCTCTTTGCAAATGCATTTTTGTGTGTAGAAGACCAAAATATGAAACAACCCAACAAGAAAGCGTGTCAACAACCCAACCATTTGTGCCCCGGATCCATTATCAGGGCTGACATTTTCTGACTCTAGTTGAAGGCAGGGAACCAAATCTACCAGCCAGAGCTGTACTGCCTCTCAAGTGAGTGGAAAATAACTGGGAAATCTGAAGTGACCGAGAGCTCACGTGTAACAAGTTGCACTAGCAAAATGTTTCCCTGAGCGTTAAGTCCACAGCCTGGCAGCTGTCTGGTAGCTCAGGGAAACACTTGGGCTCCAAGGAGACCATTGCTGTTTCTAGAGAGTTCTGTGAGGACCCCAGGTCTTTGGAAGAACCATCCATGGGTGTTTTTCAGGGGAATCAAGTCCCAGGTTTTCGTGCCCAGATCCTCCAGCCCCAGCTTCAGCCCCTGACCCAGAGCTATGGCTTTGGGATGGCAGCAGGAAGACAAGACCACTGGAGAAAAGGTGGAGGCAAGAGGAGAGGTCAGGTGCAACACACACCGCATTGTGAAATATGAGGAAGGCTCATCGGTGTCCTTCCCCGGCTCTCCAAGGCGCCATCTCGACTTCTGTGGACTTGGCTGCAGCCTCCTCTGGCTGGAACTGGCGTGATAAGGATCGTTTTGTCTCCTTTAGGAGCAGGGCTGGATACCCCACAGTTCTCTGCATCATTAGCGCCCAGGGACTGTCCTGTCCGTGTCCTGAGTTATAACGAGCAGCTCCTCACTCAGAATAAAGCCTGGGCCTTGTGCTCATGGGATGTTATTCACATTTGGCCCAGACTGACCCAAAACTCAGAGGAGGTGGGGATAGAGGGACTGGAGTCCCGGAGGAGGGAAAGACAGATGTGCAGGGCCACTCAGTAGGATTCCTTCCCGGCCCAAGTCTTCTCCATGGGCAGAAGCCAGAGTTTCACACCCCCCTGACTTTTGCTGCCCATCTGTGGGATGGAGAGCTAGGGACCTGGGTGAATGACCAGTTAGAGTCTAAGTTTCCATTCCCAGCAGGGCACACCAGTCTGGGGGTCAGGAGACCTGGCTTCATGTCCCAGTTGGGTCACTTTCTCATTGCAAGGCTAGTCACATGCCTTCCCTGGTTCTCAGTTTCATTTTCTTATGGGGTATTGGATTAGCTACTTTTCAAGGTCTCTGCCAGGCCTACCAGTGACTCTAGATCTAGACTGTAAGAGCCTTGACAGGGTTCTGCTTCCTTAGTAAGACAAAGGGAGTGAGCCACAATGCTGAAGCGTGTGGACCCTGGGATCAGACTCCCCGAGTTTAAATCCTGACTCTCCTTTCCACACTGTGACTCTGGCAGCAAGGTTTTCAATCTCTCTGAGCCTCAGTTTCCACACTGGCAAAGTGAAGGTAAGAATTGCGGTTACTCCATATCATAAGGAATGCAAGCGAGAATCCCCATGGAGCTCAGGACCCAACTCAGTAAATGTTCAATAATCCTTAGCTTATTATTTTGAATTTCTCTAGTCTATTATGGTGCCAAGATCATAGCAGATATTAGCTAAAATTGTTGCTAGATAAAAACATCACACCTTACCTACCAGAGATTCAATTATACCACAGGCCAAATCACATACCCCGTAAAGTTCGTTCATTCATTTGTTACCAATCAATCAATATTCTTTGAATGTCTTAGGTGTGGCATCCCAGACTGAGGATGCAAAGACATCAAGATCTTACTCTAGAATTTACTCTGATACAATCCTACCATAGAACACACTTTACTGAGTAAGAAATATTTGTTGAGCATTTACGGAATTCAGAGAACTGTCCTGGTGTCATTGGGGATTCAATACGATGACCCATTTCCCGCCCACAAGTTTAGAATTTTAAAGGGAAGGAAAAGCACATACTTGTGAAGCAACTTAAAGTAAGTTTCAAGTCCTCCTCCTACGATCCCCAGTGGTGACCAATTTGCATATTTGTGATAAGTGCTGAGCATTTGTGTGCCAGGGACAGGATCTACAGCATTCCATGCAGGAACCCACTCGGCCTCATGAGGCAGTCACTAGTGTTAAACCCATTTCACAGATAAAGGAACTAGTCTCAGTGAGACTAAGTAACTTCTCAAGGGTCACATAGCTGGCAAGAGGCAGAGGTCTGTCCTCTCTCATCATACCCTACTGTATCCGTTTGCTGGGGCTGCCTTTACAAAGTACTACAGATGGGTCACTTAAACAACAGATATTTGTTGTCTCACAGTTCTGGAGGCCGGAAGTCCAAGATCAAGGTGTCAGTGGGGTTGGTTTCTTTGGCGGGCTGAGAGGAAGAATCTGTTCCGTGCTGGAGAGAAAAGTCTCAGTGGTGCCAGCCACTCTCCCCATTGGGATGGACCAGCTGGCATGACAGGAGGGCAGGTAGAGAAGGCGACAGGTCACCTTCTGCGTATCAAAGTGTAACTGCAACAAGAATGAGAAAACAATGGCTACCGATTGATGAATTATTGTACTCCAGGCACTGAGTAAGGTAGTTTGCATGCATCATCTATTTATTCTGCACAGCAACCCTAACAGATAGATATTACCTTTTCATTTCCTAGACGAAAAAACCTAGATTCATAGAGATTAGGTTCTTGTTCAAAAAAACTGACCCCAAGGCTTAACCAACATGGTGTCTGGCATTTAACAATTATGAAACATTAGTAAATATTATTTTACTACATGGCCTCCTTTCCCATGGAGCTTTTGGGTTAGAATAACACCCTTTTCCCCTTCCCTCTATTCTGGTTGATTTGGATCCCTGCCTGGGCCTGATTAGTTCATACCCTGGGGCTGTGGATGAAGCTGGTGAGTTACAAAGACAGTAGCCACAGGCTATGTGCCTTTGGAACAAAGCTGGGCAGGGCCACGGAAGAGGAAACCTGCCCACAGGGCCCACCCAGGGCAGTTTTCCCTGAGCTGTGGGACCTTTACACACTCCGCTCCCGGCGCAGGAGTGAAGTGAGCCCAAGGTTTTATTCTGGAGGTTGCTCTTGACGTTGCTGAAGAAAACACCATTGTTTTAATTGTTCCAGAAAGTGGGCTGGGACAGACTTTCCCAGGGGCTGAGTCCTGGGTCAGAGACAGAGCAGAGGCTGGGGAGCAGGGCCAGGGCTGGAGGGACCCAAGCCAGGGCCCTCTGGCTGCCTCTTGGGCTCTCCAAATGTTTTTCTGATTATAAAAGTAACTTTACCGATTATTATTTTCTAAAACCTACAAAAGTATATAAAATAAAAAGCAACAGTTCTCCTCACAATCCTAGCCATAGGTTTCCACAATTATTCTGTTCAGAAATAAAAATTATATACACATATAGTCAATAAGAAGGATCATATCATTCTTCATCTGCTTTTGCCACTTAATGATATGGGCACATCATGTTCTGTCTATACAGAATGCAGTTCTATTTAATGGCTGTACAGAGTTTGATTGTTTCATTGTGTGGAAAAAGCACAATTTATTTAACTGGAATTTACAGACTTTTATATTGTTTCCTATTTGTGACTCTTAAAATATTGAAATAAAAATTCTTGTATATAAGTCTTTGTCTTCTTGACCAGTTATTCTTTTAGGATTAAGTCTTAAAAGTGGAGTTGCTGTGTATCGGGAAAAAATGAAAACTCTAATTTTAAAAGATAAATGGACCCCAATGTTCATAGCAGCACTATTTATAATAGCCAAGACATGGAAGCAACCTAAATGTCCATCGACAGATGAACAGATAAAGAAGATCTGGTGCAAATGCCATTTGCAGCAACATGGATGAACCTAGAGATTATCAAACTAAGTGAAGTAAGCCAGAGAAAGACAAATATCATATGATATCACTTACATGAGGAATCTAAAAAAATGATACAAATGAATTTATTTAAAAAACAGAAACAGACTCACAGACATAGAAAACAAACTTATGGTTACCAAAAGGGAAAGGAAGGGGGAGGGATAAATTAGGAGTTTGGGATTAATGGATACACACTACTGTATAAAAATAGATAAACAGCAAAGACCTACTGTATAGCACAGGGAACTATATTCAGTATCTTGTAATAACCTATAATGAAAAAGAATCTGAAAAAGAATACATATATATCTGAATCACTTTGCTGTATACCTGAAACTAACACAATATTGTAAATCAACTATACTTCAATTTTAAAAAAAGTGGAGTTGCTGGGTCAAAGGATAAACATATTTAAAATAAAAATTTTGATGTGTATATGTGTATTTCCAGGTTGACCTCTGTAAGTGCTAGATATGGTAACATACCCACCAACACTATTTGAGACGACCTGCTTCCCCTCCTCTGCCTACTAAGCACTGTACGTTGTACATTTATGTCGTATATTAAATTACATTTAAAAAAATCATGAATGAGGTTGACCATATTTTCTTTCTTTCTTTTTTTGGCTATCTGTATTTTTCTGTAGTTGCTGGTGATATTGTTTTTCTCCTGGGGTGTACTCACAGGATCTTGAGGAAATTATAACCTTTGCTTGTATTACCAAGACAGAGATCTTCACATTGCTGGCTTTCAACTGTCTGGGAAAAAGGGACCAGTGACCATAAGACTCAGAGGTCAGTTGTAATCATTCCTTCATTAATTCAGGGCAATTCATTTATTTACTCTTTCATTCACTTGGAAATTATTTCTGTAGTAATCCATTGCTCTGGTTTACTCATTAATCATTTTTTCAAGTAGTTATTGAGCATCTGCTGCCTATGAAATGCCAGATCCCCTGGGGAACTCAGGGAAATCTGCTGTGGTGACTATTCTTCCTGTCTAATGGGGACATCAGTCCTGTAAATGGTGCCCCAGGAATTGTGAGCCAGCAGGGTGGAAAGAACGGTGGGAGAGGCTGTGATCTGGGAAGTCCTCCCAGAGGCAGCATTAGAGGATCAGCAGGTTGGGTATGGAAAGATGCAGAAAGGGTCCCAGTAGGGAAGCAGAGTGAGGGAAGGGAGAACTTCACAGGAGGAGAAAATGGTACAAAGACAAAGGCGGTAGCGTAAGGCTGGCATGAGGGTGGCTGGAGCAAAGGTGCTTCTAAAAGGCGATCAGAGGGAGATAATATGGGATTGGGATAGTGGTATGTGTCTGCTGTGCTAATGCATGTGGACTTTGCTCTGTAACCACCAGGGAGCTAGGGTAGGGCAGAGCTGTGCTTTAGGAAGATGATTCTGGCAGCAGCGCGGAGGACATGTTGGAGGGGAAGAGACAGAGGCAGTGAAGGCTGTTGCAAAATAGCAAAGGTGAGAGATGGAGAGCCTGAGTTATTGAGGAGAGCACTGGGCTGGGAGTCAGAAGAGCTGGGCTCCTCTTCTCACTCTGCTACTAGCTTGTCTATAAAGGGAGCTGCTTTCAGAAGGGTCGGAAGACCATCTCTCAAACAGCATGAACCCAGCTTTGCATCACTCCACGAATCCCCAGCTCTTTGTAGAATATCCGCTGGTCTCAAGGTTCTCCTCCAGGTGTGGGGCAAATAGTGAGAAGGCATGATCACCGGTAGTGAGGAGGGCAGCAGGGGTTACGGCAACACCGCACACGAAGTCTTGCTGGAGGAGAAGCAATGAGCTATTGAGATATTCTTTTTTTCTCCTTCATTCTTTTTGACAGCTGCCAAGCAATTCCATCCTATGAGTGCTCCGTAATTTATTAACCTATTTCCTGATGAATTTCCTGAACATTTGCAAATTTTTGTTATGAACACTGTTGCCATGGAACTCTTGGTGCACTGGATCTTGAGCACAGGTAAGAGCACTTCTGCAGGGCAGGTTCTCGGTGGTGGAAGAGTGTACTTCAGATTGTGAGAGCTTTTACTGAATTGCCCTCCCCAAGGGTCCTCTTTATTATTCGAACAACTAAAGTGAGTTGCAGAGAACTTGTGTCACTTGCCCCCAGACCATATCAATGGTAAGATTTTGCCAGAATTTGAGTCTAGGCAGGTCAGTCTTCAAACCTCTGTTCTCTCCATTACTCTATGCTATAAATTCCTGAAGATCTTTCCACTGTGACCCTCCGATGTTTATTTTTTGCTCCCTCACCCCAGAGCAACCAGCAAGAAAAAACCTTACAATGAAAGGTACCTGTTTGGGAGACAGAAAAGAAGTGGGTCGGGGGTGGGAGGGCTGGAGTTCCACTCTAGGGGTGGCACGGGGAGGGGGACATGGCAACTCCGCAAGACAAGAGTTGGGGCGGTAGCTTAAAACGATGAAGAAAGGCTGAGTTTCTGAGGTGTGAGCAAGGCATTTCAGCCTAAGAGGGAGCCTTGGAGGCTTCCTGGGAGAACAACTGGAAAGTGCCCAGACGGCCTGCACCTTCATCCAGAAAAATCTTTGATAAGGGGTTCTCAGCTCCACATCCTTCCTATTAGCTGAATTACCTGGGGTCCTTCTGACATCTCTGCCCAAAGGGGTGGTGATGAGGAAATGGAGCGCTGGTGTCAATAGCATTTTTCTTGAGTCCCATGGGATTCAGTTATACTTCCTGGCTTCTCTCCCTTTCTGCTCGCCCCCTCCTCCCACCCAGGCTTCCACACACCATCTTCATGGAGACTTGAAGTGACAATGCACGAAGTTGGGGGCTTCCCACAGTGAAATTCAGCCTCCATATGCTGTGCGGTGTCGGATGGGGGGCTGAAGTCAGACAGCCAGGGCTCAAATCCTGGACCTTTGTCTTTGGAACCTAAGGAAAGAGACTCAACCTCTCATCATCCACAAAATGAAGACACCAATAAACCTGGTCACAGGATTGCTGTGCAGGTTAGGTGAAATCGTCATTGTGTTGCATTTTCCAGACACCCCAGTTTGCTGAGATGATGGCTTCTGACATTTGGCACGGAGGTGAGTGAGGATAAAAATAATGACAGCATTGGAGGGATGCTGACCACATGCTAGGCAGAGTTCTAAGTCTTCACATGGCTTGTATTATCTATTTCTCTGTAACAAATTCCCCCCAAACTTAAGTAATAGACATTAAACATTATTTTATTTTACTCACACAGTTTTTGTGGATCAGGTGTCTGGGAGCAGCTTAGCTGGGTGGTTCTGGCTCAGGGTCTCTTGTGAGGTTGCAGCCAGGATGTCAGCTGGGGCTGGAGGATCATCTGAGGGCCTGACTGGGGCCAGAGGATCATCTGAGGGCTTGACTAGGGCTGGAGGATCTGTTTCTAAGATGGCTCCCTCACACCTCTGACTTGTTTGTGGTGGTTGTTGAAAGGAGGCCTTTGTTCCTTGCCATGTAGACCTCTCCAGAGTTCTGCTTACGTGTCCTTATGACATGACAGCTGGCTTCCCCTAGAGCGAGTGCTTCAAGAGAGCTGGAAGCTGCGATGTCTTTTATGACCTAGTGTTGGATGTCACACTCCATCATTTCTGCAGGATCCTGTTGGTTGCACAAGTCAACCCCATCCAGTGTTGGAGGAGACTAGACAAGGACATGGATACCAGGAGGCGAGGATCACTGAGGTCATCTTGGAGGTTGGCCATGCATGTATTAACTCATTTAACCCCCGAAACATGCTCAGGGAGGTTTAGTTAATTAGAAGAGACAGGTGAAGAAGGAGGTGCTGCGTGGAGGAGACCCATACTTCAGAGGTCCTAGAGGCAGTGCTCCACGCCAGCACCGGCAGCATGGTGCCTTCCTGTCTAATGGCAGCAATGTCGCCAGTGGAGAAGCCTGGTCAGGGGTGGTTCATGAATTGTTCCTGGCTCTGTCGCTTCCAAGCCAGACTCTTAGGCCCTGCTGGAGATTCTGTGAGCGATCAAATATAATATGCTTGACTGTTGAACTAGTTGGAGAGCGCTCTACTACCTGCAATGACTGTTACAAACAGTTCAAAGGGCAGGGGACGTATCTTTCTTGTAGGCTGACTATAATGAGTATGAGGGAGACATTAGGGTAATGTGATGACCCCAGTGCCGCACCATCTTAGGCTTTACTGGCATAAACATAGCACCTAGAATAAAGGAGATGAGAGTGTATTTCTATTCTGTACTGATCAGAAGACGGTAGGAATATTATGTCTAGAGGCTAGTTTTTTAAAGAGGGACAGTGACAAAATTAAACATGCCCAGAGGAGAGAGGCCGAGATGGTGGGGGAACATAAAGCATATTCCCTGAGGTGTAGGGGATGTTTTCCCTGGAGAGGAGAAGACACTGAGGGGGCCATGGAAGCTGTTTCCACATATGTGAAGAATTCTCTTGTGGTGTCATAGTACAGACGGTTGGACAGACTCAGGTTCAAATCCTGGTCACTTCCTCTATGTGACCCTGGGCAAGGGCCCTAGTTTCTCTGAGTCACTTATGATAACACTTGGCACAAAGGAAATGCTTAATAAGCACAGGCCCCCTGCCTCTTTACCCTCAGCACCAATGAGGGTATAAGAGGCAGATTTGCATTTGGTCTGAATATGTAATACAGGCAGTGAGTGCCTTGTCCTTGGAGGAATCCAAGCACAGGCTGGATGACCCCCTGGACTATCCTCATCAAGCCCTTCTGCAAGGCTGTGTTCCAAGCAAAGCATGTTATATGCATTTTCTCACTTATTCCTTTTCGCAATCTTATGAATTAGGCATTATTACGTCCATTTTACTGATGGGGAAACTGAGGCTCGTTGAGATTAAATAGCTTGCCAAGTGGCAATGTCAGAACTTGAACCCAGCTTTCTCTGACTCCACAGCCTGTGCGTGGTACCATTCTAAGTCTGCTGAAGGTGGAAGAGGGAGGGCAGGGAGGTAAGGGTGGGGGAGGGCAAACATAGGAGGTACTGGCACAGATGCCCTCTAAGATTCTAATTCAGAGCTTCAAGACACGTTGGTTTCCTCCTGGCTGTGAAACAAAGTTTGTGGCTCAGGCCAGACTCCCAACTCCCTGCAGAATGTCTGGCGCACAGCTTCAACTTCTTGCTCCTGCATGCCTGGGAGGAAAGAGGCAGTGCAGGGGCCGAATGCTCCCTGAATGCCACGGCAGGCCCTCACAGTGGGGCCCCAGCGGCCAGCATTGTGCAAGCAGGAGAAGCGGGTCCTGGAATCCTTTCTTTTCCAGAGAATTTATGTGCAGGACAAAAGGAGCCATTATCCCCAGGGCTGCCGCGGCTGCTGCCCAGGCCTGTGGCCCAGGTGTCACATGCTGTCCCCATCTCTCAGCCTGCTTTCTCCCTTTGTCTGCGGGAACACAGAGGCTTGGTCTCTGCTCTCTTCTCTGACACCGCCCCAGCCCCCTTCAGGCTTTGGACCCTGGCCACTGCTTTTCTGAAATGAACTTGAATCCTCAGTAGGCTTGGAGACACTACAGTTAGCTCTGAGGGTGAAGGACCGGGTTTGGCTTTGGGATGCTGCTGCCTCTGGCTCCCCACTCTAGCATGTGCCCAAACCTGGACCCCAGCCCCGTCAGGCGTGCCCTGGCACTCTGCATAGTTTTCACCAGGCTCCTTCCTCTGTGCTCCTGTAGCACCGGGAGAGTTGACTCACTTCAGCTGTTAATGCCATGGGTCATGCAGTGTGCTGGTTGCAAAAGGGGTCTCTTGGGTCAACTCCCAGCCCTGCCGCTTACCAGCTGTGTGACCTTGTCATTTACCCTTCCCGGGCCTCAGCTTACTTGCCTATGAAATGGGGATGACTGGGCTGCTGTCAGGATGATGTGACTTTACTGTGGTCACTAAAGCCCCTGGCACTGGTGAGCACTTAGTAGACATGGCTGTTACCATCATGCAACAAAACATGGATCCAATGCCCTCTGCGTATCGGTATCTAGGCTTGGCTGGGGAGACACAAAGCAGAACAAGAGAGATGCAGCCGTGCTGCTCAGGGAAACATGCAAAACAGGAACCTGGGAGACTTCGCAGCCCCTGGAATACAGGTGGTGGGAGAATGAAATAATGCCATTTGCTGCAACATGGATGGACCTAGAGATTATCATACTAAGTGAAGTAAGTCAGACAGAGAAAGACAAATATCATATATCACTCATGTGAAATCTAAAAAAATGACACAAATGAACTTATTTATAAAACAGAAATAGACTCACAGACATAGAAAACAAACTTATGGTTACCAAATGGGAAAGCAGGGGGGAGGGATAAATTAGGGAGTTAGGATTAACAGATACACATAACTATATATAAAATAAACAACAAGGTCCTACTGTATAGCACAAGGAACTATATTCAGTATATTGTAACAACCTAAAATGGAAAAGAATCTGAAAAAAGAATATATATATATATATATATATATATATACACGTTTAACTGAATCACTTTGCTGTATACCTAAAACACCGAAAATCAACTATACTTCTATAATATAATTCATAGACTAAAAACAAGCAAACCAACCAAGAACAGAAACTTTCTATTGAGGCCACACCCATCTCTACCCCATGTCTCAGCTTCCTTTTCTAGAAAATTTCCTCCAAAGACTAGCCTGTCCCCAGACTCTACCTCCTCTCCTCCCATGCTCTCCTTGGTCCTCTCCAATCTCCTTTCAGCCCCACTAAACTAACACGATCAAGGTCCCCATGATCTCCATTTTGCTCAAACCATTGGAAAATTTTCATTCCCATTTTACTAAAGCTTGGATTGTGATTTGACCACCTGATCACTTCCTCATTGTACTAGTTTTCTATGACTACCATAACAAATCGCCACAAATTTAGTGGCTGAAAACAAAACAGCTCTGTAGGTTAGAAGTTGGGGGAAGGGGGGGTCTCACTAGGCTAAAATGCAGGCAGGGCTGTGTACCTGTCTGAAAGCTTTAAGGCAGAATCCACTTCCGTGCCTTTTCCAGACTCTAGAGGCTTCTAGAGGCTGCTCACATTCCTTGGTTTGTGGCCCCCTTCTTCCATCTCCAAAACCAGCAACACTGAATTTCACCAACCATTCTTCACCAACCATTCTTCACCAACCATTCTTCTGTAGCCACAGCTCCCTCTGACCTCAGTCAGCAAGGGTTCTCTGCTTTTAAGACCCACCTGGATAATACAGCATAATTTCCCCATTAAGGGCCAAACCTTCATCACCTCTGTGATGTCTCTTTGCCAGGTTAGGTACCATATTCACAGGGTCCAGGGATTAGGATATGGATGTCTGTCCAGGGCCATTATCCTACCTACTACACTGATTCTTAGAAATTATCTTCACTTAGCTTCTAGAACTTTACTCTTTCCTTGTTTCTCCCCTACTGAAGTGGTTTCAGCCTCCTTTACTGGATCTTCGTCCTCATCTCAACTTTTTTTTTTTTTTTTAATTTTTGGCTGTGTTGGGTCTTCGTTTCTGTGCGAGGGCTTTCTCTAGTTGCGGCAAGCGGGGGCCACTCTTCATTGCGGTGCGCGGGCCTCTTCACTATCGCGGCCTCTCTTATTGCGGGGCGCAGGCTCAGTAATTGTGGCTCACGGGCCCAGTTGCTCCGCGGCATGTGGGATCTTCCCAGACCAGGGCTCGAACCCGTGTCCCCTGCATTAGCAGGCAGATTCTCAACCACTGCACCACCAGGAAAGCCCCATCTCAACTTTTAAATGCCCCAGGGGCCCAGGGCTCAGTCCTCAGACCTCTGTACTCACTTTCCAGTAATCTAAGTCAGGCTACTTGCCCTCCATATGTCCTTGGCCTCTTGTCTCCAATCCCAATCTCTCTCCTGAGTTCCAGATTCGAAGACTATCAAGACACCTGCTTGACATCTCCTTTCCTGGCTCACAGATGCCTCAAACCTAATATATCCCAAACTGAACTCTAAATTCTACTTAAGTATCTTCTCCCCCCTTAGCTTCCTCACCTTAAGAAAAGGTATCACCATTTAGCTCAGGTCAAAAGCCAGGAGCCATTCGTGAGAAAGTACACTTTCTTGCACTCCACTTCCTAGGTAACAGCAAGTCCTGTTGACTATTCCTTCAAAACAAGGCTGGAGGCCACCCATCCGTCATCAGTGTCACCATCAGCACGCTGGTCCAAGCCACCTCTTCTCACCTGGATTACTGCAACAACCTTCTAAGAACCCTGCTTCCACCTGTGCCCCCCTCCCTGCCACCCTCACCACCTATTCCCCACACAGCATCCAGGGTGAAACTCGTACAATGGAATCGGCATCCCTTTTCCTTGCTTGAATCCTCCGGTGGCAACAGCTTGCCATCCCTTCAAATAACATGCAACATCTCTGGCATCACATCCTAGTCTGTATGACATCTGACCCCTGACATCAGTCCAATCTCTTCTCACACCCATGATCCCCTCATTTTCTGCATCCCAACCTCTTCACACACCATCGTGTGTGTTATTGATGCAAAGTCTTCACATGGCTGTTCCTTTGTTTGGAAGGCTCTTCTCCCAGATACCCATGTAGCTGTTCCCTCATTGCATTCAGGCCTCTGCTCAAACATCATCTCCTGTGAGAGGCCTTTCCTGCCTTAATTTCTTTGTATCATATGTTTACTCTCTCTCTTCCCCACTAGAATATAACCTCCATGAAGACAGGCACTCCATTCTCTTGTTCAATTCTGTACCTGCAGCACCTAAATCAGAATCTGACATAATAGGCACCCAATATATGTTTGTTACCTGAGTGAATGAATGAATGAATGAATGAAAACAGAGACTTTCCTTGGGGAGGAGTAAGTCAGCCTGGGTGGGGAAGGCTCCCTGTCAAGAAGAACATGCAGGAGTCAGAGATGGAGGCAAGGCTTCTGAGGGAGGTTGTGTTCGACCTCCGGCAACAGAGGCTGGCCAGAGGCTGCTCTTGGGGGAAGGCCAGAGGAGGCAGGCGCGCTGATGGAGTCGGTGTGGGGTGGACCCCCAGGGGAAGCACAAAGTTGGTGCCCAGGCTGGCATCCAGCTCAGACACTGGGACTCCTTTCCCTTCCACCTCATCGCCCTGGCCTTGGCAAACCCAGCAGATGGGCTCCCGGCAGGGACCTGCGTATCAGCGGGTACAGGCTCTGCTCGTGCAGGACAACTGCCCAGGCTTCTGCTCTCCAGCCAACACAGGCGTCCAGAATCATGGAATCCTGGATAGTAAAGCTCAGAGGAACCCCACCAGCTAGAGGGCAGCCCTGCAGCCGGGCTGTAGGTGAGCGTGCAATAATTATGCAGCCTAGAGCAGTAAGGAGAACAGTCAAATCAGAGTGGCCAGCCGGCCTCTCACTGTGTGCCAGGAGCATTACTTAGCTTACCCCACCTCATCCTACAACAGCAACTCTGCGAGGAAGGGGCTATTTATCCTCATTTTAAAAACGGGACCTGCAGGCCAGAGAGGTGGAGGGGCTTATCCAAAGTCACACGGTCCAGAAGCGCTGGAACCGGGACTCAGTGCCCCTGCTCCTCCTGTCCCTCTTTCGTGCCCAGCACGCAAATCCCTGCGGGGTAATCAGGCACGGGGCCCCACCTGCACCCTCTTCTCAGGCTGCTTATCAGAGAAACCATTTTTTCTCATGCAGTGTGTTCCACTTGGTGTCTTGTCCTTTGTGTGTTGTTGATTCCGGGCCATTTTGGAATCATATTTTGGTTGCTATTTTGGTAATGAATACACGTCATTAATTCTTTTGACAAACGTCCCCGGTGACCCCGCTCTGTGCCAGGTGGGCAGCGATGAATAATAACTCCAATGCTTACTGAGAAGCGTTTCCTCTGTGCCCGGCTCTGTTCTATGCGCTCTGCATGTGCATACCCTCTCAGTTCTCACAACGACCCTCTGGGGTAGAAAATGTCCTTGTCCCCATTTTTCAGATGAGGAGACTGAGACGCACCAGGTTAGTGAGTGACAGAGCTGAGACAGAAACCAAACCCACCCGACTCCATCAAGCGATAAGGTCTGCGAAAGAGAGGAACGGACACAGGGCTGTAGGGGTGAAGAGGAGGGAGTAACACAAGGGTCCCACGTGAGTGGAAAATAAAGGATGTGAGGGATTCCACCAGGTAGAAGAGACAAGGACATTGAAGAGAGGGACGAAAGTCCAGACAAACGCACGCAGGCCTGAAAGTACCGAGTGGCTTCATATACACGATGGTTTGTAGGCTCCTTGGAGGTAAGAAAAAAGTCTCGTTTACCTTTGTGTTTATCCACTTGGCAGTAAATATTTGTTGAATCTTTAAAAATTAAAGATTTCCTCTAGCTTGCCTCCTAGCTTTTGCGAAAGAAAGACGGAAAAAAGAAACGCGTGTTTGCGGGGCTCCAGCTCCGAGCCACGCCCTTCCACGTGTGCACGTCAATCAAACCTCAGGACACGCCCGCGTGGTGAGCAGCGTCACCGCTTTTCTGTCGCGAGACAGAGGCGCAAACCGGAAGTGCAGAGTTACGCATCCCACTCCCTTCTGTCCAGCCTCTGAACCCGTTTCCTCCCCCGTTTACCACAGTAAGGCCTCTGGAGATGCTTCCACCTCTTTAGGTGACAACTGTGAAGCCAGCGGAGGGGTGTCCTGTGACATCACTGCCTCTTCCTTCTGAGCACTTCCTCTTGCCCCCTTCCCTTGTCCCCCATGACCCACCAAGACCCTGATCTCCTGGTGAAACCGCACAACTCCTCTCAGGACTTAATGAAGCTCGGGTTCTTTAAGTCTCCGCACAGAAGGAATTCAGCAAGAGGCAAAGTGATAGGTAAGAAGTAGATTTATTACTATAGGACACTTGTGAAGGAAATAATAACTGGACAGGCTAGAGTGCTCTGCCCTGAGAACTAAGTGGGCTACGTTTTTATAATCAAAGCAAAAGTGCGGAGGGGGAGAAGAGCACCTTCCTCCTCTTCCTCTGTAAAGATGTTGCAGGAAAACGGGGTGCGAGAGGACGCTCATGTCCCAGGTCTCGGGTGAGTTTCTGGGATGGGCCGCCAAGTGAGGAGAGCATTCAAGGGCGAGCCGTGGTACAGTGGAAGCAGGTTGACTGAGAGAGATACACATTCCATAGGCAGAATGTGGTTCGTCTCAGAAGACAAGAGCGGCCCTGAAATATGGCGTGGTTTGTTTTTATGGGCTCGGTAATTTCATAGGCTAATGAGTGGAAGGATTATTCGAACTATTTTGGAGAAGGGGTGAAGATGTCTGGGAACTGGGCCACCACCCACTTTTTGGCCTTTTATGGTCAGCCTCCGAACTGTCATGGCGCCTGTGGGTGTGTCATTTAGCATATGCTAGTGCATTACACTGAGTGTGTAATGAGGCTCAAGGTCTACTGGAAATCGAATCTTCTGCCATCTTGGGCCTAATCGGTTCTAACCAGTTTTTGTCATATCCAGTTTTTCTTAACGGCTATGTCATTCTTTAAGGGTTGTGACCTGCCCACTTCCTTCCTGTCTCACTGGGACCTAATAGTCCCCTTCCTTTCAGAGCCATGTGGGTGATAGGACTTTCAAGGGAATAAGCATGTTTTTTTTTTTTTAAACTAAAAATTGACTTTATTTTTTTTTCTATTACAAAGTGCTCGATTTCATTGTTGAAAAAGTTAGAAGATTCAGAAAAGCCACTTTACCCCTATGTGACTGAGGGCAAGCCTCATTGGCAATGAGCCTCAGTTTCTAGAAGGTGTCAAAGGGGATCAAAAATATGTATCCGGAGTGCACGGAGTTTGTATCCACAGATCTTTTTGCAGCATTGTCTACGCTCTTGAGAAATTAGAAACTAATTGCATGTCCATCAATAAGGGATTGGTTAAATAAATTTGGTACATCCAAACAAGGTCCATTAAAAAGTATGATGTCAATCTATCAAATATATTTGTTGAGTTAGAAACGTCTTGGCTTACCATGGAGTGAATAAAAGCAGCATTATAGTGGATGTAATAGACATTTTCTCCTTGCTTCTCCTATCTACTCTCCGCCAGTCTCCACCCTGCTTTGTGCCCTGGAGTACTGGCCTGTCTGGACTGCTGTCAATGGGCTTCCATGCCTTCTAACTCTGGCTGGGTTTGCCAATGGGAGCCACCAACAGTTGGAGGCTGGTGGGGAGTGAGGTCAGAGTATTTATTCCTCTTGCTCCATCTCTCCTGGTTTTCCGGAGCTGACTGTCTCTCCTGACAGGTGCAGTTCCTAACTAGCAGCCCTCTCCATACAGCTCTCGTTTGCAGTAACCACTCCCTTCCCTTGGCCTTCAGACCTAGGGGTGACAGTGGCTCTCCCCTGTTGTTGGCCCTGATGTACTGCACTATTCCTTGCTGGTGTTCCTAACCTGTATCCCTTTATTAAACTCTCTTCAATTACTCACATGGATGTTCCATCTATTTCTACCAAGAGCCCAACTAACACAATAATACAATCCCATGTAGGTAAAATTATATCCACCTATAATCCAATAAGGGAGGTTTGAAAGGAAAACTTCCATGAAAACATTGTTGTCTTAGTGTGGTGGGATCTGGGTGGGACTTTTTTCTTCTTTATGCTTTTCTGAAATTTTTAAACTTTTCAACAATAGGCAGGCATTATCTTTGATACCAGTAAAACAGATGAGCAAATAAAACAGTTGTCGTAAAGGTCAGATAAGAGCAGAACCTGAAAAGCGCTTTGTGTGTTGGGAGCTGCTGCTCAGTCTTGAAGTCCCAGTGAGTGTGATGATGGGTACAAAGATATCTAAGAGATTTGCATTGAGACCCAATTTCCTTCAGGTAGAGATAGATTTCCCTCTAGAGAGGGGCTAGAATATAAATGGACCAGGCCAGCATCCCTGGATGTTTTATTTTGGAGCATCTCAGCAAACAGTCAAGTTCAGAGCAGCTCTCCTCTGCCTCGTCCTGCCCTCAGGTCAGTGACCCACCAGACTTTCCCTGGCCCCCACCGTGTGCAAGGGCAGAGAGAGCCAGATGAAGCCCAGGGCAATAAACCGCAGCAAAACTGCCCCTCGGGTCTCCTGGGTCAGCATGTCTCTGCCCAAATGAAAGAGAGGACTTCCAAAGGAATGCCTCCTTTTTTCATAGAACTTGGTAATGAATTAATCATTGTTCATCTGGGCTGTGTGATCCTTGGTCCTAGTAATGGTGCTAAGACAGAAATCACAGCTCTTTGCAGGTGGGGTTGAGGAGGGGCCCCAGGATAGCTGTGAAGAGCTGTTCTTCCAACACAGGAAAAAAATATCCTTGTTTTCAAGCGGCTGGGAGGGCATTCTGGGCTATTTATAATCTGCTGCCGAGCTAAGGCACTTTTGCAGCTGGGCCTGGGAGATAATCAGCACAGTTTTCTTCTCAAGCCAGGTCTGCAAAACAGACCCGTCTCCTTCGGTAGCCCACCCACCCCATCTGCCCTGGGCGCCCCCAGCCTGGCCTCCCTTTCTCAGCTTCAGTTTCCAAGAAAGCAAGGAGTGCATTTAAAAGCAGAAAGGCCAAAATACCTCAGCTCAGAGATGAAGGCAAGGATTGTGACCCACTGGCAGATGGATTTGCCTAGAACAGGCCTGTGGAATGTCCATGGAACTTGGCACAAAGGGCCTTTCAGAGCTTTGGGGAAGGGGTACATGCCACGGGCTCTGCTTCCTTCTCCCAGAATTTGCTCCAGATAGAAAAACAGGGTCCCAGGGAGAGCAAATTCCAAAGCACACCCATTGTATGTCTTGGCAGGAGAGCGAGTATAGAGGCAAAACTTCTGGAATGGGGCTCAAAAGACCTGATTCCTAGTCCTACCTCTCCCATGACTGCCTGGTGACCCCAGGCAAAGCCCTTCATGTCTCTGGACCTTGGTTTCCTCATCTATAAAATAGGGGGCTGGGCTCAGTGTTTTTTCACACTTCTAATTAAAGCTCATTTATAAAACAATATTGCGTAGAAGTGGAGTATATAAAACAGATACAAGCAGGGTAACTGGTTGAAGTGGAGGGGGTACGGGGGTTGAGACTGGAAGCCCACTGGCTTGGCCTCCTTCTCAGTCTGACATGATGGATGAAGAATGTCCAGGAGTTTAGGGCTCCACGAGAGTTTGACCATTGCTGGCTTGGTGGTGTCTAATATTCTAAGCTTTGAAATTCATTCATTCATTCATTCATTCATCCTCCACAAATATTTACGGAGCTCCTACCACATATCAGGCTGGACTTGGTGTTGGGGATAAAAAGATGAGTAAGAAAGCCATTGCTCTTCCTCATGAAGCTTGCAATCTAGTTAGGGAGTTTAGATCTTGGTTAAATAAATAATTTATTCTGTACTGATATTGATTAAATATATATATATTTAAGTTATATATAGAAATATATGTAATATACAGAATAAATATATATCTGGGTTGAGTGGTGTCCTCTCCCCAAAACTGATGTCCTTCCCAGAACCTCAGAATGTGATCCTATTTGGAAATAAAGTCTTTGCAGATGGAATTGGTTAAGAGGAGATCATACTGAAGTAGGCTGAGCCGCAAATCCAATATGGTTGGTGTCCTTATAAGAAGAGGAGAGGAGACACGGACAGAGGCGCACGAGGGAATGCCCTGTGGTGACCGAGGCAGAGATGCAGCTGCAAGCCAAGGGATGCCAAGGATAGTTGGCAACTAAGAAACTAGGAGGAGGCAAGAAGGACTCTTCCCTAGAGCCTGGGAGGAAGTGTGGCCTGCTGACACCTTGATTTTGGACATCTGGCCTCCAGAACTATAAGAGAATAAAATTCTGTTGTTTTAAGCCACCCAGTTTGTGGGATTTGTTATAACAGCCCTGAAGAAACTAATAAAGATACAGTTGATTCTCACTGTTCGTGGTAGTTATATTTTATAAAGTCACCACAAGCGCCAAATTGTGACTATTGAACCACTGCTCTTAGGGGAGATATAGGGTTAGGTTCCTGTGAGCCTCTAGTCACAACATTTTCATCAACCAATCCATACATAACCTTATTTTATGTGTGCTTCTGTTCAAAGACGTCTTATTTAATAAGTACTGTTGAGTCATTGACATTGAACTCATACCAACAGCAACACAACTCTTACCTGAATGAATCTTATCTAACATGCATCTTTTCTCCATAAGGCACATCATGGCCTTCTGTGCTTAGGACAACTTTGGCATTGTGCTTGGAGGCCATTTTCAACCGGGAAACCACCAACTGAAAGCCCCCAAATGCAAAAAACATGGTGCAAAACTGACTGCAGAAAGGACCAATGCTTAGAGTCTGAAACAAGAAGCAGAGTGCCACCTTGTTGGACCTCAGCTGGGAAAGTGTGCGTTGGGGGACTCAAACTTTTTACTGCTCTTCACATACCCACAAATGACCTCGAAAGCACTGGGAGTATTGATGTGGCGGTTACAAATATGTTTTAGGGAGAAGGCAAATTTACAAATACAGAATCTGCAATAGTGAGGATGGACTGTGGACATACACACACACACACACATTCAAATTATAAGAAACACTGGGAAGGAAAAGAATAGAGTATGTGAGAGACGAGGGAACACTTAGCTGGTATAGTCAGATAAGTGGTGGCATTTTAAGCCGAGGCCTGAAGGTAGAGGGGAGCCAGGAGAGGAGGGAAAGATCGACCAGCAGAAGGGGCAGCTGGTAGGAAGTCTGGGGCATGAAAGAGCTTGGTACATTTGAGTGAAGTGGGATGCATGAGCAAGATGGTGAATGGTATGGGGCGAGGGTTCTTCTTAAAGTGTAGTGGGACACTCTTGGAGTGTTTTGAGCAGAAAAATGAAATGTACAAGGCAGAGCTGATGTTCTCTCTAGCAGCTCCATGGATTCACTGGAACAAGTTCTGGTTCCCCCCCCTGGCTAATCTGAGAAGTAAATTTGTGATGCTCTCAGATCCTTCTCTGGATTTATGCAGGCATATATAAATGCCAAACAAGGTGTCACAGCCTGGTCAGACCTCAGTTTGTTCTGCACATAATGGTACTTAATTTTTAAATCAGATCTACTAGGAATGTGATGCTTCAAACCAAGGGAGTAAGACTTCCATGTGGCCATTTCAGCTTGTACGGCAGGAAAGGGGAGGGAGATATTTTTAGCAGGAAGACCTCTCAATGCCCCTAAACCACGCTGGAGGCACTGCCCTGCCCCAGCATTTGGTGGGCCTGACCTATCAGCTTTCATACTGAGGGCGTGGGCAGGCCAAGGTAACTCATGCTGACAGGAATGCCTGACCAGAAACTGCTCTCGGGTGTGTCCTGGAGCTGCCTCCCCTTCCCTTGACCCCAGGACTGCTGGCTTCCTGGCCTTGTGAAATCTTCTAGAAGCAGGAAGGAGCCTGAGCTCTGTGCAAGGCTGCTTGAGTTTGACTTCACGGATTTGCCACGTGCTCTTGAACAACTTGCGTAACCTTTCCAGGCCTCACTTCGTTATGTCCATCTAACGTGAGTTACCATCCCCCTCGACCCCCACCAAACCCTACCAGAAGAAACAGGATGGCGTTTCTATGGAGACACTTGGAACTCGTTGGCCAGTTGTGCTCTGTAAGTGGGAAGCCCTGTGGCTGCCATTTTCTCTCCTTCCTTGAGGAGAAAGTCCCTTGTTAATCATGGAGACAATCTGAGTAAGCTTGTTCCTTGGCATTTGATGACTGAGAAAGCCCCTCTTGCTATCTCATCATATTTTCTTCCTCTTCTCTGCGGCTTACCAACACTCCCTTCTGTAGGACATGCTGAGGAATGATTATGAGTCAAAAGGAAGAATGGCCAAAAAGTGATTTTTCTGGTCTGGTATTTAGAGAGAAAGTTCAACTCAAAAGTGAGCTATGCCAGCCCTTGAAAGGTGAAGAGGCTCTTAGCTGAAAACACTTGGTCTTTTAATATGAAAACTGCCTGCCTGCCCCAGAGAAATTGCCTTTGTTCCTCAATTTACCTCAACCTTCAGCCTTTTCAGTCCTCAGGGGTTTGTAGGATCCATCCTGGCCAGGAACTGAGCTGTTGTCCCTGTCGTGACATCTTCTTGTGAGACCTTGGGCCCGTCACTTACCCGCTTGGGGGCCTCCCTGTCTGCAAAGGGTGAATACAGGCAGCCCAGGCAGCCTGCTGGGCAGCCGTCTCCACTTCCTTGGAGCAGGTATTTTATTGCATTCTTTTGTGCTTAAGGAATCCAGAATTAGATCCCCTAAATATGCCTGAGAAACCTTTACTCCATGGGAGCTCAAACCAAGTAATGAAAACCATCAAAAACAACTAGGCAGCCTGTGTCCTGAAGTCACCTCTTCCTGGGAGGTCCAGGAGCATCCTTTCTACTTTCCCTGAATTCTACTTCCCTGCCCTCCCCACAGGGCCATGCCCCCTGGTCTGTAGAGCGCGTGTTGGCACAGGGATGGACAATCAGACCCTTGTGTGAAACTGCACTGGGGAGAGGACACCGCTTTATAAAGCAGGACCAAACCGCTGGCTTCTGACCTCAGAAGCAGGTCTCCTGGCTAAAATTCTCCAAAGGGTTGCTTCAAGCCTTCCAAACTCAGTTGAGGTCAGCAGAAATTAACAAAGCTACCTCTGGGTGTGGGTGCTGGGCTGAGTGCTGGGATGTGAATGTAGGAGGACAGAGTTCCTGCCCGAGGGTCCCAGTCAGGGGAGGCAGAGAGAGGCCTCTGAGGAATCTGCTCCCGTGGAAGGTGACAAGTGATGTGATGGGATAAACACAAAGTGCTAAGAGAAGGCAGACAAAAGGCTCAGCTAAGAAGTGTGCACAGACCCAGAGCCAGACACGATTCCTGACCCAGCTGTCTATTCCACGTGCAGCCTCAGTAAGAGACATCATTTCCCAACATTTTTTCTGCAGCCGTTTATGAAGCTTTTTCACACAAAAGAGCTCACTTGTTCCTCACAAGCACTTGGGGAAACAGACGACACAGCAGCAGCGACTTTCTCCGCTTGATATGTGGGGAGGCTGAAGTCTCACCAGGGATGGTTCCCATGGCAGACACACAGCGGTTACTGATAGTCATGTAATGAGCATCACGTCCATCGATTAACTACTTCCCCCGGGCCAGGCCTGTGCTGAGCCCTTGACAAACACGATCTCTTTTAATTCTCATAATTCTGCAAAACAGGTCTTTTTTCTTTAAAAAAAAAAATTGCAATAAAATACACCTACCATAAAATTCACCATTTTAACCATCTTTAAGTGGCATTAATACATTCACATTGTTGTGCTATCATCACCACATCGATCCACAGAACTCTTTATCTTGCAAAACCGAAATTCTATATCCATTCAACAACTGTCAGCCCTCCTCCCAGTGTTTATCTTTTTGTGACTGGCTTATTTTACTTAGCATAATGGCCTCAAGGTCCATTTATGTTGTAGCATGTGTCTGAACTACTTTCCTTTCTAAGGCTGAATAGTATTCCTCTGTATATACATACACTACATTTTCTTTATCCATTCATCAATTGATGGACACTTAGGTTGCTTCCACTTTTTGGCTATTGTGAATAATGCTGCTATGAACGTGGGTGTACAAATATCTCTTCAAGAAAACAGATATTATGAATCCCCCTTTTCCAGAAGGGGAAACTGAGGCTCCGAGATGTTAAGTAATATTAAGTAATTGCTCCTGGTTCATCAGTAATAAGTGGGAGAACCAGAGACAGGGTTCCTAACCATTGAACCATAATGCCTCTAAAAAACATGGATTTTAACGTTAAAAATATCTGAGTTCACATCCCAGCTCTGCCATGAACTGATTGTGACATTGGGCAAGTCACTTTGCCTCTCTGAGCTAAATTGTAAGGATACTGTTGTAAGGATGACGTGAAGTGATTTGCTAATTATAGTGCTGTCACACAGTAGGCGCTGAATAAATATTGGCTTTTGTTATCACTTGAACAACACGTAGCAAGTATGCAGGAGAGCTAACCCAAGAACCCGCACCCTCTGATCCCTTGGCTAGAACCTGCCAGGTGGGCTGCATTCCTGGCCAGATGCCAGCTCTTGCCAGCCTGGCTGTGAGTTGTGCTTAGACTACCTTTGTTACCTCGCACCTGGGACAGGCCAGGTCTGCAGCCTGGACCTGCCACCCGCACCCTGTACCAGCCCAGGGCTGAGGATGTCACGGCACTTGCGTGACAGCAAGGTACAAAAAAGAAAGCAGTGTCTGGGAGTCAGGAGAAGGAGGTCCTAACGCAGCATGGCCACTAAGCAGACCCCTTCCCCTCCCCTCTGGGCCTCTATTTCCTCACTCATAGATCAAGGTTTTGCAGGTGATGATTGCCATGGTCGGCGTGTTCTGGAAATGTCTAAGCTGTGACCTCAGTGTGGTGTTGTGAAGGCTTTGGGTTGAGCGGTCAGACTGTCTGGGCTCAAACCCCGGGACTGCTGCCTTCTCACTGTGTAACCTTGAACCCGGGTCTTGTTACCTCTCCAGACTTGGTTTTCTCTTGACTAAAAACGGAGCATAAGAACAGAGCTTGCGTCATGGCCTGCTGTGAGGATTAGGTGAGCGTACGTGCCTGGCATAACAGTGCCCACTAAATGCTGGCTGTTAGTTTCCTCTTATGATTATGGGAACAAATGCTTATTGGCTTCTTGACTTCTAGATGAGAGGCCAAGGGTAGTGAGAAGGGGTATGGTGGAGCCAAAGGTCCCTCACCTGTGAACCTCGGGTTTCCCTGTGGCAGCAGGAACAACCATAATCTATCTCAAAAGGTTGTGATGGCGATTAAATGAGATCATAACTGTAATTCTCCCAGCACAGTGCCTGGCACATAGTGAGGGCTTAGTCAATGGATATCGGTGGTAGAATTATTCCTATTTTAAAGTTTTAGAAACCTGTTTCTTCTCATAGGTTGTTGGGAAGCATGTAAATTCATGTAACACCTTTGAAGGACGATTTAGCAACAGCTTTCAAAACTAGAAGTCCATTTGCCCCTCGACCGAGCAACACCACTTCCAATTGCACGAAATAGTCAGGAAATGATATATGTCCAAAGTTATCCATTGCAGCACTGATTGCAAATGTTCACCAGTTTCTAAACTGACTAAAATAAGTTATGGGTTGGAAAACTATACAGCTATGAAAATGATAGAGGAAACTCTTCATGTTCTAATATGAAAAGATTTCTAAGATATATTAGTTGAGAAAATTAAGGAGCAGAACACTATGTACCACTATACAAGGCTTGTCACTTGCATAAAAAGGAGGGGAGGTATATCATCATATAAGCACATAAATGCTTGTATATGCATTAAAAAAAAATCTGTGGAAAACTACACAGCAGGCACTGAGTTCCTGAGAGATAGTTAAGAGGGAGAATTTTCACTGTATCTTCTTATAATTATTTTTGTAACCTTGAGAATGTATTAACTATTCAAAAAATTAAGTAGAGTGAAATTTTATTAAGGAAAGAAGAAAGGGGGAGGCAGGGAGGAAGGGAGGGTGGGAGGGAAGGAGGGGGATGAGGGTGAGAGAGGGAAGGAGGGAGAGGAATTTGTTCCCAGCATCCTGGGCGGAGTAGAGTCATCAGATAGGACAGGAGAAGAGCAGGCCTACCCAGCCAAGGAGGGGCCGGACGTGCTGAGCATCACAGTTCACCGCATCTGGCTGAGCTTGAATGTTGATTATGATAAGGAAGGGGACGCTCACTTACCAAATAGAACCTGGCACTGGGAGAAGTCTGGCAGCCCTACAGGCAGGCTGTCTTTCAACAGGGGTATGACAGAAAGGGCTGCGGCTCGCCCTTCTTTTCAGCAGCTGCTCCCACACTCATGGCCCCCTTCTGGGGTCCCCGCCACTCCCAGAGAGGACAACACAGGCCTAGCCTGTTGACACTCCTTCTCTCCTGAGAAAAGAGCACAGACAGAAAAGGAGGAGCCTATTGCCATGTTTTCCCCTTTCATTGTCTGATTTCTTAAACTCATTTACATGGCAAATGTAAGAGCCAAGGGTACAACATTTCCTGGAAACAAAGTCTTAAACACAGGAAAGGCAGACATGGTGATATTCATTCCCCAGGCCAGCACCCCTCTGCCCTCTTGGACGAATAATTTAGAGATCTGACTGTTGTCCAGGAGTTATAATAATTTCTTGTCATTGATGGTATGAATTTGGAGATGAATACAAAGTTGTATATATAGATGCATATTTCTGATTGTTTTCTCAACGTTTGACTTTGTACATCTTTTTGCCTAGGTTTTGGCACACATTACTATTATAATAATATATACACACGATACGAGTTTGTATAAAATTCATAAATACTGTATATCCATGGAAAATAATTACAAACGTAGTAGTAAATTTGTTTGTTTTCACATTCTTTATCTCATTTGATTTTCCAACACACCTGTAAGTTAGGTATTTATTCATCACTTACTGAGCACCCATCATGTCCAAGGTGCTGTGCTAGGTCCTGGTGTTTCAGAGATAAAATGACACGGCCATGGTATCTAAAAGGTCTAGTCTAGTCACAGAGACCAACCAACACACAAACAGGTATGCAATTAATGAAATATATACAAGATGATGTGGGAGCACTGAGAAGGGGCACCCAACCCAACCAAGTGGTGGGCAAAAGATCAGAAAAGATTTCCAGGTGAGATGTGGTCTGAACTGAGACTAAAAAGATGAATAGGATATAATCAGGCAAAATCAGGGAGCCGGTTGACCTTGGACAGTAAAAACAAGTCTTCATGCTCTGGGAGGAGGGCATAGGGAAAAAGCAAGGGAGTGTAGGGGAAAAGATAGATAAAAAAAGAGAAGTTTTTGAGGGAGAGTATGGGGACGGAGAAGAGAGAGAGAGAGAGAGAGACCCATTTTATAGATGAGAAAACTGAGGTCCAACAGAGATGGATACTGACCACCCTTCAGTTCCCAGGTCAAGCTGCCCTTAACCCCGCCCTTTCCCATTTGAGTTGAAAGTAAACCACTTAGATGGTAACTAGACTTAATGTGGTGATCATTTTGAAATGTGCAGAAATATCAAAACACTACGTTGTGTAACAGGAACTAACGTACTGTTGTAGGTCAGTTGTACTTCTTCAGAAACAAACAAACTCAGAAAAAGAGATCAGATTTGTGGTTAACAGAAGCAGAGGGTAGGCTTGGGGATTGGATGAAGGCAGTCAAAAGGTACAAACTTTCAGTTTTAAGATACGTTAAGTACTAGGGATGTCATGTACAACGTGATAAATATAATTAACACTGCTGTGTGTTATTTGTGAAAGTTATTATAAGAGTTCTCATCACAAGGAAAAAATATTTTTTTATTTCTTCAATTTTGTATGTATACGAGATGATGGATGTTCTCTGAGCTGATTGTGATAATCATTTCATGAAGTATATAAGTCAGATTATTCTGCTGTACACCTTATACCTCAGTAAGACTAGAAGAAAAAATTTTTAAAAATTAAAAATTAAACATTTTTTTAAAAAAAGGAAAGAAAGAAAGTAGATCAGTTAGGCAGTCAAACATGGTGGTTGCAAACAGTGCCTGGTGACTTAAAGTCTTGAATCCTTATTCCACTCAGACCAATATATGGGAACCATTGGGTCAGCCGTCTTAAAGGGACCACTAGGTTCCTAGCATTTTTCTTCCGTGAACTGCAGCCAAATGATGGGGAAAATCTGACTCAATCTTAGGTGGCTATGCCTAATTTCATGTTACATATTCCTCGGGAAACTTGTCAGCCCAAGACCTATTCTTTCGTGCAGGGCCTTTATTTACTGGTTTGGCTCCCTTCCCTGGGGAGTGCTCTGGCTGGTTCTCTCGCCCCAGACACACCAGGGTTGATCCCTCACACATCTGGCTCAGCACCACCCACAAGTCTGAACAAGGCCCTGCAAACCACGTCTGACTTCACGGCCCAGTGTACCACGCCCTGGGAGATGGGCTGCGTCTGGGCTCGCTCAAGTCTGGGAACTGCAAGATCTGGGTGGATGGAGCTGGCCCAGTTCAAACCCTGCTCAGAGTTGGGCACAAGCCTCGGACATTGGGCTCTGGCTGGGAGGCGGCCCCTGGAATTTCCAGAGGAGAAGCCCTGTGGAGCGTGCAGGCAGCTGGAGAGGGGCGGGAAAGGAAAGTTCATCTCAGCTCCCTGGGGGAGTGTGAGCAGCTCTTAGAAAGTAAGGGTGCTGAGCAAAAACATGGTGCCCAGGCTGGTGGTCAAGAAGCTAAGGGGTGTCCTGGGTGAGGGTCTCCAAAGTAGACCTTGAGAAGAGGGTTCAAGGGCAGGAGACTCATTAAGGAAGTGCTCCCAGGAAAAACCAGAATGGGAATGAAAGACATGGGACAGGGAAGAGGAATAAGCTAAACAAGGAGAGGCTGACCTTGAACCCAAAGAACCTTCATCCTTTGGAAGGATGGAATGATTTCCCGCAAAGTCCCAGCCTCCTCCTGATCCCAGAAAGAGAGCTCTGGAGAATAAGTTATACTTTCAGAGTTTGTCCCACAGGAGAGGCAGGGCCCTCACACTCCCACACTTAGGCATTGGCTAAGGGCTGCCTCAGGACATAAACTCCCAAGCACTTCCTGTGGGCAGAGTAGACTCGTAGCCCAAGGGCAGGCCTGGGATGAGAGCCTCCAGTACAGACAGTCAACAGCAAAATAGGACAGAAGCTGGGGATCGGTTCTCAGAAACTGTAAAAGGGAGTCAAAGGGATCTGGGGCAGGTAGCATAGGACTAAATTATATTCATGTCCCAGCTCTGTGTCTACCTTTGTGACCAAGGGCAAATTATTTGACAGTTTCTCAACTGTAAAGTGGGGACACTCATATCTCTTTCACAGGGATGTTGTGCAGGGTAGACAAGATAATGTGAACAGTGTTTAGCACAGGGCCCAGTGCGTGTTAAGAATTATGATGTCTGGATGCAGCAGATGCTCTTCTGAGAGGATTTTACTGTGGAAATTCTGGCGCCAGTCAACCTGAGATCCAGTGCCTCTGTTTCTGCTCTTGGTGTTCCCCTGCCCCTGCTGGGAACTTCCTCCTTTCCCTTCTAGGAAACCCACTGGCTCCACGGCCTCTCCAAAGCCTGGTCAGGTAAAGTCTCAGGACCTCCCACCTGATCCCATGCACCGCCTAGTTGCTATCTCACCTTGGCCTTGCTCCCCGGAAGCATCAGAGCAGAGTGCTTAAGAGCCCAGGTTCTGGAGTCAGACCGCCTGGGTTCCAATCCTTACCCTAACACAGAGTGTGCAACCTGGCAAAGCACTTAGAATCTCTGTGCCTCGGTTTCCTCATCTGCCTAATGGGATAACAATCACCGTCCCTCTTAGCTGTTGTGAGGCATTAGTGAACTAATGCATGCAAAGTGCTTAGAGCATAGTGCTGAGTGCCTGTTGGCTAGTGTGGCCATGGGCATAAAAAAGTCCTCGTGAGTCAGATCCCGCCCTTGTTTACAGCCCCCTGATTCTTGGGTTTATAATTTCCTGATCAGCCCCTGCTATTTTCACCCTCCGGCTCTGGGTTGGGCACCCACCCTCATTGCTGGCGCTCCAAGGCCACTTCCTGTTGGAGCCCCAGATGGTCAGCACAAGGACAGTCACAAGCGTGTGCACAGCACTTTCCCATTTTCCACGCAGCACATGGCTGATTTGACCCGTGGCTCCTTTTTACATGAGGAAACCAAGGCCAAGAACGATTAAACAACTTGCTGAGTTTGCCCAGCTCCTAAGCAGCGGAGCCCAGATTACCACCTACCAGGAAGAACCAAGAAAAAGAAAGATTTAGGGGGCCACACAGGCTACCTTCAACATGTAAAGAGCTGTCACGAGGAAGGGGGAGCAGACTTACGGTGTGGCCCCAGGAGGTGGGACTAGGGCCAGTGGGCCCTGGTGGGATAGGGCCTCCCGGCACAGGCAGTGAGCCGAGGCGTTGTCTGGGAGAACTTAAAACAACGGGAAAACTCATGAAAAGTTGATATGCTTTCATTAGCATTGCACAGTAGAAATTCTAAGCAACTTTAGTGATAAAATATTCTCTTGCCCCAGGACAGACAGCTCCCAGTGCCCCTCTACTGGCTTGATTCACTACTGCCAATAAGGAGAAATTAAAGGGAGTTAAGTTTCAACTTTGGTAAAGAAAGATCTTTCCAACAGGCAATAATGGAATGTATTATCTTGGGTTTGATGAATTATCCATCAATGGCAGTATACAAATAGAGACTGATAACCGCTCTTCTGGGATACTGTTCAGTAAACTACTGAATTCAGTTGCAGCGGGGCCAGTGGGAGGAGGGGGGGTTACCTTAAATGACCTTGAAGACACCATCCAATTCCACGAGTATCTGTAAGGAATAACAGTGGAGTGATTGAAGCAACTCTGTTAAAGTTAGAAAAGGGTCTTTGAGTGAAAGAAGGATATTTGAGGTCTCCCCCACTAGGATGTGAGTAACAATAAGATAGAAATATTCCAGGGCCATCTGAGGACTGATGCCCTCACGAGCATTGGAAATGAAACCACTAATGGTCAGAATCTGGAAGGTCACAGAGAAGAGGACCCAAGTACTAGCAACGAGACCCCCAAAGGGAGCATAAATAATCCCGTCACACAAACCTAGGGCAGATTACTTAACCCCTCTGCATAGTTACCATCTTATTGGATTATAAATATTAAATAAATTAGTATGCATAAAGCCCTTAGCACAGTGCTACATAGATATTAGCTATTATTATCTTTTCTTAAAAGGCCTACCCTAATGAGCTATAAGCTTCTTTCTGCTCTATGCATTGCTGTGAGCTCTCTCTTCTAGGAGGTCAGGACGAAGTTATTTATCCCATCCAGATCCCGTTCCTGCTCCTTAATAGCTGTTAAGTGACTTCTCGGGGGCTAAAAGCTTTTATTTTTTTCCAGAATAATACCTCAGTGTCATTAGAATATGTTTAATATTACATATTATTTATTTGTTCATTTGTTTCTTCATTTATTCAAATACTTACTGGACACCTACTTGGTCCTTAGAAATTGATGTCCAAGGGATAGAATGGTCAGTAAAAATAGGCCGGATCCTTGTCCTCACAGAGCTGACAGTCTAATCGGGATGGGGTGGGGGGAGCGGGTGTGGGACAGAGGTCAGTTATAATAATGGGATGGATGCAGGTGAAGTCACAGCTGTGGTGGTACGATCAAGAAAAGCATACAGTGCTGTAAGCCTGTGAAATTAGGCAACACCCTGGTCTGGGGTGGAGCTTCCCTGAGCAAGTGACACTTGAGCCAGGTCTCAAATGCATGTGTGTTAACTAGGAAGTTAGGAGAGTTCCAAGCAATGTCCTAACATCCATTAACTATCATTTACAAAGCACTGACTTTTGTGTCAGGCACTCTGATAATAACTTTATGTTGTTATTTCATCTAGATATCACCTCAACCCTTTGAAATAGAAATTGTTTGGTCCATTTTACAGATTTGGAAAGTAGGACTCAGAGTGGTGCATTAACCGATGAAAGGTCACGTATCTTATAAGCAGAATTTAAATTCAGCTTTAACTGCAGTGCCTGGGCTGTTAACCCTGAGGGCAGAACTGTCTTTGTATCTAAAGCCTAAACTATGCCTGGCATGTAGTAGATGTCGATAAATGCTGTTATATAAACGCTAAACTGAATAAAATTGTATTGAGGGGGAAGAAAGGCTCCCATGTGTAAGGGAGAAGCATGGCTAGATTGTATATCGGCAGCAGGTAGAGAGGGGTTTCAGGAAGAAGGAATTTCAGTGGCAAAGCCTACAGGGGGCGCTTGGCTTGAGTGAGGATGCTGCTTGAAAGAATTCTCTTTGATAGGTAGTGAGCTCTTTGGTCATTAGAAGGTACTGAAGTGCAGACAGGATGAACACTTTGCCTACCTCTGAAAATCCAGTAGGTCTAAATTATCTTTCTTACATATTTCCGTTCTGGGGCTTATCTAATATAAAGTATTCTTGCAAACAAGCACCCCAAATTCACCAGTTCCCAAAGCCTCTTACCTAAGTGGAAACCTAAGTTGAATGAGGGTAGAAGGGTGAGCTGGTAGCCACTGAAGGAAGCCAGACAGCGTGACAGACATTAGGAAAGACAGCCACCACCTGAATATCAAATAACTTTCAAACCATGGCCTTAGACAGAAGAGGTGGTTGTGAGCCGCTGGGACACTGCCCAGATTCAGCATTCAATAGGTGGTAGATTTTTTCTTATTGGGTGCTCAATTTTTTAAAATTGTTTTTTGCCAGATCATTGCTTTTATTTCATAAACCAGGGCTTTTGGTCAAACTGGTATCTGAGGGGTTGAGGAAGAAAAGATTATTTTCCTCTCCTGCCAAGAGATTGTCCTTTGGCTCTTGCAAGAGTGGATCTTGGCAAGCCCTGTGATTTCATTCCATCTTCCTCATGCAGGTTAAGTGAGCGTTGCCAGAGGCCAAGGTCCCAGGCCTTCTGTGGACTGCAGAGTCTGGAGATGTGTGGTTTCTGGGAAGGGATGCCTGAACCTCCGTTCCCCTTTCCTAGAGTTCAAAAGGTAAACGTGAATATTCAAGTCACATTTGCAAATCCCAGGTCTTCAAAGCACAGAACCATAAACCTTGTACATTGTGGGCAATATCTGATCCTATCCTCACAATACTGCATGAGGGGTACCTACAGGTGAGTAAACTGTGGGTTAACTGTGCCTGAGGTTTTACAGCTGGAAAGTGGTAGAGGTTGTAGTTCCCTTCTCCTCAGAAGGAAGCTAAATGTAGCAATTAAGAGGACAGTTCTTCATGTTGTTAAGAACTGGTTCCATCAAATTCTAGTTCCATCACTTTTTGATTGTGTGGCTCTGGGCAAGCTTTTAATCTCTGTAAGGCTCTCCCTTTGGAAAAAGTCTTCATCTTAGTTCTTGGGATACTGTGATTCTCAGGGTCTCCCTTCTGGATACTGTTCTTTCTCTTCTTTTTTTGTTGGTGTCTCTTCTTATCTCATATATTGGATGTTGTCAAACAGTCCATTTTCCTTCCTCTTTTCTTTCCTTTTTCTCTATATTCCCTTCTCCTTGGGAGTCTCAGTCACTGTGGCATGGGAAAGAGCAAAGAGAGACTTCACTCTGGCCTTTTAATCTTCCACTTGGATGACACACCACTTGTGCTCACATTTCATTGGACAGAGCAAATCACTGGTCCATATCTAACTTCAAGATGGATGTACTCTTGAATGAGAGGAACCCCAGGTGAGGAGAGCATTGGGTATCTCTTTTGGAGCCATCTTATAAACACATCAGAGTCCTCAACTCTGCCTCTGTCTAGAAGATTTACAAATATGTATTATTTTGTCCATTAGAAATCTTACAACTAATCATGCTTCCTTCTTTGCTTTGGCTGCTAGGAAGTTCAAAGCCAAATTTGCTGTCCACCTCTAGCAGTTTTACAGGAACTATGGCATAAAGGTTATATGTTAACCTTATGGCTTAAATTTAATTTTATTTCATGTCCTTGTGTTTTCCTTTGTCTGCTATAGTATTTTTAAAAATTTTGTTGTGCAAATTTGTGTATGCCACTCAGATCATTATTTGAATGAACCAGGGTAAAAACAAATGCATGCATATACACCTACCACACATCCGTACAATAGTTCAATGCTCATCTCTCAGAAGAAATACTATTACTTCATTTCTCAGAAGTAATTTATCACTGGGTGTCTCCACTGGATGTCCTACAGTTACCTCAAATGCAGTATGCTCTAAACGAAACTTATCATCTTTTCCCTAAATGGTCTCCTTTACTTAAATTCCTCTTTCCACGAATAGCTTAACCATGTGTGGACGATTGAAAAAAAAATCTAACAATCTTTCACCCCACCCTGTACCCTCATCCTATTGGTTTATCTTTCACAATTTCTTGACATCCAGTCAAATGAGTCATTCTGTGCTCTCCAAATATGCCATGTGTTTTTCCATTACCATGTCTTTGCTCATGCTATTTCCTCTGTTAGAAATGCCCCCCACCACCTCCCCACCTGTAGGAATGCTTCCCATGCTTTAAACCTCATCTCAGCTGTCTTTCTTTTATAATGTCCGGCCCCATCAGCCAACGAAATGAGAGTATCCTTTCCTTCCAATCTCACTGATTGCATTTGACTTAATTGACCTTACACTGTGCATTTCTCATATACTTAGTTTAGCTTCCTAACATTTAGGAGCTCCTTGGGGGCAAAGACCATGCCTTACTTTGCTTTGTTATTTGCAGCACCCAACTCTTTCTGGCAAGGTTTGAATTGCCTTGAGCCTGAAGTTCATCACAGGTGAACTTGACTTCATATCAAATGGGAGCAAGTGTATGCCTGGCTCCTCTCTCTCCTTCACCTATCACATCTACAAGCTCTTCAAGCATCTCCCCACAACGTATCCTACATCTATTCTCTCTTCATAATTTCTGCTCCCTTGGCTCAGACTCCATCATCTCTTACATGGGCAATTACAGAAGCCCCCTAATACCTCTTCCTGTCTTCAAGGCTGGTAACTCTAAAATACATATCCCTCCCTCAGCCTAAAACTTTTCAGTAGCTTCCAAAGGGCAGTGAGATAAAGTCCAAGCTTCTTTCATGGCATAAAGCGTTCTACATAAGCTAGCCTTGCCCATTTCTGCTGTCTTGATGCCTCTCAGAATCTGTACTTTTTCTGGTCATACATTCCGTCCCAACCCTACTTAGGAAAATAGGACCAGCCATGTGTTGGGCATTTATTGTTTTTGTCTGCTCACTCCTTCTGTCCTTCTTTGGGTAACACATCCTACCCTTCTAAGAACATAGATGGCATGTGACCTATGCTGACTAGTTAGAGGATTTCACTCTCTTCCCTAGCGCCCAGTCCAATGATAGCCTTTCCTGAGATTTTCAGAGTGGAGTTGAATGAGAGGTTTAGAGCTCAGAATTGCCATTTTACACCTTGTGAAAATAAAGAAACCAACTCAGAGAGACGAGTAGAAACAAGATACTGGGAGCAAGTCCTCCACACAGCCCTGAACACCCTGGCTCTGGTTTCCAGGCTGATGCCAAGCCTGTTTGCTCAATTCTCCTTTCTATTCCATGAGCCACCCCATGAGCCTTCATTACATGTAAGCATGTGGTTATTCTTTCTCTTCTCCACTAGACTGTAAGCTCCATGAGTGCAGGAACTATATTTATTTTGTTCTCCACTGTCTCTCCAACACCTAAATTAATTGAAGGGCAGGTCTGTGGAGGAGAGTAGAGGGGTACGAACTACCAGGTGGGCTCCCAGAGGCCCATCCAAGGTGGACTTTGCATGGACAGATACGTGATTCAGTAGTGAAAGAAGGAACTGCCTCATCCTCCTCTGTACTCTGCGTAGACAAGTGATCAGCTCAAGGTGAGACTTTCTTTCTGGTAATGGACTGGAACTTTGCACTTCCATCCATAATGGGCAGACATCATCGTGAAAGTATAATTTTTGAGGGGAGGTAATCTCATTATTTATGAGACCTGAGTTTAGTTCCTCAGAATCCTTCTCCAGCTAGGCACCAAGTTCTCAAGGGTAGGTATATATCCAAGAGAATTGAAAACATATGCCCATGTAAAAACTTGCACATGAATGTTCACAGCACCTTTATTCACAACAGCCCCAAAGCGGAAACAGCCCAATGGCCATGAACTGATGAGTGGATGAACAAAATGTGGTATGTCTATACCATGTAATATTATTCAGCATAAAAGGAATGAAGTACCAATGCACGCTACAACATGGCTGAACCTTGAAAACGTGATGCTAGGTGAAAGAAGCCAGTCACAAAGGACCATATGTTATATGACTCTATTTTTATAAAATGTCCAGAATAGACAAATCCATAGAGACAGAAAGTAGATTAGTGGTTGCTAGGGGCTAAGAGGAGCAGAAATGAGGAGTGATTATTAATGAGTATGGGTTTTCTCTTTGGGGTGATGAAAATGCTCTGGAATTAGATAGTAGTGATGGTTACCCAACCTTGCAAGAATACTAAACCCACTTAATCATATGCTTTAAAGACTGAATTTTATTATATGTGAGTCATGCCTCAGTTTTTTAAAGATCTTAAGTGTAAAAGTCTGACACTTTATATTTTTTGTATTCTATATAGATTCTCATATCATTTCCTATTTTGACTGGAGCTTGATGCTAGAATTTTGACTTTTGGTCAAGACTCTCTAATGCAGCCTTGCCAGACTGAATATGTGTTAGGCCTAGAGAAGTGTCAGGGAGGAAACTGGAACGAGGCACTGTTTAGTTGTCCATAAATAAGAAAAATAAGACACCTTCATTGGAGGGAGTGAAAAGGGGACCCAGAGCTCTCATCATCTCCTCCCCAGCAACACTCACAGCCTGATGATCTTAGGATCATCAGGACTCACCCATCATGTTCTTAGCCCTACCTATTAGAGGCCCTACACAAAGGTCCAAATTCCCAGGTCATCACCCAGACTCTGTACAGTCCTTGATTTTGCCCCATCTCCCATCTTCCCGCTTCCCAGCGCATCATCTGAAATCCGTTGATCATAATCAGCAAAATCTTTTTATCACCGAACCTCTTCTCTCTGTTTTCATTATGCTCTTGCTCTAACCATGACCTGGTGATTCCCTGAGGACCAGCAACTCTGCAGGTCATGTGAAGAGGTAGTACCGTTCACCACCCTCCTGGTTGCAGTCTTCACCAGACCCAAGTGACTTCCCATAATTTCCTGAGGATTCTAGTTCTTAACCCACTGTCATTCTCTCCATCACTACTCCTAACCTAACTTGTGGTGATTTCAGTGTCCATGTAGATAAATAATGTTTCCAATGCCCTTGGCCTCTCAGTTTCTTGATTTTCTCTCCTCCAAGGACCTTATATCTTAGCTACCCACTGCCATGGTCATACCCTAGACCTTGTCATCATCAGTATTTGCAACCTGACTACAATCTTAATTTTATCCATCCCTCTTCCTGATCACCACCTCTGACTATTCCAGCTCACTCTGTCTGGTATCCAATGTCAGCAACTTTTCAGCATTTTCAGCATTGTCAGGATAGGGATTGGTCAAATAAACCATGGTCTGCTGAAAAGTACAGCACTTGCAAAGATTGACTCCAGGGCCAGACAACCTAGGATCTTACTTACTCCCGCCCACTACTAGCTCTGTGACCTTGGGATAACTATTTAACCTTGATAAGCTTCAGATTCCTATAAAACAGTGACGACAACAGTGGCTGCAGACTCATAAGATTGTTTGAGGATTATTATGAGATACTGTAAAGTGACTAGCGTAGTGCTGGACCTATATGGAATTCTTAGTAGAAGAGAGTGATTATGTGGTAAACATCACATGTTTTGGTCAGTCTAGCAATCGTTCTTTTTCATACAGGAATAGCACCCCAACTTTACTTGAGAAACAGCTCTTTTCCTGGCATTGGAAGGGGCTAATCCCTAACCCTACTCCACAGGAAGTCACAGGAAGCCAGTCCTGGCCAGTGGGAGCATTCCAACCCCTCACCATAGTGAATAGTGACTGATTCAGGGATGGGCACATAACTAAGCTGGGTCCATGAGAGTCTCTTCAGGGGCGTTTTGTTGGAACAGTTGGGACAGAGAGGTCCTCCACTGGATGTGGGGCTGGTAGGACCTAAGCAAAGCCCACCTGAGAGCAGCCAACACAGAGGCATGTGGAAGAGAGGGACTGAGGGAGGCTGAGATCTGAGCCCTTGTGTCCAGCCATGTTTAAAATCTGCCTCTGGACTTGCAGTTACACAGGGCAATAAATCCCTTCCATGGTGCTTAAGCCAGTGTGAACTGGGCTTCTATCTCACCCAGAGTTATGACTATTAGATTTTATAGTGAAATACTAGTTTGCCATCAAAAATGATGATATAAAGCCGTACTGGGACACACAGAGATGCTTATTAAATATTTTTAATTGAAAAAAAACAACTTAGAGAATAATAAGATATCAATAAGAATGAGAATCAATGAGATTCCATTTTATAAAAAATATGTAACTATAGAAAGAAGTCTGGAAGACTCTATGACAATAGATTAGCAAAAGATATCTATGTTAACAGTTATATATGCTACATAGCTTAACTCTGGATTTCTGTGGGTGGTGGGACTGTAGATAATTTGTATTTTCTCTTCTTTTTTGCCTGTATTATCTAATGTTTTAACAATGTGCATAGATTATTGGTTCAATATTTTAAAAGGAAGTTTCCCAAATGAGAAAAAAAAACAGCCCCTCCTTGCCACACCTGTAATCAGAGCATTAAATTCTGTCTTTCCTAGGGGCCTCTCTCAGGATGCTTGAGGGTGTCTGGGACTAGGTGAACCTGTTCTGTGGTTTCGTGGCTCCTAGGTGTGCCAGGCCTTATAACCTTGAACTGATGAGAATCACAGAACCACCATTCACAAGTTTAAATGGTCTTGGGGCAGTTGAGAAATCAGAATTAATCAACTGTGCCCTCTTGGGAAAGGGGCAAACAGAGTGATATGTGTACAGAGCTTTCCAAAGGGATTAATCGTGGCTTTGGGAATTGTGTGTGGTGGTGGGCGGGACTATGGGAATATTTACATGTGGTATTATTATCCGGCATGCACGCTGCAGCCTCTTCACTGCTAAATGTTGTATGTCATCAGTTTCCTAGCAGAGAAAGATAGTTTTGCTCACACTTTGAGGGTGGAGATGCTCGGGACCTGGAAATCTTAAGTGACTCATTGAGGGGTGCACAGCAAGAACTGAGTTGTGATTTAGGGTTCTTGACTCCGTGCCCTATCTGGGTGCCAATCATTTTCTTTACGGGCTGCTTCAGACATGCGCAGGCTGCCTCAAGCAGGACAGGCCTCCCTCCCCTTCTGTGAGCATATTTTTTTTTTTTTTGGTCGCACCACATGGCATGCAGGATCTTAGTTCCCAGACCAGGGATGGAAACTGTGCCCCCTGCAGTGGAAGCGAGGAGTCTTAACTGCTGGACCTCCAGTGAATTCCCCTGTGAGCGTATTTTAAAAGTCATGTCAAAATAATTTTCTCTGGGTTTTTCCTTTTAGAAACACTCAAGTTCTCTCCTAGAGTCTATTCCTATCTATGCCCTAACTCAGAAAGCTAGATTCTCATGTGCCTGCAAATGTCCCTGGCTCCAAATTGGGATTACTGCCTAGAAAAGTTGCTACATTGTGTACATGGGGGAGGGTTCACATTCTGGGGGTGTGGTGAGCCCTCCCCCAGTGGTTTAGCTCATCTCCATCCTATGCGCCCCCCGCCCCATTCCCACCTCAGACCACTGCTGTCACTCATTCCCTCCTCCGTGCGCTCAATGCTCTAGCTCCCTGGATCCGGCACTGTCCCCACTTGCCATGCACACCTCCTAACACCGAGTGGTGGTTCCACGGCTGGGATACCATCCTGGGTTCTTCTCTACCTGTTCATCCTACATTTTAGCTTCTCACTTACAGAGTGCTCGCTCAGTGTCAGGTTGCTGTTCTAAGACTTGACAAATGTTGACTCCTCACAGGAACTGATACTGATACCATGCTGATACCATGATTATTAGCCCATTTTACAGATGAAGAAACTCTGGCACAGAAACTTGCTCAAGATCCTAGAGCTAGCTGGTGCTGGAGGAAGGATTTGAATCCAGGCAGCGGGCTCCAGAGTCCGCCCTCTTAACCCCCTTGCTTTGTCCCTCTCCTATAGATGCTTTTAGCCTCCTGCCCTGTGAAGTCACCCTGATATGTGTTTTGGGAATTGCCCACATCCTGCTTTGTGCTTCCAGAGCACTTTTTTGGTCCCTCAAGGATTCCTTTGTTGTTGGCAGGGTTTTTATTAGCCTTGGTCCCCTACCAGCAGGGAGCTTTGCAAGGACTGGAATTTGGTGTGTCCATCTGTATATCCATGGCATTTTCCCTTCCAGATCCTTTCCAAGTCTTTTTTAAACACTGGAGATGTGAAATACACGTGGGCTAAAATGAACTGAAATTTAGCGAATTAGAAGGTCCCATAACAACTAAACCCTTGAAGACAGTCTTGGTGAGATGCTTCCATAAAAAGTTTAACTTAAGCACAAAAAAATGCATAATTCTCATCCATCCGAGAGCTCGGTATTTTCTTTTGAGGATTATTCAGCGTCGTACTTTTCCTTCCATTTCTTCCAACCTTTTAGACGTTTCATGACATGAGAGAATCACCCATAAGTAGATAGAGAGTGATGAAAACACATCGAGTCATAGCATCTCCATTCTTGCTAGTCCTGTGACTTTTGGAAAGTCACTTGAGCTTCCTGAATCTTGGTTAGGTCATAATTATACTTAGTGACCTGACACTGCATGTAAGGCAGCTGGCCTAGGGCTTGGTTGACAGTAAAAGCTGTATAAACGTGACTGTTGTCATCATTATCTCCACGGCCTGGCTGGCAACACCAGGAAAAAGAAAAGGAAACAGCAATCTCTGATATGTTTCTTAACACCCTGGAAAAAGGGTGAAGGAGTATAAAGTGAAGATGACTGGTCAAAATGAGAGCACCATAATAATGAATTTTCTTTTCCCTTGCAGTCTTCAGTTCCTTCCTAAATAAACAGAAATGGGAGAAAAATATTTGCAGCAGTGCAATGTCCTGAAAGAAACAATTGCCTAAATTCAACTAAAACCATATTTACTAATTCAGTGCACAATTACAAAGTACCTATACTATGTGCCAGTTACTGAGCTAGGTGTGGAGTTACAGAGCCACCTAAGACATAGTCCCTGTCGTCAAGGAGCTCCCGGTCTGGTGTGGAGACAGACATGTAAGTGAATAACTCAAAATCAGAGCCAATTCCAAGGATTTGCTTTTATGTTAGAGAATTTATGGGAATGTAGAAGAAGGGCTATCTTGAAGGAAAGCTTTGTGTGGGAAATTGAGGTTTAAATTGGGCCTTAAGGGGAGTATGTCAGTCAGAGTTGTTGGTTGCAAGCAACAGAAAGCTTCTCTAGCTAGCTCAAACAAAAAAGAGGAAAGTGTGGGAAGGAGACCAGGGACTCACGGAATTGTCAGGAGGCTGAAATGACCAGATTTGGAAAACAAGCAGAATCAAGGGAGCTGTGGAAGATGAAGAATATGACCCCCAGCAGAGATCACACAGAAGGAATGGGCTAATTTGGCTTTGATGCTGCTGAGAAGATCCTTTATCACTCTCCCAAGGTCAGAGTCCCAGGACAGCATGTATGACAGGCTGAGCAAAGTCACATGATCAGCCGCTGGCCAAGCCAGGGTAGGGGTAGAGAAGGCTTTTTAGTGGGAGTTGCCCGTTCTTCTCCATCAAGACCATCCACGTGGAGAATTCCCCTGGGGGGATCAGTATTTTTTTTTTTTTTTTAAATGAACAAAACTTCTTTAAAGGTAAACAAAATCAGAGAGAATCAGTATTCTAAATGTAAGTGATGCTGGGAACCAGACAGCAAAAAAAGACAACCGTCCTTTATGGGAGGTAGGATTCCAACAGTAAGTGGCCGGGCAGCAGAGGCAGGCCGGGAACAGAACAGAATCTGCAAAGGTAAGGGAGGAATAAAGTTCATGGGAGGCACTTCAGGGCCGTCAGGCTGTGGCGCAATGCGGTAAGAGTTACATTGAAAGACAAAAGCAGATAGGTTGCGCCCAAATCACAGAAGGTCTTACAAATGCCACGATTAAAAGTCGAGACCTTATGCTGTAGCCAAGCGCAGGGGCAGAAGTCTTTTGAGAAAATAAGACATGCCTGGGAGAGAAGATTAGACTGAGGCTGTGTTTCTCATCTGTTTTCTCTGCGCGCTTGCACGGTGCTGAGTGCACTGTAACGACAGCAGCGAAAACTACGGGAGAACTTTGAGGGAAGGAAACGAAGCAGAGCAGCCTGTGGAAGCCCCCACCCATCAGACTCTAAGGGCGTGAATTTGTAGGAGTTGGCCCTATATTCTGGCTTGGGGGGAGGAGGGGCATGTAACCCAGCTTTAGCCAATCAGAGTATCCCCCCACCCCCCGGCATAGTGATTGGTTTAGGTGTAGACACATGTCCCAGGGCCACAATGTCAGCGGCAATAATTTGGGGCGCGTTGGGAAAGAGGGCACCTCTTTCTGCAGAGTTGCTAAGTGGGGATAAGTTACAGTGGAGCTGCTGCAGGCCGCCAGGCCCGCCTCATTGGGAGACTCTGCCAGATAATGACGCCAATGCAGAGGAGCGTGGAGCTGGGATGGAGAGAGAGAGAGAGTGCTGCGGTTCTGGATCCAGCCGTATCTGACCTAGATTTCCCAGAGATCAGTCTCCAGTTTCTGGAACGAACACGTTCTTTCTAGCTCCTCCTCCTTTCGTTCTCTCCTTTCTCAGTGAGGCCACTTTGCGTTGCTTTTGTTACTTGCAACTAAAAAAAAATCTGAACTCATAAAATTCTCTCTCACAAAAAAGGGGTGGAGTCAGGTGAGTAAAGGAGGGAGGCCTGAGGACTAGTTGGGCGCAGGAGAGGTCTTTGCCGAGAGACGTCTGAGGCACCATAGCCAAAGGCAGCGTCTGGTTCCTTTGGCACCTCAGTCCAGCGCACTTAGATAGTTTTAAAAATGGACTATGTCACCTCCAAAAGGGGGTGCTTGAAGTATCTGATCGCTTTTTTTCATAGTATGGTGATGGGACTTAGCAGGTTCTCTCTCTCTGCCATAGTTTTTTAATGAACATGGAAAACTCAATGTCAACATAGAGGATAAGTTAATAATAGTGGAAATTCAGGCCACGCTGGGGGAGATATTTAGAGAAATGAGGTCACGTCCCCAGTGCTCCTCAATGTATAACACTTGGGAGACCACCCTCTCAATTTTCATTCAGGTCAGAAGTTACAAAATGACGGCCTATGAACCATAGCTGGCCTACAGATGGATTGTTTGGCTTGCAAAATATCGCACACACACACACAAAAGTTCACCAGTGTTTAAAAGTCAAGAGATTTTACATTTCTGGATTCCCTTGAAAAAAAACGGGAAGGTCTGTGCGCCCTGGACGCATTTTGCTGCCGGCAACTCTAGGCTGGGTTGAGGAGCAGCTCCCCCTTTAGATGGTATGAGCACCCCAGTCTGCCCCAGCCTCCCCCAGCTGCTGTGTTCACTTAGGTCACCTGCCCGTCTCACCTGTAAGCATAGGATTCACTGGAAGTATCGCAAATTCTCCCGGACCCTTAGCTTTGGCTGAACACCTGCTTGTGAGTTAATTTCACTACTGTTGGTAAAATAATTCCCTGGAGCTATGAAGAGACAAGTTCAAAATCCTGGGGGTGGGGGGTGGGGGGGCGGGGGCTTCATCCTTAACACTCACACTAGTAAACATCTTTGAGCTGGAAGCAGAAGTGAAGGACGTGAGGAGAAGAACAACTAGGAAAATGATGCCCTTGTCTTCCTTTGGTTGTGTAACTCTACAGCCAAAGAACAGAGACCTCTGGGGTCAGAGTGCCTGACTTTGAAACCCAGCTTTGCCAGTCATTGCCTGTATGCTCTTGGTCATGTTCATCAACTTTGCTGTGCCTCAGTTTCCTTCTCTGTACAAAGCCCTATATTCTCTGTATCTATAAAATGTAATACATTCTCTTCTCATAGGATTTATGGGTTATTATCTTTTGAGTTATTCATGAGTTTATTTATGAGTTATTTGAGAGTGAGGATTAAATGAGTTAACACACGTTAGAACAGTGCCTGGCACACAGTAAACACTCAATAAATGTTAAAGTATATGTATATATTATATAATGTTTATATATATGTAGATTACATATTAATTTTAAGGCTGTGTTAATAGAAATATTTATCATGCAAAATTTATATGTTCTACATATATTTGTACAAAGTACATTTCTGTGAAGTAAATCCTTTTTTTAAAATTATTTATTTATTTATTTATTTATTATTGGGTTGTGCCGGGTCTTAGTTGTGGCAGGCAGGCACCTTGGTTGTGGCATGCATGTGGGATCTAGTTCCCCGACCAGGGAGCGAACCTGGGCCCCCTGCATTGGGAGCGTGGAGTCTTAACCACTGCGCCACCAGGGAATACCCAGTAAATCCTTTTTAAAATCAGCTTCCATTACAAAAAAATAAAGTATATGTTTTAAGGAGAAATAATTTGGTAGAAAACTTTTGCTTAGAAAACAATAAGACAATGACAAATCTCATGAGTCCCTGGGCATTGCTATTATCTGCATCAGTTTTTTTTCCTTCATTAATTACAATCCCTATAAATACATACTTTTGATGAGAGTGTAAATTGCTACAAGTTTTTTTAAAAATGCAATAAAACATTTTCTTTAAACATAATAAAACATTGTAAGCCAATAGCTCCTGAACACCAGAGCTTCACCATGTGGATAGTTATTGAATGGGATAATATTAAAGCCCATCACGGGTGTTACCTCTCTATCAAGCCAGAGTTTGAGTAGTTGAGCCAGATTCATAGAAATAGCATTTTTTACACAGAATTGGTATGTTCCAGTAAACAAGAATGTAAAGTAACTTCTGTAATGGAATCCTTTTCTTTTCCTATTAGTAGTATCTAATAAAAATAAAGTATGTGTTCCTAGGGTGTAAATAATTCAGATAGAAGAGTTTGGCTTGGAAAGGAATTAGACAATGTAATGCTTGGTGCCCAGGTGTCCTGGCGTTTACCTGTGTGGAGGCAGGAGAGCCTCTTGTAGCCCACAGGCTCAGAAATCAAAGTCTGGGGTTCACGGACTCCACCATTGATTGGTTGTGTGATTTTCGACAAATGGCTTAACCTTGCTAAGCCTCAGTTTTCTCATCTGCAAAGTGACAGTGACTGTCTTACCCACTTCCAAGAGTAATTGCAAAGACTAAGTGAGATGATTCGGGAAAAGAGCCTTGTTCAGGGCCTAGCCCTCAGCAATTGGTTGTTTTCCATATAGAGCCTGTGTTGCTGTAATTTTCCTTTGAAGCACTTTTATGATTCCAGGATCATATCAGTCATGCATTCCTTTCCCTCTTTTCAGGGGTAACAGAAAGGTCTCTCATGCCTGGTAACATGCTGGCAATGACATAACTCCCTGCACTCTCCCCCTCCCCCTGCTTTTTCTTTGTTCTTTAAGTGCCAGTAATGGTATACTGTATTACCATGTGATGGCATTAGAGGCTTCCCATTCATATGTGATATTTGGGGTTTTGAAAAGCTTAAGTTTCAGATATTTTTTTAATATATATTTTCTTACAAAAAATTAGACGTGTGAGGTTATTGTGTTGGAGGTTGGGTTCCATGGGAAGCAGAGTCTGAGATGGAGATTTGCATGTGGGATGCTTTGGGGATCAGTGCCTGTGGAAGAGTGAAAGGAGCAGAATTGGGCAGAGGGGAAAGTCGGTCTGTGATCCAGTCAAAACAGAGACCTCAGCCCAGCCAGGGAGACTCCTCAGCTGAGGGTGGCACTGAGGAGTTGCCCTCAATTGGGGCAAAGGACCCAGCAATTATAGCCCTGTGTTAAGCAGTCATGGCATGCAGGCTGCTCGGGGAAGGAGCTGTGACCTTGGGTGAGGAGCTCTCTCCACCTAAGGACCATTGTGGCAGTCGGGGGGTGGAGTGGGGAGCCCAGCTGAGCTGTCTGTTATTAACACTCAGCCACCAGAGAAATGATGCTTCAGTCCCGAAGGAGAGGGTCTGGATGGTGTAACTCAGAGTCCCCTAAAGTCCAGCCTGTGCCACTTAGACTCTTTTATTTAATATAAAGGAAAAGTGAATGGGGTGAACTTCAGGCCCTACTACTGTCGCCTGTCCCAAGGTAGCACGTAACACTCGTAGTTCCCTTTCTCCACTACCCATCCCGAATCGCCCTCGCCCTCAGCTAACATCTCTGCTGATCCAGTTGGCTTACCTGGTGGAGTGACAGACCCTCATGCAAGTGGTCTGAGCCCCTGGACACCCTGCCCTTCTCTGTGACTGTTGTATTTGTCCACGTGCCTTCTAAATTGGGAAGTCTTCACTGACGGGATAGGCCCCTGAATCTTCACAGAACTTATTTCCTGCCTTCTTGACCACTTGCGGCTTACCAACATCTCCCATGTATTTGCCACTTCTTACTCATCTGGTCTGATTAACATGATGTCATCAGTACCGTGAACCAGTGTGACGCACTTTGAAACGTCTAGACAGTCCAGGTCACTTTGGCGTATAGTAGCTCAGTCCTGATGCTCATTTGGCATATAGTCTCATTCCTCCCTATGAGGCCAGATTGTAAATGGATACTGCTGTCCATTCCAAGTGAATGCAGACTGCTTTTCATTCTCCTTTCTAGTAGGGATCAAAAAGAATGCATTCACTAGATCACTGGCAACATACTGTGTGCCTGAGAGCATGTAGTCTAATCTAATTAAGATCCTATTTCTGACCTGGCAGTTGCAGTTGAGGCCACTGTTTTGCAGAAGGCCACTGGCTTCCTCCGGGATGCATCTGGCTTTGGAGGAGTCATGGTAGGGATCACTGCCTCTCAGCCTTTGGGTCTTTAAGGGAGGCACTAATCTCTGCTGTCCTCCCAAGGATACAATGATATTTTGGATTATTTTGGATTAACCATGTTGGCTGTGGGGAGGGCCAATTTCAAAAGCTTCCACTGGATCTTTCCCATTATAATAGCTCTTACCCCACAAACCAAGGAACCAATGTGGATGCTCAGTGAACCGCCAAGTATAGCTATTAAAATTACATATTTGGGGACTGACCACTAGGTTTGTCCATGGACATACTGGACCCACAGTGAGCCAGACTCGATTTATTACCTGGTCCCCATAAGCCCCTAATATCCTGAGGGGCCAGCTGACACTTCAGTTCTCAGATACCAATAACTTAGACCTGTGTCCAACAGTCCTTGAAATATTAGGATATTTGCCTTTCCCCAAGGTAGGATTACTTGAGTAGATGGCCATAGGTCTCCATAGCTCTATATGGGTCACCCCTAGTATGGTCAACCATCCTGGTTTTCCCAGGGCTGTCCCTGTTTAAACACTGAACAACATCCTGCATCCCTGGAAATCCCTTAGTCCCTGTGCAAAACAAAATAGTTCGTCACCCTAGACTCCCCCAATTCCCCAGGATGCACTACCACCATGCCACTCATTATAACAACTGCATCCACCTTCCTTTGTTGGGTAAACATTACCTGGCCTCTATTATTTTAGAATCACCCACCCCCAGGGAGCCCAGTTCTGTTACTGCATCTCCTGTGGTCAGCTTGGGTCGTCAGATGAGGGTCACCACCAAGCTTCTCAGAAATGCCAGTGACCCTTACACCAGAACATTTCCTATCACTTTGCTAGAGTTTCCTCTCCTCAGGAGGTTTTCAGACCTTAAGAGTAGATCCCTTCTAACATGCCCACTTCTTGAAATTTTGATTCCTTCTTCCATACCTGCCATGGTGATTTGGTATTTCTCTGTCACTTGGTGTTGGCTGTTGCTTTTTCCAAGCTTCCAAGGGCTATTCTAGCGGTATGCTAGCACCATCTTTTATAGTCCTTGCCAGGATATTAAATCCTGTATCATGATAGAGTGCTCTCACATTGATAAACTCCACCTTACCCAACCTGATACTCTGACCCCCCTGGATCCAGGACCCTCAGGATCCAGCCCCCACTCTCTTGCTTCTGCCTGTACATGTTGGCTGCATCATGCAGTCAGTTCATTGAGTGGATAATTCCATTTCTCCCCTAGTAGACTCAGGACTCCCCTGTCTGGTTTATGTTGTGACTTAACCCTAACAGCTACTGGTCTAGTGCTAGGAGGAAGGTGGAGGTAGATCCCGAGGAGGGTGAGTTACAAGACGGGGAGGCCTCTGAGTCATCTCCTAGGTTGCGGGGATAGCCTTTAACAGGGAGGAGTGGGCAACTTCTGCAGGCCAGAGGGCTCCGGGGTATCTGAGGATTCCAGATTTTCGAATGCATCAACATCAGTGTCCCTGTCTTGTCTCAGGGTCCCATTCTTTCTTATCAGAGCCTGACTTGGGCATAGCAGACCTGCCTTATTTGGGAGTTTAACCTTCTTGGGAGCTTGACTCCTCGTATGATTAGGCCCTGGTCCTCATCTTCAGCTCCATCTTCTCTCCTGGCTGTGAGAGATGAGAGTTTCTTATTTGCTGGCAAGAGGCCCTCTGGCTTTCACACTTAGCCTTTAATTGCTAATAAACCACCATTAGTGTTTTATCTTTTTTTTTTTCTTTTCTAAAGCATCCATTTTCTCCATCACTAGCTATCCAATTCTATTTTATTATACTTATATTAAATATAATTGTCCACATATTTCTCAGCCTGATATATTGTCCCCATGTGGTGAACCATCCCAGTTCACAGCTGGGACTGTGTTAATAATTGCACTGGTGCACATGTGCCGGGGGGTCATGGCTCCACCCACCCCCAGGATGGAGTTCTCAGAGCCTGTTTCCTAAGACCATTCCTCAGACTATTCTGGCACAGGTTGCCACATGTTCGGTTCCATGGGAAGCAGACTCTGAAATGGAAACTAATTGAAGAGGGCTCTCGGGGTCAAGGGCTTCCAAAGGGAAGAGAAGAAAGTGGCAGCGGGCAAAGGGAGAAGTTGATCTGTGTTGCAGTCACAGCACATGCCTCAGCAAATCCCACAGGACTCGCAGGAGCCGAGATGGTCTTGCACTGGGGCAAGGGAGACAGGCATTTATCCCCATGCACTGACCAGTCGCAGGATGCAAGTTGCCACCAGAAAGGTGACCCTCTTTATGGAGGAGGGGCTCTCAACACTCCCAGTATCTCTGGGAGTGAGGGTCTCAGTCCCTAAGGGAGATCAGCATAGTGCATCATGGCGTAGTGTTTACCGAATGTGCTGAGGATCGGGTGGCATATTGAGCAAATCTGTGAAATGTGGAACTGGATAGGTTCTCAACTGGATGGGGCATCCAGGTTCATTTACTTGCACTAATGCTTATTGGGTCACTGTGGGTTTAAAAGTGAAAAAGCTACATCTCAGCTCTGGAGGTGCTTTGTTTGGATCTGGTGGGAGACACTGGCCATAAAAAGGTAACTTCAGTGTCACAGAGGATTGCTGGTTCAACCCTCTCATTTTATAGAAAAGGAAACTGAGTCTCAAGGATGCAACATTACGTGACAAAGATCACAAAATGCGTTGATTGCAGGTGTGAACCAGGACCCACACCTCCTGATTCTCAGGCCAGGGCCATCAACCCTGCCCAACATTATCCCCATTAATTTGCTTTGGAATTGGTTAAGATCAGTCACATTTGCAAATGCGAACAGTGGAAAATAGTTAAAGCCAGAATGGGGAGGATTCCTCATTGCAATTGAGGAAAATCCAGTTATTGGCTGGGATTTTCTATTTGGGTTCTCAGCATTGACTCAGTTTGGATTCCCCAGAGCAGGGGTTTCCCTGGTCATCTTGGCTGCCATCTTGGAGAGGTGAGATTACTGAACAGTGGGGGCGAGGGATGTAGGTGCTCTGGGCAATAACAGCTTTGGAGAATATCCTGGATTGAGGTAACGGGGTCAGAAAGACACCTGTGGGTAAACGCTCTGTCATGCATGTACTGATAGCATCTCAAACCCTCCGGTGGTCAGGTGGAGTTTGGAAAGCCTCCGCTGGCGCAGCAGGATGCTGATGCTGTTACATGACAGGTTGATCTCATCAGCCTGCTCTTGAGGTTGGCTTTGGGGTGAATCATCTCAATGGCCGGAACAAGCAAGTAAAGCCAAGTTCACCAGCTAACTGCTCCGTCTTCATCTGCATCTTGCCAGCGTGCATGGAACTTTGCCTTTCACCCAGGAGATTTGAGGTCCTACCACAGTCAGTCCCACCAGCCACTGTCCCTTTCCTCAAGCTGTTGATTTCTTAGGCTCTATCCTTCCTTCACCCTCACAAATCCCTGCCCTTCTCTACAGGTCTCAGCAACATTTAATAGAGTGATGAGACTCTAAGAGGAAGTGCTTCCCCATGTTAGGTTTAATTTTCTACTTATAGTTTTTCTATGACCCCACATTTATATATAATATGTATTACACACATTTATTATATATTTATAATAGATATATTAAACATATTTATATAATATTAGAGCATAACATGATTCTATATTAAACATTTATATAATATTAGATCATAATTTTAAATACGTATAAATTATATTTTATTACAGTACAAATATATATTACATATAAATAATATATAACAAATAAATATCTATATATTATATATCATATATTTATTTATCATGTATTTATTGGGGACCCAGTGACAACACTCAGCTGAACTCACCCATTAAGTCCCACCCAAAATGTCACTTCCTCCTCCATGAAGATGTCCCCCAACACCCCCAGACTGAGGTATCCTCCCCTCTGTGTGCTCAATGCACCTTGTGTGTACCTTCCTGAACACTTATCTCAGTCTCTGAATCACTTCCTTATTTTTCTATCTTTTTATCACTGGACCAAACTCTTTCCAATTACAGTTGTATCATTTCAATCAGATGATCCTTAGTACCAAGTCCTAAGTCCTCAGAACTCTAATGACACTCAGTAGATGTTTGTAGAATGAATGAAGTTAGTACAATGCCCAGCTCATAGAAAATGTTAAGCAAACACATGCTGAATGAATGAAGAAGGAACAAATTGATAAATGAACATAGTCTGGGCTGAAAGCAGATCTGTCCGTCACAAGCATTTGCAGGGCCTGGGCAAGAGGACAAGTTGAGGCCCACATACCATATGTCTAAATAATTTCAGAAAACAAGCTGACTAACAAACTTAAATAAAATGCTCTCTTCCTCCTACCTTGGTAAATACATCTTTACAATGAAAAGTCAAAAGATACATGAAAAGTTATGCATTTTGTGTGACTAAAAGTAGGCCAAATATCAAAGATGTCCTAACTATAATTAATATTGCAAATGTTTAGATATTTTGTTGAGGGGCTGATGGTGTTGAGATACATAATAAAATAAAGGCATATACATAATTCATAAATTCTTATACAGCTGGTCTATACCATTTATTTTTCTTGCCTTCATTTCAGCAAAAGCACTGGGGTTTTTTGTTTGTTTGTTATAATCAAGTCTTTCACATAATATATGTTCTGTTGACAGTAATGGCAGATTGCATAACCTTTCTTGGATCACTGAAGTTTTTAGATCTTTTTATATAGAAATTAATTTCAACTTAGAGAAGCACAAATATATAAAGTCCTATGTACAAGAATATTATGTGCAGCAGCAGCTTATAGCAGTTAGTGGTTTACAGTGACAAAAATAGAAACAAATGGGCCCATCACTATGGGAATGGTTGAATAAATTTTGGCATAGCTGAACACATTATGCAGCCACTTAAAGAAATAAATGAGTCATATCAGTTGACTTGGAGGGATTTCCATGAGATATTCCCAAGGAAAGCCATATGTAAAGAAATGTGAATAATTCGTCTCATTTCTATAAAATAGACAATGACAGAAAGCTATGTGTGTATGTGTATTTTTACATATTTATATATGGTTTACTTGAAAATGGAGAAGAATATAGAAGGAACCACATTAATTGTTAACCTGGATTTTCTATACGTGTGTGTTGGAGGGGGTGATGATGCAGGTGTAGAAGAGATGCAGATATGAAAAGAAAAAGTAAAATCTGGCTAAAAAGAATACTCCATGCTTGATGTGATCTCAGTTGTTCAATATGCTGTATGTGTGTGTACGGAAGATAGGATATTGGGGGAAAATTTTACATCTATATTTACTGATATGGAGGTATAATAGATATGTAATTGTCCAGAAAATACTGAGCTATCCTTCTATTTCATTCACAGCAAATAAACAAAGTAAAAACCCTGTCTATATGTGTCTGTGCTTTTAGATGGATGAACGAGGAGAGAGATGTCGAAAGACCTGTACCAGGCCATGGTATATGTACTAGGGACTGGAATAAAGGGTGGAGTGGGAGAAAGATAGTTTTTTCTTCATACATCTTTTTTTTTGTGTGTTTTTCTTCTGTTTGTTTGTTTATTGAAGTATAGTTGCTGTACAGTATGTTACAGGTGTACAATATAGTGATTCACAATTTTTAAAGGTTATACTCCATTTATAGTTATTATAAAATATTGGTTATATCCCCCATGTTTTACAGTATATCCTTGTAGCTCGTTTTATACCTAATAGTTTGTACCTCTTAATCCCCTACTCCTATATTGCCCCTCCCCCTTTCCCTCTCACCACTGCTAACCACTAGTTTGTTCTCTATATCTGCGAGTCTGCTTTTTTGTTATATTCACTAGTTTGTTGTGTTTTTTAGACTCCATAGATAAGTGGTATCATACAGTATTTGTCTTTCTCTGTCTTATTTCACTTAGCATAATGCCCTCCAAGTCCATCCATGTTGCTGCAGATGGCAAAATTTCATTCTTTTTTATGGCTGAGTAGTATTCCATTATATATATATATGAAACTACTTCTTTATCCTTTCATCTGTGTTGGACACTTAGGCTGCTTCCATATCTTGGGAATTGTAAATAATGCTGCTATGAACGTTGGGGTGCATGTATCTTTTCAAATTAGTGTTTTTGGTTTTTTCAGATATATACCCAGGAGTGGAATTGCTGGTCATATGGTAGTTTTTAGTTTACTGAGAAATCTCCATAATGTTTTCTACAGTGGCTGAACCAATTTACATTCCCACTAACAGTGTACAAGGGTTCCCTTTTCTCTGCATTCTCGCCAACATTTGTTATTTGATCAATGGAAGAGGATAGAGAGCCCAGAAATAAACCCACACACTTATGGTCAATTAATCTACCACAAAGGAGGCAAGAATATACAATAGAGAAAATACAGTCTCTTCAGTAAATGGTGCTAGGAAAACTGGACAGCTACATGTAAAAGAATGAAATTAGAGCGTTGTCTAACACCATATACAAAAATAAACTAAAAATGGGACTTGCCTGGCAGTCCAGTGCTTAAGACTCCATGCTTCCACTGCAGGGGGCACGGGTTCGATCCTTGGTCAGGGAACTAAGATCCCTCATGCCGTGCGGCGTGGCCAAAAAAAATAAAAAAAGAAACTCAAAATGAAAGAAAGACCTAAACGTAAGACTGGATACTACAAAACTCCTAAAGGAAAACATAGGCAGAACACTCTTTGACATAAATTGCAGCAGTATTTTTTGGGATCTGTCTCCTAAAGCAAAGGAAATAAAAGCAAAAAGTTGCTTCACAACTACTGAGCCTGCGCTCTAGAGCCTACGAGCCACAACTACTGAGCCCGCATGCCACAACTACTGAAGCCCGCGCGCCTAGAACCTGTGCTCTGCAGCAAGAGAAGCCACCGCAATGAGAAGCCCGCGCACCGCAACGAAGAGTAGCTCCCGCTCGCCGCAACTAGAGAAAGCCCGTGCGCAGCAACGAAGACCCAACGCAGCCAAAAATAAATAAAAATAAATAAATTTATTAAAAAAAAACACACGAGATATCACCTCACACCTGTCAGAATGGCTGCATCTGTTTTGTTTTACTGGTTACAAGAAGTATGCAAACTTTAATATATTGCTTTTATAATTTGAGAAATAACAAATCAGGTCTTTTCTAAAAACTGGAAGTCCTTGGAGACCTGGGCTTCATCCTGATACTGCCACTTATTACCTCCATTTCCTTAGGCAACTTCCTAAACCTTCGCAGTCCTCAGTGTTCTCCTCTGTAAAACAGGGACAATAACACTATCCAGCGCATAAAGTAAATAAGATTAATTCAAGGAAAAACTTAGCACAGTAGCCAGCAAACAGGAAGCACTTCCTTAAGTGTTTGCTATTATTACTACTACTATTCTCATTATCACTCCTCCTCCTCTTCCGCCTTCTACAAGAAGAGTGTTTGAACCAGATGTAGGGGGATAGCAGCTGGGGAGCATAGCAGAAGCACTGAAGTGTGAGTAGCTAAAGAGGCTTTTTATAAGACATCTGTAACCACACTGCTGGGTGGAAGGAAGCTGTTAAAAGCCCCAAGGTGGTCACATAAAACTGAGATTAAATAAATGAGAAATCAGTTTTGCACATTTGACTTTGGAACCATGTAAATATTTTATATTATTAAAAAATTAAAATTTGAAATTTCATTTCATAGAAAACTAAATTTAAAAAGCAGTTTATAAATGTCAAAAGTGAAATGAAATAAATGAACCTAATTGTGCATCTGGCTGGTGTTGTAATCACTCAGAAAGCAGCTAGTTCTTTAAAACTCACTGATTTGACTGTACATCACTAGTGAGATATACTCTAAGGACAGAAATAACTTCAAAAAAATGTTTTAGCTGCTTCCAGTGACCATATTATTGGTGGTAGCATTTGAATTGATATTCTGAGCCTCCTAAGACAAACAGGAACTCACACTCAGCCACACCTTCTCCCACCCACCCCAATCCTGTTGCATATTCACTAGTTGTTTTATTTGGATAACATGATCATCTACGTCATTTCACCGGATCATTTGACAAGTGTTACCCCCAGAAAATTCAGAATAAGTCTATGTGCAACCCGTAAACACAGTCCCTAATATTCATGGCATATGCTTACAGTGGCCATGATTTCAAAATTAGATTGTTTTAGTTATGGTTTTTTCCCTTGGTTGTGTGATGACAGGGTACATAATGATTGAAATACGAGTGTTCTCATATGTTTTCCCACCCTCTGCTCATTAAAGAAGATTCTGACTTGGACTACTTAGGTCCTTGTCCGCCTCCACCCTCCACGGAGGACCTGGTCTCGCTAGACCAGCTCTTGGGCTTTTGTGATGGGTAATCATAAGACGATGGAGAAGACAGGAAGACAGTAAGATGCACACGGGAAGCAGAGCTAGGAGTCGTTCATGGCGGATTATTGAGAACATGTGCTGCTGTAGTGTGTGAAGACAGTGGGCATTAGGGGAGAAAAGTGTTTGATAAATACAGGTTATTTTGACATTCATTTTTTGCATGAACTATGTTTCTTTAACCATAACTCTACTTCTGAACTGGACCACATGGATCATGAATTTATAAATGATACAGTTGCAATGAACAGAGACTTGCCCAGGTTTCTCAGAAAAGTTGCGGAGAGGATTTTAAGGACACAGAAGGGCTGTGATTGGGATTGGGGCATGTCTGAAACAGAAGCAGTTCCAGGGATGATCTTCTCATGGGCTCCATTGTCTCATTCATATGGCTCCTCTGCTTCCTTCATTGTTCTGTTTTCCTCATGCCTTTGGGTAGCCTCTCGTTACACCTGGCATCTGCTCCCACATTGCTTCTGTTCGCCCATGGCTCATGTGACGGTCCTGCTCTACTACTGAATTAATGCCTCACGAGGGGGAATCTGATGAGCCCAGCTCATCTTTTTGAGTTGACCCATTCCATATGTGATAACTTACACTACGGTTTGGCTGCCTTTGGTCTGGTACATACTTCTAATCTAATCAGGTTCATTCAGAAGTGACAGGCTCAGTTGGAGGAAAATTTGGCCTCGGTGGCTGTCCCCTGAGCAAGCCTGTTGGTGGCACAGATTCTCCTTGAAGTGGTGTTAGATGTTGGCAAAGTGAGACGTGATGGTCTGGTCCCGGTATAATGGAAAGTGCAAGCCTGGATTCTGGTCCAGGCTCTTGTCTAGTGTTGTCACTCTGAATGTCATTAACTTCTCTGTACCTCAGCTTTCTCATCATGATACCTCCCCTCTCAACAATCACAGAGTTGTTAGGAGGACTAAGTAAAGTCATATGTGAAAAGGATTGGAAAATTTTTTGGTACTTCACAAATGTAATAATACTGACATGTTTCTTTAATACCAAGATACACATTTTTTTCATTTTATTACTTTTAAATCAGACTATCTTTCAATTTATGCCTTATAATTGATTGGAACATTTAATGCTGTAGTTTTGTTGTTTCCCCAAATGTTATAAAGTCAATGGTACGTCTTAGAATCAATGGCATGTCTTACAGTAAATACAGTCTCTGTTAGTTTTCTATCACTGTGGACCACAATTTAGCAGTTTAAAACAATGCCCATTTGTCCTCTCACAGTTCCTGTGGGCTCGCCTGGGTTTCTCAACTCAGAGTCTCACAAAACTGAAATCCAAGTGTTGGCAGCCAGGGCTGCTGTTTCCCCTGAGGGCGGGGGTCCTTTTCTAAGCTCACCAGTTGTTGGCAGAACTCAGTTCCTTGCAGCTGTGGGGCTGAGTCCCTCAGCGTCTTGAGGCCGCCCACAGTCCCCTGCCATGCGACCCTCTTCAAACATGGTAATTTGCTTCTTCAAGGACCATGGAGAGGGTGTCTGCTGCTTCGAAACTCTCTGAACTCTTCTGCCTCTAAACCCTCACTTAAAGGGTTTACCTGATTGGGTCAGGCCCACCAGGATAATCTCCCTTTCGATTAGCTCAAAGTCAACTAATCAGGGACATCTGCAAAGTCCCTTCACGGTTGCCATGCAGCAGCATGACCTAATCACAGGAGTGAAATGCCTCATACTCTCAAGTCCCGGCCACCCTCAAGGGGAGGGGATTATCCCTAGAGCGGACACCTGGGGGCAGGAATCCTGGGGGCCATCTTAGAATTCTACCACAGCATCTAAAAGTCTAGGAAATATGGCAGTGTGATGAGGAGACTTTCCTTTTGTGTCTTCCTCCTCCACCTGAGCACTGAGTATCCAAAATGACTCTCAGATGCCCCTAGTGGAAAACTTATTTCTCACTCTTTTTGTAACCTTTCCTGCATTTCCCTCAGGGAGCCAGGTGTCCAAGGTGGCGAATAAACTTCAGCTGCTGGGATAGACAGCTGGTGCCGAATGCTGCCCTTTGAGAAGGATTGCCCAGTTGCATTTGGGGTTCCTCAGAGAATTAAGCCCCGATGCCCCAAGGCACTAATTGTAATGGATTCACTTCTTTCTTGTGCATCTACAGTGGGACGAGTTGTGTAACATACTTAGGAGACTCTGATGAGAATCCTCATCAGAATCAGAGAACAGTTGGTTCTGATGAGTAGCTCTGGTTGAGATCAGGTGGCCTGACCAGTTGCTGTTGTTCGCCATGGGTGCTGGCGAGGGGAGTAATAGCGTGGGTGCCGTGAATTTGCCATCCCTGCTTCCCTGCCTTCAGGATTTGGTGCATCACCATCGCAGACCAACTCCTCTCCTTCAGTATCTCCCAGGTGGGCGATTGCACTGCACTCCACTGCAGTGCACGCAGAACATATACGAGAGAGGGTCCTTCTAATGGCTGATGGCCTAAGAAGTTTCCCACCTTGCACTCACTTCCTGACTTTACTGTGCTTTTTCCTCCTCTCCCTTCCTCCTAGTGTTAGTAGAAGGAGTCAAACAAAGATCATATCCCTAGAGCTAAAACTGAAGGCACTGGTGATCTTTGGGCAAATCGTGACTATACATCAAAGCCTTGCTTTGCCTTTAGAGGGTTCTTAATACATTATTGTTAGTAATGAAAATGCCTTGACAACTTCAATCAAATCAAATCAACAGAAATCATCCCACTTCTTTCTTTAACTAAAACCAACAGTAACAGTCAAGCTTATTCACACCACCCTGTCTTGTAAATACCTGGAGTATTTGTTTTGTCTGCACGTTCCACTAGAGTGTGAGTTTCTTAAGGGAAAGGGACTATATCTTGTTTTCTGTTTCATTCCTACTGCCTGGCAAATGGCCTATGTATAGTAACCTCTAAGTAAGTTCTCGATGGGATGAACAAATGAGTGAATGAATTTACTAAACTCCTTCCAGGTACTCAGGACCAAATAGCTTCGTGTTTGTTTGTTTAATAAAGTCCAAAGGTGCCACCTCTCTCCTCCCTTCATCATCATAAGACAGTTTAGTCTGATGGCAAGGAGAAAAAAAAACAACAACCGTGGGAAGAAGGTAAGTGAATTACACCAGGATCTGAGAGGAAACAGATAATGCTAGTGATTGTTCTTGTCAGCTTATAATAGGCAGGATATAAATACATGTTATAGAAGAGGAAATTCAAAAGAGACACAGGGAAACAGATTCGAGATTTTGAAAAATAGCATATTCAGGACCTGCTTACTCAGAGGCAGTTAGACTATGACCCAGGGCAAATCATGCTTCGCTTTGCTGTTATTGTTTGAATGAGTTGAAATTTCATAAGCCTGGGAGCCCCACCCCTTCCTGCCTATTTCATTGGAGCATAAACTATTTTTCAAGGGGTGAAGCTTGGGTTAAGGATGAGTGCTGTCCCCTCATCATAAGCCCAAATTCACAGAGGCAAGTGCTGTCTTTCTTCTCGGGGACTCCATCCCCCCCCCCAATCTAATCTTTTTTGCTAAACTTTAATTTTCAAGGCATTCATGGGACATAAAACCCTCAATTCCAGCTTTTCATTAGACATACCACTGACACATTTATTTTGTTTTTGGTTTTTTTTTTTAAAGTAGTTGCTTTCATCTAAAAAAAAAAAAGTAGTTAACACGCAGACAGCTATTTTGAGTTCAGGAAAATGACTTCCCTTGCCCATGGCATCTTGCAAGCAGAAGAACTCAAAGTTCTCTAGCTATCATGTGGGCTAGGTGGCTGCTACCCTAGATGACAAGATGGGGTCTGCAAATTGTGCCTCCAAACACTCCAGGGATTCAGAGGCCAAAGCTTTGCAAAGGAAACTGTGGGCCTGATGGTGGTGTCTGATTAAACTCCAGACCAGACAGATGGGGTCTACAATGGAAACCCAAGTGCTTGGCCACTGGGGAGCTAGCAAGCTTGGCAAAGCACAGGAAGAAGACACAGAGAAGATTCTCAGCCCACTCCCTCGAACCTTCCACCTCAACATGTCCCAGTTGCTGGACCTGCAGCTTCTAGCTCTGGAAAATGCGACTGCCTCCTGTTCCTGAAGAACTCCAGGAAAGAACCCAGCCCGTTTGGTCTTTCTTAACTTGCTTGCAGGGTGCACATCATGGCTAATTCACAAAGCAGAGTCCTTGCCTACAAGCGTTACCCTCTTGGATAGGAGAAATGTCTGTGCATATTAGATGGCAGATATCTAAAAGCTTAAGTCAGTACTTAGGCTCCCAGTCTCTGATGCATCCCAGAGTGACTGGAGAAGGGCTCAGGAAAACTTGCTCAACTGACTTCTGGGGCTAAAGAAAGGTTTTTCTAGAATGGAGGCCACATTGACACTCAACTGCCTTTGGGACCAGGCAGCCAGTAAACGAGAGAGTAGTGGGGGAGATTATGACAGATGCAGACTGTTCCCTGCCTACAGGCTTCACATTCAGTGGTTTGTTTGTTTGTTTAAATCATTGGCCGGAGAAATCGAACACAGCTGCAGCCCATCTTTGGTTACTAGGCCAAGAGTCTGCAACACTCTGCCCAAGTGCTCTTCTGGACAGATTGGATGTGTTGTGTTCCCCTGCATGGCCTTGAGTTATGGGGAGATCAGACAAGCCCTCGATCCACCCCCACCCCAGGCCCCACTACCCACTCAGTGACTTTGGACAATTATCTTCTCCTCTCTGAGCCTCAGTCTTTTCATTTGTAAAATGGAGACAATGCCCACCTCATAAACTCAGTGCGTGAGGATGAGGTGAGATTCTGTACTGAGAGCATTTGCTGCTGCGTCCGGCCCACACTTAGAAATGGCAGTGAACCCACAAGCCACGCTCACACATCAAGCCCCCAGTACAAAGCCATCCTGGTGTCCAGCCAGGTCACGTCTGAAGTCAGCCTTGGAGCCTCAGTTTGCACACCTGTCTGGCTCCTCACCTCCTGACCCATTCCTCTTCCTGCTGGGCTCATACTCGCTCCTGGGCCCCAGCTGCAGATCCAGCTTCTTGGCTGGACTTGGGGCTCCCTCCTGGAAGAGGGTTTGTATTCGTTTGTATTGTATACCTCAGCCATCCCTTCAAGAGGTATTTGGACCGGAATCAGCTGTGCTGCCTCCCATCTAGGTTCTGAGGTGCCCAGGCTACATCATCCATGGGTGGGGGACACCCATGGTGAGATGGAGGATTGTGAGATGGAGGACGGACTGAAGGTTCAGCACAGAGGGGCTCTGCTCACATGACCCTTCTTGGGGTCCCAGCAGTGGTCAAATTCTCTGTGGCTCAGATGCTCTCTCCTTGTTCTTCTATTTTTCCCTGACCAAAACCCTACCCATGCCATCGGTCTCAGCAAAATCCCTTTCTCCGAGAAGCTGCTATGAATGAATATTTGTGTCCCCTGCCCCCAAATTTATATCTTGAAGCCCTAACCCACAAGGTGGTGTTATTTAGGGGTGGGGCCTCTGGGAGGTAATTAGGTTTAGGTGAGGTCACAAGGGTGGGGCCCACGTGATGGGATTAGTGCCCTTATAAGAAGAGGAAGAGACAAGAGCCCTCTTTCCCTCTGTCATGTGAGGACACAGTGAGAAGGCAGCTGCCTGCAAGCCAGGAAGAGGGCCCTCATCAGACAACAAATCTGCCAGCACTTTGATTGTGGACTTCCCAGACTCCAGAACTATGAGAAAGAAATGTTTGTTGGTTAGGCCAGCCAGTCTGTGGTATTTTGTTTTAGTTTAGCCTGAACTAAGACAAAAGCTTTCCTTGGGTGACAATTATTAGCCCCCCTTCAATTATATTCTCTCAGAAAATAGTCTGTGTGTGTCTTTTTCATTGCATTTATTATAATTTGTATTTATACAAATTATATACTTGAGTGAGGATTTGTTCAATGTTTTCTTCCTCTATATTTTTTAGGCTATATTAGGATATAGAGATATATTATATATGAGAAACTCCAAATGACATAACAGAAGTTTATTTTTCTCCCAGGTAAAACTTGAAGTTGGTATAGTGTCTCTGCTCCACAGAGTCACCTATTTTGCCATCCCTAGGTGTCACCTCATTTATATGGCCCAAAATAGCTCATAGCCATATCCTCATTCCTGCCAGTGGAGGGGACAGAAGGGGAAGGGGCAGTGACACCCTTTCCTTTCAGGGCTGGAGCACAGTGCCTGACGTATATTGAGCATCCAGTAAATCACCTGTGGCCCTTATACTGCTGTGTCACCCCTTACCCGTCCTAGAGCCCAGCGCAAGGAGTGTCAGTCACTATTTGTTAGTGGATAGCTACATAAATAGGGAAGTATCTATGCTCTGAAAAAGCCACACAACATTTTCTAAAGAAGAACTGGTGTCTGCTGGATCTTCTTCCGACTTCTGGTTCCTACTGGTGCCTTCTCCACGGGCTCCTCTTTCCCAGGAAACAGCCTCCTCTTCTTGGATTGGACAGGCTGACATCTGTGAGATGACCGGTGGCTGATTTTCAGAGCCCAGCATCCACACCCAGTTCAAATGTCACCTCTTCTGTGAAGGCTTCCCTGACCCTCTTCCTCCCACTCGCTTCCTGCCCAGGAAGGCCTGGAAGAATGAATCACTTCCTCTGTACTCTTGCTGCTCCCTGCCCATTTCTGTTTGAGCTTTTATCCCACTGGAAATGGAGAGAGCTTGGGCTGCTTCCATTTGGTATCACTGAGGTACAAGCCTATGAGGCTTGTCCTTCTACCCTCAACTATTCAGAGCCTTTGGCCATTAAAAAGAAGGTTGTCTCTACAAGATTATCAGAATGCAATTGAGCAAAGTCTTGAGGGCACACATGGGCACCACTTTTGCTGATTAACAGAGGACAGTATGCTGGTTGCTAGTAAGAAGTTCAGAGGCCAAGGAGAAGGACAAAGAGTATCGATCCCCAGCAATGGCCATCTGTGATGCTCTGAGGAACAGAAAGGGCACAGGCTACAGATACTGCTCAAGTTTCCAGGAACTCCCTGGTTCTGATGTTGGGTGCTGTTTGCTGGATGGAGACCAGCTGGGTCTAGAACGCTGGCTCCTTTATATGGTGCCTCTTGGTTGAGAGCTTTCATCTTGGGCCCCACAGGCTCCACTGACATCTCCCCTTCAGGGTGCCCCCAAAGACTCGTTTCTAGGCTCGGAGGAGGAGGGGGAAGCTTTACCCTGTTTCCCTTTGGATTTCTAAACCTCCAGTTTCCTCAAGGACAGGCTTTTGACAAAACACTCGGAACCTTTCTCTCTAGTTCTTCTGTATCATCCCTGTGCTGAGGCACAGATGCAGCCCCATCCGTTTTATAAAGGAAAAGTGGTCACAAGGCAGCAAGAAGCTTGAGTGGATGCTTGGGGGGAAATATGGGTTAAGATGTCAAAGATCTTCTACCTCGTCACACTGTTTCGCTATTGTTTATGCTCATTTTCCCCGCTGGACCGAAAGATGCAGGATGCAGGCTAGAACTGTGCATTGTTGTTTTTGCATTCAGGACCTGTGTTAGGCCACATTTTTGCTAAATATTAAATGAATGGCCATAAATCTACATGACAATTCTTTGTTGGAAAGTGGTCATCAGTTATATTTATAAGCACTTTCCAGATTTGTCTCCATTACTTTGTTTAATCCTCAAAACAATCTCAGTAAGGAAAGGTGGGCACTATTACTTCTTACTTGATGGAGAACAGAGAATTAAGAGACTTGCCTAGGGTCCCCTTGTCGGCTGAGAGCAGGGCTGAGACTGAGACCAAGGTCTGCTTGCTTCAAGGCCCACGTTCTTTCCAGTAGGAGAGTGAGCAGGAAAGGGAGACAGAAAGGGTATGGGCCATTATCGGAACCCTGGGTCCCCTGTTAGCATGCTCAGCTGTCCTTTGAAATAAAGTCCCTTATTTCAGGGTCAGATTGAAGCCTGTGGTCAGAGAATAATCTAGAAAAGGATGCTCATGCTGAATAATGCATCACTTGGTCACAGTGGCTAATAGGAGCCTTCACCAATTTAGCATAAAGCAGTTCTTCTCCAACTGTTTTGTCCCCTTTACGTTCTTAAAAATTACTGAAGACCTAAGAGAGCTTTTGTTTATATGGGTTGTGCCTATCTATATTTGCAGTAATAAAAATTGAAGCTGAGGAATTTTTAAAATATTTATTAATTTAAAAATTAAAATTTAGTGTAAAGATCATTTTACAGTTTTATGTCTTTAATGTAAAAGATGCTTTTGTCATTGTTGTTAGTTGTTTTTCTGTTTTTTGTCTCCAACAAACATCATCTTCCTGTCCCCGATGGGAAGTGAGTCCCAAGTGAAGGGGCCCAGAACCCACTTTGGGAGTTGGAGGCAGAGACTTGGGAGGTCCTCAAGCTCAGACTCCCCCACTGGGTGTGAGATACATTTGAAGGGCCCATACCCCTCCCCCAGGGTAGGTTAGATTTCGTCTTCTTGGCTGCAGGACCCTGGGACCCCTGCCCTAAGACAGAAGTTTGGAGGCACCCCTGACCCCCTGGGAGCCAGTAGCGATTAGGGAAGGCTGATCCTCACCCCTAGGAAATGTTAGAGATTTGCTGGGGTCAGCAGGGTCAAACTGGGACCCCGATTTGGGGAGGGAGTTGTTAAGAGATTGAGGAAACTGAGAGCCCCACCAGACAAGAGCTGCGAGTGAGGAGAAGCCAGCGCTGGCTGGGGCTCAGCTGTCCATTACACTGTCTGGCTTAATGGAAGACAGCTGGATTCTCCAACCTGCCTCTGCGTTTAGTCTCTTGCAACATGTTTTTTTTTTTTTTTAACTTGAAATGCATGTAAGATGTCCAACCTCTCACAGCTAGGTAGTGGGAAGGGAGGAGTATTTTAACAGCCTCTTCATATAACTGTGGATATTCCTCTTTGATACCCACAAAACTCGACAAGTGGAAGTTTCCTAAAGATTAGTTGCAATGTGGAGTCTGAAATTATATCAATGAATTGTTCATATTCTGTCATATTAAAACCCATTGATTGATCTTACACTTTGAATGGATCTTTGACCCGTGCTGATTTGTGCCATCATGCATTGGTCACTTGGAAGCTATTAGTGTACTGAGTTATACAACTCCTCTACGTGTAAGCACATTTCTTTACACAATATCAAACAAATCACATTTATTAATATTACCACTGATACCATCAAAAAAGTCTTTAAGTATTGGAAAGCTGTCAGGCTCATAGCAGCAAGTGAATTTTTTCCCCAAAATTCTAATTTTCACTCAAAAGCTCAAGTTTTATCATTAGCAACAAATATTGTCAGTTGCTTTCCTTTGTGTGATGGGCTTACTTTGTTCGTTTGTTAAGAAAATGTCCGCCAGATACCTAAGTCTGAATAACTATAGTTTGTCAGTCATTCTCTCAAGTACAAAATTGTATTCCATGGGGGAAAAAGGAGAGAACAAGTTAGCTTGCAGCTCATATATTTGCAGAAGATTTTTCCTTAAGACAACCATCTTATTTTGGTATGCAGCAGAAATGCTCTTTGTGTAGTTCCCATTTAATTACACATTAGTGTGAAACTGGCTGTTTTCTCCCCTGTGAGTGCATGGGGGTGAAGAATACAGTGACAACCAGTATAGGTTGGTGCCACTGCCTTGGTTCGTGCTAAGATACCAGCAGTTTCACTGCCCACCCCCCGCCTTTGCTTTTGCACCATCAGTTAAAGTGTCAACACAGCAAAAAGCAAGTAACATCTTAGTTTTATTAGGGAAATAGCTTTGACCTTGAAGACCCTCTGAAAAAGGTCTTGGGGATGCTGGGGGTCCATGAACCATCATTTGATGGTTAAGAACCACTGACCTCAAGCAATAACTAGCAGTAGAAATTCAGAGTCAGCTGGTAGAGGAGAATAATCATTCCTCTTGATATCAGGAGATTTGTGTTTAGTCCCAGCCCTTCTCTGGGTCTCAGTTGTATCTTCTGTAAAAGGGGATAATAATATCTTCCTTACAGAGTTGTTGTGAGAAGTAAGTCATGATGATGTAGTGAAAGTACATTGTTGTGAATAAAAAGAACTAGATTCTTTCAGAGTCTATGAGTATCCTTAGGGAAGGGAGAAGCCCAGGCCTTGGGTCATGTTGCCAAGATGGCCTCTGCTGTGCTCACGTCAGTCAAGCTAGAAGGGAAAGGAACTTCTACCCCATAGTGTACTCTCCAGGGAATAGAAAGTACCTTGAAGCCTCTTCCCTCTCTCACTCCTTTGCCCCCCACGCTTGAATCTCAAGTGGGCCCTCAGTTCTACCCAGCAACCCTACATTTATTTCATCAGTTTACTCTTCCACTGTCCAAGACAACCACAGGAGAAAAACTATGGGCTCTAGGGCTAAGCAAAGAGTTCTTAGACTTGACACCAAAAAGCACAATCCATAAAAGGAAAAATTGATCAATTGGACCTCATCAAAATTAAAAGAGTTTGCTCTGTGAAAGACCCTGTTAGAATGAAAAGACAATCTGTACCCTGGGAGAAAATATTTGCAAGTCACTTATCTGACAAAAGACTTGTATCTAGAATATATAAAGAACTTAAAAAAATGAACAGTAGGGCTTCCCTGGTGGCACAGTGGTTAAGAATCCGTCCGCCAATGCAGGGGACATGGGTTCGAGCCCTGGTCCGGGAAGATCCCACATGCCGCGGAGCAACTAAGCCCATGCGCCACAATTACTGAGCCTGCACTCTAGAGCCCACAAGCCACAAGTACTGAAGCCCACGCACCTAGAGCCCGAGCTGCGCAACGAAGAGTAGCCCCCACTTGACACAACTAGAGAAAGCTGCGCGCAGCAACAAAGACCCAATGCAGCCAAAAATAAATAATAAATAAATTTATTTAAAAAAAAAAAGAACAATAAAAGTGTTAGAAAATAAAACAAAATGAGCAAAAGACCCTAAACAAACATTTCACTGAAGAGGATATATAGATGGCTAACAGGAACATGAAAAGATGTTCATCATCATTACCAGCAGGAAAACACAAATTAAAACCACAATGAGATACCTTGGTTGTGATGTTGTGCTATAGTTTGGCAAGATGTTACAACTGAGGGAAAATGGGAAGAGGGTCCACAGGATCTCTCTGTGTTATTTCTTACAACTGCATGTGAATGTATAAGTATCTTGAAATAAAAAGTATAATTTAAAAATGAATAGAGAGATGATGTCACAGCCCTGCTCCAGACCTCGAAGAGTTTCCTGTCACACTTGGAATAAATCCAAACTACTGATCATGTCTAACAAGTCCAATAGGTTCTGGCCCCTGCCTTGAATTTCATCTGCTACCATTCTCTTCCTTAATTCACTCTTTTCTTGGAACACAGGCTTTCTTGTGATCCTTTGAGTTTCCAAGCTTATTCCTACCTCAGGGCCTTTGAATGTGAAGTTTCCTCTGCTGGGAACCCACTTTCCCCAGATCTTTGCATGATTTTCCCTCATCACTCCGATCTTGATCAGATACCCAATAGCGTGCCTTAGAAAATCCTTTCTCAACTACTCTATCCAAAATAACACCCATATTCTCTCTCTCTCTCTCTCTCTCTCATGTTACTCTGACAGTTTATTATATATGTATTTGCTAATTTGTATACTGCCTGTCTCCCTAACTAGACTGTAGCCTCCATGTGGGTAGAGTCCTTGCCTATTATATTTTCCACTGCAACCCTACAGGCATGGCACATGGGAGGTGCTCAATAAATCTGTCAAATGAATGAATAAATATAAAAATGGCGAGTTGACATAGGTAAATGTTTGCTTTGCCACACATTATTCTGTACTAAGCTCTCCTTACATTCCTTGCAAAGCAAATCTGCTGAGGCCTGGGACACTAATTTTTCCATAAATAGAAAGACCTAGGTTTGAGTCTCACCTCTGACACTAGGGTGGCCATGTGAATTTGAGCAAATCACCTCAGCCTTTGGAGTCTGCTTTCCTCACCTGGAATAAGGATTGCCCTAAGGAGCCTGGGGATAATGGATGTCGGTATCTCTTTCCTAAACCTGCTCCTCCTCCTGATTCCCATCTCAGCACATGGGACCACCATCCACCCATGTGCCCAAACCAGGAAGCTGGATGACTCAGTCTCTGTGCCTTCCTTCTCCACTGCCCCACACCCAAGCAGGTGCCAAGTCTTAACTAGTCCTCTCATAAATCTCTCCCACAGTTCCTCCACCTCTGTCTGTCTCTTCTCCAGTCAGCATCTCTTGCCTAAACCATTGCAATATCCTCCCTAATTGGTCTTCCCCGTATCATCCATACCACTGATGAAATAATTTTTCTACTATGCAAATCTGATTATATCAGTACCTTACCTAAAACACTTAAATCATTCTCCATCACTTTCCGGATAGAGAGCAGATTCCTTACCTTGGCACAGATCTGGCCCCTGCTCATCTCTTTTTTTAAAAATAAATTTATTTATTTTATTTATTTATTTTTGGCTGCGTTGGGTCTTCGCTGCTGCACACAGGCTTTCTCTAGTTGAGGCGAGCGGGGGCTACTCTTTGTTGCAGTGCGTGGGCTTCTCATTGCGGTGGCTTCTCTTGTTGTGGAGCACGGGCTCTAGGCGCACAGGCTTCAGTAGTTGTGGCACATGGGCTCAGTAGTGGCTTGTGGGCTCTAGAGCACAGGCTCAGTAGTTGTGGCGCACGGGCTTAGTTGCTCCATGGCATGTGGGATCTTCCTGGACCAGGGCTCGAACCCATGTCCCCTGCATTGGCAGGTGAATTCTTAACCACTGCGCCACCAGGGAAGCCTTGGCCCCTGCTCATCTCTTAATTCTGTTGCTCATCGCTCCCTAATACTTCCTGTAAGCTCCAGCCACATGCTGAAATGAGCCATTCTCAGCCCCCTCTCCCTGACTTTGCACATGTTGTTCCATCTCTCTGCTGCCTGGCACCTCTGAGACTGTCAGGGCTCAGCTTAGCATCACCTGGTGGCAGCCCTGACTTGCCAGTCTGTTCAACATCCCTCTCTATACTTCCATGATAACCCATGGGCACAGGGCTTAACAGCACTATCACAGCACAGGGCTTAACACACTAGGCACTTAATAAATGTTTATCAAATTAATCATTTGTGTTAGACATTAATAAGAATGTTAAACACAAAAATCACCCATTTTCAGAGCTCCTCCAGCTCAGTGGGTGATCTTGGCCAGAGAATGAAGTCTGGCTTCAAAGAGACATGGGATTGAATCCCAACTGTGTCATCTAGTAGCCAAATGACCTTGAGGCTTCACCTCAATGAGGAAAATAATGGGACTTCTACAAAGTGTTGTCATGAGTATCGAATGAAATCATGCAGGAAAAGCACAGAGAATATGGAGCTTGGCACATAGTAAGCATCCAGTGAGTATTAGTATACCTCCCTCTAGTGGTCTTGGCACAAGAAAAGAAGGCCAAAAAAAAAAAAAAAAGAAAAAGAAAGAGGATCAAGAGGCGCCAGGGGAGTGAAGATGGATGAGGAAGAGTGGACAGGGGGAGCTTGGTCTGAAGAGCAGGAAGGGAAGTGGGCAGGAAGCAGCTTGAGGGAGTGGATGTCACCTTTTATAAACAACGAGAGCAGCTGACGTTGAGGCAACTGGGTGGATATTCCCAGCCTGCCAGTGGATCTGAGTGCACCGCGGCATTTTCCAGAGTTAGAAGTAGAGGCTGAGGCTCACCTCCAACTTGAGGTAATCCTATCTAAAGGCCATTTCCCTGCCTTCCTTCCACCAAGACATCACAAGCACCTAGCTGATGTTCAGCACTGCCGCGCTGAAGGGTGAGCGCCAGGGTGAGCGCTGAAAGGGAAATCCACAATGGTCAGCTTGGGGTACTGCAAAGAGCACTGGCTTTGGAGTCCTAGTGGCCTGGGTTACACTCTGGGTGAGCCAAATACTAGCCGTGTGACATTGGCTTCATCATCTAACTTTTCTGACCTTCAATTTTCTCATCTGTAAAATGGGGATAAACTACCTACTTCGAAAGGTTTAGGGGTATTGAGATAAAGATGGAAAATGTTTAGTACAAAATAGTCTAAATTGCAGTTCCCTCCCTCTCATCCAACTTGCTCAGTTTTCTTTTATTCTTAGCACTCTGATCTAATATTTCATAGGATTTACTTGTTTATTTTCTTTTCTGTCTGCAATAGAACATAAACCCCAGGAAAGCAGGGACTTTGTCCAGTGTCTTGTTTGCCACTGTAATTCTAGCACCCCAGCAGTGTCTGGTGGTGCTGAATAAATGAACAAATAAATTCTATTCATTTAATCTCTTCCACTAGAATGTAAACTCCCTGACAACAGGATTATATCAGTTATTTATTGCTGTAAAACAAATCACCCCAAAACTTAGTGATATAAAAACTTTAAAACAATGAGAATCATTATATCTGTGGATCAGGAATTTGGGAGGGGCTCAGTAGGGTGGTTCAGCTCAGGGTCTCTCCGGAGGTTGAACCTCAGGTGCCAGTGGGATTATAGTCATCTGAAGGCTTCACAGAGCCTGGAGGATCCATCTCCAAGGAGGCTCACTCACGTGACTGACGGTTTCTGCCAAGTTGGTTCCTTTCCCCATGGACATTTGTCAGGGCTGCACTGACTGTCTTCCTGACATGGCAGCTGGCTTCCCCTAGAGCAAACAATCCAAGAGACCATGAAGGAAGCTGAAAATGCCTTTATGATAGAATCTTATGCTACAGGACATTAGAGTCACATGTCATCCCGCCATGCTCTATCGGTCACACAATCCAATCTCAGTTCAGTTGGGAGGAAACCATATGAGGACGTGAATCCCAGGAGGTGAGGACCATTGGGAGCCATCTTGGAGACTGGCTACCACAAGGATAGTTTGTCAATGTGACGCCAGTGCCTGATACATGCTCGGCATTCAAAAAGCATGTGTTGAATCTGTGAATGGACACTTATGTTGCCATGCTAGGCATTGCAAGGAACTCAGGCCATGCCTTCAAGGAGCTGGCCTTCTAGTGGAAGAGACAGATACATAAAGAGATATTTATAGCTCTGTGTCCCACAGTGGAAGATGATCTAAAAATTCCAGGGAGGTGTCTTCAGTCTGCTGCAGGGCAAGATGAGGGAAGAGTTCCTGAAATGGGTGATGTGGGCAGGGTTCTGAAGGGTGAGTTGAAGTATCCAGGGGAGGAATGAAAGGAAGGAAGTTCCAAAGAAGGGGGAGAGCAGATGCAAAGGTCCAAAGAAAGAAAGGGAGACAGAGGGAGGGTGAAAAAGAGAGAGAGAGAGATGTATCATCAGAGTTGTGTTTATTCCCCTTTTATATCCATCAGACTTTCATTAGTGCCCTTGCCTATAGTAATAATAGCATTATAGAGAGAGTAATAATAATATAATAATAGATACTATAATAATAATAAACAATAATGAGGGAAGAGTTGAAAGCAAATGACGGAATGACGTCTTGTTTCACTATCTCACAATTGTGTCTAGTCAACACGTGTGGAGCACCTACCAGGGACCAGGCTCTATGCTAAGTGCGGGGAATGCAGAGATTAATAACGTGGATGGCTTTGGTTTGTAAGCAGCTAAGAACATGAAAGGATAGGGCAAAGGCACATGCCTTTGTAAGTACAACAGTTTGTAAGTACAACAGTTTGTAAGTATTGTGATGCGTTTCAGAATACCGTAATATATATTCCCTGAGAGGCACATGGCAAGGACTCAGAGGGCCAAAAGAGGGCGCTATTGCAGACACTTGGAGGAAGAACCAGCTGAGAAAATCTCAGACCAACCTGATCCATTGTCAACAATGGCACAGTTTTTTTTCTAGACGGATTCAGTCTTTTGCAACACCTTTCCTGCATGCCTTCATCACCCCTCACCCCCAAGGGGCTCAGGGGAGAGCCCCTGACCTAGGGTCGTGGGGTAGTGGCAGAGGAGTTACATGGGGTCTGGACGCCCCTCCAGTTTGCTGGTCTTCTTCAGCAGTGTCAGATGTTGCCCAAGGGGTGGAGACGTGTGAGGAGGAAAATAGGAGTGGCAGCAGCCGGGCTCCCCGAGCCCCAGCTCCCAACATATTGGGCTAAAATGATGACTTCATATTCATTCTCTCTGGGGCTTCCTCTGCATCCTTTGTCCTAAGGAAATGAAAGTCCTTCTCACATGTTCTTCCCTGGCAGCCATTGCCAAGTACAGCAAGTGCAGGAGCAAGCAGTTGCTTCATTTTAGAGTGAAGTGCATTGAAGCCCGGAGGCAATGGCAGACTTGTTCAAGCAGTGAGCTGGGGAGGGAGGCAGGGCTTCCGTGCACCAAAGCCAGGGTGAGGAAAGGCCCGGGAGATGGCCTGGGAACAGAGTCCCGAAGGAGGAGCCCGAGGAGGGCCTGGAGGAGCAGACGCCTGCCCCACAAGGAGGGGACCGGCCGAGGCTGCGGGACGTTAGAGGAGAGCCTGGCAGAGCCTGGGCCGCAGTCCCACCTGGTACGTCCCACCCCATCGTGGACGGGCTCTGGTCTCACAAGACTCCTTGAGGAGTCAAGGAATTTAGAACCCGAAGGACAAAGGCCAGTTCCTCCCACCTCTCCTGAGCTCCCTGTGGTCTCAGGGCAACCACTCCCCAGGCTCTGAGGGCCCCCAGCACCGCCCCCCATAGCGCAGCCCAAGGATATCAGCTGGCCCCCCGTGAACTCTTCTTTACACTAAGGGACATCAACTTCACCCCGGTCACTGTCGCCCACACCACTGAGACAGTGAGAAACCCCCCTCTCCAGGCGGCATGAATCAGTCAAGCCACAGTCCCCACAGTAGTAATCTCCATGGAGCACGGGCACACTCTGTCCCTGCCCTCACCCATGGTGACGAATGAGGTCATCGTATGTGGGCCCGGCTACAGCAAAGCCCAAGGGAGGAAGAGGTCAGTTCTCCAAGGGGTGGGGGCAGGATGCACTCTGGAAGGGCTTCATGGAGGAGGCGTCTTTTAAGTTGAACCTTGGGAGATGTGTCTGCCAAACAGACCGGATGGGGAAGGGTCTTAGGGAAGGAAACAGCTTGAACAAAGAGCAGCAAGACACACCGGCACCTTTGAGTAGCTGTAGGAGGCTCCACTGGGGGGGGGGGGGATGGTGGTGTCAGAATGGAGCATGGGGAGTGATAAATCTGGAGGGAGGCAGAGCCTGAGTCACAAAGGACCCTGTGACCAAGTTGAAAGTGTGCACTTTGCCCTGAAGGTCAAGATTTGGGGAGTCATTGAAGGGTTCTAAACCAGAGAGTAACATTGGAGTAGGCTTTCCCTTTTAAAGGCTGTGTGACCCCAGACAAGATGCTTAACCTCTCTGTGCCTCAGCTTCCATATCTGTGAAATGGGGATAAAGAGAGTATCTTTTTCATAGGGTTTTAGGTTTTAAAAAAGATTATACGTGTAAAGAGATTATACATGTATAGAGCTCAGCACGGTGATTAACATACAGTAAACGCTCCAGGAGTCATAAACTCTTATCATTGATACATTTTGGAAAGATCACTCTAGTTTCCAGGTGGAGAACGAAGTAGAAAAGAGCAAGAATGGACCAGGGGGACCACATAGGAGGCTCTTGCTACAGCCCAGGTGTGAAGTGATGATGGTCTGAGCTAACACGGAGGCACTGGGGAAAGACCACAATGAGCTGGAATGGGAGATGTTGAGAACCTTCTGGAACGTGTGGCTCTTGGTGGTGAAGGAGAGATGTGGATGTGGATTTGCCTGCTAGTCACCGAGGTAGAAAATACAGCTTGGGAGACCAGGAAGGGGAGCGGGATAGTGGTTGTTGGTATGTTGAGTTTGAGGATGTTGACTCACTGGGAGACCTCGGCTGGAGGAAGGTCACCCAGGGAACAGAACTGAGAGTAGGCAGCACAGAGCTGGCATCTGAAGCGACCAGAGAAGACAAGATGGCTCAGGGACTGTGTGTAGCATTGGAGAGAAGCTTGCCAAAATCTTTGAGGAGGTGGGCTGACGCCTCTTCTCACCCACAACCAGAGTGGGAACTAAAGAGACGCTTGAAGTCCTTGGCTGTATCGGCCATTAAGAATGCTGGGTTTTCTGTAAATTAAAGTTTATTTTCCAGGCCCTAGAAGTGGTTGAAAATAAAAGTGAATCACGAACTTTTAATGTGGTCTATTTTCCACATACAGATCTTCATATCTTGGGGAACAGGACCCCTCTAATATTTGAAATTTGAAATGGGGCATTACCACATCCCATGGTTTTAACCCCATGCCCTCTGTGGTCAAGGTCATGAGAGAAGTGCTTCCCTACTCTGCTGAGCCAGAGCCCACCTGTCTTTCTAAACCCGACACACATGCCATTCTTCCTCTCCCACCCAAGGCAGCCAACGTGGAAATAGTTCTGAATTATGTTCCACAGCAAAGGCAGTGAGATGTGATTTTTGGTAAAACAAATCTCTCAACTCTGCCTGCACATTAAAATTACCTGTGGAGTTAAAAAACAAAAACAAAACGAAAAACCCTGTCTGGGCCCTTTCCTGGAGCTATCAGCATCCCTGGGTAGACTTGCTGTGAGGCCAGGATGGAGAGCTACCAGGGACCTGTTTTCCTTGACTGACTAGCCTGGTCACTGATCACTGGGGAGATAACAGCACCACAGACCTGGGTGAAGAAGGGCAGCCCCACTGCACACCCCAGTCCCAAGGCTCACGGAGAAGCCACTTCTCTATGTGGCAGGCCCTCAGTGATAGCAGCTCGCTCTAGCTCCATTTGTCAGGCCGGACGGAGCTGGCTCGTGTTAGCTCTCCGCATCTTTTCTAGACCACTGATGTCTGAAATTACATGGAAAGGGCTATGAGCTCAAGTCTCAGCTCCTCCTTATCCCAGATCACATCCTGCTGTGATGAAAACCTCCCAGGAATCTTCTTTCTGGCTAGAGTTTCCCTCCAGGGATCTTTGTCAGATGAGCCTCTGGCACTTCCTTCTGCCTTGCTGGCAGTTTTCATGTCCCACCCTTGTCACTATTGACATTTTGGGCCGGATCATTCTTTGCTGTGTGGGGCCGTCCTGTGCATTGAAGGCTGTTTAGCAGCATCCCTGGCCTCCACCCACTAGATGCCAGTGGTACCACCCCCTCCAGTTGCGACACCAGAAATACCTCCCACCATTGCCAAATGTCCCCTGCACAGCCAAAATCTCCTTTGCTTGTGGCCCACTGCTCTAGGGGAAGAACTCTCTGAGGGCAGGTTTCATGTGTAGTTCGGCTCCTTATTTCTTCCAGTGCTTCGCACAGTGCCTGGCACTCCGTTGGTGTTTGCTCGGTGACTGTGAGATGAACTTTCTTTGTGATGGTTCATGTTTGTAGATGCGGGGGATGGAGAGCTTTGTGAGAGTTTCCCTCTATTGTCTCTCCTCCTCCCATGCAAGTATGTAGCAGGCCCTGTGCTTCTTTGTCTCTGGAAAGACTTGTGCCCAAACTTGTTACCAAAAATCCATGAAGGTGAACAGGCTTTGAGAACAAAATGATTTCCTCTGGATTAAGAAGAGATTTCCAGAGACTTGGGCAAGAGGTAAGAGGAAAGTCAGTGTGTCCCGAGGCTGTGGCTGGAAAGGATGTACCAGGAGACATGATCTTGGGCAGAGGCCCACGGCTTGGCCAAGACCTTGGGTCCCAAGTGTGGCACAGAAGCGGCAGAGACCACCTGGCCTGAGATAATAGGCATCTGAGTGGAGGTAGGGGTACTGCTGACCAGCAGGACCCTCTGGAAACCTGGGCACTATGTAAGATCTCAGATCCCTGGCACAAACTCTGGAGGACTCAGGGAAGAGAAACGCCAAGAATGACTGAGGCAGTATGAAGCTGGAGATGAAATCAAGTTGATTTATTGAAAACAGAGAGATGCCAGTATTTCTGGCACACAGGACTTTCGGGCTTGAGATTTGTACCATGGTTAAGTATGGAGTGCCAAATTAGTAATAGCTAATATTTATTGAATGCTTATTATGTACCAGACACTGTTCTTTCAGGTTTTAGTGAATTGTCTCTTTTAATTTTCACAATATTCCTATTAGGAGGTTCCACTATAATCACCAATTTAGGGATGAGGAATTGATGACATAGTCTAGCTGGATGACTTGCTCCAAGGTCTGGTTATAAGTGGTGGAGGCCGAATATGTAATAACAGTAGCAAACACAAGTTAACACTTACGGTGTCAGGAACCATATAATGGGCTTTACATGTAATGATTTATTTAATCTTTACAACAACCTAATGAGGTAGGTATTATCACCATCCCCATTTTATAGAGAAACAAATGGAGAAATAGAGATTAAATAATTTGCCCAAGTCTTCCAGCTCATAGTCGGCAGACTTGGAATTTGAACTTGGAAAGCCTGGCTGCAAAGTTTGTGCGTCCAACCACTAAGTAGTGCTTCTGAGATTACAGGAAGGACCCATGCTCTTAACCATACTCTGCTGGGTGGGCACCTGGATATTCTCAAATGATCAAGTGGTAAAACAGGATTTTAGTAGGAACCAAAGGGTGGTTAGAACCAAAATGGCTTGTTCATGTTCCAAAGAGAAGAATTAGGCAAAGCTATGAGCTGTTGGCTGAGCTCTGGAATTTCCAACTAATACTGAGCTGGAGACCAAGGCACCCACCCATCAAGTCATTAGCTTTCTTTATCTCTACAATGGGGACATCAGTGCTGATCTGAGGCTTGGTCACTGAGGCTAGCAACTCCTTGTAATATGCCTACCAGAGACATTAACCATCTGGAGCCTGTTAAGAGGAGAACCCATGTCACAGAGGAACAATGGAAGGAATTGAGAATGTTCAACTTGGAGAAATCTGAGGGGGAACACAGATGTTTTCAACAACACCAAGGATCTGGGGTCAAACCAAGCAGGAGTCTGGATATCTCATGATGCTTGACGGTTTGCTCTCAGCCACCTGGAGTGTTTTGGGTCATGCTTGATCAGTTCAGGTTCCATAGCAGGCTCCCCAAATACAATGAGCAGACTTTGTTTAGACCTTGATTTTGAACTAACAATAAAGACAGTCATTGGGATTTTTTGTTTGTTTTTGTTTTAGATAACCAAAGAAATATAAATTTGGAAATGATATTGGGTGATATTAACAAATTCATGTTATTTTTTAATAGGTGTGATGCTGACATTGCAGTTATGCAGGAAAATGCTCTGTCCCACTCCTACCACCTACTTTTTTTTTCTAAAGATCTATTTAAGAGTGAAATGACTTATTATGTAGAGTTTACTTTAAAATACTTCCAAAAAAATAGGTTGGGCTAGATAAAACAAGCGTGGCAAAAGGTTGATGGTTGTTGAAACTGGGTGATGACTACGTAGTGCATTGTAGTCTCTATTTTTGTTTATGTTTGGAAATTTTTATAATAAAAAGGAAATTTATTCATATGTCATTTTTACCCATAGATATTTTGAGTTAAGGAATACAGAGGTCAGGGGGCTAAATTTGACTCTGAGATTTCTTGATGATTCATTTAATAGAATCCAGTAGCCAACACATGTGTAAAGGCAGAGGTCCGGTCTAGGTCACTCCTACACTCATTTCTACACTTGCTTAAGCCTCACTTGAGGTGTTTTATGAACACATCCCAAGCAGGTCAGAGAACATTCTCTAAAGGAACTTTGTCCCAAGCAAACTGCCTTGCCCCAGTTATTTCCTTATCAAGGACATCCTCATTCACGGTGACATGAAGGCTTCTTGGCAGGCACATTTCTCCCCAGAGATGACCCCTTCATCAGAAGTCAAATTTAGGTTGGCCCTCAATCACATGGGAGAAGTCAGCCATGGGGTTGGAGACCTTGAAAACTTGGCAATGAGTCATGTCCTGCGTCAGTCTTTCTTCTCCATTGACTGCAGAGACTCTTAGTGCCTGGGACAGAGCTTTGCATATAATAGTCACTCAGATACTTCAATTACTACAGATAGAAGTTCTTGATTTTAGGTATACACAACAGTGTTCATAGTATGGTAACTTTTGTGTAAGAAAGGGGGTAATAAATATACGTAAATATGCATATAAACATGTATAAACACATATTTACTTATATTTCCAAAAAGAAACAATGAAAGGATAACCCCCAAACTAATGAAAACGGTTGTCACAGAGGAAGGGGAGGGAACAGGGTAGAGAGATGAAATTGAAACTTCTTTGGCAGTACCAGTTTCAATGTTATGTTTTACATGATTAAAAAACAAAATTGAACTTAAAAAAAAACCCAACTACCTGGCTACCTGTTTTGACTTTGGAATGATGTAAATGTTTTACATAAGTTTAAAAACTATTAAACAAGTAAAAAGCAATCTCTAAAAGCTGAAAACCACTGAAATAAACAAACCTAACTATATATCAAGTTGGTGTCATAGTCACACAGAGAAAAGAATAACTTCAGAAGACTTTAAACTCAGTGTTTTGGCTGTATATCCCTTTCGCAGTAGTCTTTAGCTTGGGGCACTTTTGCTCCTCCCCGTCCAGTGGATATTTGGCAACGTCTGGGGACATTTTTGGTTGTCACAACTGAAGGGTTGCTACTGGCCTCTAAGTGGGTAGAGGGTAGGGGTTACGATGCACAGGGATATTCTAAATAAAGATAAAGCATATATTGTAAAGGCAAAAAGGACTAAAAGTTGTCTTTTCAAGATCACCATATCCATGTTCTACTAACAATGTAGGTGTTGAAATGTTTATAGGTACGTTGTAAGATAAAGCACGTAAGTGATTATGTCATTGTCATTAGGTTTCAAGATTTTGAGCATAAAAGAAAGAGATACAAGTACAAAATCAGAGATATTAAGTTAAAATGCTATAATCTTAAATGTTCCTATGCCTGGTGCCTCAGTGGTCCTTGGCCTTTCTCTCTCCACTGGGCAGCTCATCCTCCAGGGCCCCCCCTCCAAAGTGGGTTTGGGTTCACAGCAGAGCGGTCTCAGGGTGTAGACAAACTTCTTACAAATTGGCTGGCATCCAAGAGGCAAACAGCAAAGCCCCCAGGCCAGTTAAGACTATGCCTGGGCATGCCGCAGCTTCTCTTGCACTGGGTTCTATTAGTCAAAGCAGCCCCAAGGCTTCCTGGTTTCAAGGAGGTGGTGAAACACGCTCCACCTCTTGATGGAGGGGCGGCAAGCTCGTGGCACAGAAGAGTGTGCAGGATGGGAGATACCGTGTGGCCAACTTTAAAAAAACACGATCAATGATGACGAGGCAGGGCCCAGCCTCCCCACTGGTGGCTACAAACAGGGCTTCTGAATCCAGGCACCTCAAGGAATGGCAAATCCCCAACCCACTTGACCAATTTCCAATCTACCTGACATTAGCTTATCAGCCCTTTCAGATTCATCAAGAATCTTCCTCAGGCTTCCCTGGTGGCGCAGTGGTTAAGAATCCGCCTGCCAATGCAAGGGACACAGGTTCGAGCCCTGGTCCAGGAAGATCCCGCATGCCGCGGAGCAACTAAGCCCGTGCGCCACCACTGCTGAGCCTATGCTCTAGAGCCCGCGAGCCACAACTACTGAGCCCACGAGCCACAACTACTGAAGCCTGTGCGCCTAGAGCCCGTGCTCTGCAGCAAGAGAAGCCACTGCAATGAGAAGCCCACGCACCGCAACGAAGAGTAGCCCCCGCTCACCGCAGCTAGAGAAAGCCCGCGTGCAGCAACAAAGACCCAGAACTCTGAGTTACTCCTGATTTCCAGACACAACTCCATTTCCTCTGAGGGCAGTGTCGGGGACCTGAGAGAGGAAGTCCACAGCAGCCTGTGCACTGGAGGATGCTGAGCTTGGAAATCCCCAAACCAGGTTTTCTTCCTGATCTGAATCCTAACGGTGAATGCTGCCTGCAGGCTGCTGATGAGGGGGAAGGGGCAGGGACAGAAAACCATCTCTCAAAATCACTCAGCGACTGTACTGCCCCTGCTCCACTCTGCCTTCTGGCCCACATCTGACTCTCAATCATCCTGCTGGTGGGAGTGGGGAGAGAAGACAAAACGCTGGAAAACTGGAGCAAGATGGGTACTCGGGGAACTCAGGAAAGGTGGGTGCAGGAAGGATGGTGGGATGGAGGGGCACAACTTTAAAGGAACAATGTTGTCCAAGTGCCTTATCATCCCGGCAGCCACTCAAACCCGTGGAGACCAGCAGCTTTGTCGGTGTAGTGCTCATGCTGGGAAACTTCTAGGGATGAATATATGGGTGAAGGGAAGAGCCAGCTGGAGAAAGTGGGATCGTTTGGGGGAGTGGAGGGACTGTCGACAGGAGTGGGGTGCAGGCCGAACACTCCCCATTGGGGCTGGTGTGGAAGATGGCCGGCCTCTGCCCTTCACCAGTATATTCACCTCCCTCCAGGGCTAAAAGATTTAGCTTTAACCGTGCTTATTTCCTGCCAAGCCCAGCACCTCTCTTTCAGCCCCACACTCAGAGGCTGACCCCTGGCCCCGATCAGAGTAAGCACAAGAGCATGAGAGACTCTTTTGGAGAGGGAGGCAAAGAGAAAGCAGATGAGGAAGAGAGAGGAGCTTCAGTCTGAGCTTTGTCCAGCTCGGGGGCAGGACCAGGGTCAGGACCATGGGCAGGAACATAGCACACGCAACTGGACCAGCATCAGTTTTGGAGAGTGAATGATGCTCTTTTGTCTCCATGTGGTTTCCACCCTGGCCTTCTCTGGTTCTCTGTAGTAACAGTGAACTCTTGGTAAGGGGAAGTTGAAGAGTTATAGCCTGGGTTTTAACAAATATTATTAAGTGAAACTAAAAATAGTAGTTCCACCCACCCAGGTCCTGAAGAGCACTGTTGCCTCAGCTTGTGGCCAGATGTCCCGGGTATCTTTCATTTTTTGCTTGCCAACTATACCTTCCCCTTTGCACCTGATAGCACCTCCCTCAGTTTCTTTTGGGAAGCTGACTCTTTTACACTTTATGTGGTCCTAGCCAGGTCCCCTAATCATGGTGCTTTACGCTATGGTACATAAATGACTCAGGCTAACCAAAGAGCTCCATCTCCTGGGCATAATGACTGCTTCTGTGTGGGCATGTGACATAATCTGGGTCAATCAGGAACTACCCTAAGATTTTATGCATGGATGCTGGAAGAGATCATGTGCATCCTCCTCCAAAAGCTGTCAGGACTCTGTAAGCTTAGGAAAGTTGGTGAAGCTTGCCTGAGTGAGGATAAACCCAGAGGACTGCACAGCTGAGAGATGGGAGAGTGAGAGAGGGAGAGGAATCTGACGACACATGTGTGTCCCCAGTGGGGACTCTAAGGAGCTTTAGCAGAAAACTAAGACTTCGTCCCAAGCCTTTCTCAAGCACCACTATCCAGAGTTCTCTGCCAGAACTAAGGATGTTGCCTTTCCACTTAAGCTTCTTTGTTCTGCTGGATTCAGGACAGTTGCACTTAGATTGAGACACGGGGGCTAGGCAGAGCATGGGGGTCAGTAAACAAAGTTTTCAGGCTAAACCTATGCTAAACCAGATCATGGCTATAGTTATTTGCACATGAAGTGAATTGGAAGGAAATAGACTAAAGCCTACTTGGGGTTTCTTGGGGAATTTTATTGCCTGGGAAACTACCATTCTGCCCTTACAAAGCCCTTGACCCAGAAGCAGGTCTAGGCTCCAACCCCACACCTGCAGGAAGGAACTGTGTCCCCAAGGGGGACATGACCTTGAATGCTGTTTCACATGAACCAGGCAGACGCTTCCAAAGGGAAAAGTCAGAGGCCACGGAGCGTGTCAGCCAAGGGAGGTTCCCCTGAAGAGCAGAACCAGGGTTGCCAGATGGACCCACCAAGCGACTCACTCACTGGCAGAGATGACAGTCTTTCCAGTCCCTGCCTGGTATGATTTGATCATTGCTATGGCCCAGCGACTCGTGTGTTTTCTTTTCATCCCCCTTCTGAGTGGGACTTATTATTGCAGTTTTCCTCTTCCTCTGCAGCCATTGTATATTGGGTGTGGAAGAGTTGCAGGGAGATCACTTGTCTCTTCAAGTTGTTGTGACACCAGGAGCTACACCTGGCCCTGACTGCTTATCACTCAGGAGCTCCTGGTCTTTGAGCTGAATCAAAACACTTGGGATTTGGGGCTTGTCTCCCTTAGACAAGGGGTAGATGTGTCTGTGTGTGAGGAGTGCCTGCAAACACTTGGTGGCCAAAAGCGTGGGTGGTGGCAGAACCCTTAGGCACCACCCAGTGCTAGTTCTTCCCTTCTTTTAGATTCATAAGACTCTTGATTCTTGGGTGCCTGGCCAGCATATTTCCAGCCTCCCTTGCTGCTAGGTGTGGTCAAGTTCCCAAATGAAAATGAGCGGAAATGATAAAAACAACTTCTGGGTCATGCCCTTAAAAGGAAGAGGCGTATCTCCCTTCCCCTTCCCTTACCCCACCCTGCTGCTGGAATTCACATGTACCTGGGAACCATTTTGGACCATGCAGAGTAAGGGTGATCCTAGGAACAGCCGATTCTGTGTCAAAATTTCAGAACCTATAAAAACTCAGCTGACCAGAACACAATCTTTTCATTTTTGAGGCTTTTATAAATTCAGCAACTCTGTCTAGGAAAGTATAGAAATCATATCCTATAAAAATTACTGTAATACTGGAAAGGTATAAAAGTGTTAGCCTTGGGAAGCTATAAAATTAAAAGTAAAGATTACAATGAAGAAAATAAACAAATTTAAATTCCTGGTATTAGCTCTTTTACTACTGGTTTTAATAATGCAAGTGTATGCAGCTTTTCAGATGGGCTACCTATGGGCTACCAGTAAGATACCTTTCTTGTTCTCACTCTTGCTTTCCATCTCTCTGTAACATTCCTCATAGAATTAGCCAAATATACTGAATGTTATCGGAAGTCTGGGGCCATAAAGAGCTGGATATGTAGCTAAACACATCTGTAGTGCAACTCTTACCCCCGGAACTCCCAAAAGAAATGTGTCCCTCCGGAAGTACTATCTCCAGGGTAGGAGACTGACAGAGTTAAGGAGCTCATTTCCAAGGCACCACAGCCTCTGCTGTGGGAGTATTTTGCTATGGGATTATATCATCATTTCAAGAAGAATTTATACCAACAATCCATGCACTCAGTTGAAAATATGCTCATAGACCTCCTCTTAGTTTTTGAGCCATATATCAGCAGCAAGTCCCCTCCTCGTACAAGAGGAGGAGGAAACAGTAGTTTCCCTCACATCTATGAGTAGTATCTCTCCTCTGGCTTTCCAGTGTCTCAGAAAACATTTCCCTGGAGTATAATCATTTCTGTAATCAAAGTGACATGCTGTGCGTGTGCTGTCTCCTTCATAAGGTGTTTAGAGCACGTAAAAGAATCTGATTTACTAGATTCGTAGTTTTAATTATTTGTTTATATAACAGCTTGATTACAAATTTGTAATCAATGTTTAAAAGTCGGGGGAAATTTAATGTTAATTTTTAATGCTTTAGTCGATTGTGTGTAAATAGTGAATAAATATTTAGAAATGTGAATGCTAAATATTAAAAGAAATGTTGTTTTAGAGGTTAATGAGTTAGTACATGCATTAAATAAAAGACAGGTGAATTTTTGTCTCTATTAATAGCCACTCAGACATTAATGCTATGCCTAGCCAAGATTAGGTGTTATAAAAGCTAGTTTATTAACTTTTGAATTTCAGTTTCCTTATCTATGCAGGCAAGGGGTTGGACTCCATCATTGCTAAGGTTTCATCCATCTCTAAGATACTGGATTATTATTAAAATTCAGGAACTCTTTTGCTCATGTTTATACCAGATTTTTACCATCCCAGAACAATCAACCACACGGATACATGGAAGTCAGATCCTCCACAACAACTTACACCTCCAGCATGCCTTTCATTCTTTTATAATATCACAGCTGCCTCTGTGTGAATAGACTGTCAGCATTTCGTCAAGGCACATGGCTCATTGATAGGTTTGCCAGGCACGCTCACAATCAAAACTCAGCCAGTCTCGTGACCAGCTTCAGCACGTCTTGGCTGCTGTCAGTAAACTTCTTATTCTGTGCACTAGCTTCCCACAGCAATGGAAGAGAACAGAACTGCCCACTTCTTCTGACATTTTCCATCAAATTTTTACAAAGGTTGAACATTTGAATAGTGCTTCACTGTTTACAGAGCAACTTCCCTTTCTCACAATTACCCTTGTTTTATAGATGAACTAAAACTCAGGTCAAATGACTCCTCAAAATCTCACAGCTAGTAAGTAGCAGGGCAGGACTCGGACCCAGGTAAGTCTGACTTTAAGCCCAATGGCTTTTCCGTAAAAATAGCCCCAACTGATAGCAACATCTATGGACCACATAGGGTGGTCATGAAAGCTGTTTTCCCATTTGCTAAAATAGAAACACTGAGTAACACTCATTCCAGTACCTTCTCTCCACTATATTAGTTCTTGGCCAAGGTTGTCTTTAAAGGCTGGACAGAAGGAAAAAAACACCTGTGGTTTCAATTAAAGTGTATCAATCAATAAAGAGAACTAAGAGGAACTCCAAAATGTTGATGCCTTTCTGCCTGCTGTCTGTGCCTGGTGCTTAACTCTGTTATAGCACCATGGAGGAGTGTATTTTTTCCTCCCAACTGTTAACTGCCAACTGTTAACTGCTAACTGACCAAGGTTGCCTTGCTGATGTCATGCCTGGTCATGTGACTTGCTTTGGCCAGTGAAATGTGAGCAGAAGTGATATGCACCAGGTACCAGCAGAAGCTTTGAAGAGCTACTCTCTTATTTCCACTCTCTCTCTTTTCCCTCTGTCATGAGATCAGCATCTTCTAGATACAGGCTTGTCCTACTAGCATGGTCCCATAATGAAGATGTGGAGCAGAGTTTTAGGCAACCTATAAAGATCAAGTAATGTGATAAACCTTTATTGTTGTCAGCCACTGAGATTTGGGGGACCATTTGTTATTGCAGCATAATTTATCCTAAGCCAACAGATTCTCAAGCAGGTACTATTTTTTTTTCTTTTTTTTTTGAGCAGGTACTATTCTTTACCATCTTTCAGTCCCAGAGCCTAGCAGAGTGCCTGGCATACAACAGGTAACAAATGAATCTTTGATGACTGGATGAATGGATGGAAGGAGGGATGGATGACCAGTAGGATCTTAGAATGATACTATGAGTTCAAAATGGAGCGTAGATTCCTCAGAATAGAACCATGCACTAACAAAACTCACATGGATGCCACCGCGGGCTCTGATTTCATCAATTCCACTGCTATCCAAATAATCACGTAGAACATAGCTGATTACCTCATATCATAATATTCTAGCTCCTACCATCCAAATCTGCACTTCCTAAAACATCATCTCTAGATCTTGCTGTTTGTGACTCCATGAGCCAACAATTTCTGTAGGCTAACCAAGAAAACACAATAGGAAACATGGCACAATAGCTGTCTACCCTGTCCCTGATGTCTTCAATGTGGCTGACCCTCCCACCCACCATGCCCGTGTGAGTGGGAGAAAGGCAGGTTCAGGCAACAGCTCTTAGCCCAAGTATTCACCAAGAAGACACTGTGATGTTTCTTCCTTCTTTCACTGCCTGCTGTTTTCTGCATGGCTCCATGTTAATAGTAGAGCATAGTAGTTCAGAGAACAGTCTTGATAGAGTTGGAAAGACCTTGATCAAACCTTAATTACACTATTCACATAGCATTGACGCCATTTGGAACTCTAGAACTATCAATAGAATGGCCCTTCAGGATTGTCCCAAGTTCAGCCAAGATGAACAGGCCAGTATAGAGAGATCCATTTCTTGAACCCTTTTTTCCATCTCCAAACCCCATCACATTTACAGCCGTTCAGCCTCTTTGCTGTGACCCTGAGCTCAGGAATGTGGCTGGACCATAGTCTGGGAGCTGGAATATGCAAGTTGAAAGAATTTTTTAGGAGACTTCTCTTCTTGCTTCTTCTCCAGTTCTGACAATAGATCAATGCATTTCTCCAGAATCTGCCATGAAAAAACCTTACCTGAAGCTGTCAGGACATGTCAGATGTCACCTGCTATATCATAAAAGTCCTTCAGAGTTATCAGGAACTTTTCTTCCCTGGCACCTGCCTCCTAAATCACGACCCAAACAACTCTGTCTGCTGTTCACAGCGGAAGGAGAAGCAGCCATTCATCCCATTCTTTTCCTTCCTGCCCCCAAATGATCAACTTCCAGCCCCTTTTTCTCCTGTGGAGCTTTGTTCCAGGTCACAGCCAGCAACTGTGGGTTCAACCACTCCCTTCCTCTGAGGAATCCTGTTGACAGAATACATACAAGATGATGCACCCTAACAGCACAATGACTAGGTGTTCTTTGTGGTTTGACACCTTGACCTAAAGTTTGCATTAACTTTCTCAGATTTTGCCTCTTTTCTAGGACGGTTCCACCAAGCTGCTAATGTACTAGGAAGCTCTTCCTGCAGAGCCCCTAATAGGCTGCCCCCTACTGGAGCCTGTTTCCCTCTGGCTCTGTCCTGACCCCTCTCACAGGCTACATCCACTGTGGACGGACATTCTAGCAGCTGGGGAGGGGCTCAGTGCCTCAACAGCAAACACCACCCTCCCTAGGAGCCGTGAGGAGTCATGCCACAGGTTGGGAAGTGGCAGGAGGGATGGGTTGGTGAAAAGTAGGCGAGCACAGAAGGTATGGCTGGTGGCCTAACACAAGTCTGTTCGTATAAAGCTTATTCAACTTACATTTCCAGTAACTTCATTAGAAATTCTGATGACGACAGTGGTTTTCTAAGGAAACAGAAACACAAGTGCAAAAGGCAATTCTCAGGAAGGGAATTCCATGACTTTTTTCTACATGAACATTTTCACGTGATTTCATGCTTAGAAACATGGGGAAGTCCCAACATGGATGCTGTGTCCAGCATTCTGGGGACAGGAGGAAGAAAACCTAATGTATTTACTGTATGCCAGACCCTGTTCTCAGCACTTCCCCCATGTTAATTCCTTTAAACCTCCTAACACCCTATGAGATAGGTTCTATTACGATCATCCCCACATGACTGATGAGGAAACTGAGGGATACAGGTGTTAAATAGCTTGCCCAGGTGGCAAGTTTGCCAGGTGGTTACAGAGTGGCAAAGCTGGGTGTCACATGATATCACTATTTTTCTGTATGCAAAGGAATGTCCATTGAGTACCTAGGTATTCAATCCTCTAATTCTCTAATGAAACTCTCAAAAATCCTAGGTAAGTATTATCAACTTCTGTTTTACAGATAAGAAAACTGAGACTCAAAAAAAAAAAATTTAGTGACTACCAATGTCACAGAGCTAGCAAGCCAGGGTTTGTTTTTTTTTGTTTGTTTGTTTTGGGTTTCTACTTTTTATTTATTTATTTAAAAAAAAAATTTTTGGCTGCATTGGGTCTTCGTTGCTGCGCGTGGGCTTTCTCTAGTTGTGGTGCGCGGGGGGCTACTCTTCATTGCGGTGTGCTGGCCTCTCATCGTGGTGGCTTCTTTTGTCACAGAGCATGGGCTCTAGGCGTGTAGGCTCAGGAGTTGCAGTGCGTGGGCACTAGAGCGCGTGGGCTTCAGTAGTTGTGGCGTGCAGGCTCAATAGTTGTGGCGCACGGGCTTAGTTGGTCCGTGGCATGTGGGATCTTCCCAGACCATTGTTTGAACCTGTGTCCCCTGCATTGGCACGTGGATTCTTAACCACTGCACCACCAGGGGAGTATGTGGTTTCTACTTTTTAAAAAAAATTTTATTGAAGTATAGTTGATTTACAATGTTGTGTTAATTTCTGCTGTATAGCAAAGTGACTCAGTTATACATATATATGTTCTTTTTCATATTCCTTTCCATTATGGTTTATCACAGGATATTGAATATAATGCCCTGTGCTATACAGTAGGACCTTGTTGTTTATCCATCCTATATATACTAGTTTGCATCTACTAACCCCAAACTCCCAGTCTTTCCCTCCCCCACCCCCCACCCCACCCCTTGACAACCACAAGTCTGTTCTCTGTGTCTGTGAGTCTGTTTTGTAGGTATGTTCATTTGTGTCGTATTTCAGATTCCACATATAAATAATATCATATGGTATTTGTGTTTCTCTTTCTGACTTATTTTGGCAAGCCAGGATTGGAATGCTGAGATGGAATTCCACCTTTTAAGGTGGCTAAACAACAGAAAGATACTACTTTCTCAAGGAGATGAGAAGCAGTGGCTGTTTTCTGTACAATTGTTCTAGGACAGGCTTGTGGCCAGAAGTGGGAATGAGCCTGGACAGTGAGGGTGGACACTGCCCAGTGTCCCAGCAGATGGCTGCCCTCCGATTCCAGAGCCTTGGCCAGCAGCCTGTCTCTCTTCACGCCATGACCTATTTTTGCTCACCCACATAGCTCTCTGGCCTATTTCTTTCCTGAAGAATTATTTCATAACCTTCGCTGAGTAACTGTCACATGCTGAGCATAGCATTCGTTAACTTGGAGATGAAAAAAAAAAAATGTACCTTCAAATGATACAGAGCAATATTCTCTATCCAGGTAGAAAAATCAGAAGGAAAATTAAGAAGATTCTCGGACCTTCCCTTTCCCGTGCATTCAGGTTGGCTTCCTTTTTACAACATCTGACCCAGATCATTGGCGATTGGGGGCCTGGATTGCTAGACCCGCTTTTCAGCTGGTTCCTCTGCATCCAGAAATTTCCACAACCTATTAGGTTAAAATTTTTCTCGACTGTGCTTTTCAGCATTGCATCTTAAGTACGTCAAGCTGGTTTCCCATTACCAATAAAACCCACTGTCCCTGCCGGGTCCTGCTGCCAAAATCAGAGAGTGAGTCAAAGAGTATTGGTAAGTGATATAGAGGTGTGAATTTGGCAATGTGATTGGATACTGTTGGAAGAACTGAGCTATAAGATGCTAGGACAGAGGGGCTTCCTATACAACTAAATGGGTGTAATTAGATGTAAAAGCTCCCTTTTTCTCTCCTTTCTGTTTCTCAAGCCCAAACCTGCTGGTTCTGGTGTTTCTTCCTTTTTTGTTTTGTTTTTTTTTTTTGCTGTAGGCCTCCTACCCTGCTCCTCAAGGTGTCTTATCTCTGGCTCCACCTTATTGCCTCATTCTCCAAAGAGAAATCCATGAATCTTAGGATTTTATAGAACATGAGGTTACAAAAACAGCAAACATAGGGAAGTTAAAAATCTCACACATTTCTTATGGACATGACCTCTTGTCATTAGCTCTTGGCTCCCTCACAAATGTTGATTGGAAGCCCAGTTGGACCAGGACTCAGCTCTGAAGGTGGGGCTCACTCACAGTCACTCTCCTGGCCTGACTCCCACCCTGGGATTTCAACATCCAAATCAGAACGTCTTACTCCCCCTGCTGGAAACTCTCCCCAGGCTTCCCGGTGCTTAGAGCAAGCTCTGCGCTCCTTTACTTGGGCCTCCAGGCCCTTCAGGTTTTGGACTCTGTTCCTCCAGCCTCATCTTTACCACTCTCCTCTTCATCCTGTACTCCACCCGATCTGGTCCTCTTGCTGTGCTTTGAACACCTCCACGTCTCTCCACCGCGGGAGCTTTGCACAGGCTAGTCCTTGTTCCTAGAACACCCCCATCTGTAAGGATGATTCCTTCTCATCTGTGGGTCTCAGCTGAGACAGCTAAATGCAATGCGTGATTCTGAACTGGATTCTTTTGTTGGCATCACTGACATAACTTGAGTAGAGTTCTGAGAATTAGATAGTAGTCATTATCAATGTTAATGTCCTGATTTTAACGCCTATATTTTGGTTATGTAGAAAAATTACTGAAAAGTCATACTGACAAAGAGAGGTGATTGTGGTAGTTTGTCTCCAGCATGGCTGACCACCACGAATTCTTTCTCCCCTATACACGCAAGCCAGAGTTGCAGCCTGCTCCCTTAAATGTGCTCCCTTAAATGTGTCCTGACTTATGACTGCTTTGATCAACAGAATACTACTGAAGTCAGGTTGTGTGACTTCTGAGGCTAGGTCCCAAGGAGTCTTGCAGCTTCTGCCTGTGTCTCTCAGAATGCTTGCTCTGAGGGAAGCCAACTGCTATGTAAGAAGTGTGAGTACCCTGAAACCACCATGCTGTGAGGAAGCCCAAGCTAGTCACATGGAAGGATCAGGTAGAAAAAGATGCCCTCTGACTGTCACCATCTGAGGCATACCAAGTAAGAACTGCCCCACTGAGCCCATCAGGCCCAGGACTCTGAAAGATAATAATAACTTGTTTTAACCACTATGTTTTGGGTTTGTTACACATTTGTATATAACAAGAACAGTGGTTATATTTGAATGGTAATGGAACTATGATATATGTAAGCTTCTTGTTTCTCTCTCTCTCTTTTCTTTCTTTCTTTTTTTTTTTTGCATTAAGCGTATATTAAATTTGTAATTAAAGAAAACACTTATTTTCCCCTAGCACTTTGGGTTAAGAGTAGCATTACCTAGTGTACCTCCCAAGATATGGCTGTATCCACTAGACAGAATGAATTACTCACCGTGATATCCGTAGCATCTAACACAATGGATGGATACAGCAGATGTTTCATATTTGTTGAATAATTGATGTATGGGGAGCACACTGAATAAATTCCTTCAGGATAAAAGGCTGTTTATTTATTCATCCATTTATTTACTTAGAGAGATTTATGTTAGTCTGGCATCATGCTTTTTTTTTTTTTTTTTTTTTTTTTTTTTTTTTTTACAACTAGTTCAATGCTCTCTTTAAAAGATCTCTTTAAAGGAGCTTAAAGACACCAAAAAGTGAGGCCATGTGTTTAAGGTATAATTTATCGTCTTTTTCCCCCTATACATTTATATCTCCATGTGATTTTCTCCTCTGCTTCCTTCTGTAACTTCTACTCTATGTGGACATTTTGCCACCATACCTCTCCCTTTGTACATGTCTAAGAAAAGGCAGCACAAAAAAATAAAATTATAAACCAATATCTTTTAGGAATAAAACTTAGATGAAATACCAACAGCTCAATTCAATCAATATATAAACAGACTAATACTTATGATCAAGTAGGATTAATTTCAAGAATACAAGGATAACATAACATTAGAAAATTAGTTAATATTAATGAGTATGTTTCATAGATCAAAGGAGAAAAATATGATCATCCTAATTTAAAAAAAAAATTCTTAGTAAACTGTATCTTGAGGAATACTTCCTTAACATCATAAAAATTAATATTAAATGAACACTTACTGAGATATAGTACAGTGCATTATGTTTTAGGGACTAAATCATTAAATAAGACAAGTTTCTGCTTTCAAGAACCCGAAACATGTACTATTGATCACAAAACATTACCAGTCTCCTTTTCTGCAAGTGGACCTTTGATCTCATAACTGGGAATTAATCCAAAAGACATATTTCAAATTAAGATATTTTCATAATGTTTACTGCAGTATAATTTTTAGTAACAAAATCTCTTAACCTTAATGTCCAATAATAGGGGGATAGTTATGGAAATTTCTTCGTATTAGCTCAATGGAATATTATGCATTCATTAATAAGTTTCATTCAGTACCCACAATGTGCCAACAACCTACCACATAGACTAAATTAGTTCAAAGACAATGTAGTAATGTTGAACACTGTATATGCAGTAAAACTAGTTGTAAAAAGTATAAGAGAGTTTCTCAACATTTTGGATCAGATAATTCTTTGTTGGTGGGCGTGGGTTTGTCCTGTGCATTGCAGGTTGTTTAGCAACATCCCTGGCCTCTACCTGTGGGTCAGTAGCACACCCTCCTGCTTAGCTTTGACAACCAAAAATGTCTCCACGCAGTGCCAAATGTCTCCCGGGGAGCAAATTTGCCTTTGATCAAGTATAATACGTATTCAACATATAACACAATTTTCCATATATAGTTTTGTCTACAACTATATAAAAACCTATATGTAAATGAAAAAAAAGTGGAAGAAACAATGAGGGAATAATATTTGCTGTGATTATTGATGGAATTCTGGTTATAATTTCTTTTCTCAGATTTTCTAATTATTTTAGCAGTAGATACAGCCCATTTTTAAGATGTGCCTTTTGAACAGATTCAGGAAGAGCTTTCAGTCCAGGAACAGCAGCGGTACTCGGTGGCAGTGCCAATTCACCTTGGTGGGTGGATGTGTGGTCTTAATTTCCCTTATGTATCCTCTGAGTTCTAGCACTCCGCAAAGTGCCTTTGGCTAGCTGTGCATCTCCCTACATGTGTGTATCAGGACCACCGATTTCTGCTTATAGCAGTTCCCAGATGACTTCGTCTATAATTTCTGGTGCACCTTTGATACCAGCTGTGATGGTTAGTTTTGTGTCAACTCAGTTGGGCTACAGGGTGCCTAGATATTTGGCCAAACATTTTTCTGGGTGTTTCTGTGAGGGTAATTTTGGATAAGATTAACATTTAAATCAATAGACTGAGTGAATCAGATTTCTCTCTATAATGTGTGTGGACCTCATGCAATCAGTTGAAGGCCTGAATTGAACAAAAAGGCTGACCCTCACCTGAGTAAGAGAGAATTCTCCAACTGACAGCGTTGAACTAGGACATTGGTGTTTTTCCCATCTTAGACCCAAACTGAAACTTGGATGCAAACTTGGGTCTTCCTAGGTTCCAGGCCTTTGAACTGAGACTGGAACTAAACCATTGGCTCTTCTGGGTCTCCAGCTTGCTGAATCCGTCTGCAGATCTTGGGACTTGTCAGCCTCCAGGATCAGCAGGAGATAGTTACAGAGATAGATAGATAGTTAGATAGGTAGATAGATAGATTTGTTATAATATAAGGAATTTATTTATTTGTTTTATTTATTTATTTGTTTTATTTATTTATTTGTTTTATTTATTTATTTACATACTATTTGTCCTGTTTCTCTGGAGAACCCAGACTAATACACCAGCAAAGTTTCACCTCCAGGTCCAAACTGGGCCTTTCCAGAGAAATCCAAACAAGATGTCACCAGCCTTGTAAATTCATCAGAATCAAACACGAGCCCCCACTAGTCTGGTTTCCATGTCTAATTCTCAAAAGGCTTTGACCTTGGGGGATTTCCCTGGTGGTGCAGTGGTTAAGAATCCTCCTGCCAATGCAGGGGACATGGGTTTGAGCCCTGGTCCAGGAAGATCCCACATGCCACAGAGCAACGAAGCCTATGCGCCACAGCTACTGAGCCTGCGCTCTACAGCCCACAAGCCACAACTACTGAGCCCGCATGCCACAACTACTGAGGCTTGCATGCCTAGAGCCCGTGCTCCACAACAAGAGAAGCCACCGCAATGAGAAGCCCACACACCGCAACGAAGAGTAGCCCCTTCTCGCTACAACTAGAGAAAGCCCGCACACAGCAACAAAGACCCAACGCAGCCAAAAATTAATTAATTAATTGATTAATTTTAAAAAAAGGCTCTGACCTTGGGCTGGCCCACCATGTTGCTTATCACTACTCAGATCTGACCTTTCTCAATGGGTGAACCCACACTAAGCCTTTGTGCTCAAGGGGAAAGGTGACCTTTCCCTTTGCTTCTTCTTTTACTCTAAAGACATGATTTTGGCAAACTGTCTACATATACCCTAGAAACAACTTCAACTTGCTTTTGTATTGATTTCACTTCTCCACTTTCAGTGTTGGAAAATGATGGAAATCGGAAATCAGCAAGAGACAGCAATGCCCTGCTACGTGACTGAGAGAGGACAATTCTTTCCTAGCCCATTGAGCTTTTTTTTTTTTTTAGAAATGCAGCAAAAATGTATTCTGACAGATGCCTTTGGCTCCCTTTGCAAACACAGCTATATAGAGTAGGCTCAAAAAAGTGACAGGATGTTGCTTTAACTGCACTGGTGATGGAGAATGAGTTAGACAGGACACAGCATACACTGACACAACAATCACCCAGTCACAATTGTGGCCTTAGGATGCCCATGAGCTTTTGGAGGCAGGCAAACTTGCTTCAAGTTTCCATATATCTAAGTGTTCCCAGACTATGTTACTTTGTGACACAGGAGGGAGTTGTTACCAACCAGTCTCCTTTGCCCACCTCACAGCAAGCCAAACGCTGAGATACTGAAATTCATAGCTGAGAAAGAGTTTATTCACAAGGCAGCCAAGAGACGAGACAGGAGAACAAGTCTCATATACACCTCCCTGGTGAGGAACGTGAGATATTTATGGAATAAAGAAGCAGGCTGGTCTTAGGCACGGGGAAAGGGTATTGGAGGTAGGGAAAAGGTAAGGTAATTGGTGTCCTAAGCAGACATACCTGGGTTACATACTTCTTCATGCAACACATGTTCAAAATTAGAGGCACTTAGCATGATCTGAGGGTGAAGTTTTCAGCCCTCTGACTTCAAAAGGTCATTCATTGGACAGCTGCACAGGCCCAGTTTTGTGATCAGTGGGCCCAAGCAGTGTTGGCTGGCTGGAACTGGGCAGCAGCTGATTCCAGGTTCCTGGAAAACAACTTAAGCCTCCTCCCGCCCCATTACTATAGTGACCCATACATCAGAGGCATTGTCTATAAGGGTGGTTAAGAAGTCTGGTGACCTCTTTGACATAAATCACAGCAAGATCTTTTTTGACCCACCTCCTGGAGTAATGGAAATAAAATAAAAAATAAACAAATGGGACCTAATGAAACTTAAAAGCTTTTCCACAGCAAAGGAAACCATAAACAAGACAAAAAGACAACCCTCAGAATGGGAGAAAATATTTGCAAACGAAGCAACTGAAAAAGGATTAATCTCCAAAATATACAAGCAGCTCATGCAGCTCAATATCAAAAAAAAAAAGCAACCCAATCCAAAAGTGGGCAGAAGACCTAAATAGACATTTCTCCAAAGGAGATATACAGATTGCCAATAAACACGTGAAAAAATGCTCAACATTACTAATCATTAGAGAAATGCAAATCAAAACCACAGTGAGGTATCACCTCACACCAGTCAGAACAGTCATCATCAAAAAATCTACAAACAATAAATGCTGGAGAGGGTGTGGAGAAAAGGGAACCCTCCTGCACTGTTGGTGGGAATGTAAGTTGATACAGCCACTATGGAGAACAGTATGGAGGTTCCTTAAAAAACTAAAAATAGAACTACCATATGACCCAGCAATCCCACTACTGGGCATATACCCTGAGAAAACCATAATTCAAAAAGAGACATGTACCACAGTGTTCATTGCAGCACTGTTTACAATTGCCAGGACATGGAAGCAACCTAAATATCCATCGACAGATGAATGGATAAAGAAGATGTGGCACATATATACAATGGACTATTACTCAGCCATAAAAAGGAACTAAATTGAGTTATTTGTAGTGAGGTGGATGGACCTAGAGTCTGTCATACAGAGTGAAGTAACTCAGAAAGAGAAAAACAAATACCGTATGCTAACGTACATATATGGAATCTAAAAAAAGGGTACTGATGAACCTAGTGGCAGGGCAGGAATAAAGACACAGACGTAGAGAACGGACTTGAGGACACTGTGGGGGAAGAGGAAGCTTGGACGAAGTGAGAGAGTAGCATTGACATATATACACTACCAAATGTAAAATAGATAGCTAGTGGGAAGCAGCCACATAGCACAGGGAGATCAGCTCGGTGCTTTGTGACGACCTAGAGGGGTGGGATAGGGAGAATGGGAGGGAGGCTCAAGAGGGAGGGGATATGGGGATATATGTATACTTATAGCTGATTCACTTTGTTGTACAACAGAAACTAACACAACATTGTAAAGCAATTATACTCCAATAAAGATATTAAAAAAAAAAAGGAAGGATAAACTCAAAAAAAAAAAAAAAGAAGTCTGATGATATATTACCTAGGCTTCATGAAGCTCGGAGAGTATGCACTTAAAGAAAAGAAAAAACAACTAAAGCAGGCTTAATTAGTAAAGGCAGGTTACAAGCAGAGTAGTTTTTAACAAGCTGTTCCATTATCTGCTGTTCTGTAAGACACACTTGAGGACTTCTGTTAAGGCACCAGCTTCTGTTAACCCTATGGGATATGATTCCAAAGTCTGTACTTATATACAAAAATTATGGGATCATAGGACTGAAGATATTGTCCTTAGCTGAACCCAAAGAATTCTGACCAGGGTCATGCTGTTGAAACAGGCTGGGTAACAATGGAAGATAAACGTAGCCAACCCATGCTTAATTTTCTTCTCTGTCAAATCTGGGCAACCTATTTTGTAGGGTGTTTGTGAGAATCAAATGAAATAATGATAAGAATGATAATAGAAAATACTTACATAGTACTTATTACATCCCAGGCACTGTTTTAAGCACTTTTACGTGTATGAACTTATAACTAGTAAAAAATTAAAAATTATAAAAGCATTCTGCAAAAGTAATGTGGTTAGTATTAGAAACATAATTACTAATCAGTGTTATCTTGCACTTTTGCATAAGTAACTATATCCAGAAGCAAGTTCTTGCCATAACAAATATTGCAGTGACCACTGAGATATTAATGGTGACCAGGAAACAAAATGATCTAGCCAGCCAGATGTGGCAGCCTATCCTCACTCTAGGAAGCCTCATGGCCTTAATCACATGCTAGAATCTGCCTTTCCCAGCAGAAGGGCATGGACACTGGTAATACCCAAGCTGCTTGCTGCCCAGCTGTCAGACCATACATTGTCCAGGTTGTCCTTTCTGACTATTTTCACCAGCTCTTACTCTCTGTCCTGTGGAAGCCATGTCATCTTTCCTTTCTTTATTCTTCATTGCATCTTCCAAGTACTGGTCATCTTTCTTGAGCTTTGGGGTCCAAACTGATCAGACACAGTGGCACAAAACAAAGAGAGAACTGGTTCCTCATTGACCCAACCAGGTCTGTTTTTTGAACTGTGTTACTCAGAACTGAAAAGGCAGTAACTTGCAAAAAAAGAGATGAAGATTTATGTCTCTTGCTGAAGAAAAAAAATGAGCAGGGCAGTGTGCAGTGTACCTGTCTCCTCTGCCTCTTCCCACTGATTAAGGTCAACATTCATCCAAGTATTCCTGAGACAGTCCTGGTTTCCAGTTATTGTCTCAGAATAATTATTCATAGAGCTTCTCTCACTTTCTGAAGTGCACTGGTTTGGGCAATAAATCATATGGTTACTTTATTTATGAACCACCGTGGAGTGCTGCATCCTGATGTAGCGCAAGACACGCTAAGAGTAGGGGCTGGAAGACCGGGGCTCCAGACCCACCTACACCACTGGGCCATGGGCTTGGGCAACTCACTTACCGTCTCAGAACCTCAGTTTTCCTGTCTGCAAAATGGACATGGTTCCTGCTCTGTTCTCTTCGCAAACTTGCGATGAGGAATAGGTGGCATTTTGGTATGAAAGCCCTTGATCAGCTTTGCACTACCACACAGATGAAAGTTCTTTTTGTGATGACAATATAGATCAGATTATTTCATCCTATTATCTAATACCTCACTAGGAGTTTTCTCCTTCATGCAGATGAAGAGAATCCATTTTAGAATAGGGACTGTCATAGGTAACAACTGACTTGTTCTGCACATGAACTTGACATTATGCAGGTGTCACATTGTAAAGTGCCACACCCTTTGTGGATTTCCCCTCCCCCCTTTCCTCTCCCACCCTAATAAAGAGTCTCCATGTAATTCATCCCAAAGGAACATGGTTGATCTTTCTGGATACTAATAAACAAAGAACTTGATGGTCCCAATCCTTTGTGAAAATTCACATTCTTGGTCATTTGGCCTGATGTTTCCTAAGACATTTATTCTTTGGTGGCAAAGAAAAATCTCAACACTGATTGCCAAACGTTGGTGATCTGAATACACAGGATTTCCTGATAGAATTGTTTTCTAGTGCAGAATCCTATCTTCACCTTTTCACCCGTATTCGCTTCCCACAGAGATGGTGGACAAAGAGGTATGACTTCCTTCAGGGACATGACAGTCTTGTCTGGGCAGCTCCACTAGGACTTAGGACCCATGAGGTTCCACTACTGAGAAGGGGTCACCATTCATGGAGTATATCCCCAGCTTTGGTTGCCAGAAGCAGGCAGGCACCCAGGGCATCAGCTTTATTTTATCTGTACTTTCTGAACAATTAGTGGCCCAGTGCCATTAGAGATGTCATTTGTCACACTATAAACTTTGCAAAAGAACACAAAGGAAGCAAACATGGAGAGCAGAACAATGAACAGTAAGTCGGAGATGCTCCTTCCTTAGATCTTTCAGGATGCGATTTAATGAAGTCAGTTCTCAGGATTTCATCTACAAGTAGAGAAATCCAGTGAATGAATTCAAAAGCTTTAAAGATATCCTCTCAAATTGAAGTATTTCTTCTTCTCCTTCTTTAGATGTGAAAGAGAGATGAAGAGGAAAGAAAACGCGTTCATTCATTCAATAAATATTTATTGAGCTTCCAGGTACGTTTTCGATGCTGGGAATACAGTAGTAATTAAATAGACAAAGAACTGCCTCATGCAGTTAACATTCTAGTCAAAGAGAAAGGGGAAAAGCAAAGAAACAAGTACAAAACAGAATGTCAGGTAACCGTAAGTGACTGGGGTGCAATTATTAGACAGGGGTGCCAGGGAAGGACAGAGTGGGTGATAGCTCCCTGCCTCCATTGTTACCTTTGCCTTCATCCAAAGGGCTTCATCTTCTTTCTGCAACTCCCTTAGGAAGAGCTCTTTGACTGAGTCCCAAACCAGGCCCTTGATATGCTAAAGGACTTTAAATAATCCTCTCTCAAGACAAGAGCTTGGTAAAGAACGCAATTATCGTCTTGCAGCAAAATCTTATTTTTGAATGTCAAAAGCTAAACATTACCCCAGTCTGTCTCTTTGTAGTCCCTCAATAATAAGTTGTGATATCCCCCCCAAGCAGATGAATGGCTCAGGTGAACTGAAAAAAAAGGTAAAATGCATAAGCACGTGAATAATTTGCATAAGCACCCTCATAATTACTAAGCTCCTACTGAGCCACAGACACTATGCCAGCTCCTGACAGCACAATGTAAATAAGATACGGTGCTTTGCCTTAAAGACAAGTCTAATGGAGTCATCTATAAGATGAAGAGCTGGGACCAGATCGGTGTTTCTGAACAGGATGCTTTTGCATTTGGGACAGGACAATTTTTTGGTGTGTAGCATCTACCATCCTGTACTGTGTAGGGCATTTAGCATTCCTATTCCTTGCAGTCTTAGTTTGCTAGGGCTGCCATAACAAAATACCACAGACTGGACGGCTTAAACATCAGAAATTTATTTCTCACCATTCTGGAGTCTGCAAGTCCAAGACCAAGGTGTCAACAGATTTGATTTCTCCTGAGGCCCCTCTCCTTGGCTTGCAGATGGCCGTCTTCTTGCTGTGTCCTCCCATGGCCTTTTCTTTGTACACTTGCATCCCTGGTGTTTGTCCCTTCTTCTTATAAGGACATTAGGATTAGGGCCCCACCTTTATGACCTTGTTTAACCCAAATTACCTCCATAAAGCCCTGTTTCCAAATACAGTCACATCAGGGGGGTTAGGGTTTCAAAGCATGAAATTTGAGGGGACACAATTCAGTTCATAGCAATTGGCCATCTAACTACTGGTAGCCCCAACCAAAGATAACCAAATATATTCTCACATATTCTCAAATGTTTTCTAGACTCCTAAGAGGAATTCCTGTTCTATGTTCTACAATGCTGAGAATTTCCACGTCTACTTTACATAGTTACAAATACCTGTTTGCCTGCCAGTTTTGGCTATCATTTTCTTATGACTGGGAGATGGTTCTCCGAGAAAAGTGCTTTCTTAACCAACTCCAGTAGAAATGCAATGCAGTACTTGTATCATTAGGTAAAGCTGATAATATCAACTCTCTTTCAGAGTTTGCTAGCCCTAAATTAATATACTATTAAACACAGGCAGATAGACTTAAAGTGTTATTTATATAGTGCCTCCCTAGACTGAATACATTTTTTTTGACAAATGAATATCATAAAAGTCAATAGCATCTGTTTTGAGATCTAAAGCAAAAAGTATTTAATGAGGAGTGTAGAGGGAGGAAGAGTCTCAGGGCAATAAAAAGTGAGTTCTAGATAGAAGGAGAAGACAAAGCATGACCCTCCAGCCAGCTGAAGTTAAGACATTAAACACGGTAACCAGGAAGTCTTTTGCATGTGATTTCCATGTTAATACCAGCCCCATGTATCGAGTAGTTATAGTGCCAAGCATGGTAATATGAACGTTCCATATATGCTATTATTTGATTTAATATTGCTAAAAGCCAATTAAAATATAAGGATATTTCTGCAGCTCTTCACTCTTCCTCAACGTCCCCTTTCCCCCTCCATACACATACCTCTTGATCCAATTTGGAGACAGAGATACCGTGAATGAGAATGATGGTGCACTGGCCTAGGAAAGTGACAGTGGGAGAGCTGAGAAGTGGACATATTTGAGACTTATTTAGGAGGTGGAATCACCAGAATTTAGTGACTTTGGGTTGATTACAGGCTAAGGGAAAATAAATAGTCAAAGATGGTGCCCGGGGCAACTTTTTGCCGGGGGATGGCATTCACTGCAGAATAAAATACAGGAGAAAGAATGGGTTCAGGAATTCAAAAGAGATCTATAGGGCTGCCATTGGGCAGGAAAGATTTTGTTGAGGGCCTTCACTCCCTCTGCTTCCTAGGGGCTTTGTAATTATCTTAAGCTCTTTGTGTCAGTTTCCTCAAAATGCGAAAAGCTAGAATACTCATTCCTACATCATACAGGATGGTTGTGAGGATGAGGTGAGAAAACATACGTGACAGTGTCTGGGGCACAGAAGGCATCGATCAAATATTCTTCTTCTTCACCTTCTTTCTTCCTGCCAACTCTGGGTCTGTGATTCTACAGATCCCCTGGAGTACATCAGCATCTGTAGGGATGGGCTGAGAGACAAAGGGTAAAATGCAGAGGCTGGATGAGGTAACATCTGGTATACTGGTAGATCAAATCTGAAATTAGAGTTCAGGTGAAGAGTTGGAGATAGGAGACTGGTATCCAAAAAGAGCAAGTGGAAAAATGTCCCAAAGAAATGATGCTGCTTTCACAGTTCTGACTGGTAACCACTCTGCTTTCCAGAACTTGGTGTATTTAGAAATGAATGAAGTGCCCTTAGCCACAGACCAGGTTTCATAATGTGTACTCACACCTCAGATTTCCAAACGGTGTCCTTCTCTTCTGGCTTCCTGCATAATTTGAGACCAGTTTTTCAGCTTTCTACATTGTACAGCTCTGTGGCTCTAAGACATAGAACTGACCCTAAGAACTAGCATCCTCCTCCATAGCCAGGAATGACGCCTGCTTCATCTTGATCTTCTGTCTTCTGGAGGAAGATTGGTTTGCAGTAGGGTAGGTGCCAAGATGAGAACACTGGAGACAACTAACCTTAGAGAAAATCTGGCCAAAGAGGAGAGGTGACCCTTAATATTCTGGAGACTCTCTCCCTCTCTGTCTCTCTCTCTCTGCCTCTCCCTCTGTCTCTGTCTGTCTCTCTCTGTCTCTCTCTCTCTCCAGTATTTAATTCCAAATGGTTCATATTAGAGAGTATCCATGCTCATAATCCACTCAGGTTTATTTTTGTTAAATCTAATTGTTACAAATAGCACCTTATGTTTGCACAAATATTCTTTGAGATTATACAGGGATGGGTTAATCTGCAGCATAATTTATATTTTGTGGCAGTCTCACCAAACAGCTGCCTCTGGAGCCACCTGCTGACACAGTTTAGGATCCGGAGCATTTAATGTGACTAAGGAAAGAGTCATCCGGGCTAATATGAGAAAGGCACAGTCTACACCCTGCTCTGTTGATCCCCTTGACTTACTGTAATACCAGAAGCAAATCCATACAGACATTTCTTTCCCCTCGCAACCCACACACCCAACCCTCCCACCCACCTTCAAAAAAGATGTTGCGATTTCCTTGGTATCTATTTCAATAAGGCAATCCTCTGTATTGGGAATCTATGGTTCTTGGGCTTCTGATATCTTTGGTGCTCTGTGCCAGCTCCTACTCCTTCCCTAAGCTGAGTCTCTACTCCATTAGACTCCACCTCGGAGGTGCTGAGTCACAGGTACTTGGAGCAGTGATTGTTTCAGTAGAAATTCTCTGCACATATTCCCAGGCCAGATAATGCCAGGAGAAGTGGGAAAGGGAATGACAAAGAAAAGGAGCCAAAGATCTGCTGAAAGCACCAGAAAGCCCACCACTAAAAGTAATGAGGATAATCCTCAGAATGGAGAAGATGGTACCCAAGTTACTTTGGCTTAGAGTAGTTCAATTTCTTAATAAAGAGTCACAAATCTTGTATGTGAGGCAAAGAATTTAATGATTAGGACGTCACACTGCTACTCACCACATGGCTGTGTACCATCTGCCAATCAGTGATTCCATCGTTTAAACCACCTTCTCTTTTAAAATGCAAATATCCCTGCAAAGGCTAAAACCTGACAGTGGACAGTTTAGATCATACAATCAGATCAGCACTGTATTACTCAACAAAATACCATATACTGAGTGGTTATGGTTCTGGAGGTTGAAAGTCTGAGATCAGGGTGCCAGCGTGGTCTGGTTCTGGTGAGAGCTTTCTTCTTGGCTTGCAGGTGGCTGCCTTCTGACTGTGTCCTCACATGGTGTGGAGAGAGAGGGAGTGGGGTGGGGGGAGAGAGAGATATCAATCTTTGGTGTCATATAAAGTCATTAATCCCATCATGAAGGTCCCATTCTCATGACCTCATCTAAACCTAGTTACTTCCTGAAGGCCCCATGGCCAAATACCATCACATTGGGGGTTATGGCTTCAACATATGAATGAAGCGGGGGTGGGGGGGGCACAGTTCACTCCATAGCAAGTACCAAGTTTATCTGTCAGGCACAGGATTATTCGTGGGCTTTGGAAAAGAGGAGAGAGGATTTTTTTCCCCTGGTGGTGGTGGCGGTGGTGATGGTGATAGTGGTGGAGAATCAGCAGTGGTGGGACACTTTTCACCATCTTAGGCAAGCAGGAGGATGCAGGGAAAGAGGGTGGGATTGGTAGGCAGGAAGGTTCCTGTTGTATAACAAAGAATTTGGCTGGTCTTTGTCCCCAGGTCCTGGGAGGGAGCCTCTAAATACTTGGAATTTCCCAAGTGATAGGAGTGTCCCCTTGGACCACACCTGGGTTTATGCTAATGAGGAAACTCCTGGTGGGACCCTAGAGAGCTTATGTAAATGAGATGATTCAGGATGGGGTTTGGCACACTGAGGAAGACCAACTATGTGATTAGAGGGGTAGGGCTTTTAACAACATGATATCAGTACAACCTCAGAGAGGAGAAGGGGGCTGAAGATTGAGTTTAACCACATGAGCACTAATTTAATCAGTCATGCCTACATAATGAGATGCCAATAAAACTTCTGGACACTGAAGCCTCAGACAAGCTTCCTTGGTTAACAATACTCTGTGTATTTTTACACACTGATGTGTCAGGAGAGGGATGTGTCCTGACTCCACGGGGAGAGAACACAGAAGCTCCATGTCTGGGGCCTCCCAGAACCTCACCTTATGCATCTCTGCTCTTGGCAGGTTCTGATTTGTGTCCTTTTGCTATAATAAAACTGTAATAGCAAGTATAGCTCTTTCCTGAGTTCTATAAGTCATTCTAGTGAATTATTGAAGCTGAGGGGATAGTGGGAACCCTAAATTTAGTCAGAAGTGCTGGTGACCCCCTAATTTGGGACTGGTGTCTGAAATAAAGGCAGTTTTGTGGATGACTAAGCCCTTTACCTGTGAAGTTTGGCCTGACTTGTAATTGTATTCTGTGTATTACAAGTGTCAGTATTGCAACTCCCTAAGCAAACAATGGCCAATTTTGCAATTTTGCTGAAGGCCTCAATGGGGCAGGTGTTTCACTGGAAATGAGCCTGGGTGAAACTCAAAGGTGCCATTGATCACACCTGGCCATAAACGTCAAACTCCCCTAAGAGAGCCTCCTTCCCCAGTCTGCCTCTCAGGTTAGTCATTTTCCCTTTCCCTTTCCTCTCCAACTCTGCACCACACCCAATGGGAGAGAAAAAATTTGATGAGAAGAAAAAAGGGAAGATATAGGCAAAGCCCTAACCCCTTTCCCCTACCCCATGCCTCCACTACTTTCACCCTCCACTGCTAGGTTACAATGTGTTGGCGACTGTGGTGTTAGTGGATTCCCTATCAAACAACAAGAGATCACAAATGTTCACAAGGATGTGAAAAAAAGGGGACCTTTTTACTTTGTTGATGGGAATGAAAACTCGTGGAAAACAGTATGGAGGTTCCTCAAGAAATTAAAAATAGAACTACCATTTGATCCAGCAACCCCACTTCTGGGTATATATCCAAAGTCAATGAAATCACTATCTTGAAGACATATCAGTACTTCCATGTTCATGGCAGACAGTTTTAACTGTTATTCTCATTGGTTCTGGTGCCTGGAAACAGCCACGGTTGAAGAAAGGCAGAAGCTCACTTGACTAGTCCCCTGTATCAGCCAGCCAAGGGTCAGGGCAATCTATTCAAACTCCTGTTCAAGTTGACCCTCTCAGGAAGTCAACAGCAGGTAACACTAAATATTTGTTGAATAAATGAGTGAAAGAACAAAGGAAATAAGAGAAATGAGAGGAGAAATAAAAGAACTGGATGAGTTTTTCAAGCTTCAAAATAGGATATGCCCTCAATGCCTTCCAGATCTTGTATCCTAAGGAGTGCATTTAACCATTCAATATTCCCTGCCTCCTACTATGTGCTATGTGCTTGGAATATAAGAATCAGACAGGATTCCTGTGCTCAGAGAGCTCACCTGTTCACCTGGGTAAAGATATCTACACAGCCTGCTGCATCATAAGAAAATATGGTAAGCAAATTCATTCATTTATTCATTCTTGAATCCATTTAAAGATGTTTACTGGATGCCATCCTCAAGAAGCTTGTAGATATAGAAGAAAAGCCATTCTTTTCTGCTCCCCACATTCCTGCAGCCCCATAAAATAAGAACTTCCATTTTTTGTGGAAATAGCAGAAAGTATCTTCTGCTCTTTATTCCCCTGCCTCAATCCTTACCCCTTATTCATCTATGGGGTCAGGAAAAGCAACTTATTTGAGAGTGAGATAGGGCAGAAAAGACTGAACATGTGTGTGTGGTTCAACCCACCATGGGCTAAGATTTTCCTGTTCATTTTCCACTTGCTCTCTGCTTCTTGTGCATATGATCAGTAACATTTCTGGGCAGGGTTTTTCTGCCCTGCAACTGGGAGAGTAAGCCCATCTAATGCATGGGAAGACATAGAAAACCTTGGACCCAAGGCCAAAGTCTTGGGTCCAAGAAAGTACATGATAAGAGGTCTTGGGAATCCCCAAATTTTACTGGCAGGAAACAGGCTATGAAAACTACTCAGCCACAAACATGGGCTACTGTTGAAGGGAACCAGAATATGACACCCCAAAATATGCCTCTTTGACATAAAAATTGTTTTAAGCTGAAGGCAATAAAGAAAGAGCAAAGGTAGGAAAAGCTCTCTCTACCCTCCTCCTTTTCTGCTGAAAGGCAGGATATAAATTCTCCTTCACTGGAGATGACTCTAGACTCTTATCAGTACCAGAGGAATCTACAAACAAACCTTACTCCATTAGGTTCCTCCCATATATTTACTTTTTCACAGTTCGCTGCCCTTCGAAGCCTAAACTGCTTTCCTTTGTCTTATCATTTCTCTACTGATTTATTGTGCTTTGTTGAAGATGCTATGTAAGCCAGAGATCTACGCCATCTCTTTGAGTTACTCTTTCCCTGAGTCTCTCCCATGTATATATGAAATGTACATATTAATAAACTTCTATTTATTTTTATTTTGTTAATCTGTTTGCTTTTTTGTTTTGTTTCATTTTTGTTTTTGTTACAGAGGGCCCAGCTGAGAACTTAGAAGGGGAGAAGAAAAATGTTTTCTTCCCCTCTCCTACACTGGCAACAAGATAATATCTAAATTTTAGGACCTTTCTGTTCAGTCTTATTTCTGGCCACCATGCTCTTCCTACTGGATGCCAAACTGTTTGTGGTTCTCAGAACACAGCTTGTTCTTTCACACCCATGTGCCTTACTCTCCCCCACAGTGTCACTGCTCCTGGCATCCCTACCCTCATCACTCTCCCCAACTCCCATCTGTCTGTGCAGAAAATGTCCACTCCTCATTTCAGCTCAAGTTTCATCTCCCAGGTTCAGCCTCCTCTGACTCTGTGCCTTTCAGTCCTGGCTGACATAATACTTTCAGAAATCTTGAGGCTTTTGTTATGTCAACATATATTTCACTCACACTATTAGACAAAAGCAACACCCACAAATCATGAGATAACCTGTTTCCACCTTGGCCTCTTTGATGGTTGCTGTGGGCAAGGCCCTAGAGACTCTTTGAGAGAAGCTCTTCCATACAAACCCTTAAGATCCTTAAGAGGTCTTTTGTAATTTGCTGACCCTTATTTAGACCATTTTTTTCCCTAGGAGCACGTGATATTTGAATGTTTCCCAGAAGCTATTTCTTAATTTTAACATGTTCTCCATCTGGAGAGGCTGAGATGAGAAAAGAAATTTTTTTCAAATGCAGCAGGTTCTAACTCCTATATATTCAAGGGCTGGTACTTTAACTTACCTCTCTTCTCTCACATTTTATCATAGGCAGCAAGAAGAGGCCATGTGGCACTTTTAATATTTTATCTTGAAATCTCTTTAGCTAGAACAAGGGTCAGCAAAATACTACTGATGGGTAGGCTGTCCATTTCTTTGTAACTAAAGTATTATTGGAACACACTGGTGCCTATTTGCCAATTTTGTAGACTCGTGCCTTCATGCAATTATGGCAGAGTTGAGTAGCTCCTTGGACATGAAATAATTACTATCTGGCCCTTTACAAAACGAGTTTGCTGACTGCTGACCAAGATTGTTTAGTCCACTAGGTATATTTCTTATTTTCGATGTTGGCACAGATGACAGTGTTGCCAAATTTCTTCCACTACATAACAAGGACCTCTTTCCTCCATCTTCCACTTCTCCTCACTTTCCTTTAAACCCTCACTGACACTGCTCAAGAACCTTCCCTTTTCTGCTTGCCACCTGTTTCCATAGGCAATATCGCATGTTTTAGGTTTTTGTTAAAGTAGTACCACTTTTCAATGTACTAAATATATTCTGATTGTCCATAGTTGCATACCAATTCATTCCAAAACCTAGGAGCTTTGAGTAAAAATAATCATTTTATGATTTCCTCTCATAGTTCTGGGGGAAGACTGGACTCTGCTGGCTGTTCTCACTTGGGGTCTCATGTGGTTGCAGTATGATGTTGGTTGGAGCTGAAGTCATTTAAAGGCTTTCTCACTTAAGCCAGAATAGCTTCACATGGCTTCTCCAAGTGACCTGGGCTTCCTTGCAGCATGGTGGCTGGGTTCTAAGAGCAGGCATCACAAGAGAATAAGAATAAGTCACATTTCGTCACTTCCCTCAGACTCTACAGTTTGAGACAGTTGTACAAGATTACTCAGTTCAAGGAGAGGAGACACAGAAGCCATCACTGGATATAAGAAGTGTCAACATCACCTTGCAAAAATAACATGTAGATTGGGATACACTGTGGTGACCATCTTGGGAAAATACAGTGCTACACACCCTGCCACTCATCTACAAGAAATGTCATATTTCTCTACTTTTCCAAATCGTGGTTTGCCTTGGTGCACCCCACTGACAAGTGTTGGTGGAAAGTTCAAATTCACTCCTGTTCTTGTCTTCCCTTGGAGTTAAACTAGAGCTCTGAGTCTTTGTACAAACCAGAAATTTTGAGTAAAGTCTTTTTCTGTCCAGTGGTTGGTGTTTGACAGTTTGCCCATGGCCAGAGTATTCAATTTGAAGACAAGCAGCAGCATTCATTCAGCATCGAACTCGGACTGTGGTGCTGGTCCCAGCCACCTTACTTGTATCACTCAGCCATCCTCCCATTGGGAATTCTGTCTGCAAGCTAGCCAAAGGTCTCTGCCACTCAAGGGAACTTCTACAAACTTTGTCCATGTGTCCCCAACCTTAAATCCATCTCTGTAGCTTGCTTAGTAGTAGCTTTCATTCTTAGTTAGTTTCCATTGCAGAGAACAGAATATCCTTGATTTGACATAAGGAGAAGAAGATTTGCTATAACCAGTAAATGGCTTTTGGAATCCTTGGGAGGGCTGAAGAAACAGATTGGGGGCTGAGCTTTCAGGAATGCCTCTCAAAACTGCTGCTTTGGGACTTCCCTGGCGGTCCGGTGGTTAAGACTCCCCCTTCCAATGCAGGGGGTGCAGGTTCGATCCCCGGTCGGGGAGCTAAGATCCCACATGCCTTGTGGCCAAAAAACCAAAACATAAAACAGAAGCAATATTGTTACAAATTCAAAAAAGACTTGAAAAATGGTCCACATCAAACAAAAACAAAAACAAAACCCTGCTGCTTCAGCTACTGCCATTACTTCAGATAAGTCTGGTAAATGTAATTTTAGCTTTCTGACTATATTAGTTTGCTTGGGCTGCCATAAAAAAAATACCATAGGCTGGGTGGTATAAACAACAGAAATCTGTTTTCTCATAGTTCAAGATCAAGGTACAGTCAGTGTTGGTTTCTGGTGAGGTCTCTTTTCTTGGCTCGCAGATGGCCACCTTCTTGCTGTGTCCTCACATGGCCTTTCCTCTGTACACATGGGGATAGAGAGATCTCTGGTGTTTCTCTCTCTTCTTATAAGGACACTAGTCCTATTCAATTATGGTCCCACCCTCACAACCCCATTTAAACTTAATTACCTCCCTAACGGCCCTATCTCCAAAAAAAAAAAAAAAGTCAACTGGAGGTTAGAACTTCAAAATATGAATTTTGAGTGGACACAATTCAGTTCATAACGTCAACTCTCCTCTACAGGGAGCTGTGATCAAAGAAAGTTGGAACGGATATTGAGCACCAAATTCATGTTATTCACCACAACTTTAAAAAAATAAAGGCTAAGTGATTTATTGCAGCATTATATGTAGTAGCAAAAGTTTGAAGCGACATAAAGGCCCACGGATAGGGAACGAAGTAAACAAATAATGGTATATTCAGACAATGGAATACTAAGCAACTGTAAGAAAGAATAAGGGAGCTCTATGATGAATATCTGGAATAGAAAACTCTGTATGACATGTTGTTAAGTGAAAAAACAAAGCTTAGAACAAAGTAAATAGTTTATGCCAACATGGAATTACATATATATATACACACACACACACACACAATTTTATATATCTACATGATTTTATATATATAATTATATATATAAAATCATGTATATATACATGAATATTTATCTATCTGTTCTCATTTATTACCTATGTGTGTATGTATGTATGTATGTAGGTACATATTTGCTCATATGCATAAAATATCTATGGATGATGAACACGAAACAGACAACACTGGGTGCCAGTGGAGAGAATTGGATGGCTGGGGTCCAGGATGGGAGAGGACATTTCATTGTGTGCTTTGTTTTGTTTTTTTGAGAAAGCAGATTCTGAGGTAGTGTTTAACGTCCAGGGCGTTGCTTATGGAGTGCCTCTGGAATCTACACCTGTGAAGGGAAGGAAAGGAATCAGGAATGAGCCAAGGAGGTGGTTGAATTGTGATTGGAGGCTGACAATAGCTTCTTCTACCCACTCTACCAAGAACCTCGGAGCTGAAATTGTTCATAAGAGTTGTCTGGTTTGGGCCAAAAGAGCCAGTCTTTTGTTCTTTTGCCTTGATCAGTCATTGGATGTGGCTGCCCTGGGAGGATTGTGAGCTTGAGAGAGGCTGTTCTCTGCAACGGAAGCAATCCCTGAGGGGGCCTCACAGCTGTAAGCTTTCTGCTCATAGCACTTACAGGAGTTGGGCAACAAGTCTTTCCTTAAAAGGGGATCTGAGTGATGCATCTCTGTGTCCATCAGTCAAGGTCTATACGAATAAATTATATGTACAGTTGTTGTTGTTGTCATTCACTGATGGTCTCCCCCACACTATTTTGTGTATTGTTGCATCCTCAGGGCCTAAGATAATACAGTAACAAGCTCATAGTAGGCACTCAACAAATATTTGTTAGAGTCGACACTGTGCCACGTTCTAAGACAGAATGGTGAGCAAAAACAGAGATGAACTCTGCCCTAACGTAGCTTGACATTTGTTGGGGAGGCAAAATAAGAAATCAATCATGCAAATAAAGTTGCAGTCATAGGATAGGCTACCACAGAGAGGAATATGGTGCTAGAAGAGCACAAAATAGGTATCTGACCCTGTCAGGAAGGGTGTAGAAAGCTTTTGTGAAGAAGTGGTGTATGAGCTGAAATCTGAAGGATGCATAGGCTTTGACAGGGTAAAGGAAGGTGACAATCAGATTTATGTTTTGAAAGATTACTCTGGATTCACTGAGGAGATTGGAGGAGAAAGGGCAAGGATGGACCCCTGTAGGACTGTTAGGAGGCTACAGAAATCCTTCAGCTGAGGGGTAATGGTTGCCCCAACTGAGGGTGGCCCTGGTGGCTGGGAGGAGTGTCTGGATTTGAGAGTTACGTGTGAAGTACACAATGGATGAAGCTTAGTTATGGACTTCTGTATAAATAGATGGGTGGTTGAGAGAGAATATTGGAAGAGAAACAGGTTTATTTTATTTTATTTTGGATTTGTATGTACGTGTGGGAGAAGAAAGTGAGAGAAAAGATTTTGGGTTTTGATATTTTGGTTTAGAGATGTTACTGAGACATGTAATATGAGATGTCAAGTGGGCCATTGGTTATAAGTGTGAAGAGCTCAGAAATGTAGCCTGGAGACATACATTTGTGAGTTGTTTGTGTAGGGAGGTTATAAAATGTGAGAATGAATGAGATTGCCTAAGCAGAGAACATTCCAGAAAGAGGAGAGGGTCTATGATGGCCTTGAGGAACCTCAACATTTAGTGAAGAGCAGGCTTGTAAAAGACACGAACAGGACTGACTGGAGACGTTGGAGGAAAATGAGGAGAGTGCAATGTCCCCTCAAAAGAGTGTTTCTAGAAGAAAGTCAGCAGTGTCAAAACTGAAAAAGGACTTGGGAACTAAAAAATACTAATGTGCTGAGAACACAGAGGTCATTGATGATCTTAGTGATTTATTGTTTTTACTGCAGGAGAAATGAGTTAAAAGATGAGTGGGAAATGATAAAATGGAAACGTGCGTTAAAAAAAAAAAAGGAAAACTGAAGGACTGTTTTGGTATGGAGGTGGGAGAGTCAAGAGTTTTGTTGATAGTGTCAGGCAGGGGTCCCCAACCCCCGGGGCCGCAGACGGGTACCGGTCAGTGGCCTGTTAGGAACTGGGCGGCACAACAGGAGGTGAGAGGAGGGCGGGCAAGCAATCAAGCAAGCTTCCTCTGCTGCTCCGCATCGCTGCCATTATCGCCTGAACCATCCCTCCCCCCCACCCTGTGGAAAAATTGTCTTCCACGAAACCAGTCCCTGGGGCCCAAAGGGTTGGGGACCGCTGGTGTAAGGATCCCATGAAGGTGGGAAGTAAAGTGACTGGTAGTAGAGGACTCATTTTCAGTGCCAAGCACCAATGCTCTGTTGTAATAGGAAGGAAGGAAGAGATGGTTGCGGCGCAGACTTAGTAGATTTGCATGTTTGATGTGTGGGAGATGAAGGCTTCCGTTTTCTCTGTAATGAAAGAGGAGAGTTTAACTGCTTCTCTAAGTGTTATTCATAACGTTGCCTCATAAACTAATTGTTTTATATGTGGATGGATGCCTTAGCTCTCTCACTGTTTCACAGCTAGCTAAATACACCTCCCAGTTCACAGCAGTGGGAACACACAGAAGGCGCTTAAAATACTCGCTTCATTTTAATTCTAATGATGATGAGAAATCTAATGATGGCAAAGAAAAGTATAAGCTCCAATTGTGCCCCTACGATAAGGCGCCTGATAAGCATGAGGGATGAGAATCAGAGTTGGCAAAAGACTAAGGCCACAAGGAAGAGAAATCCACCAGGACGCTCCTTCTTGTCCGGTACCCTAAGGGTTAAGATCAACGAGAACGGGCCATCACTGTTTCCTAGAGAGGCCCCGGCGAGTCCGCTGCGGGAGATGGGGGTGCTTCCTGTTTCTGTCTTCCGGGTTTGAGAGGTTAGGAACGTGGGTTGGTGGGGTCAGAAGCACAGGGGGCCCTTAATTCCGGGACGGCTGGGCTTGCTGGGGGTGCGGGGCGCCTTGTGTGTAGCCCCCAGCACAGTGAGTTACTTCTCGGGTGGAAGGGAGCCGAGGGCTGCGGGCAAGAGGAGCGAAGCTGCGCCGCCCAGGAGAGGGATGTCAGTCCCGGAGAGGGATGCCGCTGCTGTGAGGGGCGAAGGCCCAGCCAGCATCTCTCGCTGCACGGGCCACTGCACCAACCTCGCCTGCGGGGTCCGTTGAAGGACCGTGTCGACTGGAGATGATCTGCTCCCCTGGAGCTCACCCCGTAGTGCACCCCATCCTGTGCTCCCTGCCAGCGCTTCTTAAAGCTAAGCTTCAGGCAGTGCATTTTCTTTGGAAGTCTTTTTAATCCAAAGCACCGCCCCATCGTAATCACCTCTTTGCTCTCGGACAGTGAAAACAGCTTTTCTCTGTGGAGTGACATTTTTTAAAAAATTAATTTATTTTAATTTTTTTTGGCTGTGTTGGGTCTTCATTGCTGAGCGCGGGCTTTCTCTAGTTGCGGCCAGTGGGGGCTACTCTTAATTGCAGCGTGCGGGCTTCTCATTGCGTTGGCTTCTCTTGTTGCGGAGCACGGGCTCTGGGCGCGTGGGCTTCAGGAGTTGCAGCACGCGGGCTCAGTAGTTGTGGCTCGCAGGCTCAGTAGTTGTGGCTCGCGGGCTCAGTTGCTCCGCGGCATGTGGGATCTTCACGGACCAGGGCTTGAACCCGTGTCCCCTGCATTGGCAGGCGGATTCTTAACCACTGAGCCACCAGGGAAGTCCCTGGAATAACATATTAAGGACAGCCTCTTAATACCATTTATGGCCTTGAGTTTGCTACCCTTTTGCTGAGAGGAACCTGAGGGCTCCTGTTACCAAAATTAATAGTTTCTTAGCAGGGAAAATGGTAGCATGGGTATCTGTTACCCAGACTCTTGCTTCTTTTGTAAAGACTTAGATAGAAATACGTAACTCAGACGGCAAGACATATTACTCCATTTGAACAACTTTCCTTTTTTTTTTTTCTTTTTTGCATTCAGGTATATGTTTTTTTCCCCCACTTAAACACTGGGCATATTTGTAATTTAGACAAGTTTCTTTTAGACTGAGGGTGCTTAGAGAATGCCAGCTTCCTTTGGCATAAGGTCTAGGGATGTGAATTGGCTTTCTAAAAACACAGTCAATATAGGAATTCCCGGTGATCCAGTGGTTAGGGCTTGGCGATTTCACTGCTGCGGCTGGGTGTGGAGAGTGGTGGTGGAAATCAATATATTCCAAAATAAGGGTCCTGATCATTTGCAGGTTGGGGTTATGCCCAGCTCTGCTTTCTGCTCTAGTTGTTTACTGTATCAGATAAGAATGTTGAAGCCAGTGTCCAAACAGGTTTGGGACTGAATCCTGCTCTACTACTTTCTGGTTGTGTGCCCTTGGGAAAGTTTCTTAATGTCTATTTTGTTCACCTACAGCATGCTGGTATCTGTTTATACACTTCAGAGGGCTATTGTAAGAATTAAATGAGACACGTATAAGGTATTTAGTTCACTGCATGCCACATAATAGGCAGTAATAGGGTGAAAATTATAAGTACACCATCTTTTGTTTTCCATATGTGTGCCTTCTGTTAAGCTCCCATTTTTCCTGAATTGTGCTATTCTTTATATCCTGAAAGGCCAAGTCCATATATAACTGCCTTCCAGTGAAAGGTCACATTTCCAGTCCCATAAAGTAGCTCAGGGATTGTAGTTGGGTCCAGAAGATAAAGTTTAGGCTGAAAAGGATATTGTGATTATGATAGAGAGGAAGAGGCAAGGAAGAGTTTCCTCATTGGCCTCCCTTTTATGTTTAGAGATGATTGGCTATAGTTATTCTAGCCCTACCTTGTCTTAGTTTCTTGTTACTAGTTAAGTAAATCCTAACTTTCTTTTGAAATTGACTTCAAAGGTTTCATCCTTCTGTCAAGGACCCACTTATTCTTTGTAAACTAAACAGGGTGATTTCTCTTTAGCTGCTTCTTATACCTGCATATTGATTCCTTAATGTCTTATTATTGGTACCTTTTCCAAAAAACTACTTCATTTTTTCAATTAAAAGTGTTTCTAAATTCCAAGTGGACAGTGAGTATTAGTATTCATTCTGTTTTTGAAGCTTGATCCTCAGACTTTAATGTGAAGGTTTAATTTTTAAATTATTTCCCTAGGAAAGGTAAATCAGGTAAACTCGTAATTCTGAATACTTGCATCTGAGATAAGATTGTCTAAAAGGATTTCTAAGGCCCATGTTTCTTATTTTTAGTATGGTCCACAGAACATTCTATGCTTAACAGTTGTTATGTTGCAGTGGTTGGAGAGGAAGGAAGAAGGAGAAATGTTAACAAATGCCTTCAAGCATAACCTGTTTCCTTCCACAGGATTTCTGATCCCTAACCTGACTGTGACCATTGTGATGGAACAAGAGCAAAAACTGTTGGTCTCAGATTCTAATGGCTTCACAGAGAGGGAGAGTTTGAAAAGCACTTTTACAGGTGAGGGATCAAGAAGATCTGAATCCTTTGGAAATTCGTTATACAATGTGCTGTAGAATGTGTAGAAAGATCAGGGCATTAGAATGAGACAGACTTTAATTTGATTCCCTACTTTGTCACTTACAAGCTATGAAAACTCCTACAGCCTCAGTTTTCTCATCTTTAAGAAAAGTGAATAATAATATCTGTCTCACATATTTTTTAGGATTAATGATACACTATATGTAAAACTACTGTTCTTGCTAAGTAGTGGGTATCATTGTTATTTTTATGTTTGCTCAGATTTAAAAAAAAATTTTTTTTTAAATTAATTAATTTATTTTTGGCTGCGTTGGGTCTTCCTTTCTGTGCACGGGCTTTCTCTAGTTGCGGCGAGCGGGGGCTACTCTTCGTTGCATTGCACGGGCTTCTCATTGCAGTGGCTTCTCGTTGCGGTGGCTTCTCGTTGCAGAGCACAGGCTCTAGTCGTGCGGGCTTCAGTAGTTGTGGCGCACGGGCTTAGTTGCTCCATGGCATGTGGAATCTTCCCGGACCAGGGCTCGAACCTGTGTCCCCTACATTGGCAGGTGGATTCTTAACCACTGTGCCACCAGGGAAGCCCCTGTTTGCTCAGATTTTAACTAAGGTTTTATCTAGTTTTCACCTCAGATAGTGTTCTATTCATCTTCTCCCTTACTTTTTTCTTTTAAGTCTTTATTTTTAGCTTGATATCCCCTGTGGCAATTGGTGAGAACTGTTCAGATACCTCATTAGTGTTGTTGTAAGTACAAAACGTTCGTCTACTTGATGAACACATAGAGTAAAAGAATTAAAACTAGCTATAAAAACTTTTTTTTCATATAAAATAGTTTACAAGGTTTGAGTTTGTTATTCCCTCTCTTTCACCGTGATTCAGAATTTCTTTCCCCTGGCAGAGACTAGCGAATGTGTTTAGACTATTTGTTTATTCTTGCAGGAGATGAAAGTAAGAATAATTTGGAAACTGTTCAACACAGTAACTCTAAGGCAGATAAAGAGAGAGCCTCAAAATGGTCTAAAAGTGATGGCCCACAAAATTGTAAGCATGAGGACACACAGAAAATGCCATTGACATGGTCCCAGGGACGTGAAACTGAGTGTGATGATTCCTGTGAGAATGATGGCAACTTGGAGAATCAGGGAAATTCTACAGGAAAAGAGGAGGAAAAACCCAATCACTGGGGATGGGACCCAGGACAACATACCAGGGCTGCCGTCCAGCAGAATTCATCCTTCGGGGACAAACCCTACAAATGTTCTGAATGTTGGAAAAGCTTCAATAATAGTTCTCATCTTCGAACTCACCAGAGGACCCACTCAGGAGAAAAACCTTATAAATGTTCTGAGTGTGGGAAATGCTTCAGTAACAGCTCTCACCTGATTCAGCATCTGAGAACACACACAGGTGAGAAGCCCTACCAGTGTGGCGAATGTGGGAAAAACTTCAGCAACACCTCCCATCTTATTATCCATGAAAGAACTCACACGGGAGAGAAACCCTATAAATGTCCTGAGTGTGGGAAGAGTTTCAGTAGCAGCTCTCACCTTATTCAGCATCACAGATCACATACAGGTGAAAAACCATATGAATGTCCGGTTTGTGGGAAATGCTTCAGCCACAGTTATGTCCTAGTAGAACATCAGAGGACCCACACTGGAGAAAAACCTTATAAGTGCCCCGACTGTGGGAAGAGTTTTAGTCAGAGTTCTAGTCTGATTCGCCACCAGCGGACACACACAGGTGAGAAGCCCTACAAATGTCCTGAGTGTGGAAAAAGCTTTGGTTGCAATTCTACTCTAATAAAGCATCAGAGAATACATACAGGAGAAAAACCCTATCAGTGTACAGAATGTGGGAAGAATTTCAGTCGAAGTTCAAACCTTATTACACACCGGAAGATGCACACAGGTGAGAAATCCTATGAAAGGTCTGAATATGAAGAAAGTTTGAGTCAGAACTGCAGTGTGATAGACGAATGCAGAATCCAGCCAGGAGAGAAACCATATAAATGTTTTGAATGTGGAAAGAGTTTTGGCCTTAGCTCCCACCTCATAAGACATCAGAGAACACATACAGGAGAAAAACCTTACAGATGTTCTGAGTGTTGGAAAACTTTTAGTCAGAGTTCCACCCTGGTGATTCACCAAAGGACACACACAGGAGAGAAACCTTATAAATGTCCTGACTGTGGTGAGTGCTTCAGTCAAAGCTTTAACCTTATCAGGCATCGGAGGACCCACATAGGAGAAAAACCTTACAAATGTACTGACTGTGAGAAATGCTTCAGCAGAAGTGCCTACCTCATTCAGCATCGGAAAATTCATATAGAAAAGTCTTTTGCGTCTCCTGAAGTTGAAGATTTTCCTCATGACTGGACTTGGAAAAACTGTTCTGGGGAAATGGCTCTTATCTCTTCATTTTCAGTCCCAAATTCATCTCCCTCCTGAGTCCCAAAGTCTGTTTTGTTTTGTTTTTTCCTTTCTTTTCTTATCAGAGCATTACAATTAAGGTGTTCTCTGATAACAGGGTTATAAAATTTCTTTGGTTTGTTTGCCAAAACATTTGGGAAAAGTCAACCTCCCAGCTTAGAGGTTGGGAAGACCCAGATCATCAGGTCATCAGATCTGCCCAGTGAGAGATACTGTCAATGATAGAGAGAAAGAAGAATATTTTTTATTTAAGGTAAGATAGGAATAGCTTCAAAGAAAAACATGGAGAGAAGTCCTGGGAGACTGAAGATGAGATTGTCATTGAATTTCCTTATTTCCTGTTGCCTGATTGGGTGACAACAAATCATTACTGTCCTCGAGGATTTACCCAGAGAAAGATTCCTTTTGAACAAATAATGTGATTTCCTGGCTATTTTGTTGGGTCTTAAGGAAGAAAAGACTAACTTTTTTTTCAAATGTGTTTTTATTTGCTGAAAATTAACTTTTACAGTATCTGGAACTGCACTGTCTGGTACAATAGCCATTAGCCACGTGTGGATATTTAAGTTTAAATTAAGATGAAATGAAATTTAAAATTGACTTCCGTAGTCACACAAACCACTTGCTGAGTGCTCAGTAGCCACACATGACTGGTGGCTGCTGTATTAAATATCACAAATAGTTCTTTCAAGATCATCATTCTTGACAGATCTAGTTCCTATAAGACTGTAAGAAATGTGCTCTGGGGTTTCTGCTCTCCAAGAGGAATTTCAATATAGAATAGAAATGGTATAGAGTTGTTTTTATTTTTTTAATTTTGGCCACGCTATGTGGCTTGTGGGATGTTAGTTCCCTGACCAGGGATTGAACCTGCCTCCTTGGCAGTGAAAGCGTGGAATCCTAACCACTGGACCGCCAGGGAATTCCCTGGGATAGAGTTTTGAAGGCACTCAGTCCAACAGTTGGCTATTCTGATGATTGTATGTTTTATATTCGGCCATCTCAGTCATCTAGTGACATGATCCCATTGTCTTGGCCAAAGCCAGATTAGGACGTAGGATACTTGAATTCTTTTTTAAGGTTTTCTGTCAAATGGTCCTTTCCCCTCAGTTTTACTATTCTGTAAGTCCTTATCAGATCAGAAACTGAGTTCTTTTTCTAATAATTAACTCACTGAGTCTGAGCCAGTGTCCAGGGACAGTTTGCCATTGGAGCCCCAAATTCCTTAGTTCCGGCCTTGATAATTTTCTTTTGCCCTTTGGCTTATGTGGTGTGTGGATCTGGTAACTGAGACATAATCCTCCCTGCTCGTCTGTCCAATGGGAATGGTGCTTTGTAAAGTATTAAGACATTCCCTATGCCCCCACCTCCAGTTCTTCCTGCAGCGCAAAAGGTAGATGTACAGGAAGGTCAGGACTTGCCTAGGATTTCATCTTTTTTTTGGAGTCAAAAATATATTTTATGAAGAATAGGTAGAGGTGCATATTAGGAATGTGGAGCCAGAAGGGGCCAATTACAGCTGCTGCAAAGGGCTGTAGATCACTGGTGGGTAGCTAAATTGCATGGGGATTATTTCTTTCGTGATTGTGGTGCCCCTGATACTGGCGAGGCAATTGTGTCTTTCTATATTGTGATAGGATTTAAAAATGAAGCAAAAGCTAACAATTAAAGGTATTCAAGAAGTCTTTGGGGGTGATTTTCTGCTTTCAGAAAGGGGGAGAACATTATTGGGCATCATTGGCTTTAATGTGACCCTTACCTAAGCATACTTTTACCTATGTATGTTACATAGTATTACCCAAATTGTCTTAAACTGTAATATCTGAGGATAAGTGTTCATAGTATTTTTTACCACAGACAACTGAGAGTTTGATTAATGTTTGATAAGAGTTTGATTAACGATCAGTTGCAAGGCAGTAGCTGATGAGGTGGTGCGCAATCATCGATCCCATTACGGGTGGCAAGTAACCACTCTGAACCTGTTTCCTCAACTGTAAAGCAGAGATAATGCCTACCTTGTGGGGTTTCGGTAAGGGTTACATAAATGTAAAGCAGCTAGCACAGTGCTTAAAATACAATGGGTCTAAATAAATGGTAATTGGTTATTATTAATGGAAACAAATTGAAAAATATCCTCCACACATTTTCAGAAGCAGCAATACAGCCCCAAGCTTTCCTCCTTGGGGATTCTTTATGACAAACCTCAGGAACTCTGAGGAAAAAGGTAGTATAAAAACGGAAGACTATATTGTGTTTTAAGTTTGCAGACTGTTGAAAACACTTTTATTTGATTCAGCTAATTGAATTTTTGTTGTTGTTCATGAAGCAAAGGATTCTCTTTAAGTCAGGAAAGAACAAAACAGCAAGTTCAATTTCAGTTAATTTGCATCTGAAAGAGATTAACAATTGGTACAATTTATGTCTTATCACCATCCCTACACTATGTTTTATGACTGCCCACAATTATATAAAACCTACTGCACAAACCTCGATGTCTGCAGGAGCATAGACAGTCACATTTTAGATGGGTTAAGATGGGCTTTATTAGTAAAACAATGATTCTTACAAGAATCATTGTCTCTTTGGATTAGAGATTAGGAAAACAGAAGAGAGATTTGTCACCTACAATGGAGAATTTAACATAGTCAAATTTAATCCTATTAGATGCCTTTGCCTCACTTTCATTAATCAGCGAATACGTTCTTTGTTTAGCTCCCGAAGAAGTAAATATTCTGTATTCTCTATTTTTCTTGCCAGCACACAGGATTCAACATCTGATTAAATAAAGCATTCTTTTTTACAAGTGATGTGTTTCATAGTTTCTTTTTAATTAAAGAGAAGACTCCTTTCTGTATTCATTTTTTCCTACTCACAGTGAGGGTTTATATATTTTTTCCCTACAATGGAGTGGGGAAATTCATGTTAATGCATATATTCACAAATGTAGCAGGGAACTCACTCCCCAGCTGCTTTATAGCCTACAAGGAGGTATATGCAAACGTATGTCTCTATTAAGTACCTGAGATAAAAGTTTGCTTCCATCATTCTAAGCCATTCAAGTTTGATCTACCAAATGGTCTTCTCCTTGGTGCTGTAGAAGTTTCCTTATTGATGGTGAGAGGTAGTAGAATATGGTATGTGACAATTGCTCCTTATACATTAGTCCCACATATTCACCTTTGCCCATCTCTCAGTTTCTGGTAATCATTGTAGTGATAAAACGCATTGCTTTTTATTCTGTATTTGAGTTTGTGTAATTCCTTTCAAGCAGCATAATCATTCATTCAACAAAAATTTACCTGATACCTAATATGTGTCTAGCAGAGGTCAAATGACAGTAGGAGGGACAGATGTAAGGATAGATTAATAGTAGGAAAATGTGCAGCTTTTCAGATGACTCCTTTCTCCTTGCCAACTCCTAAATTATATTTATTATGCCGAACCCTCCATCTTCAGATTTAATAATTTGATAATCTGAGGAGCTAGAGGTAACTGTAGATTAAAGTGGGTTAGGTTTGCTCTGAAAATGCAAGCTTGGTGAAGTTTGACACAATACTTTCTTTGCACATAGTGGTGCTCAATAGTTACTGAGTGGGTGTCATGTGCTTATATGTTTTATGGTAACGTCCAAGAGTATGTCCTTCCAGGATGTGTGTTTCTACTAGACTGTCAACTCCTTGAGTCAAAGAACGGATTTCATTTTTTGTAATCCCAGAGCCTGACACAAAGCCTGGCATGTGAAGTGTTTGTTGGTTTTGGTTGAGGGGTATTCACCAATGGATAAAATCTACTGGATTAAGCTGTATAGTCTCAGTGTCCCCCTGGGCCCTATAACACCATTGCTTGCCCAGTCCACAGAGGCTGGGGCTGACTTGGAAATGAAAGTGACTGTCCTAGGAAGCTGGGCCTATCCTCACACTAACCCTAGAGGACCCTAAAATGTCCCAATTGTTCAGAATCCTATGGAAGTAAGACCCTGGGCTTTTGATTCAGACTGTCTAGGAGAGGTTTAAAACTTGTTTCAAATTCATGTTTCAGTCACTTAACTAGCTTTGTACTGTGTACTCACCTTGTAAGATTTGGTAAGCAGTGAATGAGGTGAGGGACCTGACATAGAATAGGTGTTAAGGAAATGTTTTTCTTCCCTGTTCACCCTCATTTGCTCATAATTTTGCCAAGTATAGGCTGTAGGCATGGAAATGTTTAATCGTTTTTTGGATTGATTGTTTCTAGGTTTCTAAAGTAAAGATATTAAGAACATTTAGTTCATGGCTTTATTGTGAGGGTCAGTGAGATAATGTATATAATATGCTTAGCATTGCTGATACCTAGTAATCACTCAATATTAGCTATTGTTACCATCATAAAGTGGCTCGAGACCACAATGGGTCTTTGGATTATCTTTGAAGTTAACCTCAGAGACAATCAAGTCAAGGCTAAGGATGGTCCAAATGCTTGCTTGTAAAGATAACAGATGGAAACAGAATCTTGGTAATCATGACATCGTGGACACATAGTCACTTACAAGCAGAGGTAGCTTATGGGTGCTAAGATAGCTAGCTTGCTGATCTAACATTGCTTAATTGGTAAAATCAGTAGATCTTTTAGGATCTGACACAGTGAGGAATGAAGTGGAAGCTTTGGTTGAAAAGGGATCATGATTAATTTTGACCCATGCTAAATCGTATGGATAAATGGTCAGATTAAAGAAAATATTGACTAGACTGACAAACACAGGTGAAAAAAATTTCCCCTTAAAAATAGCTTACTTTCTGATCATTAAATTGTACTTCTTTGTATATTTTACAATTAGCAAGTATTAATGTAGGAAATACATAAAAGTATGAAGACCAAAATAAAAATGACCCATAGTCATTTTCTCCAGAGATCACTCACCATGGAAGTTCTGGGATCTTTCCCAATAACCTCTTTTCTGAGCATGTATCTGAATAAATATTTTTTTAAAATGGATAATATGGAGTATGTATATAGTATTGTCTTGATTTTTTCCTAATCATATCATTTTCCAACTAATTGTTTTAAATTAGTTATGAGGTTTTTAATGGCTTGATAATATTACACTGAATGATGTACCATAACAATTAAAGTGTTCTGACATTGGATGTTTATATTGTTTCCTGTAATTTGCTATTAAAAACAACACTTTTTTGAATAGGGTTTTTTTTGGCTGTTGTTGTTTTGTTTTGGTGTTGTGGTTGTGATTGTTTGGTTTTGCTTTTTTGCTTTTTGTTGGTGTACAAATCTTACTGTCCATCTCTGTTTTCTTAGAGTGAATTCCTAGAAGTGAGATATTGAGTCAAAGGGCATAAATTTTTTAAAGGTATATTACTTAATTGCTTTTCAGAAATATGTATCAATTTAAATTGCCCCAATAAAATAATTTTGTTAAACATCTTATGGAGGTAATGGGGGAGATAAACATGTAATTCAGGACAAATACATCTAATTGATGAAAACCTTTTTTTAAGGCAGCTTCTTTGGATATGGATAATCTTTTTCCTTTTTTTTTTTCTCATCCCTCTTACCCTGTCTTGGGTTAGGATCAGCTGAGAGTCACTTTGGGCTGAAACACTTTAAGAACTGCTTGGCAGTATGAAACTGGAAATCAATTACAAGAAGAAAACTGGAAAAAAAAACCACCTCACAAACACATGGAGACTAGAAACATGCCACTAAACAATCAGTGGGTCAACAAAGAAATCAAAGAGACAGATGAAAATGGAAACACAACTTTCTGAAATCTATGGGACACAGCAAAGGCAGTTCTAAGGGAGAAGTTCATAACGATACAGGTCTACCTCAAGAAACAAGAAAAATCTCAAACAATCTAAATTAACATTAAAGGAACTAGAAGAATAAGAGTAAGCAAAGCCTAAAGTTAGTAGAAGGAAGGAAATAATAAAGATCAGAGTGGAAATAGATGAAACAGAGACTAATAAAACAATAGAAAAGATCAATGAAACTAAGAGTCGGTTCTTTGAAAAGAAACAAACTTGACATGTCTTTAGCGAGGCTCATCATGAAAAAGAGAGAGCCTAAATAAATAAAATCAGAAATGAACGAGGAGAAATTACAACCAATACCACAGAAATACAAAGGATCATAACAGAATTCCTTGAACAATTATATGCCAATGAATTAGACAACAAAGAAGAAATGGATAAATTTCTGGAAATATATAATCTTCCAAGACTGACTCATGAGGAAATAATATAGAAAATCTTAATAGACCAATTACTAGTAATGAAATTGAATCAGTAATATAAAAACTTCCAACAAGCAAAAGTCCAGGTCCAGATAGCTTCAAAGGTGAATTCTACCAAACATTTAAAGAAGAGCTATTACCTATCCTTCTCAAATTATTACAAAAAATTGAAGAGGAAGGAATATTTCCAAAATCATAGTACAAGGCCAGCATTACCCTGATACCAAATCCAGACAAAGACACAACAAAAAAAGAAAATTACAGGGTAATATCCCTGATGAACATAGATGCAAAAATCCTCGACAAAGGGACTTCCCTGGTGGTGCAGTGGTTAAGAATCCACCTTCCAATGCAAGGGATGTGGGTTTGATGCCTGGTCAGGGAACTAGATCCCACATGCATGCCACAACTAAGAGTTTGCAAGCCACAACTAAGGAGCCCACCGGCCTCAATTAAGGAGCAAACGTGCCACAATGAAGGAGCCAGTGAGCCGCAACTAAGGAGACCGCCTGCTGCAACTAAGAAATAAATAAATAAAATAAATAATTTTAAAAAATCCTCTACAAAATATTAGCAAACCGAATTCAACAATACTTTAAAAAGATCATACACCACGATCAAGTGGGATTCATTCCAGTGATGCAAAGGTGGTTTAACAACCACAAGTCAGTCAACATGATACATCACATTAACAAAACAAAGGATAAAAATCATGTGATCACCTCAGTAGATGCAGAAAAAGCATTTGAAAAAACTTAACATCCATTTATGATAAAAACAAAGTGGATATGGAGGGAACATACCTCAACATAATAAAGGCCATATGTGACAGACCCACAGCTAACATCATACTCAACAGTGAAAAGCTGAAAGCTTCAAGAGCAGGAATGAGACAAGAATGCCCATGCTCATCACTTTTTATTAAACATAGTGTTAGAAGTCCTAGCCACAGCAATTAGTCAAGAAAAAAAAAAAAAGGCATCCAGATTGGAAAGGAAAAAGTAAAAGTGTCACTATTTGCAGAAGACATAATACTATATACAGAAAACCCCAAAGACCCCACCAAAAAAACTATTAGAACTAGTAAATGAATTCTGTAAAGTTGCAGGATATAGTATTAATATACTGAAATCTATTGCATTTCTATGCACTAATAACAAACTATCAGAAAGAGAAATTAAGAAAATAATCCCATTTATAATTGCATCAAAAAGAATAAAATACCTAGGAATAAATTTAACCAAGGAGGTGAAAGACCTATGCTCTCAAAATTATAAGAAATGAGGAAAGAAGGATAACACAAATAAATGGAAAGATATACCATGCTCATGTATTGGAAGAATTAATATCAATAAAATGTCCATACTACCCAAAGCAATCTACAAATTCAATGCAATCCCTATCAAAATACCAATGGCATTTTTCACAGTAGTAGAACAAATAATCCTAAAATTTCTGTGGAACCACAAAAGACCCCAAATAGCCAAGCAATCCTGAGAAAGAAGAGCAAAGTTGGAGGTATCATGCTCCCAGACTTGAAACTATACCACAAATCTATAGTAATCAAAACAGGATGGTACTGGCACTAGAACAGGCACATAGATCAATGAAACAGAATAGAGATCCCAGAAATAAACCCACACTCATACGGTCAATTAATCTATGACAAAGGAAGCAAGAATATACAATGGGGAAAAGACAGTCTCTTTGATAAATAGTGTTCGGAAAACAAGACAGCTACATGCAAAAGAATGAAATTGGACCTCCTTGTTACACCACATACAAAAAAAAAAAAAAAGAAAAAGAAAAAAAAATGGATTAAAGGCTTAAAGGTACAAACTAAACCCATGAAACTCCATGAAGAAAACATAGTAATCTCTTTGACCTTGGTCTTAGCAATATATTTTTAAAAAATATGCCTCCTCAGGCAAGGGCAACAAAGTAAAAATTTTAAAATGGGACTACAGCAAACTAAAAAGCTTTAGCACAGAAAAGGAAACCACCAACAAAACAAAAAGGCAAACTCCTGAATGGGAGAAGATATTTGCAAATGATATATTTGATAAGGGGTTGATATCCAAAGTATACAAAGAACTCATACATCTCAACATCAAAAAAACAACAACCCGATTAAAAAAAATGGGCACAGGACCTGAATAGACATTTCTTCTGAAGAAGACATACAGATAGCCAGCAGGCACAAGAAAAGATGCTCAGTATCACTAATCATTAGGGTAATGCAAATCAAAACCACAATGAGCTATCTCCTCACACCTGTTAGAATGGCTATTATCAAAAAGACAAGAAACAAGTGTTGGTGAGGATGTGGAGAAAAAGGAACCCTTGTGCACTGTTGGTGGGAGTGTAAATTGGTGCAGCCACTGTGGAAAATAGTGTGGAAGTTCCTCAATAAACTGAAAATAGAACTACCATGTAATCCAGCAATTCAACTTCTGGGTATTTATCCCAAGAAAATGAAAAGATTTTCTTCAGGGGCTTTGATTTGCCTGAACAGGAGAACTGCTTGAACCTTTATTGAAGCCATTTTGGTTTGCATAAGCAACCAGTCAAAGAGTTTGCCCAGAAGCTGGGCAAATCTGTGCAGAAGATCAAGAGTTTCACCAAGTCCTTGGATTTGCTGCAAATGACAAGATTTCATTCTTTTTTATGGCTGAGTAATATTCCATTGCATATGTACCACATCTTTATCCATTCACCTATCAATGGACCCTTAGGTTGCTTCCATATCTTGGCTATTGTAAATAGTGCTGCAGTGAACATAGGGGTACATATATCTTTTCAAATTAGTATTTTCATTTTCTGGATGGATCTGGAGGGTATTATGCTAAGTGAAATACAGGCATACTTCATTTTATTGTGCTTCACTTTATTGTGCTTCACAGATAATTGCATTTTTTACTAATTGAATATTTGTGGCAACCCTTCATCAAGCAAATCTATCATCACCATTATTTCAACAGCATTTTCTCCCTTCATGTCACTGTGTCACATTTTGGTAATTCTCACAATATTTCAAACTTTTTCACTATTAATATATTTGTTTTGGTCATCTGTGATCTTTGATGCTACTGTTGCAAAAAGATTATGACTTGCTGAAGGCTCTGATGATGGTTAGCATTTTTTAGCAATGAAGTATTTTTAAATTAAGGTATGTACATTGTTTTTTTTAGACAATGCAATTGCACACATAACAGACTATAGTATAGTGTAAACATAACTTTCATATGCACTGGGAAACCAAAAAGTTCATGTGACTCACTTTATGGCGATATTTGCTTTATCTTGGGGGTCTAAAGCTAAATCCACAATATCTCCAAGGTATGCCCATAAGTTAGAGAAAAACAAATACTATATGATTTCATTTATATGTGGAATCTAACAAACACACAAAATAAAACATAAATAGACTCATAGAGAAAGATCTGGTGGTTGCTGGGGGTTGGGAGGTGGAGGACAGATGAAATAGGTGAAGAGGATTAAGAGGTACAAACTTCCAGCTATAAAATAAGTCATGGGGATGCAATGTGCAGTGTAGGGAATATAGTCAATAATATTGTAGTAACTTTGTATGGTGACAGATGATAACTAGACTTATTATGGTGCTCATTTCATAGTTATAAAAATATTGAATCACCTGTATTCTAATGGCTTTATGAGCAATATTCAAGGAGAGAAAGAAAATGAAAACGAAGTTCCAAATTCATATAATTGGCTCCATCACTTGCAACTAGAATTTGCAAAAGATTACCTAAGTGCTGAGGGGATGTAGAACAATTAAATGAGTGGTGTAAAGTCTTTTTGGACAAGGTGAATGGTGAGCAAGAAAGTTTTGATCTAATGTGTTTCTATGTGTTACAAATCAAAACATTAGTGAAAAGGGAATTGCTCAGTTTGGTACCAAGAAAAAAAAAATGAAGTAAGGAAAGGTTGTATTCAATACATTGAAAAATGTGTACTATATACCAAGTGCTGAGTGTACAACTGTGAATAAGACATGGTCCTTGCCTTAAGAGTTGAATCTCTTGGAAAAGGTGTATGTAAGTAGATGATTATAATACAATTGGTGGCTGCTGTGACAAAGAGGTGGAGTTATGAAAACTTGAAGAGAAAGAGATGATGATTAACCTGGGTCTTAAAGAATGGACAGTTGAAGAGAGGAGGGAAAGCCTTTTCCCTGCATCAAGAATAGCACTTGAAAAGGCACAAGTTTAAGCCTGTCAGGCCAAATGAGACCAACGGAGACTACCGAGGTGATTAAATGATGGAATGAAAAGACCAAATGTGCTTTTTGTTTGTTTTAAAGGTTAACTGAATATTTACCTTAAAGCAGAAAAAAAATGCATTCTAGTCAAACATTCCTAAATTCCTGAGCCAGATTTCCTGGGCTTGGATTCAGGCTCTGCTATGTATTAGCTGTGTTACCAGTTCTCTGTACCTCAGTTTCCTTGTTTGTAAAATGGGGCTAAAAATAGTACCTGCCTGATAGTGTGGTTGTGAGGACAAAATTAGCTAATGTACGAAAAAAAGTTTTAGAATGCTGCGCATACTATAAAAGTGTCAGCTCTTGTCATGATTACGAAAGTATTATTACTTTCTGCCAGTAAGTGGGTGATTTTGTGTCATATTTCATTGCCTTCGCTTCAGGCTTGAGTGACAGATTTTTATTTTTGAATAAGTGCAGCCAGGCCAACATTCAAACATACTTAAGTGATGGTTTTATAGCATTTAATTCAGTTCAGAAAGTATAGGCATTCAGAACGTGCCTTATGCTAGGTATCACAAATGCTCTTCTTGCCCCCAGTTTGGAAGTGGATCTTGGACTGTACACACATGAGGAAAGTGACTTTCAAAGGATTAAAAAGTTATCTACTTAGGGAATTCCCTGGTGGTCCACTGGTTAGGACTCTGCACTTCCACTGCAGGGGGCACGGGTTGGATCCCTGGTCAGGGAACTAAGATCCTGCGTGCCGTGGACCAAAAAAAAAAAAAAAAAGTTACCTACTTAATATGAAAAAAATCCTCTTATGATAATCTCTAGTACAGGTTAATCAAGTAACAATCATCCTGGTGATAGTTGTATTCTCTTCTACAAGAGTCAGCTGACCAAGCCGTCTGTCATTTTAGCAGTATAGGAACTCACAGATACCAACAAGCAGTTTATTGAAGAATTATCTTCAGGAAAACGATTTCCCACACGTTAAATTGATTTTCTTTTCTTGAGTTGTTTTTAATTTGATGTGTATTTCAAGCAGCTGAATTTGTTGATACCAGTGAGGAATGTCAAGGAAAGAATCAAAGTCTTGGTTTTATAATGGAGAAAAGTTAAAGAAGTTATTGATTAAGAGTATTGGGGAAACACAAGATTTGGAGACCAGGAGTTTAACTTTTGGTTTCATCACTTATAAACTGTGAGTTGGCCAAGCCACTTAACCTCTTTGTTTCATATTTGTTATTTTTTAAATCAAAGTGGTTTTGAGTGTCAAATGATGCCTGTGAAAGCGTTTGACACATAATTATTTCATTAGTAGATAAAACATAATATTTGGGGTAAAAAATGATAAGTACTACTACACTTACATAAACTCAGTCAACTGCAAGGAACTTTAGATTTCATGAAGACCTTGCCCTCTCCCTTCAGAGGTTGACTGATTTGACTTGTCCAAGGTCACAAAGCTGGTTAGTGGCAGCCAGAATCTAGGTCTCCTGATACTAGTCACCTGGCCTTCCTACTATGCCACTGTCATTCATCATTCATTCATTTTTATGGATGATAAATTAAATGCAAAATACTGTGCTAGGTGCTGTGGGTGATTCTGATTTATCAGACACAGATCCTCCTTCTCTCAAGGAACATAGGAACTAGTGGGGTAGTAACCGTAAGTGTACAGTCAGAGATTGGGATGATAAGGTATGAATAAACTATTATGTGACCTGGTGAGGATCAATGGAGACTTGGTAGAAGAGGTGACAATTCAGCCGTGCTCCAAATGGCACAAAGGATTTGTACATAAGTCTTAGGGTTTAAAATAGGCAGTCCAGGGTTACAATAAGGTGAGCAAAGGCCTCAGTAAATTCTAGAAAGTTTCATTTTTTCATAACAAGGGCCATCTCTCACCCTGCGAATCTTGTAGATTTTATTGTTCCCTCCAGAATGCTTGTCCTGGAAACAATTCATGTAACTTGCCTGGTGGCCTTGCTTGATTCACTCCAGGCCGAGTGAAGGGCTGCTCCCCGTTTCCATGGTTCCCTGCCCACCCACTTTCTCAGGGCACTTATGACACATCTCTATTTATTTTACTTCTTTGCCCCGCACCCTCCTCCCTGTTTCTGATCTTGAGAGAACAAGGGCTACGCGCACAGTGTATCCTCAGCCTGAGTACAGTGAGAAGTGCACAGCTGCCTGACAATTTGGGGTGAAGGAAGGGAACACCTGGCATATCCTCTCCTTTCTTCCTCTAGCAAACGCCTGCCTACTCCTTCCAGATTCAGCTGTGAACGTCACGTTCTCCATGCACCTGTAGCTGTTTCTACCGCCTCCCAGCACACAGTAGGCACAGGACAGAAAGCCTGTGTCTCATTCCTCTCTGTGACACCTGGGCCTGGCACATAGTAAGCGTTCCACAAATGCTCGCCGGATGAATGGAGACCTTCCGACATTAGGCGGCGGATCTATGGCGGGGTTTCCTTGGAACCAGCTCCACCTCTCTCCGGGTAGAATCCCAGCGGCTGGGACCGCGGCACTCAGGGCATGACCCCCTCCAGCCACACTCCCTCTCGAACCAGCCAGTGTCTTCCCATCCGCCCAACGGGCGGCGGACCCCCATCCCCACGCCCCCACCCCACTCCACGCAACCTCGTCCCAGGTCCTCTCTGGGCGGCACCTCGCGGGCCGCGCCGCCTACGATTGGCCAAACACGGCATAGCGCCATCTCGGCCTACGGCGCGGTGCGCGCCGTCATTGGTTGGCGGAGGCGGAGGGCGGTGACGGTGGGCGGGGCCCCGTCCTCTGGTCCCTGGCCCAGGCCTAGCCCATCCTCCGCGGAGGCGCACGGGGCCTGGCCATCAACTAGGGCTCCGGCGGTTACTCTGGTTACTGCCGAAGCGCCGCGCTGGAAGGCTGCCGCCGCCCGCGAGGGATGCTGCTGAGGAGTCGGTCGGGAGCTCCCGCCGCCGCCGCCGCCGCCGCCGCCGCCGCCGCTGCCCTCTAAGGGAAGGTTCGGGGGCTGGTTCCTCGGGAGCCGCGGTGAGGTGGAGGTCTCGAGGTAGGGGCTGCGCTTCCCTGCCCTAGAGCCGCAGTCTCCAGTCCGAGGCCATCTTTGGTGGGCGAAGGCGGTCCCGGCGAGAGAGGAAGCTCACTCCTCACCGCCGCAGCCCTTGCGCTTTCCGACCTGGCTGGGCCATCGCTGTCGGACGAGGCGAAGCCGCATTTTTCCCAGCGCGAGATATTTCTTTGATGTTTCTCCCCCTGTTCCTCTTCTGAAAGGGCACCTGCTGCTGGTGAGAGAGAAGAGCAATTTTACTGCACGACGAGCCAGCAACAAAATTTAAAACATCATCCGGAATAGCCCCCAGGACCCTCCTCGCCTTCCAAAAAAAAAAGGGGGAGTGGGAAATACATGGATTGCTTGAAAGGGGAGAGTCTGGTCGGGAGCTGTTGGAGCAGGAGATTTTTAAATACTGTTTTTTAAATCCTGGAGAACGTTCCCGTCTTCTGATACTTTTATACTAACTTTATATGATTTTGTAAATTAGTCCGATTTGAATTATAATCCTGTGACGGTGTTTACTGGACTTTGGCCGGTCCCCCGTGCTACTTTTGGCAACACATTTTGGGGAGAACATCTAAACACCAAAACCCTACCAGAAAAGATCGGATCTGAACATTGACCCGGTGTCACCGAAGAAGCCTTTAAACCATGTGGACTTTTCTTGGCATTGCCACTTTCACCTATTTTTATAAGAAATGCGGAGACTTCGTCTCTCTGGCCAACAAGGAGCTCTTGCTGTGCGTGCTGGTGTTCCTGTCGCTGGGGCTGGTGCTGTCCTATCGTTGTCGCTACCGGAACGGGGCCCTCCTCGGGCGCCGGCAGAGCGGCTCCCAGTTCGCGGTCTTCTCGGATATTCTCTCAGCCTTGCCTTTCATTGGCTTCTTCTGGGCTAAATCCCCCCCCGGATCAGAAAATAAAGAGCAGCTCGGGTCTAGGAGGGTAGGTTGAATTCAAAGTGGGCAAATGAATGAGTGTCTTATATTAAAATTAGGACTGGGGTTACTCAAATGTAAATATTCTAATTTAAAGGGCGAGAGGCTGCAGGTTAGATACTGTGGTAGGAATTCTCATATATAGCTGGTTTTTTGGTTTGTTTGTTTGTTTTAAAAGCTCTTGACTGTTCCTTGGCTAAATCCTTGAGGCTCTTAGGAATGATTGAAAAACCTTTGTTTCATTTAGTGTTGGTGGTGCCAATGCTAAATAAAATTGGTTTGATTATGGATGTTGATTTGATTATGAAAGTTGAAATGTTTGAATCACTAGGACAGAATCACCATCTGTGATGGAAAAAAATTTTTTTTTTAATTTAAATCCTTTGGTAAGGATTATGTTTGAACCTGGGAAGAAAGAAACCCGCTGCAGGTTAAGTCTGCGGCTTTTAAGAAGGGACAGCTGCCTGGGGAAAGTCACAGAACAGTCGGAAGAGCTGGCAGAGTAAAATGCTCAGTGTTCTAAAGTCTTGGGCAAAACACCCTGCTCTCCCCACGTCGGCGGAGCCTTCAGTAAATCAAGGTCCTAAATCAAGAGACTAATTAATGTGTGCAGTTCAGCCATGTTCCTAAATCAAAGGTGGGTCTTCAAATACATGTGAAGTTATGATGATCCCTGCAAAGACAGCAGAGGAGGACAATGGTGGGAGATGAGGGGGGAAAGGTTGTAGAGGCCAGAACATTTTGGATTTGTTGCCCTTGGGTGTTTATACTTTTTCCCAAGAGCACTGGAGGATTCTAAGTATGGGAGTAATGCTATTTGATTTTTACTTTTTAAGAAGCACATTCCAGTTTCTGTGTGGAGAATGGATTGTAGGAGTACAAGAGTGGAAGCAGGGATGTGGGGTAAGAGACTCCAGCAGTAGGCCAAGTAAGGGACGACAGTGACTTGACGTTAGGGTGTGTGGCCTACAAAATAATTCACTCTTTGAGGGTTCTGGATCCCCATCATTTTCCTGTATCTGCAGTACAGATCAGCACGGTTTGCAGAAGGGGGGGGGGGCTTGGTTTAGAAGTTTTGCTTCACCACTGCTGACTGTGAGACCTTTGGCAAATTGCTTAGTTTCTGTAAGGATCCGTTGCCTCTTTTAGGTGGCAACAGCACTAACCTTGCTAGTAGTTAGCGAATTGAATGATTTAATGTTTGCAAAATGCCTGGTTCATAACCGTGATAAATAGTAGCTATTAACATTAGTCTAAAGGTAGTCTCCGTCTGTTAGGAACCTTTGGAGTGGTGCTGAATTCAGTGATAGGGTGGGTGTGGGTTGGAGGAATGGGAGGGGAGGGAGAGGGAATCTTTAATCCTCAAATTGACATCTTTGGTATCTTTGTCTGAGATAATGTCCCTCAAGGTCCCTGAGCACTAGTCCAGGTGGCTGGAATGTCGTTATACCATAGAGAAATTTGGGGGTAGGAAATTGGATTACCAGCAGTCACTGTTGGTTCCACTTTGTGAATACCTCAGGCTTTCTGCTTATTTCCTAAATACCTCGGAGTTGATAGACTGTAATGAGTACTAAGTTCCCATTGGTGGGAACTACTAATCTACTGACCAGGCTCTGAAAGGTGTAACTTTCTCCAGAGTTCCCCTTCCAGGATTGTGTGTGTGTGTGTGTTTAACAGGGACAATTTAGGAAGAAAAACTAATAACAAATGGCTAAGATGACAAAAGGGGCTTTTCTTGCTCTCAGAACAGTAATTTAAATATAGACAGTTGCTCTGGCCGTTAAGAAATACTGAGAGTAAGAGTCGACTCTATTGTGAAAAGATAATTTCTCTAAGAGAAATTATAAAAAAATAGAATGGACAGGAAGGCCCCAGTCCATTATAGAAGCTGAATGAATATTAGAATCACAGAGAATTAAAATTCTAAAGGATTTTAGGTTTTATCTCCTTCCTTTTTTATTAAAACCCTGTCAAAATGGCTTTTAGTCTTAATCGATAAGGTCAGAGAACTCAAGGAAGATGGTTCCTTGCAACTCTGTATCTGAAATGTATTCGTATTTGTGAATCCACATACCAAGAAAAAGTACTTATTACAGTATTGAATTGGTACTTCCCTGGCGGTCCAGTGGTTAAGACTCTGTGCTTCCAATGCAGGGGACGAGGGTTCAATCCCTGGTGCAGGAACTAAGATCACACATGCCGCGCAGCACACACGGCTAAAATCAAAACAAAAGAAACAAACAATATTGAATTATTCATTAAAAAAAAAAAGTAACAGGCACTGTTGTGCTCAGTGGGCATAAATCTCTCAAAACAGGCCTTTTTCATCTTCTTATAATCAAAGTTAAGGTTTTTACTGTCAGCCCAATGAGTGATAGGTTTAATGTTTGTCCTTATTCCTAAACTGGAGGGCCACTTGTTTGACTAGGCTCTCTTAAGAGTATCAGGATAGGGGAAAAGGGAGGTAAATTAAATATATTCTTATATGTAAGGACTAAAATTGTGAACAGGTCGAATCCCAAGGGACAGAATGAGTTATTCTCTTGGAATTTTAAGTTAAATATTCTCAATTAATAGATCAATAGCCAGGATTTGACAGTTTTTTGTTATATAAAAGTGATTTTAGATTAAGGTAGATTTTTCAGATGAAAACCCATAGGGAGAAAATAAAGATGAATAGTTGAAATATCTACAGGGTGCTGAATAATTTGCAACATGAAGTCATATCAGAAATTGTGCATGGGACTTCCCTAGTAGCGCAGTGGTTAAGAATCCACCTGCCAATGGGACACGGGTTTGAGCCCTGGCCCGGGAAGATCCCACATGCCGCGAAGCAACTAAGCTCGTGCGCCACAACTACTGAGCCTGCGCTCTAGAGCCTGTGAGCCACAACTACTGAGCCCGTGTGCCACAACTACTGGAGCCCGTGTGCCACAGCTACTGAAGCCCGCGCGCCTAGAGCATGTGCTCTGCAACAAGAGAAACCACTGCAATGAGAAGCCCGCGCACCGCAATGAAGCGTAGCCCCACTCGCCACAGCTAGAGAAAGCCCGTGTGCAGCAATGAAGACCCAACTCAGCCAAAAATAAAATAAAATAAATAAATAAATAAATTTTTAAAAAAGTTGTACATGATTTGCATCTGGTAGATGCTCAGTATATATTTGAAGCATTGAATAATTAATGATAGAATTTTCCCTGTAAGTCTTTGAAGCCCCTTGTAAACATTTTTTATATTTGGCCTATTATGGATTTATAAATATGTGACAGCATTTTCTAAATATGTTTGAATGATGGAATATAATTTAATTTTATTGGGATATTACTATATGTTTTTGTTTAACCAATATTTTGATATCATTGTTTTTTATATATGATCTGGATTTAAAAATGTAACAGTTCATTTGGTTTGATAATGTTTAGGGTATAGTTTTTACCTAAGATGCAAATGTCCAGTGTGTCTATATAGTAGTAGTATGATCTAAAGATAACAAATGTGGTTACATAATTCACTTTTTTTTTAAAAAACAGTGCAAAAAAGGAACCAGTATTTCAGAAACAACCTTAGTAGGAGCAACTGCCTCTACGTTGATATCTCCTCAAAATGATCCAGAAATTATCATCGTGGGATCTGGTGTACTCGGCTCTGCTTTGGCGGCAGTGCTTTCCAGAGATGGAAGAAAGGTGACAGTAATTGAGAGAGATTTAAAAGAGCCTGACAGGATACTTGGAGAATTTCTGCAGCCAGGTGGTTATCATGTCCTTAAAGACCTGGGTCTTGAAGGTAGGTTCATAGTGATTTTTAGGAGTTATGTGGCATAAGCAAGCACTCTTTGCTATGACTGGTAAAAAGGTATTCCATTTTATTTTCATGTATAAAAGTTACTCTATTCATTTACCAACAAATTTGCATGAAAATGAGAGCAAAGGAGAAAATAAACATGAGGAGATATGAAGTAGCCTTAGTGAGATAAATGAAGTGGCTAAAAAATTGTAATGGTCAAAATTGAAGACTGGAAAACCAGAATGAGGGCATGAAATTTAGTGAAAGGTGAAGGGAATTATCATTTGTAGAGTGCATACGGTGTACCTGTTATAGAACCTTTTTTTAAAGCATCATTCATCCATTAACCCAGTGCTTTTTAAATACTACTCATTTAGGAAATACTTATATTTGCTGTATGCTTTGTATGAGGTGCTGTACTGGGTGCCAAGGCTATACTAGTGAACAAGACAGATCAGCTATCTACTCTTGGGAATCAAAGTATAAAATATAGGCCCAGGCTGTGAATTGAGAAAGAGCTTGCTTGGCATGTAGGGTAGGCAGTATGTTGTAGTAATTACCAGCATTGATTCTGGCACTAGATTGCCTGGGTTTGACTACCACCTCAGGTACATAAAAAGCTGTGTGATCTTGGCTAAGTTACTTAACCTTCTGTGTATTAGTTTCCTCATCTGTAAAACTGGCACACTTAAAAGAGTCCTTGTCTCATAGTTTAAGAGGATTAATTGAATTCATAAAGACAAAGCGTTCAGAACAGTTCCTGGTATGTAGGAAGCACTATGTAAATGTTTGCTATTTTGTTCAATGAACTGAAAAGGAGACCAATGTAGCCAGAAAGTATTGGGTAACGGGGAAAGGAGAGTGGCTTGAGATTAAGGTTGGAGAGGTAGGCAGCTGCCAGATCATGCAGGGCTTTGAAGGCAGTGGAGCAGGAATATGACAGGATCCTGTTTACGCCTCTATAAAGGCTTCAGACCTTTGACAGCTACTCACAATGACAAACACATCTTACATCCTGACTCAGTACCTACAAACATACCTAAATCTAACTGCAATTTTACTTTTTAAATACTTGTCATGATTTTACCCAAGTATACAATTCACAGCTCGAAAGTCATTTCACAATTTACCATTGAGTCACATCCTGCAGTTTGTAGAATGCTGTTTTAAAAGAATGTGTGGATATGGTGTGGTGAATAGCCTCCAAGACTGTGGTGGTGGGGTAGCAAGAGTCAACTCAAGGAGTCTAGTGGGAGCTCATTGCTAAGTCCAAATGACAGATGATGGTGTTTGGACTAGTATGGTAGAGAGGATGTAAAGAGAAGTGGACAGATTCATGACCAAATTAAGAGGCAGGAATGGCATGACTTACTAAAGGATTGATGTGAGGTATGAGAGAGGGGGTGTTAAAAAATGATTCCTAGGTTTTGATTTGAACAACTGGTAGATGGCGGTGCTGTTTGCTGATAAGAAGACCTAGAGAGGAACAGGCCCTGGGAGGAAGTTGGGAGACCTGTTGAGATATCCAAGTGGAGCTGTTAAGTTGAATATATGAATCTCGAGTGCAGAGGAGTGAGTGATTTGAGCTGGCTGGAGTAGACATTTCAGAGATGTCAGCATATTGGTAATACTTAAAAGCCACAGCAGTGATGGAGACCAGCTAAGGAGAGTGTGCAGGGAGAAAAGAGAAGACAGAATAAACCAAGTCCTGGGAAACTGATGTTTAGAGATTGGGTAAAAGAAGAGGAGCTTGCCAGGGAGACTGAGCAGGAGCCGGCAGAATGGCAGAAAAGAGCCAGGAGAGTTTGGTGTCCTTAATCCAAGAGAGGAAAATGTTTCTAGCTGGAGGGGACGGGTACATATCAGGAAAGGAGAGGAGCCATGTCATGGTTTGCTAATGAAGGGTCAGGTAAGATGACCCTCAGGTAGAGAAAGGGCCATTGGATTTGGCCATTTGGAGGTTGCTTGTGACATTGACGATGTTTCGGTGGAGTTGTGTAGACGAAACCTAGACTGAAGTGAGTGGGAGATTAAAAAATTTGAGACTAGAAAACTACTCTCGAGGAGTTTTTCTCTAACAGAAAACAGAAATGGCAGAGGTGAGATGCAGATGTGAGGATAAAGGAGGGTGTTTTTTTTAAAAATAAATTTATTTATTTATTTTTGGCTGCATTGGGTCTTTGTTGTGGTGCGTGGGCTTCTTGTTGTGGTGGCTTCTCTTGTTGCAGAGCATGGGCTCTAGGCGCATGGGCTTCAGTAGTTGTGGTGTGTGGGCTCAGTATTGTGGCTCGCGGGCTCGAGAGCACAGGCTCAGTAGTTGTGGCGCATGGGCTTAGTTGCTCCGCGGCATGTGGGATCTTCCTGGACCAGTGCTCGAACCTGCGTCCCCTGCACTGGCAGGCGGATTCTTAGCCACTGTGCCACCAGGGAAGTCCCCAAAGGAGGGGTATTCTGGTACTAGATAGAGCATGTTTGTGTGGTGACAGAGAAGATAAAGTTGAGAGGGAGGCGACTAAAGGGGTTACATTCATTCCTTCATTTAACAAATATTTATTAAGCATTGGCCGTATTGTAAGTACTGTTCTGGGTGCTGAGGCTACAGTAGTGAACAAAACAAAGATTCCAGCCCTCATAGAGCATACATTCTAGTTGCTAGTGTAGAGGGTGGTGATAAAAGATGAATAAATAAAATTTAGAGTATATGTTATGGTTATAAGGGCTTTAGAGAAGAATCAGAAAAGGGAGATAGGGAGTTGAGGGTGGTGTGTAATTTTTAAATAATGAAGTGGGAGAAGGGAAAGCCTTGCTGAGAAGATGACATTTGAGTAAAGGACTGAAGGTGGTGAAGGAGTATCCCTAGGGCTATCTGGAGGAAAGGACTCTCCAGGCAGAGAGAGAATCAAGGGGAAAAGCCTGGTGGGAGGAGTGAGCCTGGCCTCTTTGAAGAGCAAGGAAGGAGAATCGTGTTGACTTGAGTGGTGTGAGTTATAGAGAAAAGGTCAGATGGGCAATGGGGGCTGGATTCCATTGTGGCCCACTATATGGATTTGGCTTTTACTCCAAAGGGAAGCCACTGGAGAATATTAAGAAGAGGAGTTATTAGGTTTCACATTTTAGAAGTATGATTAGAAATATTATTTTAAAATATTCTTGTTATTGTGTAGACAAAAGAGTAGATCATAAAGTGGCAAGTCGGAAGCAGGGAGACCTGTTAGAGGATTATTGCAGAATCAGTGAGAGTTGTTGGCTTGGACCAGGGTCGTAGCCGTAGAGGTGGGGGAAGTGGCCACATTCTGGGAATATATTGATGTTTGGAAGGAAGAGTCAGTAGGACCGGCTGATGGATCAGATGTGAGGGATGAGAGAAAGAGAGGAGTCAAGGTATTTAAATGAGACTAGACAGCATTGCCCAGAAGAGGTCCAGGACGACCCCTGGGGTCAGTGAGGTGAGCAGGAGCCAAAAAAGAGGACCGAGAAGGAGCAGGTGAGGAGGAAAAGCAAAAGACTGCAGGGCTCTGGACCCAAGCGGAGAGAGTGCATTGTGAAGAAGGGAGGTCCGCCTCTGTCCTTTTAAGTTTCCTAACCACCACCCTCCATGAGAGGGTCACTTGAGGCAGATGTGACAGTATCCTGAGACAGGATTTTGTTATGTTTATCGTTGAACATCAGGCAACTGGAAATGCCCTCAGACTAATGACTGGATATAGAATCATTTAGAAATCTAGCCTCAGGGGATATGTCCAAGGTTGTGGCAACAAACTTCAAATGGGTTCTTATAGGTAGTTCATGAAAGGGTGAGGAGAGCCATGCAAGAGGGAGGGGAGCCACTGAGGTATTCTAGCCAGTCCACGCATCATGCATACCTTTAATATCATAGCAAGAGTCCTTTTTAACATTCATTATGCTGTCAGTTCCCCCTCAGGTGTGATGAGCTATGGATAATAGAAGCCCTTGAAATAGTTACTTTTTGGAGTGTAGACTTTTAATATAATACCGACTGACCCATCCTGGTGTGTGGGTTTTTAATAAGTGAATTGATTGCCCTTTGGCTTAAGCTTAATATCTAGAACTCTTCAAATGAATACATTATAATTTAAATGCTATAACTTTATAATAAGTCTCATTATCCAGTGGGGAACCTCCTCCTCACCTCACTTTCTTTAGGATTATCTTGACTTTTCTTGGCCTTTTTGCTTTTCTATATATAAAATTTAGAATCAGGTTTCAATTCCCATGAAAACAAACCCTGTCAAGATTATGACTGAAATAGCACTAAATGTCTAGCTCAGGTTTAGAAAAATTGTCTTGGACTTCCTATCCATGAATGTGGTATACTGTCCATTCAGTTAGGTCTTGAGTGTATTTAAATAAAATGTCATAAATCTTGTTTGTCTTTTGTTATATTTATTCCTTGACTCTGATTTATATTGGGACTTCCATAGGCGATACCTATTTTATTATGCACTGTATACTCATTTTGAGGTTCAGAATTCACACCAGGTCATGGTACAAAGTTATGATTGTTTTTCTTATGGATGACTCCACCCATGGCCTATGGTAGATGGCTTACTTCCATGCCATGTCTCAGGGCGTTGAATTGAGTTTTTCTGGTCTCTGTCGTATTGACAAGAAATTTACGTATGGTGCCAAGTTCCAACGTCCATTGCACGTGGGGGCCCCTACCTCCTATCCAGGAGTGGCCCTTATAACTCCAGCCTTTTAGGCTTGTGGTTCTGATACCCTTATGCTGTTGCCTTTAAAACTTGCTCACTGGTTTGACTTTGAAGTTGCTTTTCATTTTTAGCATATGCAGTTTTTTTGTTGGTTTTGTTTTTTAGCTTGCCTTTTTATAGAAAGCAATTCTGCATTTTTCAATGTGGAAGAGTTTTCCATGCCAGTTTATCTGATATGTTGATAGTAGTAGTCTAATATTGGAGCTATATGGTTAATAGTTAGTGACAGCTCTAAGTCCCATCACTGTCTTCAAAGTTATTAACTAGTATTTGTGAAGCCTGAATTTCATTAAGGTTTAGGGTGCCATCTTCCTGCCTGCTTAAGAAAGTAAAAGTGCCAAAGTCTGTCATATTCGATTTCATCAATAAAGTAGAAAGAAAGATTTTTCAAGAAATCTTAAATTAGACCTTATTTATATACTTGACTTAGGATAATTTACCCGAGGAAAAATTTTACTGTGCTACTATATACTTTCCTCATCGTCTATATACTTTTCACATTGTTTGTTGTGTTCTAAATTGGACCGTTTTAGCATTTAAAGTTCTTCCATAATATAATTATGGCTTAAGAAAAACAAGCTATCTCAGTAGCTGACAAAACAAAAGTAGAAATACTAGATGGGCTTTAAACATTTAGGTCAGTAAAGAGTGGCAAAGAGATCCAAAGTGAATACACTGCTAATTGGCAGCTTTTAGGAGATATGTGTACTTTTCTCTGAATGAATTTTAACTGGAATAATTTAGAAACCATACCAAAAAACTAACTTACTTTGGTCCTAGGTCAGATGTGTGACAAGTATTCATCCAGCTTGTCCCTGACTGGACTTTAAGTGTGACTAAAAAGCATATCAGAAACTGATTTATTTTGATCTTAGCATAGATATGTGATAAAAATTGTTTATTATAAAGTTTTCCTTTCATCAGAAATGAAGTTATTTTAATGTACTTAATCCCTAATATATTTTAATGTATTTAAATATATATTATGTGACTAATATACAAGCTAAAGTCCACTTTTTCACAGAAACGTATTTCCAATACTGTTAACCATTCTTTATCATAATTTTAAGCCTGTACATAGTATTTTCTCAGTTCATACTTAATAATATACTTTACCTAACTTAGATTCATATTTAGGTTATTTACAGTTATTCTTATTAGAGGTAACACTGTAGTGAACCTGTTTTTGTATACACCTTTAATAATTATTAAAAATATGAATTATATCTTTAGGATGAATATCTTAGATGGATTACAAGACTAAAATTAGGATGCTGACTTCTTCGTGGTTCTTGATAATTATTGCTGTACTTATTTTCTAAAATGTTATTACTTTATAATATGACCAGTAATATATAAATTTATCCATTTTATCTTAATCTCACTAACAATTTTGAGAGATTTGGTGTCTTATTGTTTCAGTTTTATTTCATTGATTTTTTTAAATCAAGTTTTGAACATTTTTCCTGATATGTTCAATGTTTCTGTACTACTTAGTGTGAATCATCTATACACTTTTGCCCATTATTGTTAGGGTCTTAATATTTTTCCTATGAATTTTAATGAGTAAATTTTATATGTAAATATTTACCTTTTGTGATATTACGAATTTGCTAAGCCTTGTCTTCCAGAAACATTAAGATTTCTGAAATAGTTATATTAATGTCCAGTTCTCCAAATGGTATCATAGCTTTATGAACACAGAAACTCATTTTCAATGGTCCACGTCCTCTTGGTGCCTGGTGTAACTCTGGGCATATTACAAAATTGATTTTTTTGACCTGAATTGTTTTGCAGATACAGTGGAAGGTATTGATGCCCAGGTTGTAAATGGCTACATAATTCATGATCAGGAGAGCAAATCAGAGGTTCAGATTCCTTTCCCTCTGTCAGAAAACAGTCATGTGCAGAGTGGAAGAGCTTTCCATCATGGAAGGTTCATCATGAGTCTCCGGAAAGCAGCTATGGCAGAGCCCAAGTAAGACTACAGCTTCAAATACATGATGTTAAAGAAATACATTTAAACTTGGCCTTCGTACAAATACTATTTTATACATTTTCATAAGTGTTTGGGTATGGGTTAGAACATAGCTATTATATTAAAATAAACCATAAGTTAGAAGAATGTTAGCTCTTCAATGCCTTTGTTAAGAATATCATATAGATAACTTTCCTTTGAATGGCATAGAACTATTGAGAATTTTTCTTTGACTAAATATGTTATGTGATCTTTTATGTGGTTGGAATTTAGAGGGTATAGTTGTTGTAATTAAGGCTTAAGTTCATATGTGCCCATTTGGGAGTTGGGGTTTGTGGTTATGGTACTTTTTATTAAAAGTCAGGTTAGAGAACTTCAAGAGAAGATCCCTGTTCCATTCATATTAAGGACCTAGACTGACAGAACTGGCTGCTTCTCTCTCTCTTTTTATTGAGTTATAGTTGATGTACAATATTATGTAAGTTACAGGTGTATAGTATAATGATTCACAATTTTTAAAGGGCTTCTCCTCTTAATTATTAACTTATATTTGTCTCTAGCCCTATGCATTATAATTGAGGTTTAAGTTTTAAACATGAGAACCCTCATGTCATTGGCAAAGGCTTAAGTGTTGACAAAGCAAGTGAAGTGAGTGGATTATTCTTAGAACTGAAAGAATTTGATATCTATGGAAGTAGAATATGTTCATTGTAGAAAAATGGAAAAATACTCAAAAATATAAAGAAGATTGTAAAAATTATCCATGATCCTTCTAACTAGAAGTAACTACTCTGAATAATTTGGTAGATAAATTCCAATTCCGTGTATGAATTTGTGTGGGTATGTAAAATTTTTCTGCATGTATTTTATTTTGTAATGAATGAGATAAAACCTGTTACTTTTTAAAATGCTTTTAAAAAAATCATTACATTAGTAATATGTATTCCATTTTAAGAAATTAGAAAATTAAGGGCTTCCCTGGTGGCACAGTGGTTAAGAATCCGCCTGCCAATGCAGGGGACACGGATTCAAGCCCTGGTCTGGGAAGATCCCACATGCCACGGAGCAACTAAGCCCATGCGCCACAGCTACTGAGCCTGCGTACCACAGCTACTAAAGCCCGCACGCCTAGAGCCCGTGCTCAGCAATGAGAAGCCACCGCAGTGAGAAGCCACCGCAGTGAGAAGCCCACACACCGCAACCAAGAGTAGCCCCCGCTCGCCGCAACTACAGAAAGCCCACGCACAGCAACGAAGACCCAACACAGCCAAAATTAAAATAAATTAAACAAAAAAAAGAAAGAAATTAGAAAATTAAAACCACACCAATTCTAAAATCCATTAATGATCTCTTTGCTTTTCGTCATTCCAGACCTTTTTCTATGTACATGTGTGTCCATATTACATGGGTAAACTGGAGATAAAGAAAAGGGAATTTTTCATTCCTTATTTAAATTGTTCAGTTGTGCTACCAGAGAATTTATTTCTGTTTATTTATGTTTTAGCACAAAGTTTATTGAGGGCACTGTGCTGCAGTTACTAGAAGAAGATGATGCTGTGATGGGAGTTCAGTACAGGGATAAAGAGACTGGAGACATCAAGGTGAGATATATCAAATATTAGCTCTTCCTAAGAGATTTTTATTTTCTTTTTCTCCTACTCCTTTAAAAAAGTAGGCTCACCAATTTATTATTCATCAAAGGGACCGAGATCTCTCTAAGCCCTCTGCACCAAATTGAACACATTGTTCTTTAGAGCACTTCAGAATGCTGTTCAAATAACTTCAGAAACAAACACCATGATTTTAACTGTATTAAAAACTGAAATGAGAAATGTACCCTAGGAGAGAAGCAGAGGGGAACTGGAAGATGCAAAAAGGAAGGATTCAGCATAAAAGAAATAATTAGAATAAAATAAACTATTGTTTAAGTAAGAAAGGCAAAAAGTAAGAGAATGTCTGGGGAAATAGCAGAATAAAATAGTTTGCTCCTGTTGGTTTAGTAAAGAAGAGAAAGTCAAAGGCTTATCTCTTTGATTCTTCCCGGCTGCTCCATAGGGTAACCACGTCCTAGGAATTATACTCTAATGGGGGCAATTACAAGATAATATAAATACATACATCCACGTGTACAAAAATTCTTCTAAGCCCTAGCCACTAACTGAAAGCACTATGTGAAGTTAGAAAATTCTAGAATAAAAGAATGTGGTTAGTCCTTGGAATTTGTAATGAGATTCAGTCCTCTATGGGCTGTGCTTGCTTTGTAGCAGTTTCCCCCAGTGTCCATCAAAGTAGCTTAATCCCAGATGGTTTGGATGGTAGGGCTTTGGAGGAAGGTGATCCTCAGGGACTCAAGGGGAAGGGTCTCTAAAGATTGGTTGTGCATTACCTTCAGCCCATGTAACAGCTCCTTCAATAGCATTATCTTCAAATACTCTGTAATGCCCCATAATGTATTTAAATTTGTTCATGTACCTTTTAAAAGAATGTCCTTTTCACGTGTATTTCTAACCATTTAGCTGAGTATTCTTTGTTTTTGTTGTAGGAACTCCATGCTCCATTGACCGTTGTTGCAGATGGACTTTTTTCCAAGTTCAGGAAAAACCTGATTGCCAATAAAGTTTCCGTTTCTTCACATTTTGTTGGCTTCCTTATGAAGGTACCATAGGAATGCAATTGTAGGAAATAAAAGCAACTTGAAACTTGAAAATTATTAAAATATTTTACTTATTTATTTTTCTAGAATGCACCACAGTTTAAAGCAAATCATGCTGAACTTATTTTAGCTAATCCGAGTCCAGTTCTCATCTACCAGATTTCACCTAATGAAACTCGAGTACTTGTTGACATCCGAGGAGAAATGCCAAGGAATTTAAGAGAATACATGACTGAAAACATTTACCCACAATTACCTGGTAAGAAATAGTATTTCACTGTCATTGTAATCTACTGTCTGCAAGCAAGTCTCACAAAAGGCCCTTCATTTCCAGTTCTCACTGAAGCTTTGTCTAAATTAGGCCAAAGATAAGGATGGCCGGTGAAAAATTCATCCAGTCAGTCAGCTACACTGGAGCTGAATGAACTATTTAAACCAGCACATAAAAAAAATCTCCAAGTAAAAAAAATAGTTTCAATGTATTTTTTCTTAGTAATAATTATAGTTTTCTGAATAATCATTAATAGTGGCATATATGGTATTTTTTAAGGTAGTCTGGATAGCAGTCTAGGTGTGTGAATTCTTGAAATAGCTCATACTGAATTACTTCTTGTGCTTGGTTTTTGTAGAAATGATAGCTACCATATATTGAATGTCTACCATATAAGAGGTGTTTTACTAACATAATTGAATGTCTACACAACTACCCTATGAGGTAGGCATTATCATGATCCCCATTTTACAGATGAGGAAACTAAGATTCAGAGAGGTTACTTAGCTTCTCCAAATATAAACCTTTAGTAAGTGGCAGAGCCAAGGTCGAAAGCAGGTCTGTCTGGCTCATACATCTCTGCCCTCAGAACATGAGGGCTATAAGGGGTCTTTCAGACATCTTTGTAAAACACTCATTAAAATTATTATTTTTTGAGAATAGGAAGATGTAAGAAAGAAATATAAACGAATTATTAAGAATATTGATAAAATTGAAGGGAAACCCTGCTTGCCAGTTATGATATGATTATAGTAATAGCACATTATCCTTGGTATGAGAACGTTTTGTTTTAATATTCTGTTTTTTAAGTTATTTTTTAAATTAAGCAAAGTTATTTTTTAAACTAAGTGAAAGCACTCTATTTAATAATTAACAGAATATTAACAGAAATTAAGGTATACATGGACCAATTTAGATTTTTAACAATGACATTTTCAGTACTTCAATACATTTTCACTAAGTTAAGCCATTTTTGAAGCTTTCAGATGGAAAGAATGAGTTATGCATATTTAGGAAAAGGAGAGTTAATAATGTGATATATTTAGCATTTTTTTCTTTTATATAGATTTTTTTTTCCCCAATCCGAAACTTAGTTGCAGCAGACTGCCCTGTGTAGTTTTATGCTCATATTAGTTAAGTTATGGAAATTCTACTCATTGTAGGAAGGAATAGTTTCAGCATAGGCATTCTGCTCCTATATTCCCAGATTACGAATTGTATGAAAAGAAAGTTTATTTTCTATACAAGTAGAAGCACAAAACTTTAAAACTGGGAAGTATCTCAGAGACAAGCTAATCCAGCTGTTTCATTTCTAGATGAAGAAACTAAAGCTCAGAAAGGTAGTGCTCTATACATCTTACCCTTTTCCTACTGTACACACCTCCTGCTGTTTGTGAATTGGTGGTATATTTCATCTGATCTTATAGAATATGGTGGTGACAATAAATTAGGTGTTAAATATATGATACCTAGCATTTAACATTTGGAAGAGAGGTGGGTGGTTTTTCTCCCTGTCTCATCTCATCTGGATTTGCTTCACTTTTCCTCAAGTTTTCTGGTTCACCCAGCTCTATGTTTATCTATTTACATTAATTTTCTCTTAGATTCCTTGGTAATTCCTTAGCTTGAATAACTAGGTGCTTAATGAACGATTTTATTAATAATTAGTTCTTGATTTTTTGCAAGGGGTATATGTAACAACCATAACAGATGTGTAGTAGGTATTTGTTTATTCTTGATAAGAAAATGTGATAACTTGAAATTGGAATGTTATAAACCATTTATTTGGTGGGGTGGGCTTTACTGCAGATCACCTGAAAGAACCATTCCTAGAAGCCACTCAGAATTCTCGTTTGAGGTCGATGCCAGCAAGCTTCCTCCCTTCTTCACCAGTAAACAAACGAGGTATTATTTTATTGGACTGATTTTATAAAAGATATTCCAAATATTCAAATTCATTACTCCAAATGACATGTATGTGGTACAGTTTGTAACATGTGGTACGGAAACTTGATTACTGTGGAGTAATGCATTAGTAATACCAAAATTAGTTTTATATCTATTATTTAATATTGAGTACATATAGGTCACTGTTCTAGTTATTGGAGATACAACAGTTAATTAAATACAGTCCTTAATCTAGAGGAGGCAGTTTTCTAGTGAGAGATATAGACAGATTGTTTCAGAACACTGCTGATAAATGCTGTAATGAAAGCCCACTCATGGTACCCCCGATTCACTGTGAAGGGGTGGGGTGTACAAGGCAGGGAGGGGAGCCTGTGAACTGGGAAGGGTGATTAGGGAAGACATTGCTCTGGAAACAGAGCTGGACTTGGGGCACGGAGGGTGAGTGGGAGCTCATCAGGTGGACAGTGAGATGAGGGACTTTTTTTTTTTTTTTTTGGCTGCGTTGGGTCTTCATTGCTGCCCGCGGGCTTTCGCTAGTTGTGGCGAGCGGGAGCTACTCTTTGTCGCGGTGCGCAGGCTTCTCACCGCGGTGGCTTCTCTTGTTGTGGAGCACGGGCTCTAGGTGCATGGGCTTCAGTAGTTGCAGCACGTGGGCTCAGTAGTTGCGGCACGCGGGCCCTAGAGCATGCGGGCTTCAGTAGTTACGGTGCACAGGCTCAGTAGTTGTGGCACACGGGCTTAGTTGCTCCGCGGCATGTGGGATCTTCCCGGACCAGGGATTGAACCCACGTCCCCTGCACTGGCAGGTGGATTCTTAACCACTGTGCCACCAGGGAGGTCCCGAGAGATGAGGGACTTCTAAGTAGGCAAAAGCTAGGATGGCCGAGAAATGGTGGCACTTAAGTGAACTCAAGTAGCTTCCTATGGCTGGAGCATAGGATAGGTGTCAGAGTGGTAGAAAGGTAAGATATTTATTTAAAGTTTAGTTTTAATCCTACAGATGATGGAACGTCATTGAAAAGTTCTTTTTTATAATAGCTTTATTGAGATATAATTCACAAATCATATAGTTCACCCATTTAAAGTGTACAGTTCACTAGTTTTTAGTGTATTCATAGGTCTATGCAACCATCACCACAATTAGTTTTAGAACATTTTTATCACACCAGAAAGAAACCCTGTACCCATTAGCAATCACTCCTCATTTCCTTCCAGTCCCCAGGCAACCATTAATTTACCTTCTGTCTCTATAGGTTTGCCTCTTCTGGATATTTCCTATAAATGGAATCATACAATGTGATCCTTTGTAACCGGCTTCTTTGAGGTTCATCCATGTTGTAACATGTATCAGTCCTTCATTTGCTTTTATGGCCAAATAATATTCCATGTATGGATATGTCAGTACTACATTTTGACTATCCATTCATCAATTGATGGACATTTGGGTTGTTTCTACTTTTGGTTCATCCCTGTGTATGAGTTGTTGTGTGGACATTTATTTTCATTTTTTCTTGGGTATATACCTAGGAATTGAATTGCTGGGTCTTATGGTAACTCTGTTTAACGCTTTGAGCAACTGCCAAACTGTTTTCCAAAGTGGCTGACCCATCTTACATTTCCATTAACAATGTATGAGGGTTCCGATTTCTCCACATCCTTGACATGTTATTATCTGTCTTTTTGCTCATAGCATCCTAGTAGATGTGAAGTGATATCTCACTGTGATTTTGATTTGTATTTCTCTGATGGATAATGATGTTGAACATATTTTCATGTGCTTATTAGCCATTTGTGTATCTTCTTTGCAGAAATGTCTGTTCAGAGTTTGTACATTTTTTAAGTGGGTAAATTAAAAAAAAATTTATTAAGTTCTAAGAATTCTTTATTCTAGATATAAATCCCTTATTAGATATATGATTTGCAAAGTTTTTCTCTCATTCCATGGATTGTCATTTTGGTTTCCTTGATGTTCTTTGAAGTTTTTAATTTTCATGAAGTCCAGTTTATCTGGTTTTTTCTTGTGTCATTTTTTTTTTTTTAATTTTTATTTATTATTTATTTATTTTATTTTTTAGCTGTGTTGGGTCTTCGTTTCTGTGCGAGGGCTTTCTCTAGTTGTGGCAAGCGGGGGCCACTCTTCATTGCGGTGCGCGGGCCTCTCACTATTGCGGCCTCTCTTGTTGCGGAGCACAGGCTCCAGACGCGCAGGCTCAGTAGTTGTGGCTCACGGGCCCAGTTGCTCCGTGGCATGTGGGATCTTCCCAGACTGGGGCTCGAACCCATGTCCCCTGCATTGGCAGGCAGATTCTCAACCACTGCGCCACCAGGGAAGCCCCTCTTGTGTCACTTTTGATGTCATATGTAAAGTCTTTGCTCAACCCAAAGTCGTGAAGATTTACTCCTATATTTTCTTCTAAGAGTTTTATAGCTTTAGCTTTTACATGTAGGTGTTTTGATTCATTTGAGTTAAATTTTATGTATGGTGTGAGGAAGGGGTTCAGCTTCTTTTGTATGTGGATATCCAGTTGCACCAGCCCCATATGATGAAAAGACTATTCCTCGTTGAACTGCCTTGGCAGTCTTGTCAAAATTTGACTGTAAATGTAAGAGTTTATTTCTTTCAACAGTATTTTGTAGTTTTCAGAGGGTAAGTTTCACATTTCTTTTGTTAAATTTATTCCTAAGTATTTTACTCCTTTTCATGCTATTATAAGTGGACTTATTTTCATTTTAAGATTCTTCATTGCTAGTGTATAGAAAAAAATTGACATTTGCGTATTTAACTTGTATCTTGAAACCTTGCTGAACTCATTTATTAGTTCTAATAGTTCACTGAAAAGTTTTAAACAAGGTAGTGGCATGATTAGAGTTTTGTTTCAAAGATATTACTCTGATATGTTGTGGAAGGTGGTTTGGAGGAAAGTTCAGACTAAAGCCTATAGTAAGGCTATTTAATTTTTCCATGTAAATGATGATGAAAGGCCTGAACTAAGGTGTGGCAATAAAAATGGAAGGTAAAGAATGGATTTGGGTAACATCTAAGGTGAAGAATGCATGAAACTCAGTGATTAATGGTAGTAAGAAAGAGTGAGGTCTCTTGATGGGTCCCAGGTTTCAGGCTTAGATAATTTTGCCACCTATTTGCTGACATTGGAAATACAGGGAAAAGTGTGTAAGTTTAGGGAAGTGTGGAGAGATGATGAGTTCACTTTTGGACATAGTGTGAAGGGCTGGGAGGTCATTTGAGTGGCCTGGTGAAGCCCCATTGAAAACAGGAGTGTGGAGCCCTGAGGAGAGGTGTGAACGGGAGCTGTCGATATACTGTGGTTCCTGAACATAAACAGCTATCGTTTGCTATGGAAAAACATGCATCATAAACTACCAATCATATGAACAAACTATACTGCAAAGCAGAATGAAAGCCAGTGCCAAATCGATATAAACAGCATGCTGTGGGAACATATCCTAGTTGGTGGGATTGGGAATGTTCCACGGAGAAAGAGGAATAAAAGCTGGTTATAGTTTGTGGTTTTTAGTGAAGGTATTAGACTAATACATAAAAAACTTGGATTAATATTTAGAATATACCTTTTCATAAATATATGTGTATTCTATAATTAGTTATAAATGTAGTATATTGTGACATTACAGAAAAAAATTATCCATAATTCTGCCACGTTGCCACTACTATTATGGTTGGCTATTTCTCTCAGAGACAAAATTAAATAAATGCTTTAACTGTCCCTCTAAGTCCTAGGTCATTTGCCAGGCTGACAACTGATGGGAACCTTATTCAGGAGCTTGGTCAGGAGGTGTATCTCGAGTCAAAGTGCGGAGCTTTCTGCTTCTGTAGTTTTGTTTTAAGGGGGCCTAATTTTCAGCTAAGATTCAATCAAGGCTTATTCTCTTAAATTAACTTCTGATGGTTTTGGAATATCTGCCTATTCCCCTTGAACCATACAGACATCTCTCTATAACATGCTGGCAGCAAATATTACTGTGAAACGTCAACGACCTCTCGATTTTTTTCGCTCGTGGAAGGCTTGCTTTTTATGCATGGATGCCTGTACGTTCTGTTTTTTCATGGAAGAGGCCTTATAAATATTTTGACATTGTTTGACTTAATCTTAGGGTCACATGTGAGCTTCTTGAGGGCAGGGACCATGTTCTTGTTCTCACTGTATCCCCAGGGTCTGGCACATATTAGTTACCCAATAAATATTAATTGAATCAACTCTTGAATTTTTGCCTGAATAAATTTTAGTCATGATTTAGTCCCTTGTATTTTCACATTCTCATTTACTAGCTCACATTCAAAATGTTTATAAATTAACAGAGTAGTCTTTTTGTTTGTCTTAAAGGATGCTCCAGGATGATGTCATAATCTACTTTCTCTCTTTTTATAGGTGTTCTTCTTTTGGGAGATGCATATAACATGAGGCATCCTCTTACTGGAGGAGGAATGACTGTTGTTTTTAATGATATAAAACTATGGAGAAAATTGCTAAAGGGTATCCCTGACCTTTATGATGATGCAGCTGTTTTCCAGGTAAGATATTATCCTTTGACAAAAATGTCACAAAATAGATTTCTTTCTGGGGCCTAAGAGGAATGGGGCTTTGAAGGGGAGGTCTGTACCTAGGAGCCTGGTCCTTAGTAGTGATTCTTAAGCAGTCTTGTTCAGGATTAAGAACTTGACTTGTCACCTATGAATCTTTTAGAATTTCTGTACTTGGATATTATATAACATTGGATTACATGGGCCACTTAGCTTCAGAGATTAACTCATTGCTCTGGAGATGTTTTTTTTTGGTGGGTGTGTAAATGTTGAACAAGGCATAATTACTTGTACAATAGTCCTCAGGATAACTATCAGTTTAGGGGATTATAAACATTAGTCTGTGCTCTTTCTTTCTCTCTTTCCCTTTCCCCCCTTCCCCTTCCTTCCTTCCCTCCCTCCCTCCCTCTCTCCCTTCCTTCCTTACCTTTACCATATAATAAGTGATCTTTTTCCTTTTTAGGCCAAAAAATCATTCTATTGGACAAGAAAAACGTCTCATTCCTTTGTTGTGAATATCCTTGCTCAGGCTCTTTATGAATTATTTTCTGCCACAGATGGTAAGTGCAGATATTTTTAAAAGAATATTGCTGAAGTGCAGATTTTTAGCACAGGAAGGGAACTTAATTACAAAAAAGTTAGTGATTAGGCCAGAAATAGAAATGTTTCCTGAGTTTGCTAACTTCCAAGTTGGTAGTCCTTTTTAACTCAACCCTTGAGCAAGATTTTTTCTAATCATCATGTATCCATCACTTTGTGTGGAAGGCTGTTGCTTCCGTAGACAGCCTTAATAGCAATACCTCAAAAATGTGTCATTATTCACCCCTCTGGTCCAAATCAGATGCATAGGATTGTGATGCAAATCTTATGCAAATGCATGAGACTGTGATGGAAGATCTTTCTGGCCATGAATTAAAAGGCAATATAGTTGTTAATCTTTTTCTCCCTGAACACTAGTTTCAATTTCTTTTCAAAGTAGTATTTTGTAAAATGAATATGAGCTTCATATCAAGCCTAAATTTTGTCTCCTGTTAAAGTGCACAAGCAGAAATATTCCCACGCTTTTGTTTTTGTTTCTGTATGAGGTGATGGTCAATCTATACATCAAGGAAAACATGACTTAGCAGAAACAGTGGTAGAAATGGAGAAAAAGGCATCTGTGCCACCTCCCAACCATGGCCGTGTACAAATTAGTGAGTGGTAGGTTAGTAAAACTAGACCTTTAGGTTTTCAAGAATAAATATAACTTGAATCTCATTACCTCAGGTGTTTACAACAAAGCTATTTCTATGACCTGGCTGAGGCCCTAGTGATCCATACTTTGGTGATCTGATTACAAAGGATGATACAGTACAAATACTTCCTGCAGCGTCTCTAGCCATCATTCTTGCTAAAAGCAAAGACAACTTACTGTGATTTGCCAAGCAAATCTCTCTTGCTAGTTGAGCATGGAAGTTACAATGGCTGGTTGGGCAAGAAAAGAACTAAATTTGGAGTGTTTCTAAGCTCTTTCTAAGCTTTTCTAAGCTCTTGAGTTTCTTACATGATGAGTTTGAATCTGCTGACAAAACAACATTAAAAAAGTTACGAAATAGTGGAGGAGGAATGAGCTTTATTGCAGTAAAAGGTTACCTGTCGTATCCTTTTTCATCTTTTGTAAAGAACAATCTAGGCATATTTGAGAAGAACATTGGTTCTGTACTATTAAAAAGGTTATTGATTGATTATATTATGTTGTGAGGGTTTAATGAATTATTTTGAAAAGTATAAAAAATGTACACATATAAGGCATTATTATTTACTCTTCACAGCTGTTCTTTTTACTTGATAATTTACTGCTCAGAGATATGGATCAGGCATCTTAGAGACGGGGGATCTGGTTTCTAGAACTGTGTTTTTATAAGAAAAGTGTTTACAAAGTAGTTTGCATCATTTAATGAATTTACAACACAGTCAAGGAAATAGCTTTTAAATAACTCTAACTTCTAAGACCTACATGTTTAGTAATTATTTACTAGCAGAAAAAGTTTATTCACACTTAAATTACTATGTGTAATGTTACTTATGAAATTTAAAGGAAATCTTGGGTTGCTGAAATGCAACTAGATTTTTTAGAAATTATCTGTAAGGTGTAATAAATGTTACACATTCATTTTTTCTGACATTTCATTAATACCCAACATAAATGTGTGGATAATTTGATCGGGAGTAATTTTTAACTTTTATTTTAGATTCCCTACATCAACTAAGAAAAGCGTGTTTTCTTTATTTCAAACTTGGTGGAGAATGTGTTGCTGGTCCAGTTGGGCTGCTTTCTGTGTAAGTTGTTTCGATGACACAGAGGAAACGGATGTTCCAGGTTTTCTTAGGACAGTTGGGTTTATGAATGACTGCAAGTCTCTCTCCCTTATGCATTGTGCCACTTTATCATCATTCAGTAGTATCCCAAACAAAACGCAGCCCAGAGAAATGAAAAAAGGCAATATTTAGTGCTGCATTTTTGTTCTAGGAAACAACAGGGTTGATTCTATGGGAACCATGATTAATAGAAGTTTATATTTAGAATTTAATTCTGTTGGGACTCATGAAACTCAGTAACAGTTCTGATGGTGCAGACATATGTAGAATTATTCTTGGAAAGTCTGCAAAATGAAATTCTTTAAGATTTTTCTCCTTCGTCTGCTATCTTAATGTCAACACTGTTGTTATCTTTTGAAAAATCTAGACTCAACAAGCCAGGCCATCCAGCTATTTCAGACTGAGATCTCAAGATTAGTGAAAGAAAACAGCTCAAAACATACAATTTAATAAACTAAGAGGAGTTACTGGCTTCTCTGACAGGGGTGAAGTCTAAGTAGTTTCTTGTAAGAAAAAAAAAATTTTAATTTGTCCCTTAGCTGGCAGATACAAGCTTGTAAAGTCCCCTAAAATATAGAGTGTGTGTTTACCTTTACAGATGATATATAATTGGAACCTCTTTATGAGTCAACTTTCATTTCCAGGTCTTACTAATATATATATATATACTTTTTATCTTTCCTATTATAGATTGTCTCCTAATCCTCTGGTTTTAATCGGACACTTCTTTGCCGTTGCAGCCTATGCCACATATTTTTGCTTTAAATCAGAACCTTGGATTACAAAACCCCGAGCCATTTTCAGTAGTGGTGCTGTATTGTACAGAGCGTGTTCTGTAATATTTCCTCTAATTTACTCAGAAATGAAGTACTTGGTTCATCATTAAGCTTAAAGGGAACCATCTGTGAATGAATACTGGGAACTTGCCAAGTCTGAAGAGACTTGGAAGAGATGTACATAGCACAGTACTATACCGCTTCTAAAGTGGGAACTCTTGGACCACGATTGGGATTAATTTGTTTTTGAAGTTATTTGTACGTAAACATGTAAATATGTACTTTAATTTGCAATTTCAAATGAAGGGTAAAATAAGATAGATATATAAAAGAAATGATTGTTACCATAAATTAGTGCTAACACTGAGGAACTGCAGTTTGTCTTTTGAATTCAGTATATGGGATGAGTTATTATGGGACATGCAAATAAAATGAAGAACGAACTATCATGTCTTTTTGTCTCGTGCTGTGGACTTCTTTACGTAACTTCATGAAAAAGAAACCAAAGTGGGATGGAAAATGCGGAGGGAAACCCATTCTGTTAAATAACTCCTGACGTTGGGGAAGTTGCCTTAATATCTCTGGACCTTATTTTCCTCATCTATCCACCTGTCTTTCCTCACTTATCCAATTGGATAAGGTTCTCTTCTGAGTTCTTGGAAAATATCACATTTATATGGAAAGGCAATCGAGGGCTTTATATAAATTCCACTGTGTAACATTAATAAGCCAGGCTAGGCTTATTTCAAGAAACAGTGAATGAACAAATAAGCACTTGCAATATCTGGCATAATGCCTTAAAATCAGTTAGACTTTACTGAGTTTACAGTACATTTGAAGAGATTATGGACATTCAGAAGGGTATCATGAGACTTAAGTAAATCCCCAAATATCACTAAAGTAAATTGCTTCCATTAAAAGAGCAGTAAAATACAACCGGGAATTTTAAGTAACTACTTCAGATTCTAATGATCAGGGCTAAAATTTTATTTATAAAATAAAGCTTTTATAATTAACATTTCTCTTGTTCAACTTCTAAGTTGAAATTTTTTCAGTTGAGGAAATTTTTCACTAGCCAGATCACTTTGCCTTGTTTTACCACAGTGTATGTGGACTCATTTGCTTGGTTTTGTGAAATTCCCCTCTGATAAATCGTACACTTCAATTGTCTGGTTAAAAATACACTTCCTTAGATCTGGCCTTTTTATTAGCAGCTGGCTTTCTTTGCGGGGGACATTTTCACAGAGAACTAAAGCTCTCACTTGATGCAGTTACTGCAGTGCATCTGATTACAAATGAGAAACAGCAAGATAGTTTTGAGAAGTGGACGTATGATGGCCACAGACTTACCGGCTGAGTTCATGTGTCAGCTTTGGTGGGTGAGACTCCCAAACTCCTTACATGCCAGGCAACTTTCAGTTCACTTTTAAAATTCCTCCCTGGGTTTCCACCATGCTGGGCTGATAAGCCTTCTGCTTCCCTCTGCTGACTAAATGCTTTTTAAAATCCTTTCTACAATGATGGTGAAATGAAGCATATAAAGTCATTTTTTTTCTCCTCCAGTATCTTAGGATTTGAGACCTTCTGACAAAAGAAATAACTTATCATAAAATCAGAAAACTGAAGGGAACCAGAGAAATCATTAGCCCTGATTTTATAGATGATGCCAATAGGCTGTCTTGGGACAAAGTTTAACTAGTGGCAGAATCAGGACTCAAGCTTTGCCTCCTGACTACAAATTAATGCTGCTTTTCTTACTACTTGCTAACTGACTGTCAAGCACATTTCAGATACTGCGTGTTTTTTGTTTGTTTTGCTTGTTCCTCTCCTCTCCAGAGGACATAGCTATACGGTCAGAGTTAAAACACCTTTCTTACTCTTACCCAAATTGCCACAAGAGGATGGCAGCCCCTCTTTCAGGGTAATTTTCATTCAGAAGTGATTTAGGATTTTGAAGGAGTTAAAAGCTATATGGCTAAGCTGTTATTTAAAAAAAAGGGGGTGGGGACTTGGGGTGGGGCTCAGGGCTTGCTGAGGAAGGAGCAGCTGAAGTTGGGGAGTCCTACAGAAGGGCTGCAGGGAACCCCCAAGGTATCTGGATTGGAAGAGGACATTGAGCCTCAGACATTAACAAACTTCCATGGTATGTGGTCCACGGATTGCATGGTCTCTGCATCTGCTACTAGTGTCTCTGTCACCATGTGCCTGCCAGCCTGTCGTGGACGTGACCATGGACACAACACTGGACCTACCAGGCTCCTCTCTTACCTTCCAGACAAGGTTTTTTGCAGGGTGAATATGTGGTGTTTGAATCATAGGCCGAAGGATGACTTTGGGTACTGGCAGTACTATTTTACTGAAAATCTGGAGTTTCACAAATAGTTCTTTAGAACATAAAACTAAATGGATTTATACACAATTACACTCAGCATTTATAAGAGGCAGTACAAAATGTGTTCTGCTCCTACATGATATAAATTGCATATAATACCATGATTTAAACAATATTAATTATATTAATTAGTTCCGTGAAATACATCTTACTCAGAACGTCTGATGTTTCCCACAATAAAGGGAAAAAATGCAGTTCTTTGAGCAGTTGGGTTTCTTTTCATTTCCAAGTTCATTTTAGTGACGGTGGGAAGATTTAAGGATAATCCTTTCACTGAAGATGCAGAAGTCAAAAAAAGTCACAGGACTGTTCTGAACTCATCAAAAATGAAATTAGGCACGTGTGCTTCAGCAACCTAAAAAAAATAAGAGTTAACTGTTTCATAATGTTATAAGAAGCAATTCAAATTTTTCCATGTGGAAATTAAAGACATGAAGACATCCTTTGGAGCAAGGTGAATCACAGGGAAATACTGGACCACTAATTGAAACTGCCATCTTCTGCTTCTGGTGTCCTACTGCTGGTGTCTAATTTCTTGGCACTGCTGACATCTGAAGGGATGCTATACAGCTCCCTGTTCCCCCAACCCCGCCCCAGACGTGAGCTCCTTGGCTCTTAAAGGCACTTGGATCTGCAAGGATGCACATGCCTCTGGGAAGTACTAAGAAGTAGTCTCAGGTCACCTCATAATTAACTGATGGCCAACCTCAGTCACTTGCCAGAACGGGACATCTGGCAAGTGACTGAGGCCAGAGAAGGAAGAGGAGGAAGACCCTCAAAGGCAAGCATTCCTTAACTGTGCTGGGGAAGCCCTCAGAGGGGTGGGACTGGGTAAATGGGGTGGAATGTAGAACTAGGTGATCTCCAAGGGCTGGAAATTGGTAGTCTTTAAGAGCAGTGTTTAATTTTTTTCTGACTATAAAGTTATCACCTGCTAATTAGAGGAAATTTAGCAAATGTAGAGAAGTATAAAAAAGGAATAATCTCTAATCTCAATTCCTTAAAACTAAAACTGCTAATTATTTTGTATCAAATTCTTCCAGTTTACACACACACACACACACACACTCAAAACTAGAATCACGTAATCTTGTGTCCTTTACCTCTGCTAAATTTTATGTTCTGAACATCCTTACATGTACATCTTGGTGAACTTTTGCATATATACCCAGCAGGTAAATTTCTAGCAGTGGAATTGCTGGGATCAGTAAGATATTACAAAAGTTTTTTTAAATAGATAAAGTCAAATTGCCCTCTCCAGAGATAAGCAATTTACATTCCCATTGATAGTACTGAGAAGTCCCATTTCTGAAACTTTCCCAAGCACTGGGGCCCCAACATTTTACTTTTAACCCATCTGATGGGTGGAAACAGTAATTTTACTGTTATTTTGATTCATGTCCCTTTAATGTAAGGTTGAACATCTTCACAAATGTTTATTGGCCACTTGTATTTCTTTTCCTGAAAACTGCCTGTTTCCTGAAAACTCCCATTTTTTTTTTTTTTCTGTTGGATTGGTTATCTTTTTTTTACTGATCTAGAAGAGCACACTATAAGTTAGAAAAAAAAAAGTTCTTTTGTTAATAGTTTTCCCAATTTTTTAAAAAACATTTTGAGACATCTGACAGAGAATTGTTTCATTACATTCAGCACTTATAAGAGATGAAATCTCTAAATCCTTTGTGGCTTCCTCCTTTGGTATTATATATAGGATGTTCTAAGAGTTGATACATATTTGTCTAAAACTTCTGCTGATTTATTGGTTTCATTTTTCATGGTAACTATTTGTAATCAATTTCGATACAAGGAAGATGTGAAGAGACTAACTTGCTATTTTTTAACAACATAATGAACTAACTGTCCCAGCACCACTGACTAATATTTCCTATCTCCCCTAATTTGTGATGCCACTTTTCCTTATACACTGTTGTATGTGTTAGGGTTTGTTTCTAGGCTACACATTCTAGTCAACAGAAGATCACTGAGTTTCATACCAGGACCACACTATTTTGATTTTTGTAGTTTTAGAAAAGTATTTTAATATACAGTATAATGTGTTTTAGTATCATCTTTAAAAAAAATTCCACTTTAGCCTAAGTTCTATGAAATTTTAAAAAATTCTCACCGCCCCCCCCCCAAGTTATAAACATTATCTGGGATTTTGATTATAACTGCAATAAGATTATAAACTAGAAAGAACTAATACTTGAGTTTCCTCATTCAGAAACATGGACTTCAAAATTTTATAGTTTTTTCCTAAATATTCTTTCATATTTCTTACAGAGTTTATTATTCCTGGCTATGTTATTTCCTTGCTAATTCTGTCAATAGGATCTTTTTCACATTATACTTTTGAATTGGCTATTAGTGTATTTACTTTGTATATTATGTAATCAGCTTACTTTCTGAATTCTTATTGTTTTAATAGTTTTCCACAAGTTTCTATCGGGTATTCAAGGAAGACAAATTCATTCTCAATAAAACAAATTTGTCTTCTTTTCATTATGCATTTTAAATCTTTCATTTCCTATTCTATTGTCTGGAACCTGTACAACAAAAGCAGCAGTGAGAGTCAGCATCACCATGTAACTCTTATAGTCCTGACCTTGATGAGAACGCCAGTAGCATTTAGAATTAAGTCTGACCTTGCTAGTTAATTTTAAAAGCATCATCTTTGGTTTCTGTTATAAAAAAGTAACTTTGATTCCTAACCTACTAATTTTTCAAAATCAGAATGGCTTTTCAGCATCTATTGAAGGTTTTTTTATATTTCAGGGTCAAGCTCTCCACTCTCAGCTAAAACTTACCAAAGTGGAATTACTGCTGAGAAAAGAAAAGAGTACCTTAGGAGGTAGAAAGTAATCTGTCATTTTTGGAAACGGTGGTTGTATAGCACTTCAACCATGGTGTGAACTTAGCCAAACTTGCTGTGGGAACCAGGTTATTGTGGAGATGAAAAAACAAACCACACAATCATTCTCTACCCTGACCCCTTAAGGAATTCTCCCCTGGAGAGCCCATCTTAGCTCCTCCTGAACAGGGTGAGTTGCAGACCGGAGGAGGGTGTGGTAGAGGCTGAGAAGAGGAAGGAAGCTATGTTCAACCCTGTCTTCTCGCAAAGCACTGAACACGTGGAGGAGGGGGGAACATCTTAAAGCCGAGCCGGGGGTAGAGCAGGGCGAGGGGCTCCGAGGTGTCCACTGGGAATGAGCCTCTGGACTTCACTCCTCATGGGCCCAGGGCCATGCTTCATACCATCTTTCTACAAAAAGGGCATTAATATTGTTCTTTATCTACTGCTTACCCTCCTGGGTAGCTTTGTGTACCGAACATAATCCTCCAGAAACAGAAGGGCACCCACAACATCTGCAGGCATTTCTGGTATCTTCTGGCTGCAACAGAGAACAGTCTGGATCGATTAACTGCTTTGTACACAGTGGACCCTCAGTCAAAATACTGGAAGACTGAAAAAACGACAGATGACTAAATGAAGCCAAAGAAGAGACAAATCTACAGCACCTCCTCCTGAGTCACAGCAAGCCAGATCCTGCTGGCCTATCTTCAGAACACAGCCCAGAGGATGGAATCTAAACTTCACTGAACGGCCTACACGGGCCTTCACCACATGGTGCCTGCTGACCCTTTAGGGTAGCAGAGAAGGAGACTCAGGACCCAGCATCTCATGCAAATAACTTGTTTCTATCCCAGAAAAGCCACATTTGGGTGGGGGGAGGGGAGAACTAAAGGTTTACAAGCTTTGTATCACGTAGGAACTTCCATGCAATTTGTTTCATTACACACCAGGAACTCGGGCTATGCTGCCCACGAGGTGCCCCCTGACACTCCACTGAAGGGTGGAGCCGTCCCTGGGCAGTGGCCCAGCGGGAGGACACGGGCTCACTGAGGTCTGAGCACAGCGTCCAGGATGGCAGAGGGGCAGGCCTGTACTTTCTTCCCCACGGATCTTGCTGATGGTGGTTATGACTCATACACAGTGCGTGCTCCCACGGCTCCTCGGCAGAGTGACTAAGGATGGGCACACCTTTAATTGCCCCAAACAAGGAGATGTGCCCCGACCTGCTTTACAGAGCAAGGTGAGCAGTCAGTTCCTGTCTCTACTAGGGGGATAATAAGAGGAATTTGTCATGCGAGGTTCCCAGCCCATTCTGTAACATCAATTCCATTTTTTCCTGGTTGGCCTTCTGTACCTTGTACACTGCTCCACTGTGGAGCGGATAAACTGGCCGATCAACGCCAGGAACTGTTCTGTGTACCGGGAATGAAACTGCTTCAGCAGGGTGAGCAGTCCCAGCACGAGTGGAGGCCAATCCACGGGGTCGGCAGGTTTTCGGCAGACCATGCCTGCAAGGACCGACAAATTACAAATTACCACCAAGTGAACTGCTTGCCTTTGGCAACATTCATTTAGTATGAATGTTCGTGAATGTCAAAATGTCTGGGGCCCACGTCATCAATGGCAGATGATTATGTGAGGGAATGATAATCCAGGATTACATTTTGAATTAGGCCCAGGATTTGGTGGAGGCTTCTAGTGGTCTGAAAGATTCAACACCCTAAAATGGGTACTAATTTTTATAATTACCATCACTGTTTCTTTTGGGTTATATAATTAATGGATGCAACTGTAGAAAAATTTAAAGATATAGATAAATGTAAATGAGGAAGTAAAAATTACCTAGAATCGGCTTCTGTTAATGGCAGCATGGCATACTAAATACCTTGAACTGCTCTCTTAAATGAAAACATTCAGAATGCTGGATAAAATTTTAAAAGTATCTTTAAACACAAGGTTAAATGTTACACAAGAAAAGAATGTGCAGAAATCAGGACAGTCGAAGAAGGAAATATGTCAAGTGAGTGAGTGAGTGCCAAAGCTGGCCTTTTCACTAAGGATTTCTGCCCAAATCTGGAGACCTTGACCTTCTGCCTGAATGGCTGTATGGGGAACAGGAGACAGACCACAATGTTAAAAAAAAAAAAAAAAAAAAAGTTGGGAGACTTACATTGCTAGATTTCAAGACTTATTATAAAGTTACAATAATCAAGGCAGTATTGGCATAAGGATAGATAAATAGATCAATGGAACAGACTAGAAAATCCAGAAATAGTCCCACCCTTAAAGGATCAATTGAATTCCCATGAATATCCAAACAATTTAATGGAGAAGGAGAAATCTTTTCAAGAAATAATGCTGAAAATGGATATCCTTATGGGGGAAATAAATGAACCTTGACCCCTACTTCACAGATAAAAAGTAATTTGAAACAGACCACAGACCTCAATGTAAAAGCTACAAGCACAAAGTTTCTAGAAAAAAAACATAGGACAATATCTCTGTGCATTTGGGGTAGGCAAAGATTTCTTAGAATACAGAAAGGACTAATCATAAAGAAAAAAATGGATAAATTGGACATCATCAGCATTAAAAATTTCTGCTCATTAAGGTCACCAGTAAGAAAATGAATAGGTAAGTCATTTTGTGAGAAAAAAATTCACAGCATGTATATCAAAAAAGGACTTGTATCCATAATATATAAATAACTCCTATAACTCAGTGATAAAAAAGCAATCAGGGACTTCCCTAGTGGCGCAGTGGTCAAGAATCTGCCTGCCAATGCAGGGGACACGGGTTCGAGCCCTGGTCCGGGAAGATCCCACATGCTGCGGAGCAGCTAAGTCCGTGCGCCACAACTACTGAGCCTGTGCTCTAGCGCCCGCGAGCCACAACTAGTGAGTCCGCGTGCCACAACTACTGAAGTCCATGAGCCTAGAGCCTGTGCTCTGCAACAAGAGAAGCCACCGCAATGAGAAGCCCGTGCACCGCAACCAAGAGTAGCCCCTGCTCGCCACAACTAGAGAAAGCCCGCGCGCAGCAACAAAGACCCAACACAGCCAAAAATAAAAATAAATAAATTTTTTTAAAAAAAGCAATCAATCCAATTTAAAAACAGGCAAAAGACCTGAACAGACACTTAACAAAGAAAAATATAAAGAAACAAACAAACAAAAAAGATATAAAGAACAGCCAAAAAGCACTTGAAAAAGTGCTCAACATCATTAATCATCAGGGAAAGGCAAGTTAAAACTACAATGAGATACCATACACACCCATTAGAATGGTTAAAATTAAAAAGACTGAGATGGCCAAATGCTGATGGGTTGTAAAATGGTACAACCACTTTGCGAAAAGGATTGGCAGTTGATTAGAAAGTTAAACTGGTCAGACAGACCCGCAGATCCCATATTTGGGTTTTTGTGAAGACTGGAAAAACTTACTTCAGAGGCCAAAACAAGTTATCCTGATTTACCTAACCCAGGCCTTGGCAATTCCAAATTACTCACTGCCCACTGTAAAAGACTCTAGCCACACTCAGAACATGGAGAAATAATCCTTTCCAGGTGGAGAACAAAAGTGATGTTTACAACAAAAACTTCCTCTGAATGAGCACCACAGAGATTCTTCCTTAAAAGACAGACCAAGGCAGGCGTGCGTTTCTTAGATCAGTCTTGAGAACAATGCTTACAAGGTTAAATAAATGTTTTTAGGGTCCACAAACATGCTGATGTTCCTTCCTCAGTCCTGCTTTTCTTTAATTTGATCCCCGACTTAACACATCAGCCTAATTCATGAAAAGAACTGTAGCCAGGGGACTTCCCTGGTGGTAGAGTGGGTAAGACTCCGCGCTCCCAATGCAGGGGGGCCAGGTTTGATCCCTGGTCAGGGAACTAGATCCCGCACGCATGCCACAACTAAGAAGTCAGCATGCCACAACTAGAGTCTGCATGCCGCAACTAAAAAGTACCCACATGCCGCAATGAAGATCCCATGTGCTGCAACTAAGACCCAGATGGCCAAAATAAATAAAATAAATAAATAAATATTAAAAAAAAAAAAAAAGAACTGTAGTCAGATATAGATACATTTCTAAGACACTTAACAGTTTTGTTTTGTTTTGTTTAAAGATCTGGGAATTCTGATCTTCCACTATCACTATCCCATTGGAATAGTGACATGTTTCCTTCCCATAAGCAGTTGTATAATCAAGGAGCCTGACCTTAACCATACATGCAATGAAAGAAATATTACCTAAGAACGAGACCACTGAACAAACCGTCTTAATGAAAACAAGGTATCTTCATGCACTGACAATTCACCACTATAAAGAAGCATATATTCTTATTTCATAATAACACAGGGACAAGAGAGGGAGGTCATGAATCTCTGAATCTTGAGATGAACTTTTAAGTCCATCTTGGGATGGTTCTTTACATTGATTTTGACCAACATACAGAAAAGGATCCAGCATCAGATAAGCACTTGCTCTGTGAGAGGTACTGTCATAGGTATTTTTGAAATCTGATTGGCCTGAGAGGTTAAGTAACTTGGCCAAAGTCACACAGGTGATAAGTCATGAAGCCAGAATCCAAACACACACGTGTTCCCTCCGTCTTATGGCAAGGACTTATTGGGCACCACCATGCCCTGCATTCTGTGGCTGTAACAGGTATTGTTATTGGGGCTGTGTCTGGAATCAAGGAATCTTTTTGAATGAGGGAATAAAAACCTTATAGAGAATCCACATCTTTATCCTAAAAAAAACCTTTTGGAATAGGAAGGGAAATACTTGAAGGAAGAAATATATTTTGGAATTGCTGGTTAAAAAAAGTATATGGTTACATTCATGGAAAAGCTCTTACAATACTTTTAAAGTAAATTAAACTCTACAGCAGACTCTAAAAAACTCTACTTAGATATAAAGTTTGGAGACAGAGGAAATACCCGGGAATCTTATAAAAATGTTCAAGATAAAGTCAATGACAAAAAAACATTGGGTTATACTCTTGGACAGGACAAATATACTGATAACCTTTGGTATCTATTGTTTGTATCAAGTATTTTCAAAAATAAAGTACTAGATATCCCTGGATTATTCTCCTGTATGTAACTATATTTTTACTCTTCATACCAAAGTTCCAGATACACAGTAGGCACATGACACTTGTTGAAAGAATAGGACATTAACCAAAAAGAAGTTTCTTTCCCACCATAATCATCAGCTCCTTAAAGAAAAGAGAGAAGCAAAGGTCCCACACATTTTACAAGTTGGATAATCAGCCACTGTAAATTAAAGGTGGATTATACTTGGTTGATATTAAATCCACCGTCTGCATCATATTTCAGAGGCCCAAAGACATGGATTTTATAAACACACAATTAACTATGAAAGACCTCATGTGTGACATAGCATTCTATACCAAGAGCTGTTTGGTTAGATGTTAATCTACCATTATTGTTCCTTATTGCAAAGAATAAATGTCATACAGTACCTAGGTTTTTGTTGTACTGAAGTTTTGGCAACTGGGCGATCAAAAATAGAAAGTTGACAACCGGGAAGTAGGGTAAGCGCTTTGTTGTTATGTATATCTGGAAAGAGAAAGGGAAGAGATGGTTTCTTCACATCACACAATACCACAGAACACATTTTCAAATGGAAAGCTGCCATTTTATTTCAGTTTGCTCTTCCGACTACTGAAAACTAGGATGGTTCCATTAACTTGCTGCCTTCAGAGTTTTATTTAACACCACTGACCGTTCCGCCACCAAACACAGATACCCACTTGACAATTAGCCCTTTTGGGATGGGAACAATTTTGCTTAGAGATTAGCAGTTACCTCCCCCCTGAATCCTGTTCATGTCAGCAACAAAAGGAGGGGGAAAAAGGGCGATGAGCAAGAAAGTCAAGGCAAAGCTGGAAGGAGGGCAGAGGGAGGGGAAGAGAAAGAGGGAGAAAGAAAGAAGGAAAGATCCACACAGCAGTGCGTGGCAGCGCGTGAGCAGAGAGCACGCAGATGTCTCTCTTTCCGGCGGCTTTCCCCCAGGCAAGGCCACACGGCTGTGCGTGGCAGCGCGTGAGCAGAGAGCACGCAGATGTCTCTCTGTCCGGCGGCTTTCCCCCAGGCGAGGCCACACAGCAGTCTCTGGACGCAGCATCACCCCAGTTCACGGGGCAGGAAGTACAGTCAGAACACTCCCAGCCGTCTCCCTCCTCCCAGTCAGACTGGTTCCCTGGGAGGTGGGGTGGCATCCTGGCCAGGAGCGCCAGCTCTGGTCAGACTGCCAGGCTCCATCGCTGGCTAGTGTGGAGTCCTGGGAAGCTATCAACCTCTGAGCCTCAGGACCCTCCCCCAACAAGGGCACATTTAATGGGACTGCGTTGAGATCAAGTGACAGCACCCATGGCGGGGTTAACACAGTGCTTGGCACATAATTACAAAACGTTTAGCTGCTATTTAGGTTCATAATTTTTTACCCCAAACCCAGGGGATTGTATAGATTTCACAATTTCATATTACAATAAAGATTTTAGAAAGGTAATATAGAGTCTAGGGTAACAACCTGTAATGATAGTTATCAGTATTTCGGCATCAAAACATGAAAATTCACAGGAGTATAAACAGCCTCAAGTCAGTTTGGGACAGGTTTTGGCACCAAGTGAGATCTGGCACCAACTTGTGGAAAAAACTTTCAGTTCTCAGAGGTTTATGGAGATCAGAATTGCAGAAAAGAACTTACGGCCCCAGACTGTGATTGTGATTACTGTCAGCCACAGAGGGAAGTATCTTTGGGCAAGAAGGATCAATGCCACCATTTAGTTGCAGTTCAAATACCAAACCGCAGAGAAACCTAAAACGAAACTCCTATAGATATAGCACTTTTCACTTTTCAACGAGTTCTGACAAACACTGTATCACTTGATTCCCACAGCCCCGAGTCAGGCAGGGAAGGTGTGATCATCCTCGTGTTACACGTGGGAAACGGGAACCCAGAAAGTGCGGGAACTCAAGAGAAAGGAGGCTCCAGGATGGGAACCAGGTCCTCCTAGTACCTGAGCACAGTGATCTGGGCCAGATCGCCTTAGGTACACCCTATCCCCCAACACACCATCATACATTTTAATCGCTAACCTTGTTCAGTGGGTTGTGGATGCCAGCTGCCTCCAGGTAGGCTGTGATTTCATATAAGAGTGTGTTATCTTCTTTGGGGTAAGGAAGTGAAGGGTCCTGATAGTGGGCTTCAATATCTGCTAGGAGAGCCCTAGATGAAGGGAAAAAAAAACAAAAACCAAAACAACAGTGATAAACATTAGAGATAAAATGAATCTAGACAACAGTTAATACAAGCTATGATCTTCCAGGGATTCAGTGTCCTCATCTGTAAAACAAGGGCTTGATCCTTCTAATTCTCAATTTCCATACCTGTGATTGGTTATACATGGAAAATTTGACCTAGAATTACATTAGCTTTTGGAGTTCACCCAAATCAAATGCTTTCACCATTCAAAGTTTCATGAATTGACCGAACTATTTTCACTACCTACTTTGTCAGAAGCACTGACTTTGTGACCAAGAAGCACAGATTATTTATCTTTAAGCAGGAGGCTCAAAATGAGAGCAAGCTGCTGCAGAGGCAAAGGGTGTGGCTGTGCACCAGGACGCGTTCTCACAGCCACACCTGGGCATCAGTGCGCTTCCACCCGCCCTCAGGAGAATTAGTGACTCAGTCCTGTGGAAAGCCAGGTGTGGATTTTGGTTAATAACTGCCTTCTCAATCTGTGCAAGTACCTAGCATGGTGTCTGGTGTGTATTAAGTGATCAATATATGTTGGCTGAATAAAAGAATCTATCAAAAAAAAAAAAAAAAAAGTGAGAAAGAGACAGACCAAGACAGATTTGATTACCTATGGGAAGAAAGCCTATAAATTCAGAGAGCCTTCTCACTCAAGAAGAGTGAGGTATTCAATACCTAAAAGAGTAGGTATTGAACAAGAAACTGGAATGCTAATTGATGATGAACAAGCCAGGCCCACGGCTGGCTGTTTCAAATGCCGGCACTTACTTATTGAGATTCTCCAGAGCAGCTGCCAGATGTTTGGAGTCAAACCGACAAGAATAATTTAATTCATTGGCAATCTGCTGTCTCAGAATCTGCATCTGCCCAACCTGTGAACAAGCAAGAGAAAGAACAGGTAAAATACATAAGCATTTCAAAGTGATAGTGAGGAAACAAACAAAAAGATGACAATTTTTTATTGGAAGGATCACAACATTCTAAAGAAAAATTCAAGGATTTCCTGGACTGGCTTTATGGCTAAGGCCAGCATCATCCCTAACGGAGCAGAGGACCCTTCAAGAAATGTCTGGAGAGATTCCTGTACACCAACTTCAAAATAGCCCTGACGTCTAACAGTTTACAAAGTGATCCATTAATGCTCAGTTGTCCATGGATTAAAGGTGTGTGTTTTGAAGCTCTATTTTTGATCTTTTGGAATAAATTCTCTATGTTCAGTAGCCACTAATGAGAAGCCCTACTTCCTTTATTTGTCCTAAACTGAAATTTCTCAAGTCCTAAGGATGTCCTTTCACTCTAATATTCGGTCAATATAAGCCTGTCTACATCACTCAGGATTACAGATCAAGAAATAGTCTAGGTAATAAAATAATCTACAAACAATCTTCCAAGAAGGCCCTTCTAACAATGATAACCCCGAATCCAGAGGTTCTTAACCTTTTGTTGGTACCTTGGACCTCTTAAGGAATCTAGTGAAGACTATGGACATTGTCTCAGAATAATTCTTTTGAATGTACGAAATAAAACATACAGGATAACAATGGAAGCCAATTGTAACAAAATGTAATTCACAAGCTATTAAAAGAATGGATTTGTGACCTGGAGTTATGCTAACATGGTGGATCAACCATTGTAATTTCCAAGTAGTGATGAGCATAAAGGATATTTGGAGGTATCCATGGCGACTGTCAGGTGTTAGGGAACTATCTTTGGGTCAGTTTGAGGTAAGAGTTCAGCTGGCTCTGACAAGTTCAATTTGTTGGTATCATAAAGTCAACAGTATACCCTAACTTTTTATGCAGTAAATTCCTTTTCTTTTCTAGAAAAGCTATCCCTAAAAGATTAGCAAAGGGGAGAGGAGGAATACGAAGGGAGGTTGTTTAGTAATGACGGCAACAATAAAGAAGATATGAACACGTTTCCTTTGAGATGTTGGGAGCAGAGAAAGAAAAAAAAAAGTGGTCTTCTCTAAGAGCGAAGAAAAGGTATCATTTAGATAAATGGAGCTTATAACAGTTAAAAGTGTCAAACGACCTTGAATGTACTACCTTCGACCACTATTCTTACGAGGCTATTCTACTTATGTCAAGAAAATAAAAGTCAATCCAAAAAAATGCTATTTGTAAGTAAGAAACCTTTTATTAAAAGAAAACTATTATTATTTAAAAATCAGAATAGGGCAAGGCCAGGAAAACAGTGGGTTCTTCCAGGCCACTCAAAAATGTCCCTCCAACTTTGTATCTGCCCATATAATTCCTTGCTTAATTCTAGATACTCTATGTCAAGGATTCCCTAGAAAATACCAATCTGGAAATGGAAACAGAAATAAAGGCAGTTTTATGTAACTTGTTCTTATTTAAATAAGATCCTGGAGAGGTTAAGGAGCCTGGGAGGTGATAAGCTCATTCTACCTATTTGTTCGCCTATTAGAGAGCTTTGGACTGTCACTCTTTCTCTGTGATTTCTCTAGAGCTGCACTGACCAAGACAGCAGCCACTGGCTGCCTGTGGTTGTTTAAATTTAAATGATTAAAATGAAATAAAATTTGAAATTCAGGTCCTCACTCCCCACAAGCCACGTTCTAAGCGCCCAACAGCTCCATGTGGATAGTGGCTGCTGTCACTGTTGAACAGCACAAGTATTTCCATGCTGTTCCAGATTGTTATGCCCATTTAGTGACTGCAGGTTCCCTAATACAAGACAAAAAGACAAATTGGTCCTTGGGGGTTTTATGTAAAGATCAGTGATTTAGACACAAGACTTGGCTACTATTGAATTACCAGCAATTATTGATACAACTAACAGTGGTCCATAATAGTCACTGGGAAACCTCCGAAGCCTCTTCTAAGCATCTCTGTAATCTCTCTTGGCTTCCTACAGAGGTGAGACTCAGGCCAGCCCAGACTAGGGTGGCAAACTAACAGCAGCTCATTAATGAACTTGTTACATAAGGATGGAGTATAGCTGAGGGGGGAAAACTTCTATTTCCTTCTGTGAAAGCACCTCTTGCCAAAAGTCACTTCAAAATGAAAGTTTTCTTCAGTGAAAGAAAAACAATAAATAGGCCAATGAAAAGCACAGTCAAGAACAGCCAAAGATCAAAAGAACTTAGAAATAATGACAAACTGAAGTGTTGTGTTTTTGTTTTGATGGCCAAAGAAAGAAGAGTAGCTTTCTTTGGGCAACCAAGTTACAAGAAAATAATAATTAAAAAACCATAGCCTTGGGCTTCCCTGGTGGCGCAGTGGTTGAGAATCTGCCTGCCAATGCAGGGAACACGGGTTCGAGCCCTGGTCTGGGAAGATCCCACATGCCACGGAGCAACTAGGCCCGTGAGCCACAACTACTGAGCCTGCGCGTGTCTGGAGCCTGTGCTCCGCAACAAGAGAGGCCGCAACAAGAGAGGCCACGACAGTGAGAGGCCCGCGCACCGCGATGAAGAGTGGTCCCCACTCGCCACAACTAGAGAAAGCCCTCGCACAGAAACAAAGACCCAACACAGCCAAAAATAAATAAATAAATAAAGTGTAAAATTAAAAAAAAAAAAAAAAAAAAAAAAACCATAGCCTTGTTTCTCCCCTCTCTCCCATGACATACCTTCATGATAGCTTCCAGATAAGCGGTCCATATCTTCTGTGTTTTGGCAATGGCGGAAAAATAAATTTTATTCGAATTTGCTGAAAGGTTAAAATATGATTTTTCTATTTAGTAACTTTGGAAAGGCTACAGAGTTCTCTCTACCTCAGCCTCGTTTTAGAACACTTACCTACAATGCTTTTTAGGGGGCTGATGGCATTCATGAGGGTTTTTAAAGTATCCTGCACAGTTCTGTCTCGCAAGATAATTTTCTGAAACATGCTGAGGAAATTCTAAAACAAGAAGGCATGATCGAAGAGCAAAACATAATGAATAAATACTCCAGTTAACTAAAATGCTATGTAGAACACAAACTAGCCTCATTCACACAATGCTACAAATAGGATGATGGGGAAGCAGCAACTTCCGGTTCCCATCAGAAACACCCCGTTAGGAGGGGCTGCTGGTTCCCAAGATGAAAGTCACAAGAACAGTCCATCCATAAAAATACTGTGCTGGCCAAAGAAACTCCAGTTTATTCGCAGTTCTTATCTATTTAACAGGAGTCATATATACATGCCTGATATCAGTCTAGGAAAGCACGAAAGAAAGGTTAAACGATCTACTCTCTTCTCCGCTGGGGTAGCAGAAAACACGCATGAATGCCAAAAGGCTCACCTGTAACTCTTTGACAATCATAAAGCACAGAAGCCTGTCTAACCCGTTCAGACCGAAAGTCCCCAAGGTGTTCTGGATTTCTGAGAAGAGGCGGCTGCTGGTCACCTCTTGATGGGTTTTCATATCATACCAAGTGTTCAGCTGGTCAATGTGGCATGTCATTCTAAAACAAAAACAAAACAAACTCAAAACCCAAAAGCAGCTCAGAATTCATCCTGAAGGGATGTGGGATGCAATAGGATTAGGGGCATTGGATGGGAAGAACAATGGTTTCATGATTTGCGCTTTAATAACCTCTGCATCTAGGCACCCAAGACATCTCACGGTGAACGTTCACTGGGCCAGGAAGGCAAAATTCAGTTAAATCACCTCTTCCTGCCCTTGCTATGTCACCAGTTTGACCGCTTCATTTCCACTGGGTTGGGCTGTTGTTTGGAGTCATGTCTTGAGGACAAGGCTAGATTTGGCCATCAGGCTGGAAGGCTTTAGAGCCCCGTTGTCTCTCTGGAGGGTCTTTCTTTAAATATCCAGAGACTAGGGACAAAACAGAGTCTTGTGTCATTTCCAATTTGGTAAGAAAGGAACTTTGAATCCTTGTGTCCTCACATCTGAGACTATGATGACAAAGCCATTTCCTCTTTCCTCCCAGTTCTGGTCATTGACCAGCGATTCCCTTTTAGACTCAGGAGTGTGACGATGGCAATGATAACAACCAAAAACATTTACCGAGTGTTTCCTATGTGTCAGGCACTGGGCCAAGACCTTTCCGTGTGCTCACTCTTCATCCTCAGAATAGCTGTGATGTACGAGCTGTCTGACCTTCATTTTATAGATGAAATAACCGAGGCTTCCAACACCATACCCATAACCACCATTTTAATGGTTCTCAAAAGTTGGCATAGGGACCTTAAATCACTGGTAGAGCATGTTAAAAAACAGACGCCCAGATCCCATTTCTGGAGAGTTGGATTGGGTAGGTCTGGGGTGGAGTCCCAGCCTCTACCTTCAACAGCCTCCACAAAATGATATGTCCCCAATCCTAAGAGCCAATACGTATCTTTACTGAAATGAGGCTTGGGAGGGAATTAAAAGAGGCTCAGGAGCTAGGGAATTTTAAATTTGGAAGTCAATGGAAGAACAAGATGACTTCCAGAGCCACAGTCTACTTTCAGGCTTCAAAGTGTCCTGCTTCCACCACTCAGTGCTGGCACTTTGAATGTGTCAGTTGAGAGGCTCCCAATTTTGATGATGAAATCATATATGACATGGAAATCCCAATCATGCTTAATCCTTTCTGCCAGTATTAACACAGCACTAAGTGAGTTAGGCAGACAGTTTCTAGGAGGGCTTCGGTGATCAACCCATGGGTGCCCAAGAGGAGTCACAAAGCGTTTCGGATCATTTACACTTTCTGGCCCATGAGGCATAGACAGAACTCATTTCTGCTGAAGGTGACATCTGGTTTGTCAAGCTTCATAAGTTTCGAGAGACAAAATCAGCCTGAATTTGAAGGTAGTATAAAGAAGACATGTGATAAGGGCATTTAACTTACACAAAGTCAACTATGCACGCACAGCTGAACTGAAAAAGAAGAGAAATCATCTTCCCCTGGGTAACCACACCAGGCGGAATGACTGAGCAAGCACGGCCCAGGGGTGAACATAAGACAGCAGGCAGGAGCCTGCTTTCCCCTTGGTTGGGCTTAGTACCAACTGCTTCATCAGAGGCTCAACTGAAAAAACATGAGGAAAACTAGCTCAGCTGGACTTCTGAGACAGGCAGCGTCAAGCCTCCACTGTGGTGCCCACCTGAAATATTCTCAGGGCTGTTTTGATTATATGAGATTTTCACCCATGTGACTGTATATAAACTGGGAGTCACTGCTGCAAGTCTGCCCTTGAATGACACATGCTTTAACAGTTGGGCTCCAGAGTCAGAGCACCTGATGTGTATTCTGGGTCCACTGTTTATTAACTTCTGGGCAAGTGATTGAGCTTTTCTGTGCCTCAGTTACTTTGTCTTTAACATGGGACGAATAACAATGCCTACCCCTTAAGACTGTTGTGATGAGTAAGTGAAGGGATGTGTGCCAGGGGCTAGGAAGAGTACACAAGGTGAGTGCTCAAGAAATGCTGGTCCTGGGACTTCCCTGGTGGCGCAGTGGATAAGACTCTGCGATCCCAATGCAGGGGGCCCAGGGTCGATCCCTCGTCAGGGAACTAGATCCTACATGCACCGCAACTAAGAGTTTACATGCCGAAACTAAGGAGCTGGTGAGCTGCAACTAAGAGCCCGCATGCCACAACTAAGGAGCCCACGTGCTGCAACTAAGGGGCCTGCCTGCCGCAACTAAGACCTGGTGCAACCAAATAAATAAATATTAAAAAAAAATTCTGGTCCTTACACAAAAGTGCCTGGGTGGGGCTAAGAAACAAGGAGGTCATCTTAAAAGATCAGGGTCTGAGCTGGCAAGTGCAAGAGCCAGTGACCGCAATGCAGGAGTGTGTCATAGGTACACAGGCACAGAGGAGCAATTTGGAATTTTAAATGTTTTAATAAACCAGAGAGTCCACAGACCCAAGTGAGTAAAATGTTAGCTGGAAAGCAAGAGAAGCATAGACTAAAATAAGAGGTGGCCGAATAGACCTTATAATTGTTTTCATCTATATGTCTTTGGACTGGGGTCTCCTCAGTCACACTGACGAAAATATGCAGTCTCAGAAAAAGTGAAGTTAATAAACCCATTAGAAAGGCTCCAATTGTGGCAGGAACAAGGGTGTGATCTAAGTAGATGTGATATACGTTTAGAGACACTGTCCATGGCGTTCAAAGCCCAGTGGAATTCAGATACACCTACTTTGGGTCCGTGATCCTCAAGATTTCTCTGCAGAGTCTACCAATAAATGTTACGGACTCATCCACAGGGGTAAACTTTGGTATTGGAATATGTGTGGACTGGTACATACTTTGCCAGTCTTGAATCTAGAAAAAAAAAAAAAAAGAACCCCAAGAACATAAATATTTAGTACATCTTTGATAAGGTAACCTACTTATCCTTTTCCCACATAGTTTTACAAAGACAATGTTGCATGAACAGTGAATATAAATGTTCCTTGATTCTGAAGAAGAAATTTTAAAAACTGTATTAATAGCCTCTCAGAAATGCCACATATAATATATATAAAAAAAGAAATATCTGTGAAAAAGTGAAGTGATTGAGGAGAAGTGGAAAAAGACAAGAATTTCTGGCTTTCCGTCTTGTAAGTTAACATGTAACGATGTAATAATAAAATAAAAAATATAAGGCTGGAAGATACATAATCTTTTGAAAATGTCACCTAAATCATGTCAGTCACCTAATTAAAAACTTGCAGAGTGGCTCCTTGTTAACTACCAACTAAAATCAATCTTCTCAGCTGTGACACTTAAGAATTTGGTGCTCAAATAACCCAATAAAAAAATAGGCAAAGGACGAGTAGACATTTCTCCAAAGAAGATATATAAATGGTCAATAAGCACATGAAAAGATGCTCAACATCATTAGTCATGAGGGAAATGCAGATCAAAACCGCAACGAGATACCATTTACACACACTGGGATGGCTATAATTAAAAAAAAAAAAAAAGGAAATTAACAAGTGTTGGTGAGGATGTGGAAAAACTAGAACCCTCAGACACTACTGGTGGGAATGAACAAATGGTGCAGGTACTGTGGGAAACAGCTTGGTGGTTTATAAGTTAAATGCAGAATTACTAAATGACCCAGCAATTCTGCTCATAGGTATACACTCTGATCAAACCCAGCTGACCTCCTAAGTCTTTGGAACTCCTGATCACTCGAGTTATAACGACTACACCAAACAGCTTCATTCTGTAGCCATGTAATTAAGTCTGCTTTCTCCTTAGGACAGTAAATTCCAAGAGGTGAGGTGTCATATAAACTTTTCTGTGACCCTCACAGCTCCTGAAGGTACTCTGAAGGTATTCATGACTGTGTAGTGGTTACTGATTTTTAGTAACTATTTAAATAAACTTTGCTGTTGGCATTTCTGAGGTTTGGGGCATGTATGGGGCATGTCATAAGTAATAAATAGAGTCAAGAATATTAAAATCTATTTAGATACCTTTGTTCTTAAGAAGTTATTACACTCTTGTTCCACATTGTAATTTATAATACGAGATACTTCTTCCTGCCAAATCTTCAGACCGTAAATGTTGACATAGTCCTGAATGTATTCAAAAGAACGATGGAACCCATCCATGGTAGCTCCCAGCTCTTTCAGCTTTGGCATCAATTCACTTGGCTGTGCAAAATAAGAAACAGAAACCTATTATATTGGCATAGACTGTCAACCCCTAATACCTACACTAGACTTTAAAGGATACCCCAAGTGAGAGACCGCAGTGAAGGTTTGGGACAGCTCTGGAAATACTCATTTCCTACCTCATCCAGGAGGAATGGTAATTTATGCCAGACATCCAGCAAAGAAAAGATTTCATTCATTTGGAAAGAAAGCCTCATATAAAAGAATATATAAAAACTGAATGTCAGTGATTTCTCTCATATCATTTGATGACTCTTATCTTAAGAGTTAAAACATTTTAAATTAAATTTACTGACGTGAAAAGTACTCTAGATATAAATTTCAGGCCTATTCTCTTTCTCTTGAGAAAAATGACCATATTCCCAAAAAGATCAAGCAAAAGAAAAAACTACAGCCTTTATAGTGCCAATCTGTTTTAGGTTTAACAAATTCTTTTCGCTATGAGAAGGAACCCGGAATCATAAACATCAGTTTAATTCTTAAACTTGTGGATCAACAGGTGAAGGAAAGGACTGGTTTTAAAAAGGATTTTCTTATAATATGAATGGATTATAATACAGGATCAAAAAGCATAACAACTGATTGTACTGAACATGATATAGTAGATATATGTTAGAAGGTAGGAAAGGTCTTGTTCATAACAGTTAAAAATGGTGTTCTAGAACATTTTGCAAGCCAAGTAGAGGGAAAGGACAGACCCACTTTGGTGATCTGGTACCTTGGCTCGAGGGTTGAAGATCAATCCCCTATGAAGAGCAAAAGCCACACGCTTAACCAGCTCCTTCCTTATTCCGTCCTCCAGCAGTTGTTTTGGGTCCACCTAAGTGCAAATCGAAAAGCAATAAATGCCAGGAAGGAAAAGCTCAGTCCTGAAGAAATCCGGAGGAGAGACAGTTTCCAGAATCCATAGGGGAGCACTTTCCTATCTCATTACTTGACAATTAGGATTTCTTTTTTGATTTTGTGCAGCTTGGATAGAATTATTAAAACCTGTCACCTCTGTAGGACTTGGTTTATCTCAGTACAATTCATGATAATTTTACAACATGACATTTCAAAGATGGTGGGTATGGAAAGTTTTAAACTGCCTCACATTTTAATCATTTCATTAAAAGTTAAAAGTGCCTCTTCTCATCACCAGGAGGAGGTGGTAGATTGAAGGGCCTGCATCTGAATTCAGTGCACATGTCTCCTGTGGAAGTTATCTAAGGGCATCTATAGTCATATGAGCAAAATCAAGTTTGGGGTTGGACCACTCTGAAGATTTAACAATTCTCTTTTCTTTCAGCATTCTTGGGATGCTGTTTGTAATTAGGGAGATAAAATAGGAAAGCAACTCTGCTATCTAACTATATAGCTTATTTTGCTGATTCTTTTTTTCTGTAATGAGAAAGCTTTCGTTATTCCCTAAAAAACAGTCTCCTGTCAAATCCATAAAACATCAAATAGTTTTAATACACTCCTTTGAATTCCCTGAGACTTGTTTCTTTTACTTTTACATTTGTCAAGAGCTATTATTTTAAAAGTTATAAAGACAATTGATGTGTTCCATCTGGGTTTGATGATATTTAAATTTCAAGGAAGATAATTGGAATGAAAAAGTTGCTGAAAATACAAAAGCCAGAGGAACTTGTTGGACTACAGCGTGACCATGCAATCAGTAAGAGCCAGACTGTGTAGAAATAACAGGTCAAAGGCCTTGGGTTCTTCAATAGACAAATTGTAAGGAAAGAAAGGAATGAGGGAGAAATCTGAGGAGTAAATCAGCCTTAAAAGACGTATATTTTTTGAATGGCAAGTCTGAACTAGAGTGTCTAGAAATTTATTTTTGGATAATAAAACTAAACAGAGAGACTGGGATTAGGTCAAGGCCCATGAGGAGGATCCTGTGGTGGGAGCTGGCTGAATTGTATCTCTGGGCTTGAGTGGTGGTGAGAATGAGTGGTCTTTACCTTATAATAACCGATCAAGCTACATAATCGTTTCTGTAGCTTTCAGCATCTGTGCTCTATTTTACAAGAGAAAGGTAAATTATAAATAAACATAGTCAATGAGAAGAAAATCAAAGAAGTAACATGAAGTTTCCAAAGAAATATTCCTTATAAAAACAGATTTAGTGGAAAAGAGCTAAATGTTTTATGAATCTCATGGTCTTAAATGGCTCTACCCAATTCTTCCTAGACTTCCACCAATCTGTGGAGTGCTCCCAGGGAAGGGAAAGACCCCTTCACACAGCCCCTTCCTCGCAGTTCTGTCCACACCCCCTGTGGTTAACAACAGTTAATAGTTTTCATATGGATCCTCCAGACCTTCCTCTATTAATTTATATATGTATTTGTCCTTAAATATATTTAATTAAAAAAACTATATGGGATCATAATACATACATATACATACACACACTGTTCTGCAATTGCTTTTTTCACTTTATGTTTTGGAAATCTCCTCGTGGCAAGTTACTTTTGAATGGCAGCAAAGCAATCCACAGTATGAATGCACCATGATATATTTAGCCATTCTCTTACTCATAAAATGTCTAGGTTATTTCTATTTTTTTGGCTACATCTAACAATGAACATTATATGTATATCCCTGTGTATATCTCACTTGTTTTAAGTCATATTAACTAAAGTGAATTTAAACTCTTTGTAAGGGTTTGAAATAGATCCTCAACATTCAAAGGTTAAAGATTAGTGAAAGCCACAGGATCCCACAAAAAGCCCTGAGTTGTTAAACTGCCAGAGACAGTCTACTAAGTTTGAATGAGGTCAAGATGATATTCCCTCTGTTTTTATTATCTGAAAGATTCTGGCAAAAGATTTACATTTTTCTTAAGCAATCCTTTCTTTGATAATTATTGCTAATTACTAGGTTTTATTACATCCTACTGGTCACTTTGCATTTAAGACTAACCTGGTCCTAGGATTTATCATCATTTAAGGATGAGTTAGGAGTGATAACCTGTGTGTGTACTCTCTGAATATCAACTGAATTAAACTGGCACCAGGCCTAAAGCATGTTTAATAGATTCTATTAATATTCCAGGGCTACAATGGTATTTCTTTAACACATTTCCAGAAACCACATGGTAAAGTTCTGTTTCTATTTAGGTTCATTTCCTATATTTTCTTGGATTTCATTAACACAAATGTTATATCGATGAAAATTTTGTTAAAAATCAGAAATGTTAAGATTTTGCTGATATCAGACAAATGGAAAAATAAATAAAAGCACCATGAACTGTGTGAGTGGGCACATCACTAGTCATTTTAGGATTACAAATTAAAACAGCAATGAGATACCACCTTAGACCCCTTTGGAGAACAAAAATTAGAAAGTGGATAATGGCAAGTATTGGCAAAAATGGGGGAAGATACACAGGAAACAAGTCATGTGAGGAGGTACTCTGGCATTATTGAGACAAGTTAAGTACAAATGTGCCCTAAGACTCAGTGACCCACTCCTGGGCAAGCAGATTTCAGAGCAATTCTTACACAGGTCTGTGCTAGGAACATGTTCAGAGATGCTCATCTTGACACTGTTTATGATAACAGGAAGCACAGGTGTGAAAATGAGTGGCTTAGGTGTCTGTGCCCTGGGGAACAGTTAAGTAAAATGTGGAATTCTCTGCAGCAGTAAGAAGTAACCAACTACCTGATCCACAGCAACATAAATTAACTTCAAAGCAGTAACTAGTGAGAAAAGTTGGAAAAAGAATGAGACTTAGAGAAGAATATGATTTAGATAAATCAAAACCATGTGCATACATAAAATAACACCACTTGCTAAAAATAAGGATACTTGCATATTTATGGACAGAAATCAAACATATAGAGTGGATGCTATGGGGCATGGGGATGGGCGTGGGCATCCAGGAGAAGAGAAAGAAAAAAAATAAGAGAGTAGCTTGCATTCATCAGTGATGGCAACGGCCTGTGGTCAGAGGGGTACAATGATCTCAGCTCTCTGCACCTGGAGTGCGGTATAAAAATACTAAAAAGAAAGAAAGGTTGCAGGCAGGGAGGGGAGAAACAGAGACTGAGCGAGCTACTTTGCCTAAGGGAATTGAACTATTTTGTTTTCTTTGTTATTACAAAAATTCAATAAAACAGATTTTTATTAGAGTTAAGGAACTCCTGGGTGTTATGAAAAATAAGGATTATAATGCTGTCTCTTCCTCTGTCAATAAATGAGTAAAGTGAAGATGTGAAAGCTGCATGTGAAACAGCGAGAGGCATAAGATGGTAACACTACCCCACAGGATAAATTCTGCAATAATCCAAAGGACGAAGACTCTTACTACGGGGCCACAAAGGCCAGCATTAAGACCATTACCTTGATGATGCCGACCAAAGTTGTTTTCATCATTAAGATGCCTTCAGTAAAAATGGAAATAGCATGAGTAAGCTTGGCAACCTTTAACAAAGAAAAAGAGGTTAATGAAGTACTTCTCATAAACGACCCATCACTTCTATGGGAAGCTAAAATAACTGACTAACAGTTCTGGAATGGGCAAAGACAAGAGAACAAGCGTGCAGCTTTAGGACACCTGTGTATACACGTCCTGGTCAGAAATGAGGTTCTGCGGTGTTGACCACTGTTAGACATACTGGGTGACTGAGTCAGAAGATGTTAAATCGTTCTTTACCCTTTGACCAATCATTTCCCCTTCTTTGGGCCTCAGCATTTCATGCATAAGATGAAAGCAGGACTCAGTGATATGGATGATCCCTTCCAAAAAGAAAAGGCTCAAGGAGATTCTGAGAAGGTAATCTCCTTCTACTGGCATCTACATTCTTTTCAAACAACACCAGGAGACATTGGTAAGGTTGACTGAGGCTATAGTTTTGAGTTAGAATCAATGTAGAAATTCTGAGCTTGACAATCTCAATTCCTGATGTAACTTTTGGAGTTGTGTCAGAGGATACGAAATTGATGCTTGCTATCACATTTTCCAATTTCACTTGATTTTATTTTTCACATCTTTAAGTTCAGGGAAAAAGGAAAGCAGAGGTGTTTTGGGAAGAACAATTTCTGAGGCTGCTTAACTGTGGAGTGGCCTTAAAAGTCTGGCTGCAGGAAATGGTTCATGGAATATGGATCATTTTGAACCACTGATTTTGTATACAAAGCAGGAACTGGAATGGGAAAAGTCTAGGCAATGCAGCCCAAAGAGAAAAAAGGTTGACGTGCTGAGACTATTCAAAAGAAAAGTAACCCGCTGAGCTCTACTCCCTCTGAGAACATTCTGGCAAGCGAGGCCGTGAATGACACCAGGACAAGTTAACGAATGAAGGTATAATTGCACTGAAATGGCAAAACCTGGTTATTGCTGAGAGTGTAGAAAAATATCAATAAATGAGAATTGATCCGGTGGTCCTGGGGATATGGCAGGTGACACAGAGCTGTGCTATTTCATAGTTTTGGGGTTTAAACATCAAAAGGCAGAAGTCAAAGGGACACAGCACCTCATATCGTGGGCCGAGCTGGGCATAGTCCCTCAGCTTGTCTTTGTCCAGCCGCGTCGGCACTTCAATGATATCGTGGGTCTGAAGCTTTATGATCTTTAGAAGGGAAGTAAACATGCTTTCCGGAATGATCTGCAAAACCTTTAAAGAAAGGGAAAAGAGGAGAAAACAAATGAACCTCTATTTTGTTTCTTAGCTGGTAAATGGTATGGTGACAGTAAGCACGGTGCCCGTGTCTACGAACAGCCCTTCGTCTGCAGGAAGGGATGCTAAGGGCCTCACAAGAGCTATTTTAACAACTGCTCTCAGGCACAGGGTTACTTTCCTTCAAACATTAATTGCTCACAGGATAGAGAGCTAATTCTCATAGAAATGATGCAAAAGATGTATCATTTCCACATTACAAATTTCTAAAAGGCTGAGGTTCAGAGATGTTATTAAGTAACATGGCTGTAGAGCCCTCAGCTAGTATGTGACATGGGAAAATTTTGAATCCAGGCCTGTCTGGCTCTATGCTACACCATAAGTTGTTGAAACAAGGACCAAAATGCTCCTGAAAACTTTGATTAAGTTCCAACTAGATATGTGCTGGATCTAGATCTGGCTCTTTTACCAACTATGACTTTGAAGAAGTCACCAAGATCTCTGTTTCTCAATCTCTACACCTATAAAATGGGGGTTAATACCATCAGCATTTAAAAAATAGGTATGAACGTTCTTTGAAAGTAAAAACACAGCTGCACACCCACAGTACTGGTAAGAATAAGTTTATTTTCAGGTACTGCAAATTTCTGGAATTAAATTAAGAATAAGGGAAAGGTATACAACACTATTATGTATAAAATAGATAAATAACAAGGACCTGCTGCAGGGAACTATATTCAATGTCTTGAAATAACCTATAAATATGTAAAACTGAAGCACTTTCCTGTACACCTGAGGCTAACACAACATTGTAAATTAACTATACTTCAACTAAAAAAAAAAAAGGATAAGGGAAAGGAACACAGGTGTACTTTTTTCAGGGTCCCAAGCACATCGTTTGTATTTAAAACAGCAGTCAGTTTGCCATTAAAATAAACATCACCTTGATGCATTTCTTACCTTTCTCACATAGGACACCAATTCGCCAGAATAATATTGAGATACACTGAGAAGGTCAGGGCTATTTGCTTGATTAATACGGAGAAGGGGCAGGTCAAGGGCAGAGGCAAGCTGGAAGGAAAATAAGATATATCTGTTTCTCTGTTCCAAAAAGTCCTACAGGGCTTCCCTGGTGGCGCAGTGGTTGAGAAACTGCCTGCCAATGCAGGGGACAGGGGTTCGAGCCCTGGTCTGGGAAGATCCCACATGTCGCGGAGCAACTGGGCCCGTGAGCCACAATTACTGAGCCTGCGCGTCTGGAGCCTGCGCTCCGCAACAAGAGAGGCCGCAATAGTGAGAGGCCCACGCATCGCGATGAAGAGTGGCCCCCGCTTGCCACAACTAGAGAAAGCCCTCGCACAGAAACGAAGACCCAACACAGCCATAAATAAAATAAAATAAATAAAAAAAAAAAAAAAAAAAAAAAGTCCTAGAAATCTCTCTTTTTCCAGAAATAGTAACATACAACAAAACTCTTGGGCTTTGCCCAAAAGAGAGCAACAACTACTGAACTTCATCAGTGTCATTCATAGTTTCTGACAAGATACAGTTTTTAAAATGAGAGTCACCTGCTACGGCAGTGGTTCTCAAACTGTGGTCCCTGGACCAGCAGCAACAGCATCACCTGAAACCTTGTCAGAGATGCTGATTCTCTGCCCCACGCAGATTCACTTAATCAGAAACGCCGGGGCTGGGGCCCAGCAATCTGGGCTGTGACAAGCCTTCCAGGTGATTCTCCTGCATGGTCAAATGTGAGCCACTGAGCTACAGAAGGCAGCTACTCCTCTATGGAAATCAGACATTCTGATTGATGGACTACCATATTGAGTCTAATCTAAGATGACATGGCTTGTAAGAAGTGCCATTATTTTATGCACTGCTCAAAAAGAAAAAACATGCTGACAACTAAACTATGATATGCCATCAATTATACAACACATCCCAATTACAGAGATGTTAAAATATGAAAGTGCACCTCAGAATTGATATATATGGTAATTCCATCAGAAGACACTGAGTAAATTATTTGTTCATTTATCACGAAATGAAATTACCTTGAGAGAAGGGCCAATCTATGCCTGTGTTGTTTAACATTATTCCCTAACCTTTAGAGGAGATCCTAGATTGTAGCAGAGGCTCAACAAGAATTTTTTTAAATGAATAAGTAGAAGGATTTTATTCATGTCTAGGGAATAAAGGACCCATAGGACACACATTTTTAGTATCCTGTAAAACTTTAAAAAAATCTATTTCTTCATTTAAAAACAATTTTCTCTAAGACACTACAACTTCTATTATTAATTCAAACTTTATTTCCAGCATCTTTTGCAACTATGCTCTCATGAAAAACTTGCTAACAATTTTCAGTCTATAAAAATACTTAACCAACTTTCTAAAAGGGTGAAATCTTGAACTGAATTAATGAATGAGGTAATAATGAAGGCCAACTCTTCCCTAGTAACTGAGAATGCAATCTTACTGTTATCTGCTTACCTTCAGGAATGTAGCTCTGAGTTTAGTGACCATGGATGGGTTTACCCTTATGCTCTCTTGCATGATAGATGTGAAACTGTAAAAAGAGATAAATGGTAAGGAAACATTCATAATGGCCTTCATTGAGGACAAATGCCAGGCTGTCCACATTACCTGTCAATTAACTGCCAAGCAAAAGAAAGGTCCCCAACGATCTGCATTGTGATCAGGACCTCCTCTTTAATGTTAATGGTTCGGATCATTTGGTGGAGAAACTTGCGAGTATCAGCAAGAAATTGACACACTTGCAGATTTGATTCCAACTGGTGAAATTCTTGAACCTGAGTTACATAAACACACTGGATTTTAAAATTCTGAATGGCCTGTATAGTGTTCACTTTTCCTTGAAAACACTTCCAATAAAGCGCACTACTTACTAAGAATGTCTTGGCAAAATTTTAATTTCAAATTATAATTTCAGAAATGTATAAGCCAAGTCAGAAAACAATGCATCATTTCTGAGATTAGAAAATGTTCCACTATTTCTTATCCTGTACATATATGATGTAATAAGCGAATACTCCCATTTTCCATTTCAGTATCAATAAACATGTATTGGAAAATCCTTCTAATTCTGAAGATTTGCAGGATTGTTAAAAAACAAAATAAGTCACATCACAACAAAGGTGCTGGCACTTGCACATTTTTAAGTTCTTTTGATGGGCTCTTTAAAACAAAATAATGATTCCACAGCGTTTTGATATTTTAAGTACATAATTCAAGGGGCCTGGGCTATATGCCAAAAGAAATAATGCAAAAGAGAAAAAGTATCAGAGATTTACAAAGTTGCTTATAGTGGTACTATAGACTAGAAAATCCAAAAAACGACCAAAATAGAAATAGCACAAGTGAGCAATTGTTCTGGAATAGCTAGGGAAACTGGCATGCTAACAATGGAGCATTATACTGTGTTGCTATAGTAGTGGCCATCCTAAAATCCTTGCAAAAATAAGAAAGAGCCTATAAGAAAGTCTTGCAAGTGAAAAGAAATCTTAATGTACACTTATATCAATTGGAAAGGGTTCCAGATGAGGATGGATGATGTTTCATATATGTTTATTGTTCTGATGCTTTTGTTTATTTTCCTGGTTAAACATACAATTAAACTTTTAAGAGTGTGGAGGTATAGGAATTCCCTGGTGGTCTAGTGGTTAGGATTTGGCGCTTTTACTGCCGTGGCCTGGGTTCAATCCCAGGTCGGGGAACTGACATCCCGTAAGCCGCGTGGTGTGGTCAAAATTAAAAAAATAAAAAATAAAAAAAGGATATTATAAAAAAAAAAGGAGTGTGGAGGTATAATTCCTTTTCTTTGTACAATCATTTTAAAGTAGATAAAAGAACACGTTTTTTCAGAAAAAATACATCACTTTAAAGCATATGATCATTATACAACTATTCTCATTTTTGTGTATCCATCCCTTTCCAGGTTTTCTCCCCAAGGCACACACTTTTTACAAACTTAAAAGTAGCACATACAATGCAATTTTGTTTTTGCTTTTATCTCCTTACCACAGTTTTCCCAATGTTTCTATACTGTCTTCATAATTTTTTTTCCAAGACTACATGTTCCCGCAACTTGAAGTACCATAATTTTTACTACCATTCTCTTTATTATTGTCATTTAATTATTTTCTCAATTTTAGGGCACTGTATATAATATTACAGTGAACACATTAATTTATATTGCTTTTGCTTCTGATAAAATATTCTCTGAAATATATTTCCAGGAGCAGACTGCTGGGTTGGTCAAAAAGTATGATTCATGATCCGAGAACTGTCATTTAAAAAGACTTTCCTTACCTCTTCCAAAGCCTGTATTAGTTGCACAGTTTTTCTGCCCGCAGCAGTAGAATCATCATAATTTAAAGACAATATTTGTTTTGAGATCTCTCTGAACCAAGCTTGAAGATTTTCTATTAATATAGAAACAAGAAAAGACTGAAATTTCTACTGAAATCCCAGAATTCCTGCAGTGGTGGCTTTGAATTTAATTAAGTAATCCTTTACAAATCTAGCTCTTAGTCACAGAGCTTTTACTATGTACCTAACATTGGTCTTAGGTATTTTCCAAACAACAACAACAAAAATGCCTCGGGCATGTGACCTAGTAGAAGAGATGAAACTTTCTATATAAATAGCTTAGTTTATAACACCTGGCAGAAAAGGGTTAAAGGTCCAAGTTTTGGGTGGGCCAAAAAGTGCCTTTGGTTTTTTAAGTAAAAATAAAAGACACATTTTTCATTTTCACTGAGAACTTTATTGAACAACATAATCACACTTTTGTTCCACTACTTTCTGCCAATTTTCAGGCAACTTCATAATTCCATCTTCCCAGAACTTTTTATGTTTTTGAGCAAAGAACTGTTCCAGGTGCCTTTTACAGTCTTCCAGGGAACTGAAATTTTTTCCATTAAGAGAATTTTGTAAAGACCGAAATAAAGGGAAATCCAAAGGTGCAATGCCAGGTGAATACGGCGGATGAATCAGAACTTCCCAGCCAAGCTGTAACAGTTTTTGCCTAGTCATCAAAGAAACATGTGGTCTTGAGTTATCCTGATGGAAGATTATGCGCTTTCTGTTGACTAATTCTGGATGCTTTTCGTCGAGTGCCACTTTCAGTTAGTCTAATTGGGAGCAGTACTTGGCATTAATCATTTGGTTTTCCAGAAGGAGCTCATAATAGAGGACTCCCTTCCAATCCCACCATATACAAAACATCACCTTCTTTGGATGAAGACCGGCCTTTGGTGTGGTTGGTGGTGGTTCATTTCGCTTGCCCTACGATCTCTTCCATTCCACATTATTGTACAGTATCCACTTTTCATTGCCCATCACAATTTGTTTTAAAAACGGAACATTTTCATTACGTTTCAGTAGAGAATCGTATGTGGAAATACGATCAAGAAGGTTGTTTTGCTTCACTTATGTGGAACCCAAACATCAAAGCGATTCACATAACCAAGCTGGTGCAAATGACTTTCAACTTTTTTTTTTAAATTGATTTATTTTATTTATTTTTGGCTGCCTTGAGTCTTCGTTGCTGTGCGTGGGCTTTCTCTAGTTGCGGTGAGCGGGGGCTACTCTTCATTGTGGTGCACGGGCTTGTCATTGCCGTGGCTTCTCTTGTTGCAGAGCATGGGCTCTAGGAGCACGGGCTTCAGTAGTTGTGGCACACAGGCTCAGCAGTTGTGGCTAGGGGGCTCTAGAGTGCAGGCTCAGCAGTTGTGGCGCACAGGCTTAGTTGCTCCACGGCATGTGCGATCTTCCCGGACCAGGGCTCGAACCCATGTCCCCTGCATTGGCAGGTGGATTCTTAACCACTGCGCCACCAGGGAAGCCCAGACTTTCAACTCTTGATTTGGATATTTTGAGTATGTCGGCTATCTCCCATGTGGTAAAACGTTGATTGTTCTCAATTATTGTTTCAATTTGATTGCTATCGAATTCAACTGGTCTACCTGACTGTGGAGCATCATCCAGAGAGAAATCCCCAGCACGAAACTTCGCAAACCACTTTTGACACGTTCGATCAGTCACAGTACCTTCTCCATAACTGCACAAATCTTTTTGTGTGTTTCAGTTGCGTTTTTTACCTTTCTTGAAACATAATATGCCGAAAATGTTGCTTTTTTTCTTCCATCTTCAATATTAAAATGGCTAATCAAAAATTCACCAATTTTTATAAGTCTTTTTTTAAATGCATGCTGATGTGACAGGTGTCACATACAATCTAACAAAATTGTTTCGAATGAAGTTAAAGACAACTAAGTGCTACTAGAGCCACCTTACAGAAAAAACTGAACAAACCTTTTGGCCCACCCAATAAATGTTGTAAACTGATGTGTGCAAAGATGGTAGTGCAGGTGGGGAGGAGTCAGGAAGGAACTGAAGGATGTGACACAGAGTTAAGAGGATGGGTAGAGGTCTGGACAGGCAGAGGGAGGGAGAGGGAAAATCTGTCCCTAGACGAACAGACAGACATGAGCAGAGGCTTTGGGGCAAAATGACAATGGCGTGTCTTGGAGGGCAAAGAGGGACCAACATGCAGGAGAGTGAAGTGTGAGTGGTGAGTTGTGGGGAGTCTGAATGGATTAGGTGGCGCCATTTGCGCTCACAAACCAGCCAGGCATTTCTCAAGGCAGAGATGGGGAAGGCCATTAACATGCTCTGAGGACCCTCAGTGAATCAGGCCAAGTTTTAAGCTTAGTCTCATTTAATTTTCACAAAAATCTACGGAGTAGGAATGAAAAGCCATTTCTCAGATGAGGAAGCTGATGCCCAGAGATATTAAGAACCCTCTGCTGCGTCACACAGTTACTAAATGGAAGAGCCAGGACGTGCAAACCGTCAAAGGCTTCGCTATTTTCACCTCACCAAGTTGATTCTGTAAAGGTTTTTTGTTTTATCAATGGAATGATTTCACTTTAATAAAAGCACTTAAGGGCTTATAATCTAAGTTATTTTAAGAATTGACATAAAGAACTAGCTATAATTTTAAAGATTTTTTTGTAGGACCGAGGGACAGCTACGGAGTAGCTGAAAGAACACACGAGGTAATGAGTGAGATACAGGCTCTGGACCTTTGTTACCCTCGGCAAGTGACTATAAAATAATAAAGACGTTTATCTCACAGGGTTGTAAGGATCAAATGAGAAATATCTGTGAAAGTACTTCCTAACTGAAATATGCTATAGAGCCAAAAAAGTATAAGATATTGTTTTGAATAACCTTTGAAACATTGCTGGTATTTATAAGAACTTAAAAGAGACTAGAATACAGATTAATGTGTCTGATTAGACAACTAATCTGGTTAGATTGGTCCTGGTGGTTCTTTGTTTTTTAGATACAATATGCTGACCTGCAAAACATGTTGCCAATTTATATCACACCATTAGAAACTGCTCTAGTTTTTCCAATAGGAATATTAATGTAATTTGGAAATATTTTTTGACCAGCAACAAATAAATCAAATACAATAGTCATAAGCTTGTATTGATTAACAACAGTGAAGCTTTTTTAAATAAAAAGCTATATTATTCATCAATTCTACTGTATAATTAACTTTATCGGAAATAAATTTGACAGTTAAAACAAATATTAAGCATCAAAAAAAAATAGTTTAATTTGTCATCTTAAAATTCAGAATGGTCTTTCAGCGGCAATTTGAAAGGATCCTATCTATAGGACAGGATCCTTCAAAAATTTTAAGTGATACCACAATTTTCCTATAGATAAAATTTCCTAAAAGTTGCAAGATTAAAATTGTTAAAGTAAAACTTGAGCTATGTTGTTTCAAAACAGTCTGCAGGTCCCCTCTTGTGCCACTAGATGGCAGATGCATCAGTGAAGAAGAACCAAATAGGACTGGAACACAAGACTCTTAGATATCATTTATGTTAGCAGTCATTAATATTCTTGGGTGAAGTATCCTTCTGAGAAGATCATGAAAGTTATGCCCCCATCCCCATGCACATAAAATTACACACTAATGACACACCAGTTTTGCATACTATGGTGGTGGGGGGAGGATATGACTATAAAATACTATTGTATTTATGAACCGGAGTACAAGAACCCATGATTTAGCTCAACCTCTTACTTCAAAGATAAGAAACCTGAAGTCCAGAGAGAATATGAGATTGCCCAAGGGAGCACAAGGCTAGAGCAGCCAAAACTAAACTTCTGATCTTCATTAGCAACATCCCAGCATACAATGAAGACACCGTAATGACTTTTTACTCTGCTGGTTTCTAATAATCTGTGTATACTTTTCAAACACACCAATAATTCCTCTTCAGCAATTACCATTTTTCTCCACTCTGGTTAGGGGTTTCACTCCTGAAAAGACATCAGCAAGCTCCGTCATCCGCTCTGAGCCCTCCTCCTTGTAATATTCCCATTTGGCCTGCTTTTCTGAAAGCATTTGCTTGAACATCTGTTGAAGAGACAGAAGAGATTTACTGATTTAAGAGAAAATCCAGCTTAGGCAGTTTACTAAGAAAGCCTGAGCGAAACCTAATTTATTATAAAAATAGGTGCCTAACATCAGTCTGATGCCACCTCTTAAGCATTACTACTTTATACAAATTGGGGGGCAAAAGCTAGACCATCTCTAAGACAGTGGCTCTCAGACCACCTGAGGCAAGGCGAGTGTTGGTTCTGAATTGGCATTAATGTCTGGGGCTAGTTCCTGAGGCCACCTGATCCAAACCCCCAAAGTTACTTTTACAGAACCTGGACATTCCCAGGCGTCTGTGATTTTTATTATGTCCATAGAGGCTTTCTTAGGAGTAAGACCAAGCCCAGAATTTCCTTGACTGAACTCAAATCCTCAAGGTCCTTAGGTCAACCTTGTTAAAATGCAAACTACCACCCTACTTAGGCCCTTTCCAATAGGTTCTCATGGCTTTTAAGATGAAGACTAACACCCTGCAAGGCCCAGCGCAGGCTGCCCCCCTGTCAACCTCACTTCCTACCACCTTTCTCTTGCATTCTCTCCCCTGCAGCCAACTGGGCTTTCAGATCCTTGAACTGGCCAGGCTCTTCCCTACCCAAGAGGACTTAGACATATTCTGTCTTCTCGCTGGAATGTTCTCCATCATGCTCCCCCATCTTTGTCTTAGCTAACTCTGACAGGTTCCTTCCTCAGCTCCCTTCTGAAACTCTTGCTTCTCTTCTCAGGGAAGTCATCAAAGTTAGGACAGGACCCTTTATTTCAGGTACCCAGAGAACTACGCTTCTCTCCTATAGAGCGTATACCTGTTTTTATTCATTTTCATTCGTATAATTCTCTGATTACTGTCTGCATGCCTCATTAGACTGTAACTGCCACCATCTGGTGCATTTTTTCTATCACGGTATCCCTAATGAAAGTAGGCACTAAATGCTTGTTGTTTAATCCTGTCCTTTTCCTATAAGAATGATCTCAGACAGCTAGAATCTGTAGCCTGAATCAGAGACACAGCCACAAAATCCTAATCTTTAAAAAAAATTTTTAAGCATAAAAAAACTAAGACTTTGGTGATCATTCATTCAATATTTTTACCTCTTTGAGTATAAACTCAAACTGTGCAGTATCCAACAGCAATTGAAAGAGGATCTTGGGATTGTACCTAGAGTCTGTTAGAATCTGGTCCTTGATTTGACGAAGGCGTTTGTTGTTTGGGTCACAGGCTAGACATGGGAGAAAAGAGTTTCCAATTTATTAAATGTGTAGAAAATATCTATAATAAATAAGATGAATTCTTAAATACTTTCATTTCCCTTTTAAGCATTTGAAAAGTAATAAGCAAAATGTATATCAATAATAGGTGGTAAAATAAATTATATTACACCTATGCTGTGGAGTACGCACAATTGAGCTGTTAAATATGACACTGAATCTGACATGGAATGTCATCGTGATGTACTGTTGAACGAAAAAAGCAAACTGAGAACAGCGTTTCCAAATTTTGTAAGCGTCGTGTGGGTGGTTTGTTATCGACTGTCCAGTATGATGGGTTGAGTCTTTCGGCACCATTTCCTAAGTGTGTGGCCTCCTTGTGTCCTGCTTGAAGCTGCTTTTGTTTTAAGCATTGATCTCTGCCATTCAACTATGGACAGGTGTACAGAAAAGATTTAACACAGCAGGCCCGAGACTGCCATCTTCGAAAAGGCTTGTTTGCAAGGCCGGCTCTTGGCTGGCATTAGGGAATTTGGATTTTGGAAGAGTTCCCACCACTTTGAGAACTGCTAAGAATGGCCCATCATGCTTTAACTCTTTGTACAATGTGGTTTATTATGAACACCTGCTTTCCTCTGGGAGTTTGGAATTTTGTTACCTGCCAGGTAGAGGCTGCCTTGATGAGCCCCCAATAAAATCCTGGGCACTGAGTTTCTAATGAGCTTCCCTGGTTGACATTTCACACATACTGCCACAACTCATTGCTAGGGGAATTAAATGCATCCTGTGTGACTCCATCAGAAGAGAACTCTTAAAAGCTTGTGCCTGGTTTCCTCTACACTTCACCTCAGGCACCTTTTCCCTCTGCTGATTTTGCTTTCTATCTTTTTCCTGTTACAAATCATAGCCATAAATACTACTATATGCCGAGTCTAGTAAAGCACTGAACCTGGGGTGGTCTTGGGGACCACTGATACAACAGGGAAGCAGGGCTACCCCCACAAAGATGTGGCACCTCCAAACAGGAAGAACCAGACCTGAGACCATTCTGCTCTTTGTAAAGGCATGACTGGCACTCAGAGCTTTCTGGATTATCCACCACCTAGACCCAGAGAGGTTATGGCTACTAGGCCAAGTTCACAAAATTAGGCAGTGATGACCCAGGGATAAGACACCAGATGTCTTGATTCCCTGGTCAGCCTCTCAGTTGCCAAGCTAAATCATTTCAAATAAAATAAACACTATGTTAAAAAAGTATATAGGATAAAAAATACTGATATTTGCTGAAATTGGTTTACGGGGTCAATTATTTATGTAAGAAAGAAAAAGAAAATAGGATAAGGTAAAATGTTTACAAGTAAAAGCTACTTAGACTGCAAATAAAGTCAAAATAAAAACTTTAAGACAATAAACATTGTCAGAAAGTTCACAACTGATAAGGTACAAGGACCCTGATAGTTGCTCTAGTATCACTCGTGTTCACTCCTGCTTTCCAAGCCCTCCCATCAGCATCTTAGGAAGTCCAGCATGTACAGAACGACCATGCTTTACGAGCACATGTCAGTGGTGTTTTTGGTGCTTCAGTCACGGTGAAGCCTGAGCAAGGCTATTTTACATATTGATTTCCAAGTTACTCCATCAGAAGGAGACTCATGACAACCTGGAGGAGGGCTCAGTTGTCATGGGAAACTGCAGAGTCCTGATTTACCATGCATTCTCCAGAACTCCCTAGGAAGAAATATATTGGCACTGATGACATTGATCACACAGAGACAATTTTTCAGCTTCATGTTTGCTTAACTTAAAAAAACAAAACAAAACAAAAACAAAACAGAAAAAAAAAACGAACTTGGAAGGAGTTCCACTTGTCTTTATGTTAACTCTAATTCAACAAGAAATCTTCTGATATTAATTTGCTTTCATTTTTGGATAGGAGACATCACTGTGCATTAACAATTAGCTCCAGCGAGTTAACAGGAGGGAATATGAGAAATCTGCGCCTTCCTTTCTGCACGCCATGGCCAAAACACCATAAAAGCTAAATAAGCAGTTACTTTTCCCACATATGACTCACAACCAGATAGGCAAATCATTTGATTCTTGTAAATTCTGACCTTGTGCAATCAGGTCAGACAATTGCCACCTCAGAAATGGAAACAGATGTGGCCGAAGAGAAAAGCAGAGAACCCTGGCAAGCCGAGGCTGTCCCTGGCAGGGGCACAAATCCAGGAGACCACTGGCTTCCAGAACGTAGGCACGGCTGTCAGGCACAGTCGTCCAGAAGACGAAGAGGAGGCTGAGTCACTAGAAACCCACAGTTGCCTTTATAATAGGATAAAGAGAGGGCTCGAGTTGTTTATATGCTTCAGAATGTAAGACTTTTGGTAAAGAAGATTACAAGCTGAGTCAACGTAGTAAAATCCTCAAATTAGGACTGGATTTTATGTTAAACATAAACTCGACTAATTAAAGACTAGTCCATTAGATGATTCGGCCCTGTATTCATGCTGAGAGTAAACTGTAAATTGGAGAGAGATCTAGGCCAAGAACCGAAATGATGAAAAAAACAAAACAAAACAAAACTGGAAAGCAGCATTTGTGGGAAAGATTTAAGAAGCTGGAGATTTCTGGTGTGAAGAGGGAAGGCTGAAGAGAAATTCCACGTTTTCAAAGAGATGAAGGATGAGGAAGTCCACCTGCTGTTCTCACTGCTGACCTCTCACAGGATGCGGAGACAGAGGGCAGCTAGAGGAAGTGTCAAGGGCATCTTGCCTGGAGGGTTTGGGAGATGGGGCTACTGTGTTACCGAGGAAGGCTGCAGGATTATCTGGCGTGGACAGTTTTTCTTTGAGAGACACAGTCTTACTTGAAAGAACAAGGAGGTGTTGAAAGTGGGACCAGGATAGGTGCTCAAGAAAAGTTAGTTGAGTGAAGAACAAAAAGCAGAGGCTTGGCTTTCCAGAGCTGCTGAATGACACCACTCTTAGGGGAAGGAGTGTGCAGCTCTGGATGAGGGAACTCTTTAGTAATTAATATTGATAGAGCATTTACTAAGTATGAGGACTGCGTCAGCTCCGAATAAGCTCAGGTATTAGTCCAACCTACTTAATTTTCTACTATTAAACCAGGGGTTTTAAACTCATGGGCTTAGGGAATTCCCTGGCGGTCCAGTGGTTAGGACTCTGCAATTTCACTGCCATAGGCCTGGGTTCAACCCCTGGTTGGGGAACTAAGATTCTGAAAGCCGTGCGGCAGAAAAGCTCCTGAGCCTGATGGCCAATAGGGTCTCAGAGAGGATCATGACCCAGAAAAGATTAAGACCCCATTTACCATAATTAAGCACCCGGGTCTAGCCAGTTCCTCAGCAAAGTGGAGCCATGTTTTTCTGTCCTTCCAAAATCATACTTTTCTTCCATCATTTCCCCAGACTAGAATTTCTTCTGCTTTTTACTATAAAATCCTATAAAGGGCTAGTCAGCTCCTGTCTCCTCTGTGGAGCCTTGTTAGACCACCTCTGCCCTTCTACCCCAAGCAATGTTTCTCTTCTGCTCTGGGCTCCGGACTCAAATCCTACCAACTATTTTACACATCTGGCTGTTAGGTGCTGCCTTGGCCCTTGTATTAGTTTCCTATTGCAGCTGTAACAAATTACCATAAACTCAGTGGCTTAAAAATGACACAAATTTATTCTCTCATAGTTCCAGAGGTGAGAAATTGGAATGGGTTTCACTAGGCTAAAATCAAGGTAGCAGCAGGGCTGTGTTCTTTTTTGGAGGCTCCAGGGGAAAACAGTTTTTTTGTCTTTTCCAGCATCTAGAAGCTGCCTGTACTCCTTTGCTTGCGACCCTTTCCATCTTTAAAGCCAGCAATGGTCTACTGAGTTTTTTTCAGGATGCCATCTGTCTAGTTCTGACTCTTCTGCTTGCAGAAGAGTCCAGTTTAAGGATATCCCAGTTTAAAGACACTTGTAATTATGCTGGGCCCACTGGGATAATCTCCTTACTTTAAGGTCAGCTGATTAGCAACATGAATTCCATCTGCAACTTGAATCCCCCTTTGCCATGTAATATAACATGCCCACAGGTTCCAGGGACTAGGCCATGGACATCTTTGGGAGGGTGGGGTGGGAAGCCATTATTCTGCCTACTACAGATCTGCAGCTATACTTTTTCACATGTAGACATCTGATCTCCTCAGTCTGACCAGTGACAATCTCCTCAAACTTGGCAGGTAAATTTCCTCATATTCCCAAGCACCTAACAGGACCTGACACAGGGGCTGTTCAGGTGGGCCACTGCTCTATCCAAATTGACACAAAAATGACTAACTTAGAAAAGCAGCTTGATTCTCATCCAAGGGCTAAACCACTTTGCATCACGCAGATCTGGGTTCGGAACACCTTCATATGGATGAGTACAGATGGTCACACCTTTTCGTGCGTTACCTGAGTCTGCGGTGTGAAGCATCAGCCATCGAATGGTGACGTTGCAGTCTCTCAGGCAGTTCAGAAGCCTCGGGATGTTATCCAGAACCAGATCCTCCCTCAGACAACCTTCTTTCAGGAACTGCTGCGCTTGTGCGTGCGCCCTTTCGCTGACAGTCGCGTATCTGCTTGCCTGGGAACAGAAAAAAAAACCTGAATTACATTTCAGAGAAAGAGAGAATCACTTATCTTGAAAGTGAATCACACTCAAAAGAATCCCTCGACAAATAATAACATTTCTATATGAGACAAATAGCACACGGACTGTAGTTGATAAGGCTCAAAGGCAAGTGGCTTATTGGACATTTTTGAAAAGAGCACTGGACTTAGAACTGAGAGACTAACATCTAGAAATATTGGTGTGACTTTGGATTTAACCTCTGAGTATTGGTCTCTTCAAACGTAAACTGGAGAACCGGAGTGGGTGGTTCCTGGTGTCGCTTCTATTCGTAACTTGGATGGAAAGAGACACAAAGGCAGAAGCTAAATTGACCGTTCTTCCTATTAATATCGACAAACGAGGCAGAGCAGAGCAGAAATACTCAGAAGGTGAGTTTCTACGTATAAAAGCTTAACAAAAGAAATACATCTCAGTGTATCAAAACTGACCAGCCTTTTTGGAAATTTGGTCATTCTGCTTTACCTAAAGCAAAAGTTAAATGGTAATCATCATTAACCTAGTCAGGTTAGTTTAAAACAACCACAAGATGTGGCACTGGAAGCCTCTGAAGAACTTCTTGCAGTGTCACGAACGAGAAGATGTGATTTTGGAAAAGAATTTTAGTCATGAAAAATTAATGCTCTGAGTATGGAAGCGCCACTTTCTCTAATATATTTCTAGGGGACGTGCCAAAATTGAAATTATTTTGTGCATTATTTATGGAATTCAATTTGTTTTAATAAAACATGCTGAAGTTCCTTGAGTATTATTCTATGCACATTTGGAAACTCAAAAACTCAGACAGACAGGCTGAGGAAGATAATCACTGTTTAGAAATATCAAGTATGCTCCCCAATAAAAAGATTTTATTTTGATTCTTCTGTTTACTCAGGTATTTATTTCCTTCTGCCCTGGGTTCTCATCAGAGAGACAGAATATAGCCATTTCAACTTTAAGGAGATGCTTGTCTTTAGTCTTGTTGCTTACTTCACACACCAGAAATGACGAGCTTAAATTACAGTGAAAGGGTATACTGTCCACATCCAGTTACCATCTTCAACACTCATCCTACTGATGAAAACATTAAAATTCTAGCTACTAGTGAAGGGAGCTCTGTCCATGAGGACACAGTCTTTAAGCAGGAGTAAATGAAGTCACCTGGGGCCAGATGTCACACTGGTTCATTTTAGGGTGTTGAATCTTCCTCAGGATCCAAGTCTCCAATTTATACAGCCCACATAAGTTAAAAATCTACAATTACCTCTCTTATTCCAATGTGCAAAATTCACCTTTCATTAATCATTGCACTAAAATGTCTATGTGGGCATCTTCCAAATCACTTAGGAAATCTACTTAGCTCATTTCCTACGCCATTAAAGCAGGTGTGCAGTTGTTTGAGAATCCTCCCGATTAGCCAGAACCTACCTGTTCTCTGACGTTTGAAAGGTCCAGGGTATTGTTTAAAGCAGTTTTTGCAGCTTTGTAGGGTTCCCAAGCATCTGCTAGATTAACTGTGATCCCCATGTAAATACTAATTACCTGAAAGAGGAGACAATCGTTCAGTATTTGTTAAATATCTACTCGCTTCAAGGCAAGGGGCTGGGAAAATACAAAGTTATAGAAGACATCACCCACTCCTTCAAGTTTAAATGCCACTCCAGTGAAAAACCAAGATTTTCCAAATATACAGGGAAGTGTTTTCCTTATGAGCACTTGGGAAAAAGAGTGACTACTAAATGTTGCTATTCATGGGAAGATAACTAAAACAAGGTTTTCCTTGTTTTGTGTGTGTGTAAGATTCCTAGATGAAGAAAAATGAAAGGGGAAAGAAAAGTAGACACTTTGACTAGAGTACTGGTTTTCCCAAACATTTTCATCTCACCTTTATACTCTTAAAATCAAACTAAACTTGTCCCCCAAATTTTTGTGAGCAGAGTAGCATTGTGTTTCACATTTATTCTTTTTAAAATTATATGCAATCCCTCTTTATCCCTATTAATATTTTCCTTTAAAACTCTTTGTGGTCTAATATTTTCTCACTAGCTTTTTATTGGTTGGCATTTGTCTGGCATATCATTTATTTATTTTTTTAAATTCCTTTATTTTCAGTGTGCCAGGGTGCTTTTTCAGGAATGTATCTTGTAAGTATCATGTAATTGGACTTTGACCTTCCTTAATACTAAACGTGTTTCTGAGTACAGCATTATGGACAGAACCTCTTTGCTAAGCTTAGGCAAATGAAGCCAGACTCTCAGAACTTTCCTCTTGGCTACTCAACTCCCAGCACATGGGTATGATTCATCTGTGGATAGGAAGCATCACCTCCTAATTGTAGGCTGCTCTTCTCACCAGTAAAGCTCCTCATTCAGGTCCCTCATAATAGCTGGTAAGAAGTGAAATAAAATCTGCTCCCTGAGAATGTGATCCAATTCACTGTACTTTGTTAAAACCTCTATGTGCAAAGAAAACATTTCATACATATTAAGTACAATGTCAGTTTTAAACCTTTAAGAATTAATATTTTTAAGTGAAACAATGTTTAAAAAGTTACAAGCACATCCTTGCAGTAATGTAAACCTTGGCCCCGTCAACATTAGCTTATAGATAAAACTTACTATAAATATGCAATTCCTATTCACAAAGTGACAAATTAGATAAATTCTGCTAGCTTAGATTCATAAAATAGAAAAGAATAAAGAAATGCTTATGTAACTTCGTTGCAATCTCAGTAGCTAAAGCGAGATACATTTTAACACGAGGTTTTACCTTGAGACTATCCATTTAAAGAAAAAGAAAAAAAAAACACAAATGGGAACTTCAGGAAATTTTACTGACTGATTTATTCCTTCCTGATTTATGAAATACTCAACAGGCTTAAAGTAATTTTACTTAAGTGAGTTTATGTTTCATTATTTCAACATTATGACCTTTGGATTACAGGCCAAAAGAATGGAAAAATCAGTTCTCCAGCAAGTTTATCATAGAGAAAAAAAAAGACTAATAGCAATACTTGCCCAATTATCTGGAAAGTATTTATCCACTATCTCTCTCATTTTTGCTTGATGGGTATGAAGAATGGAAGGCTCAAAGTAGAGAATTACATACAACATGGCGGCCTGATTTGCCAGAGCTGTGCTCCGATGTTCTGGCAATGGATACGCTGAGACCTGCAAGACAGAGACCAGACCAGGAGAGGCAGATGTTAGCAACAGCTGAACTTACATGTGCCAAATAAATGACCTAGTTCTAGGACACATCAGCCTCTCAAAAGTCCGTCTCCTTTGAGGATCCCGGGCACTGGAAACAATTCTCAGATTATGGCATTGGGAACCAGGACCTTCTTTCTTATCTTTAGCCACATGACATTCTCTTGACTATCCTTGACTCTGCTGCAATTCTAACTCTTTTCCCTAAAAAAAGAAAAAAAATTCAACCCTGCGTCTCCCACTAGTTGTCCATTTCTGTGTCTCTCCCATCACAGACAAGCTCTTAGAACTGACAGATTCCACACTCACTGGTGCTCTCACTTCCTGTTTATTCTTCAACTCACTGACATTTGATCTCCACCGTCGCCTCAATGGAACTCCCTGAGGCCACTCATAACCTCACAGTCAGCTAGTTCAATGGACTCTTTTTAGCACTCTCACTTATATTCTCTGAGGAATGAAATTCTCTCCTCCTCTGGTTTCCCAGACACCACTCTCTCTTCTCAGTCTGCTTGCTTTGTGCTCTGCTTCTCTCTGTCTTTCGTATGCTGCTGAGTCCCAGGGCTCCATTGCCTCATGTATTAGGAATCTCTGGCTCCACATAGTACATGGCGCCTTGAGGACCATGAGCAGAGAGGGAGGAAATTATTACAAGGACAGACACAGCAATGTCTCATGGAGCCCACAGGCAGGAATGTGCTCAGGTCTTGGGAAGGGCCTGGAGCTTCGAACCAGAAAGCCTTCACTGTTTCTCCCCTGGATGTGTTTGCTCAACTTTTCTCTCTCTCCAGACTGTTCTCCATCACATGGCAGAATGAGGCTGCCCAAACTCCAAGTCTTGCATGTTGTGGGTAAACCCCTGTCCAGAAATTGTTTCTCAGGCCCAATTCCAAATTACCTGGTGACAGGGAATCTGATCCATCTTGGGCCAAGTGACTGGCCCTGGTCCAATCAGCTAGGGACAGGCGAGGTGGAGGGCAGAGAGGGGGTGGACACACAGCACAACCACAGCTCAACCCCTGTGCTAATAGAGGTCACGGGGCAAGGAGAAAACTGAAACACATTGCCTTGAGACATGGACAAAATGGACCGCCTAAGAGGCAGAAGGGTTAATAGAAGGGTTAACGAGAGGCAGTAAAGAAACAGCGTGGGCTTTGAAGTCATTCACAGGCCTGCATTCAAATTATGGTTCTGCTGCCTACTTATGTGATGTTGTGAAAATTATGTAAGCTCTCTAAGCCTTCATTTTCTCAACAGCAACATGAGGCTAGTGCTGTCTCTCTTGAAAGATTATTGTGAAAAATAGAGAAAACAGTATTCGAAAAAAACCTCCTATGATTCTGGTTCATGTTGAATTCTCAATAAATGGCAACAAATATTATGGAGACCTGGTATCTGCAGGTAGCTCCTCATTTTGAGTTGTCTTAAAAAACCAAACAAAACAAATAACAACCAAAAACTCTTTATTTACACTTAACATGTTCATACAAAAAACTAGCAGGCTACCTAAGAACTGTATAGAACAGGTGTGCTCTGTAATAAATGATATCCAGTTATCGTAGGTCCAACTCTTTACTCTCTTCTAGTAAGAAAATATATATATAATACATAAAACTATGTTTTCTTTAGGAAAATGAAGTCAAATGGTAACTTTCTCTGGTATCATTTTGAGTGAGTGAATGATACGCATACTGGAGAGGAAAGTGAGCCTTCCCAACCCTGCTCACGCTGCCTCATTTGCCTGGGCTGCCCAGACATCCACTTTGTCACCTGTTGCAATCTTGCTGCCCCTGTCACATGCTTCAAGACACTCTGCGCTTCCCCTAAGATAACACCCATCTTGCTTTACTGGAATTCTTTTGTCTGTCTTCTTTCTTCAGCTACAAGCTCATTATGAGTAGGGACCAGGGCCTGCCTTCTTCAGCAATGGATCCCCAGCGGCGAGCACACAGACAGCCACAGACTGCACACTCAGCAATCATTTCTCAACTGAATGCCTAAAAGAATGCATCTTCTTTCCAAATATAGCTCAAATCTCATCTCCTCCTTGAAATCTCTAATTCTGCCCTAATTAATATCCCTCTTTCCTTAACAATTCCAAGGCACAACTCAGACAGTTTTAAATCGTTTCTAGCTGCTTTTACTCTTTCGAGGAAGGAGAAAAGAAAGGAGCAATTGAGGAGGAAGGCGAAATCAGTCTTTTAAACTATTAAGATAGATTTAATAATAGACTTAATCCCCACCTGGTTGTAAATATCATCAGATCTTAGCCGACCGATGACCATGCTGATGAAGGTCTCGTTGATAGGCACCCTCTGGAAGTAACTCTCAGGATAGCTGGGTGGTCTTTTGGCTCCTGGTTGGCTGGAATAACCTGTACTTCGAAGCAGCTTACAAATATCATCCATATTCGAATCAGCAGAAGATCGAGCAGCACTGAGCCATGTTCACAATGGGAAATAAAGGGCCAAACAAACCGCATATATGAGAAATGCAAAGTCCAGCAAAGCAGAAGAATTTCAGTATAACTTGACTTTATATAATTTTAGATATGACTGTAGGTCAATTCATATCCCTAAAATTCAAAATTATATTTTCAAAAAGCCTGTTGTAATATACCAAACTGATAAGATGGGTTCCTGTACGTAGGTACAGTTTTATGTGAAGGTCCACCATCCATTTCCCAAAATCCTTGGGGCTGGATTTGTTTCAGAATACAGCATTTTTCAAATATAAGAAAGTAATATGATACATATATCATGTACGATATAATACTCCAGCAGGGTCTTAGATGGCATTCCATGATCAAGATATATTAATATTTCTACAGTAAAATTTATGAACATTCACACAAGTGAGATAAATAAAGACTGTCTATAGCCTCATGTCTGCTCCAGTCAGGTGTTGACTCCAAAAGATTTCAAGTTAGGTCAGGTTTTGCTGCCAACGTAGTTACTCTGTATGCATGTTGTGCATGTGTGTATGTTCATATATTTTCGCCAGAGTTCTTTGGATTTCAAAATTGTGGATAAAGAATGTGAACCTGCACCAATTTCCATAAATTTAAACAATAATTTAAAAAAAAATTCTATCAATTTCAAGTGGGATATACTAACTGGTTTTTCTTGGCAAGATGTACCTTCTACAGAGATTTAAGCAGAACATCTGTGATTTTTCTGGTGGCTTGAAGTAGTAATCCCCCAAAGAGACTCAATCTTAGACTCGAAGATGACCTCCTATCTGATGTAAGAATCTCCTTTACTACTGCTCTGACTTGTAATTGTTCAGTGTCTCTTCAGTAGTGGATCCTCCCATTCTAATGAATTAGCCATTATACCCTAAGGGACAAAGCCGGATTGTCAAAGCTGGGCTTGATTAGCAAATTTTTTTCTTCTTCTTCATGTTGTTTACTGTTTTTGTTTTTCCAGGTACTTTCAGAAATAGAGGCAAGACCATTCATAGCCCATTTTAAAAAACATGGATGGTAAAACAGCTCATGGTCAAACTGACGTGAATGAATTACGCATGCTGGTGGATACTCTCCTCACATCCTGATAAAGCTAAAGGAACAGGCTGGCTGAGCAGCCTAATTTACTGCTGAGAAGGCAGCAGTACCAAGTGTGGCTGAAAATACAACATCCCCAAACAATCCCTCTCTGTTGAGGATCTGCCTCTTTGCCCTATTTATTTTGTCCTAATTTGTAAGTTTGAAAATGCTAATTCTAGCCTGCACATCTTTAGCCCAAGTTCCTGACTCCTGCTTATTGACTGTTTCTTCCCCGAATCTTGACTATTTCTGACATTGACCTTGTATCCAGATTCTGACTCATTTATTTAACAAATTGAAAACTGTACGTTAGGGACTGAAATCACAGTTGGTTAAGGTGGGTCCTGTTTTTTAAGACCCTGCTTCTTGAAGTCATAGCTCTGTAAAGACACATGTAACACATGGTTGGGATGTGTGTTACTGTTTGTTCTGTTTTTGGTTCTACATATACATGGGTAAGAATTCACTTTCAACCTGGCCCTGAATGATAACTTTTCAAAATGTATCAACTTGAAAATGATAACAGAAAACTCATTCATTTCCTTACATCTGCCAAGGAGTAGTATTTGAAAACTTAAAAACAAAATTCATTAGACTTCCAAAATTCCCAAATTTATCTTTCAGGTAAGGAAAATTCACATTCCTTTTAAAAAAAACTGAGGTATCATGATGGACATGATAAGCTATATATCTCTAATAATCTATAATAAATTACTCTATATATACTAGATTATATGACATATAATCTATTATAATGATGATGATATAAAACACAAGATTGTTACATTTCTACATTATGTATTATCCTTAGAAGTGATAAGAATCTTACACTTTTGCATTCTAGATCATATTGCTGCTGTTCACAATAAAAGGAGGATGGAAACCTACACTGTACTTTACCAATGGCAGTGCTTTTGGAGGGTGTAGTCTTAGCCCAGGCATACCTGTATCGATAGTAAGAAACGAGCATTCTCTCTCTGATTTCTCCTTCAATCTTTTGGTCGATGACCAGGAGCATAACTCCATATAAGTACAGTGCTTCACACTATGATGAGAAAAAGACAACAGCCAAGTTCACAGGAGTACACATGCTTATGGAGTGAAGCTGATAATGTGTAAAAGAAGAACTCCGCTCTGGTTCCTCCTAAAAACTTTATATTACAAGGAGAATGCAGGTTCCCCCCAAAGGGTTCTCACCTTCTGTACAGAATGAGCTTTGAAAAGTTTATGCAAAATAAAGTTTAATTTACAATGACTACCTTTCAGTTGGTCTATTTTTCATATTTTGCTTGGGATACCAAAATGGAATCCCAATATTATGAATACATAATAAGTCATTCACTTATTTAACAAACATTTCTTAAGTGATCATGATGTACTAGGTACCAGGCTAGATGTCTGGGATGCAAAAGATAAAGAAGATAGGATTGTTACACTGAGGAAGCTCATAACCTGCACATAATCTTTATTCACTTGTAGCTCTGCTCAAAGTCTACTATGTTCTAAATTCAGACAAAGACCTGCCAGTTAGAAGATAATTATCAGTTTATTTTGCTTCTCCTTAAAGAAGGATACACTGTATGTATTTGTGACTTACAGGAAAAAAAGTAACGCTAAGTTTGACATTCTTGATTTTTAAATTTTAAATGGTCACTACTACTTACTAGAAGTTGTTTTCCATCTTCATTGAGAAGCACCGTTTCTAAGGTTTGCTGAATATAAACACCTTCATTGAGATCATCTAGATATCTAGAAATGAAACCCCAGAGCAAGTTATTCATTGATAATAAAAATGCTAATATCTTTGAAGAAGGACAGTAAAGATTTTTAAAAGATTAGGCAAGATACCAGGCATTCTGGCCTTCAAATAGTTTGTGGCCATTCATGCTCTTAGGAATAGATTTGTGAGCAGGAACTCATAGTGATCAGGGCCACAGATTATTTATGGCCACTCCAAGTAAAAGGAATATTCCATAGTCCTGATTTACGAATTACAGATATCTTGGGAATAATGGCATAAAAACATGGACTAGTTAGTTTAAAAGCTAATGAGTAATGAATTCTTAAGGGCTAGAAGGAAGACAATATTGTCTGGTCAGGGATAAGAGGAAGGCTATGGTTACCAACGCTACAAAAATAAGTTCCTTTTTTTTTTTTTCACTTCTCATATATAAAAAACTAAATTAGGATCAAGATTGAAAGCCAACTGACTTGGTACAAAGCAAGATGATTATAATACTTAACAAGAGCAGGAAATTATATTAAAACTCTAAAATACTTAAGATGACTAGTGCCACAGGAAGGAAAAGACAATTATCCACGGTATAAGCTAGTAAATTTCTTAGTAACTCAGAAAGATACACACGTTTTAGTCCATCCCTTCTCCCTCTCCACTATTTACTATCAAAATAAGCTATGACTAACTTAGTCAATACCTGTTTAAGTCTACAATATATTTATGCACACTTTGAAATGCTAAATAAAATCTGGTCACAATTTCTGTGTTGTTTTCCCGAAACTCTTCATCTAAATCCTGTAGCTCTGGCTTAGCTTCCAGTTTGCTTTCCCATAATTCTGGACCCTAAGAAGAAAAACACATTTATGTGAAACATCAGGAAAAGAGTCACCAACCAATAGAATTATTGGTAACAATTTCAAAATAGTCTTTTAAAAATTTGTTCCTCATAGTTTTGAACTTCAGCAGGTTATTAGCATAGTGGATTTTGGGAAAGGGGAAATTGAAGTATAATTTTCAGCAGCTTATATGAAATCATATTCCCATTTTATAGCTAAATCTACCTGCAAATTTCATACTCTTGGGGCATGGTTTAAATGGAATCTACCAATGGTCTGAGGCTTACAAGTTATTCTGGACTTAAAGAAAACTGTTTATTTTTGAAATATTTGAACACAGGAAATTGTATAAATTTTTTATTATATTCTGTACTTATACCAATAAAAGTTAATGCATCCCAAAAAAAAAAAAATGTGTTCCTATGCCTCAAAAGGGATATCAAAAATTGAAAGCAGAGGAACAGAAAGTAATGAAGATATCAGAAGCATAGATATAAAATCCCTTTGAAAGAAATGGACTTGAATTGCAACCACAATTGACATGCTTTTAAGTGTGGGGTACTTCAATGTGAAATACATTATACCAAAGTTATCTTTTTAAAATTTGATTATATTGTGTTAGGGTTTCCACACAGTATGTTTAAATTATTTTAAAGTTAGCTGATACTAAATTTGGTTGAAAAACTTTTCTTTTTAACTCCTCCTCCATAATTACTTAATCTCTCAGAGTCTCCTGGTTTCCAAAGAAAGCATGCTTTTGTAGAAAAGACTGGTAAGAAAAGCTGTTGAGGAAGATTACCTTAAAATAGCTGAAATCAAATATGATATCTCCATATTTCTGTTGATCAGCTCGGTCTTTTAACCTGAATACAGCAGGAATAAACTCAGAGAGCCTCAGAAGTTCAGCAATGATGGCATTGCCACAGGAAACAATCCTTAGGATTGCTTGGCCACAGAGGTTATTCTCAGCCAAAAAGTCCAACATTGTGAGGATAATCAACTACTCTGTGCCTGGCCACAGGGAAATGTGTAACTGGCTTCAGAGCTGGGGTCTGTAAATCATCAGATGAAACCAGGTCTGCAGAAACACTGGCCGCTCCATTAAAGGACCTGTATCCAAAAAAAAAAAAGTATGAAAATCTCCATTTTTTAAGGAACCGTGTGAAACACACACACAATATTTTTCTTCCAAACTCACTGAAAAAAAATTATAACACATGAGTTCTGATATGGAGGGAGGCATTTATTTTCCACCCTTCATGTTTTCCTTGTAGAGGGACTTTGCTAAATTGCTACTTTTGGCCTCTTTCTCAACGCTTTATTCACTTCTCTCCATGAGAAAAGACTTGATGTAGCTGATCCCTGAGCTTGGGAGAAGGTTCCAAGGTGCCCTAAATTGGGAACAGATTATTAAATTTTCCTTATAGGAATTGTACCACTTCTTTTACCTTTGGGAAAAGATAACTATGTCCTAAAATCTACTAGAATTAGATGAGGGAACAACCTTTAAAAATGTTTTTTTCAGGGAATTCGCTGGCAGTCCAGTGGTTAGGACTCCATGCTCTTACTGCTGAGGGCCTGGGTTCAATCCCTGGTTGGGAAACTAGATCCCACAAGCTGCGTGGCACAGCCAAAAAAAAAAGAAAAAAAAGTTTTTTTCATATGTCAAGTATGGGAGGTCCTGTTATTGAGACTAATATATGCCTGAGAAATGTGACAGGGTGACTCTAAAAGTAAGGACAACTATTTCATACTAAGCAGTGGAGAAGTTCTGATTAGGAATGTATCTTCAAATGATACCATCAAAACATCTGACAGTAAGTTTTATGCTTAACAAAATTGAGAGTAAAACTGCAGAAACTCTGTACTCAATGGACAAACCAAGAAAGAGTCAAAAGCTGACTTCATCAAATCGTGATTTTGATAATACAGTGTTTTGTACTCCACAGTTGTCTTTCATAGTATGATCTTTAAATGGGTAATTTTTGCAAAAAATTTCCAAGGCATCATTCATTTTTCCAAAGGGCTCTCCCAATTCTTTTTCACCTTATTATCTTTTGAAGTGTTAATTGTGTCATCATCTTTGTTGCACTTCTCTCCTCTAATTGTTAATTTAGCTAGGTCATCATTTGTGAAATTCATGGAAGCCTGAATTATTTTTCAACATCACAAAGGCCTGTGACTTCCCAACATTTGCACTTTCACTTGGCATTGGGATCCTGCTCTATCAACATGATGTCAACAATTAAGAAAACTGACCAAGGGACTTCCCTGGCAGTCCCGTGGTTAAGACTCCGTGCTCCCAGGGCAGGGGGCACAGGTTCGATCCCTGCTTGGGGAACTAAGAGCCCCACGTGCTGCATGGCCTGGCCAAAAAAAAAAAGGAAGACTGACCAAAAAGTAAGAAAAGTAAGAATTTACTGACCAAATAGACAGTTTTGGACAAGGATATCTGAATGAGGACTAATGTTACAAGTGGTCAGTTTATTAAGATGTTTACATCAATGCCAACTTTTATTTTCATACATGGTCTAAGTTCAGAGACTCAAATAATGAAGCCCTCATTGTACATGAAACCAGAATGTGGAAAGACTTTTGACTTCCTCTGTAGCCACAGCAAAACATTCCTCAATGCCTGTCACACATTTTTAAAGTTCACCCACATGATGAGCTACCTACTGTAGTTATCTATTACCTGGAAGCTTTGTATAACCCTTAAGGGTTTCTTTTTTCCTTTTGGAAGTTTCTATCATTGATTCAAAATTTAGAAATGTCTTAATTTACTGGGATGTTGTGGCAGTAACTGTTGGCTCCTCAACAGTACTTCCCACTCACCTTCTCCTTTCTTATTCTAGAGAACAAAACAGTCAGATCCTCGCTTTCCCTCCCTTGAAGCCAGGTTAGACATGTGACTCACTTTTGACAGATGAGATAGAAGTCTATGGTAGAACTTTTAGGAAATATTTTTTTTTCTCCAGCTACAAGGAGAGAGGCACATCAAGAGAAATTTCTCTTGTTGCTCTGGCTATCCCCCTTCTTCTTGCCTTTGAGTATGGTCCAATGAATATTCGATGCCTGAAGCTGCAGTAGCCACCTTGAGACCATGCGGCAACAGGTCTAAGAGAAAAAACGCCAAGAACCTGCAGACTGTGGTGCGGAAGGAATCTAAATTCTTATTGATGTTACTGATTCCTTGATTCAACTGTGGCACTACCTACCTCTGTAATCCTTGTTAAATGGACTGCTTTTATGGTTTACCTAATGTTAATTGGGTTCTGGATTATATACAGGTGAAAGCATTTCCAATGATACAGATTCACTTATTCAGCAAATATCTACCCAGTGCCTACTATGTGCCAAGCACTGTTTTAGGACCTGAGGCTACCGTAGTGAACATAACTAAGTTCTTGCTCTCATGAAGCCTACATACTATCGGGAGTGGGAAAGAGATAAACAAATAAACATATCACATATCAGGCTTTGATAACGCTGTAAAGAAAAGCATGACAAAGGGATGGAGCGTGTGTTATTTTACATACAGGAGTTTGTAAAAGCCTCTCTGGTAAGATGATATTTGAACAGAGACCAGAAGCAAGTGAGGGACCAAGCAGTAAGGGTATCTATAGCCTCTAAGATGGTCCCCAATGACCTCCACCTTCCTATTCATTCCCTGAGTGCGACTTACTGTCTCCCATCTAAAGAAGGGAATACGGTAGATGTGAAAGATACCATTTCTGAAATGAGATTGCAAAAAAGACTTTGACTTCTGGCTTGGGAGCCCTTTCCAGCATGTGTGTCTTCGGAGAAGCAAGTTGTCAGGTTGTGAGACAGCCCTGTGAGGAGCCCTTGGGACGATGGAGAAGTCTGCCAACCACCACTTGAGTGAGCTGGAAAATGGATCCCCCCAACCCCAGTTTGTGTTCACAGCACAGCAACCTCCCAAGAGCCTCTGAGCCAAAGGCACCCAGCTAAGCCACATAGCTGATTCCTGACCACAAACGTTAATAAGACAATAAATGCTTATTGTTTTATAGCCACTAGGTTTGAGGGTAATTTGTTAGTTTACCGATAGTGAGCTAAGAGAAGGGCATTCCAGGAAGGGGTTACAAGTAAGTACTAAGGGACAGAAGCAGAGGTAGGGGAGGTGGAGTTGGGTCCCATAGCAGAGAGTACTGAGAAGCCACTACAGTTGTCCAGAACTCTCTCTCATGAGGGTTGTGTATAATACACATTAAGGCATAAATTAGTAACAAGTCTGTTCAGTTTTCTCTGTGATGCTTGCTTGTTAAGCCACGTTGATCTCTAACAGGCTGAATTTCAGATAATTTCATTCCATTTTTCCCACTGAAACGGCCTGCCTTGGAAAATAAGACAAGTGAGAAAATAAAGGAAAATGAGAACAAAAGTCACCTGAAGTCCTCTGAAGACCACTAAACTAACCCAGGTCTCAGCAGGATGAAACTTTAGACTCAATTCAGAGGAGGGCAGGCTATGATGAACAGGTCTAACTGCTACCATTTGGATACCAAGATAGGACAGACAATGTGGCCAAAGAGAAAACAGCTTAAAGCAAGGCAACATGACCTGCCTTCTTTCCCAACAAACAGACAGACAGATATACTCGGCGCCTGCGCGCACATGGTCAGGGAGGCTTAGGCCTGGGATAATGACTTAAGTCAAAATTCTTGTGTGTCCAAGTCTTATTTTAATCTTTTTTACCTAAGAGTTACACTGTAGGCAACTTTCAAAATATTATTTGGCTAAAGTCTTTGGTAAATAGCCTCATTGTTGGCTGAAAAAAGTCCTAAAGAACAGAATCTAAGAAACATAATTAAAGATGCCTTATCATGTTGCAGTGAACTCAGAGGTAGGTGGCTTTATAGAAGATGTTAAGACTTAGTTGAGATCAAAAAAAAAAAAATCACTCTAGAATGAGATGCAAATAAACATGGTAGAAGAAGCTATATTAAATCTTCCTTTTTTTTTTTTTTTTAATTGGGGTATAGTTGCTTTACAATGCTGTGTTAGTTTCTGCTGTTCAGAGAAGTGACTCAGTTATATGTATACATATATCCCCTATTCCCTCTTTTTTGGATTTCCTTCCCATTTAGGTCACCACAGAGCACTGAGTAGAGTTCCCTGTACTATACAGCAGGTTCTCATTAGTTATCTATGTTACACATATTAGTGTATATATGTCAATCCTAATCTCCCAGTTCATCTCTCCCCCGCCCTCAACAAATCTTCCTTTTAGAGGTTCTCCTGGTGCTAGGGATGAAGACAACTCATAAAGACCAGCTTTCTCAGTATAGCCTCTCTTACTATTTGACATGAAATGAAACCAGAGATCCCACTCAATTTCCTAATTTTGTTTTTACAAGGCACCCAGAAAAGTGGTTGTAACTTCATTTTCAAGAATTTGGTACGGAATTATGATTTTTAGTTTGGAAAGTAATCCTAGACAAAAGACAACATGCTTTCAAGAATAAAGCATGGCAACATCATACCAATTACCCAATGAGTACAGAACTGAATTCTGAAAATTAAATTGCCCTGGGAAGAACCACTCTTTATCCCACTCAGAGGACAAAAGAAGACTGATCTATTTTAATCCTTTTATAAAACCTCAGTTCCATAAAGAAGGAAGCACTGGTCTCCACCAATCCGTTATCAGGAACAAACTACAGCGGTTGTTGATCAAAAGTGACCGGCATATCTCTTCCAGAAAAGTTCTAAAATGAGCCTAATCACTCTAGCCTGAGAATCCCGAAAAAGAAAGAAGAAAAACCGGAAGGTGTTCCTTGTTGTGGGCAAAGGCAGTAAAGCCTCTCCCTCCCCCTTCTCCCAGCCATCACCTAGGCTGGAGGAAGCTCCACGCACTTGGAATCAATCAGGAGACCCGGTTCCATTACCGGCTCTGTGTTTTTTTGTTTTTTAGCTGTACGACCACAGACAAATTAGGACCCTCGAAACTATTTTTTGAAATCCAAAGGACTTTGGCATGTCATAGGTGAGGGAATTAAGGTGCAGAGAGGAGCAATGACTTGCCCAAACTCACAGCCCGTGGTAGAACTGGAATTCAAACCCGGGTCCGTCAAACCGTAAAAGCTTCCACCAACCACTCAGGTTTCTGGAGAGCAAATGGAGAAATCACGACGTCCACAGAGCATTGCTCCCGGAAACTTGGAAGGATCAGATGCGGACTAAGCAGCTGAACATCACTTCCTAAAGCGCCAAAGAGGCGTGGAAAATTGTTTCCACCTGAGTGGAGATGTAGAGCCTGGACTGCAGCAGCAGCTGCAGGAAAACCCTCAATCCTCCACGCCAGGCTCCCCCATCCAGACCCCACCCCATGCCGCAGAAGCGCCCACCACGGCCAGCGCGGCCCAGCCCCGGGGCGGGGGAGGGGACGGGGGACGTGAAGGAGGGGGCGCGCGCACACCGCCCCTACTCACCTGTCACCCGGGCCGCGCCAGGGCGCACGCGCAGGGCCGGCGGTCGCGCGCGGAGTCAGCACCCCGGCCCCCACCCCTCCGTCTCCGCAGGGGTCCTCTTCTACCCCAGCCCTTATCCAGAGCCGGCCGGACCCCGGCTTCCGCCCCGAACTCCCTCGGCCGTCACATGACAAAGGGGCGGCGAGCGGGGCGGGGCGTCACGTGACCATTCGCCGGCGACGACTGATGACGCCTGAGCCCGCGCTCGCCGTTTCAGCGACAGGGTTAGTGAGTTAAGGAAGTAGTTGGGGGTCCTGGTGTGGGAAGTCCGGGCGCAGCCAGACAGAGCTACATCGGGCAGCCAGGTAAGGCAAGAGCGGGACGTGGCGATGGGGAGGGTGATGGGGGGGTGTTGCCTCCCTCTCGGGCTCTCCGCCGGTGCCCCGAGCTACGGTCTGTGGACCTGTGTTATGGTCCTGGTTCTTTTCACGCCACAGCAATGAGGCTGGGGCGGTTTACCTCCCTCTCCAAGACGCCATCTCTCCATCCTTGGGCTCTGTGTGTGTGGGGCAAAGATCACGAATTCTTTTTTTATTTTTTATTGAAATACAGTTGATTTACAATGTGTTAATTTCAGGTGTACAGCAAAGTGATTCAGGTAAATATATATGTATAATTATATATAGAGAGAGAGAGTGATTCAGGTAAATGTGTATATATATATTCCTTTTCAGATTCTTTTCCTTTATAGGTTATTAAGATATTGAATATAGTTTCCCGTGCTATACAGTAGGACCTTGTTTTGTCTGTTTTATATATAGTAGTGTGAGATCACGAATTCTTGATCTAAATAAATCTGGTTTGAGCCGGCTTTCAAAGCAGGGCCTTGGGCAGATCGTTTAAATAAACTCTCTGGGCGCCAGTTTCCTTTTCTCTCCTAGAAATGGTTGTGAGGATTAAGGATAATGAGAACGAAGTGTAGGGGCACCAGTTTATGGCGTGCTATAGGGAACCTAGAAATGGTGGTTTCTGTTATTGATGTAACCTTCCCAAATCTTTATTGGTCACCTATTTCGTGTGAGGAGCTGTCTTATGTTATGTGGAATCTGTCAGAATTCTAGTTTAAGTTGCTCCCAGGGTGAAAGAGTGGCAGATATGGGAGCAAGTAGTTATGATGGTTTTTAAAATAGAACGAGGGGGGGGGAGAGGGAGAGAGAGAAAGAGGGGGATAGTGGTAGCATGAAGGAGAGAACAAGCAACTGAGAGGGCTTCATAAAGATGTAACCTTGCGTATTGAAAAAGAAGATACAGCTATGGCTGAACTTGTATAGGGCCCTGTGGATTTAAAGGAGGTCAGCACAGTATCTAAATTATTTGCTCTATGCTTACCACTTGTTGTACAGAAGGATGAGAGGAGTATTTTTATTTTTACATTAGCTAATAATTGGCCTCACCTACAGAGAATCTTACAGACCTGCTCTGGTCTGAATGTTTGTGTCCTCCTCCTACCCCCACCCCCCAATTCATATGTTGAATTCCTAAAGCCAGTGTGATGGTATTAAGAGGTAGAGCCTTTGGGAAGAGCTTAGGTCACGAGGATGGAGCCCTCCTAGTAGGCTTAATACCTTTATAAAAGAGGCTCCAGAGAGCTCCCTTGCCCCTTCTACCATGTGAAGACACAGAACTAGAAGGCCCTGGCCATGGATCACCGGAAGAGGGCCTTCACCAGAATGCGACTATGCTGGTGCCTTGACCTTGGACTTCCCAACCTCCAGAACTGTGAGAAATGTTTCTGTTGTTTATATGTTATTGTGTCTGGTATTTTGTTACAGCGGCACCAACAGACAAAGACAAGGCCTGTTAGGGAAGGCAACATAACATGCTAGGGAAAAGCTCAGGAAGTGCATAACCTTGTTTTAAACTTTCTTTGAGACCGTAGGTACAGAGAACAAAACAGTCACAGTTCCCTGGGGAAGGCTCCAAAGGGGGTTAGTTTAAACCAGTGTTTCTCAACCACTGCACTGTTGACATTTGGTGCCAAATAATTCTTTGCTGTGGGGGGCTGTCCTGTGAATTATGTACTTAGCTGTACTTAGTGGGAGAAATAGGGAGAAGTGCGTTTAGTCCATCTTTTGCCTCCAGCCATTCTCTTTGCTTCTCAATCTGAATCGTTCCTCTTGATAGTGCAGAATTAACAGACAGACGTTTTCCCCACCTCTCTGCAAGTGTAAAGTTTCATTGGAGTGATGTGAATTTTGCATTCATATAATAAGGATGGCTACCATGCAGTAGACACTTTCCATTTATCCTGGATTATATTAATCCTTATATACGTTGTGTCTTAGTCAGCTTAGGCTGCTATTAAAAAAATACCATAGACTGGTGGCTTAAGCAACAGAAATTTATTTCTCACAGATTTGGAGACTGGAAGTTGGGGACCATGGTGCTGGTATGGTTGGATGCTGGTGAGGGCTCTCTTCCTGGTTCGTAGACAGCCACCTTACTGTATCTTTACATGGTGGACAGAGAGAGCAAACCCTGGTGTCTCTTCCTCTTCTAATGATACTAATCCCATCATGAGGGCTCCCCCCTCACTTAAACTTAATCAACTCCCAAAGGCTCCATCTCTATATATCATCACATTGGGAGTTAAGGTAAACATAAATTTGGGGGGGACAAAGTTACCTCAGTGTTCTCCATACTTGAATTATTTGGGGTGCTTCATAAAAATATAGTTTCCTCGGTGTCCACTAGAGACTGATTCAATAGGTCTGAGATAGTATCCATTAATAACTGTATTTTTAGTAAGTATTTCAACTGATTCTTCAGATCAGACAAGTTTGAGAAAACTACAAAATTTAATTTAGGGGACTTCCCTGGTGGCGCAGTGATTAAGAATCAGCCTGCCAATGCAGAGGACGCGGGTTCGAGCCCTGGTCCGGGAAGATCCCACATGCCGCGGAGCAACTAAGCCCCTCCTCCACAACTACTGAGCCCGTGTGCCACAACTACTGAGCCTGTGCTCTAGAGCCCGTGCTCCGCAACAAGAGAAGCCACCGCAATGAGAAGCCCGCGCACCACAACGAAGAGTAGCCCCCACTCACCGCAACTAGGGAAAGCCTGCGCACAGTGATGAAGACCCAACGCAGCCAAAAATAAATAAATAATAAATAAATAAATAAATTTATTTTAAAAAATTTAATTTATTCTTACAATAATGCTGTGAGATAGATGTGATTATCTCCTTTTTACACGGGAGCAAACTGAAGATAGAGAAGTTAAGCAACTCAACCAGAGTGATGCAGTTTTAAGTGGGGTGGACAAGGTGGAATTTCCAGGCATTCGTGTCCAAGGTCCGTTCACTTATGCGCTATTCTGTATTGCTGCTCACAGTATTGTATGAGTAACTTGATGGTAATGTTTGCTCTCATTTTAAAAGATTATATGCCAGACATTATTCTGAGTGTTTTGTTATACATATGAACTCATTCAGTCCTCCCAGTAATCCTTGAAGTCGGCACTGGATCATGCCCATGTTGCAGAAAGGAAAAGTGAAGCATTGAGAGGTTAAATAACTTGCCTAAAGTTATTCAGCTACTTAATTGGCAAAATCAGGCTTCGAACTCATGTAGTCTGGCTCCAGAGGCTACAGTGTTTAACCCCTACTAGAGTTTTCAGTCATTAACCCCTACTAGTATCACCTCCATATTCTACTCTATAACGTAACTAATGTTTGTTTTTAATATAAACGTGTTTCATGTTATCTTTAAGTAAAATTAATATTCCAGGAAGATATATCATGTTCATACTGTGGCTTTACTCCGTCTGGCTTACCCCCTGGTGTGTGTGTATGTGTGTGTGTGTGTATACACTTTGAAAATTGTGTTTCCAGAACAGTGCTATCCAATGCAGTAGCCATTAGGCACATGTGGCTATTTAAAATTTGTTTTTTTTTTTTTTTTTTTTAATTTCTCTTTCTTTTTAATTGAAGTATAGTTGCTTTACAGTGTTTCAGGTGTACAGCAATAAAATTTGTTTTGATTTTGCATTATTTTAATATAGCAAAGCATTGACAAGAATAATAAATAGGCAACTTATTTGATAAATTTGGTTTTATAAAAATATTTGTTGAACAGAGTTGCTTGAAAAGAGGCAAAAAGACAGTATGTAAAAATATTAGTGATGAAATATTTACATATATCTATTTCAAAAATTAGAATAGAAAATATTCTCCATCTAGAACCATTACTTCTGAGATTACCAGGTTCCCTGGCACCTGTAGTGTTTCACAATTAAAAAAAAATCATGGTCTTCAGAGAAGGGTCATTTGAAGGTGTCAACAGTTTCACATTCATAAGCATGACATGCAATTTTGAAGAGAATCGCAGGAAATTCTATGAAAAATTAAAATAATAAGACCACATTGAGATAATATATCTTCAGAAAAATACTGGTGTCATAGTATTAAAGACAGATATGGCTAATAAACTCATTAATGAATGTAAATATGTACCAAGAATAACAGTTTCTTTTTTTTTTTTAAGTTTTGGTAATCAATATAAAAAGATTTCTAAATCTGTTTTAATGCATGTAGATATATGTTACTATTATTTTTTAAAAGTGTAGTTGACTTCCAATATGGCTATTTAAATTTAAATTGATTAAAATTAAATAAAATTTAAAACTCAATTCCTCACGCTAATCACATCAATAGTCATGCTATTATGACTCTCAGTAATCACTGCTAATCAATAGTCACACGTGCCTAATAGCTTCTGTATTGGACAATGCAGATTATAGAACATTTTTGTCATGGCAGAAAGTTCTATTAGACAGTGCTGCTCTAGACAATTTAGACTTACACTAGAATCAAGATTGACTAGAAAACTGAATACTTGAATCATATCGTTTGATCTTTGCAGGATTGTGTTTTTTGAGTAACAGTTGGTGTTATAATAGGTATACCCCCAAATCTAAATGGCTTTGCACAATTGAAGTTTTTTATTTCTTTCATGCATGGAGCCTGATTGGTGGGCAGTTTTCCTCCAAGCAGTGAAGTAGGAACCTAGGCTCCTTCCATTTGGTGGTTCTCTATCTTCAGTATGTGGCTTCTAAGGTCATTGCTTGCCTGTTTCAAGCTGACAAATGGGAAAGAGTGTGGAGATAGAGTGCCTTTTTCATGGACGGGGCCTGGAAATGGCTTCTGTTTCACTGCCTTGAATTCAATCATACTGCCACACCTAACTGCAAGGAAGGCTGCAAACTGTGGTCTAGCTGTACAAGCAGGTTGAAGAGGAAATGGGTTTGGTGGGCACTGAGCTGGAATCTGCCACAAGTGTCCTGTCCTTAGCTTACCGTGAGACATAATCTAAGAAACAGTCCTCAGAAGCTTACTATTGCTGTATCATAAGAATATTATTAAGGACATTTTTCAGTATGACTCTTATTATCTCATACGTGATGATCCATGCTGCCTTGATTGCCATGGAAAGCCTTATTTTTCTTGAGTTCTTGGCGTACTTTATGGAGAAAGAGAATTCTGTAATTTTCACTTTTTGTTTTGCTTGTCAGGAAATCTCATAGCCAAATTTGTATTTACAAATATAGTGCTGTGTAGAATCATAAAGAATCCTAAAGCTTATATGATTACATTCTAAATTTTCTTATGTACTTGGTTTTCCCTTTAATCTGTTTTTTGATCCTGATTTTTATGAATTTACATATTTTCCATCTTATTGCATTTGTTTGTGTTTATATTGTGTTAACCATCCCAACTTGTTTGGTGTAATAAAGTGAGATTGTAAATAAATACTGTCTTTTACCAAAACACACATATTCAAAACACCATTATTGTTGTTTTTTTTTAAATTTTTTTTAATTGGGGTATAGTTGTTTTACAATGTCATGATAGTTTCTACTGTACAGTGAAGTAGAGTTCCCTGTGCTATACAGCAGGTTCTCATTAGTTATCTACTTTATACATATTAGTGTATATATGTCAATCCCAATCTCCCAGTTCATCCCACCCCCCACCCCTTGTCATTATTGGTTTTTCATTCATATACACGGTCATGTCTTCTCTCTCTCAGTGTGAAATTTTAACACCACAGAAACTCCCAGAAGATAACATAATGAGAACCCTTGTTCCATCATCTGGATTTTAACATCTGTAACATTTTGCCATATTTGCTTCAGGTCTTGATTTTTAAGATCATTTAAAGAAAAAAAACAGATAAAGTTAAAGTCCCCAGGTCTACCTGGACCTTTATTCTTCATTAAGACCGTCTATGCTATGTTCCAAAAAATACTTACTGAATATTTGTTAATTGAATGATTTGAATTGATGATGAGTTGTATTGTGGATGTCTGTAGTAGACTAACACCTCAAAAATAGAAATTAACATCTTAAGCATCTTCTCTCTTCCCTTTTTATACCCTGTGTCGTTTTTAATGAATCTAATGATTGACAGGCCTATTTGTTGAATGAATGGATGAATTTAATGAAAAGGGACCAATAATTGAGAAACTACTGTAGTAATCCAGTTGTGAGGTAACCATGGTGGCCGTGGAGAGGATTGGAAGGGCCACAGATACTTGACAGCTCAGAGACAGTTAAGCAATCTGTCCATGGTCACTCAGCAGTACAGTGGCAGAACCTGAATTCACGCTGTATCAGCATGATTCTGAGAAAATACCTTTTTTGCTACCATACAGCCTTTCCTCTAAGCCTGTGTAAATTCTCTCCACTTTTCTGTATGGTTTCAGTGGACTGAATTTCAGGTGGTTTGTGAATTAAGCAAAGATGTCTTTTTGTAGGGAGCTTTACGTAAGTAGTCTAAAGCTTAAAGAGTTGGTGGTTGAAGATACAGATTAGGGAGTGTTTTAATATGAAGATAATAATTGAAACTGTTACAGTGGGTGAGCTACCAGAAGATAAGAATTTACAGACAAATTCTGTTTTTTTCTGAAACAATCTGGGATCTCACCAAGTCTAGAAATCTTAGAACCCAGAGGAACTGTCAGAAATAAAAGTTTTCAGAATTCAATACGTATATGTGTCAGGTTAAAAATTACAGGTTTTCAAAATTCTCCCTTATTAAACTATTTTATTGCTACTATTTTCATTTTTTGGAAGAATGCTTTATATAAGCAGTGTACTTTTTCTGACACACTTATGTAGGAACTGTGCTGTTGTTGAATTCTTTAGAGAATCAGGGAATCTTTTGGAAGACGGTGTTCCCCCTCCTTTATATATTGAAGTACATCTTCTTTATATATTGAAATGCATCTATTGTGTTTGGTGGCCCAGATGATGGGACAATGCTTTGATATCCTTTCAAGTGATATAGAATGTAGATAATTGTGTAGCACTTGTGGGATATTGGATACATTCATATAGATGTTTATAGTGGTTCTGTTTTCCTATGCAGTTATTATTCTTATTCATAAATTTTGTTTCATTGTGTTTGAAAACTTAGGTAATAATTTCAAGATGCCAGGGCGTTCCACTTCAAGTTCAGGTTCAACTGGTTTTATATCCTTCAGTGGTGTAGAATCTGCACTCTCCTCCTTGAAAAACTTCCAGTCCTGCATCAGCTCTGGAATGGACACAGCTTCTAGTGTTGCTTTGGATCTTGTGGAAACTCAGAGTAAGTAATAATTAAAACTTATTTCTTTTGTGTCTATTTTGACGTAACCCTGAGTGGTGGCATTGCTCTAGGGATGCAAGATACTGCCCACCTTTTGGGTAACCTTGGGACAATCATTTAATCCCTCTGGGCATCTGTTTTCTCATCTTGTTTTACATACCACATAGTGATGTACTGCGGATGAGATGAGATTGACTCATTCATATGTGTTCAAACCCCCATGAGCCACTAGAGACTGCACTAGAAATTTATGGGCTGAAACATGAAGGTATCTGACCTCAAGGAACATACAATCAAAAGTATGTGACATTTGTGGGACTTCCCTGGTGGTGCAGTGGTTAAGAATTCACCTGCCGATGCGGGAGACATGGGTTCGATCCCTGGTCTGTGAAGATCCCACATGCTGCGGAGCAACTAAGCCCGTGCTTCACAACTACTGAGCCTGCGCTCTAGAGCCTGCGAGCCACAACTACTGAGCCCACACACCACAACTGCTGAAGCCTGAGTGCCTAGAGCCCGTGCTCCGCAACAAGAGAAGCCACCGCAATGAGAAGCCCACGCACTGCAACGAAGAGTAGCCCCTGCTCGCCGCAACTAGAGAAAGCCTATGTCCAGCAACAAAGACCCAACACAGTCAAAAAAAAAAAGTATGTGACATTTGTGAACTGTACAGTATACAGCATTATGATACTTATTTTCCAGTAATTTAACTATATTTTGTTCATGCTTAATTACTCAATAGACAGACTAAGCTGATGCTAGGGGTACTGGTAAAGGAAGGCCTCTACAAAAAATGAGAAAAGTTCAGTTTTGCTGAACTTGACCACAAGTTTTTGATGAGAAGATCTAGAAAGATGTTATTTGCTTTGTTTGGATTAAATTTGTTTTTATTTTATATTATATATGGAAGCAGGGGAGCACCATAATCTTTTTGTTTTCCTTTTAATATCACTGTTTTTCAGCAATTTGATTGTGATGTGCCTTGGTGAGATTTTCTTTGTTTATTCTGTCCGGTGTTCTTTGAGCTTTATGGATTTGTAGGCTTACAGTTTTGATCAAATTTGGAAAAAAAATTCTGCTGCTATTTCTCTCCCCTGTCTTCTCCTTCTGGAGCTCCAGTTACATGTACGTTAGGCTGCTTGGTAATGTCTCATAAGTCCCTGAGGCTCTGGTGATTTTTTTCAAGTCTTTTTTTCTCTCTGACTTTAGTATGAATAGTTTCTTTTGCTGTGTCTTCAAGTTCATTAGTCCTGTCTTCTCAAGTGTCTAATTGACTAAATCTATCCAGGGAATTTTTAATTTCAGAGACTGTATTTTTCAGCTTTAGAAGACATGAAAAAGAATTAAATGGAATCTTATTTCTCTCTTCATTATGCTCACGTTTTCCTCTGTATGCTTGATCACATGGAGCATATTTATGATAGCTGTTTTAATATCCTTGTCTGCTAATTCTGTCATCTCTGTCTGTTGCCACTTGTGTGTATTATGTTGTTGAGTTTTTGGATTTTGTCATCTTCCTTTAAAGTGTATTGACCTTTGTTTTGGTTGGCAGCTAAGTAATTTGTGGATTAGGCTGATCCATCCCAGGCTTGTTGTTAAACTTCGTTAGGGCAGGTCTAGTGTAGCTTTACTTTCGGGCTAATTTAGCCTTGTCACAAAGCTTGGTCTTTCTGGAGTCTCTGTTGATTGCCCAGAGAGTTCAATGAAAAAGCTCTACTCTGCTGGATGGAATTTGAATGTCTTCCAGTCCTGCGTGAATTCTGGGAATGGTTCACTTCACAGCTCCCAGCAATTGTTCCTCTTCAGCTTAGGATTCAGCATCAGACTCAAGGGGATCTGTGTGTAGATTCCTCAAGGGCTTTCTCTGCATGCCCCTCCCAGTGCTCTGTCTTGCAAAATGCCTGCTGCTCATCCTCCCTGAACTCCAGTCGCTGTCTTCTCAGTCCTTTAAGACTGCTGTGCTCCGCTTGGATTCCTCCTCCCTTGTGCAGGGAAGAGGGCAATTGGAGGACTTACCTCGCTTGCTTTCCTTTTCGCAGGCATCCTAATTCTGCTCTGCCTATTGTCCCACTGCCTGAAAGCAGTTGCTTCATATATTTTGTCCCGCCTTATAGTCACTCATGGCAGGAAGGTCAGTTCCATACTAGATATTCATTCACAGCTGGCAGCAGAAGTCACCCATCATCTTTAGTGGGTGGGCTCTAAAGGTCTTACCTCTGTCCAGCCTGATTTGTAGTCTCCTTTTGATGGTGATGGATATTTGGCTTTGGTAGGTAGGCCTGGGTGAACTCATAATAAGATCTTAAATCATAAGAGAGAAGAGCTGGTACATAACCTCCTGGAGGATTGTAGTCAGTTTTTTTCAGGATTTGCTTTGAAGGCTTCTTAGTATTTTTGATACAGAGTTCATTTATGTTTGTTTTTATTTTTTTTTTAAAAATAAGAAGTACATTTTGATGCAAAATGCAACATCTGTTTCATTTAAAAAGAAATATAAGCATCGTTTTTTGAAAGATTCATGCTCTAAAGCAGGGATTGGCAAAGTTTTTCCATAAGGGGTCAGATAGCAAATGTTTTCAGTTTTGTGAGCCATGTGGTCTCTGTTGCAACTCCTCTGTTGCAGGTCTGACAATTATTATAAAAATAGTTTTGACCCTGTGGACCTTGTGGAAGGGTCTTGGGGACCACATCCTGAGAACTGCTGCTTATGAACCTGAATTGGAGTGCTTATGAGCAGGACTTTGGTGACAGGAGAAACTCCCTACAGAGAGGATGCCTAGGATGACCCCCACTGGAGTAATAGAGCAAGAGCTTGTTAGGAGAGCAGTTTTCACGTGACGCCCGACTGAGGTGCCGTCTGAGGACCCAGAGAGTAGAAAAACACCGGGTATTTAAGTAAATTTGAAAGTAACTCAGCCTCTAACAGTAGATGAAAGACTTTTAGGAGACAGAGCCAATATTGCTACTTAATTGCAGGACTTGGAATCAGCCTGATATGGGCTCTAGTCCCAGTTCCAGCTTTAGTTCTATAACTTGCTCAAAGATAGGTAATTTCTTTGAACTGCTAATTTTTTATCTGTGAAATAGAGATAAAAATGCCCATTTTATAAGGTTGTTGGAGTTAAATAAGATAGTATATGCAAAGTGCTCTTAGTGTAGTGTTTATTCAATAACTATCAAAAAGTATAGCCAGCAATTAGAAATTTAAGGGTCAGAGCTTAGAAGAAGGGCCTGTGATGTGAAGAGGGGAGCAAAGGTGGATGAGTTTGTAGTCTATTTAAGGCTTTTGGTTTGCATGCTGCTAAATCAGTAATTCATGTTAGCCAAAACTACAGTGATTAATAAAGGTTTCTTCCTTCAGGTTGTTTACAGTTTAGCTGGGAAGCAAGACATAAACATGCTATTCGAACATTAAGTGAACACTGAGGGCCTAAACATTGAACATTAAGGTCCTGAAAGAAGTTAGGACTTTATTATTGGATGGTTTAAAGTAGAGGAGGAATGTGGCAAGATCCAGGTCTAGAAAGATAACCTCATGGCAATACTGAGGATGCTATGGAGGATGGAGATACCTCAAGTAGCTAATGAAGTTATTTCAGTAGCTCAGGTGGAAAAAGTAAGTTCAACTAAGATATTATAGTTGAGGTGAAGAGGATTCGATTTGTGTGCTTTGTATCTTATATTATGCCCCTACATTGTGATATAGGCAGGATAGTGTAATGTAAGAGTGCAGAGCTTTGTGTACAGAATGCCTGGGTTCTTGTCGAAGCTCCATCACTTATTATTTTTGTGTCCTTGGACAAGTTTTGCAACCTCTGTTTTAGATTTCTGATTTGTAAATGGCATTATTGTGGGGATTAAATGAGATAATACAAATTACATAGAGCAGTCATTAACACTTAATAAGTGCTCAGTAAGTGTTAGCTATCATTTAGTCATTTGGTTTGCATTTGAGTTGACTATTTTCTTGGGCAATAGTCCATGGACTGGGAGAAATTAAAGTGCAGAAGAGCAAGTGGGAAAGTCCATGAACTATCTTCAGAGCAGAAATATTCCCTTTTCTTCTTAGCCTTATAAGATTAGACACACTTTCTGTTGACCTTTTGGGTTGCCCAGTTTCATCACAAATTAGAATGAATTTTGACAACATAGGTGGTAACAATCACTTAGGGATCATTTTCTCACTTTGCACTGCAATTCTCTTGTCACTATATTATTAAATTATTGGTGGAGGGGATTCCTGCTGCCAAGAACTTGGGTGGTGATGTGTTTTGTTTTGTTTCCTGTTGGTTGCATATTCCTATACAGGTGCTTGCCCCTATTCAACTTTCTAGCATATTTGAAATTATCACCTTTCCCCGTGTTACGTTACAGCATATGGTGTCTGGGCAATTGGACTCTTGCTGCCACCCTATCTATTAATTTTTCTCTAAATTTATTGGTATTCTAGTAATTCTTTATTTGAACTAACTGGGAAATGAAATTTGTTACGTTAGGAGATTTTTCAGATAACCGGAGCTTATTTTTCAGATTTTAAAGTTTATTACGTACTTTTCTGTCTTCTTAAGCAGAATGTACTGAACTAATTTATCAGAGCTGTAGGTATCAACATCATCTTTAAGCAACTGAATTTTCATAAGCCCTTTAAGTTTAGTCAAGTAAACTTGAGGAATGGCCCTTCCCTAAAATGTTAGTGTACCTCAGGTTGCGTCCTCTCTCTTCCTGCCCCTGTGTCAGGGTGTGTCTTCAGATGGCCTTCAGAGGTTTGGTTAATGTTCTGCGATTCCGTGGAAAATGTATGTGCCTGAGGATTGACAGTTCTTATCAGATTCTCGCTGAATATTTGTGAGGAACGTTTGGAAGAAAAGAGTAAAAGGATGTATATTTAAATTGCCCAAGGGTCCAGTAGATGAGAAAACTTTGTTGGAGAGCTTCTGGATTTTACTCTTAATATTGCTTTTCTTTCTGAGACTTGCTGAAAGAAACAGAGTAGAAAGACTTCAGTTATTATGGTCAGTCAGGTAATTGGGTGTTTGTTGAACTATTCTGAGGTACGGTGATGATAATGATGACCATAATGATCAAAAGATGATAATAGCTTGATTGGTTACACACGTCTAATGTATGCAGGCACTGTGCTGTTTGCACAAGTGATATCTCACTTGGTCCTAACTAATCCTTCAAAGTAAGGACTGTTGTTATCCCCACTGGGTACATGAGCCACTGAGGCTTAGCGAAGTTAAGTGCTCTCCAAAGGTCACACAGTTACTAAGTGGTGGGAGTTGAGATTTGAGCATAAGGGATTTGATTGCAGTTTCTGCCCTTAACCATTACACTTTATTGAAAATTGATTGTGTTCGTCTGATGGCATTTGCAGCAGTTGGATAATATTGAAATAACATTTAGTGGTATTTAGCTCAGAAAATTTTGGTTATTTTGTTGAGGTTAACATTATCTGATTTTTCTTTTTTCTCCCTCTTCTTCTTCCTTTCCTTCTCGCTTTTGAATTCCGAAATGAGGTTGCATGCTTTTTCTTAAACAGCCCATCAGCTTTTGTCCTGTTCTGCTAGTGAAGTTCTCAATGACTTGCCTTGGACATTCACGCGTTCCCTGGACTTTAGTGTCTTCTACTTGTAAAGGCAGAGTTGAGTCTGGTCGTGGAAGGAAGAAGCTGGGACCTTTTGGGGTCATTGTACTGACCCTAGTCTGTCTATTTCTGGACTTGTTGTAATGTCAGGAAAATCAGTTCCTTTTTGGTTAAGTGATGGCGGTCAGGTTTCCTCTCCATGCAGCCAGTTGCAGTCCTGACTGATAGAAGTGATACAGTGAATTGATTGAATGATAGTCTGTTCTTTCATGTATCCAGAATTTGTACTCTCGCTAAGAGTCATCATCTTTTTAAACCTGATTCCTTTTTTTCTCACCTTAGCAATAAACAGAACTTTCACTTTGTGACAGTTACTTTAGAGTTAATGATGAATAAAGAACAACCATCAGAGTTAAAAATTACATGGCCTTAGAAATTTGTGCTTCTTATGAATAACTGAACTTTCAGATTTGCAAACCTTAAGCATTCAGTTGAGTGCATACTTCTGAATCTGGATGCTTAGGTGGGTAGTATTCTAGTTTTCCCCCTGATATAAGGCATTCTAAAAATCTAAAAATTTGAGGGATAGAGAGAAAAAGAAAAAGAAAATTATGAACACCCATAACCCTATCACCCATCACCTAATTTTATGAAAAAGGAGTAATTATTTTACTTAAATCTTTTATGTTAAATTTATTTTGGAAATTACTTAATGGTTTGAGAAGCCAGCACGTACTGACCTCACATTCTCAAGACCTATTTTCTTAGGAAGATCCACATTATGGATTTTCATTATGCTGTAATAAATTTCTCCATCTAGAGAACTGCTTCTTATAGCCAGGACTCTAGTTAAGTGGGAAGGTTTCTTTTTGGCCTTGCTCTTATACTTTATTCCATAATTATGTTATTGAGTAGCAGCAGAAATTGGAAGAAAGTAATAATAGTGGGGTGGTGGCCACAAAGACAATAAAAATAACCATAAGAAGCCAATGTTTGTATTTCTTATATAGCTTTTAAAACTGGAGTCAATTATAAAAGCAAAATATTATTATAACTTAAATAAATGAAGGCCATTGAAAATTATGGTATCTGTAGTGTTAAAAGTATAAAGGCATTGCCTACAGAATAGTAAAAATCCAGCTCTCTCAAAAAGCTCAGTTGTTTTGCCTATATCTTCATATTTCCCAGGTGTAAGGAAAAACTGCACTGTTTCTACTCTGCTACTCACAGCGCTTGTGACACTTCTAGCTCCACTTCCCACTCCAAGCAATTCTCCAATTCTCCAACTGGGTGTCCTACAATTCAATTCAGTTCTGAGACTATTTACCTGGAGTTAGTGTCAGATCTCACAGGTTAAGCGCTCAGTCCTATAAGACTGCCCCTACTGCCCTTGGGTTCTATAATTTGCTAGAGCAGCTCACAGAACTCAGGGAAACAGTTTATTTACTAGATTACCGATTTATTATAAAAAGGTGCATCACAGGAACAGCCAGATGGAAGAGATGCAAAGGGCAAGGTAAGTGGGAAGGGGCGCAGAGCTTCCATGCCCTCTCCAGGCTTGCCTCGCTCCCAGCACCTCCGTGTGTTCACCGACCTGGAAGCTCTCTGAACCCTGCCCTTTTGGGTTTTTATGGAGGCTTCATTAAGTACCCACGCACGAGCAATTAAATCATTGGCCATTGGTGATTGAGTCGATCTCCAGCCCTCTAATCGTGTGGTTGGTTCCCATGGCAACCAGCCCCCATCTTGAGGCTATCCAGGTACCCCTAGCCACCAGTCATCTCATTAGAATACAAAAAGACTTTTATCGCTTTGATGATTCCAAGGGTTTTAGGGGCAGAAACCAAATATATATTTCTTCCTATTATGTCACACCAGGACTGTGTGTGTTTGTTCATTGTAGTGGCATATTTGTAGACTCTACAGTTAATCAAGTGAAAAGAACTTCCGATGAAATACATTTTTGGAGGAGATTGAAATATGCTAATAAAAAGAATCAACAGGGAAAGTTTTCACAATTATGTATATATTAGGGCAGTGCAATAAAGTGAGAAAACAGCCTTGTAACATCAATTAAGGCCCACAAAAAGATTTACCAGAATAAAATTTCCTGTTCCTTTTCCTCAATCCTTCTCCTTTGTCATCAGCAGTATTCATATTGATAATCCATTAATGCCATTTTGAGGCTGAAAGGAACCTTAGCGGTTAGGTGATCTCTGATGCTTTTACTCACTGGTTCTTACTTCAGGGAATGGGAGCTTTTCAGAATGAGTGAGGTTTGTCAGTCTCTAGGGTTGGGCAGAGAATAGGAATGAGGAAATGGGGGGGGTGACAGCCCTCCATTCTACTCCCCTACTGGTTATGAGTACAAAATGAGTACATTCCCTCTCTTCTTAACATTAATAGAATTTAGACTTGCTTTCAGATTGTGTGCTCAGGAAGTTGCCTATAAGCACATGATCTGAAAATCTGAGCATGTGTTTTGTCTGGCATGATTAGGTCCTTGAAATTTAGAAGGGCAACATGTCCTCTTCTCAGAATCTCTAACCCTTTGCCCTGCTTGATTTTTCTCCCTACTACTTACATCACCACACCTTCTCACAAACTATATCATTGGTATAGTTATTTGGTTTGTTGCCTGTCTGCCCTGTACGTAAGCACCGTGACTGCAGGGATTTTTGCCAGGTGCCTCTAACTCCCCCACCCTCGCCCCTGCTGTTGCCTCTATCAGCACTTGGTATATAGGAAGCACTCAAGAAGTGAATGAATATATTTAAAACCTAGTAGGCAAATTAATATAAAAATTTCCTCTAATTGAGTATCTAGCTCATTTATATATGCACACAGGTTCATATCCATGGATCCATATAGCCACTCCATCCCTGTATAGACCCCATCTATATAGCCGTATATGCGTAGTGTATATACAGTAGTGGGTGGTTTTGCCCTCAGGGCACCTTTGGCAACGGCTGGAGACATTTCTGGTTGTCACAACTTAGAGGCAGGTGGTGAGTGTGCTACTGGTCTCTACCAGCCTCTAGGTGTTTAGGTGTCGCTAAATATCCTACAATGCATAGGACAGCCCCTGGGCAACATCCAGCCTAAAATGTCAGCAGTGCTGAGGCAGAGGAACTGTGATATACACATATGCACATACATATTCATTAACTCTGGTAAAAGGAAAATATTGTTTTTCATCCAGAGAGGTTTTGAAATTTGCCTAGTAGAAAGCATAGGCAATACTAGGGGTTCTTTAGGTAAATAATACCTGAACTTTTATTGTATGTACTGCTTGCTGGCAGTTAGGGATTTTTCCCTGTTTTCAGAGGTTCTTCATGTTCTCCTTATATTTTATATTTCTTTTTTGTGTTTATTGTATTTCCCTGTCTGGTCTGTAAGGTCCTTGAGGGTAGGATTCATCTATAGTCATCCTCATACCCCACCTTCAGAGCTTGGCAGAGGGCTTTGTACATTTTAGGTCGTCTGCAAATGTTTATTGAGTGAATCAATCAATCAATCAAGTAATTAAGGAATTTGGGTGTTGGGTTGAAGCAGCCATAGTAGGAGAATTAACCCCACTCACAGAAATGGTCAAATGCCACAAATCAAGCTGTTCTTATCAGCTGGAGAGCTGGTCTTTCAGGTTACCAGCATGCCACGGGGCATTTCTCACATTGGAACGTATTTGCATTTGGTAGATATGGTTGGTAAAAGACTCTAAAGGTTACAAAGCCTGAATGCTGGGGGAACTTCAGGGTCAGCCTTTTCCTCAGCTGGTGAGATTCCTGGTACTGTTGACTTGTGTCTTCGAAATATGTGTGAGATGTTGCTATTAAATGTATCACTACCATAACTGTATTGTTTAGTCTTGACCTGGGAACATGCCTCACCTTCTGATGTAACCGTTTCCCAAAGTGTTGAAGTGGGTGAGGAAAAGAGAGCCACCAGAGCTGACTATAGGCAGATACTATTAAATAAAGGTGCATGTGGTGAACATCACTGAAAGGGGTAGTCTTATCCTCACTCTACAGATGGGAAAATGAGGCTCATTGAATTGAAGTAACTTACCATAGAGCACACACCGAAGTGGCAGCCAGGGAATTTGAATTTGAAACCAGTTTGGCCTGATTTCAGCCCTTTGACCTAGATTAATCTGACGCCCCTTTCTCTTTCTGATGGCCCTCAGTTGATGGCAGTAATCCATTCTAGCTGTTAGTGATGTGAGAGGCATTTTTGGGTATATTTTCTCTACTTCTTATTGCAATTACATGAGGTTTTACATCTTTTTTACAAATGAGAAAATTTTAAGTTCAAAAAATTAATTAGTGAACAGTAGAGCATTTGAACTGGCAAAGTAGTATGGCACTTAGCCCCATACAGTGGCTCAACACAGATTAGTCTTTGCAATGATAGTGACAACGAGGAAAGTTCTTTTTAAAAAATCAGTTCAAAGATCTTTTTCTCGTGTTTAAAAAATTATTATTATTATTTACATTTTACTTTTGACCCATCTTTCTGTGACATATTTTTATGAACTCACTTGTGGGTAGAGGGAAGTTTTGAAGAGAAAAAGGAAAGAAGAGTTTTGTCAGAAACTCATCCTATTATGGGCATTTGCTCTTAAAATGTTAGAATTAAATAGTTGGTCTCTGTGGATATCTAAATTTGTATCTTGAAAGGACAAAATCAAAATTAATCAATAGAGCGAGTCTTTGGAATTTCTTTATATTTTATGCCGCCGATACTAATGTCTGTGATGTTACCTGTCATATTGGAGGCTTGGTTTGGCATGGTTAGCCTTTCAGAGTTGATTTTTTTCTCTTAACTGGTAAGTTTGCCGTTTAAGCCATGGAGTAAGGGATGGTATATACTTAATTGTGACTGTGTGGACCAGTGGCCATACGGGGCATATATCTCTTGACCCAGTTTTCTTACTTCAAGCATATAACTTTTTAATTATGAATAAATAGATATTTATTAAAAGGGTTTTTTTTGTTTTCTGAGGAAGAGCATAATTTCAAGTTGAATTTAAAGGAATGCAAACATCTAGGTGCATTATGGGACTTCTCTTACTCAACCCCAGTTTAAGTTGTTATTTAAAGTAACCAAGTTCTCCTCTAAGACCTAAATAGAAAATAAACAGTTTAGCAAGTAATCAAGAGAAAGGTTTTTCTCTTTTCTCTTGATTACTTTATAACATAGTTGCACAGGAGCAAATGTAAACATTGGACCCTATTATCATTAGGGTAGGTGACTCAATTTAAAAATCACTAGTGTTCTACCTCCTTGGCTTTTCATGTGTTCCCCCTTTTCAGGTGAGCCCCCTTAAGATGCCGTAACCTGACATCCTGATACCAATAAATGCCTTTTCTTTGTTTCACAGGGCTTTTTGCTTTTTTATTGTATTTTTGTTTTGTTAATGTGTTTGGTCTTTAGAAATTAGAAATTGAGCACTTTTGTTCATTGATGAACCTAATTTTTTAAGACTTTGCACTTAATTTTTGTGTAAGGACTGATTAATCCAGTGGTTCTTAAAACATGGGAGGGAACCACTTAGAGGGCTTGTTGAAACAGATTGCTGGGCCCCACTGCTAAAGTTTCAATAGGTCTAGAATGAGGCCAAAAATTTGCACTTCTAACAAGTTCTCTGGTGATGCTGATGCTACTGGTTCAGGGACCACACTTTGAAAACCCTGGTCTAATCATTATTTCCCCTTTGACAGGAGAAACCTATGCCACTAGGTGGCACCAAAGCACTTCTTATGAGGTAGCCATTGGGGCCTTACTGATCTGTGTGTTGATTGCAGGGTTCAGGATTGTGTAAGAAGTACAATCACTAAATTATTGGAATCTAGTTTGGAACCTAGTAGCTTGGAGCCTGAATTATTCCATATATCTAAAAATACAAAAATTGTGCTGTTTCTATCAGACCAGAAAAACTGTAGGGCTATTAGGATCACAACATTTTAAGATCAGCTCTTCCAGGAATGAGGACTAGACTGCTCATTTCCACCAGCTTTATTTCTAGTCATCCAGGTTACTCAGTTCATTTGCCAGCGATAGATGCAGGCCCTGTCACAAAATAGAAAGATACATCTCATATTTATCATTTATTATTCTGAGTTAGTGATGTTGATTTTGTTGTTGATAACATTTAAAAACCACTTTAAATTCTATCAGTGGGCCAAATGTATGGGGCACAGTTTTGGGATATTAAAAAGTGTGAAATGTGTTTTCCTCTCCTGTTGAATTCCTTAGTCAGAAAGTTGAGTAGTTTCCTTTTTGAGAACTATGGAGAGGAAAGTTTGAGCTGTGGTTGGCCTCACCTCACCTCGTGTTACGGTGCACTCTCACTCCGTAAATTTCCAACCATTCCCACACCTCCAGATTTTCTTTCTTCCCCAGACTGTAAAAACCTGAAGGTTGGCTTGGTTTCTACACATGATGGAATGTATGGAAATAATTGCTTGCTGTACTCTCCTATTTGCTAAGCTCTCCCATCCACATTGGGATGTCACTTTTTGAAATAGTAAATGAGTCATATTTTAGTTTTTAAAACAGAATACGTATAGTACCTAAATACTGCCTGGGTTTTTCTAGATGCTTGAGAATAATCTTTGTGTTGATTCTGTTTTTCCTTTCTCTTTTCTTTTCTTTTTCTTTTTCTTTTTTTTTTTTTTTAAACCTTTGGAGCAGAGGCATGGGTTAGGTTTCAATGACCTAATAGGTATGAAAATGACTACTACAGGAAAAACCGAAGTGGAGTCACTCGATCAGATTTTAAAATTAGACTAGCACTTTATCATATATCTTTGATCATTGAAAAGAATTAAGACTAGTTTAATTCTAGGCAAAGATAACAATTCATGGCAGAAGTAGAACAGGCTTTAGGATCGTTTTTGAAACATCAGGTCCTTTTTAAAAGACATAAAAGTTTGTCTTTCCCTGAGCAGAAGGGAGCTTTTATTAGGTTGGTGATTAACAGGTGAAACCAATTTGATTATTCTAGAAAAGATTTTTTTATTATCCAGACCTATTTCTCCCTCTTTCTGTACTTTACACCTGAAACTAAACGTGTGTTCTGTATAAATGTAAAGTGTTACTTGTATGTAGCAGCACTGTCCAATAAAAATATAATGTGAGCCGCATGTGTAATTTAAAATTTTCCACTATCCTCATTACAAAAGGTAAGAACAAAGAGGAGGAATTAATTTTAGTAATATATTATTTAATCTAATGTGTCTAAAATATTATCTCGACTTGTAATCGTTATGAAAATTGAGTTATTTTTATACCTACGTTCTTTTCTCAGTCCGGGCTAGCCTCATTTCATATGCTTAATAGCTACATGTGGGAAATGGCAGAGGGCATTTCACTTTTCAGTGACTATCAGAGGAGGGCAAAAAATTGTAATGGTAGTTAGATCATTTAGTTTTGCAGCTTTTTAGCCGTTTTGGTGAATATTCACATTGAAACATTGAACCAGTTGGTAAAACAAGATAATACTATCTATTGATTTCTTTTCCTTTTTTTTTTTTGTACTTGTCAGTCCTTTACCGCTGGCATGATTGGTATTTTAGGTTTTTCCCAAAATTGTTTAACCCCCTTAAAATCACTTACTTCTCCAGATCCTATTAATATTTGCCTCTTTTCGAAATGTCACATCCTAATTTGACTCCATACCTACAGTACTTCCATATTTTGTAACTGATGTGGTAAATTAGTTTCTTGCTAGTGTTGAGCAAGCTAGAGAGGCTAAGCCTCTTAACTTCAGCGAGAATATACTGGTTGCTGTAAACAATTAGGCCTGTCAGCAGTTGACCTTGGAAATGCTAATTTGCTTATCCCTGGGTTCTGCTTCAGGCACTGCCTTTCCCTCTGTGGGTGGGAGTTATGAACCCAGTTTGGAGAAGAACTAGAGGCCCTTGGGGCAAGCTCCAAACGGATGTGCTTCTTGCTTCACTTTTGCATGTGACCAAGTTGCAAGGGGCATTCCTTGCATGAATTTCTTTGAAGACCTTTTAAAGTCGGCACTTATGCCTAGACAGAAGTTGAGAGGAAGCTTCATTGACATTTGGATCTACCCTTCCCCTGCATTCTAGCACCATCTGCCATAATGAGGTTGATTAAAAATGATTCCATTACTATTTCATTATATCCCTTGATGGGATTTTACTTATGATAACTAACCTAGCTTTCTTTTTAATCCTTCCCAGTTAATTGTTCCATTTTTTATGGCTAAATAATATTCTACTCTTTGGATATACCACATTTTGTATATGCATTCATCAGTTGATAGACCCTGGATTGTTATTATTAATAAATTATTTTTTGGATATTATTAAGAAATGCTACTCTGAACATTTGTGTACAAATTGGAATCTCATTGTGGTTTTGATTTGCATTTCCCTAATGGACAATGATGTGAAGCTTCTTTTCATGTGCTTACTGGACATTTGTGTATCTTCTTTGGAGAAATGTCTATTCAGATCCTTTGCCCATTTTCGAATTGAGTTATTTCTGTTTCTATTTTTGAGTTATAAGAGTCTTTATATATTCTAGATACAAGTCCGTTATCAAATATATGATTTGTAATTTTTTCCCCTTCTGCGAGTTGTCTTTTTACTTTCTTGCTAGTGTTCTTTGAAGCATAGAAGTTTTTTATTTGAGGAAGTCCAGTCATCTGTTTTTCCTTTTATTCCCTGTGTTTTTGATGTCATACCTAAGAATCCATTGCCAAATCTGACGTCATGCAAATTTATTCCTAATTTTTTCCTGGGAGTTTTATAGCTCTAGCTATTATATTTAGATCATTTTGAATTAATTTTGTATATGGTTTGAGTTAGTGGTCCAATTTCATTCTTTTGCATGTGGCTGTGCAGTTGTCCCAGCACCATTCCTTCCCCACTGAATAGTCTTGGTACCTCCTTGTTGAAAATCAGATGACCATTGACATACAAGTTTATTTTTGGACTCTCCATTAATTTTATTCCATTGATAGAATTCTGTATGCCTATCCTTATGCCTGTACCACACTGTCTTGTAGCTGTTGCTTTGTAGGAAGTTTTGAAGTTGAGAAGTGTAGTCCTCCAACTTTGCTCTTCTTTTTAAAAATTGTTTTGGGTCTTTGGGGTCTCTTGTAATTCTGTATGAATTTTAGGATCAGCCTATCAGTTTCTAAAAAGAAGCCAGCTGGGATTCTGATGAGATTGCATTTATTTAGATCTTATTTAATTTCTTTCAACAATGTTTTCAGAATATTAGTTGTACATTTCTTCTGTTAATTTATTCTAAAACATTTTATTCTTTTTGATGCAATTGTAAATGGAATTATTTTCCTAATTTCATTTTCATATTGTTCATTGCAAGTATATAAAAATACAATTGATTTTTGTGTTTCGAGCTTGTATCCTGCAACCTTGCTGAACTCGTGTGTGTGTGTGTGTGTGTGTGTGTGTGTGTGTGTGTATTTTTTTTAGTGGATTCCTTAGGATTTTCTTTATGCAAGGTCATGTCATCTGTGAATAGAGATAGTTTTATTTTTTCCTTTCCAATCTATTTGCTTTTTATTTCTTTTTCTTGCCTGGCGCTAGAACCTGCAGTAAGTTATTTACTTAATACTGAATACAAGTGGCAGGAACAGACATCCTTATCTTGTTCCTAATCTTAGGGCAAAAGCGTTCAGTCTTTCATCATTAAGTGTATTGTTCTCTGGAGAGCCCTGCAGTGTCCTTGCAGCACCCTCTATTGAGAAAGCTTAACATTACGCTCACTGTAAGGAGAAGTGCTTAAAGCAATTTCATTCATTATCACAGAGCATGTATAAAAAGATAAATTTTGAGCTGAGAGGCAATAAATGGTTAACTGGCACAGCACACAAATAAGCAAGCGGAATAAAGCTTTAAAAGTGCTGTGATAGAAACCTGTGTGCAGGAATCAATGGGGGCATCATGGAGTTAATAGTAGATTCTAGCTGAGGACCTTTAGGAGAAATTTCATGCAGAAGATGATGACCAAAAGATGAATAGTGCCTCCTATAGAATGGGAGAGGGTATCTCTGAGGAAAGCAAAGGTGAGAAGTAGTCCAAAGAACTTGGTATCGAGATCTGTGATGGATCTGGGGTTTTTACCCTACTTGGACGCTATCAAGTTAGCCTGCCACAGTTTCATGGATGCTGGCGGAAGACAGGAGACTCCTAGGTAAGAGACAAAGGCCTTTCTTGTTGTACATCAAGCCATGTGAGTATTATGGTCCTGTAGGTTCACTCCCAATCCGAGTCCTTACAGGGGTGATATGGAAGAGCCCAGGGCAATACTGCGGTGGGCTTGGGTTGGAGCTGAGGAACCTTGAGCTTGGGGAACCCAGATTTTTATAATGGGCAGTAAACCTGCCTGCCTTTTGCTCTGGAGGAAGACATTATCTTTATTATACTGCCCTCTGCTTTGGAGGGAGACATTATCTAGTCTTCCAAAGCTTTGTTCATTATGCAAACATCCTTGAAAAGATAGTCTGGAACAAAAGGGCAATTCATGCTTCTGCAAGATGTGCAGAGATGTGTGAGACCCATGAGGAATTGTTTCCCAACGCCTGGCAGATTCAGGGAGATACAAGTAGTTCAGATTGAAGATTATCTTCAGTTTGGGCCTTTCTAAGATTTTTACCACCATGTGTTATAGCTTTAGTACTATTACATCGAGAAGATGTAGTACATCTCACAATATAGTAATAAGGCCTTGGTTACTGCCAGGTTCCTTTCGTCTTTCCGTTTCTTCTTTCCCTTTTTTCCCTATTGGGCAGCAAAATACTTTGGTTGGCTAGGCAGAATAATTTAGGACTTTAAGGACCAGTTCTGGAATCAAGTAAACTGGGTTCAGACTCAGCTATGCTAGTTAATAACATAGTGACTTTAGGTTTTGGTTTCCTCATCTGTAAAATAGGGGATAATATTGTAAAATAGGAACTAATATCTAATGAATATTTAATTGTGTGCCCACAAACATCTCCCTTATTCCCACCTTATTTAGGGTTGATGTGAGAATTGAATAATGTGTTTAAAATGCTCTCCACAATGCTTGGCACATAACACTCACATTTTATTGGTCAATTACCTTTTTTTTATTAAACACATACTAACTCTTATTTTTATTTATTTATTTATTTCTTACTATCAGCTATAGTTTTTATTCAGTCTCCAAAGAGTCCAAAGAGCTATTTTAGATCTTTTTTTTTTTTTTTAAACTGAGGTATAGTTGATTTACAACGTTGTGCTAGTTTTGGGTCAATTACTTTTTGACCAATACAAATAACAACAAAAAAATGTTTTTGTTAGTAGTTATTTGGGCCCTTTGCAGAGTAGAAAGGTGGATCCTTTGGAGCTCTTGGTTGAGAATTAGTATTGTATAAAACTAGTATTGTACAAATTTAATATTGTACAAATAGCCCTGAGTTAAAAATGCAAGTTCTGTTATCTACTAGCTGTGTAAGTTTGAACCAGTTACTTCACTTCTTTGAGCTTCCTTTTCTTTGTGTGTAAAATATGGCCAATAGCTCCTTTTCACGGTTGTTCCTAGTTCGAAACAATTTATATGCTTTGTCATGCCGGATTTACTTCTCACCTTGGCTGGTCAGCATGTAAACACTTACTTCGACTATAAAGAGAATGAGTGAAAAAATGACTTTAAAGTATATACCTTCCTATTGGGATGGAGAATGGCACTGAGAGCGTGTGTTGAGTGAGGGCCAAGTGTGTTTGTGAGGGGGAGGGGGAGAGAGAGTATGGGCATTACCTTCTCAGTAGGAAAAAAGTGACATCTATGATGGTTTCGGAAGCAGAAATGTGTTCTAGTTTCAGAAAAATTAGCATGGGATTTAATTTCAAGCAAAAAGGATCAGAGCTCCTTTGGGACAGACTAAAATAGACATTTAAACCAGTTACAAAGAAAGATTATGTAATCTGTTACCTAGAGGATGCAGTTTTTGTTAGTGCTCTCTACTCCCTTAGAATGGAGCCTTCCAGAGTCCTTAGGTAGTTTTGGAGTTTGTTGAATTGGAAAGAATTACCCTATATCTGCCTTATCTTTCCAAAGAGCACTATGCACTTGTGTTTAGATACTTACTAATTGGGAAGCGAAATACCAATACTAGTCCGGTAACGAATCCTACCAGATTCACATATCAAATTCCTATAGTACCCAGAAGGCTTCTCATAGACCCAGATGGGTGTCAGAGATCACCATGCAGGTCTAAGAGATGTTTCACATGCTCAACTGTGAAGCACTTTCTTTTCTTTACTGTTTTATTTTTTGGTTAACTGATTGTATGTTCCATTAATTTACCTCTCATTCAGGTATTTAATGAATGTTTGCATTTTCACTCCAATGATACTGTTTTTGCTTCTCATCCTTACCATTCTTGGCAATATCACCGGTGGGGGAACCTCTCAAAACATAAGCAGAATCCTTCACATAATCTGTCCCTCACATTTTAGTACAGTTATAGCACAAGTGGAGCAGATGACTGCCATGTGAATAGGGATTTTAATATACTTTTGTTCTATATTTATTTAATGCTTTTAATTGGTCGCAATTGAGCACCATGGGAGTAGATTTCTCAAAAGAACCTTCAGAAAATATATTTGCCCAGATTTGAATTTATCAGTTAGAGTTTAACAGGTGACTGATTTAACTTCTCTTTTTCATTAAGAGTACATTTTAACTCTGGATCTGGAAAAGAAATGAGGTTTTAAGAGATAGGACAGGCACTCATACATTTATTAGAGGTATTGAGTATTTCTCATGTGCTGTATAACTACTCTCCAATGGCCCCCAGCAAGTCTTCCCATCGTTGTGCTTGCATGCTATTCCTCATATCAAGAGATGGAGCTTACTGGGGTAATTTGTTAAGGAGCAAGAGATGAAGTTGGTACCAGGAGTAGAGTTTAAACCCACGTTGGCATATGCCCTTATTGCTGTAAAACAAACTACCTTGAAACTTAATGTGTTAAAACTGTAAACTTTCTTTTGTTAATGTCTCATGATTCAGTGGGTTGACTGAACTGGGCTGGGAGGTTCTTCCACTCCATGTGAGGTCAGTTAAGATGGCAGCCATTTGGGGGCTCGATTGGGTTAGAATTTGCAAGGTGGCTCCCTTAACGTGGCTGGCAGTTGGTGCTGACTGTTGACTGGATGCTCAACTGGAGTTATTGACCAGAGCCTTAGGATTCTCCTTCATGTAGCCTCTCCACATGGTTTGGGTTTCTCCCAGCACAGTAGCCGTTCCCAGGGGAAGGAAGCAGAAGCTGCCAGACCTGTTAAGATGTGGGCTCAGAAGTTCCAGAACATCACTTCTACTGTGTCTAATTAGTCAAAGCAGTCACAGGACCAGCCTCAATTTATGGATAGAGAAAATAAACTCTACCTCTCAGTTAGGGGGTAGCATTCATGTGAGGACCAAAAGGATTAATACTTCCTGTGCTAGGTGTTGGCAATATAGCAGTGACTAAAATAGACATGGCATTTGTGTACTGAGCAGAGGCTGGAGAGAATAGGAAAGGGCCAGAACAGGGGTAGAAGGCTCTCATAAGTCAAATTAAAGAGTTTGGACTTTATCTTTCGGGCAGTGAGAAGCTATTAAAAAGTTTTTAAAATCGGAATAAGATAATTTGTATTTTGCATTAATTCTCTGGCTATAATGTGGGAAATGGCTTCCTAGGAATGAGCCTAGAGGTAGACCAACCAGTCAGGAGGCTGTTGCGGTCCCAGGCATTAGATAGTAGTGACTTGGACTAGGAAGGTGGCGTGGGGTCTGGGCAGATTCATAAGAGACAAAGGAGGGATAATTGATGAAATTCAGTGATCTACTGAATATGGAGATTAAGGGAAAGGAAGGAGTCAACAGTGATACTCAAATTTCTGACTGAAGCATCCCCGTTAAGAAAGGCCCAGTTTTCTAGCCTGGTGGCCATTATTTTGCTATTGCTGTGGGAACAACTTACCACAAACTTAGTGGCTTAAAACAACACAAATTTATTATCTTACAGAGCTGGAGGTTAGAAGTCTGAAATGGGTCTCCCTGGGCTAAAATCCAGGTGTCGGAAGGGCTGTGTTCCTTTGTGGAGGCTGTAGGGGAGAGTCATTTTCTTGTCTTTTTCAGTTTCTAGTGGCTGCTCACATTCCTTCCATCTTCCAGGTTAGCAATGGCCAGTCAGGTCTTTCTCATCCCGCATCACTGTGACATTGACTCTCCTGCTTTTCTCTTTCACTAATAGGGACCCCTGTGATTATATTAGGTGCACCCAGAGTAACCCAGGATAACGTATCTCCCCATCTCAAGGTCAGTTGATTAGTAACCTTAATTCTCTCTTTGCATGTAACATACATACTGACAGGTTCTGGGGATTAGGAAATGGACATCTTTGGGGGGCTGTTATTCTGCCTCTGACAAATGGGAACTGGAAGACAAATTTTGGGGGGGAAATGAATTCAGTTTTAGACATGTCTCCAAGTGGAGATGACCAATAAGCAGTTGGTCTTTGAGTTCAAGGTAAAGGTAGGATTTGGAAGTAGCCTACATGTGGGATTTGAAGCTGTGAAATATATATCTGTTTCTGAGAATATGTTAAATGAAAAGAGGGCCTGGGCCAGCATTCTGGGGGGGTTGGTGCGGACAGATGAGATTGAGGAGGAGCTACTGGAGGGTAGGAGCAAACCTAGCAGGATTTGGTTTCAAGGAGGTTGTTGTATCTTTGCCTGGAAAGGATCCTTAAACATCTTTTTTAACCTACTTCTATTACAGATCAGGAAACTGAGGCCCAGAGAGATGAAATAACATGTCTAAGATAGTTGAACTAGTTGACAGATTTGCTTCTTGATTCCTGCTTCAGTTTGTTTGCCACACTGCAACCTGAGTCTGTTTAATCTTTTTATTTTGAAGATGGTGTTGAGAAAAGATTTCGCCTGTGTGTGTGTGTATGTGTCTCATTGGGATTCTGAATACCAAGAGAGAAAGTTGCAGTAATAATGTTATCTAGCTAATGCCTTAATTATATGCAAGTAAATTCTTTATACCAAATAACAACAGTTAAGAATTATTTTTTTAATCACGTAGACTTTTCTAAGTGTAGCTTCACCTCTTTTGGCAGTCTCTCTTTCACCTCATTTTGTGTGTACGTGCTCGCTCTCTCTAAATAAACTTTTTATTTTGAAATAATTTTAGGTTTACAAAAAGTTGCAGATAGCGCAGAGAGTTCCCGTATACACTCACCCAGGTCTCCCAGTTGTTAAGATCTTACATTTCCATGGTACGTTTGTCAAAACTAAGAAACAACATTGGTACATTACTATTGACTAAACCAAATAGGAAATTCCAGACTTTCTGGATTTCACTAATGTCTTTTTTCAAGACATTGTCCAGGATCCAGTCCTGGCTATCATATTGCATTTAGTCACCATTTGCATTTAGTCACCATCTCCTTAGTCACTTCTTAATCTGTTTCTATTTTTTTTCATTTTTTCTTGGTTTTTATAACCTTGACAATTTTGAGGAATCCTGGTTAGATTTTCTGTAGAATGTCCCTCAATTTGGGTTTGTCATGATTAGATCTGGGTTATGTGTTTTTGGCAAGAAGACCACAGAAGTCTAGTGCCCTTCTCATCACATGATACCAGGGGATACATGTCCTCAACATGATTTACTGGTGATACTGACCTTCATCACCTGGCCCCAGTAGTGTTTATCAGGTTTCTTTACTGCAAAGTTACTTTTTTTTTTTCTCCTTCTGCATACTATTTTTTGGAAGCAAGTCTAACTCTGCCCACACTCAAGCGGGGAGAGTTAAGCTCCACCTCTTAGAGGGACAAACAGCAACATAAATTATTTGGAATTCTTTTATAAAGAATTGTATTTTCCCTGTCCCAGCCCCCAAATCAGCTGTTTCTCCAAGGAGTTCTGGTTCCTTTTATCGGAAAATGGTATTTAGAAACTAAGATCTGGGCTCTGGGTGTGCTTGTTGCTACCAGAATGTCACTGCTTCTAGGTCCTTTCAGCAGCAGAGTTAGGAAGTATATGTATGTATACTAACATATGTGTACACACATAACTGTCATTATTTCTGTATCTATCCATCTGCATTTATATTAAGGTAACCATGTGTTCATACTGATGTCTTCAACTCTAACCTAGTACCACATGCTTAAATTGTAGTAGTCTTCTTCCCTTGTTTATCTGTAACTTCCTTCTTCAATGTTAAGAGATCTGGTTCCCACTATCCACCACCGTTTACTTATTTGTTTACCCCAATATACATGTAAAGCAGTTTCAGAATTATTAACCCATACCTCCATGATGGACAGCTTCATCAGCTAGCATACAATGCTTATGTACAGTTCTTTTTGTCTTTAGTATTAACAGTTTTCAGTCAAAACACCATTCAAGGTTACTTGGGTCAGCTCCTTTTTCCCCCCACTTCCTTCAGTGAGCTTATTATGTCAAACATTTGTAATACAGTTAAATTCCTTTGTCATAGTCTACATTCCATCCCAGGATCCTTCTGGTCCCTGATTGTTGCTTTGTTGTTGTTCTTGTTGTTTTTGTATGCATTAAGGTTTTGTGAGTTAAATTCATATAGGTTTTGACACTGCAGTCTCTGTCTGAAAATGTGTACTATACTGAAGACATGTTTGCTGACAGCAGTGTTGGAAGTGTTATTCTGAGACCAGGACTATGAATGAGACCATAGTCACGTTTATAGGTCAGCAGCCAGGGTTAATGAATCTACCGTGTTCAGAGGTCAGGAATAGCCCATATATCAGGAGCCCTCAGTAGTCACAGGTTTGGAGGTGGTGGGGTTTAGAGGATTAGGCAGATCTCAAATACAAGGTAAAGAGTTATGTTATATCATTGAATCAGGACACAGATATTGGAACTTAAAGTGATGGCAAATGGAATCTACATGAAAGGACCATATTAGGTGTATGTGGTACACAACAGGAGCAGCACTGTGGTAGCTGCAGTGAGTTCTGAAATGGAAAAAATGCTTGGAGATTGTAAGTACTTGAAGGGAGACATTCTTTCTCTTTGAAACCCGTACAGAAATGTTTCTCAAACTGTAGTCCTCAGCAGCCTGTCTTAGAAACAACTGGGATGCTTATTCAAAATTGCAGAATTGGAGCTTCTGGAAGCAGAGCACAGGAATCTGTATTTTAAAAAAGCATCCCAAGCAATTCTGATACATCCTGAAGTTTGAGAACCTCTCCTCCTGTAGTGAGGGTGAGATGCCTTGCACAAAGTAGCTGTATACTTGTGTTTACAAAGTGAATTGCAGATGAGTTCTGATGCCTTCTGATCAGAGAGCCAACTTGGCAAGTAATGTTAATAGAAATACCTAATGCATATTGAGTGTTCATTCTGTGCTAAGTGCTTTTAGAAGATTAGCTCATTTAATTTGTATGGAGAAGATACTATTATTATCCTCTTAACAGAAGATTGATAAAATTAAGGTTTAGAAAGTTTGAATAACCTCCCCAAGATGACAAATAATTCTTAAGTGGTAGATTCAGAATTCAAACCCAGGCATTCTGCCTCCAGAGTCCATGTTGTTAATGATGTTTGAAATCTCTGCTTTTAGGAGTTCATGCCAGCCATCCCCATAGTTTCAGAGACAAATTAACCCATCTAAGAAAGAATAAGAGACCGTTAAAGTCACACTGCCATTTTGGTGCTTCAACAGCTAAAAGTTTGCATGTGTTCATATTTTGCTGTTCATATTCGGCTCTCAAGGAAGCGGTGTTAGAGTTATATTCCTGAATCCTGAGAAGAGGCATGTATCCTAAAACAATTTTAAACCTGTTTAAAAATACTTAAAATAATTTGACAATGTCACATGAATGTAAAAGTACAGTACATAGAGCATAAGAGTAAGATCACAGATGTATAGACTCTTAGACCCGAAATGGACTTTAAGGTCATCAACTCCCTCTTACAGTGAGGGAACTGAGACCCAGAAAGATGACGTTATTAACTCAAAGTCTCTGAGCAAATTATCGACAGCCCCAGTTGTCCTGATTCAGTGCAAGACCATCTCCACTTTCATTCTGTTTCTTGAGTATCTTTATGAAACAATTAAAAATTTTATAACTAGAATTATTTTTCAAGTCCATTCCATTTAGATGAACCTAATTAAAAGTTGCACAGGTGTTCACTGGGGGTGACAATTTGTGGCTGAAATTAGAAGCAAATCCAGTAAGTTTGCAAGGAATGTTGGATGCAGTTGCAAAAATAGATGTGAATAAATGACTGCGATATTTAAGTAGAAAAGTTTGTTTTAAAACAAAGGCTTTTGTAGAATGCATTATTTATGGGATCTTACATTCAGTTCTGGTCTTCGAGCTTAATAAAGGGCCAAAAATAATTCAGGAGTATAAAAATAGGAAAACAGCTGGCTGAGTTATAGACTTGTTGAAAACATGGATTTGAAGTAACATTTCCTTTTTTGTCTTAAAATTCTTTGAATTCAGAAAGAATCTCAGAGAAAAGTGATTTATCGTTTTAACTTTAAAACATACGTTAGAACAATGCATCTCAAATTTTACCAGGCTTCAGCATCACCTGGAGGACTTGTTAAAATACAGATTGCTGGTCCCCTCCTCAGAGTTTCCAATTCAGTTGTCTGGTGTCAGACCTGAGAGTTTGCATTTCTGACAAGTTCCGGGGAGATGTTGATGCTGATGTCAGGCAACCACTCTTTGAGAACACTGAAGTCAAGAAAATGATTTACAATAAAAAGCAATCATACTCTGGTGAAGTAATTACAGACTAAAAGCTGGTCTCTTTGTTATCTGTTACATAAAAGATTTCTGTTGATTCATGTTTCTATCTTTTACTAGTAAAACCGTAACGATGACACTGAGAGACATTATAATGTTATGAGGTCCCTTCTGAGTCACTATGATAAAATTAAATTATATTAAATGTGGTTTAAATTATATGGTTAAATGTACTTTTTTGGTTATATAGTTGTCTGAAAATTAGGAATCTGTGTGTGGAGTATATTAAGGGAATACTTTAGTCACTCCATATGCTCACCAACACTTGGTCTGGGTACTCTTTAGCCATTCTGTTAGATACGCAGTGGTATCTTACAGTGTTTTTATTTGCATTTCCCGGGTGACTGATACTGTTAAGTGCCTTTTCGTGTGCTTATTTGGCGTTCATCTCTGGTGAAGCGTCTATTCAAATCTTGTTCCCAGTTGTTTGGGGCTATTTTTTATTTTTTATTTTTTTTGAGTTTTGAGAGTTCTTTTTATATTCTGAATACAGTTCTTTATCAGATATATGATCTGTGATACCTTCTCCCAGTCTGAGCTCTTAACAGATTATTTTGAAGAGCAGAAGTTTTACATTTTGATGGCATCCAGTTTATCAATTTGCTGTCGTATGGATTGTGCTTTTGGTTTTGTATCTACGAAATCTTTGCCTAACCCAAGTTCCCAAAGATTTTCTTTATAATTTTTCCAGAAGGTTTATCGTTTTACATTTTACATTTAAGTCTGTGATCCATTCTGACTAAATTTTTGTATATGGTGTAAGGTAGGGGGTATAGATCAAAGTTTCTGTTCCTGGTTTTTTTCTTTTTGCATATGATAGCCAGTTGTCCCTGCATCATTTGTTGAAAAGACTATCCTTTCTCCACTGAATTGCATTTGCTTCTTTGTCAGATCAGTTGTCCATATATGTTGTATGTTTGTACTTCTGGACTCTGTTTTATTCTATTGGTCTATCTTTATCCCAATACCATGCTATCTGGATTACTAAAGCTTTATAACAAGTCTGGAAATTGGATAGTGTTAGTCCTCCAACTTTGTCGTTTTCAAGGTTCTTTTGGCTATTCTAGGTCCTTTGCATTTCCATATAGATTTTAGAATTAGTTTGTCAATTTCTACAAAAGGTCTGCTGAGATTTTGATTGATATTGTGTGCCGTGCAGCCTGGAAACTCCCTCAAGATAGTAAGATGGGCCAATTATAGGTCTCACCTCATATGGTTCCAATCACTCTCCTTCCTTCTTCCTTGCGTAAGTCTGTTGTCTTGCAAACCACTTTTCATTTATTTTTATTTTGAATTTTTTGGGTGTTTCAGGCAGGAGAATAAATTTGGTTCCCATTATTCTGTCTTGGCCAGAAGTGGAAATACTATGGTAGACTTTTGATAAACAAGAGTAACGTCACTTGTACTTGAGAATTTGTTAACAACATGGGAAAAGGATTAGAGGGGAAAAGATATTGGAAAAGGAAATCATTAAGGAAGCAAACCAAGAATGTGAGAAAGAAACAGTAAAGATTGAAATTAAGGCAGCTGTAGTTGGGAAGGAGATAATAGTTGACTTGAGCAGGCAGAATTGATCGAACTAGGGAACTAGTTAAATGTATTATGTGCTAAAGAGAGGAGTTAAGATGGCTTCAGGGATTAGGTCTTGTATATGGTTTATTTGTGTTTGGATGCAGAGACTGAGTGCCTGTATGTGGGATGTGATTGATTGGACCCTCCCATTTTATAAATACTACTGCAGTGTTCCAGAGCCACTTAGTTACTCATTTAATATTAATAGTTCTTTATTTCTTACTTTGCAGTTCATTGTAATTGTCATCCAGAAACCGATACATTAGTGGGAGATAATTCCCATTACAGAAGTAGTGTACTTCATCCAGCAAAGAGTTCTCTGAGACGTTTCTAGTCAGTTTAGGTGTTTATAGATTATTATTTCTTTGATAAAGAGGCTTTTTTTTGAACTCTTGAAATTTATTTATTTTTTATACAGCAGGTTCTTATTAGTTATACATTTTATACACATCAGTGTATACATGTCAATCCCAATCTCCCAATTCATCCCACCACCACCACTCCCGCCACTTTCCTCCCTTGGGGTCCATACATTTGTTCTCTACATCTGTAGGCTTTTAAAGAAGGCAAGACAGAAACAGTATTTGGAGTCACTACTGATTTAAGTCAGGCAAAGTGAAAATAAAACATCTTAGAAATGATGAGATAAGTAATGAGAAAAATAAGAATGACCTTATAAAATCTCTGAGACATCTTTTCAGGATCTTGTACTATGCGGAGGTACAAACATAAGGAAAAATGCTGATTAGATGGGACGGTTACTATAATGCTTGTAGTAAATTATGATAGACTTATTTTCTGGAGCTGTCAGTGATTTAAGATTGATTTGCCATTGTTTTCATGAAATCAAATATATGTTACTTCCCCAAAATAATTAACATAGCAATTATCCTCCAACAGATAGGAATGTGGAATACAGTTGTTCTCTCCTTTTGTGATTGTGGCCCTTCCACTCTTAAAGAAATGTTTCTCAGAACAAAATACTTCTCATTTAGACCAACACTTGAGAGTTAGGTAAATGACAGAGATGACAGTCCCTGTCACCATAGGTCTTATGATCTAATAAACTTCTTATCGTATCTCCTTGAACTTAAATTTATAGTTTTTGAGGACTTAATTTCTGTTTAATTAAAGTGTTCCTTAATTAACTTTCTATTTTGAAGTAGGCTGACCCCATTTGTAATTTTTTTCTTAGTTTAAATTTATTTGAAATGAGTACGGTGATATGCTGGTCTAAGGTAGTTGCTATTCATTAACCTTATTTTGAGTAGCCATCTCATTTTATGAACTTACTTGATGGTTTTGTTCTTGATCATCCTAGTTTCTCTCCACTCCCCCATCCCCTGTTTTGTTGTTGTTGTTTGGTTTTGTTTGTTTGTTTGTTTGTTTTTGACCAGAGCGACTGCCCTGATACAGTAGGGATGCTTTCTGCATAGATCTTAGGAAGGCATTCGGCAAAGTCTTATGACATGGAAATGGGTTATGCCAAAAGGATGATGATTACTGATGATAACTGTAGTTAGGCGAATGGACTCTGTTATTTAATCAACCCTGATTTGCATCTTCCCTCTGCAGCTTGTTATTTGTATGATGTTGCTTCAAGGTACTTAACCTCTCTGAGCCCATTTTTTCCCTCCATCAAAGGAATGACAGTGTCTTATCCACAGTTATTGCAAGGATTGAATGAAATGATGCATGTAAATTGCTTAGCATAATGTCTGACACATAGTAAATGCTCAGTAAATGTTAGCTATTATTTTATTTTACTTCTTGGAAAAAAAAACTGAGGTAAGGTTATCAAATTTATGGATCACAGAAAATAGGGGAGGCTACCTGATATTTGGACGACATTTTGAAATTCAGAAAGACCTCCGCCTCCTGAATAAAATGGAGTAACAGCTTTCAGAAACATGAAATTTGACAATCTTAAGTTTTGAATCTTAAATTGAAAAATTCAATGGTACTAATATAGGAAGGGAGAGGTCTGGCTTAATAGCAGTTCCTGTTGAGTTTTTTGTTTTGTTTTGTTTTGTTTTGTTTTTAATTGACAAGGTCAACCCAGGATCAGAGTGGTACACATGTAATAATAGTATTATCATAGTCTTAATTGATTAGCCTGTGGCTGTAATTATTGTTTTTTTATTCTGGAGTCCATCTTTAAAAAGGGACACTGGTACGTGAAGCATGTTTAAATGAAGGCAGGAACTTGAAGGAACTTGATGATCATTATTCTGATGAAGCAAAGACTCGCAGAGTAGGAGATATTTAATAGCCACCTTCAATAGTCCTTCATATCTTTGAAGGACTGTGAGCTAGAAAAGTTGACTCTGTGTGGCCCAGCAGGTGGCTCTTCTGTAGCTCTGGAGTTGAGGACCGGGGTTCAAGTTCTACTGACATTGAGGCATGACTTCAGTGGCATCACTTAACTTCTCTGAGCCTCAATTTCCTCAACCGTATAAAACAGAAAGTAAAATAACTACACGGAGGTTATGAGGTGTAAATGAGTGAATATGTGTGAAAGAGCAATTCAGATTTATTGTTGTCATTGCCTAGAATTATTCTAGGGAGGCCCTGAATCAGCTCTCTCTTTGGACCAACTGTAATAATTAGAACTGCTCAGCAGAGGAATAAGCTTTCCCGTAATACCAAGAGCCAAACAAAGGCCACATAGTTATATCGGGGCTTTTTAGAAATTTTTGTGTAGAGTGGAAATTTGTAAGGGTTCCTTGAGGGAAGATACAGTGTTTATCTCGTTCACTGCTCTCTCCAGGGCACCCAACACAGCGCCAGGCACATGGTCTGTGTTTCGTAGGTATTTGTTCAATGAGTGAATGGAAGTTCCCCCATTAACACTCATATTGTATTCTTTGTTTAGCATTACTCTTTTCTTGTATTTAATATGTTTGTGTTCTTTTCCCAGAAGTTTTTGTTTGCCTTTATGTTATTTTAGAATGGATATTTTGACACTAAACTGAAGCAGCCACTCATGGTTCTTTCTATTCAGGCACATTTACTGGCGACTAGGGCACAGAGAGAATACTGATATGATTTTCAATGTCAGGCATTGTGAGATTTGTCTTTCTCCAAGTATGGCCATTTTAAATTTCTTATTTCTCTGCTTCTGTAAGTATCTTAATTTCTGTAGACCTTTTTAAGAGAGGATGCCTTATACATAGAATATTTCCATGGGATTGCATTCCCAAGCACCTCATAACAATGATTGTCTCTGGGGAGAGAATTTGGGGATTGGAGACACCACATTATTGTTCTGTTTGAATTTTTCAACAATGTGCTTAATTACTTTCTTAACTATATGCTCTATTACTTTGCAAAAGTGAGGTGACTCGATGACTCCATAATTCAGTAGATACTAGACCATTTGAATAAGCTTTTCAGAGAATTTACGCTTATATCTCTTTGCTAAGTTTTTCATTGGGCAGTTTGTCTTTTTCTTGCCCCACTGTGTTTTTTATTTTTTATTTTTTTAAGTAGGTACTAGCTTAAGTGAAATAGAAGGTTTGTATTGGGGAATATTGCAAAGTACACATAGTTAATAGTAAAATAGGCTTCTTTTATTTAGGGTCCACTATGTTTAAGACATCCTGTTGGGTGCTTTACCTACATTCTCATTTAATGTGTTCAGTGTTCACATGAGGTTTAAGCCTCACTTCCTTTGGTCTTTGCTGCCATAAATTCATGCCAGAGCTTTGATGTTGAACCAGAAGTCAAAGCCAGGCTTTGTTTCTTAAGCCTCCTGGGCCTTCAGCCCTCCCACTGTAACTAAAACTTGGGCATAGTCAAGGATTTGAAAACCAGAGAGAAATGGTTGTCATTGAAATTAAATATGTTGGCTGGGATGCTGCTGTAAATACTGCTTGCTGCCTTGAATTCACTGTTTCTTTCCAGTCTGCCAGGGATTAGATAGGAACAAATGGACAGGAAGGGTATAGAAAAAGGATTTAAATCATGTAAAAGACAGACTTGACCTTGAAGATTCGAGGGGCTTATAATAGCTAGCCAGAAGAGGTCTGTGGATATGTTTTACAATGATACATGCCCATAGCCTGAGATTTGTAGTGCTTTTGGTGACTGGTAGAGACTAGATTGTATCCAGAGATTGAGTTCTAAGTTTAATTCTTCATAGAATTTACTTCAATCAATATTTTGAGTTATACCTTTACCATGGTGGTTTATAGAATATTAACTACACATTCTAAGGAAATATCTATCTATATAATGAAAGATGGTCTCCATTGCTTTGGGGTAGAATTATTTAAGTCAGTCAGTCTCTCCTTCACTTTCTCTCACTCTTAAAAGAAGGTAATGTTTAGGAGAATTTCTTTAGCCAGAGAACCGATTATTCATTACTCCGTGACTTTTGCATGAAGTGCGTTTTACTTATTTCTATGCAGTAGTTCAGACACTACTGCACATGCCTTCCATGCTTCAGGCCAGACCTGAGGGCAGTTCCTAAGTCTACCATTTATTAACCGTGTGACTTGGGACAAATGATTTAGCCCTAGTGAGCATCGGTTTCCTTATCTTGAAATGATGTTTACTGATACCGACTTCACACTGTTGTGACAAAGGATGAGTAGTGTGTTCAAAGTGCCTGGCACGTAGTCAGTGTTCAGTGAAGATTTAATCTATGCCTTCTCTGTTCATCCCCAGGGTTTTTGTTTGACCATTTAAACTGTAAATCAGCCTAGGTGGAGAGGACCGAGGGCATTTATTTAGACTCTGCACAAGCCAGTAAACATCTGATGCACGCTACCCTTCCAGACACATTCACCCCCTCACTTGTTAAACCTGTTAAACCTTCTGTGGGCAGGCTTAGCTGCTCCTTCTTGCTTCTAAGCATTTTCCCCTCTGCCTGGCCTGTAGTAAGTGCTCAGTAAGCATTTGCTAGGTAAGTGAGTTTCTGGACAGTAGTGTGTGGGTGGGTAGGATAGCGGATTGTTGACAAAGCTTCTCATAGAGCGTTGCAGTCTTGTGAGTTTAACTTCATCCTTTGGTCTCTAGTTAGTAGAAACAGCTGAGAGAGTTAAAGAGATGATCTTCACTTGATTCTTTTTGGTTCTAAGGGCAAAGTGCTTTCAGCATTTAGACTAACTACATTTGCAGAGTAGTTATCCATTCTGTAATAATTATAATGGCAGATAATATTTTGTCAGTGCATACTGTGGGCCAGGCCCTGTGCTGATCATTTTAGCTACATTTTCTCACTTAGTCATGTTGTGTGTTAGATACTGTTATTGCACCCATTATACAGAAGAGGAAACTGAGACTCAAAGTTACGTGCCAAAGACTACACAGCTAGCAAGTAACATAACCTAGATTTGAATGTAAATGGACTCCAGAGCTGGCTTTTTGAGTTACTGTATTATACAACTTCCCTCTTCTGTATGACTATGATAAGAAAATTGTATAAGGGGGTAAAGATGATTATAAAGGTCAATATTTCAGAGATTTCCCCCATATTCACTGAGCTTATAAAAGAGCCAGTTGCTTCCTAGTTTGTGTCATAAACTGTTACACTCTTCACTATTATTTCTGGTGGGAGGCAGTTATGTAATGTGGATTCAATTTTAATTTTACCACACTAATATCTGTGTGGAGGAATAATGGTGACCAAAGTACGGAGTAGTGAGAAGTAAGCAAGTTTCTATTAAATATTGCTCAAGCAGTGAATAAGTCATTAAATTTGACTTCTGATGAATATATAATGATTGCTTAATACTAGGCTGCCAGGAAAAACGTACACACACCCACTCAGAGGAAGGTGTGTGTGTAATATATGTTGCTTGAGATAGTTGGAGCTATATTTTAAAAGAAGAAGGATTTTTTTTTCCACAGAGGGAGGGAGAGGCAATATGGTTTATACTGCCATTTATTTGAGTTCATCCAAAAAGAAGAAATTTCTTGCTTACAAAATATAGAAGAATCAAGTTTTAATTTGAAGAGATTAGGAAATACTTATTCCCTGTTTCAGAAAGTAAAAATCTCCCTATGTGCCACCTATTCTAGGAAATTTAAAACATAAATCAGGCGATTCCTGGGCTCCTCTCCTTCCTTCCTCCTTTCCAAAACGGACACATGTACTTTATGGCACTGAGAATTTATCAGATCCTTCTGAGTGTGTGATTCATGTGGAATTGGAGTCACAACCCCTGAAGAACACTAAATGACTGCTTTGTCTGAAAGGTTTGGTATATTACTAATAAAATGCATGGAGTTGAATTTATTCAACTATATATAATTGGTATTGTTCCTGTTCAGACATGCCTATACATGACTTTGTAGAATAAAAAACACCTGCTTCTGCGGTTTTTGTTTGGTTAGGACAAAATTTCAGGAAACAACTTGACCGTGGGCAAAACTGCAGTTGAATCAGGGACAGAAAGTTGGAAAGGATAAGTAGGTGAAATTTGTCTTGAGGGTGTGCCGCCTGAACACATACACCTGCACACATGTCCTCGTTGTAAAGGTAAAGAGGTCTTATGGACCAAGAAGGCATGAAGCGTCTGGTCCTGTTCTGGAGCTTAGGGAGAATTCTGGAAAAGGACCCTGTGGCTGAAATCATAGGCAACAGCAGAGCAAAGGAAAAAGACATCCAGTAGTGTAGAGAGGGAGCCTAGAGATAAAGCTGGGATGGACATGCTAGGGGAAGGAGGAGGGTAGATGTCTTCATCTTCATGTTTGTTTCACTGAAGGCAGTTCTACTGAAGACTTGAAGGATGTTGAGGGAACTTATTTGGCTCTGGGTCCTGTGTGCTCCCGGACCTGCTTCAGCTGTGCTTCCCAAACCTTAGGGCTAGGCCTCAGGGAAGAGAATTTATTTCTCTCCAGTGCATGTCTTAGGCTGCTCCTTAGGACAGCTGTGGCTTGGGAGGGCCCTTAGAATAGTTGGTCAAGAAGCTGCATCTCTTAGTGGCATCAGTTACCTTCCATTCTTGCTGAACTGGTTGCTGGTATGGAAGGAAAGCTTGACTGGTCTGTTGACCATGCCCATCTGGACTTGGGGAAGCCAAGATAAAGAATCTTCTTTATCCCCATTTTTTAACTAGTGGCCAAGAAAGTGGCATTATATGGAGCAAATAAGGTGGGAATAGACACTAGACAATCTTGGAACTCACCCTGGATAAACTCTCATGAGTCTGAACTGTGCTACATAAGAATTACCATATTGTTAAAGGCTTAACTACCTATTGATACCTTGTTTAGCCACAGGGGACCTGAAATTTGTCTCACCTGAGTCTGCCTACATCTGTAAAAATAGCTAGTCTCCTCCCTTCCTCTCCTCTCTCAGACCTCTCTCTTCTCCCTCATTTTGCCCCAGTCTCTCACTTTTGAGACAACCCGCATTGATTGCTAGTTTCCATATAATTGTTTTGCTTTCGTACGTGTACCTGCCTCAGCCATTATCTTCCTCTCATTGAAGTCTCATGAATTTTAAGTTGAATTTGATTGCAACACTAAATCACCCATTTCTGCTTAATGTTCTTTATGTAACAGGTACCTTTAATGCCTTATTCAACACTTCAAAATGAAAGAATAGTAATAGTTCCAATATTGCTGTTAGTGCGTTCTGACATTGAATAACAGGTGACATGTCTAATGATTAGCGTGGCTGCCTAGATTGCATAATTACAGGTTTGTTTGACTTTAGGAGAATCATATGCAGGCCAACTGCATCCATTCAGATACTTCTTATGTTAGATAAATATCAGAGCACTTTAGTCTAAAAAGAGGTCCTCCTTCAGCGATTATCACTCTTTAGTTTTCTAGGGGTTGCCAATGCACAGGAAAAAAGAAAATGAAACAGAGACCATCTTTAAAGAATGGGTTTAATTCTATGGCCCTTCCTGGTCTAAATAACACTTTGTAAGTTCTTCAGGTGCTATTAGCAGTCCATAGTGTTTGGGATAGTGCTGAGCAGGATCGCTGGGTACAGACAAGGCAGATTTGCCGCGGTACTGGCGTACTTACGGAGACAGTTATAATTTTTTAATATAAATCAAAGATTATCTGTGCCCTCTGGACTTAATTTGCTGGGGCAGGGGTTAGGGGGACGTATTTCAGCTAGTTATTGAACTAACTTCTTGGAGCAGTTTCTTAATCAGAGTGCCAGATGCGTCACACCGGTCTCACTGAGTCTCCGCGCTCTCCCCAGGAGACCTCCCCACATATTTATTGGCTTGTAAATGAATGTTCAAGTGTATCACTTCGGTTCATTTGATTAACACAAACAAGGGTTGATTGTAATAAATTAATGCTCATTGAATGGCACATTGAAGAAACGAGAATATTCCTAGACTCCCAGACCCCGCTTGGCCAGGGGAGGACAGTCAAAGACATGGATAGTAGAAATGGTTTTGACACTGGGCTCCACTCAGAAGTACCTCTGCGTGTGAAGCCGTCCAGGGCTCTTCCCTTGCCCTGAAACAGTTCTCTGCTGCTGCCCTTGCGTGGCTGCTACTTCCATCTCTGTTTTTGCTGGTGCTCTTGGCCTGGTACAGGTTGACTTACCAGCTGCTAGAGCTGACTTAGTTATTCTCCTTGCATTGCATTCAGTGGGTGACTTGGTTACTTTTATAGCCCCTCCAATTAGCCTTGCTGATGGGAAAGATCACTCTCTTCACCAATGTTAAAACTTAGCAGTCTTCTAAAAGGGGAAGATCATTTTCTTTTTGTTATCGGTTTCCTCTACTAAGGAATTTGGGAAAGCTTTTCCCGGACCGGGCCCGATCGCATTTGAGTGGCGTTGGCCAGTGTCCTACTTGGAACAGACCACCGGGAGCTGAGATGAAGCTAAGGGCCATGACTTTCCCCCCAGTCGTCCCCCCCTCACCCCAAGGGTTTGTTCCCTGGATATCCATGGAGGAGTTGGAGGTGCTGGTCCTTCTCACGTTGAAGCACCTTTTAGCGCAGGAGGCTAGTGTACATACTTTGCAGCTAGAAGGTCTGAGTTGGAGGCCTAGCTCAGCCACTCACTACCGTTGTGTCCTTGAGCAGGTTACTTCAACTGCTTGGTGTTTCGGTTTTCTCATATATAAAGTGGAGCTAAAACTACCTTTCTCTTAATGCTGCTGTGAGGTTTAATGTAAACACGGTACGCTAAGTAGTCTTGGCTCATAATAAAGTGCTTACTAATTGTTAGGTACAGCTATTATTATTATGTATATATATTTTATCATTGAAGTTACTTTTTGGCTTGCAGAGGTGTGCTACAGTAATATTTGCCTCTCTGAGATTGTCATTCTGTGAATTTTAACATCATTTTTGTAATCTCCCCCCCCCCACCACCACTCAGCGCTGATGCCAACCTTTTTCCTGTGGAAAAATCACACTGAAAATAGAATAGGCAAATAAGTTTATATTACATGTCTTCTTTACATTTTAATTCAATTGAATATCAGAGGCAGGACAATTTTTAGTTTGGTGAAAGTTTAATTTTCAAATTTATTATATGATGGCCATATAAGAATATTGAAGGAAGAGTTCCTATAGTTCTTTGTTGGATCCATCATTCTTGCCCTCAAATGGATTAAAGTCTGTTTGGAAAAATGAGACAAATTCATATAAGAGAACAAGATTGTTTATGGTTCAAAGTGCCAAAGTATCAAGTATAGTTGTTAAGATAAATTAAGTGAGATCCTTCTAGGCTGGCAGAGTTTAAAAGCAGGTAGGGCCTGAGCTCAGCCCTTGAAGGGTGTGTAGGATTTGGTTGGTGTGGATTTTTAGGAAGGGCTTTCCCTGTGAGAGTGGGAGAATTTTGGTAGTGGGATTATATACTGTGGAATGAAGGAGCAGGGAACCTCTAGCTGGTCAGTCTCTCTGCACCTCCCCAGCGCCCCAGCCACTTTTTAGTCAACAGCCAACTCCCTGTTTAGGTGTTTATCCTCTTTTCCTCCTGAGTTCCTCAGGGCTTTATTTAGCCTCTTTCATGCAACACTATGCTCTTTCCCCACCTCAGTTCTTTAGTGGAACAGGACACATTCCCTGTGCCTTCCTTTGCCTGGTATTTCTGAAACATGAACACAAATAACATACTTAGAAAGAGGCTTTATTGTAATAATAAGGGAGATAGGGGTTAACAACTGCTTGATATGGATGTTCTCATGACCTCTCTTCCAGATGCCATTGTGGGAGTCTCTTGTCTTCCGTCTCTAGTCTCTCCAAGCCCTTTTCCCCAGCAGATGAAAACACTGACTTGAGCCTGAAGTTATCTGACTGCGCATCACTTCCAGGTGTGGTGCGGTGCGGTGTGGCTCTCGGTTCTTCTCAGGAGTAGCTTCCTGCTCTCCTCTGGTGTTTTCCCTTTGTCGCCTCAGGCCGCACTATTCATCACTTAGGTTCTTTAGCTTGTCCCAACATTCTTGGGCCCTGGAGCCTTAGCTGAGGCTGCATGTCCACAGTTGGCCTCCTCAGGTACTTCCCTTAGGCTTCATGCCATCAAATACTGACAGCCATCGCTCACGTTCTCCTTTGCAGGGAAGGTCTCCTTGGCCTTGTATTTAAAATTGTTATCTGGTTCAAGTCTTGCTGTTGTCTATGGGACCTTGATGATGAGAACCCTCATCCTGCTTACTTTGAAAACTTTAATGTCGAAGGCATATTTCTAAGTGCTTTAAAAAATTAACTCATTTAATTCCAGAGGGAGGTTGCCAACATTATGTCAATTCCTACTGATTTAAGCCCCTGACAAATTTTTATTTCTCATACTTCAAAGACCTTTGCCGCTGATACATCCTTCAGTGAGTTTCTATTTAGGTTGAAGTTGCCACTAATTATTGTACTTTTGAAAAAGCAGTTTATGCTCTTAGTCTTTGCTCAGGTTACCAGCTTGACCCACTTTTTCAATGGTCCAGTATCAGAATCCATTACACATAAAATATACTGATTCCACTAAGAAAAGGAAGAAAAAAACACACACACGTCATCATTTCCTTTAACTAGATAAGGCTTGTGTGAAACCAGGGGCCTATTTTTCTTTCTTTCTTCTTTTTTTTTTTAATTTTCTTTTTTTCATTATTTTAAATGGGAAAAAATTAGATTACAGGCCAACCCCAAACCCCTAACCAATTTACTGAAATGTAACTATATACAGTAAAATGCCTGTATAAGTCACAACCCATCATTATTAGGATATAAATTGTTTAAAATTCTCTTCCTGATCATCAAGCAATTAATAGGATTTTTAACAAACAGTTGTTGTATATATGGCAATAGATACACGTTGGTACCAGCAACAGCTAAGCAACATGTCTCTTTCACTGATGTTTGGACATTTTCAAACGGTCTAACAATTTTATATGGAATATGACTTGAGACCTTTCTCATATACCGCTTTGTTAAAAATGTATTTAATTTGGGGAACGTAAATACAAATTTTTCTTATATAAACACTGCCCCTTCCCACTCCTCAAAAAAAAAAAAAAAAAAAACTTATATTGAGGTATATGTATATTCTGTGAAGTCTGGGTGTTACAAGCCAAGAGATACTCTACCAGAAGCGTGTTAACCCAGAAGATATTTTATGGAGTGTGCTTATAATTGACTATTGTAAAACTAAAGCATAATTTAGAAGTCCAGGAAAATCATTTTTTAAAAGCCAAATGTAAGTGGGTTTTATATTATTTCATGACTTAGAGATGAACTGTTGTATTGTTCTTCAGAGTAGACAAGAAATACTGCCATTTGTCTGAGCTAAGTTATTTGAATGCAGAGTCTTTGAGTGTGTGCATCCCCAAATATGATTTAAGGACTCCAGTTTTATTTTCATTTCTTTCAGCTTTTTTAATCTTAACATTTTTATTATCCTGTGTTCTCTATCTTTTCCTGATCTATTACTAAATTGTGTGTCTAGAGCTTAAAAAAAAAGTTTAAAAACACTTTGAAGAATATTATCTTGCTTTTCCAATCTACTAGTCGCTTTCTATAGTCTCCTGTTCCCTGAGGGTCTTTTAATTTTTAAATATAGTAAGTATAGTTGTTTCATGCTCTGACTGATATCTGAAACATTTGGGGATCTGTTTCTGCTGATTTTTACTCTTTTTGGCTTGTTTTCTTGTGTTTTTCCTTGTAAGGTTTTTTGTTTTGTTTTTATTTTTATTTTTTTTCCCCTGTAATCTACTCATTATCCTTAACAATTATTTGTAGGGTTATTTGAGGCCTCAGGTAAAAGTGTCTTTTCCAGAGGGGAGTACGTGTGGGTACTTTCATTGTGAGACCACCTCCCACCAACATCAGAGCTCAGGTTCCCAGCACCACTCAGGTGAGGGGAACCCAGGCTGCAAACCCAGGCTGTGGCTTGTTGATACAGTTTTTCAGAAACATGTTTGTTTTCTCTCTCTCTCTTCCCTTTGTTCTGCTCAGTGGCCAAGGCCAACCTCCCTGCAGCCTGGAGGAGCAGAGTGGGATTACTTCCGGTTCATCTTTATTCTGACGAGTGGGGACCCAGCTTACTGGGGGAGGGTATGCAACTTTGATGTCCTGCGTTCAGCTTCTCTTTTTTGGTTTTCCCTAATTTTGCCCTGGTTGTTTCTTACTATCTTGTGATTAAGGAGATTACTCTTTTTCCTATTTTATCCAATCATTCTACTTATTTATTTATTTTTATAAATTTATTTATTCATTTATTTCTGGCTGTGTTGGGTCTTCGTTGCTGCGTGCGGGCTTTCTCTAGTTGCGGTGAGCGGGGGGCTACTCTTCACTGCGGTGCGCCGGCTTCTCATTGCTGTGGCTTCTCTTGTTGCAGAGCACGGGCTCTAGGTGCACAGGCTTCAGTAGTTGTGGCACGTGGGCTCAGTAGTTGTGGCTCACAGGCTCTAGAGCGCAGGCTCAGTAGCTGTGGTGCACAGGCTTAGTTGCTCTGCGGCATGTGGGATCTTCCCCGACTAGGTCCCGAACCCGTGTCCCCTGCATTGGCAGGCGGATTCTTAAGCACTGAGCCACCAGGGAAGCCCTCCGGTCATTTTAGTTGTCTTCAGTAGGAGGTTGGTCCACATAACCCAACCTACCATTACTAGAAGTGGAAATCTTCCTTATTTGATCTTTAACAATACTACGAGGTTCATGTGCAGATATATAAGTGGGCTACTTTAATGGATGAGGGAACTGAGGCTGAGAAAAGTATAGTGGTTGATTTAAGATTGTCCAGGTAGGTGGCACAGCCTGGAACTCCTGAGTCTGAGTCTACATTTCCACCTTTGAGACTTTTTCTACTGGGTGTCTTCTTCGAATTTTGAATGAAGCAGGCATATATCGAAGGCATTTTAAAAAATATGCAATACCTTTACAAAATCATTTAGATAGACCATTGACTGATAAATTATGTTGGTACAGCTTTTTCCAAATACGGCATTTTAAATGGAAAATGATCACTGCTTTCCTTTCTTTTTCAGCTGAAGTGAGTAGTGAATACAGTATGGATAAGGCAATGGTTGAATTTGCAATGATGGATCGGGAACTAAACCATTATTTAAAGGCTGTTCAATCTACAATAAAACATGTAAGTTTATACCACTCACCTGGTTATATTTGGTTACAGCTCACTGACTTAGGAACACAAATCAAAATTCTTTTCTAACCTTTAATAATTTCTTATCCTTACTGTAGTAGCTATTAATCTCTTCTTAATCAGGAAGTTCATAGAATAGGAATCTTAAATATTTTCCCAGATAGGCCACCTAGGTTTAATTAGGATATTACATCTGTTTTAGATTTCCTTGCATTTTTTGGTCTCGAATTTTTTAGCCTAAGCCTCCTTCAAATGTGAGTAGTATTTTATAAAATGCTACAAATTGCGTAGGACTTGTTTTTATTGTTATATTTGCTTAAGCATACAATTTAGACCAGGTTTAGTTACTCATTCTCCAGCTTTAACTAATATACAGCTATTGCAAAATTCATAGAATCAGATAATAGGGAGAGGTTTTAGAGCAAGGTTACAAATAAAGAAGCGTGGCCTTTTGGTTTTTCCAGAAGCCAAACTTGTCTTTGTTGGCTCCGGCATGTCACAGGAACAACACATAAGGCAGTTAAGGTGGGAACGTAGCAACATCCTTTTCAGTAGTCCTGTGTTGAGCAAGAAATGAGCAGTATGATTGCAGTAATGTTTCTGAGAAGTGCTTTGTCCTCTGAGCAGTGGAAACTCCCCTTTGAACTGATTTCATATACCTGTGTAATAGGATGTCTTGTACTTCTGGTTTCTTTATTTGCTTTTTCTTACTTATATCTATGGGAAAATTCCAAAAATAAAATGTTTTACAAGATTGGCTACTATTCAGTGGGAGATAAATTTCTGAATATGGTTTAATACTTAAGCTATAGTTAAATGAGTATATATGTTCATGGTTATATGCAGTTTTTCTGTTTTTTTTCTTTCTTTAAAATTTTTTTTTCTGTTTTTTTTTTTTTTTTTTTAACGGTTAATATTTATTAAGTGTAGCATTTGTGACTAACTTAAGAATGTCTGCTTAGATCCAAGTAATACACTCATTCAACTTGTACAATTCTGGTGTTTCTAACCATTGTGACTGTCTTGGGACTGTGAGTATTCCTTCCATAGGAAAATATGAAAATGATGTCATGTTAGATTCTTTAAACTAGATAGCAAAGCACTTAGACCAGAGGTTTTCAACTCCAGCTGACCCCTAGAACCAGCCGGTCCCTACCCTACACTAAAGAGATTCTGATTTCATTGATCTGGAGAAGGATTGGGGCACCAGTATTTTTTAAAAACCCATTCTGTTATGTATCCAAGGTTGAAAACCACTGCCTTAAAAGAACAAGGCTGACTTTATAGAATAAAGTGTGTTCGTTACCAAAGATCGGAGTTAGGCTTATTGTATAGATCAATCCTGCCTTGACCCTTACATTCTATGGAGGTTATTTGATAGGCTTTTCTATCTTTAACCTTGATGTTTTGCAAATATAACAGCACAATGTACATTATAGATAAGAAAACAGATTTTGGAAGTTGAAGAACTTAATGTGGATTTTTTTTTTTTTCTATTAAACCCTAGGATTCACAGATACGTATGGTATTTTTACGTGAAGAATTGGACTTTTCCCCCTTCAAAAAACTGAGTCACTCATAAAAAAAAAAAAAAAGAAAAAGCAACCCTCACCCTCACGCACATTCAGTAGTTAATAGCATTTCTTTCATCCTGAGGCCTCATCCCATTACACCCACCCTACTAACCAGGAAAGAATATAGTTGGAGTTTTATCCAGCTTTTCAGCCCTAACCTTACGCTAGACTATGGAGTAACTTGGATTTAGTGATTCTAATGCTTGTCGGGAAGGTCCCTGGTCTTTAGTAAGAGAACACATGTTTATTGCGTTTTTTTCTCATGCAAAGTTGTGCTCTCTATATAAGCTTGATATGAGACCAAGAAGAGCAAATCATAGTTTAATAAGATTTCTAAGACCTAAAACTATATAGGGACATAGTGGGGATATGACCATTATTTTAAGGGGACTATTTTACTCTCTTTATATACTATGTACTCTTTACATAGTATGGACATTTATGGACGTTGCTATCTTATTGCCTCTTTTGATGAGGAGTAGAGAATGAACAGCAGATTCAGAGAGGCTAGAATGGTATAGCTGTTCTATGCTATAGAAATAGCAATGGTCTAGGGATCAGAAATTCTTCCAACCCTGGTGCTTCCATTTTCTAAGTTATGATCCTGGGTCAAGAAACTTAACCTCTTGGAATCTCGTGTTCTTCATCTATAACATTCTTGGCCTGCCTATTTCACAAGATTATTATGTGAATCAGATTAGATATTGTGTATCAAACACTTTGACATTCATAAAATTTGATGGCGATAAAGATATTATGTTACTACAAACCCAGATTTCCAAACATACTCCTGAGGAAGGTGGAACTGGATCTTTCTTAACAAGTACTTTGCTCACTTTATTTCAGGGCTTTGAAATAAAACTTTTATTGGCTTTGACCTGTCCTCCTCTGGAGTTCAGGAATCATATAGGATTAGGTATAAGCTGGTAAAGTTTACAGTATGAGGTGTTTATGATCTCTAAAACAAAGAAATTGTTTTAAGTCAGATTATTAGGAAAGAATACAGAAGGTAGGAACCCCTGTTGAGTCTCATTTCACTTCTGCTCTGTCATAGATTTTTAAGAGCTGCAGTACTTCCATTCCTATGTCACTTGCCAAGATTCTCATCCACCCCGTGGTCTTTCTGTTTATGAATTTTCATATAGTCATAGAAAGTTAAAAAAATTTTTTTCATCATCAAAGAGCATTAAAGTTTATCATTTAAATAAAGATCTCGCTCCTGCTCTCACCTTCACAGAATTCTGAAGGTTATACACTGCTGAAAAGGTTTTAGAAGTTTACTTTGGAACCTTAGGTGTGGTTCAATTTACCAACAATCCCTGGGAAGTCCCTTTGGCATCCAACAGAAGCTCTCAGATTGCCTTTCTTTTCCTTTAAGAAAATAGAGCTGCTATTTTCTACAATGTCTGAAGACTTTATTTGGAATCAGTATTTATTTCAGTGCTCTGAAACTTAAAAAAAAAAAAAAGGGACTTTGTCCCAGCTGTTTTGTAGAGGGAATATTATGCAGTGAGCACCTAAGGGGGAAAAAAAAAATTCCCAGACAGTCTATAAGTTATTTATAAAAACTTTCAGGATAAATAGGTTATATACCTGTCACAACTCTTTAAAGCATGTAGAACCGTAAACAGAAAGTCTGTATGAACTCTTTGGAGACTTTCAGTCATGAGACCACACGTGATGAAAGTGTTTTGAAAGCTATAAAATGGCACATAGATATGCTATGATACAATTACTTCTTTTATTGCTGTTACTGCTGAGGAAAAACTTCTCTCAGTTTCATGTTGAGAACAGAGTGATGTTCTGAACATTAGCTTTTGATGACCTAACGTTCCCTTCCTTGATTTCTAAGCTTTTATTATTTGAGTATCTTGAAGGGGCACCGTTGGCTGGCTTTTTGTTCTCAAACATTCACTGAACAAATATTTTCTAAACATCCATGTGCCAGATACTTCTAGGTGCAAGAAAGAGGAGGTCAATCAGCAAAGCCCATATGATCTCACCTTCAGAATGTCTGAAGCCTAGAGATGGAGACAAACATTTAACAAAGAACAATACAGATGTTATTTAATGATTGTTGTGCTGTGTACTACAAAGGGAAAATAAAGTTTTCAAGGAGTTAATAACTCGGGGCATTTCTGCTGGGGGTGGGGAGTAGGTTGGTGGTTACGGGACTCCTTCCTGATGAAGTGATATTGAATCTAATTGAATCTAAGACGAAAGTCAAATGAGCCTCAACACGGGGATCGTGATATATAACTTCCCTGTCTATGTGACTTTTGCATGAAATGGAAGCATCTTTTTTTTTTTCGTCAGTTTCAAAGTGCCTTGATCAATCCAAAGACTTAATTTGAGAAAATTAAGCCAGAGAAAGCTGACTTTTATACATAGAAAGTTTAAAGTCTATAGAGTAGTTGAGTAACCTACCTAAGGTTGGTCGAGGATTCATTCATCCACAGATGTGAGCGGCTACCATGTGCCAGGAACTGTGCTTAGTAAAGCAAGTTATGGCAGTAGTTGATTTAAGAATAATTTCATTACCAATATTCTGCTTCTCAAGCCATTTCACTGGTCAAATGGGTTATCCCTCTTGAAGTGAGACTCTTTATCATGTATTGAATAAACAGTGGTAATACTGTGTACTGTGTATTTCTGGTTCTGGATTTATGTGATGGTTTTAAACTAAACGTGGAGTCCATCGTGGGCTTCAGATTCCAGAGGGTGGGCACCAGCTTAATTCGAGGAATCCTCAAATCTATTCTCAGGTATGTGTTTTTTCAAATAAGAGATGATAAAGGGTCCACCACTATCGTTGGGGTGGTCTTCGCAACTTTTTTATAGTGTTAATTCTCATAGTGAGAAAGGATGGGTCCCCTGAAGCTAAATGACAAATGGCCTAACAGGTTCAGATTAGTTGCAGATATTATTAGCAGTCAGTGGTAAAATATATATTTTCTGTGCTTTTTGATGAGCAGTCTAGTCCTAGAGTTTAGCAAAAACAACTAAAGCTTAGGATTCACATTATACTTTGCATTTTTTTATCATGATACTTAATTGTGCAATTTTACTGCAACAAACTTCAAATCTTAAAAGAATTGTCAGATTTTACCTGTATATAGTTCTTTTAGTAGGTGCTACTTTAGCATGTTACTTTATGGAAAATCCAGAGTGTTGTATTTTCTTCACCTTCCTCTACTACTCTTTTTGGGCTACATGCATCTTATAGATTATCTAAGATTTGAAAGCATTTAAATCAGATTGCTGCCACATATTTGTAGTGTGTGTGTGTTTTTTTTTAATAAATTTATTTATTTATTTATATTTTTGGCTGCGTTGGGTCTTTGTTGCTGCACGGGCTTTCTCTAGTTGCGGTGAGCGGGGGCTACTCTTCATTGCGGTGTGTGGGCTTCTCATTGCGGTGGCTTCTCTTGTTGCAGAGCATGGGCTCTAGGCGCGTGGGCTTCAGTAGTTGTGGCACGCAGGCTTAGTAGTTGTGGCTCACGGGCTCTAGAGCACAGGCTCAGTAGTGGTGGTGCACGGGCTTAGTTGCTCCGCGGCATGTGGGATCTTCCCGGACCAGGGCTCGAACCCGTATCCCCTTCATTGGCAGGCGTATTCTTAACCACTGTGCCACCAGGGAAGTCCCTGTTGCAGTTTTTTAGATCAGTTTTTTATAACAGTTCCTACCAAAAGCGTAGGGAGGGAGGATATTTTTCTTCTTAACCTAACAGGGGCAATTAGTTGCTGGATCGGTTTACTTGTGTTGTTTCTTATAAATCTGTTCATGGATATCTCCTGTGTACTGTGACTTTTACTTGCTAAGCTAACCTGAACATTTAATCTGCATTTTAAAACTAGTATGTTGAGAGTTAGAAGAGTGGAAATATACGTCACGTAAGTTGTTGAAACCAACACAATCTTAGATATAATAAAAGAACAAGGTGGGTCAAAGGTATAGCTTACCTCAGCCTTGACATTATGCAACTAGTTTAGAATGTTTTTAATATATCACTTCCCTATGCCTCTTCACCCTTCACCCTTCATCAACTGGTAAGCTTTGCCTTTTGTAAATCTTATTTTAAAGTTACCTTAACATCTTCTGCTTTAACTTGAAATCTTATGAGCTATCTTGTAAGTTGGGAGTTAACTATTTTAGTTATACCAGATTTGGGGAGCGTTTCTCACTTAGAAAGCTAAAAATTTATAGTATCGGAAGAAAGTTCCAGGGCAGAGGATGTGATTTATTGGCTATCACCATCTTCTGACTGCATCTAAGAATGCACCTCCCATTGTGAATCATTGACAAAAGAGGAAGGAGGGTGAATTTGTTTGGGATTATGACATTTGAGGACAGAAGATTCCTGAGCATGAGAGAAATGACTGTTGTCAGCAGAATAGCAAGAAGGTGAGAGAGGACAGTGGAATTAGTGGGAATCTCTTGGAGCCAAGTGGGAAAGTACTGCGGAGTCCCCCTCTTCTCCACTGCCTGCCCTCCATGATGGTGTGTGGTCTCTTAACACCTTTCCTGTCAAAGTTAACAGATGCTCCACATATAAGCCTTTTCATCTGTAGGAATATTGCCCAGATGTGGAAATTAACCAGGGGAAAAAAAGTTCACGTAGGTATTCACTCTTCAGCCTCTTGGCCCTGGAATGTGTGATTACTGGTAATTAATTTCTATTCTGTTCCTTTAGAACTCCCTCTGTAGTTATTCCGAAATTAAGGTTGTGTTTGGTAGCATTTTTTCTAATGCTAACAGAGAGAGTTAAGTCTGGATATAATATTTCACTAATTGAGTTGTCTCTATAGGAAAGAATCCAGATATAAATCTCTTAGGTTCCCAAGTGAAGTAGCTACTAATAGGTGAACATTCTGGTCTTGTGCCATATTAAGACTCCTTATCATGGGTAGTTTATAGAAATCCATGTTCGTGTTTTGTAGGTACTAAGTGTTGGATTTTATTCATAATTATAAAAACATTTACACTCTACTGGGTCTTAATGTGCCTCTAATGCAGCATTTTCAGAAGTTTGCTCTGTAATACTAATTAATCAGGATGTGAGTAAGTATAATAGGAAAAAAGGATTTTGTGGTCAAATAAGTTTGGGGAGTGCTTGATTGAAAGAATTTCCTTAAGGACTCCAAAGCCTTTAATATGCTTTTATGCATTGTGATTCTCCAAAGGAGGGATATTTAGTAATTTCCTAACCTTATTTGAAAACCTCTTTGGGGGAAGCACTGGCACTGTTCAGAACCCAGTTTGGAAAATGCTTCTATAGTCTCAATCCCCGTACCTTACAGTAGAGGCTAAAAGATGGATTCAGCAGTTTGTGGTAGAGATTTTGTGCCATCCAGGGAACTGGGGAGTATATCAAACCCCCTACCTGAAATGGATCTACAAGATGTTTCTATGCAGAAGATCAGGAAAGGGCCAGGCCTCTGAAAAGACTATGTGTTATTCCAACAGTGAAAGAGAGGAAGGAAAAGTTTTTAAAAACCTTCAGTGGTTGCTTGGCTATCTCTCTTTGAAGCAAACAAGACCACCCGTGTGGGGTATTGGTTCAGGAAAGTGGAGAGAAGGAAAAGTTTTCAAGGAAATGAAGAGAGGAGGGGATAGTTTAGGTAGAAAGGACACAGCAGCAGTGTGGACAGAAAAAAGCATACAGACTTTGAAAGACCTGGTTCAGCACAACACTCAATGCTTATTGAACACTTTGGCCTCAGTGGTACCGGGCAATTCTGGCAGGTAACTCCTTGAATTTTTTTTTTTTTTTTTTTTTTGGCTGTGCCACGCGGCATGTGGGATCTTAGTTCCCCGACCAGGGATCGAACCCACACCCCCTGCAGTGGGAGCTCGGAGTCTCAACCACTGGACCGCCAGGGAAGTCCCACTTGAATTATTTAAATGATGTGAATGTTCTTTAATATGGCAAACTCCTGCTTATTTCTGACGTTGGGCATAGTCCATATGTAGCATCAAACCCTTATTTTAGATAATCACTTGAGCCTCCTTCCATGTCAAACTTTTCACCGTACTTGATAAATATTAAAGATCTTGAGATGTTGGCCTTCCCCCACTATCTGGCAGTGGTGCTCATGGGCAGTGAAAGAGTGTAGGCTAACTGCAGAAGAGAGATGGGAAAATAGTTTGAACCATGGAATGGATCACCAAATGTTAAGATTCACTGTAAAATGAATGCATTTGCAAAGTGTGGAGTTGAAAGCAGTTGCTTGTTTATTAATCTCATAATTAAGTTGTTCAGTTAGTGCCAATAGTATGCTTAGTCTAATGAAGGTACAAAAGCCTCTTGACATGTGTATATAAAATAGCTACAAAATAGTACTAACAGTGAAATAGTTTGACACAGACAATAAAAACATGCTTAAGAAATTCAGAGTAAGGGAGAAGAGCCTTTGCTTGGATTCCGGCTTTTCTATCCTCTAACTCTGAGCCTCAATTTCTTCTTAAAGTGGGGGTGATAGAATATAGGTCAGAGAGTTCTGGAAACGATGAAAAGTGATAGCATGAAAGCACCTAAAACAGTTCTGTCGAGACTCATTTATACAGTTGCCCAGAGAGTTCTGTAAAGGAGAAGTCATTTCCTTTGATCAAATTTAAATAGTATCTGAAGAGGAAATTTGAGTTAAAGTTTAGAGAGTAGAGTAGGCTGCAGGAAACCATTGGGAAAGGGCAGAGATGATTATGTCCTTGAGAGGTTGAAGGAAGGGCTTCTTTCCTTAGAAGGAGTCTTCTGGTAATGGGGGCGGGATGTTGGGGGGAACTTGGTGCTCATAGTGTTGTAAGCCGAAAGGATTGGGCAGAATATGGGGGAGCAGGCCAGTGAGATGCATGGCATTTGGCCAGTTGGATGTGAAGTCCCCTGATCAATAAGTCTACTTCTGTCTGTAGCAATGAGAAAGAGATTGCTCCCTTTAACATATGCTAGTTAATGGCAATGGAGGGGGAGCCACACTAGAGATACGGACCAGACAACTAAGTGAAAACTTTGGTAATTCACGAATAACATCTGATGTTTTCTAAAGTAAACAAAAATCACTTAAAGATGTAAGCAAGATAGTTCAATAAATAGCATAATTATATACCCAAGTGCACAGAGAGAAATATTTCTTCACTTACATTTCCATCTTTAAATAATATTTGTTTATTAGTAGCACCCATTTGAACAAATATTGGGAGAGAAAAATGTGTTGGATTTACCCCTCTGATGTATCATATGCACGTTGTCAGCTCTGTTTCAAATGTGTAATCTGTATGAATCGTTGAAAAATGAAAGAAAATAAAGTGTATAAATGGAGAGACTGTAAATGGATTTAATTTTTCAAGCCCTGTGTGAGTTTGCAGTTGTACTGGTAAGGAAAGCTCTTTCATTCTGAAGTGGAGCCAGTGCCCAGTGAACTGTCATTGAGAGAATGGTGAGGATTTCTTTTTATTCTTTTTCTCCCTTAAAGCATCAAGCTTGTAGCAATAGTGACTTTCATTCTTTTGTGTCATGGCCAGCCTGATATTTTAACCACTTGAACTTTCTGAAATTTCATTTCTTTTTGGGCATTTTTCCCCCTTATTTATTTATTTATTTATTTTTGGCTGCATTGGGTCTTCATTGCTGTGCGTGCAGGCTTTCTCTAGCTGCGGCGAGCGGGGATTACTCTTCCTTGCGGTGCGCAGGCTTCTCATTGCGGTGGCTTCTCTTGTTGCGGAGCATGGGCTCTAGGCGCGGGGGCTTCAGTAGTTGTGGCTCGCGGGCTCTAGAGCACAGGCTCAGTAGTTGTGGTGCAGGGGCTTAGTTGCTCCGCGGCATGTGGGATTTTCCTGGACCAGGGATCAAACCCGTGTCCCCTGCATTGGCAGATGGATTCTTAACCACTGCGCCACCAGGGAAGTCCCATCCTCTTTTTTTTTTTTAAAGGGAAATTTGTGTCACATAATATAGGATTCTTTAAAATAGTGAAAATCCTTATGTGCTGTCCTCACCAAATCAATTTAATCTTAAAATAATCATTCAATTATCTTCTAATAGAAAATGATATTTTGGACTTCCCTGGTAGTCCAGTGGTTAAGAATCCGCCTGGCAATGCAGGGGACATGGGTTCGATTCCTGGTTCGGGAAGATCCCACATGCCGTGGAGCAACTAAGCCCACGTGCCACAGCTACTGAGCCCGCGTGCCGCAACTACTGAGCCCACGTGCTGCAACTACCGAGCCTGCATGCTGCAACTACTGAAGCCCGCATGCCTAGAGCCCGTGCTCCACAATAAGAGAAGCCACCGCAATGAGAAGCCTGTGCACCACAACGAAGAGTAGCCCCCGCTCGCCGCAACTAGAGAAAGCCCGCGCACAGCAGCGAAGACTCAGCACAGCCCCCCAAAACTTAATTAATTAATTAATTTTAGAAAAAAGGAAATGATATTTAGAAAGACCAAGTCATTGTTACTTAAAATTGAAAACAGTAACCAGGAATAGTTTAATATGATTGCATCACGTGACTGATTTCCAGACGTCCTGACTTGCTTGCTTTTTACTTTCCCCTTGGCTGACACGCAGGGGTCTCACATGCTTCAATGGCTTCCAATTGTCTCATCTATTTGTGATTCTTGGAATGTTACTGGTAGTGAGGAGCAAACCCTCTCCACCCATCAGGTTACTCTCTGTCACCCTGAGGTTTATTTTAGCCCCTACCATGACACAGAAGCCAGTAAAACCACATGAAATGCTAAATCAGAGCTCTAAATGGACTAAATGCTGGGTGTATTCAGAGCATCCCTCTTACAAAATCAGAAATTAAATATGGCTCATGAGGTGTAGTTACACAGTGTTTTAAAAAGCCTAAGCAAAAATATCATATGCTTAATTTTTTCTTAGAGGAAATACTTAACATATTACTTAAAGCACCTATAAATAGTATAGATGAAATTAGAATATGTCATGCCACATTTTCTATAATAGTAATGGTATTGCTCTGCCAGAATGTGGAATGAAAATGTTTTGGCTTTGTAAGGTAAAGTGTGTATGATCCCATTACAGTAGTAAATTGTTTGGCGTTACTGTTGAGTTTAATTATTGTGTTTTTTTCTACGCCTATCTACTGAAAAGCTGTGTTGACCTTAAGCACGTTTGCAAAATGAACCTAGTAATATCTGCACCTACCTATGACAGAGCAAGTTCTTGATGAAGAAATGAGATAACCTATGTGAAAGCACTTGAGAGGTAGAAGTGCTATATAAAGGCAGAGGCTCAGTGTTCTGTCCTGTTAACTTTTAACTTCTTTCTCTTGTCTCGAAAATGTCCACCACATGCTGATTTAAACTGGTGAACTCTTCTAAACCTCCTAAATTCAGAATAAATGGTAATAGGTGACTTGTGTTTTGTTTCCTCGCGTTTATTTTCTCATGCCACAGCTTAAACTGGAAGGAAAAAATGTGTAAGTTTTACACTCACCTTTTGTCCTTAATTTAGTCATCCATTTGGTAAATGCTTATTTCTGCCCCCCACCCCTGCCCCCGGCCCCAAGAGTTTTGCAGAAATCTCATGTAACAGTTCAACAAGTGACTAATGTAGATTGGGCTTGCTTAGTCTCTGAGTCACTTTATTATGAAACACTTAAACTTGAACATCTATCTGTAACAATGAGGAAATAATATAAAACAATTTATACTTTCTGATCTTATGGTTTTAGTGACTAACTCATCAGGCAACAATGAAGAAGGAAATTAATGAAAATTCACAAAGCCAGACGAAATTAGTCAAGAAGTCTCAGTAAATCACAGTCACCTTCACTTCCTTCTCCCCTTTTCTCAGCAGTTGATGTTTCATTGATAAGAGCGTTGGGCTGGGAAATAAAGATCTGACTTCTAATCCTTGTTCTGCCAGGCTATGACCTTGGACAAGTCACGGAAACTTCTGTGCTTCAGCTTCCTCATTTCTAAAATGAGGAATAATGGTATTTGCCCTACCTACCTCACTGGGCAATTGTAGATAAAGTGAGATTATAAATAGGAATGTGTTGTGATACTGCCCCCCCCCAAAAAAGTGAAAGGTGGTATATAGTTATTATGTCCTGACTGTTCCCATCTGACATCTCATATCTGAATGGCCACAGGCCCGAAGAGTGAAAGAGACTGCCTGAATATGCCAAAGAGGATCAGAAGGGAGTCTCTGTTAGCTCTTGGAACTGGAAAGAGATAAGATACATTCCCAGTGTTTGGATTTCTGAATTGAATCATGAAATACAGTTTCCCATAGAAATAACATTCAGTGGCTAGGTTTCCAGGCTAGCCAATTTTTTAAAAAATGATATAACCATAAATAGCTCATTGTGATCCAATTTCTATAAACTGTAACAAAGCCCGTTTGTGGTATTGGTTTCAGTTTGGTGTTTCAGATGTTCTGGGGGACCTAGCCTATTGGATGATAGTGAATTCACTTCTCCTCTGGCTTCCCCAGTTATTTGATATTTGCCTACAGGCTGTTGATGGTTTACTTAAACCGAATTTGGAAATATCGGTTTCTACTTCAGTCCCCTGGCCCTTTGACTAAAAGAATCTGAAGCCAACTTTCTTTGCCCTAGGTAAGGGATGAGGAGCCCTCTGGGATCCCTGACCTCTTTAATGATCACAGTAACCTTCCAAGTTACGTAAGGTGGATGATGGACTCTGAGCCGCAGGAAGGTTAAGGGTCATGTGCAGGTCACATGCTTAGTCTTAAGAGGTGAGATTGAATCTTGGTTTTTTGATATGTCATTCAAGGCTCTTTTCATGACATCTCCATGCCTCAAGACAGAGGTAGTGGGACTTCCCTGGCAGTCCAGTGGTTAAGACTTTGCCTTCCAATGCAGGGGGTGCAGGTTCGATCCCTGGTCGGGGAGCTAAGATCCCACATGACTCAGGGCCAAAAAACCAAAACATAAAACAGAAGCAATATTGCAACAAATTCAATAAAGACTTTAAAAATGGTCCACATCAAAAAAAAAAAATCTTAAAAAATATATATATATATAAAAAAAGATGTAGTTCGTTGAATTCACTTTGAATTGTAGTTTTAGTTGGGAGAAAGAGTGTTTTTGTGTAGTCTTGGTTATAAAATATGCTTATGATCTTATACATATCTAACTGTAAATTTCCCAAAGGTAAAAGTTTAGTCTGAATGAAAATGACTCTTCACACTGATTTGACATGCATAGGGAAGGATTCTGTTAGTATTAAAGAACTGCTTGAGGAAAAGAATATTGTTATATGGAACTGTTATATTAAAAGATAGAATAGTCAGTCTTTCCATAATAATAGTAAGCCTAGCTAACATTTCTCTAGTGCTTGCTATGTGCCAGGCAATGTTGAGGAACTTTTTTCTTCTTGCCAGCTTAGACTACAGATTTGCTCATGATTAGTTTTTAGAAGCAGTGAGGAAGAAGTCTCTCTGTGGAAGAAGGCAGTGAAATGGTCAGTAAGTGGCATTTTATGGAACATGTAAAGGATGTTTCACTGGGGTAGTGGAAATAATACTGCAGTTGGAATCAGAAGACGTAGCTTCATCCTTGCTCCTCCACTGCCTAACTGTGTGACATTGGGCTAGTGACCTGTCCTCTTAGAATCTTCAGTTTCCTTATTTGTAAAAAGAGGATAATGATACCTCACGGGACTATTGCGAGGATTAAGTGTGATAATGTAGGTAAAGTTCTTAACTACGTGTGCCCTCACAGGAAGTGAGGTTTTATATAGTAGGCATTGAGAGAATATTAATTGCTTCTTTTAATCTCCGTGCACAATGTGTTTGTGAAGTTAAGTTGGAGAACAGACTGTGAAACCTGGTTTATAAATTTTTAAATATCATCCAATTTAAAGATGGTATTTTCCTTTGACTGCTGCCTTCTTTAGTGCTTCAGAGTAAACGTGCAGGGAATCAAGGAAAACAGGTTATGGCTAGAAGATCTGGGTTTTACAGGGTGGCCACTAAGTCTGGAAACATAGGTGAATATGCAATAAATGGCTTAATGATATAATATTATAGCCCATTATGAAATCGTATTGTCTATGCTTTCAGACTTGGTGGCCACCTTGTAGTTTTAGCTTTGTTATCTGTTCGGTGTTCGGTTCAAGGAAATTATTTACTCTCTCTGGGCAGTGAGAATCAAATTATATAAATTATTCTCAAAAGTGCTCTATGAACTATGAAGCACCTGTTTATTGTTTTTTTCTTGTGGTACAGTGGCTTTTGATTAGATAAGATGGAGAGAATTCATTTACTCAGGAAATTTTTCTCATAGGTGACAAAATGGAAGGTGAAAGTCAGTTTGATAGCTTTAGTAGTGGGAAATAATTTCAAATGAAAGGAAGCCATATGAATTATAGAGAAGGTAACATCAGAGAATTTGATAGGTGGCTAGATGGGAATGAATGGAGTAGATAAAGGATAAGGAGCATTAATAAACCGCTGGATTATTAGTAATTCCACAGTCTTTACTGTGTTGTGTGAGATGTGATAACTGAGAGAAGGATCCGGCCTTGTATCCTTGGATTGCCCTCATTCTGTGCTATGGATATGTGCTGTGCTGTGGTATGATATAAAGACAAGGGATTTGAAATCAAACTTACTGTTTATCAGAATATTAGAAGATAACTTATGGATTTTTTAAAAATGTAAAAATAGATACTTTTACATTAAGGTATAGATAGTTATAAGCAAAATAGATGTAAGCAAATAGATATAAGCAAAAATAGATATTTTGCTTATTTCTTTTTCAGGCCCTATAGTCACATTAAATGGGTTTTCTGATGGAAGCTTGGCAAGAACAGAGGGAAGAAAACAATTAGCATTTCTCTGTGGTTACAACAGAAATGGTGAATTTGTTCCTTTGGTTATTCAGATCCTCTAGTTCATGGAGGGAGTTACTGGAGGGCCCAGGAAAGACATGGAACGTGAGAGAGAAGTTCTTCCTCTCCTCACCTCGGCAAGCGTGTAATGGCTGGGGTACTCCTCAATGGCCCAGGTGCCAAAGGCTGGTCTTCTGGTCTCGAATGCTCCACGAAACTGAGCACTGCTGCCCCGTTCTCCTCCCAGGTCTTTTGCTTTCTTCAGGAGAGAGAGCACCAAGTGTGTATATCCCTTCCCCTATCGTCTCCCCTCCACACACACCCACACACACTCACACACAGACTGGAGCAAGAGATACTTCTTTCATTGTTCAGATTCTAAAGCAAAGTAAGCTTCAGTGTCATCAACCACTGCTGAGCTGAATGGAAAAGTTTATCTAAATGAGTATAAGAAAATCAAGATCCCCAGTCTTTAGGACTTTCCTTAGGAGCCTTGATTTTGATGGATGTAACAGAAAATAAGCAGGTAGGGGAGGGACTATATAATACAGGCTTTGTGCATTGAGAGCTGCATTGACAGAATTGCTAAGTCAGTCCTAAAGCAAAGAGGTTTTGAAAGAAATTATGCTAGAAGGATGGGAATAGTTTAGATATGAAAAAAAAATCAGTGAAATTCCTTTTTGTAAAGCACATGTTTTTTCCATTAGAGAAGCAAACATTGGGACAGTTTTCCCAGGTCCATGTCCTTGAGGAGGTGAGAGCAAGAAAGGGTAGAACCTTAATCCTTGCCAGGAAAGTATATGCCATCTGGGAAACTTCTCCTTGCCTATCATTTTGTCAGTGTCGAAACTAACCTGAAAGTCAGTTTGGTTGTCCAAAGGTCTCCTTAATCATGTACTTAGAATGTTTCATTTGATAAACATTACCTGGCTTATCATGTCAAAAACTGTTGGAAGAAATTTTGAAATCACTAATCGATAGATTTAGTTTCTACAGAGCATTTATTCATTTATTTATTTGGGGACTGCTCCTGAGTTTAAGCCACCCTTCTTAAGAATATAACATCTGTGTCACAAACTCATGATGATTGTGGTAAATATCTACACTGAACACAGTTCTTTATGTAAATACTAAGGTATGCTTAAAAGGTCCCTTTGACAGGCTCTCAGGAATTTCTGCATTATAAACTGCATTTAGTGTGGAGAAAGGAAACATTGGGAGAGGAGAGGAAGAAAAGGAAAAAGACTGTAGTTCTTTTGTCCCCATTCCTGTTTTTCAAAATGCATAGTGCTCTCCGAGGCCATTGGTTCCATGTGGCTTCATGCTTTCAACCCCCTTTCTCCTTGTTACCTCGACCTGCCTGTCTGACATCACATAAGACGTGGGGCACTGAGAATAGAGCTTTTTTTTTCTTTAAGTGCCTAGTGTGTTTAACACTGTACTAGGTACCTTGTATGCATCACCATGTATCCTCACAACAACTGGGTATGGCGGGTACCATAACATTCTTGTGTAGATGAGGAAGCTGAGGCTGAAAGAGTTGAGGGAATGGCCCTAGGTTACACACCTGGTGAAAAATCCAGAGGACATTGTTCAGTCATTCTCTTATTTGACTTTGCCACTATGGAGGACTCCCTCCTTTTTGAATTGTTATGTTCCCTTAACTTTCATGACAACACATGTCTGACTTTTCTTCTTGCTTCCGGCCACTTCTCCAGAGTCTGCCGGGGGACCCTACTTCACCTCTCCAGCCATAAAATCTTGGTATTCCTACCTGTTCTTTGACTCTTCTCTCTTCTTTGCGCTCTCTTCCTGAGCTTTTAACTTGAATTACTGTCTTTGTGCGGCCGAGTCCCAAATCCTTATTTCCATTCCAGAGCATGCATCTGAGAATCACACACATGAATTCAATCATCTATTTGATCTCTCGCTTCAGTGTGCTCCTTAAATTCAGCATGGCTCAGAGAGTTTTCCCCTTGATTTTCTTCTGAGATTCTGTAACTTAGGAAATGGCAACATCCTCCCCCCAGTTGCCCACATCAGAAACCTGGTTATTATCTCACTTCTCCTGGCTCCTCATAGCTCGCATTGCATCACCAAATTTTACTGATTCTCAAATGAGTTTGCCTACCTCATCCCCATTTTCACAATCTCCAGTCTCCCGTGAATAGTTTGCTGCATAAAGTTTTGCTTTCTTCTAGTATGTTTTCTAGCTAGTAGCCCAAAAACTGTTTCTAAATTGGAAATTTGATTATTTTGCCTGCCTTTTTCACAACTCTGCCCTCTTCACTTATTCCTTATTACTTTCAGGATTAAATTCAAACGTCTTTACCTGGTCTGTAACCCTGCTTAACTTGGTAGCCTCATTTTTTACCATTCTTTTATGCTAGTTCTTGGCATGTTCTCTTGCTTCTGGGCTTAGTACACATTATTCTTTCTGCTGGGAGTGCTCTTCTCTCACTTTCAAATAGCTAACTCCTTCCTGCCCTTCATAAACTTAGTCTAGCTCCTTTTCAACAGCCCTCCCTGACATCACCCGGTCTCTGTCCGCCAAATGTGTCTTGTGCTCTCATAACACCATACACTTTTGAAAAACACACCATACACTATGAAAACACACCATACACCATACACTTTTGAAAAACACACCATACACTATGAAAAATGCTATGTTTTTCATAGCGTTTGTAACTATAACCCTATCTTCTCTCCAAAACCATGTCTCAGATATACAGCTGTCTTCTTTTCATTCCCACTTCATTTCATTCCCATAGGCATTTCACTTTTAACCTTCCAAAACCAGCTGTTCCTCCAGACTTCCCCATCTCAGGAAATGGCAACTGTACCATTTCATCTAGAGAGGCCAAACCCAAAGTTGTCCTAAGTTCCTTAATGTATCACAGCCCATATCCAGTTCATCAATAAAGCCTATTGTTTCTACCTTCAGAATATAGTTAGAATCTGACCACCTCTTGCTACTTGCTACCTCTTGCTACCCTAATGTGGGCCATTGTCTCCTTTTGCCTAGATGACTGCAGTAGCCTACTAACTGGTCTGCTTCTAACTGGTCTCCTGCTTCTGCCCTTCCTCCCCTAAAATCTATTCTCATCATAATAGCCAGAGTGATCCTCTAAAAAAGAAAACCAGGTCTTCTCACTCCTCTGCTCAAAACCTTCCCATCTCTCTTAGCCTAGAGGCTAAAGGCCCCACGTTGGCCTCCCTGGTCTGGCCCCCCTTACTCCATCTTCACTTCTGACCTCATCTCCTACCACTCCACCCTGCCCTTTTTAATTTTCTTCAGGTCTCTGTTCAAATGTCATCTTTTCAGTGAAGCCTTCCCTAACCATCCATCATACAGGAGCTCACCGACCCCACCCTGTTTAACTGTGCTCGATAGCACTTATTACCATCCAGCTAATTATATCTTTTCTTTTCTGACCGTTCTTCTCAACTAGAACTAAAGGTCTGTGAGGACAGAGCCTTGGTCTCTGTTTACCACTGTATTCCCAGCATCTAGCGCAGTGCATGACCCCTAGTGGGCACTCAGTAACTCTGTAGTGAAGTCTAAGAAGAAGTTGTCATGGATTTAGTAGTTTTGCAGACCTGCCAATCCAGTGAGTCCCAGATCCCACACTGATGAGCATTTTCAGTGCTTGTAGTTACACCACTCCTTTCCTCAGTTTCCTAATCTGTAACATAGGGATGTTCTTACCACTCAGGTTGTTTGTTTGTTTGGGGAAGATTAAATAAAATATCCCTGTGAAGTGCTTAGCTCAGTACCTTGCCCATAATAAACTATGAATTGAGAGCAGTTGTTGCTATGATACTCTGCTAATTCTTATTAGAAGACCACATTTAATTGCTTATCCATTAGATTTTAAATTCAGCTGTATCTTAAACTTGCTATTGTGATAATAATGATAGTGTGATTGCCAGAGGCGAGGGGAGGGGACGAAGGAGGGGTATTGGGTGAAAGTGCTCAGAAGTGCTCAGACTTTCAGATGTAAGATAAATAAGTTCTGGGGATGTAATGTAAAATAATAATAATGATAGCAATACTAGTTATTAATAATAGGAGCAGTTATCATTTGAGTGCTTACTGAGTGCCAGGAAGTATTCTGTAAGTCAACACTTGTCAGTAGAACTTCTGCAGTAATGGAAATGTTCTATATCTGCACTGTAAAAAGGTAGCTGCTAGCTACGTGTGGCTTTTGAGCCCTTGGAATGTGACAGGGTGAGAAACTAAATTTTAAATTTTATTTAATTTTAATTAATTTAGGTTTGAATAACCACATGTGGCTAGTGGCTACTGTATTTGCGTTTCAAAGCTCTAAATTCTTTAAATGCATTAATCCATTTAGCATTCATGACAATGCAAAGACTTTGGTGGAGCTATAGATGGGGAGATCAAGTTTCTGAGAGGTTGCCCAAGATTTCACAGCTTGTATGAGGCAGAGCTGGGATTTAAAGGTTAATAAATCCTTAAGTAATCTGTTTCCAAGGCACCTCCTTCATGTCATTCGCAAGAATTGAAGTCCCACAGGCCAAGGGCCAAGTTGACATGTCTGTGTTCTTGTTGCAGGGAAGCTGAGAAAGTGAATTTCTGGTTCCTGCCCCAGTGAGGTATCACTCATAAGGTGGGAAACTCCCCAAACAGAGGAAAGGTTCAAAAGATTCTAGACCAGTATGGCTGCTCAGCCTCTGTATACGATTTCCTTCCAGACTTAATCTTGCAAACCGTGCAACAAGAAAATGCTTCCTACTAACATATTGCAGCCCTCTCTCACAAAAGTGAAAAATATGCTCTGTCTTCCCCCCAAAGGGGGAAAGATATAACGTCTTAAGTTACTGTTTCCAAGTCTAGGATATTTGGGCCACACTTACTCCTTTATGTCCATACTGTTCCATTATGGTACTCTGTAACTAGTGAGCCACCAACTTACTTTTTATAAAATGTTAGGAGGAAAGGAAAGGGAGAAATTAGTTAAAAACATAAATATGTACATGTCAGACCAAGGAAGAAATATGACGGGATACTTAGCTTTTCCTATTGGTCCTGAACTGTAGTTGGCATTTTAACTCCCTTCTCCAATACCCATTTCATGTTCACCCTCAACCAACTCCCGAATGAGGTAGGTTTTTATCTAGCTATAACACCTAGGCTTTCATTCCTGGGATATCTGTGTTCTTGATGGTTCTACCTGTATGGAGTTGTTACGGACTTTCATTATTTTTTACCACTAGACATGGCAAAACCAGGAGACAGTCCAGGTTCCAGATGCACACCTCCTTTTCCTCACTCTGTAGCAGCAATCCTGTTTACCCTTGGTAATTCAGATTGAGTGCCCCAACCAGGTCTGTAACCTCACTTTTTGTCTGTCTGGTCAGTGTCATGAGAAGCTCAAAATTGCTAGGTTGCTATTTAAGTTTCCAAATCAGTGAAGGCATTGTTGAGTCCCTTGGTGAAATCATTCTTCTCTTGGGTACTAAGACTATTAGACCAGCAGAACTCGAGTTGCAGCCATGGGAGAAAAAATGCAAGTTGGTCATTAGGTGTGATGAGGAGGAGAAGATTTACAGCTAATTCTACTTTCATCCCTTGGTTCCTAGGTCCATGTGTTCTGACTATCAGAGAAACAATGTCACATATTATTCACTGGTTACAGGCATCCTGTGGGACATTAACCTCATGAGGTGCTGTCTCCCAGGCAGCACTGGAACTGAATCTTCAGTAGATGATTTAGCATTTTAGCAGATCATCTTTCTGGGTAATGGGGTACTTGGTGAGACCAGTATATCCCATTAGCATCAACCCATTGCTGTACTTTTTATTCTAAAATCTTGAGTGAGATACCATAATGATAAATAAGGCATTGAGTAATTCTGTAGATGACAGAATTACTTGGTGGACAGGAAAGGCAATTTCAAATTCAGAGTAAGTGTCTTTTCATGTGAGAGCTAACAAATGACCACTAAAGGTTGAGGATATCTGCCTGAAGTCAAGTATGTTTTCATAAAATTAAGATGAGGTATAAAAGTTCATTCTGAGTTGGTACTTGGAGGCACATGCAAAGCAAAGTTAAGTTGAAAGGGGGTTTCTAACAATTTCTAACAAACTTCCAAGGGGTTTTGGGATTAGCAACTGAGATGATGATGTCAGGCTTAGCAGGTGCCTGTCCTAGTAAGCATTCAGGAAATGTACAGTTGACCGTTGAACACAGGGGTTGGAAATGCAAGAGTCCACTTATACACAGATCTTTTTCAATAAATACACAGTTGGTTCTCTGTATTCACTGGTTTCGCAACCTGGATCCAATCAACCGTGTATCAAAATTTCCATCTGCAGTTGGCTAAATCTGCGGAAAGGAAACCTGCAGAATGGGAGGACCGACCATACTGTGCCATTTTATCTAAGGGATTTGAGCATCCTTAGATCTTGGTATATGTGGGGTCTCCTGGAACCAATCCCCTGTGACTGCACTATTGTTTGTAAGGAAATGTGGTAAAATCAGTTAGCTAATTCAGGGCCCCCTCTTAGAGCTTGACTGCCCCTATTCATTCTTTCATTCTCTTCAAACAGTCCCCTGCCCCTCCCCCTCCCTCACTCCCCCCACTCTAGACAGGTCCCAAATGTGCAAGTCCCAAGGGAAAAAAAGAAAGAAAGGGGGTTTGAATGAGTTGCAGCCATCTGTCACTGACTCAGTATGACCTTGGGCAAGACGCTTAACCTGTGAGCTGCCCGTTGCTCACATCTGTCAAATTGGGATAATGACACTTGGGTATATAAGGCTTTGAACCACTCAGATGAAAGATTTTGTGCAATTGCAAAGTGTTTGTTAACAACAACAATAAAAATCCTCATCTCACCCTCCCCTCAGCATGACCTGTGTTTAAATGGAGCAGTGCATAAAAAGATTGCCTATGAAATGATGTCGTCTATATTTCTGTGGTTACATGCTCTCCTACCATCTAATACGTTTCCTTCACAGCACTTCTCACAGCTGGTGATAGTGTATTTGTTTGACTCTTTGAATAGTACTCCACTATACCCCAAACCCCATGAGACCAACAGGGACCAGGTTAGGCTGTTTACTATTGAATCTCCAATGCCTAGCACAATGCCTGCATGTGGTAGGCATTTGGTAAATATTTATTGAATGGATGAATAAATGAATAAATAAATAATGCATATTTCTATGAATTCTGCCCAGAGAAGGAAAGAAAGAGCGAGCAAACAACAACAGCAACAAAGCCCAGAGAGATATATCAGAAGTTTTGTTCCTTCGCCCCCAGCCCACCCCCCCCCCAATAGGGGAATCGTGTTACTGTACTGTATAAATATGTGACTCCTGTTGGTCATAATCTTACAGTGGGATTGGTGCCATGAGAAATTATTGGAGTAATTTTCAACAGCATAAATGTTTAGTAACAGATGCACATAGATGGCAGGTTGCCTCATTCAACTGCCATCTGTTAGACAACCCATTAGAACTAGACCAATGGCACTCTCTCACAGGTTTAAGTTTATTCGTTTTCAATTTTTTTCTGAAAGGCTTGAAAGAGGAAAGATGTTTCCATGTCTGGTTGGCCGCTGCCCAGTAATGGTGTATTACAACACCTTGGCAAACTGAGAAGTCCATTCAGTGTGTCATAATGTTCAACAAGGAAGTGTTCCCTCTTTAGTGTTTTTGTCAGAAGTCAAACTATATAATGGCACTAGGAAACTCACTCAACTACAAATAACTGGGTCCAACAGAGTTCAGTGCAGATTGTGCAACTGACAACAGAAACGGGCATGAGATGAAGGGTATAATCCATGCTGGTCATCATTAGCGTGTGTGATATATGTATTTTTTTTTTAACAGGGCAAAGGCAGGCAGTATAGTAAACTCTGTAGAAAATATAATGTGTCTCCATTGCAATTAGGTTATAGTCAGTGAAAGCATAATGATTCTTAGCCTGGACATGTCTTTCATTGAAAACTTTTCCAAGCTTTTTTGCTATATAAAGGTGGAGACAGTGTTGGCCTATATAAATTTACCCTGTGCATGACCAGTTGGGTTGGTGGTGTGTCATAAATGTGGGCCAACCTCCATAAATGTCTCATTGCTTAGCATAATGCCTGGTACCCAGTTGGGGCTCTAAATATTTGTTGAATGAATGTTCTAGGACCAGTTGAGGCAATTCTCTCTGGATTCCCATGAAAGTGGGTCCCATAGCCTTAGATCAGGCTGACTATGAATTAGAACTTGGAATACTTAGCGTACAAAGCATAGTGCTTATCACTTTTATGTACCTATAATAAACTTCTAAAGGCTGTGTGATTTCCAAAATGTAAATCATCAGGTATATGTTATTTTGGGAGCTAAACATCTAACAGTGGCTGTTTTGGAGAGAGTAAATCCATCTGAGTCTTGGTTCAGTTACAAGAGTGACTAATTTTATACTAGATTCTCACATGATTCAAAAGTGTATGAATGACTCAGCCCATTAATATCCTTAGCTCCTGTGATCTCCCCTCCCAGTGAAATAATAGCTATCAGGCAATAACGATAACTGGAGGAGGAGACCTTGACTTTGCCCTGTGGCAATAAAATGATACACTTTGAGTAATTGCATATGTGTACAATATTGTTTGAAAGAAATGAAGTGTATTATCATCATATAAATATTAAAAATTTTATTTTAAAGCATGTTGAAAATAATACGTAGTTTCAGTATGGGTAAGGACCAAGTTTGCCTTTTGTTCCTACCATTATTTCTTTTCCTAAAACATTGAGCCTCTGTTCATAGGGACAGAGCCACCAAAGGTCTGACTTCATTGTTACAGTCAGCTCTGTGATTGCCTTCCTTTGCTGACATCAGAGAAATACTGCAGTCACAGGAGTGTTGGGTTCCAATTAAATGTAGCTAAACATTCACAAGTGATTTTGAGCTCAAACTGAGCAGTTAGTTGGAGAGTCTCTGGAACATTTGGTGATTTATGTGTTCTGTCCTATCACTGCTCCATGTTTTTGAAACAATTCATTCAACAAAAATCTGCCTATTTTGGAGTCAGCACTTTGTGCGTGCGCATCTGGGCTCTTGCTAAAGTCCTCAGTGAGCCAATCATAGAGTCCAGCGGACACTTCTCAATCCTTATTTAGCTTGACTTCAGTGCAGCATTTGACCGATCTTGAAACGTCCTAGACTTTTGGGACACTTTCTTTTGGTTGTCTTCTTAACTCTTGCACTTTTTCTTTCTAGACTCTTCTAGCTATCCCATAAATGTGGTATTCTCCAGAGTTCTCTCCTTACTTCTTTTTTTGTTTGTTTCTGTTTATTTCATCTCCTTGGTAATCCCATTCATTTCCATGGTTTCCATTAAAATCCATACCCTGATTTCTCCGCGTGGGTGTTCATGTCAGTCCACAGAGCTGCGGGCCTGGATATCCAGCCACCCTGGAGATATATATAATGATAAACACAACAATAACACTTACTCCTCATTGACTGTTCTCTGTGACAGATAGCTCATCAGTGCTGTATTGTTTCATCCCATCTATTCCTCTCCACAACACTGTGAGGGAAATACTGTCATTATTTTCTGTCTACAAGTGAGGAAATTAAGGTTAGATGCATTTAGTAACTTTTCTAAGGTCATTCAGTTAGCAGAAGAGCCTAATTTTTAATCTCAAGTCTAGAGCCCAAGTTTTTCATTAATACTTGGGATTAGCATGTCAGAATGGAATCCTTTACTTTCCCCTTTCTTCCCCACACCCATCCTTCCCATTATTCTCTGTCCTATTTGAAAGGACCATATTTCATTCCTAAAGTAGAAGTCTGGGAATTGCAGTAAACCTCCAAAGATTGCGGATCACAATAGTACTTTGCTTTTTATGTCCAAAATATCTTGTTTGCACTAAACAGAGGTTTCAAACTCCTGGCTTCAGGCTGATGTATTGTTTGGACTATACATTGTTTTAGAAACGAAAAAAAACAAACAAAGTTCTCACAGAAATCTAGATTTGTAACTTTTCTTTAGAAACCTGGGCTTGCTGTCTCACGTGGCAGCAGTCACCCGGAGCTGTGCAGCGGCTTCCTCTCACCTGGGGCTGTTGCGGGCTACTTTGACACCGTCCTCACCACTGCCTGTTGTCCTACACTTCTTGGGGGTTTCCTCAGATCCTTGCGTGTCCAGCCCTGTGGGCATTTATGACCTCTGGTAAAGACTATTGTTGTGCTTTCGCAGCTGGTCTTCTCCCCTCTCTAGTTTTTGCCCTAGTACTTGAAGGATTTTCTCAAATGAAATCTGTTACTTGCTTTCTCTTAGTGTTTCTGATTTGTGTTTCCCCACTGGCTTCTTCTCAGTCCACAAACATGTTGAAAGCTCTATGCTAAAGTTGGAAGGAAAGAGTAAGAAAATTTAACATCTACTGTGTGCTGAGTTAAACACAAACATGGTGTAATTAAGTCTCCATGGCATTGACATGGGTGTTCCTGATTCCTAATGAAGAAGTGAGAGAAACCCAAGGCCTAGAAGGACAGTCCCCAAATCCACAACTTAGGGACCCAGACCTGCCTGATCCTGGGTCATTTGATCACCTACTGTACTACAGATAGTAGTCATTTGAGCACCTACTGTACTACAGATAGTAGTAGTACACTGGGCACCAGTGAAATAATCCTTGCCCGAGAGAAGCTTCGCAAGCTAGTAGGTTGAAACAGATAAATAGTTCCAGTGCAGTGTACCAAGTACCTGGTAATTAAATCCAGTGGTTTCTTTTTTAGCCCTTATCTTACTTAAGCTCTCTTGCATCATTTTTTCCAAAGGACAAGCGTCTCTTAAGGAATTTTCTCTTTTCCTTTCTTCTTGGACATGCCTTACTCCTGGTTTTCTTCTTTGCTTTTTTTTTTTTTTTTTCTTTCCTTAAGAGGTCCTTTTGCATTTCTCTTCTCTTTTTTCACATGCTCTCATTTTAAATTTAATTAGTTGCCATTTTAAATGTTAAAAATCTTGAAGTCATTATCAGTTTCTTGTCTTCCTCTCACAAAATGACTCAGCGATTCTGCTTCAAAAGTAGTGTTACAATTTGCTCAAGTTGCCAGCCCCTCTACCATTAGTTAACATAGTCCAGTAACTTCTTTCTCCCTTCCTTAGTGCATCCTCTATGCTTTAACTACAGCCGTCATTAAAAAAAAGAAAGAAAGTTCTCATGGTATTATTACTTTATTCCTTAGAATATTTTAATGTCTTTCCCTGCTGCCTATCAGGTCAGGCCTCACTTCCATAGCCTGGCTCCCAAAGCTATTCACCACCCTACTAGCAATCAACTTTTCTGGTCCTCTCTCCTGTTTAGCTACAAAGCTTAGCACAGAGAGGGCACTCACTGGGTAGGTAGGTGGTACTTAAAAACCTGACCTTTTCTCTCCCCAGGGCAGTATTAAATTCTCATTCTGTAAGTATGGTGTCCGATAAGTTTACTTCTCAGTAGTGTCTATCATTTAAAAATTATAATGGTGTAAAGATTAACAATCTATTGGGTTGGCCAAAAAGTTCATTTGGGTTTTTGCATAAGATGTTATAAGCTATTTTTAAAATTCTGTTTTCAAAATTCTTTAACCCAGTGTATGAACTGAACTGTGTTCCCCCAACATTCATTATGTTGAAGTCCTAACCCCTAATATCTCAGAATGTGTTTGGACATAGGGTCTTTAAAGAGATAATGAAAGTTAAAATGAGGTCATTGGGGTGCCTCATTTTAATCCAATGACTTGTCCTTTTAAGAAGAGAATATTTGGACACAGACACATACAGAGGGAAGACTATGTCACAGGGAGAAGATGGCCATCTGCAAGCCAAAGAAAGAAACCTCAGAAGAAGCCAACCCTGCTGTCACCTTGGTCTCAGATTTCTAGCCTCCAGAACTATGAGAAAATAAATTTCTGTTGTCTAAGCCACCTGGTCTGTGGTACTTTGTTATGACAGCCCTACCAAACTAATACACCCAGTGACTTAAAACTGAGGTTTTGTGTCTTGTATCTAGGAGCTTTATCTGTAGGAAAGGGAATGGACTGAGGATCTAATAGATCCTCTCCTCCCATCTCAAATTTCTTTGAGGTATTTTACATTTGTCCTAGGAGAAGAGGGCCATCCTTACCTTTTTCAGACTAGGTAACACTTAGGATCAACTAACTACTCAAAGAATGGCTTTTTTCTTTCCCCTTTTGGGATTATGTATCTATTTATCTTGAAGATACAAACAAAGCAGGAAACCATTAAAAATATAGTTTAATCCCCATTTATTGCATTGATTTAAACAGGTAATGAGCTTAGTATTTTCCAGGCTCTCATTTTGATAGCTAGAGTACAGTAAGTTCTCTTTGCAATGGATAGCTATGCCAACTGCAGCATCAAGTTTCCAGAGAAGATATTTGCCGCGGTGAATTTATGTGCTTTAGAGCAGTTCTCTTGAGGTTCTGCTGTGGGGGGAGAAAGTACTCTGAATCGCTAAATTTGGTGTGTTCAGGTTTTCCTAGTCATACTTCAGGTTGCTGTGTTGTCAACCTCAAAATGCCTACCCTCTCCATCCCTCACCCCCGCACTCTTCTACCCAGCTCCTCAGCTTGTGGTGTAGTTGAACGAAGGAAATGAAGTATGCTGAGTGGGTTAGAGACTTTGTTGGAAGAGAACATCCACATTTGTTGATAATCTGCTCAGATCAGATCTTCTCTGACCATTGCAGCTTAAATAATAATTTCATACTGATCAAAGACCTTGAGAAGGTTCACCTGTATGCCTGCCTGTAATGTTCCCCTTAACATCTCAGGTGGATGTGAGTTGACTTTATTTTATAAATCCAGAAAGAGAGCCCATAATTCTTTTCTAAAAACTCATAATTTATTTTCTATATCTATCTACTCTGACCTCTTCATGCTACTATCTTGAACTTGTTCTATCCAGTGTAGAGGCAGAGGATAGCCAGTCACTGCGTATAATAGCTCTTATTCTTGAGATATAAGGCATTATTAAATTGGCTTTCTACCTTCTCTAGCCAAACTGAGCTTTATTGTTTTTTTAGCCTTACAGGACTTGGTTTAGATTTTTAATTACGTATAACTTGTCATTAAGGCCTCTCCATGTTTTTTCACACCTCTCCTTGATGGTGGATCCAGCACTGGTTGAGTTTTATCAGTACAATGAGTAGACAGTCATTTCCTACACTCTGTACTTTAAATATGGATTTAGGCATTTTGGTTTCATGCTTAATTTTCATTTTCGATTCAGCTAATTAAAATGCATAGCAATTGAACAAAAAAAGATTATCTAATTCTTTCCTCCATGACAAAAGCTAATCGAAGCAGAGGACTTGCAGATAGTCTTTTGACTTTGAATGGTAAAGCACAATTCTTTCAACGTTTTTGCCTGTTTGAAAAATTTATAATAAAATATTGTGAGGGGTAAAACAGAATAAAGATTGAGAGTTTAGCCTTGAACAGAATAGGGGCACTTTTTCCTTGTGGCAGCAGGTGGTGGAAGTTTAAGGTTGAAATCTTACCTGTTTTGTGAAGTAGGAGCCACTCTCACCTGCTGGGACCAGGGACCAGAGAAGAGGAGTGCTGAAGAGAATGAAGGATGGAATGAGCCCTCGGGAGGAAGGAGAGGGGACTGAACAGACCTAAGTAAAAGGAAGGAGCCATCATGTTCAGGTTCTGGTGAAGGTGGAGGACACAGTTGCACTGGTGTGAAATTTTTCCCCAGTAGTTGTCTGGACACAGCAAGCTAGCAGGGCAGTGAAGGCATAGCTTAAGAAAGCAAACTATGGGATGGGATGAATGATTCCCTCTGCTGTTCACTAGCAGTCTGTTCTGGAACAAGTTCCAGCCTCTCTGGTTCTCTGTTGGGGGGAATTCTGTTTTCTACCTCATTGTAGTTTTATTTGAATGAAATGAGAGAAAAATACTGTTACAAGACTGTGTCATTGTTAACATTTAACTAAAGTAATTTTATTGTCTTCCTCAGGTAAGAGAAGAACGTCCAGAAAAAATACCCGATCTAAAATTATTAGTGGAGAAGAAGTTTTTGGCTTTACAGAATAAGAATTCTGATGCAGACTTTCAAAATAATGAGAAATTTGCACAATTTAAACAACAGCTGAAAGAACTAAAGAAGCAATGTAAGTCAGCATGCTTTGCTTTGGTTTGGCTTTTTGAAATTAGGGAACTGACTGGATGACCAGTCCCAGAAATCTGATTTTATAGAGTTAGCTTATCTGCTTGGCTTGATCCTCTTTCTAAATCGCTTTTTTATTGTTGTTGCAATTCTGTATTTTGTCTAACTTTGGTTCACATCAGCCTGTCCATTTCTGAAAACCAACAGTTTCCACAAAGTGCTAAGAAAATTCCCCAGCAGGTAGAGAAAGTTACACTGTTATTGTCCCACTGCTGGGGAGGGGAATTGGGACAATAAAACTGAAAGCTATTTTATTAAAATAACGGTGGTGTTTTTTCACATTTTAAACTGCTGTGCCAAGCTTTAAAACAACCACACCTTGATGCTAGTTTTGCTGTTTTAGAGTAGTGTCTTCTCAAATATGGGACCAGAATTCTCCTGATCCCTTCTATCTTGGTGGTAGTATAAATTCCACGTGAGTTTTAGATTTGTTGCCTTCCTAAGAAACTTTATTATACTCAGGTTTTTAATGAACATAATTTTGATTTTAAAATGAGAGTGGGGGCTTCCCTGGTGGCGCAGTGGTTGAGAATCTGCCTGCTAATGCAGGGGACACGGGTTCGAGCCCTGGTCTGGGAAGATCCCACATGCCGCGGAGCAACTAGGCCCGTGAGCCACAATTACTGAGCCTGCGCGTCTAGAGCCTGTGCTCCGCCACAAGAGAGGCCGTGATAGTGAGAGGCCCGCGCATCGCGATGACGAGTGGCCCCCGCTTGCCACAACTAGAGAAACCCCTCGCACAGAAACGAAGACCCAACACAGCCAAAAAAAATAAAATAAATAAATTAATTAATTAATAAAAAGTACCTGAACCAGTAAATGATAATGGAGAATTATTTTTTTTTAAAAAAAAAATGAGAGTGGAAAAAATTATTAGTTGTACCCAAAAAATCTTGTAGACAGTGTTGGCAGAAATATATATTTTCTATACAGTGAAGTACATATGTCCTTTTTTCCCCCCCTCTTTTTCCATATAGTCCACGTAACAATTTTATGTAAATTTTATTGTTTTTACACTAGCATCAACTGTTGTTCTTTCTTTTAGGTTTGAGGCTCTTTTATTCCTTAAGGAATTGAGGCAAATAAAGTTTTTTTAAAACTTTAGTTTCATATCACCTTCATTTGTGCATACACGGGGAACAGGAATGCATGATATAAGATATAAATTTACTTCGTGTTCATATTTCTACTTAGTATAGGGATTCATATTTTGAAATAGGCTTTCTTTTAAATATAAGCATTTTCTTTAAATTGATGCTGAGATCTCAAAAAATGACTGAGGAAGCTGCTTTACTTTTGTCTATTTTACAAATAACTTAAGTTTCACAATTTGGAATGTTTTGCAATCATGATGAGACTTTTGCTTTTACTGTAGATTTAAACAGTAAGCACTTTTTCCCACATTTTAAATCCGTTTTTTTGTTCTTCATTGAACAACACAGCTACCAAAATCTCCCTAATATAATTTGCACTGTTCCCCCAAATGGGTAATAATCCCCCAAACAGGTAATAATTTGTTAGTGCCTTTCTGGTCTTAAGATGCTAGGGAATTGAAGTTTTGGTCTTGGTCAAAATAGCCAAATGTATTTTATTTTTCTACTTTGAGCCAGTAATCACAAATTATGGCAGATTTAGCATCCATCTGATCATAATTCTTGATTTTTTTAGATATTTTATAATACAGATTAAAGGACAAATACCCAAAAATAGAAATTTCTTCCCACTTTGTTATTGTTTACAAAGTTACTATTCCATAAGAGAAAACTATAAAGATCTTTGGAATCATATACTCATGTGGAAACACTTTCTAATTAAGAATATATAATTCAACAAAATGATTATTATTGGAATTATAGTTACTGTTTCTTTAATTCTCTCTAAAATGGGGGGTGAGGGAGAGGTTTCCCCAGGCCAGCAGTATACATCATTTGTCTAGACAGTTAAAACTTACGACAAAGTAAACTTATATTGAAAGAAGAGCTCCCTTATGTAAGGTTTCCTTACATATGATAACACTAGAATTGAGACAGCTTTCCCTTTTATTTCTTCTAAAGTAGTCTTTTAAAAAGTTTTAAAGTCTCAAATGGTAGAACAAGCAAAATATTAATACTCTCTTAAGATGCCCTATAAGATGCATATACTTTACTTGCAAAATGTGATTTTTTTGTGCATTATTATTAGCGCTATCAATTAAACTTGCACCATGCCTACTGGATTTCATTTCTTTAGATTTAACGCCAGTGAGGATGCTGATTAGCACCGGGCTCCTACAATTTTTGTGGAGCCAAGTCAAAGGGACTATGATTTATAAAGAAGCCAGTGAATCTGTTTATTTTGAGAGATGTTCTGAAGGCAAAGAATTAGAATAGTAATTTTTTTTTTTTAAAGATTGGAAAAGACAAGCCAGGGAGAGATACTTGCATCTAGTTGTCTATTTTGACAAAGGCTAAAGCGTTTTTATGGTCTGCACATAGCAGAAGAGTTCTTTCATGAAAATCACCCCACATTTTCACCAGATTTATTCTACAAGGACATAAATTGCATGGGATTAAATTTTACCAAATCAGGATTTAATGAAAGAAATGCCAGGAAACTCTCAGGTGGGGGAAGTCGAGAAGGAGATTGAAATGAGGCCGTCTGCCAGGTGTCCTGACCTGAGGACGTGCTCCCACTCGGCCTAGGCGGCCCTGCCGGCAGCAATCCGTTCACCCCGCTGTAGCTCAGCAGCTGGTTCTCAGACTGTCTGGTCTCAAGATCCCCTTACATCTGACAGTTTACTGAGGGCCCCCCAGACAGCTTTTGTTTCCATGGGTTATAGCTGTTGGCATCTAATTCGAAATCAAAACTGAGGAATTTTAAAAATATTAATCCACTTCAAAAAATCAATCATAAGCCCCATTACATGTTAATACAAAGAACGTTATGACATAATGTTCATATATTTTCCAAACAAAGAAAAATTAGTGAGAAGGTTGGCATTGTTTTCCATTTTTGCAAATCTCTTCAATTTCTGGCTTAATGGAAGGCAGCTGGATCCTCATATTTGCTTCTGCAGTCAGTCTTGTACACTGTTTTGGTTGAAGCATACAAAGAAAATCTGGCTTCACATACAGGTTGTTGGACTTGCTGAAAGGATCTTGCAGACCACCTGCAGTTCTCACTTTGAAAACCACAGATTTAGGCCAAGGATCAGTAAATTATGGCCCATTGGCCAAATCCAGCCTACCCCCTCTTTTTCTATGGCCTGCTAGCTAAGAATATTTTGTTTTTTAAATATTTTTTAATTGTTGGGGGAAAACGTCAAGAAAAGAATAATATGTGACATGTGAAAATTATATAAAATTCAGATTTCAGTGTTCATAAATAAATTTTTGTTGGAATGTAGACACATTCATTCACATGTTGTCTGTGGGTGCTTTACATTATAATGGCAGAGGTGAGTTGTTACATCAGAGACCATTTGGCCCACAAAACTTATATTTACTATCTGGCTCTTCACTGAAAAAGTTTACCAACTCCTGGCCTAAATTAAAATCAGAAACAAGGGAAGGTTTTTGTTGTTGTTGTTTTGTTGTTGTTGTCGTTGTTTTAACTTCAGATTTTTTTCATAAATACCATGCATTTGTCTCAGGTGTGTTCAGAACACCGTGTGTGCCTGCTGTGTATGAATCATTGCAGCTGGTGCTCTGAGATCAAAATAAGGCAGAGTCCCGGTACCTGGAGAAGACAATATATACAGATGTGAAATAATGTGAGAGCCATGAAAACAAATATCCAATCAAAAGCAAAGACAAAATGTCAAAAACAAATATTGGGTTGGCCAAAAAGTTCCTTTGGGTTTTTCCGTAAGGTGTTATAGAATATTATATATTCCACAATATTATATAATGTGGGCCCTAATGCAGAGAGTCAGAATAGGAATGCAGATTTTATCTGTGTCGGTTGATAGGGGCTGCCTGGAACTGTGTGTTCAAAAAGATTCTGAGGCTGGGTTCGGGCCTAGCAGAAACGAGTGTGCTGGAGGATTACGGTGGAAAAGAAGAGGAACAGTACAGATAATGTGGTATTTACCATCCCTAGAATATAAGGGTAACAGATACATTGTACTCATTTAAGAATATGCTTACTCTAAAGGTCACATACTTCAGTTGCACACAATAAGGTTTTTTAGTAGTTATTTCCGTCTTATGGATATTGCCAGATTCAGTCCATCTTCTATGCATAAATTATTTTATCCCTGGGTACCCAGTGTCCTCTGTATTAGAGATATTATGTTGCCCCAACTTCACAGGATTATTCCCAAGATTAAATGAGATAGTAGATCTTTGCAAACTCTGAAAGCTTACTTTAGACTTAAGTTATTATTGAGAAAGAGCTAGTACAGCATAGTGGAAAGAATATGAGTTTAGCAGCCAGAAGACCTGGGTTTGAGTCACTTAATAAGTAAGTAGCCTGGTCTCCCTACCAATGCCACCCATTTTTCTTAGTTCTAATTCTTGGAGTCATGTAAACCAAGATTGTGATTGAAGATAGTTTTTATACTTGGCGGTGGTGATGATAAATGAGCTAGGGAATAATTTCACAGAAAACTATTTCCCTAAATGGTAATCATGTTCTTACTAACCCAAGTTGTAAAATAAACAATATGACTTGGTTTAGGGCAGACAGAACCAGACTTTGTTACATGAAATTATTTTCATTTATCTGACCAGTGTGTTCACGTAATGTTCTCTCTTCCTTGCCTCTTTTACCTAAACAGTTTACACTATTACAACTCATGGTCTCCTGCAATTTTAACATCAGGAGAACTTAATTAGGATGTGCAGACACCTCTATACAGACACTTTCTCAAGTCATCAAGTAATCTTTTTGGCGTCCTTTATTCGTTTACCCATTATATGATTAGTAGGCATCAGAAGCTTTAGTGTAGGTCATCAAGGCAGAAATTGAGGGCATTTGACAATAATTCATAGTTAGAAACCCTTACAGTTTAAGGGCTTCACTTTGTGTTCAAAATAGAATTTACTGTGAATCTGAGATCTTTAGTATTAAAATAAATTAATATGAAATGTAATTTTGATGGTACCTTTAAATGTTATAAGAGCATGTCTTTTTTAATGCAAATTTGCTAATCTGAAGATGTTCACCACAAATTTAACAGTATATTTAGGTCATATAGGAGATATGCAGAATATAAGACACAGAGATATTTGAATCCATGAGTGAAACTCAGAAATCAATTTCAGTGATAATGATATTTTTATCCGGATATATCTATACAGACATAGGAATTTACACTGTAATCTTGTGATTATATGGGTTCACAAAATAACTATGTACCTTCACTTGAAACATGCTCATTATAGCTCTCAAAACTGATAAAATAGGGAGTGGCCATTCACTTCACAAAAGGATTCACTCAAGGAACCCGTTAGAGAGGGAGTTCTTAGGAACAGTAGAATGCCTTTACTTTACTGTTCCTTATGGGTTGCTTACCCCTTCCTTCAGCATCTATTCAAAGCTGCAGTGTAGTTCCATCAGGTAGGCACTTCCGTGTTTTGCCTACTGCTGTATTCCTTGAGGTCTAGGCACGTGGTATGTATAGCACAGATCCTTGATGGTCACAAGAGTCTTCAGGAGAACCGTCATATACTTGAGAGCTTATGCTGTATTTAAAGGAGACCCCTGCCACCTGTGCCAGTCCCTTGTTGCTATGAGTGAGGGTGGACCCAGTGTTGCCAGATCTTCAGGTTCTTTTGGAAAACCCAGAAGCTTCGCTGATTATTTTTCAGTTACTAAATTTTAAAAACACTGTGCAAGCTCAGTTTGCTATTTTGATTTTGCCTTCTCATAATACCATTTTTCAGTGCCTTGTTATGCACTTAATGAGGGACATCAGCATTAATTTGGGCAATTAACAGTAGATTATGATTTCTTCAGAGAAAGGGATGGTTTTGCTTCAACACACTTCAAGGTAAGGCCAGAATGTGCATTTGACCGTCATTTGGGAATGTGGAGTAGAAACCCAGTGGATTCTCTTGAAAAGCAGGTGGAGATTTTATGGTGAGGGGCCAGGTATGGGAGTCCCTAACCCAGTTGCAGGTGAGCAGTGGAGGTATAGAGATGATTAGCATCTTTGAAGATTGGGAAGTTGTGTGTGAGTTTTGAAGCCTGGAAGGAAAGAGATGAGGAAGAAACAAAGGTGGTGCCAACAGGGAAAATGGTTGTGCCTAGAAATCCGTTGGATGCATTTAAACTATGCCAGGTGTTGATCAACCTGACTTAATCCTGATCCCCTTCAACCTGTAAATTTCTTTGTTGTACAGTATAACTGTCTATCCTAACAATGTGTGTTGCTGGCCGGCAGTTAACCAAAGCCCAAGACCCTTTAAGGCAGGAACAGTTTCTTATTCATCTCTATGTTTCTTTTGTTCCTCATCTAATCAGAGCTCAGGTAATATTTACAGAACAGAATTATTCAACTAGAAAAAGAGGGTCAGAACCTAGTTAAGGTAGTCTGATGATAAAATTTCTTTTCCCTTCAATACTGTGTCATCAGCAAAGAAGAAAAGAAGAGGAAGAAAATTAGCATGTATAGAGTTGGGATCTAAAATCAGCAGCAAAGGTTAACAACTTTTATTGTCTTTGAAAATTCTTTATTTTTTAAATTACTCAGAAAAGACAACATACATGACTTTGTGCTTATAACCCATTATAGTGATATGTTGGTGTAAATGTATAGTATATGTAGTAATACATAGATTTTAATACCATAGCAGCATGATGCTCAGGAATTGATGCTCACTTTTAGTGTGATTGCTTAGAACATTTAAGCAAATTTATAAAAATTTAAGTTTGCTGGCTCTTCTATAGACATTTTTATCATCTCTGTGGCCCTCAGTTGATCTTCATTTTTTTCTTTGATGTTGATGACACCATCACCATTCATTTGCTGGATGACCATTAATTGCTGAGAAATGCTAAAAGTCATAAGTTTCACAACAGAGATTGACTTTTTCAGGCTGGATTGCATCCCTGGCCTGAGGACTCATGCTTATTGAGTGAAATTTATCCCTATGCTGATGTTTCATTCTTTGTGTATTTGCCTCTCTCCCTCTTCCTCTTTGAGTCATTCAGTCTGATTCTTTCGTGGCTCTCTCCTCCCTTCTGCTTTCTTTGTGTTTCCCACCCCATACGGTTTCTCTTTCCTGTAGGTCTTTACTTATGTAAGTGGTAGCTAAGTGCTACCATTCCCATCTTAATGATGAAGCAGCTTCAGAGAGATTAAGTGATATGCCCAAGGTTACAAAGCTAGTAAACAGTAGAACCAGAAGACAGGAGATGCCAAGGGTAGAGAGAGAGTATTAGGAAGAGGTGTAACTATCCTCTCTTCTGTTTCATAAAGTTGTTATTTCCTAGGAATTTTTACATTTTAAAGCAGATTTGAGGCACCAAATAAATAGTGAAGAAAAAAATTAATTCAAATTAGATTGATTCTGTTGTGGTAGAGCTTTAGTCAGGGCATTAAGCTATCAGGGAGCTCTTTGGTAGTGAAAAATTGGCTTTTCTACGTGTGCATTGTAATAAACAATAAAGATGCCCATCTGCTCCACCTTCACTCTAGATTTTCCCTGGTCCTTTTAGAAAATAGTAATATTAGAAGTAATAACCAGGCTTTGTATAGTGCCTACTACATACGGTATTTAATCAGTGCTTGTTGAATTAATGAATAACGTACAGGCATTGTTTGAGGGCCTACCTATGGAAGGGGTATGGAATTTGTATACTTTATATACATTATTATTTCTCACAAGGGGTATGGTATTTGCATACTTTATATACATTATTGTTTATTTCTCACAACTCTACAAGAGAACTGTACCCATTTTGTAGATTAGAAAATATGCAAAGAGAGGTAATATAACTTCCCTAAGATCATAAGTGCTGAAATTCAAACCCAGGTTTGGGTGACACCAAAGTTCATGTTCTTTCCCTTATATACCACACCAACTCTTGAAAACACTTCCATGTTTTTTCTCTTCTCTCAATTCAAGCATTTCATGCATCTCTAAAAATTGATGTGTCCTAGGACTCCTGAGTAGTGAAGAGTTTGTTTGGGTCTCCCAGGTTATAGATCCACATTGATGTCCTCTGATGACACTGATGGAATCTGTTTCATCTGGCTGAGAGAGAATCTCTTGCTTAGTCACTTCCATTTAGAGATCAGGGAGTAGGAATCATCTCAGGCATTATATAGTACTTTGTATGTGCTTGATATTGCCTTCAAGGTAGCCCCTAGAGAAACACGAAGTAGCTGAAGCCCATTTTATAGATAAAGAAGTGTGACTCAAAAGGCAAGTGGTTTGGTCAAGGTCACAAAGTAAGTTACAGAGTGAGACTTGAAACTAAGTCCTCCTTTCCCAGATCCCAGTAAATAGTGCCTAAGAATGCCATTTCCGGTGTGAACAGTTGCCGTGCTAGGGAGAGAGGAATAGGATATTTATTGCACCACAAGTTTAGAACAGATTCCATGAAATGTATTTCAAGCATAACGGCAATAATCCCATGCACATACATCATCCCTTTTAATCTTTGTGACATCCACGTGCGGGAGAGGAATGTGTGAAAAATGCAGGCTCTGTTTTTAGCAGGCTGAATCCTGGAGGTGACATATTTACCCAGTGTCTCACAGTCAGGAGGTCACATGGATAACAAATACATCTCCGAGGAAACGGGAAGCTTTAGAATGAGAGATGGCTATAATTAAAGTTATTAGGGAAGAAAGGTTCAGTTATCAAGGGAGAAATGAGTCAGCAGCAAGTTTAAACAGACTGTGAACTATGGGTGTTTCTCTCCTGGTGGCTTATTTTGAGAGAGTGTGATGCCATCCGTGCCCAGAAAGCAGCCTGAACTGAGAATAGGAGTAAATGTCCTGGGGACAATGCACATAATGCTTAAGAAAAGAATTGTCTTGTCCTGTCAAGTTATTAGTCCCCGAGGCTGGAAGATTGATGTGTTATAGTCGTTAGATTAGTATGTAATGTGTACCCATCTGTAGTTGACACCCACCCCATCCCAGCCCCTGGCAACCACTGTTTTTTTTTTTTTTTTTCTCCATATAGTTTTTACTTTTCCAGAATGTTGCATACATGGAATCATACAGGGTGTAGCCTTGTAAGTGGCTTTTTTTCACCGAGCAGAATGCATTTGAGTTTCGTCCACAGTTTGTTGTTGCATTGCGTTGCTGAGTAGTATTCCATCGTATAGATGTACCATAGTTCATCTGTTCATCTATCCCGTCATCAGTTCAAGGACATTTCAGTGGTTTCCAGCTTGGGGCCATTATGAATAAAGCCGTTACAAGCATTCCTGTACAGGCTTTTATGTGAATATAAGTTTTAATTTCTCTTAGATAAATATCCAGGCATGAGACTGCTGGCTCCTATGGTGAGTATGCATTTAACTTATAAGAAACTGACAGACTGTTTCTGTTTTGTAAATAAGTTCATTTGTATCATTTTTTAAAAAATTAGATTCCACATATGAGTGGTATTATATGATGTTTGTCTTTCTCTGTCTGACTTGTTTTACTTAGTATGAAGAGGTCTGGGTCCATCCATGTTGCTGCAGGTGGCATTATTTTGTTCTTTTTTGTGGCTGAGTAATATTCCATTGATTATTTTAAATTAAAGTTACTTAAGAAACAACCAGGGGAAGATGGACACGCTGACTTCCTTTGCCCGTCCCTGGAAGCAGGAAATAAATCTCCCACTTGAAGGGTACCCTCCCTATACCAGAGGTAGAAGGCATCCTTCTCACCAGAAATAGGGAATTTAGGGCCGAGGAAGTTGTGTAAAAACACCTTGTCAGGGCTTCCCTGGTGGCGCAGTGGTTGAGAGTCTGCCTGCTGATGCGGGGGACGCGGGCTCGAGCCCTGGTCTGGGAGGATCCCACGTGCTGCAGAGCGACTGGGCCCATGGGCCACAGCTGCTGGGCCTGCGCGTCTGGAGCCTGTGCTCCGCAGCGCGGTGGTGGGGGGCCCCGTGCGCCGCGATGGGGGTGGCCCCCGCTTGCCGCGGCTGGAGAGGGCCCTTGCACGGAAGTGAGGACCCAACACGGCTAAAAATAAATAAATAATTTTTTTAAAAAATAAAGGAATTCCTTTAAAAAAAAAAAAACAAAAAACACCTTGTTACTCCTTCACTAACTTGCTACCCCAAGCCCAAACCCCTTTTACTTGTCAATTTCTCACAGATTTATTGTTTCCTTGTCTAAAAGGTATAAAAGCTGCCTGCTTGGGTCACTTCTTTGAGTCTTATTTTTATAGGTTCCGTACATACAAAATTAAATTTGTTTTTCTCCTGCTAATCTGTCTTATGTCAACTTAGTTATTAGACCAGTCAAAGAACCTAGAAGGGAAGAAGAAAAGTTTTCCTCCCCTACAGTACTTACATGAATTACTGAAAATTAAGATACTTTCCCAGTATTTGTAAGTTTCTTTTGATCTAGTCAATAATCCTATCTTATTACGTTAGTCCATGAGAATTTATTCCTTATGCCTGTATGTTTGTTTATATTGATGATCAGCTTCTTAAGTGATTTATTAAATCATCTTTTTCACAGTCCTTTGTAGAATTTTCCTGGGGACTGATGTGAAATTTGGCAATATTTAATATCACAACTTTTTTTTCATCCCCTTTTGAAAAAATATTATGGTGATATTGGTAAATCTAAAGTCACCCAGCACTTCTCTCTATATCCAGGATTTTTTTTAACACAAAGATTACTGACAATATTTCTTCAATTGTATCTGAAAGTTCACTCAATATATTTTACTTAAACACATTTTAAGTATCTAAGGATGACTTACTGTATCTCATCTTCATTAGACTTCAGCTCTCACTTAATAAAGTTTTAGAAACTTTAAAAAAGAAACTGACAGACTGTTTTCCAATATGGTACCCTCCTGCGTTCCTCTCGCAGTGTATGAGAGTTGTAGCTGCTGTGCACCCTCACCAGCACTTGGGTTACTTTGGTTTTGTTTTTAATTTTAGCCATTCTAATAAGTATGTAATGTTATCTCATTGTGAATTTAATTTACGTTTTTCTAACGACCAATGATATTGAGCATGAAGTTCATTTTTTATATTTAAATTTTTCATATAATGTTCATGTTTTTCTATTCATGTATCTCGAACATTTATCCTTTAATTCATTCAAGAATCATTATAGTTTGTGGCAGTGGTTCTCAAAGTCTGTTCCCACACCAGCAGCATCAGCATCACCTGGAAACTTATTAAAAACACAGATTTTCAGGTGCACTCAAGAGCTACTGAATTGGAAACTCTGGGGATGGGGCTGAATTTTAACAAGCCCTCCAGGTGATTCTCCACTAAGCCAGAGTTTGAGGACCATTAGTTTGCAGTAGTGGCACTTACCCATCACTGGATATCAGTATCAGCTGTGCACCTTAAAAATAAAATTAGAGCTCAGTCCCCACTCCCCAGAGATACAGATTTAGTTGGTGTCTGATGGGACTCCAGGCATTTTTTTTAAAGTTCTCCAGGCGATGCTAATGTACAATCAAGGTTGAAAATGATCTACCAAAGGTTGTTTAGCTAGGCATTGTAGAGGACACAAATCTGACTTCTAATTCCAGATCTCATGTAGCTTGTTATCTAAAAGGGAAGATCCAAAAATACACAGCATAGATATAGGCACATATAAATTACTCAGTACTTATCTAATAAATTAAATTGTACTTGGTGTCTTGGGTTTGAATGGAAACTAACTTTATAATTCTATATCTCAGAGCCTCATTTTTGTACTCCATGTTATACTTCGCATTCATTCGTTCAACCAGTGTTTATTGAGTGTGATGGGAATGTAACAGTGAAGGAAATAGACAAGTCCCTGTGCTTATGGAGCTTACATTCTGGTCTTTGGCACCTAGTTAGCATCTACTCACTTTACAGTGTTTAGGTGGAATACGGTACACATCTTAATAGCTCTAAAACGAAGTTGTCGATTCATATGCATAATTGATAGCCTTAACGATCGTATTTTCATATTTTTGTTATATTCAAGAATTGTCCTTCAGAGTTATTTGCCTTGTATTTGTTAATATTAGTCATGAAATACTTTTTTCTTGATAACTATTTAAAGTCATGTATTTAATCAGCTCCATTGATAACAATGTTAAGGGCAGAGACTGTCTAACCCATAGAAAGATCCTGGAATTTGGAATCAGAAAATATACATTCAGATTCTGGCTCAACCAAATAATAGTTTGTATTTTTGATCAAATCAATAGAATTTTACATTTCTGTAAAGTGTAGGTCATATAATAATAATAATGCTTCCTAGCCCACAGAGTTGTATAGGGATTAAACCAGATATTTTAAAATGAAAAGTGAAAGTGTTTTATAAACTGTAATATACTCTCCCAAATATTAATTTCCTAATCTTTTTTTAACTTGCTTAAAGGCATAACTTTAATAATTTTTATTTCCAAAGTTATACATTTTATACATCATTAGCAGTTGGCATAAATCCTCAAGTGCAAGGAAACAAGCTCAGAGTGTTTTAGTCATTTCGTAAAAGTGTTAAGAGATTGTAATGAAGGATAAAATAGGCTGTCAAGTAGTTAAGGAATGTTCTGTCATTGACAAGGGTGTGAACAAAAAAAATGTTGATAAGGTAACAAATCATTTTTCAGTACAATATTGGTTTTGGCAACCTTTTCTTGTTAGGGAGGCAGGGAGTGAAGTGTCAGGAACAGCCCTAGTCACATAATGAACCACGCTGCGCCTGGTGAAATATATTCATCATGAGTGGACATAATGGAGCAGATGAAAAGGAGCTGCAGCTATTATGACTGTGTCCTGCATGAGTCTTTACTATATTAGGGATTCTCTTACAGATATACTGTACATTTAACTGCAGAGGATCTGCTTTGTGTTTGAACCTGGCTATTTAGCTTTTTTTTTTTTTTTAAATCACCAGGTGACTTATTTCAAATTATATTTTTTAGTGAACTAGCACCTCTGTTACGCAGAACACTGGGCTAGGCACCAGGACCACAGGCAAGTAATTAATGTCTTGGGGAGTGAGAGAAAAAGGATACTGGTCACTTGAGATCACAGGGTCCTAGGACTTGACTCAAAGAACTTGGAGAGGAAATGAGAGTGGGGTGGAGGGGGTTGATGAAAGGTACTGAGTAGAGCTTTCCAAAATAAATGTAGTCAGTTTATTTTTTAAAATAAAATAATAAAGTTTTCCAGGTCAGATAAATTAATCAATTTTCTTTAGTATGGGGTGCTTAGTCTTCATCATGCAGTTTGCATTTGGTTGGAATGTCACCTGAGCGAGAGCAGCACTTGTCCACGGTGATTGGTACTGTCCGCAGCGCCTAGGACAGCACCTGGCATGGAACCAGTGCTTCACGTATATTTGGGGAATGATTGAAGGATTGCAAAGGGGGGTTAAAACTTAGTTTATGGAAGCTTTTTTCCCCTCCGTGGGACAAATATTCCACGACAGATCCTTTGATGCACACTAGTCCTGGGAATGAGAGGATAGAGAAGGCGTTGTGTCCCTTTTCGTCAAGGTTGCTTTGGTAGATCTGGGCAACAACCATGCTCTAAGTACTAAGTGTGGCTGCCAATTGGCTGGAGGTGTTCCCAGACTTTCTGGCAACCTTCCTTGCCCAGTTTGACCATTGGCTGCTTACTGGTGGAAGGTTACTTCCTTCCTCTTTCCCTAGGGGGGATACTATTCATTGACTTCAACTGCATAAAGCGGGAAACTTACAAGTTAGACTCAAGAATTTTTAATTCCTTCCCCCAACCATCAGGCTTAGTAACCTCCATCTCTCCTGTTCACGTGATAGCATTGATTTTTCCACCCACACATAAAACATTAAGTTGATGACGCTTCTTACATTCGATAGTAGTATAGAGTCAAGAAAATATAGTAGTTGCTTATTTAGGTATATTTTCCTTCTGCTTCAGAGGACAGTGGTTTTATTTTACATTAACGAAAAGCAGAAGCAGAAAATTATTCCTACAAAGAGATGAGTAAGAATTTTCAGCCAATTAACAAGATGTGCTATCTAGTCCCATTCCTAGAAACCTCTGCCAAAGCCCTTCTCCGTTTCTTCCTGCTCCCACCGCTACGACTGCTCAATTTCCCATTTTACTCTCAGCCTCTGCGCTCCCTGCTCCAGACTAGCCTCTTGTCAGTTTCTGCCAGAGTGATGGATCGTTCTAAAGTATAGATCTGGCCATGGTTGTCCACCCTGTGGTCTTTCAGAGGCTCCCCCAACCCTCCTAGAATAAAGGCCCTTTTTGCAACCAGGTTTTTTTGTTTTGTTTTGTTTTTTTCTACTTTTTCACCACTTTCCTCCATAGCCCTTTGATCCAAACACTTGCAGTTCCCAGAAAGTATTGTGTTCTCTTTCACCTCCAGACTTTCACATTTACCAGATCTCTTCATGGAATATTCTGCTTATTATCCACCTCTCCCTTCACTTGGTTACAGCAACGTCTACCCTTCTGCCTTAATACAGACATCACTGACTTCTTGGAGTCTTCCCCACGGTAGAGTAAGTGCACAGGTATCATGTGAGACCTTTAAAGAAGCTTTAATCTGGAGAGGGATATCTAATAGCAAAGATTAGGAAGGTTAGCATGTGAGATTATTTGGCAAGAGAGGAATTTGAAGTAAAGTTTATAGCGGCTTTGAAATAGGCTGATTGTTTTGTTTAAATAGTGTGCAAAATGGAAACCAGTACTGAAGTATCCTGTTTATACTCTGATATTTGAACATGTATGCATACTGTCCTTTAAAATAAAATATTCTGTGTTCACTGCTTTAGGCGATGGTGCATGCCGGCACAGACAAACTGACTGAAATATATTAACTTTCTCATCTTGACTGACTCATTTGACTTGAATAGCAAGTTCCCCCAGGACCCCACCTCTAAAAATAGAAAGTATATTATTATGTTTTCAGAATTCCAAGCTTTGAGAAGCAGTAAGCTATTCTGGTTTTGCTATGATGGCCGTTGGCCTACAGCTGAATTCTGGTAATTGCATGAGCTGGAGACTAGAGTTTGAAGTTGGAGGAGAGGTGGAGGCCCCGAAGGGGCAGAGGGTTGGGAGAAGCGTGTTAAAATTATAGGTTATAAATTCCAACAATGTAGTTATAAGATATACCAACTGTATCTGAGGATCAAGCTTAAGCTTTGATAATACAGTAATAATTTAAGATAACTATAATCAACTGAATATTAAAGTTACAGAATATATAGTGAGACTCTTTAAAATGTTTTTCTGGTAATTGTACTTTGGGGAATTAATTCTAATAAAATAACCCCAAAAGCAAATTCTTTTATACAAAGATATTTCTCAGTGATATTCAATAGGAAAACTTGGAAACAATCAAGAGAGTTGGGGAAATCACTTATCTAAAAAATGAAACGTTAAAAAAATGCTTTATAATATAATATTAAATTTTAAAGCAGTATAAATATTGCATATGTATTGTGATTACCATTACTGGGTAGGAAAATACTGGAAGCCATGAACAGAAGTGGAAAAAGGCACAGGACATGATTACCAGCAAGTAATCCAGTTAGAGCATAAGTACCTGGGACATAAGATTACAAGCGTAAGTTGGGGCTGATTTATGGAGTTACTTGTTGCCTTAAATAGGATAGTTTAATTAGTAAGTCATGGGTTAGGGTTAGGGTTAGGCGCATTAAGTTTTTCATTAGGTGAGCCATCTGATTATATTCAAACGGTAAGAAGATAAGTCTGGTTGTGGTATATAGGATAAATTGGGGTGGGAAGAGGTCTTGTTACAGTGGCCCAGTTCAGTACTGATGACATTCTTTTTTCTTTCTTTTTTTTTTGGCTGCGTTGGGTCTTCATTGCTGTGCACGGGCTTTCTCTAGTTGCGGTGAGTGGGGGCTACTCTTCGTTGCGGTGCGCGGGCTTCTCATTGTGGTGGCTTCTCTTGTTACGGAGCGCGGGCTTCAGTGGTATGGGCTCTAGAGCACAGGCTCAGTAGTTGTGGCTCACGGGCTTAGTTGCTCCGCGGCATGTAGGATCTTCCCGGACCAGGGCCTGAACCCGTGTCCCCTGCATTGGCAGGTGGATTCTTAACCACTGAGCCACCAGGGTAGCCCCCTGATGACATTCTGAATTACAGTGGGGCAATTGGAAAAGATGATGAATGCAGGAGGTGTAGTGGAAGTAAAATCTGTAGGACTTGTCCACTCGTTTAAAACAATAATAGACATAAGAGAATAAGGAGTTGAAGATGGCTCTGAGGTTTCTGGTTTGGGTAACTGGGGAAAAGATAATACCATGAAAAGCAGCAAGATGTCTCATGGAAGAGCTGGTCTTCAGGTGGGGAGGAAGACTCAAATGTCAAGTATATTGAGTTTAAGGGCCTGGGTTTTGGCATAGATCTTCAACTAATGGTTGGAAATGAGGAAAACGCTGGTGTTAGACCAGGGCTAAGGAGAGGAGGAGAGGGGCTCGTCACACGTTCCTGAGCTACACCTGGAGCTGTGGGAGTAGGTGACCCCTGCAGGGGGAGGAGTCCCAGAGAGCCAAGGAGAGGAAGGAAAGGAGGAACCAGCAAGGGATGCTCGGTGGCTGAGGCGAGGACCAAGGGGCATATGGGCCAAAAACATTAAAGGGAGAAGGAGTTTCTCTTCTTAGTATCATTTTCTTGCTTTAGTTGAATTTCCTGTTACCAAGGATGCACAAACTTCTCAGTCCTAAACGGAAAATTATTCATATTTTTCGTATTTCAAAATTCATAAACTAAATTCCATAATCTAATAAGATTGGGGGACAGAATTAGCCATTGCCTTTGATTTTCTGTGTTTTTCCTTCTTGTTGGTAGTATCGATTAAGAGTTTGCTTCACTGCTTCTTTTGCCCCTCCCAGATAGGGGTGTTTAAAAATAAAGATTTTTATCCTATTTTGAAGCAAGAAACACATTGTGTAGTTTTTAAAAAAAATTCTCGTGGTACATGAGGCGATGGAGATGAGTTGTATTCATTTATTAGATAATATATTTTTTAAATCAATCAAAAAGCTAGCAATTACTTTTTATTTAGAAATTGTGCTTTAGTCATAATTGGAATATTTTATTCAATTACAATTAAACATATAGAAATGATTTGCATTGGCTCTAAAGTTCAAAACTGCTGTGGAATAGCAATCGGCATTGTGACACCACGTAAGCGTTCAGTTTTAAAAAATGGTGTTGGGTTTCCAGCTGTCAGTCAGCTTTTGTTGTGGAACGAGCCACCCCAGAACTTAGTGACTTGACAAACCATTTATTTGGATCCTGATACTGTGGATTGGCCATTTGGACTGGGCTTATCTAGGTGACTCTGCTGCTGGTCTGGCTGGGCTCACTCACACAGCTGCGGCCAGCTGCCTGGTTGACTTGGGGCTTCTTGGTCTAGGGCACCCTCAGTTAGGACAGCTTGTCCCTGCTCCATGCAGTCTCATCCTCCAGCAGATTAGTTCAGGTTTGTCCACAGAGTGGTAGAAGGGAGATAAGAGCAGAAGCAGAAGATCTCTTGAGGTCTCCGCTTGGAAACTGCACAGTGTAACTTTTGCTAGGCTATCAGTCAAAGCAATCGCCACGCAGCCCAGATTCAAGGGATAGAAGAGTGGACACTGCTTCTTTTTTTTTTTTTTTTTTTGACACTGCTTCTTAATGGGAGGAGATAGAAAGTACTGTGGCCAGGTTTTCACTGTGTGTGTGTGTTACTAACCTCTCTTCTCAATATGCAACCCTCAAAATAAGGGGTAATTGAAGTAACCTCACTTTTTTGAGTCATCCCTTTGATCAGGGACGTGTTTATTCAGATATCAAAGCAACTGAAGAGACAATTTAGCATAAGTAAAATTAAATTACAACTGGTTTACTTACGTGGTATATGTTGATTATACATTCAACAAATTTATATTCGAAAATGGCTATTTAGTGCCTGGCATTAGGCCAGTTATCTAGGAATAGAGAAAAAAGAAATGTGCCGTATTCTTTTGTTTCAAGAAGTTTGTATTCTTACAAAATGGGCAAAATTTATATCCATTCAATCCAACAAGCATTTATTATTGATGGGTCGAGGACTGGGCTTTAATCAAAGATAGTGCACACGGGTGGCTGTGACTTTGTCCTTTTGGTGGAGCAAAGAAACAGATACTTAAAATCACTGTGATTCAAAGCAAAGTAATAAGTGCCATGAGAGAAATATAAACTGAGTGCTGCCGAGTTAGAAAAAGAATAGGAGGAGGCAAATGATCAACTGCCAGGATATGTGATTCATATAATTAACACCTGAGGAGGGAGAGAGCTTTGAAACCAGAGGGTGATGGCTTCATAGAGAAAATGAGTTTTGAACAAGACTTTGAAGAAGCGGTAGAATTTAAGTGGAGAGGTGAGAATCCTATTCAATTTAGGATTGAGTTGTGTTTTCCCAAGAAAGTAATTATTTAATTAAAGAGAGCCTTTTAAAGTGGCAAATATTAAAGAGCGTGCGATAATACTGTAGAAGACGTTGTGCTGGGAAGATGGCTGGCAATTTTTTTTTCCCCCTCCAATTGTGCCGAGGCTTAATTTTCTTTCATCTGATATTTGTGTGCCTTGGTTGGAAAACTGAGTAGAGAATATTTATTTTACTTTATAAGGGCTATGCACACTTCATTTTCACTGAGTAGTGCTCACTTTACTTATATATTGATTGGAAAAGTAGAAATAAATATCGTGTGTCCCTGCTGACAAGGAAATCCAAAATTAACAAAAGTAAGGAAACCCCCATTGAGTAAAGTGGACGGGTACTTCCTACAAGCATGTCTGGATCTATTTAAGAGCTAAGTTGGTAGAAATTAATTGGGGAATTTCCTTTCCTAAATTTGACAAGTAAATTTGCTTCTCAAACTTTCTGTTCTAGTTTGTTCTATTTAAACAATTTAAACAATTTTGAGGAGGACTGATTAAAATGCATTTTATTGGGGTTATGACTGAAGGCCTCTAAGTCAGAATCCCGCCATGTTAAAAAATGCATTTTATTTAATGCTAATTGAATAGTACAATATCTAAACATATACTAATTGCCAAAGTGGTCAACATAACTGTATAATTAATAGTAGACTCTAAGAATCATAATTTTATTTTAGTAAATCAGAGCCAGTATTTCACTGTTTAAATGGCATTTAAAATACATAAATCCCATTGTCTAGTCTCTCATTGCCTTGTCCTATGAAAGCAGTGATGCTTGACTAATACTAACTTGAGCCTTACCATGTGATGAATTCGTATAGAATTCTTTGAAACTTTTCTACTACCACAGTTATTTTCAGTGATGAGAAATTTGAGAATTTATAATAGCTTTTATTATTTCATTTATTTTAATAGGTGGAATATGTGTTCATTTCAAAGAGAATGTATCACAGGGCTGCTATATATTGAAAATGAGATAACACATGAAAGTATTTTGTAAACTGCAAAGTCCTATGCAGATATATGTGAGATCGTATTATTATTCTGAGATCGGCACTTATTCTTTCAGGTTCGCTAATAGTAGTTCATAGCTTAGTTCTAGAGTCACACTTTTTGAGTTCAAGTCTGGGTTTAGCCCCTCACTAACTGTGTAACTATGGATAAGTTAAAAACAAAAAAAAACTCTTTGTGCCTCAGTTTCTCTGTCTTTTAAAGTGGTATAATGAGAGTATATCCACTTCATAGGGTTGTTGTGAAAATTAAATGAATTAATATATGAAAGTCACTTAGAACAGTGTTTTGCACACAGTAAATGTTATATGTGTTAGCTGTTGTTTTCATCGCCAGCATTATTATCACCGCATGATGTAGAATGGATAGATAATTGCTCTTAGATACATGCTAATCAGGTTTTTCTCTGTGGAATTCTTCTACTCTATGACTTGCAGTTTCATCAGATAGAGAGCTTACTGAGATCAAGGACTGAGTCTCATCAATTTTCGTGTCCTCAGCATCTAGCATAGTTCCTGGCTCATAGTAGACGTTCAGTAACTGAATGGATTATATTATATAATCACACACATGACCTATCAGAGAGAAGTACTATAGAAGGAGTGTGGGAACGGGGGTAGCATTCGGTGTCTGTGTACTGTTAGTCTCTCTTTCTGATCCACCTTCTCTTTGCAGAGAAAAAATGGTTTCCTCTCGTTCCTTTCTGCCTCTCCAGTCTGTCCTCCTGGAAACCTCCCCAGCCTCACGTAGCTACTCCCCGTCAGGCTGATTTCACTACAGTGCCTTCTGTGGGAAAGCTTTGATGACCACTGCTACCCGAGAGTGTCTCTTTTTTTCTATGCACTATATACATATATATCCCTGGCCTTTTTGACTGTTTTTATCTTTTGATTAGGTGATATATGCACATAGTGTAAAATAGACAAAGTACAAAAGACTGTGTGGTGAAGAGAAGGGTCTTTGCCTTCCTGAGAGGCAGTTACTGTTGCCGCTTTCTTTTGTTATCCCTGTTAGAAGTGTGTGTATCTGTGTGAGTGTATATTGATGGTAGCATATTAGACACGCTGTTCTAGTTTGCTTTTTTTTTTTTTTCACTTAATAGATTTTGGATATTCTTCCATATCAGTACATTAGGGCTTCCTCATTCTTTTTAATGGCTACATAGCAGCTTGTAATGTCTAACCAGTCCCCTGATGGTGGGGATAATTGTTCTTTGTTACCGACATTACTGCAGTGGATATTCTTATGTATACAAAATTCCACACAAGTAGGTCTGTATCTGTAAGATAAATCCTGGGAAGTTGCTGAGTCAAAGGATATATAAATTAAAAAAATTTTACTTTGGAGGACAAATTGCCCTTCATAAAGATTATATTAATTTAAATTCCCATCAAAAATGTATGGGAGAGCCCATTTCCAACATACTGGCCAACTCAGGTGTTATTAAACCTTTTGGTCTTTGCCATGTACATAACCCAGGGAAACTGCTCTTATTCTGCTTCATATTGTTTGTTATCCTTTAGAACATTTCTGTCTATCTCCCATACGTTAGCAACTCTTTGCAATTTTGAATAATCTTATATTTTCATTGACTATGTTCCTTAACTTTTAGGAGAGTTCTACTTTCTGATGTTCTATTCCATTGACATATACTTGTCAGACCACGTATCCCAAGTTTTGGCATGAAAAATACACTCATTCTTTCATGCATCTTTGCATTGTTTCCCCCCTCCTCCCCCCCCCAGTTAGTTACATGTCATAGTGCTCTGTGAATGTTATCCTAAGTGGGCAGAATCTGTCTATTTATGTAATTTATTTTATACTATTTCCTGCCTTTGTGTTAAATATTCTAATTAACATGACAGGTGTCCGTTACTATATATACAACTCATTCTCAGTACTCAAACCCAGCCTATTAACTAGTACTAGCTTTTACCTTGTCAGAGATGCTAACACAAATTCACTTAAAGATACCAATAAGATTTCATGACTTATTTCCTAGTAGCCCTAGAGAGAGCCTTTCTGGGTCTACTCTGCAGAGCTAGGTGAGGTAGGTGGGAAGAATCTCATAAAAGATGCCTTTCTTGGGTAATGGAGAAGCTCAGGGACTTGGCTGAGCTAATGGGGTGCCCCTGCAGAGCCGAGGCCACGAGAGCCGGATAGCTGGGCAGGGAGGCCTAGTTCTTAACGAGGTTATCACGTGTACCCCTCCAGGCAGCAAGGTGAAAAGAGTAGAGCGGGCAGTGAAGTTGTTAGCCAGGCTGAAGTTTGAGGCAGGGAAGGATTCGGGTAAGTGGTTCAATATCAAACCATTGAAAGTCATTGCCAGGGAATGAATTATTTTGACAGCTTAGATAGTTTGGAAATTTGGGATTGTTGATCAGATAAAGAGACACAGCGGGCTAGAAAGTACTGACTCACAGAATCAAACTAATTCCTTTATTAAAATAACATTTCTAATGGTGGGATGGGAGAGGTTTGTTGTACAGTTTATTACACACTACACAAAAGCACCTGGCTGAGGTGCCAAGGGGTGACTAAATACCGGTCTGTGTTCTAATCTCCAAGGCATGTACCCCATGTGCCCGGAGGAATGTGTGCCTTTTTCTCATTCATCTGCTCATTTCAAATGCTCAGGGTAGGCAAGCAGAGATTTTGTTCCATTTGTCTCATGTCATGGACTCAAAGTGAAGAACATTCTCTAATCTGTTTTTAAAACTTCTGGGATCAAAGTGTAATAATATTTTCTGATCCAAAAATTGCTTTTAGCAGTAAATGATAACAACTGGTCATAGTTCAGTTCCCTTTCATAAAATGAGGATAGGAAAGAAGAGAGCTTAAGTATTTGGCTTTAAAAGAGTAAACCCCTTTATGAAAAAGAAATCTGAGACATTTGTGCTCTTTTTTCTTTTTAAGCCTTTATTCTCATCCATACAGTTTTCTTTTTTGAGAACACTGGAAGCAAAATGCATCAGGCCTTAGAAGAAAGTCTTTTCAGCCTTCATAGTGTTATCTCCATCCCAACAGTGTAATGAAACTAGTCCTGTTATTAATTGCATCCTCACTTGGCCAAAGGGTTCACCATTCTGAAATGTGATTTGAATGCCCATATCCTTCCTAGGCCTAAGCTTCTCTCTGGTATTTTGATAAATAAACATTTCATGGACTGGTTTGGCTCAAACTCAATGTCTTAAACAGTAGAGTCTACATAAGGCACTCATGCTGCCGCCTTTCTTTTCCCTGTCTCTGTCTCTGTCTCTGTGCTTCTCAGTCACTATTCTGACCATTCCCTTTTGTCTTATCTCTGGTACACTTTAACTGTGTTTCCTTGGTAGCCCTTTAAGTTTGCAATTCTTGCTTTACATTTAGGATACCCTGTGATCATAGAATTAAAGCAGGAAATTAGAAGGTAGAATAAAAATCTGCCCCTAAGAGTTTAATAGAGAAGCATTTTACGCTGAATAAAGAACATTTTTATTTCTAGTTTTAAGAAATGTTTTTGAATATTTTCATTTCGTACCAATATCATACCCCCGAGCACTCTTCATATTTAATTACCATTAGGCTGGGCTGGGCTTGATAGCAAGATAAACACAAGGTTGGTAGACAGAATTAGGGAACTATATCAAGGTTTAGAGTACCAAGGGTCAGTAGTAACCCGGTCACTTCCAGCCAGAATATACACAGACAGTGAGGTCAAGACAAGTCATAGGTCAGAGCAAGGTAGACAAACTGGGAAATCGTATTAGCATCCAGGGCCCATGGGAACAAGAGAACCCAGAATCTGGGCCTCTAGGACACCAGGAAATACATGAACATTAAAGGGATGAGATCAGAATTGGCAGAAAAGGAGGCTGGAACCAGGCAAAGAGGCTGAGTGGCGGGGGGCCCAGGGTCCAGACAAAGGGACTAAGGGTCCTGGGTAAGGAAACAGATCACTGGGGAGTCAGTGCAGGGCACAACATGAAAGAAAGGAGTTTGCCACAGAGCAACCTCATTTGATTAGATTTTTCTTTTTAATTAATAGACTTTTTTTTTTTTTAAAGAGCAGATTTAGGGTTACAGAGAAACTGAGCACATAGTACAGAGATTTTTGCCTCGCCCCCGCAGCTACGATTTTTAACGTCTTGCGTATTTGTGTGGTCTGTCAGTTACAGTTGATGAACCAATGTTAATACATTACTGTGAGCTAAAGTCCACCATTTACATTAGAATTCACTCTTTGTATTATATTGTTCTGTGGGGGGCTTCGAAGGTAGAATATGTATAACATGAAATCTATCATTCCAACATTTTGTCAGCATACAGTTCAATGGCGTTAAGTGCATTCACCTTGTGCAGCCATCACAACTATCCATCTCTGGCACCTTGTCACTATCCCATAATGAAACTATAGCCATTAAATGTTCCCATCCCCACCCCTAACCACTGGTAACCACTGTTCTGCTTTCTGTCTCTGTGTATTTGACTGTTTTAGGTACCTCGTATAAGTAGAATTATGTAATACTTGTCTTTTTTGTGCCTGGCTTATTTCACTTAGCACAGTGTCTTCAAGGTCCATGTTGTAGCATGTAACAGAATTTCATTCCTTTTTAAGGCTGAATTAAGATTCCATTGCCTGTATATACCACATTTTGTTTATCCATTCATCCGTCAATAAACACTGGGGTCGTTTCCACCGTAGGGCTGTAATGCTACTAATGAACGTTGGTATACAAATATCTATTTATAATTCCTGCTTTCAAGTCTTTACACCTAGAAGTAGAACTACTGGATCAAAGGGTCGGTGGGTTTTTGACTAATGCATAATGTCTTGTATCCACCATTATAATATCATAGAGAATAGTTTCACTGCCCCGAAAATCTCATGCTTCAACTCTTCATCCCTCCCCATCTTTGCCTCTGCTTAAATTTTAATATGCTCCTTCTGTGAAGATTTAGTTACTGTTTATATTCCTCTTAATATGGAACTTTCAAGTACAGATAAGTAGGATCCCTGGTATTGGTAGAGTTAGTGAAATCGGTGATCAAGGTTGTCAGGAAGCAAGAAATTCTGATAAATTGTTTTTCGGCCCTTAGGCTTTTAGATTGTGAAGGTTACCTGTACAGTAAACAGAGAGGTAACAAATACAGAGCTTTAGAATACATGGGTTTCAAATGAGATGTTTTGTAGGGATACAGTTTTGTAATTTATCTGTTTATTCCACAGAGATTTATTAAGCATCTACTATATGTCAAGCCTTGCGCTAGATGCTTTCTGTGGGAATTAAGATGCCATTCACACAAGCCAGAACTAACTGGTCAGCTTTTTGACTCAAAGGGACTGTCGTTGTGCCCAGTGCTGTCATTACTGGGTGCTTTGTGTGGCTGTTTTCCAGACTTGCCTTGCTCGGATTACCATTGCTCTATCTTCTCCAGTTGCTTTCTGACCTAAGCTTTTCCACTGTACTTTCTTTGTGCCGGTGACCATTTAAATATAACAAACAAACAAACATCTACAGGGATATAACGTGAAGAGGAGAAGGCTGTGTCCTTCAGGCGGCTGTGTTCATGAAAGCAGTGGTCTCCACATATTTCTGATTGTTCTCCCCCATCGGGAGGAGCATATACCTCCTGATATTTTGTTCATTCATTTTTAATACACGGTCTGCATAATGTCAGTATATACATTATTAGTGAAACAAAGTTATTTTTCCCCTCATTTTTTAGACAAAAGTTAATTTTAAATAAAAGTTCTAAGAGTTTGCATACTGGGGTGCATGCATCCTACTTTGAAAACCTGGGCTGGGATAGCTAGCTGTAATATTTCTTTGCTGAGCCGAATAGCTAACCATGGTATACGACTGCAGCATAGATTCTGTAGATAAAGCTGAGGATTCTAACAGCTGTAAATAGACAGGTGGATTTAATTAGGGGAAGGTCCTGGCATCTATTTCATAGTCACTGTGCTACTCAAGTGTAAGACCTCCATGTGCATTTGCAATAGAAATAGCATATTCTGAAAAACTGAGATTTTTTTTAGATCAGTCAGATATTAGCCATTCATTTCTCAGAGTGAGAATTTCAGATTCTTTCCATTATAGGTTATTACAAGATATTGAATATGGTTCCCTGTGCTATGCAGTAGGTCCTTGTTGTTTATTTATATCATATACGGTGGTGCATATCTGTTAATCCTAAACTCCTAATTTATCCCTCTCCCCGCTTTCCCCTTTGGTAACCATAAGTTTGTTTTCTATATCTGTGAGTCTGTTTCTGTTTGTAAATAAGTTCATTTGTATCATTTTTTAAGATTCCACACATAAGTGATATCATATGACATTTGTCTCTCTCTCTCTGACTTCCTTCACTTACTATGATAATCTCCAGGTCCATTCATGTTGCTTCAAATGACATTATTTCATTCTTTTTTATGGCTGAGTAATATTACGTTGTGTATATATACCACAGCTTCTTTATCCATTCATCTGTCGATGGACACGTAGGTTGCTTCCATATCGTGACTATTGTTAATAGTGCTGCTGTGAACATTGGGGTGCATGTATCTTTTCGAATTAGAACAACCAGTATTCTTTAAACACCCTGTGAGTGTTCATATTACCAGACTCTGACCATTCACTGTACATGATACTGTATAATGATTCCATTTGGTATCCATAGTCCGCATTTCCTGCTGGTTTTGCTAGATACTTTTTAAGCACTTTAGTCCCCTGTGGCTGCACCATCAGAGAAGTGTAAGTGGTTGTGACTCAAATAAAATAAAATAAAATATTACAAGATATTGAATATAGTTCCCTGTGCTATACAGTAGGTCCTTGTTGTTTATTTATAAACAACAAGGAGCCAAATAAAATCCATGAACAACAATCCACTAAAGATACTTCAATGGTACAAACTTTTAAATGAATCATGAATAGTATCCTTTCTGTGTAGTTGGCTATTAGGGGTCTGGAGGGGCAGATAGACAGAAGGAGATGAAAGAACAGCCTAAGTTGCATTTAGTGTTTCCAGTGTTCCAAAGCCTGGATATAAATGAAAGATGAGCATTCCTACTTAATTTATCTGGCTAGATTCCTGTGCCTAATGGCTGCATATATACCATAAACACTGTGAAGAAGCAACCATGGAAACACTTGTTTTCTTGTTGGGCTAAATTTACTCTGGGTTGAATATTAACACAGTGCCTGGCAGTACTTTAAAAGCAAAAATAGCTTAAGCGTGACTCACTCTGAGTCATTTACTGCTAGTGTGGCTATACTGCCTAGAGCTTGACACTGAACAAGTTGGCAGCCTGTATTGCTACATTTTTTTCTAGGAACTCTGAACACATTTCATTCTTGTGAATTCGCTTGTGCAAGATATTAAATAGAGTAATATGTTTATTTTGTTTCAAAGTCAAATGAATTTGAGAATGGTGAAACTAAAGTATTTTTCTTGGGCTTTCTGGAAAAGCCAGATTCTCAGAATTCTCCTGTGGTTAAGGACTTACTTTATTTTATAAAGAATTAATAAAATGTCATGGAGGTTTTGTTTTAGATGCTTGGGCTTTTCTGATCGAAAACATCAGACTGCCATGAAAATCATTGCAAAAAAACAAGCTTAAGTTGTACCAAGTCGGATTCATTAATTTTCCGACATTACTTGACAAGATGGATTGTGCCATTCAGAAAACTTTTTCTTTTACTTTTTCTTACTGCTTCTTCTAAAAAAAAAAAAAAAAAAGTACCGTGAGGCATGCAGCCTTGGAGTTGAGTTGGGTGTATGACTGTAAACTTCTCTCTTGTTATTAAAGGTTATATAATGGGAAGTTCATTGGTTTTGAAAGGCAGACCAAACCCACCCACAGGATTTCAATTGGCCCTTTAAATGCATTGCATGCCTTTCCCTGGGTAACCCGTGTGGTTGAGAAAGGAGTGACTGGCTTGTTGGCTCACTGCAGGAAAGCCTCCGAAGGTTCAGTTGATCTCATCTGGGCTGGGGTTAGGAATAGCTGGGAATCTAAAACTATATGTATGAGGATGGTTTTCCCTTGATGTTGCAATCTTTACTTTAACATGTTTTTGTGTTTAGTTTCTGGAGTTGCCTAACAATATAATTTCAATTGAGGCTTGGTTTCAGCTCTTTTATTATAAACTGTGGGGAACAGGATTTTTTTTTTTTTTTTCTATTTAAGGGCACTATCACCATGCCTTAGGATTTCAATGATTTGTATAGAAAGACAGCCTAAAACCAAAATGAGCCTAAGCTAATGATTGATATTTGAAATTGTTTTACCATAAAATTCTTACATGAGGAGATGTAACTCTGGCAGAGAATTTCAACATAGTTGCATAAATGGTGCTTCATATTACAACTTGTTCTGTACTTGACTTCATTGAAATTAATAAAAGAACCTCTTTCAGAAGGATCTGGTGAGTTAGCATCATTATTTAGGAAAGAAAAAAAAAAAAAAAAGGAAAGGACTTACTCATAATGTATCCTGTGTTGCTAAGTTTGCAAAGTTAGCTATCTCAACCACACCCAAAAAGCCCTTTCAGAAGACTGAAATCCACTTATTCATTTATGCTGGCTTAGAATTTTCTTCCAAGTAAAGTAAAACGTAAAAGAGCTGAGATCGATATGAAATTTCCCTTAGATACATAACGATTTCATGAAGAACTAACATTTGGAAATGGAGTTGCTGCCAAGTCCTGAATGTAATAATGTAGTTCCTTATTCTGTGGTTAAAGAGATCCTTTAAAGCAGGGCTTTCTGACTTGGGCCTTATGGGTGCTAAAAATATCCCCAAGGTGCTTTTTGTACCCCAAAGGAGTACCATCACCCTGCCCTAGATCTAGAGGAGAGAATGCCAGGCCTGCTATAGCCTTCCCTTGTGTCTTGGTCATGTGGTCCCTCTGCTGCTACATTTTGGCGGCATATAAATGAGTTAGTGATTTGTATGGCTTGAAAATTAATTCAGCAAGGTTTGGTTAACCAGCCCTTTCTGGGCTGTAAACTGAAAGGGCCTAGTCTAAATGAGTCTCAGCACAGCCCAGTAGCCACTCTGTTATTATGCAGTTACATAGATGTGTCTTTTTCCATAGAAATGTATTAATTAAAACAACATAAAGACTTCACTCAGGGTCTAGCATAAAGTAGGCACTTACTAAAAGCTTACTAAATCTGAATTGATTTATACGGCAAATATTACAGCCTTATTTGATCCACAAAGCTTTGTTCCTTTTCTTTCATTCATTCCTGTACTCAGACATTTATGATCTCTTATTATATGCCAGAAACTGTGAGATATTTGACACAAAAAATTAGTAAGCCTTCAAGAAGTACATTCTTAACTTGGAAAGGCAGGTGTACAAGTTATTAAATACATTAGTCATATGCTTTTTTTTTTTTTTTTTAAAGTCTAGGTACAAGGATGTTGTTACCTTGCAGTAGTAACATTTTTTTTAAACCAGTGACAATCATTGACCTTCTTTGAGCATTCCCTGTATAGCCAGCCCTGTTCAAGGTACTGTGAGTTGGGTGGTGGTATCATCTCCATTTTACAGAGTAGGATATTGAGGATATTGAGTTGAGCAATTTGCCCAACTTCATATTCGTGATTCAAACCCAGAAAATCTGGCTTCAGAGTCCATGCCCTTAGCCATTACGTAAACTGCCTCTTGTTGACTGGCTTTGTTGAGGAAAAAGAAAGAACTCTTTAGAAGTAGGAGAAAATGGGAAGTCAGCACACCAGTGATAATATGATCTCTTTTGTGAGATTTTTTTTTTTTAATTAGTGATTGTTTTGGAGTACTTTTGCTAAAATCTATTGCTAAAACGAAGTGGCTTCATAAGTGGGCTACATCTGAGAGAGATTGACTGCTTACCCAGCATTACCTTTCTTAGGCTATATGTGCTAATCCCTAAAATGAGCTGAGTCTGAGGACCTAATGTTCTTTCACATTACCTCAGAGACTAAAATCAGCTCTTAAACCAGTGTTGGTTTCTGCCGTTCAGAGAGGCACCGTGGGGCAGTGCCTGGAAACAACTCAGCTAACAGGAAAGCCTTTTCCTTCAATGGAAGGCAGTGCTGCTTCTCATCTTGCGGCTCTTTTAAGCTCTCTGACAACCTCCTTCTGTCCCTTCAACTCCATTCACCTCAAACCCAACAATTCCTTTTTTATAGTCAACGCTACTAACCAGTTATTCAGAGCCCTGCAGCTCTTGTTTCTGCCTCGGCTTTGTCTCAGTTCCTGAGAGCTGCAAGAGAAGTGGAAGAAGTAAAAATCACCGGCCCACCCTGTTCCCATAACCAGTAGTTTGCCAGCATCCCCTACAATGCAGGGTCTAAAGGTACAGCGAGGGAAGAAGTTTCTCCAGGGAGGTCCCCGATAGTTAATATTTGTTTCATATTGTGCTTTGGGGTACATTTGTTTTTATTTAGTAAGATGCTCCCTTTCTTATTTCTTGGTACATTTTACAAGGAAGTGTTCTCTTAACATGGGAGCATATCATACGTATTTGCTGAACAGAGCTGTTTGCAAGGACACTTGAGTTTTCACTAGAGAGGGCACAGCCTTTGGCAGTTGTAAACAGGTTATCATACTGTTTGGTGAGGTATAAAATAACACACCTTAACTAGGGATTGAATGCATTTCCTGGTACAATATTAGCGTTTTCTTATTTTTCAAGTAATGATTTCCAAAAGATGATTTTTTAATAGACTTGTTCCAGTTTTATCAAAGTATATCCTTCAGTCTCTGAAGTTGCCCCCACTCAGCACCCACATATGTAACACTTTATTTACACTTTTGATTCAGTACAACCTTTATATTTATTTGTAAAAAAAGAATACATAAAATTTTCTTCAAGAAAACCAGAATCAAGCATTTTGTCTTGAGCTTTTCCTTGGCACATTAAACTGACATATTGGGAGTCGAGGTGATGTACTTTGGAAATAAATGCATTCCTACCCTGAGGACATTATGATTTTTGACTAAATATTCTCGTGGCCCAGTCTTTGTGTGTTCTTTGTTTGAAACATGTCCGATCCTGACGTTTTAAAATAACATTTTATAAATTTGCCGGGAGAGGAAGGTGACCATACAATTATCAGAGGGTAAATTCTAATCATGGGACATTCGCGTGGGTCGTTTGTAATTGAAGACAGTGCATCCTTTGTGATTGAAGATAGTGCAAATGAGGACACGGGGTGGCCAGGAACAGAAAGTAGGGAGGTGAACAGCTGCTCTCTCTATGCTGTGTGCCCCCTCATACCTGCAGCCGGGGTCAGTTCTAGATGTTATCCTCGATGCTTGGGGACCTTGAGGGTTTGGGAAGCCAGTTTGGGCATTGCAGTGCACTCTAGTGTTTTTCTAGGTTTTCACTTCCTGGCTCCTGGAGAAAGGAATACCACTTGTCGGAGAGGGAGTAGGAGTGACTCTTGAGAATAAAAGTGTGGTTTTGGAAGTGAAGTTGAGGGGGGCGTAGAAAAGAGGGAGAAGCAGAGGAATAAACACGAATGGGGGAGAAACTTCAGGGAGGAAGACAGTGGAGAGGAAGAGACAACTTTCTCTCTCCCCCTTCCTCCTCCCTCTTCAACAATCTGGTTATTTCCACTTTCTCCCTTAGCTTCCTCTTTTCCCTGCCCTTTCAGTGGCACTGCCCTCCAAAACTTGTTCTCTCCTCCCTCTCTCTCATCTGTTTGTGTCCTTCCCAGTCCCCTGTCTTCACCTGCTCACCCACCTCTATCAACTTCCTTTTAGTGGCCCCATCCCACTTTGCAGAGGGGTCCACCAGGGAGTGCCACATTCACAGCCACAGCTGGTGCAGCCGAAATCACTCAGGGTCTCTTTTAGAATCAGCCTTTACTACCCAGCAAAGCTTAACCAACCTTTCAGGTTCCCTTCACGTCAGAATGAACCCCTGTACTCATCCTCGTCCATCTTCCAATCGGGTTGGACAGTCTCCAGATCTGTGAGACGCGAGATAGGAGAGGACCTTCCATGTCCTAGACATTGGGGTAGAGGTCTCCTTAACGGTGTCCGCATGGGTTCTGCAGGTAACCGTGAGGAAGCATGGGGCTTTTCCCTCATCTGTGGAGAGGGTGACTACAGCTCAGACAAAGCAAGTAGCACGGCTGACAAGCGGCTGAGCTGGAGCCAACCAAGTCTCTCCCCCTCCAGAGCTGGTGCTTTGCTGCCTACTGAACGACTAGTCAAATGTTTACTTACTCTGCTTTCTGTTTAGAATTAAGGAAAACTTTTCTTAATATCTTTTTCTAAACTACAGCATTAACTCTCGGTGTTTGATCATGTCTACACAAATATGTTGCAATTAATATTAAGAAGCAGGAGGTCTTTTACTGGGCTAATAACTTTTTTAGCATTTGCAAATCTGGTTAAGCTTTAATTAGAATTTCTTGATGTTCAGTCCTTTTGAAAACTACTTTTCTAACTATACAAATGTATGGGTTGTAGAAAATTTAGATAATATAAAAGACTAAAAATTGCCTGTAGTCCCACCACTTGGAGATAACCACATATTAATGTCTTCTGTATTTCCTTAGTCTTTTTTTCTTATAAAATATGTCCTTGCAAGATTGGGATCCGTTTTGTGTTCTGATTATTTCACTCAGTATATGTGAGTTCATTAAGTATTTGAAAATATGATTTTTAATTGATGTCTAATATTCCATTTATGTATGTGTCATGATTTTCCTCTTTGAATCATTACCCTCTGTTAATATTCACTCACTAGTAGGCTGTCAGTGGATGACAATTGATATTATCAGTTTAATAGTTTAAAAATAATATCTTGTTCTTTGAGTCTGAAATGTCAAAAATTTACCATTTTTAAGTCATTTCTTTCTTGTTTTTAATTTATGTATTGTAAAGATTAAATAATAGTATATTTTTCAGGTAGAAGTTGTTTTCTAAAAATTACTTCAAAAGTTGAGACAAGTGATTGGTGTTTTGTTCTGGTAAAAATTTACTCCTTTTGGAAATGTTGTGATACATTTATTTATTCAATCAGCAGACCTTTATTAAATCCCTTCCAGTACAAGGTGTTAATTGCTGAGAATTAAAAGAAGAAAATCATGCTTTCTGCCTTCAAGAAGCTTATAATTCATGCAGGTAACATATGTAAACATAATTTTATATTTAATACAAATATAATAGTAATATTTTAATGCAAAGAAATAAATACGAAAGTAAAGCTGTAAGCAGTGTGCAGGGAGAACATGAAGGAAAAGTGGTTAATTCTGATCAGTGGAATAAAGGGAAGACTTCCTGGAAGAGTTGACATTTGAGCTGGGCCTTGAGGCATGGGTAGAATTTCACTTGAGACGGCAGTAAAGGACATATGAGGCAGAGGGTGTAAAATAGAATCAGAACCACAGGGGCCTGAGAGCGCATGTCATATTTGAGGGAAACATGTCTTGCAGATGGGTTGGTGTGTAATGTGCCAGGGTCGTGGGGTCAGGTGTAATGGGAGCGAGGCAGAGGGCAGTAGAAGCAGCGAACCTAGAGCACGAAGGGATCAAACAATTGACGATCGATTAGTGTGTGTCTGGCTCTGTGTTACGTTCCTTCTCATACATAGATGATCTCATTTGATTTACATAACAGTTTTGTGAGCTATTAATATCACCATTCGAAAATGGAAATAAAAGGTCAGGAAGCCTAAGTGATTTCCCCCAAAGTCACAAAGCTCGTAAGAGGCAGGGCCAAAACTCAAACCTAGGCCTGAAAGTCATGCTTTTTTCCCCACTACTTTCCTAGGTTGAGCTAAGAGTATAGAAAGTTGTAAAAACCACATTCCAGTGTTTGGAATATTGTGTAGGTAGTGCTTTTTTTCTTTTCTTTTTTTAATGAGTGATATTATCTGACTAGTGAAGATACTTCTAGTGGCAGAGCGAAGAATGAGTTGGAAAAAGATATTGCAAGAAGTGAGGCAAGATGGAAGACTCCTGCAGAAATCCAAGCAAGACATGGAGAAGCTGAGCTACTGAAGAGGTGGTGGAAATGGAAGGAAAAGAAGTGGAAGAGATTTTGAGAAAGAATGTAAGCCCTTAGTAGACTGATGGTCTGAAGGCAGTGAGGAGGCCTAGATTAGATTAGTTGTCTCAACTTTTTAAAAATCACATACTCTAAATAGTTAAATACTTTTGAGCATGAATCCAGTATGAAAGTTTTAATATTTAACCCCCTCTCCTGTGGATTTTTCTTGTGCATACTCATTTCAGGGATCACTGGAATTAATTAAGAAGAATGGGTGTTCTGGGAGGTTGGCAGGAGGAAAGAAAGGGTAGAAGCGAATTAGAGTTTGGTTTTGGACATGATGGGTTCAAGATGCCTGAAGTAGTGCAGTCCCTTGAAGATGCTTCATACAAAGTTGGAAGTGAGTCCTAAAGATTATAGAAGGAGAACAATACCAAGCTTATGTTCTGGTGGTTGATTGTTTTATTGTTTTATCATTTGATTCTCAACTAAATATTTACAGAGTTTTGAAACTCTTATACTTGGTGGTCTAAATTAAAGAGTATTCTTAAAATAAATCTTTTGTGTAGTCTAAAACATGAAGGTCTTTTAGACTGTAGTTCATTCACCTATTTAGACTTCTTAGAATATTCAAAGGTATCAACCCTAAACGTGTCTTCCAAACAGAGAGATTCATCCAAAGCTCAGAATGTCTTTACAAATGGCTTATGCTTTTCAGTGACTTTCTCAAAACTATAATTTTCATTTCCTTCTGGCCATCGCTCTGTTAACTGAGTTAATATCTATAAGGCCTAACCCAGAATACTTTCAATTTACTAAGACCCTCCAATTATATGATTAAAGGCACAAATGCTGGTTGATGTTTTTGGTTTGGTTCAGTTTGGTTTGATTTTAATTACGAATACGTCAGCCAACAAAATCTTTTATCATTGATATTCAAACCATGTTTCCCTTTGGGGAAGTAGGGATGAGAAACAGCTGTAGTTCCTCTACATTTCATGAAATCCAATTAACTTTCTTCCTTTTGTCTATTTTCTGCTCAGTGTCAATATCAGTATCCTTGATGAATATTTATTGACTGCCCGAGGAATAGTAGCGCTCCTGTAAGCTGAGCACATGCTGATGTGGAAAGGCACCTTTTCTCTTTTATTGCTTATTAGATAAAAGGCGCAAAGGACTCGCCAGACTAGGTCAAGTTCACAAAATGAGTCTTTGGTGCATTTGGGCAAAATAGATTCTCAGAACAAGTACCTGAAAATGGAAACCTTCCTATTGGAGGAAATGACAAAGCAAAATCAAATCGATGGGTCTCCCTGATCTTGACCCTGTCTCTGTTAGACAGCAGGGGGCAGCTGCATGAGATATTAGTGCTTTTGCTGCCTCTTCTCTTCCCTGAGCTCTGTACACAGCAGCTACACAACTGCCTGGACGGACAGCAAAGTTTTGAGACTCTGAGATGCAAGATTAAGGCCTTGAACAAAATCACAGTATAGATTTGTGGTTGATAAAAATTACAGTATCTGATTTTACATCTCACACATATTATCCTGGTCTCTTGTTTTTAAGTCTTTCTTCCAGAGAATTTTTGAGAAAACAAATATTTAGGACTGTTAGTCACAGAGTAAACCTTACAGTCTCAGGACGTTTATAGTTGTTTTACAGGTAGTAGCAGGATGATCCAGTAGACAGGAGGTGCTGTGCCACATAATGAAGAGTTAGTAAATATGAATGAATGATTGCTGACATCCCTTCAAGAAAACAACTTGTTTCTGTAGCTTTTCAGTGAGTTCACAGTCTGTTGCTGCTTTGTATTTGGCCAGCGTGCAACAGCACAATTATTGTAAGAGCAAAGTGATTAAAGCCTCTTAAGACCTTTGTTCTGGTTCTGCCATTTTAATATTGATAAGTACTCAGAGACTAACCTCTTTCAGGCCCTTCTCTTTCCCTAGAACAGTTTTGTTTCTCTTTGTGTTGCCACAGAACTCTGATCGTACTCATCCTGACACTTTTGCACACTGTAGGACACACCCACTAATGAATAATGAAATGTTCTAAGCAGCAGCCCAATTGTAAAAGGTCGTGACCAGGATTTTATTTAAAAAGAAAAGATACTGAATAGGGTAGATTAAAAAATACCACAGTGTGAATCATGTATAGGAAGAGTAGTGTTTCATAAAACTTCTGTTTCACTTAAACATGTTTGTGTATCCTGGGTTTGTAATGTAAAATGTATTTCTTACTGTAGGTCATAGTTAAAATCCTGTTTTGAAAAACACTTCATTGTAGCGTGAATCACATCGTCATTTAATTGTTTTGTAAATCTGTCCGCTTGAAAAAAGGAATCGCATTTTCTTTGTCTTTTAATTCCTAATACCTAGGACAGATCTGCCTGACACAGGTGTTCAGTAAATGTTTGTGGAATGAATGAAAGAAAGAAACGAAATTCACTTAACTTCTCTGAGCCTTGTATTTTTCATAAATTAGAATGTTACCCGCCAGATCTCAGAGTGTTAGTGTGAAGAGCAGCTGAGATAATGGATGTGAGAGTGCTTTATGTAAGTACAATGTGCAGAATAAGGATTATTATCTGGCATAAATTTTGTTATTGTTGGGCAGATAAGCCTCAGGAACTCTTGAAATCTTAAATCAGTGTTCTAAAGATGACATATTTATTGCAGTACTATTAATAGTACTGTATTATCCCTTTTTAGGTAAAAAGTTAGGAGACAATCTTCAAAAATTAAGTATGTGCCTTTTCTTTTTTTTTTTAAACTTTTTATTATGGAACTGTTCAACATACAAAGTAGACACAGAAGATGGGCTTCTGTGCACTCAGCTCTACCTTCAACCAAGCGGTAGCAACGTGAGCCAATTTCGTTTCATCTGCATCCTCTCCTATCTCCCCCTTGCCACGTTACTGTGAAGCAAAGATGCATTTCTTTTCTTCTCTCCCATTCCTCTCTCTTCCCCCACCCTCCTCCCTCTTTTGTTTACCTTTTCAAGTATGTAGAAATATTCTTAACATTCTTTTAAAATAGAATCATTAGTACCAAGCAATGCAGGTTGGGAGTTTAGACTAAAGTACTGTGGTACCGTGTGTGAATGAGCTATTCTCTGACAGGAACTAGCAGGTAAACAAGATATTTTATTTCCCAAGATTTTCATACGATGGTGACCAACTCCATTGCAAAACAATGATCACATTCCAGAGTTGTAAGTAGTTCTGGAGGCTTAGTTACACAATCACCAACTCTGTCATCTTCCTCAGAAATGTGACCTTACAGCAAAGTAAAGAGTCTGAAGTATGACAGGTCACTTTTTAAGTTTTTTGAAGTTTTGTTTTCTATCATGTAATAATCCTCAAGCTTTTGACCTCTAGCTAGGCAACAAAAAGTATCCAGCTGAAACTTTTGGAATACTGTTAAAACTATAATAAACTCTGCTTTAAGACTACAGCCCAGGGTTATAACATGCCACTCAGCAGTTAAAATCCACTTGGAAGAAAAGAATTTTTAAAGCATCACTTATATTAGTTTATATTGATCTTTTTTTGATTTTCATAATTTTGTGATTTGGGACTTAATATGATAAAAATACAAATCCACATAATTTTAAACCCTAAAGATATTTAATTCTGTCAAATTTTATTTGCCTAGAATTTTTCTTCCTTAAAGTCAAATGTAGAGTTTGTTTTGATTTTGAACAAGGTATCGCTAAGTTTTGCCCACTGCAACCATTGAATAGTCAGAAACTTTGCATGTCTCAATTGTTTTTGAGGTTTTTATGTGTTCTTGAAAAAATTTTTCCAAAATAAAATGAATAGAAATGCACTTTTATTTTAAAATATTTCAAGCCATATTTGTACTAATACAAGGAGGTTGCCTTACACCCAAGTGGGGAGGGTTGTGGATTGTGAGTGACAGAGAGATGGAGGAGGTGAAACTCACATGGTAAGAGTGTCACAACTCCAAAAATGTTGTAGATGGCAGATCTAGGTCAGTTTGTGTCAGGGACATCACCATTCTGCCAGTCTTCCCTGATGGAAACCAAGAAGAAGTCTTTATCTTTTCCTCTTTCATTCTCTACATCCAATAAATAGATCGTTATTGATTACTTATTTAGAAAAATCTCCTGGCTTTATCTTTTCCATTCCCACAACCAGGGCATCAGTTCTGATCTTTATCAATGTACATCTGGACAATAATAGCATTTGAGAAGAAATGAACTGATCCATTTTGACCATGCCATTGTATGTACATTTAATTCTTAACACAGTCCTGTGAGGTAGGACAGTTGTCTGCATTTTTCAGATTGTGTAAACTGGGTAAGCTCTTTCAAGTATATGATATTGCTAAGGAATCTCCTTGCTCTGAGTCTTTCTCCCCCTGTAATGCATTCTGTGCAAGAATACCAAGATGGTCTCCCTAAAATGTGACTCTTAATTTAATAACTTACTTAGTAAAACCAATAGTTACTGATCTAGCACTTTACAAATTACCAGGGATGTTTCACGTTTGATTTCATTCTACACAAACTACTCCATGAGGTTAATAATATCTCATATTACTACTTCATAAAGTAACCTGTAATGACTTCTGTTTCCCATCAAGCCAATTTTAAACTCTTAATATTAATGACGTTCCACATTTTATGCCCTGGCTCTACATCCATTTAATCCTACCTCTCAATGTAAACTGGAGTTAGCTTTAGCCAGGTGAATGCACTTCCTTACGGTCCTCTCTGGGTACCATTGTAATTTCTCCCCTGATGTCTGCTCACAGCACAACTCTTGTTCACCAAGCCCACTTTCCCCCGACTCCTGCCCTCTAACTTAAACTCTACCAGTCCTGCAGGACCTATTTCAAGTCCTACCTTTTCAAAGAAGCCTTCCCCAATAATGTCTGTCTTCCTGGCTGTTTTTAGTTCTTGATATCCTTTGTCGGATATGTTTGCCCTTGAATAGAATTTAAAAATTTTCCCCTAACTATAAAAGTAATATATGCTTCACGTAAAAATATTATATAGGATATTTGAAAGTGAAAAGATCACTCCTGGCTTCCCAATTCCAGTCTGTAGAAGTAACCACTGTAATGTGTCTTTACGGTTGTATTTCTGTGTATAAGCAAGAATATGCACAGGCACATACACACACACACACACCTATTTACACACATGGAGATAGCTATAGATTTAGATATATTTTATGCACCTACACCATCCTACAGCTTTTTTTTCCCACTTAACAATATATCTTGGAAATCTCTTCATGTCAGTGAATATAAGTGATTTCATTTAAACATATCTCTTTATTGCCTCAAATTGTTTCATGTCAAATTGTTTTATACATATACATCTCATCTTCCCTCGCAAAAAGAAAATGGAAACTCCTCAAGGGCAGGAGTAATTACACATTCATTCTCTTTTCCATTCCTTTACTCTTTGGTCTTTGTGCATTTATTGCATATTTCACTATTCATGCCGTGGGAAATCCAAGATGTTTACTTCTCATAACCCCTAAGGAGTTAGGATCTAGTAGATAAGAATCTACATTTATACATAGAACTGTAACACAGGAAGAAATTGAGAAGTGACACCAATTTTTGTTACTGGAAATATGGCTAAGTTATTTGAACAATTATCTTGCTGAAAATTATTGAAACTGTTGAATATGTATAAGAAAACATCCTCAGAGCAGCAAAGGCCTGAAAATCTAAGGAACCATAAGGAAAAGCAAGAGTTCAGCGAGAGTTCTTTAGAGAACTAAAGCTGCTTTTACCCTGAGGACATTTGCTGATCTAGGCAAATTTGGACTTTGCCTGCCTCGTGGATAGTAAAACTACACAGAAAGCTTGTAAGTGGCTAACATAAAATTTAGCGTAATGATTTTGGGGGCAGTGCAGAGTTTCTGGGGTACTCAGAATTCTCTGTTTATTGACCTGGTGGGAGCTCTGTGGGGTAATTTATTTTCCAAACTGATCGTATTTGTTTTGTGTGCTTTTCTGTATACATGTTATAATTTATAACAAAAAATTAAACATAAAAGAACAAGTTATAAAACAATAATATGATCTCACACGTGTGTATATTACATAAATGTGTATGTGCACGTGTGTGTATATTATATAAATAGAATGTGTAATATATAAATTTCACGCATTGATAAAATATAGAAATTTATGTTTATGTGTAAAAATATGTGTGTTTGGGGGATGCAAAAGTTTGTGTGTGTGTACGCTTTTCGAATACAGAGAAAAAGATGTGAAAGAGTATTCTCCAACTACTGAAGACAACCTTGAGAGGTAGAATAGGGGTGGGGAAGAAGCGAGAAAGAAACTTATTACACTTTGTGCTTCAAACCACTGTTGTTACATTTTTAAAATAATCATTATTATTTAGTATTTTTTAGAAATAGATTTAAAAAAAAATATGGCTTCTGTCTCTGCCCTTATATTATAAAAGTATGCTTTCCACCAGGCTCCATACCACTTGGCAAAGTACCTTTTTTTTTTTTTTTTTTTTAATGTCTTGTTCCTTTGCTAGACTGTAAGCTCTTAAAGGGAACAAGACAATTTTTATCTTTGTATTTCTTATATCTAGTTACTCCTGGTATATAGGAGAGGATCTATAAATGCTAGTGAAAAATGAATGAAAAGTGTACCTTAAAAAGAACTTAGGGGCTTCCCTGGTGGTGCAGTGGTTAAGAATCTGCCTGCCAATGCAGGGGACACGGGTTCGAGCCCTGGTCTGGGAAGATCCCACATGCCACGGAGCAACTGGGCCCGTGAGCCACAATTACTGAGCCTGCGTGTCTGGAGCCTGTGCTCCGCAACAAGAGAGGCCGCGACAGTGAGAGGCCCGCGCGCCGCGATGAAGAGTGGCCTCCGCTCGCCGCAACTAGAGGAAGCCCTCGCACAGAAACGAAGACCCAACACAGCCATAAATATATAAATAATTAATTAATTAATTAATTATTTAAAAAAAAGAAGAACTTAAGACTGTAGGTGTCTACTAGATATGTTTCCTTAGAGGCTCTTGTTATACTTTTGAATATTATTTTGTATCTGGCACAGCAGTGGGCGTAAAGTTGGCACAGTGAATACAGGTCGATTTGAATTTAACTGACACTTTGTGGAACCTGTAGGCAAATGTGGAGTCCACCATGTGGTGCCCCTCTTGATCCCAGAAAGCTGGAAAATGAAAATACTCTCTGAAAATTAAACTAAGAAATGAACAGCTAATAGATTAAAGCCAAGAGAGGCAATGTGATCTTACGAGACATAAAGACTCCTTGGGCAGAAAGATTTGACTGTAACCTAATTGAGGGTATTGACATCTTTAAAACACACAAGCATATAAAATGTCCATCAGAAGAGCATTTTCTCTGCCTCCAAAACAGAGAAAAAGAAAAGCTATTAATGTAATTGCCATGATACCTGACAAAGCACTGTCTGACCAGTAGCACCTGCCAGGTTGAGGCAAGCATCCAACCTGCCTGGCAGGTGGATAACCCTGTGGTACAGAGCTGCAGAGCCTCATGCCATTTTGCACTGGAATCCTGCATAATTAACTCCACTTTCTCTGCTTCCGTGCGCACCAAGCTTCCCTCTGGTAATTTGCCTTCCCAAGGAGATAATTCACTATCAGGCTGGTACAGACTGATGCAGATTCAGTATGCCTGATTCTTCTGTTGTTCACTGTAAATAATAAAGTCGCCTTCTTTTTTTAATACATCAGTGTCTTGTGAGTTTTGTTAGCATGAGTCTGCATTCCTGGGTCCAGTCAATGAGAATCGGGTATCAGAGTCTGCAAGGCCCATCAAGGTAAATACTACCTTGTGGGCATCTGATGGAGCGGACTGCTGGATTTCCCAGGTGATGCCCATCCGTGTCGTCTTGCTCCATGTTCCCTTTCCATTCCACACTTCACCAGAAAAAGTCTTCCCGGAAGTAACATGTTAAGAACATCTTAATAATGTACACATTTCAGCTAGAGTGTACCAAATAATACTATGTCAATGACAGTAGACCCTTATCCTCTGGGTGAGTATTATTTGTTTGGTTTTGTAAAGTTCACACCTGTATGGATGAATGGAATGTATATTGTAGATGTCACATGGTGAGGACCCCCAACAACTCATTTCCAGTTCTGGCTTCACAGCCTCTTCTGGCTTCACTTCTGGCTCTCATCTCATTGTCAGCATTGATCCTGGCGTCATACTCAAGTTACTTCCTAACCTGGGTCTCTCTTGCAGCAGTGAAACCTAAAGAAGATGGAGGACACAATGATTTCGACCAGATTAAGGATAAGGATGCAAGTAGAGCAGGCAATGAACGAGGTTATAGAATTTTTTCTTCCATTCTCATCTTTCTCTCTTTCCTCAAAATAGTCCCAGTAGCATTTGAAAGGGTTTCAGAATCCCACACACTGCTATGGAAAAAATAAAGCACAACTTCTCAGTGCCATGTTCCGCTTACCTATGAGTATAACAGAATGTAAACCAGATTTCAGTAAATCATTAACAGCAGTGTCTTGCCAAAAAGGATATCAGAGTAGATAACAGGGCAAAACTCAACTACAACTCTTAAGTGAATCCTGGAATTTTTTTTTAATTGATTCTTGCATCAAATAAGTACACGGTTAGGTGGGACTTTGATAAATGGTAATTTTTCCCCTTTCTCTCCTATTCCTCCCCTTTCACCCCAACTTCCAGCCAGAATAATTGATCACTAAATTTCACCATAAATTTATCAGGAATGTACCCAGAGCAATCCTCAGTTATCAATTTGATTCAAAATAATATATCTTTTATTAGTAGATTAGGACCTCACAAAGATTTCAGATAGCACAGGTAAATATAGAATCTTTAAAAGACTTATTTTGTACAAACTTGGTTCTTTGAAACTATTGTTTTGACAATCACAGTTTTGTCCATTTTATACAATGGCGTTCTGCAGCAAAATAAGACACTATTGGATTATTGTGTTAAATTCATGAGGCTCCTGTATCTGTACATTACTCGGAGCTGTTCTTGTAGACTGATGTTAAATAGTATGGGGATGAATTGCTTTATAGGTTTGTGGGCCATTCCTGATTATTTAGATGCTGATTAACCAGTCAATGAACTCTTCAGGCCTTTTGACCAAATTCACCATCCTCTGGCTTTCATTTTCTTTGGATGAAAGATGATGCTAATGAGGAAAGGGTCCATTTTTCATACCCATGTGAGCAAGGTTTGTTTCACAGCCAGAGACAGCTTGAATGTAAGATCAGGTTTACACTGTGGACCCTACGGTATTGGAAGTTAGGCTGGGTAACATCGAAACACTCAAAATCAAGCCTATCATCACCTCTGAAGTACTTGTCCTACTTTAGTAGATTAGTAACAACATCTTATGATATGAAAGTTTGCATTTTCTAAAGCAAAATAAGCAGTATAGTATGTTATATGCTGATATGTGGAAATACCACCCCCCCAAAATAAAAAGAAAGAAAGGAAAATCATATTCCCTAGCTTCATTAAATGTTTAATTAGTGGGGAGAGGCTGACCATAGTCAACATTTATAAAAAACACCTACAACTCTCAAAACTACCTGTATTTTTCAAAACTTAAGTACTTTTCCTTACTTTACCAAAGTGCATAATACCTTGTCAAGATTCTTGCAAATTTTGAAGTGCATAAACTTTATCCTAAATAAAGACAAAGGAATAGAGTGAGCCAGAGAAAAATGGTCACCTGAATAGTAATGAGCGTTTGACCTACTCCTCTCCCTGCCCCTCTTTTCTCATAAGCCCAGGCCACTGCCTTCCTTTTTTCTTTCTTTCCTTCTGTTGAAGGTCAGTGTCTAGACAGGAATTCACTGGACAGAACTGCAAAGACAACTAGAGTGGTGGGACAGAACTATCCTGAAGTTAGGCAGCATTATGGCAAGCTGAAGATGCAATTTTCAAAACTATACAGATATCTTCAGACTTTGACATCCTTTGTGATGAAGCCCTAACCTTTCACACGCTGGCTGCGTAAGGACCCTATATAAAATGGCAGAGTAGACAGAATTTCTTTTTCATTCTCTGTTCTACCTTTCTAAATTCTTTTTCTGGCATCCTCTGGTTTTCTTCAGTCCTCCTGCAGCTGTCTAACTTCTCTGATTCTTGTCCCTTTTCAGTAAAAGGTTCACCATAAGGCTTGATATCATTAAGTCAGTCTCTGTGTATATTTGTCTGTGTTGTGTGTATGTATCTACATTTTGTTTTTGTTCGTTTGTAATATACTTTAGAATATTCCTTTCTAACCAAATAAATTCCAGTGGTAATATTTCTTAAGTTTCTAGGATTATTGACTCTTTAGGCAGTCTGAAAGTTACCCTCAAAAATGTATATACACGTAGAATGTTGGGTACAATTTCATGGTGTTCATGCCCTCTTCGTACCTATTTATGGATCCCAACTGGGTTCAGAATCCCTGTCCCATGATGAAATTCCAAAGTTATCTACTTGCATGGTCACTGGTGATATTTGAAAATATATTCATTCACCAGATACTCATCGAATGCCTACTCTGTGCCAGGAACTCTGCAGGGCATTGAGATACAGTGAACAGGACATTGGCGCACCCATCAAAATTTACAGTGTAGTTGAGGAGACAGACAAGTAAACAGACAACTACAATACAGAATAGGTGCAGCAGCAGGGAAAGTACAGGATACTTCAGAGAGCGCGTAAGATGAATGTTTAATTCAGTTTTGGGGCATCAAGAAATTCTCTTTACAATGATACCTGAGTTGTTCTTCTAAGTAGAAGGAATGCTATATACAAAGTCAAGAGAATTATAGACTTATATGCCTGTTGAGAACTTTGCGTTTGATTTTAAAGGACCTTAAGTTGAGGGATGGTAAGTACTGCTATAACTGAAAAAGATAACTGACTGTAGCATGGAGAATGGGTTGGGGGAAGCAGGACTGGAGGCTAGGAGACTTCAGTAGTAACCAGTAGACAATAATAGTGACCTTAACAGTGCCGGTGAAAAGAAGAGGATGAGTTGAAAGGATATGAATTAGAAACCACAGAATTTAGTGATTGAATTCATTCCTTCAACAAATATTTGTTGTGCTACTGTGTGTTGGACACTCTGTGAGGTATGGTGGTGAGCTGTAGAGACACCATCTCTGTCTTCAAGTCTAGTAGTCATGACCTCCAGGCTTCTAGATTGGACAGCTCAGTGGATGTTGATGCTGTCCTCCAGAGATGGAATAGACATGTCTCCAACTGAAGGTCCCTAGACAGGAGAAGTGCTTCTTCAAGCTATAAGTGCACCTGCTGAGATCCCAGGATGTCCCTGCAGTTGTGAATTGCTGTGTCTAATGAGAGATGTTACTGACGGTAGAATGTTTCCATATGAACAGTGTTCGGGGAGAGGCTTGAGAACCACTGATAGAGATGACAGTTGGAGCCAGGAAGTGGATGAGATTACCCAGGAAGAGTGTATTGAATGAGAGGAGAGGAAGGGTGAGGATTGGACCTGGCAAAACAATGGAGAAAGAAGAGGAACCCAGTGAGAAAGCCAGGGGTATGTGAAGTGTGTTCCAAGATGGAACCAGTGGAACAGATGGGAGGAGGAGTAGCAGTATGGCAGCAGCAGTCAGCAGCAGGGTAGGCTTCTGGTTCAAGATGATGACCTGAGCTTACAAATTACATTTCACACGTTCACCACCGCCTTAGCTAAAGGGAATCATGAATCTTCACATCACAGGTAGCCAGCAAAAAATAATGAAATTTTATGCTACGTGAATTATATCTCAAGAAAGCTGTTATAAAGGGAAGAGAATAATAATGATGAAGAATTCAATCTTTAAATATATTCTAACAAAATTGTTGTATTTAAAAAAAGAATAAACTATAAGCATCACATGTGTGCGGGCGGGGTAGAGTGGAGTGAGGGAGAAGATGTTATCCACAGAAGAAGGAGAATACATTTGTATCCAGTTACCTGGTAGCACTATATGCAAAAAGCAACAGAGCATCACCTTAGACATCCAGGGGAAAGGGTTGTTACTCAAATTTTACAGCCAGCTGAGGCATCTTTTCTTGAAATGGCATCAGAAAGGTCATCTTTGACATTGAATGATTTGCGGAATATCCCACTCATGTACTTGCCCTGGAAAAAAGAAAATTATGCGAAGACATGCAAGCACCAAATAAGTAATTAGCAAGAATAAAGAACCTGATAAGGGAAGAAATGATAGCAGGGTTTTTTTTTTTTTAAGTGGTAGGGAATTAATTGTGAACAAGAGTTGTTAATATAGTAGTAAGCCATAATACTAATGATAAATGAGTCCTCAGAAAAGAATAATGTAACAGACTAATAATAATGGGGATCTGCTATTATAAAGTGTTTCAACAATTTGGCAAGCAGAAGGAAGATGGAAGAGTGCAAGGAGATTCCAGAAACTTACTTTCTTATTGGCATCTATTAAGAAGTACAGGATATGGTGGTGCAGTGGTTAAGACTCCGTGCTCCCAATACAGGGGGCCCGGGTTCGATCCCTGGTCCAGGAACTAGATCCCACATGCATGCTTCAACTAAGAGTTCGCATACCACAACTAAGGAGCCGGCGAGCTGCAACTAAGACCCAACACAACCAAATAAATAAATAAATATTTTTTAAAAAGGAAGAAATACAGGATAAAGAAAGTAAAGTCAAGCAGTACTTGAGTAGAAAGAGGATGAATAACTTCCGAATCAATTGGCTAAGAATGAGGGGGAAAGCAGAAGTTTTGGAAGCATAAAAAACAGAATATAGTTTTAAATTAAAACTGAACTTATTACCACACAGTGACTACGCTGTTCTGTTAAAAGACAAGGATTCACTTTTTTTAAAAAATCCAACCATAATATGATCCTGAGGCACACCTTTAAAAGGAAAAATGAGAGGTCTATAACCATAGATGCAGAGGGAATTTTTAAAAAATAGATTTGAAAGGAGTAATATGTTTAACCTTATGACAATGAATTAAATCTGCAAAATGAATGACTGAAAATAGATTTAAAACAAAAAGTAACCAAAATTGACTCAAAATGGCCAAAATTGTGAATGACGTTTACAAAAAGAAGATTAAAAGAAAGATTCTTTGCTCCCCAAATGTGCAAATCCTAGACATATTAATCGTTAAATTCTGTCAGATCTTAAAGGAACGGATATTTTCTGTGCTAGTTAATCTATTTTAAAGCATGGGAAAATGCGGAACATTTCCCAGTTTATTTTAGGAAACTAGGATGACTTATGACCGAATTCCATGTTTTGTCTTTTTCTTAAAAGTTAAGAACACTTTCACATAAAACTAGATATATGAAATCTTAAGTCAAATATTAGCAAATAAAATCTGGCAGCATATTGAAAGAACTGTACATATGATAAATTTGGATTTGTTTCAGTAATGTAGCATTTATCATTAGAAAATCAATTAATTAGTAATCATGTTGAGGTCAAAAGAGGAAAGCCTCTTCCAGCCATTTATTTCTATGAGCCAAGCATTACTCTGGTGATCCAGCGGTGAACCGAAGTAACCAAGCCCTTTTCTCTGTGAAACATAAGTTCCGCCGAGGGAACAATAAGAAATAAACAGACAAATATTGTAATAAGCACATGTAACATTTTGGTGTGCGATAGATTTTCAAATCAGTGGGGGAAAGTTGGCTTATTCAAGAAAAACATTTGGAACCATTGATAATGTTTTAATGACACTACTTTAAATCCAAAGTTTATATTTTACATTAAAATACATTCCAGATGAATTGAAGGTTTTAATGTTAAAAATTGAAGCCAAACTATCAGAAGAAGTAATCAATGAATATTTATATTGCCTCATGTTCTGTTAGACCTTTTCAATCATGTCAGAAGGAAAAGTGCTTGGAAAGATTAATGAACAGAAGGATAATGTCGCTCTGTTTCTGAGACGATAAGGACAAAAGCAACTGCTTCAAACTTGCAAACATTCAGCAAAGCATAACATATGGAAGATGTATTTGAAAGTTTTATATACAAAAAACTGAAAGTTCAAGGGGTAAAACCCAACATTATTACTTAATACATTAAGATTTTGCAGCCAAAGTCCAGCTGTACTAATAAGACTCACGAACATTTTTCAAGTGCTTCTTGCAAGCTAGATGTTGTTCTGATGCTTTACGTGTATTATCTTATGTAGTGCTCACAACAATCATCTGAAATAGGTACAGGTAGTATTTTACATATTTTACAGGTATGGATGCAGAGACATGGGAAGGTCTTAGTAGCTTGCCCTAGAGCACCCAGCTAATAATTGGCAGAATCAGCTTTGCAACCCAGTCTAGGGCCAGCGTCTACTTTCCTAACCATTATGTTGTACCAAACATGTCTCTTAATTTTCTGATTTATTAAAATTATCAAAAAAAAAACGGATTCAGGGAGGAGATAAATTTAACTTAATCTGTGTGAAGAATAAATTTGGATGATAGCTTTTCAACTCACAGCTGAAAATCCACTGGGAGCTTGTGAGGAATACTTTTCTCACATATGTGCAGTCTGTGCTGGAAGGTCTTTGTGGCAAGTGTTTAGAACTGAAGTTTTATTCAGTTGCCAAAATAACTTCCAGAAAAATCACTTTGAAGAATTTTTGAGTAAAATATTTCCCTGTTTACTCCAAAACAAATTAGTGGACTTTGAATGTCACTCATTTCATCCACATATATTTGCAAGGCTAGTTTTTCTCCATCCGTGACTATGAAAGCAAAGTGGTTTGATCAGCATGGCCCACGTAGAATTCTCTTTCCCACACCACTTAGGTTAGAAGGCAAACATTTTCATCAAGCTAGAATACTCAGTGCTTATGTTGATCAGAGCTTTTAAGCAAAAAATTTTTTCCCTCAACATCAAACAAACACCCAACCCAATTAAAAAATGGGCAGGACTGAGTAGACATTTTTCCAAAGAAGACATACAGATGGACAAGAGGCACATGAAAAGATGCTCATCACTAATCATCAGAGAAATACAAATCAAAACTACAATGAGACATCCCCCCACACCCGTCAGAATGGCTGTTATCAAAAAGACAACAAATGCTGGAGAGGATGTGGAGAAAAGAGAAGCCTGTGCACTGTTGGTGGGGTTGTAAACTGGTGCAACCACTATGGAGAACAGGATGGAGGTTCTTCATAAAATTAAAATCAAACTACCGTATGATCCAGCAATTCCACTTCTGGATATTTTTCTGAAGAAAACAAAAACACTAGTTCGAAAAGATATATGCACCCCTATGTTTATTGCAACATTCTTTACAATCGCCAAAATATGGAAGCAATCTAAGTGTCCATTAGTAGATGAATGGATAAATTACATACACACACACGTATAATGGAATGTTAATCAGCCATAAAAAGAATGAAATCTTGCCATTTGCAACAACATGAATGGACCAAGTGAAATAAGTCAGACAGAGAAAGACAAATGCTGTATGATTTCACTTACATGTAGAATCTGAAAAAACAAATGAACAAACATAACTAAACAGAAACAGACTCAGATACAGAGAACAAACAGGTGGTTGCTAGAGGGTTGGGGTGTGGGGGGATGAATTAAATAGGTGAGGGAGATTTAGAGGTACAGAATTCCAGTTACAAAATAAATGAGTCACAGGGATGAAATGTACAGCATAAGGAATACAGTCAATAATATTGTAATAACTTTGTATGGTGACAGATGGTAACTAGACTTATTGTGGTGATCCTTTTGTAATGTATAGAAATAGTGAATCACTATGTTGTACACCTGGAACTAACATAGTATTGTAGGTCAGTTCTACTTCAATTTAAAAAAATATTTCCCCCAAATCTGCCATTGTTTTAATATTTTAAGTTTGGGATTAAAAAACTTATATTTTAAACATTAAAGGCAGGATTGAGATTTTTAAGTTTAGTTAAAGGTGGCATGGACTTTTAAAAAACATTGAGAAACTATTTTATATGTATGCTTATTGCTATGGAAATGTGAAGATGCTCACAATGGATTTTTCAAAAACAGCAAGCCTTCTACATCCTCTCAGATTTTTCTAGCCCTCTAACTAATCTGAAAAGGACTGAGATGCTGTTGGAATCTCATGGTACTATTGAATTTCTATTTATCCTTCTCTTCTTAAAAATAAGTGTAGTGTATCTCTATTGATAGATTGCTGTTGAAATGTTTATAGCATAAGTCTATTATTTCCTTATTGTGGATGAACATTTATTAATTAAAAATAACCCTCTTTTACTTTTTTCACTTTTATTCTCATGAATTGAGGTTTATCTGAAATTATTACAGCTATAATTGCTTCTGATTATCACTTATTTGTCATGTCACTTCCAAACATTTATTAGTTTTTATCTTTTAAATCAGTCTGAATCTTGATCTTTAAATAGTGAGGTTTACGTTGACAGTTGACAACAATGTTATTTATAACATCAATATTAGCCTACATATACTAAATGTTTATGTATATTATAATAAAAGTATATACAATATGATCCCCATTTTTATAAAATAAACTTAAATCTCTGATATGCCATATGGAAAAGAATCTAACTCCTCAGCTATTAAAAGTGGTTATCTTCGATGTTGAAACTACAAGTGGTTTAAATTTTTATTTATATATATGTTCAAAGTTTTTGTGGTAAAAAGGTTTTGTTTCCTAATTTTAAAAAGTTTAATAAGGGAGTAAGACAGTAAACTATAGGACAAAGACAAATGTCAACAGCTATCTTATATTCCAGCCATACCCATTAGAAAGTATAATGGAAGGGAGGGACAAAATTAACAAGCAGAGAATCCAATTCTCAATAATAATATAAAATGCCCAGAAATGAGCTTAAGAAATATGTAGATCTTTTCAAAAAGCAAACTTAAATTTTTCTGAGGTACTTGGAACAATGGGAAATTATATCACAGGCCTCAATAAGAAGACAGTGTTTTTTATTTTTTATTTATTTTATTTAAAATATTTATTTATTTATTTATTTTTGGATGCGTTGGGTCTTCGTTGCTGTGTGTGGGCTTTCTCTAGTTGCGGCGAGCGGGGGCTGCTCTTCGCTGCGGTGCGCGGGCTTCTCATTGCAGTGTCTTCACTTGCTGCGGAGCACGGGCTCTAGGCGCGCAGGCTTCAGTAGTTGTGGCACGCGGGCTCTAGTGCACAGGCTCAGTAGTTGTGGCGCATGGGCCTAGTTGCTCCACAGCATGTGGGATCTTCCTGGACCAGGGCTCGAACCCATGTCCCCTGCATTGGCAGGCAGATTCCCAACCACTGCGCCACCAGGGAAGCCCCAAGACAGTGTTTTTTAAATGGGAGAGACTTGAATATGTTTAAATTCTAATGCAAAAAGAAAAAACTTACCTTTTTCACACAAGGGAAGGAATGATATTTCTTCAAGTAAGATCAGTAGCATTTGGTGCCTGAGTAGACAGGGACCTTGAATAAAAGCTAGGAGGTAGTGATATTTCCAAATTTCTAACTTAGGTTCCTAGGCAGAAAAGGATCTCATTAACTAATAACAGCTGAATAGCAACCGTTTATTGAGGGCTTATTATGTATTAGACAATGTGATAGTTATTTTCATAAGTTAGCTGATTTAATCTTTACCACCATCTGAAAGTTATTAACCCCACTCTTTAGATAAAGAAGCAGACTTTTTGAGCAACGATAGATCAATCGCCTGAGGTCTGACAGAAGGCTAAGTGTCAGAGCTGAGATCTGAACTTGGACCTATAGTCTAAAGTCTTTTCTTCCTACAGTATACTCCACTATGCCTTCACCACCAGACAGAACCCAGAAGGAGAAGCAGGCTTTGGGTTAGGACCATGAGTTTGGTTTTTTAACATATTGAGCTTAAGAGATTAACACAATATCAGTTTGGAGGGAAACCATTGGAAATACGGTCTGGAGTCTGGGGAAAGACTCAGCCACAGATATCCTTACCAGGAGGTGGTTGAACCCTTGTAGATAGCTGAGATTGCCCAGGGGGAGGGAGTAGTCAGCAAAAACAGGATGGAACTAACTCTGGGAACACCAACCTTTAAGAAGCAAGTAAAGAGAAGCTAATGTATGAAACTGGAAAGGGATGCTTAATAGAAGAAAGAGGAACAAGCGGGTAAAATAAACACACTGTACTTCATCAGTTTTAAGACAAGTGTTTTTAATATCTCTAAGATTGGCATATGTCTTATTATCATCTTATAATTGATGGTTTGTTTTTTTTTTTTTTTTGCTTACTGTATAAAATAATGGGGCATTTTATAACTGAAGGAATACAGTTGACCCTTGAACCGCACAGGTTTGAGCTGCATGGGTCCACTTACACTTGGATTTTCACCTGGACAGGGGGTCGGTGCCCCCAACCCCGACATTGTTCAAGGGTCAACTGTATTTTAATGTGGTAGTTAACAATCATTTTAAAATCAGTTGTGTTTATCCATTTCTAAATTATTTTATAATGAAAGCATATGTTTCTCCTGTATAGCTTATATAAACAGTGCATAAATTAGATTAAATGGATAGTTACACGTGGAGTGAGCAGTTCAGAAGTTCAGGACTCAAGCCCTGGAGCAGAGCAGGGCTGTTCAAATCATCCTCACCTATCCCTTGGGCAAATCTCTTTACTGCCTTATGCCTTGCTTTTCTTACCTGTAAAACAAGGATTCACAAATGATACCTGTTTCTAAAGATTGTTGTGAGGAGTAAATGAAAAATACACATAAAGCACTTAACACTGTGCCTGGCAAATGAGTAAGCTGTCAGTCAACTGTAGCTATCATTACTGTATTCTGTATTGCTATTTCAGATTGCAAAGAAATAACTGTCCTTCTGTTCCCACCCCAGGGTACTGCCACGTCTCTTTAAGTAAAGCTAAGTTCCATCTGAAATAGGCAAATATGTTGGAAGCTTATGTAAGCTCCATGTTGCCTGGTCTTGAAGAATATTCAACTGTTACCTGCTAGAGAATTTAAATTAGCAGGTGTACACAGATTCTGAACCATTTTGTGCCCAACCCAAAGCCTTGCTTATAGTTGGTACATAAAATACTGTGATAATGATTAACCTCGAGGGGCAGCCTTTCTTTTTGCTCTAAACAAAAAAGATGCAGCCTTTGTGGATGGGTGTTTGGGAATTCCTGCAATATGTCTCAGATGGATTGCAAGAGTTTTATGTTTTTCTTTTTTTTTTTTTTTCCAGTTTATCTCTGATCTGTTCCTGGGGATCTTGTTGTTTCTCAGATGTTGTATTGGGCAAGATGTAGTCACTGCATAAACATTGGGTAGGGAGTGCAGATAATGTTATAAATATACCTCTTAGTTTGTGTAGTAAACCAGCATCCCATATGACTTATCTTTATTATTTATTTATTGCTAAATTAGCATTGTGCCCTTCCTCCACATTGCTTAAAATGCAGTCATATAGGCAGTCTGATTTACAAGGTAGTTGCATTTAGGAAGTTACATTTCCTAAATGTTCTGCTAGGCAGGAAAAGAACTCTGAGGGAAAAAAAATTCATTCCTTTGGGGAAAACTGATACTACTTTCTTGGTCAAATGCTTCTATGTATTCAGTGAATTGACAATTCCCACCATTTTTTTTTTTTTTTTTGGTAGTTTTAGTCATTATAACTTGTATAAGATTATCTAGTGTTTTGGAAGCTCCTCAGAAAGCCTAGAAGAAATTAAATCTTTTCAGGTCTAACTGTGTGTTTCTAAAGCTATAATTAGTTCTCTCTCTGTATTCAACAAATTAATTTTTTTTTTAATTTGCTCAAAATTCAACTTTTAGAATTAGGCTTGTAATTTGAACCTTATTAATGTCAAATTATTTCATTTCCTTTGACTTTATTAATTACATTTAATAATTCAAACTCGAATACCTCAGTTCACATTTGTGTTTGAATCAGTCATGTTTAAAGATGCCTAATAACTAGGGTTTATGCATTCTTGCATATTCTGTTTAATGTCTAGATGCATGTCAGTGCATAGTATTTGAGTCATCGGTGTGCCACAAAACATTTTACCAAGACACATAGTGCATCATCAAATGATTGAATTACACTAATAGCTGTAAATGGGACCCAATTTGCAAAAGTAAATAGTGTCCTCCTTTAAAAGAAAGAAAATTAACAATGCTCATCACTCGGACTCCGAGGTTTAATGAACTCTGACTTGCTAAAGGAAAGAAAGTGAGCAAATAAATAGCATGTACTTCCCACAAATAATAAATTATGAATCATTGCTATTTTTTATATAACTGACCCACACAGAATCTTTGCCATATTCTTTTGTCTATGCGCCTCAGGTTTTTTGTTTGTTTTGGTTTGATTTGGTTGGGTAAAATGAAAGACTATAATTTGACTAGCTTATAAATCCCTCCAACTTCTAAAATGCTGTAGGACTAATTTCCTTTGAGCCTTATTCCTCTTGCTAATTGATGTGGTTGAGTGGTCTGGAATCAGCCTCCTTGGTGCAAGTTATTGTGAAGTTCTGTGAAGGTAGTTTGGTCCAGGAATGAACATATTCATTCAACAGACACATGGCATGACCGTGAGTCCTAAAAGAGCTCATGGTCCAATAGAAGAGTATGGTGGTTTTAAAACATGGCGCCCCAAATTCTTTGACACTCCTCCTGTCAAAAGTTAGAGCTCTACCTACCCCCTACCCCCACCGCCCCTTGAATCTGGGCCCTGTGACTGCCTGAAGATAGATTATAGCAGAAGTCTATTCTGTTTCTACTCAGAAACTATATCAGTTTCTGGGCCCAGGCCTTAAGAAACTAGCAGCTTCCACTTCCTGTCTCTTGGAACCCAGCTACCATGCTGTGAAGAAGCCTAAATGGCCCTGTGGAAAGAGCCAGGTGGAGAGGAACTAACAGGCAACACCTGCTTGTCAGTTCTATGAATGAACCATCTTGGGAGTAGATTCTTCGGCTTCGGGAGAGCTGCCCTGGCTGACGTTGCGTGGAGCAAAGACAAGCCATTCTCACCAAGCCCTGCCCAAATTGAAGATTTGTGAGCAAAATACGTGACTAATGTGTTAAGCCACCAAGTTTTTTTTGTCAGAACAAGGAGGTAGACGTGCAAGCAATTTTGAAGCAATGTAGAGTTACAGTGATGGCAACGTGCGCTGGGTATCACAGGAACACTGAGGAGAGACACCTAATCCTTCTATCAAGGAAGACTTCCTCAGGGAGATGACAAGTCAACTGAGTCTTGAGTGAGGAAGGGTTAGCCAGGTCAGGGGAGAAAGGGTGGGGTGTTCCGGGCGGAAGGGAAAACAGTGTGACGAGAAGTAGAGGCACGAAGCAGTGTGGTGTGCATGAAGAGTGACGAGCATTGAGTGTTGCTGGAGCATAAAGCTGGGGATGGGAAGTACAGATGAAGTAGCCAGGGAGGTTGGCAAAGTTTGAATCATGGCAGGCTGCCAATGAAGGCATACTGTAACCAGACAATTTGGTGTTTCTGTTATTGTTCTAGGTAATACCAGAGCAATCTGATCAGAATTTGTGTTTTAGACAGATCCTTCTACGACCACGGAGAAAATAGATTAGAGGGTTTTGAAACTGGGAGCAGGAAGATCAGTTAGGTGGTCGTTGCAGAAGTGTAGACAAGGACAGTGAGGGCCTGAATTAACACTATAGTGGTGGGGATGGGGAAGAGAAAATAGATTCAAGAAATATTTAGGGGGTTTGGGCTTCCCTGGTGGCGCAGTGGTTGAGAATCTGCCTGCCAATGCAGGGGACACGGGTTCGAGCCCTGGTCTGGAAAGATCCCACATGCCGCGGAGCAGCTGGGCCTGTGAGCCACAATTACTGAGCCTGCGCGTCTGGAGCCTGTGCTCCGCAACAAGAGAGGCCGCGACAGTGAGAGGCCCGTGCACCGCGATGAAGAGTGGCCCCCGCTCGCCGCAACTGGAGAAAGCCCTCGCACAGAAACGAAGACCCAACACAGCCATAAATAAATAAATAAATAAATAATTAAAAATTAAAAAAAAAAAGAAAAAGAAATATTTAGGGGCTTAAAAAAAAAAGAAGTATTTAGGAGACAGAAAGGATAATACTTAGTAACCATGGAGAGAAAGGGCAAAGGAAGACTTAGATTTCTAAGTTAGGTGACCAGCTAGATGCCAGTGCCGCAGAAGGGAGCAAAGGAGAGCATAAGGAAGACTATACAAGTCAAAAATTAAGAGATTTAAACTATAAAGATTTGGCAGTCACTGTCACAAAGATGGTAGTTGAAATTATTAAATGGATGAGCTCCTAGGGATGAAACCCTAGGACTACCCTGAGGTTTAAAAGATGGTCAAAGGAAAAGGAGCTCACAACAGATTTGAGGGGAAAAAATAATCCAAGAAGTTCCAGGAGAACCAAGAAAGAGTTGTCTCAGAAACCAGATGAGTAGAGTTTCAAGGAGGGGATTATCTTGTGTGTCAAATGTCATCAGCCAGTCCAGTAAGATGAGGATAGATGAGAAGTCATTGATGACTTTAACCAGGCAGAGCAAAGCCATGTATCAATGATTAAGTGAATGGGAAGTAAAAAAAAGTCACAGATGGTACAGCCAAGGGATGAAGCGTAATTGGAGAAGAACACAGGGACATGAGAGAACGTTTGGTGGTGGTGCTGCTGCGGCTGGTGGTTTTAGGGGGATAGAAAATAGGTAAATTTCCAAGGGGCTTGTGCCAGTAAAGGGGAGGAAGTTGAAGAGAGAAGAAGAAGAAAGCGTGAGGGATGAATCGGGAGATTGGGATGGACATATACACACTACTACACATAAAATAGGTAACTATAAGGACCTGCTGTATAGCACAGGGAACTCTTCTCAATACTCTGTAATGACCTATATGGGAAAAGAATCTAAAAAAGAGTGGATATATGTATATGTATAACTGATTCACTTTGCTGTACAGCAGAAACTAACACAACATTGTAAATCAACTATACTCCAATAAAAATATTTTAAAAAAAAAAAGAAGAAGAAGAAGGCGTGATTCATGCAGTAACATCCAGTTGGAGATAAAGGGGCATAGGGTCAAGGACAGTCCTTTGAGACTGGAGGAATACCATAAGCGTAGATGTACATGGTGTTATATGAGTTGGACAGGGCTGCCACAAGCTTTGCGGTGGGGTGCCAAGGACCTTGGTTGGGTCTCCCCAGAGAATTGTAGAACAGCAGCATTTTAGTCCTTGCTGGTCTACTCCTGTTACAGCAGCTCCCACAAATTTAACGGTAATAAATATCATGAAAATAGTAGCTTCTGTTAATATGGGCTTTGTAGTTTCTAAATTGGTGCTCTCAACAGCTGTGAAAGAAAGATGGATCATGTCATTCCAGTTTATAGACTAGAAAGTGGGAATCTCAGGGGTTAAGGTCATGCTGCTAGTTAGTGGCTGAGATGATAATAGAAATCAGATTCTCTGACTCCTAACGTTTTTCACCTATGCCACACTGCTGTTTTGAAGCTAAAACTAAATTGGGTTCATCGAATCCAACCTCCCCTTTTACAGATGAAACAACTGAGGCAGCAGCCTGGTAAAGTGAAAAGAATGTGGATATTGCGGGTCAGGTTTTCTGGGAAGCCAGCTCTGAGGTGGAGATGAGCATGGAGGAGTTTGTCAGGGAGTGCTCTGGGGATCAGCACCCCTGGAAGGGAAACGAAGGAAGCAGGACTGGGCAGAGGGAACAGGCAGGCTGTGATGATACAGTCTTAGCAGAAGCTTCCGCCGACCTGCAGGGAGTTCTGAAGATGGATGACCCTTCAGAGCTGTCCTGAGTGGGGGAAATGGGGCCAGGCCTTTATCCCTTATTGACCGGCCATTGGATGCTGGTCACCCCAGAAAGGGGGCATAATCGTGGGCAAGGTGACTCTCTTCAGCTAAAGTGGTCCCTAAGGGAGACTGAGAGCAGAGAGCTTTCTGCCAGCATTACTCCCGGCTGCCTCATTCCTAAGGAGCATCTTTGGAGTCAGCCACCCATGGGTTTGAAGCCTGTCTCTGCTGCTTCCTAGCCGCTCTGTTAGCTAGTTAATGTTAGGCAGATTCTGGGTAAGCTTCTTTAACCCTCAGGATCCTCTCCTGTAAAATAGAAAAAAATAATGTGAGAACTCACTAAGCCTTGATTTCCTTATTTGTGAAACAGGAAGATAATTGAACCATCCTTTGGGGGAAAGTTGTTAAGAGGATCCAATGAGATCATAAAGTTACCAGAGTACCCGTCACTTTTAGAAAATTAGTTGTTATTATCACACCGTAGTTCAGTGCCAGATACATAATACTTGCCATGAAAGTTGCTCCATAAATATTTTATTTAAAAATGTTCCAGAAAGACTCAGTGACTTCCTAGAGGCCAAAGTCAGAGCTGGAATGCATCATACTACACTACTCTCGAGTTTAGGCTTCAAATCTGGGAATATGGGAGGAGATACCTCTGTGGTGAGTCAGAGTGTGACTGTGGAAGGAAGTGGGCCCTTGAATGTGACTTTACCTGGGAGAGTCATTGCTTCGGCTAAGTCACTGGTGGTAGCCCAGTGTGCAGATGTGTTTTTCAGAATGGAACCAAGAGGGTAAAATTAAAGATGAAGTCATCTGAGTAGCAGCACCTCACCAAAACAGCACTGTGGCAAAAAGATGATTATAGTGTGGTTACTTTGATTCATTGGGGCTAAATATAATAATATCTAATAGTATATATATATATATATATATATATACACACACACACTATATATAGTATATATAGTGTATATATATGCCATATATATGTATACATATAGTATATATATATATAGTGTATATATATGCCATATATATATGTATGTGTGTGTGTATATATATAGTGTATATATATATATGCCATTTTTGTGCATCTCCAGCAGATCTGGATTCCAGTCCTGTGGGCTCCCTCACTTACTGGCTTCTGGACCAGGGATAATTCACTCTCCCTCTCTGGGCTTGAGTTTCCTGTATAAAATGAGGATTTGGATCTAGGAGAGCCCCGTCCTATTCTCTCATGGTTTAGTTCTTTACTTCCAAGTATACCACACAGCACAGATACGTTAAGTCAAGTCAAAGCACGGCTGCTATTAGCCCATAGATGAATGATCTTACTCCACAGGTACAGGGGAGCACAAGGTGCTGAGGACGCCTGCAGACAAAAGCGCTGGCAAAGAAATCCTAATATTTACATTTTAGTGAAGAAGGGGAGAAAAATCTCTGTTTTGTGGGTCAACCCAAGTACTCCATAGTCATCGCAGAATTATGTTCTTACCTGCAATTTTTTGTGGAATTATCCCAATTAGTTGTTTGACGTTTATTGACAGTCACCGTTGTGCTGGATACTGTGCAGAGCAAGTGTATGTAAGCTGCACCCCAGCTTTGTTAATCTGGGGAGAGCATGCAAGGGTGATCCAGTTCACAAGGTTGGAAATGCTGCACTTCTGGTTTTCTATCAGAAAACCGTGTTAGGTGTTCAAATGTAGTCTAGATCCAACATCATAAAGCCTTCATTGTTTCTGCAAGCATCTGTTTTTCCCTTTTTCAGTTTGGCTGCTGTGCTCTGCTGTTAACTATTTTCATGTAATTGGGTTTATGACGAGTAGCTTTTGAAATATTGGCAACTAAACTCTCATTGGAGATTCCTCACACTGAAGGCCTTTGAATGTAACTCTTTTGTTATTATCTTGAATTCTGGAAATTTAATCTGTGTACTTACACTTTTGAATTTTTTCTTGCCTGACCCATTATACATTTTCACAGAACAAATATTTAATCCGTACGATTTTGTAACCATGGGATTTAGAGATTAGCTTTGAAAATAGGTCAGGGAAAACCATCTACTTTGGTTTAAAACTAATCAGGTACGGAAGTTAAAAAAAAGCAGTTTAGAAGCTTTTAAAAAGCATTTGTGAAATCAATTTTATGTAATTTTATGAAAGCTGCTGTCTGTATAGCTGATGTATGAGTCAAACCCTCACTTAGTCTGGCCACTCCTCCTCCATCCATTTATTATTATTCATCCATCCTTTTATTATTATTTTTTTTTGGCCACGCCACGCTGCACAGCATGTGGGATCTTAATTCCCCGACCAGGGATTGAACCCATGCCCCCTGCATTGGAAGCACGGAGTCTTAACCACTGGACTGCCAGGGAAGTCCCATCCATCCGTTGTTTATTCTTTCATTCACCAGATATTGCTCTGGACACCTGGGGTAACAGATAAATAAGACAGCCAGAGTTTACTATGTGCCAGTTCTGTGCCAGGTACTTTGAAGCCTGGGGACTCAATGCTTATAGCTCCACAGTCTGGTGTAATGGATGAGCCATTTACTGAGAATCCAGTTGTTTTCCTAAACTTACTGGTAAGCTGTATGACTTTAGGTAGGGCCCATTCTGTGTCCGTTTCCTCATCTCTGAAGTGATAATGCTCACCCTATTTATTTTATAGCTTTGATGAAAGAGTCAAATAAAATAGTGATTTTGGAAGAGCTTTGAAAAAAAGTATCAGGCATTATATAAAGACAAGTAGTAATTTTGAGACCATGGTAGTGGTTGTGATCATTTTGTTGCCTCTTTGAAAAGGGCTGAGGATAAGTACGTATTTATTGTTCTCCGGAACTAGATCTGTATGTTTATGATGGTCAGCCTTAGCAATTTACTATACACAGACAACTACCCTATTTTCTGTCCATGGGGCGGAGACATCATAATGAGGTAACTGGAGGAATGGTATCTATAGCTAGTAAAGCTTATTTGCAAATATTATTCAATCAATATACTGTATTTAAAATTTTAAAGTGGCCAAATATAAATCATTACCTTAATTGCAGTTTTCCAAGGATTTGTACAGAAATATCCACTTGGTCCTATAATGTTTTGGGAGGTCTTTTCTCTTAGACATTGGAATGCCTATTTATCCCTGTTGGATCATGGAATAAATCATCATATGAGGAAACTAAAAAATTACTTCTAGCTTCATGTTTGATTTACTGTTAGGTTTTAGGTCTACCATGTTTATGTTCTGGAATGCAGTAAGAGGTCTGATCTTTCCTAGAGCAAACCCAATCCTAGATGCACTCAAGAATCCCTCTCAAATATTAGCTCTAGAGTATGGAGAGATTTTTGTGTTTTACTCACTGGTGTCTCCCCAGTGCCTAGAACAGTGCTTAACAACTCACACTCACTAAAGTTATTCTTAATGAATGAAAGCCTCAGTCTACCTACCATGTAGTGTTCTGGTACTCTGATACCCCCAGCTAGATGGCTTTTTGAAGGCAAGGGCTATACTTTGTCTCTGGATTTCCAGTGTCTGGCACATATTTGATGTTTAGATGCTGGTCAAATGAACACATGGACAAATATAACCCAGGACCATGATGGATGCCCCAAGATCAGGACTTCCCAGTCTCTCCCTTGCGTAAGCCCTGAAAGCAAGAATGGGACTTAGTCCCAGCAAGTCTGAGGCATAACCCAATGGCCTGCTACAACTGTGAAGTTTCACTGAAGTTTTTTTTTTAATCTTCATTTTATGTTCACTTTAGACTTTTTATTCCATTCATGTTCTGTACAGACTTTGTTCTTTAGTGAAGTTTCTTAAATAATGAAAATGGTGTATGGTCATAAGAACAAACAGTACCATCCGTGTTCTCCATCTATGGGAGGAGAGTGCATAGGACTATATGGAGGTGTAAATGATCTTTTTCTTTAAAGATTTTGTTTTTCTGAAGTGTGTATCAGAGGGTCCTCCTATATAGTTGGGAAGAACAGAAAAAGAAAACTCTTTCCATCTGATCATTTTCCTTTTTTTTTTCTTTTATCAACTTTTTCCAGACAGAATTTTTATTTTTATTTATTTATTTTTTTTATTTTTGGCTGTGTTGGGTCTTCATTGCTGCGCATGGGCTTTCTCTAGTTGCGGTGAGCTGGGGCTACTCTTCTTTGCAGTGCACAGACCTCTCATTGCTGTGGCTTCTCTTGTTGCCAGGCATGGGCTCCAGGCGGGCGGGCTTCAGTAGTTGTGGCACGTGGGCTCAGTAGTTGTGGCTCCCGGGCTCTAGAGCGCAGGCTCAGTAGTTGTGGCACACGGGCTTAGTTGCTCCGCGGCATGTGGGATCTTCCCGGACCAGGGCTCAAACCCGTGTCCCCTGCATTGGCAGGCAGATTCTTAACCACTGCACCACCAGGGAAGTCCCTGATCATTTTCCTTACACTTGGCCTTACTTCTGAACAATTTATGGGCATTCTAGAGAATTTCAGGTCCAGTATACCTGTTAGGGTACACAAAAAAAGAAAGTGCTGGGAGTTTAAGATTAGAAATAGAAGGAAAAATAAAAGACAGAGCAACAATAGACTTGTTTTTCTTTCCAATTAAGTCTTAGCAGAGGTAAAGGGAGTTGAGGGCAAGGAAACAGACCTTGGAATTATACTCCAGTGTTTATTCAGAAGGATGAGGAGAGATGTCTCTGGGAATATCATAGGATAAAAACCTCTGATTCATAAATAAAGACATTGAATATTTGCTTTGAAGAAGAGACACAGAAGCAGAAAAGGGTCCCTTTCCTAAGCATGTGTTGTTTTTATTGATTTACTTTAATGAGTATAGATCTGTATAGGGGCTTTTATTCTTATGGTATTTTAATGGAAGATTGTGAAAAATGAGGCCAGAAGTTCAGGAGCAAACTGCTGAGGGAGTTGAAAGCTAGGCGGAGAAGTCAATACTTTATCTTTTAAAGGTGATATTGAACTACAGAAGAACTTTTGAGTGGGGAAGGGCCTAGTCAAATTAATATTTTTAGAAGTTTAACCTGGTGGCATTACGGAGGAAAGAGAAGAAACTGGAGACAGGAAGAGTGCTTACTTGTGTGTTAAAACAACAAGTATCTTTGAGCAGTATTTTTGGTTGGTAAGATTAGAAAAGCAAGTAAAGATACATGTGAGATACATGACAGAGGACACTGGAATTAGGCACTGGGACTTAACATTGGTTGTTAGAAGGAGGAAGAGGTTAAAAAAAAAAAGGACCCCAAGTTTTTAGCATGAGTGCCATAAAGAATGGTCAATCTATTACCAAAAAATGCAAAAGGAACTGTTTGAGGTGTGAAGGAAAAGATGGTATATTCAGTTTCAAGCATGTTTTCTTTGAAGCAGTGGTGTGATGAACAATTAAAATATCCCTTAGGTTGTTGAGGGTACAGACTTGGAACTGGGAAAGCAGGTCAAGGCTAAAAGTGAATTATTTAGAAGTTGTGTATCCAGATATAATGTTGGTGTTTTGGCAGAAACAACACAGAGGGCTGAGGTGGACACACATCCATTGGCTAAAAAAAGGAAGAAATGTCATAGGAGGAATGGTCTGAGATGGAGGAGGTGCAAGGTCCCATAGTCTTGCAGGAGCCCAGGGAGGAAGTAATTTCAGGAAGAATGATGTGGCCAGCAGTGCCAGAGCCTGCAGATCAAAACTAATGGGTAATCACAGGAGTCATCTTGAGCTTAGAAGATGAAAATTGAGATCCAGGAGGAGGAAGAGTGTCAAAAAGTAGGAAGCTAAAATAAGAGGTGATTCTCTTGGATGACCATTGCGTGAACTATAACTGACGTTAACTCGATAGATGACACTGTTCCTGGATGACTGGTGGACATGTAAATCGCTCATATTTGATCAATTTCAAAGACTTTTTAAAAATTGGCAGATATTGGGGAGAGAGAGCATGTCTTATTTTTTATGTATTTTTAAGTTTCATAATTCTCTTTTTTATTTCCACAAAATATGAGCTTCTTGTGCACAGCTGTCTTTGCTCATTCTCCAAAATGGATTAAGATCCATTAAGATTTGGTGCTCTTACTTTAAGTAAGAGAAGCTGGTTTATGTATGACTGATTTGGTTTTATGTGTCCAGTAGCATTCCAGAGCCGGGAAGTAAGATGCTGTTTTTCATTCACTTTTTCTCCTATATCTGGGGAGCAAACAAAACCATACCACTTTAAAATTATACTCCTCTGTATGCCACTCACTATCTGATTAATGTATTTCCTGTCCCTGTCAAAACTTTGATGAAGAGTTTTTTTTTTTTACAGCGGGGGTTCTGATAGGTGTGAACATTCTATGATCACAGCTTCCTACAAAATCATTAAGGGTCTTGTATTATGCTTTGAGTGTTTGCTTCTTGGCAATAGTTCATGGAATCTGACCAAATCTAAAAGCTTAAAGGGCAAACTTGAATCATTGAGGTCTGTCTTGCAAAGGATAACTTAGTTCAATTGAGTCTTAATAACAAGATATTCTGTATCAGTTATCATCATCATCATCTGTATTTAAAAACATCAATCAAATTCGTTGCTCAAGAGCCTTTCACCAAGCTGAGAGTGTAACAAAAAAAGTTGACGTAACTGGTTACCATGTCCTCTGGAAGCCTTTCAGTCAGTCATTCATTTAACATTTATTGGGTACATATGTAGTTTATGGCAGGCTGAGGTAAAGGCCAGCCACTGCCCTTAGGGTTCTTCAGGACTAGTATCTTTACAAGTAACAAGAGTATCATTATAGTGTAGTAGATGTAGTAGCAGTAAGCAGCGAGCTAGCTATAAGGGAGAGAGTGACTAGAGGATCATAGGAGAGAGGTAAAAAAATGAAGTTAGAGACAGTGTAGAAAAATTCTCTTATCACTTGCAAAAGAATCTGAATTTTATCCTGAAAGCAATGGTGTGTGTTGAATTGTTTTATACAGAAGCAAGTCCTGATTAGCATTGTGTTACCTGCGGGGTAGGATGACCAATCAATTGAAGGGAGAGGGAAAACTGGAGGCAGGAAAACGGATCTAAGACTGTTGTAGTCATTGTGGTAAGTGAGGAGGGTCTCATTTAAGGCACTATCAAGATGGGCCAAGAGGGAAGTAATTGAATTGGGGAGAGATTTGGGAGATGGCAGTAACCGGTTGGATGGAAGAAATGGGGAGACAGACAGGGTAGAGTCAAGGACAAGTCTCCAACTTAAATTCCCCAGGCAATGTGGGGGGACAAAAGACAGAGGTGTCAGCCTTTGGCTATCTCTAACAGGAGGGAGATTACAGCCAATGCGTCATCCAAGGCTGATTCAGTCCCTGACATGAATCCTACCTGTTCCGTTGAAACCAACGATGAAATGACTTTGGCCTCTTAAAACTGAGACCTTTGGAACAGTGCTGAATAGGTATGAATCAAGTTTCAAAGATAGGAGCCTTAGAGTTCCTACATCAGGGTTCTGGAGAATGTATAAAAGTGCTTGCTTTTACTGCAGTGGGATACCCTTCTGATAGTGGCTTATGGTCCTGCTTCTTAATACTCTGTAATCATATGTACGTTTTACGTTTCACCCTGATAATGATTATTATACTTAGCACTTTGTATCTTCAAAGAATTCAACCACATTGAATAATTAATCTGCATAATATCCCTGTGAGTTAGTAGGTGGGGATTATTGCCCCATTTTCCAGATAGGAAAACCCAGAGAGATACTCAGTGACTTGCCCAAGGCTATATAGTCTCACATTGACAGAACTGATATTTGAGTCTTCAGCTGCCTTTATCTTATCGTACTCATACTACAAGTTTATTGTCAGTCTTAACTTATTAGACTATGTTTGTCACTTCACTTATTCAAAAATCTCAGCATTTAGATCTAGAAAAGGGCAGGATACAGGAAAGAGTGAAAGTGGCAAAATGACTAAGCCCTGCATGTGGGTGGTGGGAGGGCAGGGGTTACTGGAAATAGTAATTATAACCAAGTCTCAACTCCAGTGTAGCCAGGGAAAGAATTTCCATTTTCCAGTGACATGCAGTGAAGCGACATCATTTCAGCTAACAGACCAGCCAGGCATTGTGTCAGGGAATCTCCTGTGGCACTTTGGTGTAACACTATACACAGCAGCAAGAAAACAGTTATTATAGAAATTGTGTTTTTTATATAAATATAAAACTGTTGGGCTTCCCTGGTGGCACAGTGGTTAAGAATCCGCCTGCCAATGCAGGGGACACGGGTTCGAGCCCTGGTCCGGGAAGATCCCACATGCCACGGAGCTACTAAGCCCGTGCGCCACAACTACTGAGCCTGCGCTCTAGAGCCCGCGAGCCACAACTTCTGAGCCCACGTGCCACAACTACTGAAGCCCGCGCGCCTAGAGCCCGTGCTCTGCAACAAGAGTAGCCACTGCAATGAGAAGCCTGCGCACCGTAATGAAGAGTAGCCCCCGCTCGCCGCAACTAGAGAAAGCCCACGCACGGCAACGAAGACCCAACACAGCCAAAAATAAATAAAATAAAATAAATAAATTTTTAAAAAAAGAAAAAAAACAAAAAACTGTGTGGTGTGGTGGAAAGAAAACTGACTTTTCAGCTAGAGCTAGACAGACCTGGGTTGAAATCTCTTCCAAGACGGAGCTGGATGACACTGGGCCAGATCCTTATCCCACAGCAGTGTAAGAAGGATTAGATGATGATGTATGTCAACTGCCTGGCGTGGAACCTGACAATTAGGGCTTCATTAATGGCTGCTGTTATTTTTATTCTCATTCAGAGACAAGATGTAATGCTCTAAGGGCCTTTTGATTTTTCTGTTGAATGACTGGACCAGGTAAATTCAACTCTTGAGGAATGACAGCCTCTTAAAGAAGCCAGTGAAACATTTTGATATTGAGTCAACTAGACACAGTATCACCCCTTGTTCACTGACAAATATGGGAAGGTAATTTCGGTAGGTCAGTCATCAGTGTGTGCCTTCCAAAACATTATAGTCATGTTACAGTAAACTTTATATTTGTTGCGTCACAAAGATTTATTGAAGTGATAAACGTTATTATGGAAAACAGTGTGCAGTAACTATGGTAACAGTTATTTGATCTCACAGTAATTGGCTAAGCATTTAGTTGCACAATACTTTCACAATGCCTTCCTGGTTAGTTCATTAAACAAAATTAGATTTTGTTTGAACTGCCTTTCTACAGCATCCTAAATTTGATTTTAGTTCAAAAGAATTGGAAAGTGTATGTTAAAACTACCTTTCCAACTTACAGTTTATGGACATATTTGAGGTTGCAACTGGTTTTTATTTAATTCTTTATTTATACCACAGTATGATCGTGATTCATCAGCTTATCCTCTGAAGTGTGTCTTTCAGTTTAGTAGAGTGGGCTAGGAAATGCGTGGTGAAGTTAAGAGACCAGTTTCTGAATTCAGGCCCTGTTTCTGACTCATTGTGGATCGGGGTCAGCTGGTGCCCTTCCCATGACTTAGTTTCTATACCTGTGAAATTGGGTTGCTGCATTTTAAGTGTTAGAATCCTGAGATCTCATGAATGTGGCCATTTCTTGGTAACCTGCTGGTCCTCTGACCACCTACCTGGAGCTAGTAGGGGCCCAGGTGTTCTCAGGTACACCCCCCCACCCCGGCCCCAGGTGCCTCTGCTGCCCTGACTAGCATAACTCATGCTGCATTCAGGTTCCTCTCCTTCTGCAATATGGATTGTACCGCAGATGAGTCACCGAAATGATGATGTCATTCTCAAAGGACTTCCAGAGCTCCTGAGACCAGGGCCTCTCAAACTGTGTTCAAGAAAGGCGTATCTACTCTACACCCCTCCCCACTCACCCCCAATATACAGGCAAAGCATAACCCATACTTTTTGGCAGGTGAGAGATCCTGAGCACAAAGGAAAGCTTCAAGCTTTCAACATTTCAAAACAAAAATAATGAAAATGAAACCAAAATTGTTTTAACTTATTTACTAAAATTGAGAGGGTTCCAAAGTAAATTTAGGGTTTTTAAAAATTCAGTGAAAGTTCCTTGTATTAATTTCATTTTGATTCCTGTCAACTTAGTGATTTTATTTTTAGTTCAGTTAATTTTTTAAAGACAAGACTAGCTTTTAAAAACTAGTTGCTTTTTGAGTTGTGAGGCAAGCTCTTCTCTCAATTAACTGGATGTCACCTACCAGTTTTCCATTGGGCAAATGTTTCAGGGGCCATGACATTTCCAGTTCTGTGCATATTTATTTGCCTAATTAGTTTGATTTCTGTATAGGATAAATGCATCTTTAGTTTATCACTGACTAGGGTTAGAATTCTAATGATAAGAATCTGCTTGTGCTTGGTTGGTCCTGAAATTTTTTTGGCCAGTCTGAGGACAATAAAAGTAATAAATGAATGATAAGTTATCCCAGGTGGCTTCAGCACCTGACTCACTTCTTTTTTTTCCCCATCTTTCCCATTTTTGCTTTTATCCTGTATGATTTTGGCATCTACGCTGGAAGGACTCTTCACACCTCTCTTCTCTTTCACATATGCTTCCTTCCTCAAAGAATAATATTTTTCATTCCATTTAGAAAAAATTTTTGATGTCCTTTGATGAAACTCTCATTGCAGCTTCTGTGAAACTTGCCCCTATTTCTCTCCCACCCTGTTCCCTGTCCCCTGACTCTCCCATGTCATTTGTACCTAATTCTTGGGGCATACTTCATATCGTACATTATAACTTTGGGTTAAAAACAAACTCCCCCAGAGGTAAACCACTCCTTATTCCTCCCTGTATCTTCCCATGGTATCTGACATGTAAGACCATGCCCATGGACAGCCAGCCAATGAATTAGATTCATTTTATTGGAAGACCTAGTATTTTTTTTTAACATCTTTATTGGAGCATAATTGCTTTACAATGTTGTGTTAGTTTCTGCTGTATAACAAAGTGAATCAGCTTATATGTATACATATATCCCCATATCCCCTCCCTCTTGCGACTCCCTCCCACCCTCCCTATCCCACGGCTCTAGGTGGTCACAAAGCAGCGAGCTGGCCTCCCTGTGCAATGCAGCTGCTTCCCACTAGCTATCTACTTTACATTTGGTAGTGTATATATGTCAGTGCTACGCTCTCACTTCGTCCCAGCTTACCCTTCCCCATCCCCATATCCTCAAGTCCATTCTCTTACGTCTGCGTCTTTATTCCTGTCCTGCCCCTAGAAGACCTAGTATTTGAACACAGGACTCTCTGTCTCCAAAACCCAACCTCTTTCACTTTTTCTAATCCATTGGCTCCGTTTTGGTGACTCAGCCCAACATGAATTCCTCACTAAGCCAATTCACTAAAGCAATCACCACCACCCTATATTCCTTTGATCTCTTGGTCTTCTGCTGTGCTATCAGTCAGCCAGAGGTCTCCCTCCCCCTCTGGGTCTCCTGTCCTGCTCTAGTGCCCTAGATCTCTGCTAAAGAAATCACACAGATTCTTCCAGACATGGCTTTTTCCGAAGACAGGCTGCCCAGGTTATTTAGACAGAGAATGTCCAACCCACCCCCAGCCCCTGCACTACCTGCGGCGGACATTGACAGTCATGAGCACATTCTCGATACAGCCTTCCAGGAAGCCATTACCACTGGATGAGAATTGAGGTGGGAAATAAAACCTATTTGTCACTCTGATCCACTCCCTGACTTGCTGCTGCTGAGTCATTTCCCCACTCTTCTCTATGAGTCTTACCACTAACGAAGGAACTTAACACCATAAAACTCTCCTCCTTACTCCTGAAAAACTGGGTGCCTGATTGTTTTCTGGACACACCTTTTCCTTGCTTTTGCTCTCACTGCTTCTTCTATGTGGCCCACCTTCCTCCTATCACTGTCGGTAGTATAATTAGTAACAGAGTAGTCCCGTTTTATTGTTAAGTTTCATGAAGGCAAACTCATGTGTATTGTCCCTCATTGTCTATACGGTGCCTGATAGAATACACATGGTAGAAACTCAACGAGCATCTGAATAAAGAAAGAAGGAAAGAAAAACGGAAGGAAGGATGGATTTGGCACAGGTAGTGTACTGCACATATATCTTTTCATTTCCTTTAATGACCCAGAGAAGTCAGTATTATTAGCTCTATTCCAGATGAGAAGATGGAAGCTCATAGAAGTGACTCTGCTAGTAAATGGAAGAGCCTGTGAAATGTCTTTCACAGACCTGCCCAAATGCCATCTCTTCTGGAATGCCTTTTATTATCCCTTCAGCCACGGCCACAGCTCTACACACATGTAGGGGACCCCATTCACATAGATGACACTGTGAATGGCACCCCCTGGAGTTGTGCCATTTGGTGGCTCTGGTGATAGCTCCCTCCTCTTTGTTTTCATGGTACTTGAGGTCTTTCTAACAACAGTTTTCACACTCTGCCTTACATCCTATATTAAAGTCCTATTTCCCCTACTAGGCGATGAATTCCTTGAGGGGCGGGAAAGTGCTTTCTGCATCTGTGTCTCCTGTTGGACATCCGCAAAGTGACTGTTGAATGGTCGGACATCCTGTCTGCTGGCTTACTGAATTTGAACTTCTGTGACATGAGCTCTATCAGCCATCCTCTTCCTCCCTCTGTGCTCCCTCCCTCTGCTCACCCTGTATCTTTCCTGCCAGTTCCCGAGGAAGGCGTCTCCCCCTCAGATGGCCTCTCTCTAGCTATTACGGTCAAGGCCATCACAGTATTCATTAACCGCTAGGGGCACAATGACTAAATGCTGTTGTACTTTTCAAGAACCTCAAAAATGTTGGCGATCTCGAAAGAAAAATTATTGGCTCTAAAACACAAAAAAGTACAGGATCAAAAATAAGTGTTAAAGCAAACAAATATAAAACCAAATATTTTGTCATCCTCATAAAATGTTAAATTTAGCAGTGATTACTGAGAAGTCATAGCAAACTATAAATTAAATGAGTAAGCCGATGGCCAAATAATTTAAAAAACAAGACTACAAAAATTCTTGCAAAACTATTTTGGCAATAAAATTATTTTTAATTTGGGTTATGAATACAGCTTTTAGTATGGTTGATACAGTGTTTTGGGGGGGAGGGAGAGGGTTCCAAAAATTAAACATACTTGAGATCTTAAAAATAAATCGTCTGGGTTTACAATGCTACGCACATAGCCCTAGAAGTATTTGCTGGATTTTAATTGATTGCAGTTAAATGATGGTGGTTTTGTTGTTATGGAGGGAAGGAAGCATGAATATTTTGTTATCTTACTTTTATTCTGTTTTGTTCTACTTTATCTTATTGATGAAAAGAAAAAAAAGTGAAGGGAATTCTCCCGTCTTATGCAGAATGAGTGCCACATTCCTACGTAGATACTCAGCAATCTTTGGGGCTCTCAGGTGGTACCAGTAAGAGCTTCCTGAATGCTCTGTCCTGGTCCTGCTCTCAGGTTTACTTGCCATCCTGTCTGGTTCCTTGTGAGGATAGGAAGTCCAGGGCGGCACAGAAGTCTTGAGGGCAGAAGGCTGGAGTTAATGAAGCAAAGGGCTGGTGAGGCCAGGATGTGGGGGCAACCGGGGAGCAGAAGCACACGCCATGCTCACACATGTGGGGACTGACCTCTCCCCTTGCCCGTCACTGTCGGGGTGACTCAAAGTGCTGACCTGAACCATTGTTTTAGATGCTGATTATGCAGCGACCCTGTGGACAGTATGGTAGAGGCATTTCGTCAGCAATGACTGAGACAGGCTGGGACCTGGGACCCTTTGCTGCAGTGCTGCAACGCTTGCACCCAGACACAACTCTTCTCAAGCCCCCAAATACAAAGAAACTGTATGGGACTAAAAACAACTGCATGCATGCACAGTTGGGACAAATTCTGGACCCAAAAGATACAAAAAGACCAAAAAACCCAACTGTCGCTTTTGAAGAGCCTGTAGCAAAACCAGGGCGTCAGGAGCAAAAGCAGGGTACTGCGCATGCCCCCCTGCACACACCACCACCAGAGGGGTGAGCAAACCACCCCTACCCTCACCGTGTATAAGGAACAAGCTCGCCACCCCCTCAGGGAGCAAGCAAGCGAGGGAACCTGTTGTTTGTTCTCGCTCCTGCTGCTGCAGCAGGGGCCCCAATAAAGCCTTGCCTGAATTTCTTGTCTGGCCTCTAGTCAATTTCTGTTGATTGGAGGAAGGCCAAGAACCCTGGTCGGTAACATGAGTGTTGAATATTTAAAAGTTAGGTAGATTTTTGACATGCTTTTGCTTAGACCAGGAGGGGTTTTTTTCTTTTTCTTTTTTTTTTTTGGATGTTCTTTTGTTTTTCATTCCGTGATATAAATTGCCATCCGAGAACCTGATATTCGCTTTAACTTGTTCAAAAACTGCTGTAGACCTTCATAGCTTTCACTAGCTATGCCTAATGTTCGTATGTTATTAAGCTGGAGGTTCATACCTAATATTAGCTCCCTGCTAAATCTCTAGCAAGGATTCAACTCACAGTGAGAGCCAGGCTGTGATTGGAATTGAGGAACAGTCAGCTGGAGGTCAGAGCCATAGTCCAAGGTGAAAATGTAAAGCCTATTACATGCATTGAGTAGTTGGTATAGTTATTAGAATACATCAACTGGAACCACCATGAAGGGAGTTTGTTTTTTTTTTTTAAATAAGTGGATTCATGTGATCTACCATCACTGAAAGTTTATAGTTGCCAGTTAAATACATATGTATTTTTCAAAGGAAATCATCAAAAAGGACATTCCACTCTTTTTACAAAACTATTTTCTGGGTAAATATTTTGATAGATGTGGTTCAGTGCACCTGGGAGCCGAGGGAGCCATGACTGAGCCTGAGGCGGTGAGCACAGATGCAGTGCTGAGATAGATCAAGGGTTGTTTTTTTTCTCCCCGGACATATTGCAAATGGTTGATTGTGGCAGCGTGAACGTTAAACATTTTCTTTGCCACTGTCAGAAGAGTAGTTTCCTTGTGAAAAATGGTCTTATTATTTAAGAATGATAATGACCATGCTAAGACTTCTCTCAAATAAATTTACAATGGAGTATATGACAATTCAAGCATTTTGTTAAGTAAGAGGCCTAATTAGAATCAAGTTACTAGACTGGAATGAGTAAAGTCTGCTAAACTTGTACCAGATACAACCTAAGTGTTTAGGGTTGGAAGTTTACCAAGCTGTAAGGGCAGAAAGATGCATTAAGAGGGGAAGATTGCTACTTTGATTTTTCTTTTTTTTTTTTTGAAGCTTAGAGTTGAAACACTAAGCAGGGTTAAATCATAACTTATAATTTATTAAAATAATCAAGTACGTCATCCAACTTTGTTGTTAGCAAATAAACATGCACATTTAAAATGTTGGCTGCTTGGGGACTTCCGTGGTGGTCCAGTGGCTAAGACTCCGTGCTCCCAAGCAGGGGGCCTGGGTTCAATCCCTGGTCAGGGAACTAGGTCCCGCGTGCTGCAACTAACGTGCAACTAAGACCCGATGCAACCATATAAATAAATAAATATTTTTTTTAAATCTTAAAATAAAATGTTGGCTGCTTGCCTATCTTCTCAGTAAATCAGTTGCGTGAAGTGACATTTTTAAATTGTAACACTTTGTTTTTCCTTTGAGCTAGAGTCTTGGCTTTCATCAGCCTTAAAAAAATTTGCCCTTGTGAAGGTGGCATTGTTTATTTGCAGAGAAATGACATAGTACACCCAGCACAGTCTTCTATACTCTTCATAAATTAGCAAGCACTGGCTCGAACTCTGTACCAACGAGCATGTATTTCATTTGTCACTTTTTGTTTTCCTGCTGGAGTATAAGTTCCTTGAGGGCAGGAACTGTCTTTATGTCCTCATGTAGAGGTGGTTGAATAAATGTTGAAGGACTTACTGCTAAGAAAGTGACAGTTTTCTTGAATACCTTAAAAAGCTATCCGGGAAACAAATGGTAGAGATGATTTTTTTGAAGAAACCAAGAAAAACCAGGGTGTCTTTATTAGCAACACAAGCAGGAACATGGGTCGTGTGAGTTAGTTAAAGGAGTCACCCTTCTTCCAGTCTACCTTTGCTGGAAGTTGGTTCATTGTAAACTTAGTCTTGTGTTTCTGTTGGAGAAAAATAAGTCCAAACATTCCCTCAGAGAGAGCGTGCATAAATTCAGCGACTGAATTTGATTTTCTGAAGAGTATTTCTAAACTGATGAAATGTCCTTTTAAAACCATTTACCTAAACTGTTCTGCTTGCAACATCTGCTAAGCCTATTATGTTCTTTTATTAAACAGTTTTATTGTTCTGTGTGCAAACTGCTTATTCAAAGCAATAAAGCAGAGTTGACTGCAGACTTTCTAACAAGCAGGATTTTTTTTTTCTAACAGTGAAAGAAACTACATATTCCCTATCATTATACATGGTATTAAAACAAAAAATCCTATTCAGAAAGGATTCTGTTAACCTCCTTAAGAAAAAGAAGGTCTCTATTTGAAGTCTAGCTGATTATAATATAAAATGTTACCGAATATGTAATTCTAGCAGTGCTTTTGGCTCCTTAAATGTTTTTTTAGGTTTTTGTTTGGGACCTAGACAGGAGAAAGCACTTAAATGTCTGTAGATTCTTTTTTGGCTGCGTTGGGTCTTCGTTGCTGAGCGCAGGCTTTCTCTAGTTGCAGCGAGCAGGGGCTGCTCTTCGTTGCGGTGCGTGGGTTTCTCATTGCGGTGGCTTCTCTTGTTGCGGAGCATGGGCTCTTGGCGCGCGGGCTTCAGTAATTGTGGCTCGCAGGCTGTAGAGCTCAGGCTCAGTAGTTGTGGCGCACGGGCTTAGTTCCTCCGCGGCATGCGGGATCTTCCTGGACCAGGGCTCGAACCCGTGTCACCTGCATTGGCAGGCGGATTCTTAACCACTGCGCCACCAGGGAAGTCCTGTAGATTCTTTAACTAAGGCACAGAATTCAATAGTAATTCACTGACTAATTGAGGAAATATTTTTACTACATTATAAAATCCAAAATTTGGTAAGGGAAATCTCATTTTATCCTGGTGTAGTTTATCTGTAACTATATTTGGATTGAATAGGCATGTTTAATTTAAGACTTTCTCAAATGCATACTTGCCTCCCTGGCTGCTGCTGTACTAAGCTCCAGTCTTCCTAAATACTAGCACAACTGCAGAGACCACAGAATTTTTCAGGAAGAAAATCCTGCCCACCCAGAAGGGGTCAGTGAGTGCAAATGTCAACATTTTGCCTATAACCCATGTGACAATTATAAGCAGATGAAGGTGGCCTTAATCAGAGTTTTGACCAGTGACAGCCTTTCTTCCTTAAAACGCGTGAGTGAGATATAGTTAGCTATTTGCCCACACTGTGTAGAGCGCTGCAAAACAACAGCATGGGCCATTTGACCTGGAGCCAATGAAAGGATGCTGGCCCAATTTGTAGCTTTTGTGATGGTGCCGTAATGCTGGAGACATTCTAGTTTTGGAGACAACTAAACCGAGTTGAGAGAGAGCTGTCGGTTTATCTGCAGCAAAGATGAAATCTCAGTCACTAAATGACTAAAATTTCAATGTACTTTACAGCAAGGCTGGCAGAGTAGTCTGTTGGGTATATCAAAATGGTGATTTAGAATCTTAGAAGGCTCTGATGCCCTTCCAAATCTTCCTTTACACTCTATCTAGCTCATAGTTTACAAACTCAGGACCCTATAGGGGCCAAGGAGGAAAGTAAATGGGTAGAGCTGGTCCCATTGAAATTGGCGAGCTAGAGAATAGATGCCCAGTCTAGTGGCAGAATTTGCAGTTTTTCTAGAGCACTTGAAAATTGGGACTTTTGAATGAAATCTCTTAATTTTTAAATACTGGCTGTTGATTGGAAATTTAAAAGCAATATGTAGCCGAACAAAACTTGTCTGCAGGCAGTATGTGATTGGTGCATATTACCTCTGCTTCACTAATTTCCTTGATTTGAGAGTCAGAACTTATCCTTTTGATTTTGGGCTTTCGTCTCTTAATTCTAAAACACAGATATAACCCTGAGAAAGTCAGCCCTTGAGTATGTCAATGGAGACTTGGTAATTTCCATTGAATTCCACTCAGCACACAGTGACTGTGCATCATCTATGGATCGCACATTGTGCTCAGGCACCGACAGTGATGCCAGTGATGCTCTACAGCCCACGCCTTCAAAGTATCTGTCCACTGTGCAAGAGCACGATGACCTGTGTTACGTAGGACTTGGAGCTCCAGTGTAGAACCGTATTAGGCAGCCCTGGACTCTCCTTCTTGCAAAATTTTTACCTACATTATGGATGGAAATTATGAGAACACTTTTGATGAGGGCAGCTATGCCATTGTAGGAAGGCCATCTAGCATAGCTGTTGAAAGAGCAAGTCATAAAGCAAACTACCTGAATTAGGATCTTGATTGTGCATCTTGATAGTTGTGTGACCTTGGGCATATTCTGTAATCTCTCTGTGGTCTCACTTTGCACATCTGTAAGTGGGGACAGTAATAATATCTATATCACAAAGTTATTATGATGATGAAATAAGGTAATGTTATATATAAAGCTCTTAGCACAATGCCTGACACATAGTAAATTATTAACTACTGCTACTATTGTTGTATTTAATTTAAAAAGCACTGAACTCAGAATCAAGAGAACTGGGTTTAGGCACCCACTCTGCCCCTTTCAGTAGCTGTGACCAACTAGAAATCAATCAACCTCTGTGAATATCAGTAAGATTAGGATAATGTGAAGATTAAATGTAATTATGTATTATAACACATAAAGAGATACACAGATGAAAAGTATTATTTCATAGTGGGAAAGGGCCGTCAACATAACAGCATGGGGAGGGGACACAGCACAATCAATGTGTAGATCATAGGGGAACCCAAGGCTGATTTTGCCTATTTTTCAAAAAAAAAATTTATTTTTACTTTGGGGTACTTCCACTTGTAAAAAACTACCCCCTTAAGGAGAGAATATTTTCCCAACCCTCACAACTCCTTTATTCAACTTGCTTTAGAAGAGTTCCAAACTGTGCCTAAGACTTAGGATGACGTGCAGATACAGAGCTAAGGCTATAATCCACATGAGGGCATGAGAGATCTGGCGGAGGCTCAGTATATTGAGACCAACCAATCCATTAATCCTTGTCTCAGAAATGAGGAAACAGGATTAGAGATTCCACCCATATCCAGGACTGTTGAACCAGTGATCTTTGTACTGCCCCCAGGATACTTAGATTCAGTTGTTTTTAGGATTTCAGCTGTCTCTCTGACTTCCCACGTTTTTGAAGACAGCTTTCAAGTTTGTTTTGGTATCTTTAAATGTCTTGGGGAAAAAATGACATAGTGGATATGGGGGCACCTACAGAGCTTCTGTGCCATGCTCAGTGGATGTGACTTGAGTCTGAATCTAAAGAGAGGACTTCACGGCATCACTTTATTCTGTGATAATATTAGTGTAACTACTAACAACAACAGCAACAAAAAGTGTAGCACCACAGTCCAGGGAGCACTTTCTTTTTGTTTTGTGAAAAATAAAAAATAGCTTAATACAACCAAATGAAGATAGATAGATCAGAACAGTGAAAACCCTGTTCCCGTCTTGGAGCTTGTGGAAAGAGAGCCTCATTTGTACATATTCTTTTTATAGCTAATGTGCTAATGGGCTCAGAGATAACACCTGTGTAATTTATTTTTAAAAATCTTACTGAAATCTCCATCTCGGTAAGATTCTAGGAAAGAATACCAACAGCTGGCCTCACATCTGCTTGAATGATGCCATGTGAAAAGGATTCTAAATATAGTTGGAATTGGAGTCAAATGTACGTCTATGCTGTACTACAGAGTATCAATGGAACTAGATCTGAAGGAGCTTATCATTAAAATAACCTAAAACTAAAATGGTATGATTTGCTCTGGAAAGCACCAAATATTTATCTTAAGCAATCTTTGCTTAAGGTAGCAAACTTGAAGTATAACTGGTCCATTCCCACTTGCCAGATGGAGAGAAATACCAGAGCTTAGAGGAATAAAAATAATCACATCAGCCCAAGAAAATAGCTTTTTATAAGCTATTTTTCATCACATTTGATAACTCAAGAATGCCTTGTTTCTATTTTTCTCAGCCCTTGAATTTTATAGCACCTGAGTTAGCAACTCTCGACATCCTTACTTCCTTCCCTCTCTTTCTATCTCCCTCCCTTTCTTTCCTTTTTTCCTTCCTTCCTTCAACAAATATTTCTTAAATACCCACTCTGTGCTGAGTAATTTATTACACCCTGAGGAGCCAGAGGAAAAAAAGATAGATACAGTTTTTACTCTCAACAGAGTGTTTAAGTGACATAGTAGATTTTATACTTTAAAGATGGAGGCTTAGATAACACTGTACTTGTAAAGCTCTTAGTAAGTATCAATAAATAACAGCTATATGTGAAAAGAATGCAAGATTCTACGAAACCTGTAACAACAGGTCCAATATAATAGCTACTATTTATGGAACACTTACAATATGCCAGGAATTCTACACACACACACATACAAACACACACACACACACACCCTTACATAGATACTTACCCAGTGTTGTGTTTAATTATTACAACGTTCTAAGGGTAGATGTTATTATCCCAATTTACAGATGAGGAAACTGAAGCTCAGTGAGGTTGGATTGTCCAAGATTATATGGTTAATAAGTGACTGAGCCAGCATTCAAACCCAGCTCTGTCTTGACTAAAACTTGAGCCATTAACCATTAGGATGCACTTTGAAGTCTTATTTGTACAGTCTCCATTGCCTGTTGCTGCACACTGACCCCAGACACCCTGCCACTAGTAGCACTAGTTTCCCCACCCTCCAGTGCCTGGAGTAACTAATTTGTACTTCCCTATCAATACCTAACCTTCTGGCTTCTCAGAATCACAGGGCTACCAGAAAATCAAAAGGAATTAATCATCAGCGAAAGTTGAAGGTCTTTGCTTTAACAGTTACTTTCCTTTGTATTGATACATGACTTCACAGTGGTAACGACAAAAACTATACAATGGGCAATCTCTTCCAGATTTGCCCAATTTTCAGAGACTCCAAATAACGTCATTATATGTGCCTCATGCACCGTATATTTGCATAGAGCATTATGTTTTACAAGACACTTCCATGTCTAAGAACTTGCTTAAGCCTCACATTCTGGGCTACAGCATCACCCTGGCCTAGAGCACAGAAATTGCTCCAAAGTCACTAGTTTCTAGCAAAGCTGAGACTCCAACTCAGATCTGACTCCTTTACCTCCTAACAAAATCATGTTTGTGTAGTGACCATAATCCCCTGGATGGAGGGATAGTTTTCATTGTTTATCCCAGAACTTCAGGAGACACCGATGAGGAGGTAAACTTTCTCTCATCTCACTACCTGAGTGCTTCTCTATAGGGCTTTATTGAGCGTGTAAGAAACTTTCAGATTGATAAGATACAGAGTTTGTCTCTTGCCCTCTGATGTTGCTTCAAGCCCAGTGTCACTGTTTCATGCCTGCTCTGTTGCTTCCCACAGATGCCTGACCCTACGACATATTGCTTGACAACTCTCCTGGCTAGAGACAGTTAGAAGCCAAAATTTGTTAACATGGATTACGTAATTAGGACAACTTTCTCCTCCGGGACCTTTTCCTTCCCCAGTTATGTCTCTTCCCCAGTATCATTAGTCTCTCCATCTCTGCCGGCTTTCCTCTCAGCCTGGAGACCCACTCGAGTCTCTCCATCTTTACCTTTACAATGATTGATAGATAATAGAGAGAGGCTGAGATCATGCTGCATTTGCTGATGCATCTTCCCTTGCTTCCCCTTCTCCAGCGAGCTGCTTAAAAGAGTGGTCTGAATACCCAGGGACCACTTCCTCTCTTCTTTCACTCCTCCATCACGACAACCTGGTCTCCTCCACCGCGCCAGTGAAACCTCTCGGGAACAAATATCCAGCAACCTGCAGATTGCACGGATTTTTAGTCTGTATCTTACTGAGTTTCTTTGCTTTGTTTCAAATATTTGACGACTTAATGCTGCTAGAAGTGCATGGCTCCTTACTTCATCTCCTTTGTTGAGCTTCCTAACCCCTCTGCCTTCAACTAAAATATTTTTTAGGATTGTGCCTCTGGCCGCTTGTCGTCCTCTCTACTGACTTCCCTTGTGTCATTTCAGTTATTGTCGCCCCCCCCCCCCCACCTTTATGCTGCTGGGTGACATCTCCAGCCAAAGTCCTGCCCTATTACCCTTCTCTCCACTTGGGTGACGCAGCACTGCAGCGTCAGCATGGCCTTTTATCTTCAAAAATCAGCTTTTCCTCCTGCAATCCCTGCCTCAATTAATGGGTCGTCAATTCAAGTAAAAAACCTAGAGTCTTAATAGACCAACTCCCCTCCTTCACTCCCAGTAATTATATCTCAATTATTTTGCCTCCTAGATAATTTCTCAAATCTGCTGTCTCCCTGTGCCCTGGTCCTTTCTCCTGGCATTTGTCTTATGTTCTTCCTTGTGTCCGAAATGCTTCTCTCACTTTTGTTTTTATTATTGTTAACGTGGTTAGTGTCTTCTTATTCATTCTTAAAGACCCATTATAAGCTTTATTGCCCCTTTACTTTATGTACATATCTGTCTTAACACTCTCCAGATACCGTTTATCTGTCTTCCCCACTAGGCTGAGCTTCTTTAGTACAAATACTATTCCCTAGTCTTATTCATCATCATGCTCCCAGAGACTACAACCTAAAACTTACTAAGGCCTCAATAAATATTTGTTGAACTGAATCAAGCTTTCTAGAGTAATCAGAACACGTGAACAGCATTGGGAACAGGAGCTTTGGAGAAAAATATAGACAATTATCCCAAGCACCTTGTTCGTGCAGCTCTTACAGGACTACTGGATATTAACATGTAGACCCTCTTCTCTCCCCCATCTTTGCCTTGTACATGAACTTTATATGCTCCTTTCTCTTAGCACATCTGTCTCTGCCTCTACTCGTAGTCTGCCTGACTCCTGCTTATTCTCTTGGGCTCAGCTCAAAGGCCGACCTCAGGATGGATTAGATGCCTCTCGTCTGTGCTGGTATGTCTAGCGTGGCGCTTAGCAGAGGGCATTACGGTTTCCTGTTTCCTTGTCCGTCTTTCCCAGTAAACGGTGAGCTCATTTAGGACAGAGACCAAGTCTTACTCCTTACGTTCACAGTGCCTGACGTATCTCTGAGGAATAATGAGAGAATACACTTTAAAAGTAGCAGATGTTTGTGGGTGTGCTGTTTTGAAATCTCTCAAGTATATCCATCCCTTTCCCTGCCCATCCCCCTCCCCCAAATATAAAGCTTAAGTTTCTTTTCTTGAGTAAGACCTTAAAGCCATGTATTTTAGGTGTGTTCAAATTCTGGTGTCTCCAGTTAACAGTTGTTAATCAGACTAGCTGATCAACTACTGAGCTTAAATCAAAACATTCATTATCAAAGCCTTTTTGTTTATGAGTACAAATACACCATTGATGTTTATAAGAAGAATTATTTTCTGCCCTGAATGTTAACTAGCCACAAAAGCTGGTGTACACATGTGATAGTGTTTTTCACAGAGTTTAAAGAATGTTGGCCTTTGATGTTCTGCCCTTGAATGGAAATGAGCCTACTTTTTAAAATCACTGGTGAGGAAAATGGGAAACTTCTAGGCAAACACCTTAGAAACATTGTTAGCATTCGTAAGTATTAAAATCCAACAGGTGCATTGTTTATAACATAGGGGAAAAGCTACTTTTTTGGAGAATAGCTATGTCTTATGCTATGAAAATGAATGAGATTAAATAGAATCTATTAATATTTCATATTAAATAGAAATGTCTCAGTTAAGACATGATTGAAACAAAAGACCCTAACACAAGATAGCTTTAGCAAAAAAAAAAAAAAAAGCTACAAGGAAGTGAGGGTGTTTCATGGGAAAAGGGATGAGAACCAAAATATGAAGTGGGCTCTTTAGGTCTTCCTCAGACCATAAAATCTCCCATCTCTACTTCTTTACGTGACTTGCTTCTTTTTTCTCTCTCTCTCTAGACTAGCTTTCTCAGTTTCCCTGGCCATCTGGTGGAAGACGGCCACGGCATAGCCTTCTAAGTTATATATCCTCTTTCATTTCAGCTGAAGAGCACAGACTGAATTAGAATCTCTCAGTTCCAATTCCAACCTCTCAGAAGACAGATGTTGTTCTATATAGCATAGGCCAGAAGTTCACTATGGTCAAGGGGACAGAGCCATGTGATACATACGTGGTTACCTTCGCACCCGTATGAATGCAAAAGAGGCAATTCTCAGGCAGGATGGGCCATTACGAGCTAGACAGACAACCCTGACTACTACCCAAAACCAAGGAAGCATGAAGTGAAAAGTACAACATAGTAGCACTCATCCCAGTATATATCATTTTTAAGCTTATTGCCTGTTTCCTCCACCAAACTATATGACCCTTGAGGCCAGGTACTATATCTTAATTATGTTTAATCTTAATCTTCAGTTATGTTTAATCCTAGTACCTGGAGCAATGCCTGACAATAGGCATTCAGTTAATATTTACTGGATGAACAGAAACAGATATAAGTTCTGCCTTCATGGGAATTACAGTCTGGTAATGAAAGCGGGCAATAAGCAAACAAGCAAAGTGTCATGGACATATATACACTACCAAATGTAAAATAGATAACTAGTGGGAAGCAGCCGCATAGCACAGGGAGATCAGCTCGGTGCTTTGTGACCACCTAGAGGGGTGGGATAGGGAGGGTGGGAGGGAGGGAAATGCAAGAGGGAAGAGATATGGCAACATATGTATATGTGTAACTGATTCACTTTGTTGTAAAGCAGAAGCTAGCACACCATTGTAAAGCAATTATACTTCAATAAAGATGTTTAAAAAAAAAAAAAAAAAGCTAGGGGCTTCCCTGGTGGCACAGTGGTTGAGAGTCTGTCTGCCAATGCAGGGGACACGGGTTCGAGCCCTGGTCTGGGAAGATCCCACATGCCGCGGAGCAACTAGGCCCGTGAGCCACAACTGCTGAGCCTGCGTGTCTGGAGCCTGTGCTCCGCAACAAGAGAGGCCACGACAGTGAGAGGCCCGCGCACCGCGATGAAGAGTGGCCCCCACTTGCCACAACTAGAGAAAGCCCTCGCACAGAAATGAAGACCCAACACAGCCAAAAATAAATAAATAAATTTATTTATTTATTTATTTATTTTGAAAAAAAGCTATATGGTAGTAAGCATTAAAAACATTTTTAAAAGGGGAGAGAGAGAAAGGAGTAGTTAGCGAGCAAGAATAGAAACTTTCAGAAGGTCGTTGATGTTGTTAAAACCCAAGATAGCTATACCAACTTTGTTTATTCATCCCAAGAGGCTGGAGACAGTAATCATAAAAGATTCCATTTACATTTCATTCCATTTATAACTTTAATACACACAAAGAAATTGTGGTTTACATTAAATACATGGGCTACTAAAAGATTGCTATAAAGAACTATGTGAAGAATTATAAATAAATGTGGTTAATGTTTGCTGATAGCTTTTAATTTTTATCTGACAATTTGTGATTGTTCAACTCCTAACTCAGAACTTGATATAATTATAAAACAATTCTCTGAGATGGTGAGTGATTAATCAAGTGCACAATTAGAGATATACGTTGGCCAGCTCTGCAAAGAGATCTGGATTAAGATTACAAATAATCCAATGCAAAAGACATGTTCTCCAAAGAAGAATCTGGCAGGATCAGATGATGATCTTTCAATCATATCAACAAAACACCAGGATGTGTTTTGTGGATATGACTGAAAGATTGTATCCAGTGATTTTAGTGATAGTAAAAGAGACTAAAGGAGAAGGGATGTAGGAAATGTGTTTTATTAGTATGCTTGTTGCCAGTATCTAACAGAGAAAGAACCATTCTGGAAGCAAACCAGCTCCCCTAAACAATAACTAACAAAGCCTTTACCTAGCTATATTAATTAGAGTAACTAACAGGTGCTTCTGTATAAACAGCTACAGAACCCCAGTGGCTTATTATTGTATATTTTTCCCTATGTAAAGTTCAATGCAGATTGGATTGGGACAGAATGGGTCTGGTCCATAAAGTTACTCAAGGACCCAGGCTCTTTCCATCTTGTGGCTCCTTCTGAATCCCCTCCATTCAGGCTGGTCCATGGAGAAAGAGTGAGATTGGGCCAGATCTAGACAAGGAAGTGCAGATCACTTCCACTCACATTTCATTGAGTAGGACTGCGTCACATGTACCACACCTACCTATGGAAAGGCTGGAAAAACATACAGTTAGGGACCCAAGAGGAAGAGGAGAATGTGGATATAGGTGAACATTCCCAGTGTCTACCACACTAGCAATATGTAGATTCAAGAAGCTGTGGAAACGTGGAAAAAAAAATGTCATGAAAAAGCCCTTTGGGGCTTCCCTCTTGGAGCAGTGGTTAAGAATCAGCCTGTCAAGGCAGGGGACGGGGTTTGAGCCCTGGTCCAGGAAGATCCTACATGCCGCAGAGCAACTAAGCCCGTGCTCCACAACTACTGAGCCTGCACTCTAGAGCCCACGAGCCACAACTACTGAGCCCGTGTGCCGCAACTACTGAAGCCCACGCGCCCTAGAGCCCATGCTCCGCAACAAGAGAAGCCACCGCAATGAGTAGCCCGCACACCGCAACTAGAGAAAGCCCGTGTGCAGCAATGAAGACCCAACACAGCCAAAAATAATAAATAAATAAAAATAAATTTTTTTAAAAAGCCCTTTGTATCCCCAAAAGAATTTTGTTGATAAAATTTTAAATTTTTTCAAACAAGTTGTCTTAAAAAAAAAATTAGGAATTTAGGAACTGTCACTCAGAAGCCTCATACCACTGGTATTATCGTTGGCTTCTATAGGCCACTTATGTGCTTCCCTGTCAGTGATGGAAAATCCAGAAGAAAATTAAGAGCATACAGATTCTGAAAAGTACCATATCTAATCACAGTGTGGTAGTTCTCGTCTTTCCGCCCAAAGCACAATTATGATAGTGACATACCCATCAAAGAATATCATCTCCTCCAGGAGGGTTTTACAACATGAAAAACAAAATTTAACTGTTGGCAGGTCATACTTGCTGAAAACCCGGAGTAGCATTTCCCAACCAGAAATCTGGGAAAGAATGAGATTCCATAGTTTTATTTTGACCTGTCCCAGTGGGGCTGGCTTATATCTGATACCATATGCTCCTCTCTATGATAACAGTAGCTATGCCTGAGTTCTGTTTCAAGGATTCTGCAAATCTAAATTCTATTACAATAATAGCTTACACTATTGAGATTTACTATATTCCAGGCATCATTTGAAGTACTTTACATCTTCACAGAAATTCCTGTGGCCTGTACTATAATTATTCTCATTTTGCAGATAGTGAAACTGAGCTACAGAGATGTCAATGAGGAGCAGAACTCGAATTTAAATCCAAGCACACTAGCTCCATAGCTCATCCTCTTAAACATCAGGCTAGAGTATAGGAAACACCCAAAATAACAACCACAAAAGACCACCTGAGGATTCCCTGACAATAAATAGGAAATAAGAGTACTGTCCCACCTTGTACCCTCAGGGGTCTTGTCTGTTAATCCACGTTGGAAGTAACCCCTGCCCAGGAAGTTCCAGACTTTATTCAGGGAAATGCAACCCAGGCAAATGAAGAGCATGAATCTTTTTGTAACCAGGAATGACTGACTAAAATTTGGGAGACAAGATTGCATTTTAGATGCCCCAGATTTAATTTGGCATATAGCTGTATTGGTGCTGATCAGCTTTCCCCATGTAGGGCAAAGCATTCTTGGTTTGATTTTTATTTACAAACTCCAGTTGGTTATTTTTAAATGTATTTGAATTCCATTCAATAAATCATAGTTGACCATCCACTGTGTAGAAAGCTTTATGCTAATTATTGCAGGGAATACAAACAGGAGGGATGCTTAATCATCAAGGATACTGATTTGTAGAGGTAGCAGGATTACCTTAAACATTAGTGAGGTCCCTGAAACTATGAAGGCCATTATTTAGGTCTTGAGCCTTTAGCTGATAGGTTACATGTTGACTGTTGTGACAGAAGTTACCCTTGCTGTAGTTAGATGACCATATTTCCTTCTGTCTGATGTGTTAATATTCCTTTTTTTAACAGCTTTATTGGATATAATTCACCTATCATACAGTTCACCCATTTAAAGTACACAATGCAGTGGCTTTTAGAATATATTCACAGAGTTGTGAAACCAAGCACCAAGCACAATCAATTTTAGAACATTTTCAAAAAGAAGCCCTGTATCCATTAGCATTCACTTCCCATTTTCCTCCAACCCCCTCAGCTCTAGGCAACCACTAATCTACTTTCTGTCTTTAATAGATTTACTTCTTCTGGACAATTTCATATAAATATGCATATGTGGTCTTTTGTGACTGGCTTCTTTCACTTAGCATAATGTTTTCAAGGTTCATCCATGCTGTAGCATGAATCAGAACTTCATTCTTTTTAGTGCTGAATAACATTCCATTGTATGGATAGAACACATTTTATTTATCCATTCATCAATTGATGGTCATTTGAGTTGTATCTATTTTTTGGCTGTTATGAATAATGCTGCTATGAACATTCGTGTACAAGTGGACATATGTTTTCATTTTCATTTCTCGTGATATTTGGGAGTGTAAATGCTGGGTCATATGGTAACTCTATGTTTATCCTTTTTAGGAACTTCCAGACTGTTTTCCAAAGCGACTACGCCATTTTACACTCCCACCAGCAATGTGTGAGGGTTCCAATCGCTTCACGTCCTCGCCGACACTTGTTATTATCTGTCTCTTTGATTGTAGCCATCCTCGTGGTTGCGAATTGGTATCTCATTGTTTTGATGTGTGTTTCCCTGATGGATTAATATTGTAATATTTATTTTACCAACCTAAGGCAAAAGCTTCAATCTTATGCTTTCTTATGCACATAATGGAAACTGCCTTACATTACTGGCTTGACTTTCTAAAACAAAACCATTGTTCTATGCAAGACGAATGTCATTTATGGGGTTTGAGTTACACCTGAAAGAATACAAAGTGAAATGACATGGAATTCAGATTATGAACTCATATGGGAAATTTGTTTTGCAGGATGAATTCATTCACAGTGTTTTGAGACCTTTACCTAAGCTACTCAATTACTCTTATGTGACATTTGCTGGATAATCTAGACAGCACTTTGGTTAAATCCACAGTGTGATGTCATCCAGTAAACGCTTGAAAGTGGAGATGCATGTCTCCACCGGTTTTATCAGTCTAGATTAGCAGTGTGGTTCACAGCACAGTGAACTTTTCTCCTCTGTGATCCATCAGTCTGTCTCTCATTGTGGGCCAATAATCTGTCACCTGAAACTACTTAAAATAGGTTGGATTTTCTTGAATGTGTCATGTTGCTGTGATGACATTGGGGTTTGGCTGCAGAAGAGGGGAAGCACTGTTTTATGACTTTCGGTTGCTTCCATATCCCTTGTTTCCAGTAAAAGCACTGTGATTTTTAGCCTTTGCTTATATGCCTAGACTTTACTCTGTACCAGTTGTACCTTTCATCTCTTTACCTATTGAGGCTCCTACTGTGGTTATCTTTGTCTTTCTGTCAAAGAAAAAAAAAAAATGAGGGGCTTAGAAGGTATCAGGGTTTCACCATCTTGATTTCGCCAGTTAGCAGATATGTAAAAAGAACATCCCCAAAGGCCATTTGGTGAGAAAAGAAAAAAACAGAAAGTTGATCAGAATGAGAGGATGCTTTCTTCAGAGAAGGTCTCAGGATCCCTCAGAAAGCATCCCCAAAAAAGAGATCCTAATGGTAGCCTGGTCATCCTCCCTGACCCATAGAGAGAATGACCACATAGATCCAGATTCTCCCCGTTAGGCTCTACATGCCTGTTTCCAGTTAGCACATCTTGGAGAAGGTCTGGGAGGAACAAAGGAGGGAAGGAAAGAAAAAGAACTAAGAGTGGATAATTAATCCCTTCATAATATATCATCATATGTTCTGCCTTATTTGTTCCTTAACTTTTAATATGCATTTTTGTAGCTTGGTTTGGGGTGGAGGAGGGGAGATTGGAAGTATCAGCCAGGCTTATGGGCAGAGCTTGAATTTTGTCTCCCCCCCAAAGTAAAGGGAAGTAATAACTTTATACATTTATAGAGCTGGGTATGTTTGTTTGTTGAAGCTTTAGTAAATTCCGTTTTGAGCATTCTATTAATTAAAATATTATTTTGACTAAAACTCAAGCATATGATGACCCAATGATAATTGTTGCCTCTAATGAAGATCTTAAACTACCCTGTATCCCTGCCTATGTGCCTTTAGAGCTATCGAAGAACTAAAGAGTGTTTATTAAAGTAAGAATTATAGTTTAGAGTCTTATTTTTGCAAATGATTAGCCCTTGAGTAATAAAAAATAATACTGGCTAGCACTCATTGAGCATTGGTTTATGTGCTAGTGTATACTAATAGCTTTACATAGATTATCTCATTTAATTCCTTCCATAGCCCTCTGAAATAGGTGCTGTTATTATATCCCCATTTTACAAACTGAGGTTTAATGAAATTTAGTGCCTGCCTTATCTAGAGCTCGCACCCTGAGCTCTCCAACAAACAACTTCCCCTGTGTACATGCCATATTAATGAGTACTATAGCCTCCCCTTTCCTCAACCAAATCACATACTAGAAATAGCAGAAGGTGGGTAGAGGGGTGGGCAATGGAGAAATGTGAGAGAGAATATGAACGAATGAATGGGATAACAGACCTCAAATAGGGAAGAAAATTGATGAGTTTTGCTGTAGTAGAGTTTGTTTTTTTGTTTTTATTTTTGTCATGGTAGTTTTTATTAAAGCTTTTAAGATTTCTTTTTTTTTTTTTTCACACACACACACTGTATTTTATTTTTACAAGAGATAAATAGACTGACACCAAGCATTGTAAATGGATGACCACAACAAAAGCAACAATGATTGCAATTACCAAACACGAAACACACTCATACTATGTCATAATATTGAAATTCAGTCCAGTAATCCTCCACTGTAACAAAGCTTTTAAGATTTCTTTTCCATCTTTTACATTCTTGCACACAAACGTGAAGCAATAACTGCTTAGGAGAGGCAAACCCAAGGCTGGTTATTCCTATAGGAAAAGGTAAGGTGTATCTTTCATGGAACAAAAATGGATCAGAGATTTTGCTTGCTCTTTTCTGTTAAGAAATTAGAATAAAAAAGAATATTATACTGGTTTTCCTTCAGAAAGCCACGCACCTCTGATTACCTATTTTGCATAGAAAATATAGGGTATATTTAAAAATTCAGGAAGTATTTTCTTTGTCATTGCAAGCATAAAGTTATTTATAGTCACTTATTTAATTAAATTACTATGATCACTTCGCTGGGCCATTTTACTGTGATATCCTAAAATCAATGAATTAATTAACATCTCTCTCACATTCACACTCTCTCCCACACACACACACACGCACACACACACACACACACACACGCTTCCTACACACCCATTTTTAACAGCCTCTATTTCATACCATTCATGCTTTTTACTCAAGGTGTGTCTGAGTATAAAGTAGCTGAAGTAAGATTCCTATAAAAATGGCTTGCCAAAAGGCAGCTCTTTAAGCCAATAATCTTCTCCAGTGTAAAACAGACTCCCTAGAGTTTATCTCCCCCAGCCCTTCCCCTCTCCTGTGAAGGTAGCCCTTTTTTAATCTGCTCTATAAAATCTCCACTAAGTAGTCATCTTTGATTGAGGTACCTACTGGGACAGTCAGCTCCTTCCATTTTCAGGAAGTTCTAAGTGGTGGAAATGATTTCCTTTGTTGAGCCAAATGTTGTGTTCTGTGATACCTGCTTTTCTCACCACTAACCTTTCTGGAATGAAACAAGGTGCAAACTAGGGGGGAATATCTTAATTAACAAACATTTATTTATTATTTACAATAGGCAATTATGAAATGTTTCAAAATAGTAATATGTGTGCTTTGTAACGTTAACCGTTGATGTGGGAGAAAAAGCACGGGCTTTGAAGTCAGATAAGAGCAGAAATGATGCTGACTGTATGCACTGTTGTCAGCACGTTCTATAAGTTAGCTCAGTTAATCCTGACCACAGCCCTCGGAAATATGTACTACTGATGTCCCCGTTTCTACAGATGAGAAGATTGAGACACAGAGTTAAGAAACTTGCTCAAAGTCACCGGGCCAGTAAGTGTCAGAGCCGGCATTTGAAATCAGGCATTCTGGCTGCAGAAACCCCACTCTCAGCCCCTAGGCTCTGCTGACTCAGCCAGAGCATCTAGTCCTGTACCTTATAAGCCAGGCGATGCAGGGAGTTTCCTTAAACCGCCTTCACTTTAGTTTCCTCATCTCTAAAAATGGGCAAGATAAGAATTAAATGGAAGAAGAATTAAATGGAATACCATTGAACATGACCAGTGGTTCTTAACATCTGTGGGTTTGGTTTTGCTTTTTTTTTTTTAATACTTTGTGGTATGTGGTTTGCTGTCACCGGTTTGAGACTCATGTCAACATTGCTTCAGAATAAGCAGGGTGGGTTCTTTTTTTTTAATTAATCTTCTTGATAACTACAAAATTCATTACAGAATTAGTCAGCATGGGTAGGATTAAGTTTGGGGTGATATTAAAGAGTCTGACTTCATAATCCCAAGGGGGTTGTTCCTCGGATACTTAAAATGCACTTCCTTGCTCCATTTATTGCTGAAATATTTATCTGCATGGATACTCAAGGCAGCACATTTCATTAATAGCTGATGCTAGTAACAAGGAGTGTGTCATTATTTTCCCCTCTATTTCATAGCTCCTTTACTATGACCCAGTGAACTATTCTGAAAGCAAACCTTTAAAAATAGAATAGCATCACCTGCAAACATTTTGAATTTTTAAATCTGTACACGGTGAGACTCAGGAGGTTATAAATATTTTGGTTGATGTGGGTTATCATCATAAGTGTTGGCTGAATCACGAGGAGATAATTTATCCTTGTGCTGCCTTTTTGAAAGAGAAAGGAAGACCCCTAGAGAAAATGTCACAACTCCTTTTATGCATTTATTTAAGGAGAATTAGGGGCTAATTAATTTCATCGAGAACAGCTGGAGAACTTTTGAGTGTATGGCAAGAGAATGCCATGTGGCTTGAAGACTGTTACTCTGACCCCATAGTCATGCCTTTCTTGAACTGTAACTGGGTCACTTCAAGGGCTTTGTCATTCAGATCTCACTCCAAGCCAGATCGAAGGTAACAAGGCAGATTCGGAGATGTCAGAGGTCGTGGTATCTCAGTAGAGTGACACTGTTCTGTTCAACAGTCGTCTGTTGAATTTAGTCATTAGGCACTTCGGAGACAAGCATGCAGTGGACGCTGTCCCCACACTCAAGTGTCCAGTCTGTGGGGAAGGCGGGAACAGGTGGTTTCAGTACAGTTCAGCAAACCTTACGGTGGAGGGAGATACTGGGTGCTTTGAGAGTAGAGGGGAGGGCCACCTAATCTAGCCTGGGGGAGGGGGCGTGGGCGTGAGGATGGGGCTCATCCAAGAAGGCTTCCTGGGGCATGGAGTGCTGAGATGAGTCCTAAGGATGGATTAGCACATGCCAGGTGAAGAGGAAGAGGACCTTCCCGCTGGCTTCTGTAGCCTCTTGAGCAGTTCTTAGTCATCCTACCTAACCAGCGGCGTCAACTCCAAATAATGTCCTGACTCACTGACTTCAAATCCTATCTTTATTTGACTGTTAAAGAAAAAATTCATTTCTGTGTCTCAATGATTAGCTGATTTTGTGAAGTATAAGTTATAAGAAAAAAACAAACAGAACCATTTGGGCCTTTTTGTCCCTGAAATGAACAGTCTGCCTTACCCATTTGGCCTGACCTCCTCCATCGTAACTTGAGCAGGATTGGCTGGGGAGTGTGCTGGAACTCCAGTGGCACGGGCTGGTGGAAAGGGGGCCCTGGGGAAGATCACCCGCCTGTATGGCTGGCAGCCCAAGGGAATTGTAGAATCAGCCAGAGTCGGACAGTAAGCATCATTCAAAGTAGTCATCAGCCCTGAAGGTTGGTCCCTTGGCCAAAAGTAATAGTAGGCAATGGCTCCTTATTAGCTTGGTGACCTTCAGCAAATTCCTTCGCCTCTCAGTGCTTTGTTTTCGCTCAAGTAAGGACTAGTAATGGGGGTGAGGATTAAATGAACTAATTCATAGAAAGCACTTGGAACAGTTTCTTGTCAACTGTTAGCAGACAGAGTCCAGTTCTCTCTGAAGGGGACCTAAATATATCGATACCTGTGCAGTTTAGTGAGGTATTTAGTGCTGAGCTTGAATTCTCTACGAGGTATTGGTTGACCATCCAAGGCAATTTATTCATTCATCATTCATTCAACACATATCTACTGGATGTTTCCTAGCTGCCAGGCACTGCTCTGAGCACCTGGGGAAAAATGAGAGGCATCAGTCCATGCAAAGGAATAGTCCTAGAATGTTCCAGGAATGGCCAAGAGGGCCATGTGGAATGAGCAAGGAGAAGAAATATAAGAAATGAGATCAGAGTGGCAACAAGGGGCAGATCTCACAGAGCCTCACAGACCATTGTGAAGACTTTGACTTTTACTTTGAGGTCAGTATGGAGTGAGAACTAGGAGGAATTCTAACAACTACTACTGTTTATGGAGCTTGTAGAAGTGCTTCACCTGGGTTATCTGATTCGATCAGAGAGAGAGAACAGATTAGAATGATGATGTAAGGCAAACGACACTGTCCCCAGGGAGGAAACTGAGATAAGTGGGGTTAGGGAGGCTGCCTGGAGCAGTATTGGAACCCAAATCTGTGTGACTTCATGATGCTCTACTGTAATTGAATGAGCGTATGGATGTGTTTGCCACCAGATTGATTGTAGCAAGACTGATTTCAGAATCTACTTGACCACTCCACAAGACCAGGGCCCAGGAACTGGGTAGAAACTCGGTGTCCGTGCTTTCAAAGGACTCCAGAAATCAGGGACAGAGAATCAGAGTGCACGGCGCTCACCACACAGAAGTGCTTTTCCGGGACACCAAGCAGTAGGACACAGTGTCGAAGCTCCAGCCTCACACTTCCCAGCGTCTTCGGTTTTTCCAATGGATGCTGTAAATGTGGTCACTCCACATTTAAAGACCCTGGTGTGAGTGAATGCTTTTTAAGGGCAGGGCAGGGTAGAATCAAAACCCAAAATACCAAAGGTTCAACTTCCTGTTCCTAACCACATTAGACCAGAAAATGAGGCAGCTTTCAGAGCAGGTGTCCCCACCCATGAACCTGCAGTTCAGCTTTGACTCACAGGAGCCTGTGGGAACTCAGACTCCTTACTCTGAAAGAAGTTGTTCTCAACTGAATGGACACCCCCAAAGTCAGGTTGAGTGTTCAAGACCAAACTGCAGCGCAGAACGTAAAGGACAGACAGAAGTCTTGTTGGGAATGAGATCATTTCTTTTGCATTTTGTGAGACCAAATAATGACCTACACATCAGCTGCTTAATTCATATTCAGCTATTTTGAAATTGGTGATGATTCTTGAAGGAGCTGAACTGTAAGATAAAGAAGAGGGGATTAATTTTTTCCAAGTGTATAAATTAGCCACCTAATATGTGAAAATTAAGTGGTCTCTGCCCCCCTCCAGCTGTTTGGGAGGGACAGATAATGTTCAATTATGGTGCACTCTGTCTAGGTGTTCTGTTAGCCATATATTTCAATTGCTGTACATAGATTCAGCTGTTCACACTCAGCAAAAATGGAGAGAGACAAGGGCTACAGTGAAATAGTACAGGTGATGCCCATCAACTACTTAATCTTATATCAACCAAAGAAACAGCACTCTTTCCAACACGGAAAGAGATATTGTTCCACTTTTCTAAGAGATGGTCAAGTTGGCTTTGAGTCGTATGAGATTTTTATTTTATATTTGACTTTAGAGTTCATTCTCTAGATAAGTTGTGAATTCATTGTACTGACAGATGTACAGTCTAGAATCAAACCTGATTGTGAATTCCAGTCTCTGACAAGATTTAGACACAGGCAAATTGTTTGACTTCCATTAGTGGCTAGTGAATAGCCTCATTTTCCAAATTTATTTTTTTCATTAAATAATGACATTGTTGTGATGAGTAAGTGAAAAATATATATAAAGATCCCGACAAGTCATTTTGTGTAAGTGATAGTTCCACCCCGTTGGTAAGAAATGTAGATGGATGTGGATTGTACCTCTGGGAGCCAGTGAAGGTTTTTAGGCTGGGGAGTGACGTGATTCATGTAGGTTTTAAGGAAGATGACTTTGGTGTCACTGTGATGTGTGAGCTAAATGTAGAGAGACCTAAAGCAAGGAAATGAATGAGCGAATAAATGGTGACAAAGACAAGGGCCTGGGTGAAGGCTGTGTCAGCGGAGATGCAGGACGAACCCAGATTGGAGAGGTTTTAAACATAGCATTGAGAGAACTTGAGGACTATTTGAATCAAGAGGGGGTAGAAGGCTCATCAGAAGTAAAGGGTGACTTTGAAGTTTTCTAGCTTATGGAGATACTGAATTAACTAGTGTAGAGAATAATAAAAGGCACTATTTTCTTGCAGACTGAAGCTATACACTTGGCACTGAGCTAAGGAATTTAATACATCATTTGATTTAGTCATCATGCCAACTTTATGGAGTAGGTAATATCGGGCGATTTGACTGTTGTAAAAATTTAGACTCAGAGAGAAGCCCGATGCTGTACAACCAGTCAATGTCTCCCTAGGATTTGAACATGGATTTTTCTGACACCAAAGCCTCGCTTGAAACTGCAGCAAGAAATAAGCCTTTACTCCAGAGAAGGGGAAATGGAGTAGGGTTGGGAGGGTGAAGATAAAACTTAGTTCTGGAAACGTTAACCTTGAGTCACTTATGTCAGGCAGAGATATCTTGAGGGCAGTTGGAAAATCAGGCCTGTAGCTCAGGGGAGGGGGTGGGGGGAGATAAAGAAATTTGTGCGTTGTTGGCATATGGTTGGCATGGGGGAGTGAATGAGGTCACCCAGCAAGGGATGTATAGTTAAAGAGAAACAGACCCTGAGGAAATGAAGGTGAGACGTTGAATGCTCACCTAGTTTAGGAGTTTAGAAGCACTCATATACCTATTTGCAGTGGAATTTTTTCTGGCCAAAGTATAGCACTGTGCTCTGGTGTATAAATTTGACTGCCTTTTATTTTTCAATAGTTAGGTATTGAGTGCCACTACGTGTCAGTCGTTATTAGAGGTTGGTCCCTGCCTTCACAGAGCTTGTAGTCTAGTAGAGAGCCATAAATGAAAAAGCAATTAAAGAGTAACAAGTCATTATCAATTACAGTATAGGTTTCTGTGTTATCATAGAATGCTCTTTTAGGGTCCTGTGAAAGATTGGCTCCAAAGCTAGACTTGGGGGTCAATAGCCAGGGAATTAGGATCACAGGTCGTGATATGGCATAAGTTTATAATTAAGAAACAATTGCTGGACCTAAAAATAACTAAAGATTATATCTCTGGAGAAATGCTTGAGAATGATTACAAGAAAATTTGAGATAATATGTACTGAAATTAATTTGCTTACAGGTTATACAGGAAGCTGGGTTTTTTAGGTGTGTAAGGCAAAAATTAAATCTACAAAAGATGACTTCTGCAAGTCTTTGAGGCAGGCTGAGGCACCATCTCTAAGTTAGTCTCCCACAGGCAGTTTTTTCTCAAGGGTTGCAATTTTTTTTTCAGTTGAGCACCAGATGAAGTCGTTGGCTTGCCATGAGGAGCCATGTTATACTAGAAAACACTTATCTTTTAATCACAGACTTGCACGCCACACAACAAGACCTGCACAGTGAGGGAGGCACACGGGGAGCTAGCACCACCGAGAGAGAGCTGGCTGCTGCCGCCCACCCCATGCCCCTTCTGGGACCCCACTGTCCAATCTAAATCCTGTCTCTCGGTCTCTTTCTCCTCCCCACAATGCTTGAATCTCTGCATATAAAATGATACGATGCACTCCACTGTAACAAATATTGAGAGTCAAACGGGCACGCTGAAATTTCTTAGATTTTTTTTTTCCTGGGTGTATAATTGCTCTGACACCTGCATAAAATGTGGAAATAGAAAATTTCTTTTCCATCAGAACAGGAAATTACCAAGCCTTCATATTGTACCGTTAAGTAGCTCAGTCTCAAATTACAGCCTTTACCTTGATATTCATTCCTCCTTTTGAGAGGTTATCTAGCATAATGGTTAAGAGCACAGCCCTGGAGCCAGACTGTCTAGGTTTGGATTCCTAGCCCACCAGTCACTGACTTTGTGACCTTGGGCAAGCTACTTAACCTCTCTGTGCTTCAGTTTCCACATGTGTAAAATGAGGGTAATAATAGTACCTACATCTTAGGGTTATGTGAGGGATATAAGTTAATATACATAAAGCACTTAGAACTGTACCTGGCATATACATAGTAAGCACGTGTAGCTGGCATATGTAGTGAGCAGTCCATAAAGGTTTGGTGTTAGTGTTATTACTATATTATGCTAGTGGATAAAACAGCATGTTAAGATGGTAGCCAGGCCAGTGAGGATAGATTTCGCCAACCCACTGCAAATCAGTCACAGGTCAGCTCTCCTTTCATTTAGTGTGGAGGGAAGAGTCCAGCATTTATCTCCTCTTATTCTCTTTTAACATTGAGGATCAATGGTCCATGATAGAACTAACTGAGCGGGTAGTCAATTTCAAGCCTCGTAGCCAGAGACAAGGAACTTTCTCTCCTTTAAAATAGAAACCTCCTTCCTTCCAAACACATGTGCAATGGCTATGTTTAGCAATCTTCCAGGAGCAGGAGGGGAAGATAGCTGAAGGCATGGTGTATGGCGTGGTGCCTCGTGTATAAGGAAGATGGGCAGCCAGCCAACCAGCCATCGTGCTGTCTCTGTTCCATAGTGTGTTGTCAGATCAGAAGGGGGATATGACTCTTTTCTCTCTAGCTGAACTTTTCTGTCAGTCCTACTGAGCTGCCAACTGAAAGCCCCTGGTTGACACAGTTCCTGGGCTCCTTTGTCTCAGAGCAGCAGAGAACAAATCCTAGATTTTTAAATAGGTGGTATGAGCTCCAGCTTGGAGTCAGCTTCAGACCTCATACTGTGATGCCATAGAACATCTCCCTGCTAAACCCCTTCCCTAACTTGCCCTAAGGTCCTCTGATACTGACCTCCTTACAACAGGAAGCTGCAAAGTTGTACACTTGATTTAGTTAGTAGAATAAAATCATCAACTTCTTGGACTTATTTCTAAAACCCCACACAGTGGAGTTATAAAGGGCCTTTTGACCAAGCAACAGTGTAGTTTACTCCCTGGAGGATGTGTCAGATCTTGTTTCCTTTTAATTGCTTAAGGGTTAAAAACCATTACTGTGGTCACAGAGGTCAGACAGCAGAGTCTGTGAGCTGGATCCAGCCCACAGATGTGTTTGCTTTGGCCCACATAGTTGTATATACATATATCAGTTAGTTGCAACATACAAAAATTGGGAGATTTCACATAACAATCCACATTTCCAACTTTTTATTTTAAATATGCCAGATCTGACAATGCTGGGTCTTCCCTCCTTCCCATGGGGAACAGTTTGCCTGAGTGGGAGAGCTGCCCCTCGTCGGCCCCTCCACTTTGCATGGTCCCCACCTGGCCCACATCCTTTACTCTTGCTCATTTCCTAGCCCTAGAGGCGTTGATGTTTATAAATCTCTTAGAGCCTGGTACCATTTTCTTCACAATATAATCCCAAATGAAAAGTGAAAAATCTTCTCATTACATTCCATGACCCAAATGTAACAAGATGCTAAATACTGAGTCTCAGGCCTTTGCTCTCTGATTTAAGACGAAGAATCACAAGTAAACCATTCATTGTGTCATTTATTTAAAAATCACACAGTTGAAAATTATCCTTGCCTGATGTTTTCCCTGAGTCAGAGAACAGTCTTTTTGTCCTCTAACCTTTTTCATGGTAGCATTTTATGCTGTTCTGGTTACTACCAGTAATACAGGCTAAACAACAACCCAAAGTTGAACCCTCTGGCCTTGTCCTTAGTCATCTCCTTTTGGCTGCTGAGAGATTTGAGGTTATAGGCTGGCTCTGGGGAAGAGAACGTGGAGATCTAGAGGGGAAATAAGGTACACGTTTCACTTCCGCTGAGTCATGGGGCCACATAACACAAAGGCGATGTATGCCGAAGTATTTGTAAATTGCTTTTACTGGGAAGTCATTTGCCTCTCTCTCTTTCTGAGCTGCATGGCTAGCCCCTCCCGCATGGTTCTGCAGACCCCCCATTCAGGCGAGCAAGCATACCTCAGTTGCTGAAATCTGCCCCAGCTCGAATTCTTCTTCCTTTGTACCACTTCTTTATTCTGAAGATGGAAGGAACGAAGAGTACATTTCTTGTACCACCTGCCAGGCACCTGAGGGCAATTAGAGCGTGCTAACATGAGGCCAGCGCATGGCAGTCCATGAAAGAACTGTGTCATGGAAGTACAAAGCATAGTTATTACCGTGCAGAAGCTTAATCAGTTTGCAAAAATGCATTGAACGCTGGGGGCTTCGGATAAAAAAGTCATATGTGAATATTAGTCATTCATTCCATTGTCATCACTGTTTCAGTTTACCATAGAGATGTTTTATTAGTTCGTTTAAATTCCCGTGACTCCAATTTCACATGAGGTCGTGGACTCCTCAACTGAAAAGTTTTTAGTAGCTTTGGTAGGTCTGAAATTTCGTAGTATTGAGCAAGGCCTACACTGAGCTAGAACATGATCTAATAAGATTGGACTGTCAAAACAAGAAGCACCAGTCTGTGATTACAAGGTTTTTAAGAAGAAAATGTTAAAGCTCTGCTGTGAGAACCTCAGAAAGATAATAAAACAGGTTGGAAGCCAGTTTCTTTTTCATTTCTACTGTGATAGGTGGGACATCGCCCTATTTAAGCAGCAGCAACTGCAGTGGAATGAAGTGTGATTAAACAGAAACAATAGATAGTATCTTTCTATTGGGAAACTCTAATTGTGTAATCAGTAGGATGAAGCATCAGAAAATGCTTGAAACATTTTGTTAGAGCCCCAAAGGATACTCAGAGAGGCTAGCTCCAAAATGCCCAAATAGAGAAGATACATCACTGGTTAATAACTCAGATTGGAGTCAGAAGCGAGTTCCATTCCCAGGCCTCCACTGTGAGATTTGAGGCAAGTTATTTAACCTTTTTGCTTCTCAATTTTTTTTAATCCCTAAAATGGGAATTGGAACATTATAGAATTGTCATGGGGATTAAAAAGAGATAATGTGTGGAGACTTCTTGGGGCAGTACCTAGTAAATGATGAGTGCCCAATAAGTGACAGCAATTGCTATTTGGTTACATGGAAATTCGCGATCACTTTTTATTTTGGATGTTCAATATGGTTTTCGAAATAAAGGCAGATATCGTAGTTTATTTCTAAGTTTTCCATAATTATGTTTAAATCCCCAGTCGCTCTCAGCCCCTTTCCTTAGTTTTCTGTATACTTACGTTCATTCTCCAGTCATTTTTCACTCTCGGCCAATACCATTCTAATGAGTAAATGCTTAAGACCCAATCTGAATGGAGGTTTAGGCTGACTCTGGGACTGAGTCACTGATCTATTTCAGCCTTCAGGAGCTTTTCTTTTTTTGTTTCCTGTTCATTTACTGAAGATTATAATTTTTGCATCATTCCTTCTGCTGAATTGCAGTGTAGCAAATGACAACATGTTTATGAAATGCCTTGTGTTTGTAATCACTTACAATAAAGCATTAATAGAGAGTATAGTTTATTGATGAATTTATATAGACTACAAGGGAGAAAACCCATTGCTCATGGTGTTCTCATCTCTAATATGTTACATAATTACTAGAACTGAAAGTAATTGATTTTACCAGATTCACTGGGGGTCAGAGTTACATCCTGGTAGTTATTACCTTCAAACTATCTTCTTTTTGTAAGTTGGGGGAGGATTTGTGCTGGGGACCCTACTGCTGCAGCATTTGCCCTTGCAGAGAACTTTGATCTGAACACCCACAGCTCGAGGCAGAAGCAGATCATTCCTTTCCTCTACCAACTAATAGAAACCTTGACGAAAAGGGCGCTCCTCAATTCTGGATGAAATTAGGCATCAAATAAGAATTCCCTTTAGCTCAGTTCTTTGCTTCATTTAAAACCCAGAGTCTTTGTAGAAGTCTAGGGGGAAAAAAAGTACACAAATTGTTATTTCATTTTTCCCATAAAATCTCCAAAGAAGGGAATCTTATTTTCACCTTAGACTCTCAGAAACATGGACAATAGAACCAGTTCATTGCTCCAACATAGTTTATGATGTCACCAGAAATTCTTGATAAAACTGTCAGCATGAGTATGCCATTCAATTCATAAATCATACTTTATTCGTGCTTTGTTGTGTAATATGTCAGCATTTCCCCTTTCTTTCCTGTAAATTGTAACTTTTCTGGTGATTGGCATTTAAAGTCTTTTCCTGATTAAGGAATTGTCAGCTGAAATCATCAGGGATTTCCCCTTAGCTGTTTTGAAAGAAGTCTGAAGAATTTAATGTGTTGCTTGGAAATTAAGAAATTTGGAATGGTTTGTGTGAATCTCAATGGTGAAATGGAATCAAGAGAGGATTGTTTTTCTTGAAAATAAGATAGAGTTACAGAAGGAATTAGAAAAACTTTAGAAATAATCAAGTCTTTAAAACATTTAATAAACTGTAATATCTCTGTTCTGTGCTTTTCAAAAGATGTACTTATTACACTTTAGGAGCTATACTGAAATAGAAACATTAAAATAAAATTTCAGATGCTTGGAAAGTGGTTTCTTAATTTAATTTCTTGATTTACTTGGAGTTGACAGAAACCTTTTTTGTTTTAAGACATTGTTAGAAAACTTTCTGAAGTGTCAATCCATGTTGCATCCATAGTGCCACCAGAACAAGGATGGTGACTGGGGTAGTATTAAATATACTAGACAGGACAAAAGGAAACAGATCTATTTCAGGCACAAGGGTTATGTAATGAGCTTTCTGCCCAGTGACAGGATGGGGTGGGGTGAGTAGGAGACAGCTGGTTGGTGTGATAAAGAGTGGGGGGCCTGTTTGAGAAGAGTGGTTAGGGAAAGCCTGTCAGAGGAAGTGACTCGAGCTGAAACAGAAGGAATCGTCAGGGATAGAGCACAGGGAAGAACTCAGCAGGTACAAAGGAAGAGGAAACAGCATGTACAAAGGCCCTGGGGCAGGAATGAATTGTTCCAGAACCAATGAGGAGGCAGATGTAGCTGGAGCATAAGGCAGGAGGGGTGAGGTAGGACCTGAAAGGTAGGAAGGGGCAGCTCTGATAAAAGTCCATCACTGGGGGAAAAGAATTAGCAGTTGTATTCATTTTATGAAAGCTTCTTACTAGTGTGTTTCAGAATTATCCCAACTCTAAATATGGCATGTGAAAAACACTTTGAAGAAATAGTAAAAGCCTGTATGCCAACTCTGAGCCAGCTGCAACTTCCAAATTTGTGTTTGATGACAGATAGGCTGTACTCTTAGCTGTAAAGAGCAGGACCTCGTGACTTGCCAGCTACACCTCTCTTGTCGTCAACTTCCACATAAACTAAGGACACTGAAGCAAATCCTCAAAATCAGTTTTGCTTTGTGACTGCTCTTCTGCATTCACCCTAAACCCCAGCATTTGTGCTACATGTGCCCCCTGTAGTTAGGAATAGTTTCCTAACGCCCCCTGTTCCTTCACAGACAAAGTGGGGCACAGCTAAGTGTGACGACAAAGAAAGGGGAAACCCCACAACTTCACTTTCCTTCTCTCAACAGGTTAGAGATACTGGTTTTGCAGGACAAAATGAAAAATCCAAGAGGCCCAAAATGATAGACCCAAGATTCAATTTACCAGCAATTACCAATAACAAATAGTGGCAGAAAGCGACTGATGCTTTCTTACTCTCATCTTCCAACAAATACCTCCTGGGGAGCCCTGTGTGAGCAACTTACTATACCGCATTTCTAGTTATTTAGAATAGCGGAAAGTGAAAAAGATTGGCATGTGGTATTCAAAGGCATAGGGTATTCAAAGACTGGTATTTGAATAGGGTAGCAAACATACAGAGATTTGAGTTGGATGGATGTAGGAGATGATTTGTTCAAAATACTTTGGCAACTAGAAGTAAAGCTTTTAATGCCTGAGTGGATATCGGAGCAGCAGGCCAACTCTTCCGTGCCATTAAAAGCTCATACAGATTCCATAAATCAGTAACATGCCTTTCTAAGCTTGCAGTTTCCTTTCAAGGAGACTTGCATTTTTAGACACTCAATCCCTCCCTGAAAATAACCCAGCCCAGGTAGTGGTTGTCTGCCAGTTGTCTTTCTTATGCCTTTGGAAGTGGGGCTGTGATCCTGGCAGTTGCTTTCTTTTCAGTAGCAAGTGCTGTACAGGGACCTGTGGGCTTTCTTTTAAGCTACTGAGTTCCTTCATTGTGCACCATGCCTGAGCACTGTGCTAACTATCGGTGATACCGCGATTAAATAAGATGCTAGATGGGGTCTAGATGGAGAAATGGGCAGAGTGTGAGAAGTACTATAGGAGCAGAGGTGTAAGCAAAGTGGTATGTAAGGGCAGAGTGAGAGCAACTGATTCAAGAAGGGAGGTGAGAATCAAGGAGGGCCTCAAAGGAGTAAGTAGACTCACATGGATGGGTTTAAAGGAAGAAGATATAATTAGGCACAGGAAATCACATGAGCCAAGACAGACACAGAAGAATGACCATGCATAGCATGTTCCTTCATCATTGACTTTTCTCATGTGACTAGACCTTTTTCCTTTTTCCTTTTAGAGTGTGCGTTGGGAGCAGATAGAAGTAGAGTTACAGGGATAGAGGGACTGGGACAAGCAGAGCGGAGGAGTGTAGGGGTCGGGAGGCTCCACATGCGAGGAATATATGAGGTTTAGAGTCAGAAAGACCTGGATGGCCCATATGCGGTTCCCTTACCTCAGAACTCCAGTTGCCACATCAACAATGTGGGAAAGCTTCTATCTGGGTTCCTCTGAGGATGAAATGAGGTGCATGGTCTATAGCATAATCTGTAGCATAATCAAGGGCTGGACTTGGAGTCAGAAAGACCTGTGTTCAAATCACGCTGCCTTCTTGTGTTACCTAAGTAATTGTGCATGTCCCTGACCCTCAGTTTTCTCACCTGTACAATGGGAATAATAGTATCCTCCTCATAGACTTAAGAGGATTCAATTAGCTAATTCATGGAAAGTGCTTATTAGGACAGTGCTGGCTACACGATAAGCATTAAATGTTAGCTCTCCTCCTCCTTCACCACCACATGTCATAGACCCTCACAAAGGTTAGCTCATTTCCCCTACGGAAGTATAATGGTTTGCAGTTTTCAGTCCCTTGGTAATTTATTCACGCTAACTATGCTAAGAGAGAACTTGGCCTATTTAGCAATTATATTTCCTTGGAAGGGGTCTTCCTTTCAGGCCTCACTGCATTCATTTTCCTTTGTTGGACAGTAGCCTCATTTTTGCCAAATGCCTGATGGTGACAAGTGTCATCCCCAGGCAATAAATAGCATACTTTCTTCTCAGATTCTATTCTCCTGGTTTGGTAGTTTCTACACAGTTTTACTACCTTTAACAGCACATGCTTAAGCTGAGTACAACTCAACTATATATGTCTAAGCTCAATATTGTGGTAAGCATATGGCCCAAGGCCCTGCTTTCAAGTGGCTGACTGCCTGGTTGGGAAAATAGAACTTACGGAAAACAATTAGGCAATTTTATGAAGAAAGTATGACAAGGTACAAAGTCTATTCTAAATATGTTTATGACACTGGCAGTAAGTACATTGGTCATGGGAGGCAGGGTGGGGACAGCGGGGGAGAAGTTGCTGGAGTTTTTAGGGGAGGCACCAGGCTTTAGGAACTATGTTATAACCAACCAACATGTCTGAAAATAACCATCAGTTTTGGTTTCATATCATCCCTCCAGCTTCCCAGCAAACCCTAAAGATGAGTCCATCCTGGGAAAAATAAGACTATGATTTAAAGCCAGTGATTCCCCAAAAGATCCCTTTTTTACACCTCTACTCTCCTCCATGATTTGAAATTCTTGTTTACCAAACAGTATTTATAAGTAATCATCTGTATTTTCTGTGTTTTATTAATCAAAGACAGTTGCCCAACAGAGATCTTAATCAGCATAAGAAACATGAACTCAGTATAGCAAACTGTTATCTAATTTCAGTTTACTGAAAAAAAAAAAAAAAGAAACTAAACTGTCTCACTTATTAATTATGAGTTTAGGATATAAACTCCTGTTACTGTCATGTACATGTGTATATCCAAGAGCTATGAAAATTCCAGAAACCATACAGGAAAAGATTGATAACTTGGACTACATAAAAAAAAAAATTGAAAATTACTCATGGCAAAAAAACAACAACAACAACAACCTGAGGAAAGTCAAAGAGAAACCATCAACTGACTGAAGGGGAAAATTGTAATTCATATGGTAGAAGGTTAATTTCCTGCACAAGTTCTTACAAATCAATAGGAAAATGAAAAATCAATTTTCTAAAAATTCAAAGGACATAAATAGTTCCAGAAAAAGCAGTACTGGTCACCAGTAAGCATATAATAAGATGTTTAACCTTGCAAAAGAAATGAAAATAAAATCACTTTTTTGCCTATCAAAGTGGTAAAGATGTACACATTTGATAATACTCAGTGTCGTAGAGTATATGGGAAAGTAGGCATTCTCAAAAACTGTCAGTAGGAGTATTGATTGTAAAACCTTTTTGGAGGGCAGTTTGGCAAAATCATTTGCACTTAAAATGCACCTACCATTTAACCTAACAAAGACACCTTAGATAATTTATTCAACAAATAAATCCACTCACAGAACCAAAGATATGTATGCAGTGATGTATATTGCCACATCTATTATATCAGCCAAAAACTAGAAGTAAGACTTCAGCTTCTGATCAAGATGAGGTAACACAGACCACATTTACCTCCACCTGAAACTTTAAAAAAGAAAAAAGAAAAAAAAAAAAGGACAAATTATATGAAACAATAGCTCCTAAGACATTGTACATCACACATCAGAAAGCAATGATCTTTGAAGACACATCAGAAAGCAATGATCTTTGAAGACAGGAAAAGAAAATGAACCACTGATTGCTCCAGCTTACTGCCTGGAGAGAGTCTCCAGGCCATAGTACAAGAAGGAGAACATAGGCAGATCCCTGTTGTCTCCCTTATTGGAGGAGATGTAGCTAAAAGTCCAAGGAAGCCAAGATAGTTAGTCTAGAGTAGAGAGCTGTGCAAAGACAGAAACTTGGAGAGCTGAGGAGGTCTCCCTTGAGTATTGAGTACAGAGGAGTGCATGCATATGAGGAAATGACCCAAGGCCAGAGAAAGAACAATCTAAAGGATCAGAGAGAACAGTGCCTGGAACTCACAGAGGGATGGGAATAATGTCTGTTCTCAACAGCCAGAAAGGACAAAATTTCATATTTCAGGGGTATTGTTAAAGTCTTGCCTCAATAGTGGAGCAAAAATTAACCATAGATTAAACACAGCTCTGGTCGCCCTGAACAAATCTCAAAAGCAAGATCCCAGAGGACAAAACTGTTTCCAGTTAATTTAACTGCATCCCAGAACAAAACTCAAGAATGTTTATAAGAAGACAAAAATAAATGTCACCCCACAATGCTTGGCATCTAGTCAAAAATTAGCAGGCAAGCATAGTAGCAAAAAAAGACAACCCATAATGAGGGGGAAAAAAAAATCAATCCATTGAAACTGATCCAGAAATAACATAGATATAAAAATAGGTAGGCAAGGGTATTAAAATAATTGTTGTGACTGCATTCCATATGTTCAGAAGGCTAGAGGAAAGATAGCCCATATGAAGTAAGGAGATATATCTTTTTACATCTTTTTAAAGACACAGATGGGATTAACAACAACACAGACATTGCAGAAGAAAAGACTAATGAACTGGATGACATAGCAATGAAAACTATCCAAAATCAAACATGCACACACACACACACACACAAAAAGACTTTAAAAAAGTGAAAAGGGCACCAGTGAACTATGGGAAAATTTCAAGGAGTCATATATATGTGTCATTGAGGTTCCCAAATGAGAGGAGAGAGAGAGGAAGACTAAAAAAATATTTAAAGAAATAATGACTGAAATTTTTCCAAATTTGTTGAACGCTATAAACTCATAGATCCAAATTCAACAAACCCCAAGCACAAGAATACATGAAAGAAACTACACCAAGGCATATTGTAATCAAATTGCTTAAAACAAGTGATAAAGAGAAAAATCTTAAAAGCAACAAGAGCAGGAAAGGATGCATTACATACAAAACAACAAATATAAAGATGACAGCACATTTCTCATTAAAAAAAAAAAATACAAGCTAAAAAACAGTGGAGCAAAATATTTAAAGTACTGCAAGGAAAAAAACTGTCAATCTAAAATTCTTAAAAATATCTTAAAATATCTTTAAAAAATGATGAGATAAAGACTTTTTCAGACACAAAATGTGAAAGAATTCATCAGCAGGACCTGCATTACAAGAAATGTTAAAGGAAATCCTTCAAGGGAGAAGAAAATGATACCAAATGTAAAGCTGGTTCTACACACAAAAAAATAAAGAGCACCATAAATGATAGCTATATAGGTATATATCAACATTTTTTTCCTTATTATTTTAACCTCTTTAATCATTAACTTTTTTTTTTAATAAATTTTTTTATTTTTATCTTTGGCTGCGTTGGGTCTTCGTTGCTGCGTGCGGCCTTTCTCTAGTTGCAGCGAGAGGGGGCTACTCTTCGTTGCGGTGCGTGGGCCTCTCATTGCGGTGGCTTCTCTTGTTGTGGAGCCCAGGCTGTAGCTGTGCAGGCTTCAGTAGTTGTGGCACGCAGGCTCAGTTGTTGTGGCGCACGGGCTTAGTTGAGTTGAGTTGTACTCAGCTTAATCTGCGGCATGTGGGATCTTCCTGGACCAGGGCTCGAACCCATGTCCCCTGCATTGGCAAGCGGATTCTTAACCACTGTGCCACCAGGGAAGTCCCTAATCATTAACTTTTTAAAGCAGAAATAACAACAATGTTTATATCAGATGTAGAAATAAAATATAGAATATATGACAATAGCACAAAGGCCAGGAGGGGAGAAATGGAAGTATACTGTTTTAATTCTCTTATAATATAGATGGAGTAGTATAGTAGTATCATTTGAAGGTAGACTGTGATAAGTTAAAGATATGTACTATAAAGCAACCACTAAAATACCACAACAAAGGATTATAGCTAATAAGCCTACAAAGAAGATAAGGTGGAATCATAAGGAATACTCAATTAATCCAAAAGTTACTAGCACCCATCCCCCTCCCCCCCAAAAAAAAGAAAAAGAGGAAAGAAGTAATAAAGAACGGATGGGACAAATAGAAAACAAATAGCAAGATGGTGGGTTTGAACTCAATCATATCAATACTCATTAAATATAAGTGGTCTAAGCATAGCAGTCAATAGACAGGGATTATCAGACTAGATATAGAAGTAGACTCCAACTATATGCTATCTATAAGAGACTCACTTTAAAAAAAAACAAAAAGAAAATCACTTTAAAGACACAAATAGACTAAAAGTAAAAGAATGGAAGCACATGCTGACACTAATCAAGAGAAAACTGATGTGACTATATTAATTAGAGAAAGTAGATTTCACAGCAAAGAATATTACCAGGGATAAAGAGAGTCATTTTATAATGTGAAAGAAAGAGGTCAGTTCATCAAGAGGGCATACATTGATGCATCTAATAAAAAATCTTCAAAATTATTGAAACAAAAACTGATAGAACCGCAGGGAAAAATAGGTGCATTCGCAGTTATAGTCAGAGATTTCACAACAACTGATTGGCAAGTACTCCAAAAATTGGTAAGGATATAGAAAACTGTCACCAAACTTCACCTAATTGACATTTATAGAACTTTCCACCTAACAACAGCAGAATATACATTCTTTTCAAGTGCCTATGCGATATTTACTAAAAGAGACCATGTCTCAATAAAATTAAAGGATTCAAGTTACAAAAGTATGTTCTCTGACCACCGTGGAATAAGTTAGAAATCAGTAACAGAAAGATATCTGGAAAGTTTCTAAATATTTGGAAATTAAATACTTCTAAATAACCTGTAGTCAGAGAGATCAAAGGGAAATTTAAAAGTATTTTGAGCTAAATGAAATGAAAACATAACATATCAAAATATATGGAGTGCAGCTAAAGCAATAGAGAGAAATTTGTAGCATTAAACACCTGCTCATATTAGAAAAGAAGGAAGTTCTCAAATCAGTCACCTCAGTTTCCATGTTAAAAACTGGAAAAGAAGAACAAACGAAATCAAAGTAAGCAGATGAAAGGAAAAATAAAGATCAGACTGGAAATTAGTCAAATAGAAATTAGATAATCAGTAGAAAAACTCAGTGAAACTCAAAGCAGTTTGTTTGAGAAGATCGACACAATTGATATACCTCTAGCCAGACCAAGGAGGAAAAAACAAAGCGAAACAGAAAGATTATATTAATTACTAGTATCTGGAATGAGAGCTGTTACATCAACATAAGCATTACACGTATTAGAAGGATAAGTGAATATTATGAACAACTTTATGCCGATTAATCCAACACCATAGATGAAATGGACAAATTCCTTTAAAGCCTCAAACTACCAAAGCTCACTTATGAAGAAATAGATAACTTAAATAGTGCTGCATCTATTACAGAAATTTAATTGCAGTTAAAAAAAATTTTTTCCACAAAGAAAGCTCCAGGCCAAGATGGCTTCATGATGAATTTTACCAAATATTTAAGGAAGAAATAATACCAATTCTACACAAACTTTTACAGAAAATCAAAAAAGAAAATACTGGGACTTCCCTGGTGGTGCAGTGGTTAAGAATCAGCCTGCCAATGCAGGGGACATGGGTTCAAGCCCTGGTCCGGGAAGATCCCACATGCCGCGGAGCAACTAAGCCCGTGCACCACAACTACTGAGCCTGCACTCTAGAGCTCTTGAGCCACAACTACTGAGCCTGTGTGCCACAACTATTGAAGCCCGCGCGCCTAGAGCCCGTGCTCCGCAACAAGAGAAGCCACCGCGTGAGAAACCCGTGCACCGCAACGAAGAGTAGCCCCCGCTCACCGCAACTAGAGAAAGCCTGCGTGCAGCAACAAAGACCCAACACAGCCAAAAAAATTAAATAATTAATTAATTAATTAAAAAAAAAATACTACCCAACACATTCTTTGAGGTCAACATTACCCAGATACCAAAAACAGTTATTACAAGAAAGCTACAAATCCAATATTCCTCATAAACATAGATGCAAAAATTCTAAACAAATTTTTAGCAAATGGAATCCAAATATATATTAAAAAGATAATACATCATGACCAAATAGGATTTATTTCAGAAATGCAAATTTAGTTTAACATTTGAAAATTGATCAGTGTAATTTACCATATTAACGGATCAATAGATGCGGAAAAAGCATTTGACAAAATCCAATATTGATTCTTATAAAAGCTCTCAGCAAACTAAGAATAGAAGGGACCTTCTTAAACCTAAGAATGGTGTTTAAGAAAAACCTGTAGCTAAAATCATAGTTTGTGGTAAAAAAATAACTGAAAGCTTGTCCTCTCAGGAAACAAGCAAGGATGTCTACTCACCACTTCTATTCAGCATTGTACTGGGTATTCTAACAAGTGCAATAAGGTGAGAAAAAGCATAAAAAGCATCTAGATTGGAAAGAAAGTAGTAAAACTCTTTATTTGAAGATGACATGATCATCTGTGCAGGAGATCCAATGGAATCTCCAAAAAAGCTACTAGAACCAAGAAGTGAGTTTAGCAAATTTGCAGGATACAGGATCAATAAATAGAAATTATATTTCTAAATACCGGCAATAAACTATCAGAAATTGAAAATTATTAAATGCCATTTATAGTATCAAAAAATATGAAGTACCTATAAATGTATCTGACAAAAGTGTGCAAGAGCTGTACACTAAATACTACAAAACACTGCCGAGAGAAGTCAAAGAAGACCTAAATAAATGGAGAGATACACCATGTAAATGAGCTGGAAAACTCAATTTACTTAAGAAGTCGTTTCTCACCAAATTGATCTGTTGATTCAAGCAACCCCAATCAAAATCCCAAGGTTTTTTTTCCGGGGCGGGGGGGGGAGGAGGGAGAGGGCGTGGATATTGACAAGCTTGTTCTGAAATTCACTTGGAAATGGGAAGGACCTAGAGCAGCCAAAATAACTTGGAAAACGAGGAACAAAGTTAGAGAAGTTATTCTATCTGACTTCAAGACTTTTAAAGCTATAGTAATCAAGAAAATGTAGTAAGATAGACACAGTTAAACAAATTAATGGAACAGAATAGGGTCCAGAAGTAGACCCATATACAAGCAACCAATTAATTCTCCACAAACATGCAAAAACAATTCAGTGAAGAAAGGATAGTCTTTTTCAACAAGTGGTCCTATAGCAATTGACTATCCATATGTTAAAAAAAAAAAACTTTGAAAAGATATTGAAATGGACAGAAAGTACTGAAGTGAACAGACACTTAAAATATGCTGGTGACAAGTAAGTACATGTAAAGTCTCTTCAGTCATTAGGGAAATACAGATTAAAATCATAATGAGATACCACCACAAACCTATTAGGATGGCTAAAATTTAAAAACAAAACAAGACACAACTGACCAAGTGGTAGCAAGGATATGGAGTATGTCAGTCTCTTACACAGCTGGTGGGACTGTAAAATGATACAACCACTTTGGAAAACAATTCAACAGTTTAGTTAATGTATACCTACCATATGATCCAGCCATCCCATTCCTAGGTATTATACAAAAGCATTGGAAACATATGTCCATACAAAGACTTCTAGTACACAGATGTTCATAACAGCTTTATTTGTAGTCATTCAAAACTGGAAACAATCTAAATGTCCATCAACCGATGAATGGATAAACATTCTATGGTATATCCATAGAATGTAAGACTGCTCAGCAAAAAAGCAGGAACAAACTTTTGATATATGCAGCAAGGAGCCAGGAAAAAAAAAAAAAGCACATACTATATGATTCTTTATATAAAATTCTTTGCAGTGCAAATTGATCTAAAATGGCAGAAAATGGATCAGCTGTTGCCTGGGAGTAGGGAGTGGGAAGGGGTGGAAGGAAGGGATAACCCAGGGCAAAAGGATATTTGGGGAATGATTGATTCACTATCTTGATTGTGGTGATGGTTTCACGGATACATACCTATGTCAAACTTATCAAATTATACACTTTAAATATTAGTTCGTTGCATGTCAGTTATACCTCAGTAAAAGAGGGGGACAGGAAGCTACTTAAATGTTATTTATTAGGGGATTCATTAAGTGAATTCTAGATACCTATAAAATAAAATATTAAGCTATTTTTAAAAATGAAGTCAACTTGTGTGTGCCAATATGAAATGATCCCCCAAATATATTATTAGATGTAAAAATCAAGGTGCAAAACAATATATATTAACATAGGTTCTCTTTTGAATGAACAGTAGGCGTGTGTGTGTGTGTGTGTGTGTGTAAGGGATTTCTTGAAGTATACACAAAAACCTAACAGTAGTTATTTCTGAGGATTGGAATTGTGGGTTGTGGACAGGGAGGGAGTCTTTTACTTCTCATTTTACTCACTTCTGTTGAGTTTTTAACCATATGCATGCATAATTTTTTAAAATAAGTCTAAAAAGAAAACTCTGGTTTAAAAGAAAGAAAGAGAAAGGAAAGGGAAAAACAAAAATTGGGAATTATTGATTAAAATATAATCACCAAATGAATATAATTACCAACTGTAAAATACTTGTTTTTTATTCCTTTGAACCATTACAGAATGTTGCCTTTAAAGGAGACTTTAAAGATTATTCCGGGTTAAGAAATTGATTTTATGGGTTTGTCCGAAATAACTTAAATATTTTATGCCTCATTTCTTGGTCAAGTTGAAGCAAGAGAGTATTATTTTTCAAAAGGCCCTTTACATTGAGCTAAAAAACAAACTTCTTAGTATTGTGTGCGAGGGACAGCTATATTACAAGAAAGCAGGTGCAGAAGTAAGGAGGTTGGGGGTATTTTTTATACAAGTATTGGGCACAGAATGTCCAGAAATAAAAGGTGTTGAAAGTAATATTTCTTTAGGAATATTATAGATTGGAACGTTTGACCTGAAGGACTCATTTCTCCAATATGGATAAGTAACCACGAAATATATGTATATAATTGTCAAAGGATTTAAAGGCAAAACTGTATTAGGTAACTAATTATCATAGGGATTATTACAAATGGGTTTAACAAAGGTTCTCAACATCTCTAAATGGGTCTGAATGGATTATAAATAGGTAATCTGGGAACTCCCTTTGAATCTTTTGAGATTAGTATGTATTAAAGAGCTCCTCCTCAATAAAAGAGTGCCGTATTTGTGAACTGTTCTAATTATGGGTGAGGTTTTCCAGCACAAGGAAATGCATTTTTAAAAACTGTTTGCTTTAGTGAAACTAACTTTTAAGGAAATAGCACTGGTCATTTTTTCAAGTTTGTTAGTCACTTTTAAGAGGCCGGCATCCCCCAAAGACCCTTCACTGGCCCTTTTCTACAGATTCTTTTGATCTTTTTAAAAATTCTCGCATTGAAATTGACTGTCAGAATCATGTCTGCAAGTAGCATGTTCTAAATCCAATGGTAGAGACCTTCGTGATGCATCTGTCTTTACAAGTGATTCCTAAACTGTTTATAAGATCATGCATTAATGCAAGGGTGAAGTGGAGCTAAGTATAATAATGATATTCCCCATTTAAAGATCAATTTCCATGCCTGTCGCATCAGCTTCTAGTGAAAAGAAAATAAAGTAAACGTGTATAAAAGCACATGGAGAGCTATGAACCTGTGAATGACTGAGCACCTCGAGAGCCGGGACTGGGTTCTGTGCCCGGCAAAGGGGTATCTTGATGCACATTTTCATTGGAGAAATTCGGGATGCTGAGCCCTATTGGTTTGGGAACTTGATTAGCTGCCAGGCCAGAAGTGGTGATGAGTAGTTCTCTCCTGAAAGCCCAACTCAGGGATTTTCAAAATGTGGTCTTGAGGATCCTCCATATGATTCAGAGGCTGGTGCACAGAATCTCAACCTTACTGTTTGTTTTCTTGCGTGAATCAGTGATAGGATATCCATCATCACTGTTTCATCAGAAACAGTATCAGCCTTTCCATTAATTCCAGTCAACTGGGTTTCCATTTTCTTGTGGTTTTCCTCTTTCTTTTTAGTGGCGGGGGAGTTACAGTCTTCAAATGTTATAGTTAGAAATAATATCCCAGGTCATCTAGTTCTAACCCTCTCATAGATGAGGAAATGTCTGGTTACTGCGTCAGCGGGACCTGAAGTCAGATCTCCTGACCCCAGCTCAGTGCCTTCTCTGCTACCTATGTCGTGCCTGTCCCCTCAGACAAACAGTCTGCAGGCCAAAGAAAAGTGAAGAGCATTGTTCAGACTCACCCAAGATTGAGCTGTGAGCTTAGATGCAGAGAAAACCACTCTTGAATCATGTTGCAGCATCAAGGATGTTCTCAGTAACATCGCCACCTGGGAAACCAAGTCTGAAGTGTAGCAAGACCAGGCTGACCTCAATCCACAGCAGGGCATCCTTTCTTAATAGGTTCTCTCGGTGAGACAATAAAGATGTTCTTGGAAGTGTTTGAAAACCCAGCGCAGCCTTGCTGTTGCACCCCGGGTTTGTTCAGCCCCGGGAACTGCAGTAGCTCAGTACTGCAGGAACCCTAGGCTGTGAGCAGGGCTATTCAGCTTGGCTCTTCCTTCAAAGCTGCCACAACCCCTTTGAATTGCCATTGTCTTTTAATATCCTGTTTCCTTTCTTTTTAGTTAACAAGAACATTTCCTTTTGAACAAATACTGTGCTTTGTTCAGTTTGGAGTTAGGTGTTTATGTGGATTTCCACTTGGAATCCACATCAACCTTTGATTATAGACAACTTCATTGCCAGATGATCTTATTCTCCAGCTGCGCACCTGTCCGGCTTGTTCCAATACCACTGGACAAACTCAGAGTCTGGAGGCCCTTCCTTATCTTGTGACCCCATCACAGTATAGAGAGTGGTAACGAGTGTGGCCTCTTGGACCAGAATTAGCAGTGGGACATAGGGCAACTTTACCTCTCTGTGCCTCGGTTTCCTTGTCTGTAAAATGGGTATATTTGTAACCTGCCTCATAGAGTTGTAGTGAGACACATAATGAACTGGGTTAATTCACACAGAGTGTTCACTTAGCACAGGGCATGGAACGCAGTGAACACTCAATAAAATGATGGGGGGTAGAGGTAGTGATGGTGGTGATATTAGTAGTAAGAATGGTCATTATTAGCACTTCTCTCCAGACCCCTACAAAAGAACCACCGTTACCTAAACTGTTGACTTTGGGGCCAATGAGGTTAGGAGTTAGAGTCAAAAGTGGGTAAGCTGAACGGGGAGGAATGATGACGTAGGAACAGGAGTGGATGGGTTGCTTTAAGGATTTGGAGCATGTAGCTTTCAGAGGGGTGGAAATAAAGCTGCTCTCTTGCTAGGGAAAAGCAGAACTCGTTCTGTGACCCACCATGAGAAGTATGGCAATCTGCTCCACTGCCCTTTTGATAATTTCCAACCTCGGGAAGGAAGGCTAGTCTCAGAGGAACACAGATCTGCTCCAGAGGTTTGAGTACTTCACGGACCAGTGATAAGCTGGCACCTGGAGGACTCTAGATTTAATTCCACGTCTAATGACATTCATTTCTTCAGCCTTCAATGTATACTAGGTGCTAAAGAAAACAGTTTAGATCTAACCCTTTAGAGTTTCACATCCCAACAAGAAGGGGCAGTCCACATGGGAAGTTTGCGGGTCTGGGATTTGGATGAGCGGTGGGCGTCCTGACACTGGCTCTGAAGAGCATGAGGCCTTGAGCGCTCACCTCTCTCCAGGTTCCATCTGTAAAGTGCGGGGTTTGAACTAGGTGACCACAGGCTCCTCTCAGTTTTAATGTAATACTGAGTCCACTAAAAGAGAAACCCAAGCCTTGTTCCCTTTATGTGTTCAGTCTTTGAGTTTGTGCTGACACTCTCAAAGAGGTGGTAAAATGTCTTATATATAAAGGAAGAAAGGTTTCTCATAATTTTGAACAAGTCATTAGGCTTCTATGACTGTTTCCTCACCTGTAAAAGGGTTATCAGTACCCAGGGCTCTCCCTCATAGGGTGCCTGTGAACATGAGATAATAAAAAGATTGTAAAACGCTGTGTAAATGTCAAGAGCCGTGTAATGGGAAAGAGTAACCTCAAATAGGGTAGGAAAACAGCATGCGAAAGACGAAAACTATAAATTTTCTTCTTCCTGAAGTTTAAAAAATACGTATTTTCCGCTTTGCTTTTTAACAGAAAACAACTGAATGCTTTTTGTACACTTTTCTATGAATACTTTATAATAGCACAGTTTGGGGGCTGACCTTCAAAAATCAGACCGTGTTGTAAGAAGTTACTTCAACAGAATCCAAATTGGGTTTCAGAACCGAAATCCCCTTGGAAAGAATTTAAGACAGGCTTATTGTATTTTTTTTTTTGAAGTATAGTTGGTGTGCAATATTATGTAAGTTACAGGTGTACAATATAGTGATTCACAGTTTTTAAAGGTTATACTCCACTTATAGTTATTATAAAATATTGGCTATATTTCCCGTGTTGTATAGTATATACTTGTAGCTTATTTTATACATGATAGTTTTCATCCCGCACCCCTCCCGTGCCCCTCCCCCTTCCCTCTCCCCACTGGTAACCACTAGTTTGTTACTGTATTTCAAATTCCAATCAATAATGAAGTTGCAGCCTACAGTCTGGTCCACCTCTTGCAATCACAGATTTATTTGCAGGGGTAAAATTTGGAAAGTTTAGAAAATGATGGAGGATGTCTGGTCTCTAGGGTGCCTCTTATAAGCTTCAGTCAGCTATGGCCTTTAGAAGGACAAATAGTAGTTCCCTAATTCATTTATTTGTCACCTTTCTCTAAAGAGATCAAAGCTGCTTTGTGGACTTAAATCTATTTAATTCTCACAACATCCCTGCCATGTAAGTAGCTCCTATCACCCTCACTCTGCTGATATGGAACCCACAGCCAGATATGAAAACTGCCTTTTCAAGGGCACTCACACCATCAAACCAACAGCAAGAATGGGAGGTGGATTCACATTTTCTAAATTATATTTATTATCTTCTTTCCATTTGTCCAAATTCCTCTAAGTGAAGCACATCTGAGAATTCCATAAAAGACATACTTTTGTCTCCAATTCATAGATTCCTAGAAACCTGGCAGATTTGCTGAGCTTTCCTATTCAGTGTTGGATATTCTAGAAATTTTGACCTAACGCTTATTAGCTATTAAGGTCATGTTTGTAGTATTACGTGGTTTATGGAGTCAAATCTACCTGGGTTTGGCTAGCTCTGTGAACTTCAGTTTTCAACAAAATGTGAATACTTGCATCAGAGTTGGTTCAGTGAAATGGAGTAATGTGTGTAGAATGCTTAGCACGGGGCCTGGCACACATAGTAAGCCTTCAACAGATAAGAGCACTCAGACTACAAAGCAAACCGATTCTTGGGTTCATTCTTGCCTTGTTAATAAGACTTTCACTGAATCTTTAAGCTTTCGTCAAGCAGATCCAGATGTATTACAGGTTTTTGTTTTAAAAAGAAGCTTCTTATGCTGCTATAGCAAGCCTGTTGCCTTTTCCCGTTCCTCTTCAGCCTTTCAGGCTGGTTACGCAGGACTCGCTGCACTTTAGCTTGGATTTCTATCAAAATAAGGTTACCTCTTTACTGACCCTGTGAGTCTCATGAACCAACATTTGATTTCAAAATTCTTTGGGTTTTCTTGCATGTGGTAAGCTCCCATGTAATATGCTTGGAAATAGTCCAGTTTGGGCTCTCCTCAAGAGACAAAGAGAAGGATTAGATGATCTAATGGGCCTTGGAACTTGGAAGAGACAAAGTTGTCTGAATGGAACGCTAAGCTGTGACTCCAGTGTCATAGGCATTTATAGCTGCCAGTGATCTGTGTTCCCATAGGGGGGCACATGCAGAAAATAAAGTGTACTGAGCCCCACTCCAGACCCATGGAATAAGAATCTCCAAGAGTGGACCTGGGAGTCTAGATTTGTTTCTAATATTGTTTTCTTTGTGGTCCTGATACCCTTCCAGGCTTGAGAACCACTGCTCAAGGCCATTTTCCAGATGAGGAAAGTAAGGCCCCAAAACTGCCACCTCCAAGATCACACACATGGCTAATGGCAGAAGCCTGCCTGGAACTCAGGTCTCCCTCCCAGTCAGTCTAGGGTTTTTCCACTACTCACTCGGACCCCTGGGTCCACTGGTGACTCAGGAGGAGTGGATGGAGCTGTCTGCGTCTGTACTTTCTCATCTGTGTTATAGAGATAAAAACTCCTGACCTTACAGGGCCACTGGGAGGTTAAATTAGTTAAAGGGTATTCAGTTCACTTCGCTCTTCACTCAGAGCCTGTTCTTTAGACTGAAAGAGTGCTAAATTAAGCCATTTTGCAGAGAGGTCTGAGTCATCTAGTAGCAGCTGTCTGTGCCTCACTGGAGGTGCTTTGATCATTGTCATCTAAATGCGTGTGTTAAGTACTGTCTGTGGCACCTCGCTCCAGGCTGTGCTAAGTGAGTTACCCAGATAATGGTCTCTGCCCTTGAGAACAGTGCTGAGGCTAAGGGGCCTAAAGTTTATTCACACAGCAGCAGAACAACACAGATAGGCAGACAAGACTGGGCATCCGAATATACCGAATTCAGAGAATCTAATCTTCGAGCCTCGAGGGAGCTTGGAGACATCCAGTCTGCCTCCCTGGCTTAGACAAGTGAAGTGCCTTAGCCCAGGTCACATAGCAGGTTGGGAGCAGGTTACCTGATCTGACCAACATTCTCCCCACCTCCCCATGCTGGAGCAGAGTTGTTTTTCTCAAGGGTTGGAAGGTAACAGTGTCCATTATATTTAATCAGGAAAGTTGGGAGCTGGCATTTCAAGGACATCTGGAGACGAGAGAGCTCAGAATGTGGGCATAGGGGATGGTGGGCAGAGTGTGTGTGAGAAGGATTGGGCCAAAAAGGATTATGAAATAACTTGAAACAACCTAGAAAGAAGGCTTGAAGCAGTAGGTGAGGTTCGTGGGCCTAGTTTGTACCACAGAGGGAAGTCACGGTGGGACCGTGAGAGGAAGGTCAAACACTCAAAATTACTGCCACTAAAAGGTCTGGGATGGGGCGGGATGGAGTGGTTGGGTGGTGGGAAGCAGCTCTGGAAGTTCAAGAAAAATCTTTTCCCCCGTTTCTTGACAGCTGTCACACGTCAAGGCCCATATCTAGCACTTTACGCAAAATGTTTTTATCCTCAGAGCCACCCTACCACACAGGTGTTGTTTTCCCATTTACAGATGAGGAAACACTCTCAGAAGGATTGGGTAACTCGCTCAAAAACACAAAAGTACTGAGGGAGGCAAGATTTAAGCTCATGTTGTCTCCTTCCATGAGGTCTCTCTGAGAACACTGAGAGGAAACTTATAGACATCCAGCCAGGAGGTAATTAAAATTGTCCCTTTTTGTCTGTAAACAAAGAAAGGAACAATAGAGGGGCTATTGCACAGGCTGAGAGGTGGGAAACCAACACCAGCTCTTGGAGTAGTCTGAATTACGCCCCAGAGAGGACAAGTGGAACATGGCTAGAGGTTACTTATTTGTCAGATCATTAACATGGGACATGATACAATGAGATAGAGGAGAGGAAGACTCAGAGAAGAAAGATAAGCAGATGTCATATAAAATAATAGTTACTGATGATTTAGGGTGTTTCAGATTGAGGACTAAGCATTGCCCAACTGAAGGGGAAAGTTCAAAGTGAACAGGTTGGTTGATGTATCCTCTAAACAAATAATAAGTGGCACTGGGTGAGCTAGATCCTCAGAAAACATCATTTATGGCCCTGTGTGCATATGGCACTGTACTAAGACACTATAACAAGGAAGTGAATAGTCAGGACTAGGAAAATAGCAAACTAGGAGGGGCCGTATATTATCACACAGCACCTTGTAGTGGAGGGAGAAGAACAGGGAAAGTTAAGCCCTGACAGGACCTCAGTGCCAGGAAGAGGGGATCATTGAAGTGGTTTTGAAGAAGATACGAAAGAATTGAGGCAGAAAACAGAAGCAAATGCATCCAGTCTCCTGGAATCCAAGGGAAAAGAAAGGGAGAGAAGACCTGATGGGTGCTTTATTATGTGCTGCGTACATTAAATAATCAATTTACTCAAATTAAATAAGGTATTCAGTTAAATTCTCAGTCCTCACAACAGTCCTGCCAGTGGAGTGTTGTCCCATTTTACAGATGAGGAAACTAAGGCTCTGAGAGGTGGTGCCTTTCCAGCGATCAGACAGCTAGGGGAGGCAGGATCCACCTAGATCTGACTCTGAAGCCCTTGCTCCTTCCTCACTGCCCCAGTCACAAGTTGGCTAGGAGACGGGGGGGACTGGTTATGTGCAGAGTCGGAAGCTATGAAAGGATGATGAGGATCAGAACGGATGCAGAGAAGTGACGAGGATGCTGGTGGTCTCGCTGAGTGAAACTGCTGCGGAACAGAAATGGGAGATGTTGACCACAGGGAAATTCACGTGGTCAGGTTCACGGTTCATTTGCCATGTGTGGCATTTTACTGTCTGGAACATGGAAGAGTAAATATTAGCTGCATCCAATTTGTGCTTTTGGAGAATGTGAGTTCCTTGTTTGAAAATTCTTTGCAAGCCACATTTTAGTCTTTGGGCTTCCAGATCGGTACCTCTTCAAATAATAGTTCCAAGAAAAATACTGGCTCCAATGTGTGGTTTTCACATTTTTAAACTGATGGTCCTGTTGGCTACCTAGACATTCACACCAGCAAGACATCTGGAAGTTATGGGAATCCTTTCCCCCAACTAATACAGTGATTTGGCCATCTATGTTCAGTAATGTCCCCGGGTCTGACCTCCTTGCCCTTTTCAATGACCGGTGGGCTACTTAATGTTTGTGAGATTATGGGTTTGTGTGAATTGCAACTAACTGGTGAAACAATAATTATAATTTGGGGAAATGAGGTTTGTCTATATGAGGACTTTGTAATCTGGAGTATGAAAAGAAGAATGGACAAATGTTTTGTTTTAAAAGTAAGTGTCTGTGGCATAGTAAGAAGTCTGGGAAAATGTATTTCAGCTACTGACTTAATTTCTGTTATTGTTGCTGACTTACAGCCCTACTCCTCCTCTAAGTATGTGTCAGGTCTGAACATAATTCTTCTTTGTACTCCATTGACTCTTGGAAAATAATGCTGTGATTATAAGGCTTCCTGAATACTGTTTTCAAAATGTTAGTAATAACCGCATTGCACCTATCTGCTACACTTGGGTAACCATCTCTGTTGCTCAATTTATACTTAACATTGGTCATAGTGAAACATGTTTTCATCACTTGAAATCCAAATTTTATTTGCTAGGTTAGTAATGGCCACTTATTTCTGTAACATAAATTAGGATGTTGTGCAAGTTTGGTTTGCAAATAGGTTGACTCTTGAAGGCAACAAGTTTGCCTTGGAATCAGTATGAGTCGTCATTTGAGTTGACTACCTGAATATTCACGAAAATCTTTGTTTTTTTGGTTTTCAGATAGTGGTAAAATTTGATAGTGATTATTAGGATAAAGGATTTAAAACTGGAGTGGGTTTTTAGAACTATAGAGTCCACCTTCCTTCCTATTCTCATTCCTTTATTTTTCAGGTTGGAGAAAGAACAAGGTCAAGAACAATAGCTTAAGTGGCATGACCTGCCAAGTGGCAGAACCCAGAACTTTCAGTCATTCCCGTTTACTATCCACCAAAGTACTGTTTTCCTCTAATTGGCAAACAGTTCACTTGAAGGCACTGTGTTTTTCTACCCTAGATGTTGGGTTGGGAAAAAAAAGAAACTGCCTTTTACATAAAAGCTCTTGAAAATGTTTCTCATACATCAGATCAGCAGAACACAAAAGTTTCTTCCTGCCAAATTTCCCCAAGTCCTCTTTGCTTGAATTTTCTTCTCACTTTTCTTTTGAAAAGCCGTGTTCCCTTTGCACTTAGGAATAACGAATCTTATTTGTTCTGACAACAGTATGCAAACATCTATTGCATCAAAATTCCCAAGCAGAGTAAAAAAACCAACAGTCCTTTTCTGAATTTCATTAGCAATGGCAGCAAACATTTCATCAGAACCTCAGAAGCAATACAGAGAAGAAAAGAAAAATCAAGTTAGCAATTATATAGTTAACATTATACAAGATGAAAGCCTGCATTAGAAAATCCTGAGTGCTGTAAACTCTACTTTTGAATCTGCCTTCAGGCTGTCTGTCCTTTCAAAATGTGGTGCCTGTTGGCAGAAGTAGGATTTGAAATGAAATTCATTACAGGAGTAATAAATACAGTGTGTATGGTGAAACTGAATGTTTATGGAAAAGGTTTTTTGATAAGGACTGAATCAGGCCATCACAATGCTCAAGACATCTTTGGATATGAAATCAGACCAGAGGTTTTTAAGAGAGTCTCTGAAAACTTATGTATAGCTCTAGCCCTGAATTTGCAGTTGACCTGAAGGGGCAAGGGTGAGCAGACAACTGGGGAGAACACAGAGTACCTCATCACAAGATATAACTTATCCCGAGAAATCTTGTCCAAAATGTTACATGTTGATAATTCACATACGGAGAGGAAAATTTCTAACAAGCGCCCTGACACCTTGCTGCTCTGGGAGGCTCACTGCTTAGCAGTATCTGGTGTCATCCAGGTCTGCCTCATGTCCCATCCACTCCCAACTCCCTCTCCCCCAGCATCCCTGAGCCAAGCACTTAGAGTTCTCCAAATGTACCTGGACCTCTCTTGCCTGTAGGCCTTGCGGGAGCTCCCCACCCTGCTTGGAATCCTCTTTCTCCTCTGGAAGCCATTGCTGAAGCTCGTAGAACTTATTCCACTGTATTTTAACGGCACTCTCTCCCCTGACACTAGACAGTGAGTCATTTAGGTCAGGAGCTCTGCTCGGCCTTACTGATGTTGGTGAACACAGGACCCACCAAGATGACAGGCCCTCAGTTCATGGTGGTGGGTGGAAGAGGAAGAGGCAAGCAGACAACCTCCTGGGTAGCTTACATTTTAGGATGCACTTAAATAATAATAATAGTAATAATAATAATACTGGGGAATTATCAGTAATATCAGAAAACCTGACTTTAATATTGCTTCCTTTAGTGTAATATACATAATAGGGTATCTGTACATATCACTGGAGTTGCTGCTCTTAAACCCATCTGCTGTGGATGATGGAGTGGCAAGCATTGCTTTCTCTCACCTTTTTGCCTTTGCTCATCTTACCTCCTCTTCCTTCAAGATTCTTCCCAGCATCACTGTCCCTCCTGCAGTCGTGTTTAGAAGCCTCCCGGTAAGCTCCCCCGGACCCCCTAAGCTCACATCCATCCTGGTACTCAGGCCACCAGGATAGAGTCATGTGTTTTCTGGTCCATTTCAACCCCTGGCCTTTGCATCCTCCGCGCCTAGGAAACAGGGGTGGTCGGCAGACATTTACTCAGTGAAAGTTACATGAATCATTCCTTGAGCCCCCAAATGAGGAAGAGAAAATAGATTTTCTTGACATTTTATTCCCAATCCATAAGCTTTCAATACTGTAGTCTCTTCTTACAACCTAAGGTTTAACCCTATTTAGGGCTACAAGTTTCAGTTATCTGACAGCTGTGAGACTGCTACCAGACTGTCATCCTGAAACTGGGTTAAAATTTGAAAGCTCTTTACCGTGTTCTGACAATGATTAATTTGAAAGCTCTTTACCGTGTTCTGACAAAGTTTAATTGCCATCTTTGTATTAATTCTGAAAAAGTAACTGAATTCGTTCTGAAAAATAAGAGAAACCAATCGTATTTTTAGTACTTATTCCTTTCTAGTTTGCCATCATCTGTAAGTCTGTTGTCAATTGAAGCACGTTTGACTGTATTCCATTCTCCTCACTCGTTCTCACTTTGTCGGTTTCAGTCTCCTTACATGTTGAATCATATTTTTGGAATGAAATAGTCATAGGCCTTTTTATCATTAGCTATTTTACAATTTAATTTAGAAGAGGGAACAGAATGATAAAATTAAATACGAGAGGCCCTCTGTGTGTCATCAAGTAACCTCGTCTACTTTTGGTAACAAAAATAAAATTCCCTTTAAATAATTTCTAGCTCATTCTGAACCAACTCTGTACAGATGAGTGGCCTTCAGACTGTGTGAAGATTATGAGAGAACTCATCTCTCCCTCACGATGAGCCCAACCAAGTTTTTCCTGACAATTAAAATTTTCCTTTTCTTAATTTCATTCCATCGCTCCTAATTATGACCCCTGTAATTAGTGTGCCGATTACCTCCCCTGCACAAAGTCTCTTACTCCTTGATGTTCACCCTTTATGTATTTTTAGGCTCCTCCTCTCTCGGCCCCTGAATTCCCTGCTACCTTTTCCCTCACGGGGCTGCTGGTTGAGGGACCCAGAGTGAGTCTTCCGCAGTCACTTAACCAGCTGTCTCACCACGTTTGGCTTTTGTCTCAATTTTTAGCTAAGGAAGAGAATTGTCCTCAGGGAAACCGGAGAGCTATTGTACAGCCTTGTGCTTCTGCGATGTAGGGGGATGTGTGCTAATGAGTTGGTGCTCTCTCACCACTTCCGGCACAATCCAGATCAGGTCCACACTCTAGGCTGGAGACTGTGGCTCAAACAGCATCACCCTCATTAGAAGCTCAGAAAGGTAGTTAGCTGAGATCTTTCCGTCTGTCTATAGAGTTTGTAAAGCAAGTTCTGAGAGCCTTTTTGCTTCTTTCCTTCCTTTGTTTTGTCCCTCCTTACCATCTTTCACTCCCATTAGTGCTACCTTTTGGAGCTCGTGAATGTCCGTAGACCGTACACTGCAGCACTAGAACTTGGACCCCCCCCAAAGGCTTTGAAAATGAACAAGATGAGCCAGTCGCCCTGCTTTGCCCTTTCGGAAACTGTCTGCAGGGTTCTCCTTCCTCATGATGTTCTTGTTACTGCCTGGATGTATTTGTTAGGTCCTTTTTTCTAAAGAGGGCAAAACATTTCATCTCATCTTCACTGTATCCTACTGAAATAGTTGAGAAGAGACAGTGTTCGCCTGAAGGAACTTCAACACCTATCCCCCAATTTATGGTAGAGCCACGTGGTACCTAGATCTAGACTTAACCCACCCCACGGAAGTCCATGCCTTACAGAGCTCTTCTCTGGGTCTTGCGCAGAACCGCTTTTCTGCAGAAGAGCTAGGGGGTGAACGGTGTAATTTTTAAGCCGCCCTTGAGATGGGATGCCAGGTATCAACCCTGAGCCCCTATCATGCGCCACGCACTGTGATGCAGAGATGATGAGCAAAGGTGGTCCCTGTCCTTGAGCGGCTTACGGATTAGGCAGGGAGACAGTGGCAGGAACAGGTAATTACCGAGGATTTAAGTTTGGGAGGGATGGGGGAGCCCCTGAGTGAGAAGCTTTCCCAGAGGAAGGCAGTGGCCTTGGTGAGATGCTCTCCTGGGCTGCTGCTCAGTTCTCTGTGTTTCTGCGTGGCCCAGCCCAAGTTCGTAGCCACCTCAGCCACTGTCAGGCCCGCTTCTGCCTCCCTTAGCGAGCTCGCTCCTAATTGCCACCTGCCCTGGAGTATGTGAGCTCTCAGTGAGAAAGAAAATTTATCCCTCCTGACATCTTTAGGTGTGGATAAGGAAAAGAGTAAACGTTCCATGCTAAGCATATTGTCAAGTGCTGTGAATGTCACAGACGAGGAAGTTTTAAAAGTGTGATTTCTCCATGTTTACAAAACGAACAAATGACTCAGATCTATTGTACGCATTCACAAGAGCTGTGTCCTAAGCTGCTCCCGATTTTGAAGTCATGTGTCTTCTTGCTTTGCATGTGCGGAAGGTTTTATAGAGGGTGGAAAGTGGAGGAGGAGGGGGCGGGGGGAGCGGAAGGAAGGCTTGGCCACAGGACTTGGTTCTAGGTGTGTGAGCGCCTCCAGGGCCTTTCCTCGGGCTCTGTGGTGTGGAAGATGCCCCATAGCCCTCACCCCTTGCTTCCTTTCTTCTTTCTCTCTCTCTCCCTCCCTCCCTCCCCCTCCTCCTTCCCCTCGTCCTCCTCCCCATTCTCCTTCTCTTTCTCCATCTCTCTCTCTCTCTGTGTCATTTTTCTTCTTCCTTCCAGTTGGCAGGGATATTTTTCCCCTTTGGTATGTTTTCTGTTAGGCTAACTTCAGACAAGACCCTGAAAACTGAAAACAGATGTCGAGGTGGCCCAGAGCGTCTGTGGGTTCATCACTCTCGGAAGCCCCGATTGGCTCTGCGCACTTTGCAGGCTGGGAGCCGGGCTGCGTTTTGGGTGGCTTCGCCGACTTTGCGGCTGACAGGATTGTTGAGCCTCCCTAGATCTGGTCCCTCGGGCTCTCGCCTTTTAAAATTTCTTCCATATGGAATGCACTTTGGTGATTATTCCCCTTTCTTTTTTCTATTCTTTTTTTTTTTTTTCTTGTTTAAAAATGACTACACTGTGCCACCATAAAGAAGAATTTTTAAATGGATCAAAAATAAACCTTGATACTCTTTATCAGATGCATGTAGAAAGGAAAAATAAGCATATTTAATTAATGCCAGATTCTGAGGCATTTTGTAACTACCATGCTGGGTAAATCCTACGGAGTAACATACCTGATTACACTTGAGGTCTGCCCTCACTTAGTAAGACAAATAATTCCCCCTTCACTGAGCTTTATCCCACAATGGACGTCTTCAGTGCCTCTTTACCTTTTATCGTCTGAAGATCAAAATTTATCATTTATTTCGAGAAGCTTTACAAAACAAAGTATGATATTGGTGCTGGCTTTATTCTGCTATTAAGGTCTTGCATTCTACACAGCAATTTCATTTTTGTTTTGTCTAGAGCTTCGAAATTAGAGGAGATGGAAGAGAAGATGTTATATAAATTACATTGTGAGGGGAGCAGATAAGTTTGAAATATTACAACTGTCATTAGGATAATAAATCTCGAACGTATCAGGGATGGAAATGGTGTCATAGTCCCTGTCTTACCCAAAGCTGAAGTGTTGCAGTTTTAAAGTTGAGCAATTAAAAATTGTAAAGTTCCTTTTTAAAATATTATGATCTCTAGACTTGATTTCGTTATCTGTTTCAGTTTGACAAACTGAATAAACAAATCCATCCATCCCCATTGCCATCAGTCCTACTTTCTTCTTAAATATTACTTGGTCTCATAAACAGTACCGGTTACAAAAAGTACAAATGAAATAATTATTCTTCAAAAATTAAAAAATGTCCTACTGCCAGTTCACATGTACAGTAGTTATGCCACCAGGACACAGTGGACTGCAACATTTTGTCATATTTTCTTTCAGTCTTTTTTCTGTACGCCATATTTAAGATAAATTAATCACACTACATATATAGTTTTAATTTCATTTTTTCCACCTCTTGTTATAAGCATTTTCTGATGATAAAGATTGGTCTTAATTTCTATCAGATTTTGAGTGGTGATGTCACAGTTCATTGAAACTCTCAGTCTGTCAAATATCTAGATTTCCCCAGTGTTTTTCTCTGTTATAAAAACTGCTGTACTTGAATGTCACTACATGTACACTCTGGCTAAACTCAATAAACTTAAGATGATTTACACATTTTTCATAACTGATGATTATTGTACTTTCCTCTGGGCAAGGGAATAGAATCAGAGATGATATAAAGACATAGTGTGGAATAGTTTATTTCTTGGAATACGACCTCTATCATCTTGCTTTTTGGTAGTTTGCTTTTGCATTCTCTTTTGGAACAGAGAATGGAGAGTGGAATGACCTAGACGGTGTAAAATGGCTCCCTTTATGGAAAAAAGTAATTAGATCAAAGACCAGCTTGTCTTATTCTAAAATATTTGCCTACAGAACAGTCTTCTTTACCGTTTTCATCTTATTATCACTGTCAGTTTATATATAACAATAATCAAAGCATTCTCTTGTTTTGGCACCCAGTCACTCAGTGGACATTTATTAAGTTCCAGCACCTTGCCTGGCTCCCTGAGAATATGAAGATAAATAAGGCAGAGTTCCTCCCCTCAAGGAATTCGTAGTCTAGTAGGGAAGATAGAGAAGTAAACAAATGATTACAGCATCTACAAAGATACTCTGGGGGCTGAAGGAGGTATCACCTCTGCTTTGGGGCTTCACAGAGGAAATAACTTGAATTAATTTAGTCTTGAAGTGTGGTCACAGATTGCTAGGGGAAGGGCTAGCAGAGATGCAGAATACCCTGGCAAGTGTGAGCAAACTGTAATGAGTTTAGGACGGATATGGGGAATGGGGTTGAGGAGGGAGATGAAGATGCTCTGGGCCAACTAATGGAAAGTCTTGTTGTGCTTAGGAGGCCATGGCTTTAGAAAGATGAGCTAGGGTGTAGAAGGAGGTTGGGGAGAGCCTGAGGCAGAGAGATAAATAAAGAACTTTTGCAATATTCTAAATAGGAAGGCTGGGGACTTGAATTAGGACAGCAGCAGTGAGCATGAAAAGAAGGAGACAGAGTCAAGGTAGTTTAAAGATAGAGATTGGAAAGCGTATAGGAATAAGTTGCATCTACTGTGTTGGGTACCTGGATAGGTGGTATTTGCAGCCCTCTAAAATAAGGAAACATAAGATGGACCCAAATGGGATTTCTCATCTTCTGATCTTTGCTTGCTTCATACTCTTCCGTGGTTCTAAACAATTGAGAGTTGTATACCTTCTCGATGCTGGCAAATCAGTTTTCCTATCATGTGGTTTTCTAGTTAATTGCCCAAAGCAAAGAAATAGAATGTGTGCAAAGAAATAGAATGTGTGGTCTGCTTTTGCTTAGAAACCTAGAGATGGGCATCAAACCTTCTCTGTACTTGCATAACAAGCACTAAATGCATGTACTGAATTTGGGGATATTTTCAGTGTTTATTGACTTAAAGTGGATATTGTATGACCAGATCTCAAAGGATTGGTTTTTGTTCCACCAGTAGAATGCACCAGGTTCTGATTACTTTAAAACCCTCGTATTTTGACATATGACGTATTTTGACAGTATTTAAAGAAATGGAGGCAAATTAATACATGATGTCAGCTGAGGACAAAGAACGTGTCTAAAACAACAGCAGATAAATTAACAAGTGCATGATAATGTGACAGGGTACATCTTATGAAAATCTCAGCTCATTTGGAGGTTATAAGCTGAAACTCTTTATTCAGTTTACTTTCAAGATCTTTAGAGGAGTTTGTTGAAAGAGCTGTGGAAGTGAAAGCGGCCAGGAAACTAAAGATGTTGATAGTGCCCGGTCAGCTAACTACAACTGGGCTAATTTAGGCCTCCCTCTGCCCTGGGCATGGAAGGGCTCATCCCATTCAGAATCCCGGGTCGAGCAATCTTGTGGTTTCTCTTTGGGTGAGTCCATAGCACATCGTTTTTATTTAATAGAGCATATATGTTGCAGGTACCCACTCTATGCTAGCTCCGTGGGAATTCTGAGTAATAATATTAATAATCATAATATTTATTGACCCCCTACTATTTGCCAGACACCCTTCTAAGAATTTTTCATACATTAATTCATTTAATCCTCATACAGCTCTATGAAGTAGGTTCATTCTCTGTGAAGTAGATTGTAAACTCCATTTTACAGCTGAGAAGATGGAAACAGAAAAAGAGCACCCAGCTGATAAAGTGATGGGACCAGGATTTAAACCCGGACAAGCTGTCTCCAAGCCCATGTTCCTAAACACTCTAATCCTCACTGCCTGAGTGTCCTTCCCTCTTCTTATCACACCTCCCTGGAGAGCCTGGCTTAGTCATCACTTTCTCAGGGAGGTTCACCTTGATTCCTCACCCCACCTTCCGAGATCTTCTAGGTTACTTTTCTTCTTTGTACAAAACATGTTTGTTATTTCACTCATTGCACAGAATATAAGTGTTTGTATCTGTCTCTCCCACCAGACGTGATTTTGATTTTAATCCTCTTCATATCCACGGGCATTTGTGTAGTGTTTGGCACAGAGCAGGTGTTCAATGAATACAACTTGAGTTGAGTTGTTTTGGCTTGAACACACAATGCTTGTCCTCAAGGAGCTTTCATTCTACCTAGAAAAGAAGTTCCATCCACATGAAACAACTGAATAATGAAGAAATTTAAGCTAAAAGAGTATGGTATATACAGTAGGTGTTATAGGATTTCAAAGGAAGGAGATTAGCTGCAGGGATTGGGTTAGGTTGAGTTTGGTTGGGTTGGACTGTGTTTGGTTGGACTGGATTGGATTGGATTGGGTTGGATTGAATTGTATTGGATATATATAGCTTCTTCCAAGTGTGTAGAATCTGAGATGAATATAGATTATAGCTAACCAAAGAAGGAAGAATACTGATCAAAATGTTGACCTGAGGTAGCTGCGAATTCAATGCTCATGTTTAAGGGGGCAGCAGAGTTGTTTCAGACAATGTGAGCTGAAAGATCCTCCTCATTGTCACAGATCAATTATGAGCTCCTCAGAGAGGCTGACCCTGTTCGTTCCTGGGAGCTTCCTTCCACAGTATCTTGTATGTGCATAGCCCTCACAAGACTGCTTTGTGTTGTATATATCTGTCCTGTGTGACTGAACTCCCTGAGGGCAAGGATTATTTTTTGCCAATACCAAGCATACAACCTGGCACAAAGTAGTGATAAAAATAACAATAGCAGCAACAATTTACAGTTATATAGCATTGGTTTATAATAAAATATATACATGATAAATAACGTTTATCAGATCCTTACTATGTTCTATCCATTGTTCTGATTATCAAGTCAATCTACCTTTGCTGAATATTTTTTGTTGAAATTGTGTCTGTTGAATTTTGCTATCCTATGAAGATTATAACACCTAGGAAATTTTTAACTCTGTAGGCCCTTTCTGGACATGATCTGCATTTTAATTCTGCAAAAGCTGTTCACACACAGAAGAGTCTTAGCTCTTAGCCAGTGCCAGAAAGTTTCAAAACTAGCATTCCCTCAATGGTAACTTGACCTAACCAAAGTGCTAGCATTCAGGACAGGCCACTCAACCCAGGAAGAAACTAAGAAGCATTCAGGACAGGCCACTCATCCCAGGAAGAAAGTCAGAACAAAGCTAGGTACCCATTAGTAGTAGAGTAGACAACGCGCACACACACAATCCTCTTAATTCCAAGCCAAAGAGACTGAGCCTGCTGAGCCACTTCTTCTTCCGTTTGGAGTCTAAGACATGTCCGAGTTCACAGATGAGGCCCCTGTGGGCTGCTTGGTGGGGCAACAAGTCGGGAGTTGGCACAGACACATATGCAGACACTGTGACTGCAGAGCTTCCAACTTGGAATCAACCTTCTTTTGCAGGTTAGGGAGGGGATCTCCCATGTACCAGCTCAGCCGCTCCAAATACGCCGTCCCAGAACAGTGCAAGTAAAATAATCCAGGCAGTCCAATAAGCATTTCAGGCGGGCAACAAATATTTGTAAAATATTTGCTACTAACTTTTAAGAGAAAAGTGCGTTTAGAAAAATGTCGAGGCTTAATTGAAAAAGCACATAGCAATCAACTTTTATTCCCAGCTGGCGTAAAACTGTCTGTCAGCCAAATTTGGGTTGCCTGAAGACAGACAAGTGACTAATATTAGGGCTGTGTGTGGCCAGGCCCAAGTGTATTTTCTGACCGCAAAACCATGTCTGGATTCTCCTTTGTAATTACCACACGGCCTGCTATAATTGTAACACTTACATTTACTTGCTGCCTTTGACGTGGAATTCAGGGTCCAAGGCTGTACCCCAAGCTAGAGTGAAGTCCTTTGTGTTATTTGCCTAAAACCTATAAAATCATCATTGTGTGAGACGTGTGTGTGTCTGTGTCTGTGTGTGTCCGTGTTGCCGCATCTGTTAAATATGTTAAGTATATCCTTGTGAAAAGTACGCCCACTCCTGCCTTGTTGGATGAAGCACTTTACTAATGGGATGCTTATTGAACGCCTACCACTACATGCCAAGGACATTTTAGAATCTAGGAAACAGCAGTGAACAAGACAACGAAGTCCCTGCTTTCCTGGAAGAGAACAGGAGTAGGGGAAAGTAGAAGAGAGGGAGACAGACAAGAAAGTAGCACTTAAAGAGATGCGCTGTGCAGTCACAACAGAGCGACGGGGTAGAGGCGGGCTGGTGTCTTCTTTAGCTTACGAGGTCAGAGAAGGCCTCTCCAAGGCAACAACATTTAAACCGACATTTTAAAATGACAAGAAAGAGTAGGACAAGCAAAGATCCGGAGGGCAGAACATTCCAGGCAGGTTAGTATAGCAGCCAAAGATGAGAAAGAGCTTGGCATGTTCCAGAAGCAGAGGAAAGACCAGTGGGACTCGAGCACGGTGGGTGAGAGGGGGACTGGTCAGAGGAGCTGGCTATGTAGGCCCCTGTAAGAAGCAGGCGGGGGTGGAGGGGAGGAGATGGTGACCCCTGTAAGAAGCAGGGATTCTAGTTAGGAGGCTCCTGAAGAGGTCTGGGCAGAAGGCCGTAGTGGTTTGGACTAAGATGCAGTAGAAATCGAGAGAAGAGGCTAGATTTCGATTTAGGGAATATAGTTGAGAACCAGTCAACAGAACTTGCCAGTGGTTTGGATGTGAGGAATGAAGGGAAAGGAATAATCAAGAATGATTCCAGGGATCTCCCTGGCGGTCCAGTGGTTAAGACTCCACGCTCTCAATGCAGGGGGCACTGGTTCGATCCCTGGTTGGGGAACTAAGATCCCACATGCCGCACGGCACGGCGAAAATAAATAAGATAGATAGATAGATAGATAGATAGATAGATAGATAGATTGATTCCAAAGGTTTGGGCTTGAGCACCTAGGAGGAGGACGACTGAGATGAGGATTTAGCTGTTCACTGGCGGTCATCACTGACTAACCATGAACCCACATCTTGGGATCCAATAACTGCCCTCACCGACCTCCTAACCTTACATCACTGGGGAATATTCGTAGACTTTTGGAAATCCTTGATTGTTTACTTAATTACTACTACAAGCATTTTCGTGTCTTCTCCTTTTGGTTTTTATTTTATGACACCAAAAAAATCCCATTCAAGTTGCTAACTCAGTCCTGATACATCCCTCCTGGGTGCTCTGTAGATATTAGTTCCTGCCCAGGTTTCCCTCCTCGGCACTTTGCTTGGGTGCCCTGGGCCCGGGCATGGATGTTAGGTGTGGGTCTGAGATCTGCCCATCTGGGCGGAAGCTGACAGCTGGCGCGTATACTTCTGACAACATGCCTTGTTTATGTATATGGAAAACAGTGTGACTCATCATCTTGTTTTTCCTTTTTTAATCAGAAATTTTTTTGAGATCTCTTGAATACCAAACAGATTTAATCCGCTTGTTTCTTTATTATAATGCTGATATTTTCTACTTTTGCCTTAAAAATATTGTGGAGGCTTCAGTTTTCTTGTCTATTCGGTAGGAATAACAATAGAGTTGTTCTTCATGGGTGTTTTGTGCAGATTAAATGAAATAATGTATATAAAGTGCTTAGCATAGTAGCTGCTATGTAGCAGTCAGTAAACTCGAGGTATTATTATTAATAAAATAATAATCTGGGGGAGGGAGGGATGGCTCCCAGAACCTATACACTGGTTTTAGTATTCAAATTAAGCAGGCCAAGAAAGTAGAGCTATACATTGATTTACTGTACTAACTCCCTGCATGACTTTGGACAAAACCTATAATGTCTTTGGATCTCCGTTTTCTCCAGGAAATGAGAGAATAAGGATAAATAACCTCAGTTTAAAACTTTTGTGATTCTAGTAGACGATCTGTATTTTTTCTCTCCAATCTTCCTTTCAGCGGGCTTATCAAAAAGTTTTGTCTTTCTGTATAGATTAGTGTAAGTGGTATTTATTGCCAGATGTGACCTTTTGTTTTAGCACACTGTAGAATCCCAACGTTAATATCACTTTCTATAAATATAGATTTCGGGTGAGGAAATGTTCTAGCTCAAGAGAAGTTTAGCTATTGAGGCTCTTTCTCTTTTTAGACTCTCGGTCCGTGGGCTATTACTCACCGTTGGCATTCTTTCCCAGTCTCACTTATGTCACCTTCTTCTTTCGTGATCGCTGCTGTTGATAGCCACCTACAGCTTCTAAGTTCCCCACTCAGCCTTCCCTAGTGGTTGGCATTGCATTTGAGTTGTGCTTTCTTGCTTCCTCTACTTTTTGAAATTTAAAAATAGAAAATTAAAAAAAAAAACAAAAACCCACAGTCTTTCACATTGGCTGAACCCTGTTATTCATCCAACAGATTTTCTGGTGAATTCCACAGTATAACATATACAGTCAGAAATCTATCAGTTCAGAGTAAGCCCTGTAAGAAATGGACAAAGAGATACTTTTATTTTGACTGTCAAACGCACAATCAGAAATGGGTGGCAGCAGCCCTCAAGAGGAGGCTTTGGAAAGTGAATCAAAGAATCAGAATAGCTCTCAGCTCTGCTCCTTGACTTTTCTCCTTACCTGTCCAACTTTCCTGAACCATCGTGAAGAATCATTGGGTTGATAAGAGGACTCTTTTAAGAGTCTGACTCTTGCGCTATTCATACCAAAGACAGGTCCTGGGAAGCACAAGGACTCTTCATAGATCGAAGGAAAATTATTTCAGAAGCCCCAACTCACATCATAGCAAACATACTAAACTATGGCAACTTCCACATTAAATATAATTTTATTGCTGGCAAAATTTTTTGAAGATATTTTTACAATTTTGCTTTGGAAAACGGTTGGCTACAAGTAAGTGATTTAACCTCTAATTGGCTATTAATTTCTCAGCAATTATCTTAGCATACTTGGGAATTATTAAATTAAAACCTAAATCCAGCGTATATATTGCTTCCAAAGGAAATACTTTTGATTACCAAATCAACAATTAATGAAGTTAACCCAACATTACATTTTGTAGACCTTTAAAATTGATTATTTTCCGTTTTGTAGTTATCCTGTTTTGAAACCAGTAAATGGTTTTCAAGGTCTCAGACCTTTTTATCAGCCCTTGAAAAGCTGAAAGGCCCCAGGCATTGTACCTTAATGACCAATGGTTAGAAAATGCTCTGTCTGGGAAATCCTAAGCTCTGAGGGCTTCACTCTTGCCTTCTTCAAGGAATAAGCGCTGTTTGGGGGACATTTCTCTAAGAAAATACAGCAAGCTGGCATATAAATAGCACTAGTTGCTAAAACAAAGAGAAACCCCTACCAAAAAAACAGAGTAATTGGGGGCAGAATCCCTGGGTTTCAGCCATAAGTTCACTGGGTGACCTTGAACAAGTGCTCGGTGGCCCTTTTCCTGCCCCCAGTAGTACTTTTCCAGCATATACTTCATCTGGCCAAGGGGGAAGGCCAGGGCCAGCAGTTGTAGGAACTAAAAGATGTGCAGAACCATCTCAACTTAAGAAAAGGGTTTCCCTCACACATTAAAAGCGAGGCACTTTTTAATGTCTATATTCAATATTTTGCCAAAATGAAAGAAGGAAGGGAAGGGAGAAGAGAGAAAGGGAGGGGAAAAAGGAGGAGGAAGGACTACACTGTCACTGCACTGTCACACTTGTGTTTAAAACACTACTGATCTTTGATTTCAGTGCAGAATGACAAGTCTGCCTTCTCCAGAAAGAAAGGCTTTCATATGAGATTCTCTCAGTACCCCATTCAGAAGCCATCTATTATCTAGTTTCCCTTGGTGAGGGGCAAGGACCATGAAAAGAACACAGATATCAGAATCAAATAAGTTATATTCAAAGCTAGCCCTACCACTCATTTACTCAGCGGTTCTCAAAGTGTGGGCCAGAAACCCCTAGGGTACTCTGAGAGCCTTTCAGGGTACCCACAAGGTCAAAACTATCTTCATAATAATACTAAGATGTCATTTGCCCTTTTCACTCTCTTTCTTTTCATAAGTGAATTTTTCCAGAGGCTATGTGATGTGATATCATGACAGACTGGATGCGTACACAGATATCAAAATCCAACTATCTTCTATTAAGCCACACATTAAAGATATTTTCACAAATGTAAAACAATGCCACTCTTATCTCTAACTTTTTTTTGTTCTGGAAAATATAATTACTTTTAATTTTTTAAATGTCATTTATGTTCACATGTCATGGGATTGTTCTTTTTAAATGAATTAATAAATACATATTTTTTAATTCCTAAGTCGTAGTGTCTAACATGGCAAATCTTGATAAATATAAACCACATTTTAAAAGTTTATTGGCATCCTCAATAATTTCTAAAAGTACAAAAGGGTTCTAAGACCAAAAAGTTTGAGAATCCCTGTACTGTCCAACAGTAACTATCATTTATTGAATGTGTCTTTGTGCCAGGAGCTGTGCAGAGCACACTAAATTCTTCACCTCTTAATCTTTGCAATAAAGTTATAGAGACGTTAAAAACAGACCTTGCTAGCACGAGGTCTCACAGCTGGAAGTGACAAAGATGACCACGTCCTTCTGACTCCAAAGCCACATTCTTGATTAGTGAACAGTACTCCCTCACAAATTCACTCTCTGTAACTTTGAAAAAGTTATTTCGCTGCTCCAAATCTGTTTCCTTACCAAACGTGGGCAGAGTCCTGCCTCCCCTGCAGAAGAGTTAATATGCATCCAAGCGCCTAGCACAGGGGCTAACACCAAAGAGACCCTTCCATCCCTTCCTGTCCTTGACATGTTAGACCAACAAGACTCAGCAACTTCCCTTTTTCCCTCTAGATGGTCTTCAAGCAGACAGAGAGGCTGACGGCACAGAAGGAGTTGACGAAGATATGATTGTGACCCAAAGTCAGACCAACTTCATCTGCCCCATTACACAGGTACTGTTTTCTCCTCCTTCCCCTGAAAGAAAAAGCGATTCACTTCATAGAGGCAAAGGGTTCCTGTTTGCTTTCTGACTTCATTTCATGTCTAGAGTTGAGGAGGGAGGAAAGGAAAGGGATGAGAGTTGAAGAGTATACCTGGGAAAGAGTTTTCAGTCAATGATGCCCTTAGGGATCTAGGAATAAATTCCTGGCCCACAGGCCAAGTGTCATTGGTGCCACTGGTCTCCCTGCATTTTCTGATGTGGTCATCTGCCCTAAGAGTTATCTAGAGCCACGAGATGGGGAGGTTAAACCTCGGAAGCCCCAGGTCTAGGCAAACATAGCGCCAAATAATTGTGGGCTTGGAGAAGTTACTGGAAGCTGATCACTATCATTCCTGAAAGCCTGATGTCTCCTTGATTGCAGTTGGAAATGAAGAAGCCAGTGAAAAATAAAGTGTGTGGCCACACCTATGAAGAAGAAGCCATTGTTCGCATGATTGAGTCCAAGCACAAGCGGAAGAAAAAGGCCTGGTGAGTTGCCGCAGGAAGGGAAGTGACACCTTCCCAGGGGTGGTCAGTCCGAGGCGGTGCGTTCACGCTGGAGGAAAAGGCACTTAAACTTCTCCCCTGAAGTCCATTCAGCTGGAGGGATAGTGTCAACATGGAAAAACAGGACATGAGGGAACAAATTAGTAATCTGTTCAGGAAGAAACTGAAGGAGCTTCAACCACACCTTCAGAACACGAGAAAAAGGAATTGGTTGTAATGTTAATCATTAGATAATAGGAATTTTTATGAATTTGTGCTGGAGCCTGAAAAAAATAGAGAACTGTGATACCGAGAGATTTCTTTTCCCCTTTCTATATGCACTTACCCAAACAAGAAGGAATGGTTAAAAAAATATTTTTTTTTTTTTTTGCATCCTGCAATACAGGTAGTTTGTTTAAAAAATATATTAAGTCATCATTCTAAGATAAGAATTCGTATCCAGTTGGTCTTGATGATCAAGATTTGATTGTCCGGGAAAACCTTTCATATCTTTAATTACGTAAATAACTTCCCAAATGGTTTAAGTAAATTCATGGATGACTGCAATGAGAAAAAAATTTTTAATTGGAATGTTTAGAGAATCTTTCTTTTATATATATATTTCTACCCCTTTCTCTTACACACACACACACACACACACACACACACGCACACACACACACATGCACACATGCTCCAACCCTGGAGGACCATGGCTCTGTTTCTATAATAACATAGAAGCCTGGGTTGGCTAGCCTAGCTTTGACTTGGTTGGCATTTCTTGTGCTTTTATCACAGATTTGTGGAAGGAATGGAATTGCAGGTGTGACCAGTTCTCAATGGACTTGTGATAACAGTCCCTTTGATGTGTGGCTTGCTTCTCCATCGCCCAGAAATTTGCTGGTCCAGACCTAGAACTGGAATTCCCCACCACTCCTCATCTGGGTGTGGACTTAAAGATAGGGCATTTGAGACTGCAGATATCTTGATGGTCATTCAGTCAAGTAGTTTGCCCTATTTATTCTAGAAGAACTGCCTAATGATTACAAAATCGAGATTGTCTGAGCACATTTTTATCTGTTTTGACTTTCCAGCTTACAACTGAGATATCATATTTCCCTAAGGAACCTTTCATTTTCCCTTGTGAGTGTAATTTTCTTTGTTTCTGGACTTCTAAGCCTTCTTTTTCTCCTAACTTTTTTCTATGTTTATTCTCTGAAAAACAAAATTTTAATTTGTTGACATAATTGCTAAGAATAGGTATTCCCAGATAGTTCTACATCACAGCTCTTCTTCCTTAAAGTTTGTGACATTCTCCTCGAGTCAGATTTGAAAAGGGCAGGCACTGATACAAAAGCACATTTCTCCCAAGTCACAGGATGGCTGGGAGCAACTCCCAGAGCAGGCTCACATTTAAATGCATCTTCTTGATTACATACTTTGACTTTCTAATGTCCTTTGCCTTTTTTGAATTGTAAATAATGTTTGGAAGCACTTGAGTAACACCCGTCATTTGGAAAAGGTGGGTATTTTTCTGTCATACTTCTATAACTTGGGTGCAGATTCCACAAACTCTGCAGGTTCTCATAGCTTAGTAAGAACAGTTAAGTCCAAGTCGAGGAAGTCTGGAAGGACTACAGCGAAGGTACTATTTTTGCTGGGCCTTGAAAAATGAGAAGGATTTCAGAGAATGGTGTAGAAGACTCTTTCTAGCCAAGAGGCTCGCCCTATTCAGAGTCTGTTCCACTTGGGGGAGAGTAGGTAGGGCGACACTGATTGCATGTTAGCCGGTGATTAGAAGGATGTTCTGGACAATAGCAATAGGGGAGTGGTGTATGTAAATTCTCTCTCTATTCTATACTCATTGTAGAGGGCGTTAAATGTCATGATTTCATTAGTTTCCTCATCTATAAATTGATGATAATAGTTGTAATTGCCTCATTGGTATGTTTGAAATTTGAATAAGATATATGTAGAGCACTTAAAGTACCTGTCACATGGTCAATAAACTTTATCCCATCATCATTATCCTCATCATCATTCTTGCCACCATTATTCTGTAGGCATGAGAGAACATTGCAGGGTTTTGAGGGAATAAGACGAGTCAACCTGGGTTTTAGGAAGTTACTCCAGTAGCAGTTCAAGAGATGGATGAATAAAGGCATGAGGTGGAGATGTCAATTTAGATGCTTTTGCAGTAGAGTAAGTTATAGATAATGAGAGCTGGGATTGAGGCAGGAGTCATAGGTGGAAGGAAATGAGGAGGCACATGATCGTGGAGGTACGATGGACAGAATTTGGTAGCCGGAAGTTGAAGGGAACAAGTGGAAGGATGACTGACATTTCTAAACTGGGTGTCTAGAAGGATGGCGATGTCATTAGCCAACAGAGAGGTCATAAGGGGAACACATTTAGGAAGGATTATAAGAGGCACAGTTTGGGTCATGCTGAGTTTGAGGTCCTAGCAATACAGCCATCTGGAAAGTATCCAGGAGGCACAGAAAATGTGGGTGTTTGAGCTCGGGAGAGAGCTCTGAGTGTGAGATGTTGACTGTAAGGTTATTGATACAGAAGAGTCAGACCAGCACAGGTACAGCTCTGGACCAGATGTGACAGCCAGCTGAGAACCCCCAAGGACGGGACCTTGGCCTGGCTCTGAGCAACGCGAGGCCAGGATCTAGCTCTGCTCTGCTTACCGTGTTCCCCCAGCACCTAACATAGACCCACAAAAAAGCATTCTGCCATTTTGAAAGGGCAATCAAAGGAAGAAGACTCCAACAAAGCAGTCTGAGACGTAGCCAGGAGAGAAGGGATGAGAGATAAGCGAGTTGAGTATTACAGGAGCCAGTGCTGGAGTGACAGGATCTTGAGGATGAGGTACATTGTATTTGGCAACAGGTTAGAATCCAGGGCCTCTTCAAAGCCTACTCCGGAGGTTCCTGATTAAACACGAATTAGTGTTGTTTCCCAGGACGCATGTTAGGGCAATGAGCAGTTCCGGGTTCCCTTTGTTTAAAAGTGTCTGTGACACATCCAGTCTGAGGAATCTCAGTTTTTCCTCCTTGTTGGTTCCAACTATGTTTTGTCAGACAGGAGTTCCAGGTACATTGTGTTACTGGCACTGACTCCATTTTAAAGTCTCCATTGTTGAGACTTTAGCCCTAACTAAATACAATAGTTAGAATAGTTTCTTTTTTTTTTTTTTAATAAATTTATTTATTTATTTTTGGCTGTGTTGGATCTTCATTTCTGTGCGAGGGCTTTCTCTAGTTGCGGCGAGCGGGGGCCACTCTTCATTGCGGTGCACGGGCCTCTCACTATCGCGGCCTCTCTTGCTGCGGAGCACAGGCTCCAGACGCGCAGGCTCAGTAGTTGTGGCTCACGGGCCCAGTTGCTGCGCGGCATGTGGGATCTTCCCAGACCAGAGCTCGAACCCGTGTCCCCTGCATTGGCAGGCAGATTCTCAACCACTGCGCCACCAGGGAAGCCCTAGAATAGTTTCTTAAAACACATCTCTTAATAATCAGGCTGTTTATTATCTTACTAATAAAGCTGCCTTATGATTTTCATATTAATAAGACATTTCCTATTATCCATAGTCATTTCTTTCCTTTTTTGTTTAAGAACAGAGGCTATATTAACAAACAGTCACATTTAAGAGCACGGAGAGTACAATTAAGTTGAACAGAAATGTGTCGTTGAATAGCAGAACTCCAGCATTGCGCTTGGAGGCCCTATTTTAACCATTTACCAACAAGTCCATTAACCTTTCAGAGCCTCAGTGTCTTCATCTGTAAAATGGAAATAGCGACGTCTCACAGAATTTCAGGATCAAAGGAACAGTGGGGAATTCCAGTCCAGGTCTGGACCAGCAAATTTCTTGGCAGTGGAGAAGCAAAGCACTTAGGAGAAAGCTCTTTTTGGACTACAGCGTGCTGAACAAATAGCAGTCGGGTTATTGAGGTCAAGACTGTTCATGTTTGTATTACTTACCTCACTGCTTAGTGACACATTATTTTAGACTCAGAGGATGTAGGATAGAGTTACACTCTGTGTTTAGGTATGATGGGAATCCATCCCACTCACATTTCCAGACCTGCTTTCTAGAGCTGGGCTGGACTTTGGAATTCTTGGGGCCCAGATCCAGGAGCTCGTAAGACCCAGAATCCTGTACTTTTCAGCTGATGCTGAGGCCAAGGGTCCCCACAGCCTCTGGGACCCCCTAAGACTTGGTCCCTTTGTTCAGCAGACACTTACCCTCTTGCCCACTGCTGCAGTGGAATGTTCTGCCCTGTCAGTGACCCCAGTTCAGGACCCAGCCTCTCCTTCCAGGCCTGTAGGTCTGACTCTTGCACAGCAATGACGCGAGAGCTTAAGACTGGGTGTTGCCACGCCTATCTTGTTCACCAGGATGTCGTGGGGATGAATGCACTAATGCTTATAGAGTGTTCTTTCTCCAGGGGAGGAGTGCCCTGATTCAGTATCATGTCATTATGACCTTGTCTTATCCTCTTTAGAGACTTGTGTTTGTTTATTTGAGACGGGGTGAGAAACAAGGTTCTCCTGCATTGACCTCTCCTCCGGGAAGCCTTCCTGGAACCCCCATTTGTGCTGCGCAAGGTGCCCCACCCCTGTGCTCCCACGACGCCTGCCTCCTGCCAGCATTGTAGGTGGGCCCGGTTCTTCTCCACAAGGTTCTAGAGAACGGAAGTTGTGTCCTAGAGCAGGGACCAGCTTATTGAGCACCTGAGTGACTTCCTGGACCGTTGTCGCACGCATCCTACTCATTCTCACAACAACCCTATGCTCTGCCTTCCTAGAGGAAGAAACTGAGGCCCATTAATGACATCAGTTGCCCAGAGTGTCACAGCCAGGAGGCTTGAGCCCAGGTCTTTTTCACCCTTGAGCCTGTAGTTGTGTCTTTAGGCCGTCTGGCTCCCATTGGGAGGGCTTTTTGGTTAATGCCTCTGTCCCCCGGGCTGGTACCCTAAGTGAGCTCAGACCTCTTTGTGTGACACGGGATAATGGGATAATGTGCATGCAGCTCTGCAGCTGACTGGTGTGGTTAATCCCACCACACATTCTCAGAATGCTCTCATTTACTGACTAAAACCACTGATGTCATCAGGAAGTCCTCCCCACCCCACTCTCCACTTCCCTAAAACAGCTTATTCACTGTCTGACTATTGGTGTTAAAGACTTTGTTCTGTGAAGTAGGGGGACTACAGCCTGGCAGTCAGTGTGAATGATCAGTGGGTTGATAAGCATTAACTGAGGGTCATCCCAGCCACCGACTTCAGGTTGCATTTCCATGTCATGGAAGTTGAAGTGATGAAAAATGCCTTTGCTGAAGTCAGGAAAGTGTCCATATCCTTTTCATAATCTCACCTTATTTACTTTCATACTGAAAGAAAGAATTCACTTTGAGACAGCAGGGTGTTTCAAACCAGTGTAAAGCATTTCTCAAGCACCTCCAATCCTTCCCCTAACGCAAAGCCAAATCATCATACCTGGGCCAAATCACCCCCATCATCTTTCATATGATTGCCTTTCTTTAATCACATTTTAACACAGGTCCCCAACCATACAGGACACATTTCAGTATTTTAAATATAAATATTGTTAGCAAGCATATTATTCATTACATTGATTAATGCTCCTCTAATATAAAGATGCCTTGGTCCAGAAATCAAGACCAAGAAAAAGTTTCACTTTTGTGTTGAACTGTTGAGCTTTCTACTGCTGGACAAATTAGAGCTCCCATGATCTGCCTTCTTCCCCTTCTGGTTTATAGCTTTTGTCTTGAATTTGTTATTTTTGATCTGTGCTTTTTGGAGGGTTGTCTCAGATCACTGGGCCAGAGCTCTGTGTGGGGCAGGAACCTATATTTGTATTTTACAGCTGGGTGCTTAGAACTAGCACGGGGCCAATCACAGAAAAGGGTCAAATGAATGCACGAATGTGCGCCCGTCTGTGTTGGAGGTATGCAATCTATAGACAGATCAGCAGCTTTCATCAGGAGACGGGTGATAGTCATAGGAGATGGTGAAGGGAATGAAAGTTATTGAGCACTGTGTTGCCTGGAGCCCTGGGAAATTGGGATTCTGCCCCTTTTGTAAATCTGAGGACACAGAGGCTCCAAAAGGTAAAGTGAGTTGCCGGTGGTCTCATAATAAGCAAGTAGGCAGTGGAGTTAGAATTCAGACCTAGGTTGGCTTGACTCCAAAACTGGGCACTCTACTCTACCAGCGTCTGGTTCATGTTGAGAAGAAATCAGGTGACTTCATCCAGCCCACTGCCTTCAGAGGAGACCACATCCAAACAGAACTGTGACTCACCCACTGATTTCTTCAGCCACAGCTTTTCCCCTGAGTCCCCATCAGCCCACTCAGTCTCTCCACTGCGAGGACTAGCGGACATTTCAGAGGGAACATGTAGCAACCAGGACTCCTGCCTGACTCCATCCCAACCCGGTTTCCAGTTGTTTCCATGGAGATGAAGGGTACCACCAGTCCCCTTCGGCTCGGGCCAGACTCTGCACAAAGCTCAGCTCTTTCCTTTACCCTCCACATCGGGTCCATCAGCAAGTCCCATAGGTTCTATTTCCGGCTGTATCCCAAAGCTGCGCACTGCTACACCCTCATCCAAGCCGCCCTCTCTCTGCTGGCTGCTGCACAATCCCCCTCTCTTCCCTGCTTCCCCTCTGCCTGTGTTCTGTATTAAACAGCCAGAGTCATGTTTTCTAAATGTAAGCCAAATCCCATCCCTCCCCTATCTCCACCCCTCCATTGTTTTCATATTTAAAATAAAATCCAAAGCCCCATGAGCCCTCCAACCAAATCTCCAAATGCCCTCCCTCTTGCCCTGGGCATTCCAGCCACACTGACCTTGCTCTTACTCCCGGGCACCAAGCGGCTATCTCCTCGACTTCTACACGTGCTGCTGCCCCAGCCCGAGCCTCATGCAGCCCTTGTTCTAGATAAGACCTCCCAGTGAGCCTTGCCCTGACCCCCTCTAGATAAGCCCCTTAGCTCACACCCTCTCCCTTGACCCTGCTCTTTAGCCTTTGCAGCACTTAATGCCACATGAACTCACAGCAAGCATCTATGTGGCTGAGTTAGCGAAGATCTGTCTCCCCCACTGGAAAGTGAGCGCTGTGAAGTGGGCATTGCCCTGCCCCCGGTGCTGGACAGGCCCTGGCGCAGGTGGGCACCCGGTGAACAAATGAATGAGTGCACATCGGTCCTGATTTTTTAAGTGTGCTCCTTTTTTGGTAAAATGTCCTCACTTAAACACTACTCAGCCATAAAAAAGAATGAAATTTTGCCATTTGTAGCAACATGGATGGACTTGGAGGACATTATGCTAAGTGAAATAAGTCAGAGAAAAACAAATACTGTATGATATCACTTATCTGTGGAATCTAAAAAATACAACAAACTAATAAAACAAAAAAGAAGCCAACTCACAGATGCAGAGAACAAACTCTAGTGGCTATCGGTGGGGAGAGGGAGGCGGGAGGGGCAAGATAGGGGTGAGAAGAAAAAAAAGGGGTTATTATGGGATCATATGAAATCACCTGTGTGAAACTTTTGAAAATTGTAAAACACTATAGAATTTAAAGAATCTTTCATTCAATTAAAAAAAAAATGCCTTCGCTTAAATTCTTGCATGTGAGAGAAGTTTATGCTGAAGGCATTAAGGTGAAGTGGCCTGACTTGATTTTCTCATCCCTCACAGTTGCCCGAAAATTGGCTGTAGCCACACAGACGTGAGAATGTCTGATCTCATCCAGGATGAGGCGCTGAGAAGGGCGATTGAGAGTCACAACAAGAAAAAACATCGTCAGTCCGACTAGGAAGAGCCCCCTGCCTGCAGGGAACTCCGCAGCCTACCTCCTACCCCAGCCATCTGTAGAGAGCGATGCTTGTCAGAGCACTTCAACTGGCTGCATAGCATACTTTGGGGTAAAATTGAAGGAAGCCTTTTTCTATGTTACAGTAAACATTCAAGCATATTATATTGTTTATTTTTAAGTGTTCTGCAATTTTAAATAAAACTTTGATTATCTGTGTGTGTCTTATCTGTGCGCCTCCCGAGGTGTAAATGCTTCCAGTGGTAAAGCCTGGGTGGTGCCAGACTTCTCTATTTCTAATCCTTCAGACTGTTTTTTATTATAGTTTTAACAGAAAAAATGTCTTGGAAGGCATGTTTGAAATGCAAACACATAGAAACACCCCCAACTGCAAGCATTTTCTATCAGGATAGTAAAGAATAGCATGAGGGTGTAAAGCAAAGCCAGCTCCCTTACCTATATTTACTTTGTATATTGACAGTTCCAGATATGTAAATGCTTTTGTCATTCTGATGGGCACAGAATGCTCCAGTAGCTGGCTTATCAGTGCGATGATAACTGATGCCATAATGGAAACTTTGCTGCAGCCTTCTGAGATCCTGAAGCGTCATTGGAAGCAACCACATCCTGGCTGTTCTCTGCCTTGCTCCGTGGCTTTCGGTAAGTGGCTTCAGCCCCCTGGGGCTGGGGGTCTTCAGCCACGAAATAAAGATATTGAATAAGATGTTCTGTACTGTCCCTTCAGCCCCGAAAGTCTGTAGACTTATGACCAGCAGGGTCTTTAAATTGAATACCATTGATTTATATTCCATTTGTATAAAAAGTGCTAATCGATTCATAGTCTTCATAGCAGCCTTTTATCAACTAGAATAATCAATTAAACCTAACGAAGCATACCCTGACTACACTAGGAAACCAAGAATAACTAATAATGGCTAACATTTATTGAGCACTTACTGTATACCAGGTGCTATTCGAAGCACTTTACATATATATTAACTCCTATAATTTTCACAGCCTGATGAGAGAGGTACAGTTATTATTCCCACTTTACAGAGAAGTAAAATGAGGCACAGAGAAGTGAAGTGACCCGTGGAAAGTCACAAAGCTAGTAAGTGGCTGAGCTGGGATGGGAACTTAGATCATCTGGTCCGAGGGTCTGGATTCTTAATCGTATGCTCTCCTCCTCCCTATCGATTTATTTAGAATCAAAAAATATACTCAAAGTCCACATTTAAAAATGGAACCTTTTGTAAATAAACAAGCATATACATGTTTGTGCAAAATAAAAAGTTCACTAAAATGCAGGAAGTAATTGGATTTGATATCTAATAGGCAGTAAAGGCCATGAAATAATAACACATTTGAGTTTCAAAGCATAGTCTAAAATGGCACAATTAATTTTGAAAACACTTTCATGAAATTCAGAAAGGAGTATGACGTTCAGTTGTCTACAAACTAAGTAATTTTGAGTTTTGTAAGATGCTTTACCTGAATCAGACTTCCAGAGGAAATGATTATGTTTAAGCCAGAACAAACATACTTTTCATGGAATGTGGTTCTTTTGTGAAATAATTTGTTTCCTAAACAGATAGGGACAAGCATGAAATGCTTGCCCAAGGTTGGATTTGCATTTTCCCCTACTCTTTCTAAAGAGAATTCCGGAATATTGGTGTGGACACTGATATCGGTTAGAAAAATGCAAACACCATTCTACTACGGAAAAGGTATTTGTATCCTGTGACATTTTTCCTTCTTTAGTCTCCAGAAACATATACTTGTCCAGCCAATTAACGAATTTGAAGTTTTATATAAAACTTATTTTTATCTTTGAAGATTCACCATTTGGTTGTCATTATCAATCTGGTATATTTGTTAAATTGCTATTACAAGAGTTTTCCAAAAAAGTGAAACCTTTTCTTCAAATGAAATCATATTTGTCTTACTGAGAAACCCAATAATAATATGACAGCTGAAAGGGGAGCAGTTCTAGTCAAAGAGGAGGTGGGAGTTCCATCCCTTTTTCCCCAGGGCAGCCCCAGTCTTATCTGAGATCATGCAAGGCCCCATGAGTGACATTTGAAAACTGCACCAGATATTGTAGCTAAATCATTGCTTTCGGATGACTGGTTTAGGACTTGGATAATTGTGTGAACATGGCATTTAAAAAAAATTGCTAGTTCCTTTAAGAAATTTCCAATTGAGTAAGTTTAAAACATTACCACAAACTCCAAACAATAAGATGATTTCTCTCTCACCTTATATAGAAGTTCAAACATGGAGTGTCCAGTTTGAAGCAACTCCTGCTGGGAGCACTGCTCCCAACTGAACATGCCTCAACTCAAGTTTTCTGTGAGGACAGAGAGATTACAGGACTGGGGGATCCGAGGCCACTGGGAACTGATCGCTGGCCACACACCAGGCTCAGGTCTAAGTGCCTTAAACATATCACCTAAGTGAATCCTCCCTACAACCCTAGAGGGAAGCATTATCGCCCCATTTTACAGATGAGGAAACTGAGGCTCGGAGTCATTAAGTCATTGGCCTGAGGTCACTGGCTTGTGAGTGGTGGTGGTAGAGCTTATATTGGGATGGAACCGTGAATGCAGAGGGAGTGCTGTCACCCACTGGGCTCCCGCTGGGCTCCCTGCCCCAGGACCGTAGAGGATGCATAAATGATCAGCAGACCTGCACGTCTATCCCATCTTCCTTATTTCTGCTCCTGAGACCACCATTTCCCGGAGGAGGGGGGCACCGTTTTCCAGTCATCGGTGCATTTTGCATAGCCCAGTGCTCCTCCCCTCCTCCCCTCTGCAAACACCCCACCAAGTCCAGGCCCTCCCTCCTGGCTTCGCACTTAGACTGTTTTCTAGCCTTCCAGCTGGTCTCCCACCTCACATCTGCCCCCTCCCATGTTAATCTACTAGAATACTGATTGGGTAATTCTATATCCTTTCCTACCGAATGAACTTCAGGCCTGGCCTTCAGGATTCTACCCACAGACCAGCCCCACTTCTGTCTCCCCAACACTTCCGTTCACCTGCTCTCTTCATGGCAGGGTTTCTTCCAGAAGTAATGGCATATTCCTAACCAGCACATGCAGATGACCTTGGGCAAGTCACTTTACTGATCCAGCCCTCAGATTTGTCACATAAACTAAAAGATTTGGACTGCTTGCCAAGGTTTTCTTAAACCCTAAGATTCCTCTTCAGTGAATCTGTCCTATGCAAAGTATATGGCCCTTTTGAAGGAAAACAAGCTGACTTGGAAATTAGAGTATATTTGAACCCAATGTGTATGTTGCATCTTTAAGTATTTATTCAGCAAACACTTTTTAAGGCCCACTTTATGCCATGTTTTGTGTTAGTCACTTTGGATACAAAAATATTCCTTCCAGAGCGCTTCTTGTCTAGTTGGGGTAGACAGATATGTAAAAAACTAAATTGCATAAAGGGTTATGTGAGTGCCATGTATGGGGGACAGTAGCACAAAGAAAGGAAATACAGGAAAATTATTGAGTAAGTAAAAATTGTGTTTTAGTAAATCAGGTCACAAGATTCAAAAGAAGTTAATCAAAAGTTTGTGAAACCTTCTGATTGGGATATGGGGGATAAATCCTGAGGGTGGATGACCCAGTGGTACTGGAAATCTGTTATGTTTTGGAAATCTGCCTTCTATCTTGTGTCAAACTTTGTGGAAGGGAGTAACTATTCTGAAAAGAAGGCAGTTAAATCTGAGTGGGAACAGGAACTCTCATATATTGCTGGTGGAAATGCAAATTGGTGCAGTCACTGAAAAGTTTGGCTTTAAAAAAAAATGTTAAACATGAATTCACCACACAACCCATCAATTCCAGTCCTGGGTATCTACCCGAGAGAAGTCAAAACTATGTTCACACAAAGACTTGTGTGTAAACGTTCATAAGGAACATGCTTTATAATAGCAAAAAAGTGGAAACGATACAGATATCCAACTGGTAAGTGGTTAAACAGAAGCGGTGGGTCCATACAAACGGAATACTATGTGGTTATAAAAAGGAATAAAGTATCAATGCTTGTAACATGGTTGAACATGATGCTGGTGAAAGGAGCCAGTCACAAAGATCAAATATTGTATGAATCCACTTACATGAAATGTCCAGAAAAGATAGCTCTATAAAGACAGAAGGTAGATTATTGGTGGCCTGAGGCTGGAGGTGAGGATGGAATTGCTTTGGGGTGAAGGAAATGTTCTAAAACCGGATTGTGGTGAGGATTACACAACTCTAGATTTATTAAAAGTCATTGAATCCAACACTTAAAACAGGTGAATTTTATGGGGTATAAATGATATAAATCAGCTGAGGGGGGCACTGCTTTACAGGAGAGGGAGGGGAGGCCTTTCCTCCTGGTCATTTGAAAAGACAGGACAGCTATAACAGCCATTGATTTCCCCAGTTCAGCTGGTAACCACATCTCCATCAATATTCTGAGAAGTGATTTTGCATCTTAAAGATTAACGTGAAATAAAAAAGAGTTCTATTCAAGCCTCAAGAAATCCAAGAAAAAAGAAGCAATTGCTTAAACAAAAAAATCTGTTAAGGGTTAATGAGAGGGTAAGATTAAATAGGATTGATAACAATAAGGAACTTGATTTTACCTATTTCTATGTCTTAATCTCCCAATTGTAGATTCATTTTACCGCAGTGATTACTAATAGTAATCAATAGTTCTAATTAACTACTTTTATTATTTTTTTTAAGTATAATGGAGTGAAAACCCTGGCTAGTTCCTTTCTCTGTTCATCCTGCCATTGGGAAGGATGAAACTGAGTCCCCAAAAACGACCCCGTAATCATTTAGTGGTTGGCAGAATGACCCAAACTTATAACAAGACCATAAACATTTATGACCACAAAAAGGAACATTTAGTGGGGATTTTTTTTCATGAATAAATACAGAATTTGTTTTAAAACAAAAAGAAAAAGCAAGACACACTTACGAAAGGAAGCGCAGCCCAAGGACCATCCTCCGTCATAAACAGAATACAAACCAGAAGTGCAGTGCTGTTAAGAAAGAAGTCAGAAGGCTGCTGGAATGTACGGGAAAAGCTGTCGTTCAGAGTCAGGGAAGACTCTGGCTGTCAGGCTTTGCGTGGGCCCTGAGCTGATAACGGTCCCCACGGTTCACAAGGAATGCGGCGACGCTGATGAGTCCAGAGATCAGCACAAACGAGGCTCAGGATGATGAAACATGGATGCTATGCTGGAAGGCACTGGGATGTTTTTGCCCACAGAGAAAAAAAACTGAGGCTTCTGTTTTACACAAAACATGGGACTTTTTGAAATATTGCAAGACAATTGACAATAAGCTCCATAAGAGGGCCAATTAGAAGTTCTTTGGTACTCAGAAGAAAAAATTACTGTTAGCATCTCAGCACAAGAGCTCTTATCCAGGAAACCATGGATCCCCAGGAGACCGTGAATAAAATTCAGAAGGTTTACAAATTAGTACGGGGAGAAAAAGGACATCTTTACTTTTACTAACCTCTAATCGGAATTTGATTCCCTACAATTATGAATGCAGGCAATGAACTCCAGTAGAATTAACAGTATCTGTGACTTCATCACCAATAAAAATGACATTTTCACATAGCATTCTTGTTGCTGTAAAGATAAATTTATATTCATCTCTTCTTTTAAAATACAGTACTTAGTTTGCTTCTGGCAATGATGGACTAACAGAAATCGGATTTACCTCCCACCTTTAACAACTAAAAACCTGAACAAAATATGTATGAAATTGTGGTTTTCAGACATTGGATGCTGCCCTTGCTTCCTGCCTAAAGAGTTCCCAGGCTACCATAGAAGGAGAGGGACCTAGCTGGAGCCTGGAGGTCTGTCTGAGTTGAGGAGACAGAGTTGAAGATCAGGGAGGCCAAGTAGCTAGAATTCGCAGAGCAGAGAGCTGCTCAGAGATTGAGCTCTGGAGACCTGCAGAGGGTCCCCCTGGAGTCTTCAGCTGAGTCATCATCAGCTCGTGCCTGTGAGGAAACTACCTGAGGCTGGGAAAGAACCTCCCAGAGGATCAGCGGGAACAAAAACCAGAGCTCACTCAGGCCCAAGATGTTCCTTCTCCCACCAGCCAAGTGGGGCAAAGTTAGCCCTGGACTAAAGGATGCATTTATCTGCTTAACAGTGCTTATAAGCAAGCCTCAAAAGCAAGGGTAGGCAACTTTTTGTGTGAAGGGCCAGACAGTAAATATTCTCAGCTTTGCAGATCACTTGGTCTCTGTTGCAATCACTCAACTCTGCCATGGTAGCACGAAAGCAGCCACAGACAGTACGGAAATGAATGCTAGTGGCTGTGTGCCAATAAAACTTTATTTATAGACACTGAAAATTTAATAAAATTTTCACATCACAAAATATTCTTTTGATTTTTTTCAACCATTTCAAAACATAAAAACCATTCTTAGCTCATGAGCCATACAAAAACAGAAAGGGAAGCCAGATTTGGTCCCTGGACTGCCGGTTGTTGACCTTTGATCAAAAAGATTGAACTGTCTCTGATTAACAGTGTCCAGAAAAAGGCTCAAAGATATTTAAAAGAATATAAAAGAAATAAGAAAGCCAGCGCCCAGCAATGTTAAATTCACAATGTCTGGTATCCAATGAAAAAGTTCCAGGCATGCAATGAAGCAGGAAAATATGATGCATAATGAGGAGAGAAATTATTCAATAGAAATAGACCCAGAAATGACACAGGTAATAGAATTAGTAGACAAGGGCATTAAAAGAGCTATCGAAAAATATACTCCATGTGTTTTAAAAAGGTAGAGGAAAGCACAGAATGTTGTGGAGCGACATGGAAGATATAAAAATGACTAAATCAAATTCCTAGAAATAAAAGAATATATCTGCAGTGAAAATTACACTGGGTGGGATTAACAGCAGATTAGACAGTGTAGTAGAAAAGATTAGTGGGGTTGAAGATACAGCAATAGAAACTATTCAATGGAAACACGGGGAGAAAAAGGTCACAGAAAATAGTAAACAGGGCATCAGTGAGCTGAGGGACAGCATCAAGCAGACTAGCCACATGTATTTGGAGCCCCCAAAGGAAGGAAGACAGATAGGAAGCAGAAAAAATGAAGAAATAAAACACAGTACTTACTAAATCTGCTAGATCTCATTTACCATGTTAAACGAGAACCATATCTACTAGATCACAAATTCATTTTTCAAAATGGTTCCATAACTATATTTCAGTATTATTGGTTTCCTTTGTAATCTTATGCTTTTAAAAGCATTGTTCTAAACAGGGGTGGAACACTTCACTCAGGAGTCCAGGGAACCACCCAGGAGTCCAGGGAACGTTGAAGGTCTACAGCCCTGTGGACACTTGTACCTGTCTCTGTTGTGGCCCTCTCCCACAGTTCTGGGGCATCCTCTGGCGGGGTGTGCTGTATTCACACATCTCCAGCCCCTAACACAGAGCCTTGGCACCTCACAGATGCTCACTGATTAGTAAAGAGGACATGGGAAAAAAAAGAATGTTCTCTATGTCCTTGGAAGATTAAATAAGAAGGAGTATGCATAAATTAATGAAGATAAATTTTCTCCCAGACCCATGGTAGTTAGCATCTGTCAGAGTTCATCTGACACATTTCACATACATTATCCCATTAATCCTCCCAAATGCCTTGGATTCAGATAAGGAAACTGATGACCAAAGATGAAATCTTTTCCCAGGTCTCTGAGCTTGTGAGTGATGGGGCCAGGGTTGGAACCGGAACCCCCAAAGCACATTCTCCTGTGTCAGGGCTGTGGTTTGACAGAAAAGAACTGCTGGGTGAAGGCAGACCAAGTCCTGGGCCAAACCATGAAGTGTGTGAAGTCCCTGAGGGAACCAGCCTTAGTGGTTCAGATCCTCTCAGATGGAGTCCCCAGAGTCTTCTAACACTTGGGTCTAACTCCCTTTTATTAGGCCATGGGCCCTCAAGGAGGGGTGGTGGGTGGTGATGAATCAGATATTGTGAGAGGAGGTCCCAGCTCTTGGTCTTGCCTCAGCTTCTCACAAGATCTCTAACTTCCTTCAAAGGAGCCTTCAGGACCCCTTTCTTGATTCTGTTGGTAAGCAGTAGAGGGTGGGGTATTGGAGGCTGTATTTGTTTCAGGCTGCATGTCACCTCCATACAGCTTCGGAAGAGCACCCAGTTCTTGCCACCCGAATCTGATTTCTATCCAAGACCAGTAAGTGTTTTCCTCGCCACTACCCTTCACCAAAATGAAAGATAAGCTCCTACATCACTGAAATGATTCTTCTGCTAGAGGTAGAAGTAATACTATGAATATGTAATTCAAGGTTGGTTGGAATACAATCCAGCAAAAGTGTGGAAACTTCTCAGAACAGAGGGTCAAGCTTCAGCACCCCTGGGTGTCGGAGATGGTGGTGAGAGTTTCCTTGCACTTTATCTCATGCTCTCCAGCTGCACTGGGTACCTTCTACCTTGTGACTTATTGTGGTGTCTCATCTCCCTCCCTCGACTGCGTTCTGAGGGTGGACTCCACATCTGGACCATGTATATTCCCCAAGCTTCAAGGTTTCTCAAAGGGAGGTCCAGGAACACCTTTATCCAGGGATTTGAAGAGCTTGTTAAAAATGCAGATGACTGACTGAGTCAGAATCCTGGGAGGCAGGTCCAGGAATCTGCGTTTTAACAAGTTCTCCAGCTGATTGTGATTCACACTTCACGTGAGGACTGTAGGCATCTGATCTATAAGGAAAGGCCCAAATGAATTCATGTTGGGTTAATAAAGCCAAACAGAATGACATATGTATACACAGTAGAGCTACAGCTATCTAAATACCACATTCTTATGTCAAAAGCTCAAAAAAAGACCATAGGTAAATACAAAGAGTTGTACATCTTTTTCTTTCTTTACTTTCAAAAAAAAAAAAAAAAAAATCATCTGCTGAGTTGAAAGCTTGATGACCCACTTCATCCTGATTCTATGCGTCATGCCCTCCCTGCCATTTCAGATTTCACTACACAGACTCTTTTTAATTGCCCCACTTGGTGTCGTCTGTTCATCTCTATCCCCCAGGGCCCCATATACTGTAAAGTCTCAATTAAACCAAAACAAACAAAAAAAACCATCTTACTCGCTTTCCCTTACCAATCTAGCTTTCATACACGTTGAAAGCTTGGAAATGGACTAATGTGGTTCCAGAGAGAGAAATCTCTAACCCTCCCCTCATCTGGATCTAGGCTTGGTCCATATGTTTGGCATGAATATTGGATTCTCCAAGAAAGTAGTGTTTCCCAAACGCCAATAGTTCAAGCTCCTCCATTAGTTTTGCCACACTCTCATAACCTGTACTATCATTTGCTTAATTTTTTACTTTAATCAAGCCAACTTAAAAAAAATGTTTAGCCTCCTCCTAAGTAATAGTATACATGAAATTGTGGGTTTGATGTGCTAAGTATCTTTTAAAACATATTAAAATAAATAGGTAATTCTTAAAATAAAAGAAATAGGTATCTTGAAGCAGCTACAATCATCCCGAGTGGCCCTTTGGGAAACTCTTGCACAGAGTGGGGCTAGGGGTCCAGGCCGGGGCCCAGAGCCTTCCCACACTCACCAGGATTCTCTTAAGAACCACCCTCCACAGGCTGCCAGCGTTGAAATCAAGTCCCTTGAGAGGACATTGACACCACTATGAAGCTCTGGCAATTAATCATCAAGACGTACCCGCCCACCCACTGTGGTTGGGATTTCAGCAGGCACTGCAGAAAGATGGCCCGAGACCAGGTTTGTGCTGCCCCACAGATCTGAGTTTCACATGAGAAGCGTGAGCCCAGGAACAGGGCTTTCTGGGCCCCTGGGGCTGCCTGGTCTGGTTCACGCCCCCAGCGCTCAGCCAGGCATTCCTGCTTCTCCCCCGAGTCAGTAACCAGGAGCTTACCCACACGTCCCATCTGTTTCCTGAGGGCAGGTGACATCCCTGCCAGCCGTGGAAGCTTCGTAGGGAGAAGCCAGCTCTTGGCACCCTAGAGCACTTGTATTCTACAAATCTGTTTTTCCTGTGGATCCGTGTTTGCCTTGGAGGCGACGTCCTGCATCTCACCACATGTCAGAGGTGACTGTTTAATACCAGCAAAAGAAAACAAGCTTCACACCGCACCGAGCTAAAGGTGAGGCGACAGCTGGCTGATGGTTGATGATTCACCCAGGTGGACGCTGAACCAGAGGCGTGAAAGGGACTGCCACCCAGGGCCTGTATCAAGTCACAGATGAGAACCCCGGCTTGGCTGCCCCCGGAGCGAAGAGGGATTGCAACATGTTTTTTGCTAACGTCAGCTCTGCAGAGCAGGGCACTCGGGGAGTGAGGTTTAGGGAAGTCAAGCATCCTTCAGAGTTTTTCCCAGAACAGCTGGGCTTGTCAGAAGACGCCAGTTCCAATTTCACTCTCTTTCTCACTAGCTTTGTGACCTCAGGTGACTCCATGAAGTCGGCTGTGTCTCTGTAGCTTCACCTGTGAAAAGGAGGTCTTACCCCCTGCTCTTGGGGCTGGCTGTCCAGAGCCAGGGAGACAGTGCATGTAGAAGGAATTAAGCACTAATGGCCGAAGCCTGGCTGGATGCTTGGGGAACCAGGGAAGCCTGCCTCAGCTCCTGTTCCTGCTTTCAAGACAGTTCATTTGAATGTGTGTGAATGCATGAAAATTAAATAATGCAAAGTACCAACCAAATTTATAATGGGTTACCTGGGGGGCTGGGATTGGGGGGTTTGGACCAGGTTTGAGGGTGGGGTAGTTCATTTTTCTAAAATAAACATTCATGTCTTTATAATTCATTACGTCTTTTTCAAGGATAATTCTAGAGTCGAATTGTGCCACCAGCTCGGTAAGGCAGACACAATCCTTCAGGATGTAAGAGGAGTGACAAAGCCCTGTGGGCATCAGTGGTCAGAAAAGACTTTGAGGACCGGGGAGACTCACCCTGGGCCATGAGGAAGGGACAAATTTGGATGGACGGGAGGGAGCAAAGGTCATGGGCGCCAGCAGGGGCAGATGCCCCGTGTGGTCCCAGTGGGGCAGGAGTGAGGGGAGGTCGGGCGGATGAGAGCCCAGACTCCTACTGGGGACTCGAGCCCACAGAGGGAGCCACTGGACGCGGGTCAATAAGTATTTACTGTCCGAGTGTGCAAGGCCTGTAGCAAATACTAGGCATGTTAGCACTTGGTGCAGTTAAGAGACAGTGGAGAAAGAAAACTCTCAGGTTTAAAGAGGGAGGGAAGGGGGCTTCCCTGGTGGCGCAGTGCTTGAGAATCTGCTTGCCAATGCAAGGGACACGGGTTCGAGCCCTAGTCTGGGAAGATCCCACATGCCACGGAGCAACTAGGCCCGTGAGCCACAATTACTGAGCCTGTGCGTCTGGAGCCTGTGCTCCGCAACAAGAGAGGCCGCGATAATGAGAGGCCCGCGCACCGCGATGAAGAGTGGCCCCCACTTGCCGCAACTAGAGAAAGCCCTCGCACAGAAACGAAGACCCAACACAGCCATAAATAAATAAATAAATAAATAAATAGATAGATAGATAAATAAATAAATAAATAAACCCAAAGTTTAAAAAAAAAAAAAGAGGGAAGGAAAAAAGTTCAAACCATAAGCAAAAAGACCCAGGGACAGTTAAACCACAGAACATGTAAAAAGAAGCTGTGCCCAGGGATTTAATAAAATTTCCACATCTTAAAAGTGCACTGGGTGGGGTCTGGGAAATGAAAAACAGTCATTTGTGTCATCCTTTTCTCCCCCAGGGAAACCAACTGAGAGCCACTCAAAGCTTGGGCTTTGGCTGATGGGGGAAGTGGTGAGGGAGCACAGATAAAATCTGACCCCTCCCCTCTCAGACCCAGGAGCTTTGCAGGAGATGCGCTTGGACCTCACAACGGATGCCAGCTTGGCCGACACCTTCCAGGGGACACACAGGGGGTTGGGGGCTTATGTCCTGGGCTGAGTCCCCATCCAGGGCCCCAAGCCTGGCCTTGGGATTTGGCAAGAGTCCCTGACCTCTCAGCCTCCACCCGTGAGATAACAGGACAAGAACCCCTCACACCCTCGAGCAGAGGTTGAAAGGGTGAAATGAGTCAGGGTACTGTTCTCTGTCCTTGTTGTTTATTCACAGCTCAGATAAAACACTTGGGCATGGCCATGGCTGTGAGACTGTTTCTTAGGGAGAAAGAACGCTTTTGCTGTCAGTTCCCTCGCAGGCAGCCTCCCGTCTGGACTCTTGGCGCCGAGGCAAAGCCTGAAACTCTGGGAGGGATGCAGGAGTTAACAAGCTCCCGGGGGTAGCCTGGGAACCACCCCACACAGGAGTTCCACCCAACAGATTTACCGAAAAATTCTTGACCAACGTCCGCGGGTTGGAGGTTCATGCCAAGGACTTAGCCAACACTACCGCTTTGGATTTGCAAATCTGCCCTCTGAATTTGAACATGCAGTTGTCGAAATTTGTTTTCTGAACTATGTGTGTGTGCACACAATGAGGAGGGATGTAAAAACACACACCCTTCTTAGATATTGTCTGTTCTTGGAAATGCTAAAGCCGTCTACCGAGGGAACCCAGCAGCAGCAATTGCAGATGCCCGATCTAAGAGTCTGAATCCCAGCTCTGCCATTGACTAGATGTGTGCTTGGAGCAAGTTTCTTTATGGCCCTCGGCCTCAGTTTGCACATCTGTAAAATGGGGGAGAGGTGTTTGTGAGGATAAATAAGGGAATGTATGTAAAGTGTGAAGGTGGAGCCTGGCACGTTATAAGTGCTCGATAAATAGGAGCTATTATGAGCAGTTTTCATCCCATAAATCTTTACTGAGTACCTTCTATGTGCCCAACATCTAGGCTGTGAACAAAACAGACAAGAAGTGAGGGAGCTGGGCAATAAACGGGCAGAGGAGCAAAATGCATAGTGTGTGAATGATGACAAGGGCCGAGGAGAAATACAGAGCAGGACCAGGGAAAGTGTAGAAGTTGCAAATACAGTAATTAAGACAGGCCACAGGAGAACGTGCTGTTTAGGCAAAGACAGGGGAGAGGTGAGGAAGCCCTAGCCACACGGATGCGGGTGTGAGGGAAGCGTGGTCCAGCGAGGGAGACCCCCACCCCTGCAGCAATGCCGCTGCTGCTGCAGCCCTGGGCCTCCATGCCCACTGGGGTTCGTGCGGAGCAGCTGCTGCTCGGGACTCTCCCCAGAAGGCTTTGTCTCAGCACCAGTTGTTTCCCTCAGGCCCATTCCATCTATTCCGTCCCTTCAGTCTATGGCTTTCCCCATCACTCTGCCAAACAGAATGTTCCGCCTTCCCCGAAGCTCCGAGGCCCTCACCTGGCTGTGGCCTGTGCAGGTGCTGCTCTGTTAGCCTGGACCCTTCCTTGTGCCCTCACCGCCTCTCCTTTTCACCTGCTAGCTCCTCCTCCTCCTCCAGCTCTCAGCCTAGCTGTTCTCTCCTCCACGAAGCCTCTCTGCCCCTGTAAACCGCCCCCCACCCCCGCCCCACCAGAGTCTGCGTGCGGTACTTTGTCTTTGGTTTCCCCCTGCATCCTGTGCGGTCCCCATCCCAGCTTGGACACAGGGATGCGCTAGACTGTGGGTTCCTTCAGAGCAGGGTCTCGCGCTGACATATGGCGGGGTATTTGTGAAAGGAGCACAGGAAAGCAGGAAAATGTCTCCTCCCCCAGGGCCTCCAGCCTCTCTTGGGAGCTCTATCAGGACCAACCCCCTCTAGGTCTCAGGTAAAACTTAGCCCTTTGGGGTACCATACTTTGGGAGGGCATCTCCTTTTTCCTCCAGAAGCTTCCTGATAGTGTGGGTGGAGGAAGAAGCACAATCTTCTCCAGTGGGGGAGTGGAGAGGGGGTGGGTCCTTCTGGGGTGGTTAATCAATTACATTCCCTCAGTATGGGGGGCGGGGGGCGGGGAGGACTGGTTCCAGGACCCCCAGGAATACCAGAATCTGAGGATGCTCAAGTCTCTTATATAGAATGGTACAGTATTTGCATATAACCTACGCACATCCTCCCGTATACTTTCAATCATCTCTAGATTACTTATAATACCTAATACAAGGTAAATATAAATACGATGTAAATAGTTGTAAATACCATGTAAATGCCATGTAAATAGTTGCCAGTGTGGCAAATTCAAGTTTTGCTTTTTAGAACTTTCTAGAACTTTTTTCCCCCAAATATTTTCAATCTTTGGTTGGTTGCATCCACGGATACAGAACCCGTGGGTACTGTATCTGGTCCACAAACCAGCCAAGGGATTTTCTTAATCGCTATGGGTGACATGAAGGAAATTACAGAGTTCAGAATTATCTTGTCTTTCATCAATATCGAGGAGCCCTAAGATTAGTGAAAATGGAAGCAAAAGCTCAGAAAAAATCTAGTGAAAAAACAGTGAGAGAGAGAAGAAACTAAGCCATGGGGAGTAGCTCTGTGAGCCGAGAACTGAGCTTTACTTCGGACCTGCCTCAGGCCAGCGCCTGCCGAGGTCCTGAGCAGGCACAGCTTGAAAGGTCCCTGTCCTAGCAGGGGGGTGAGGCATTCATCCAAGTGGGTGCAAATGAGTCTTGTGAAGGGCCCAGAAGGAGAGTGTCTAGGTGGTGATATTTAGGCATTGATGTAATTTTTACTCCACCCTTCCTGGGGGGAGGGGGCAATGATGGACTTGTGGCCTCAGCAATGATGGACTTGTGGCCTCAGAAAGGGCTTCTGGAGAGGTGTCCCTGCTATTCTAAGTTGGAACATCAGAGGTCTTATTCCACGAAATGCTGAAGAACCAAGGAGGATGGATTCCAGAACAAACTTAGACCTTGGTGACTGTGTGGTACACCAACCACAGGCCCCTCCAGGACCAAGGCATTTGTTTCCCCAGCTGCCAGAGCTCGAGCTGCAGAGCTGAGGCCCTCTGCCTTCCCCGGGGCAGCTGGTTGACAGGGGATCACAAAGAGGCCAACTTTTTAAGGCCACCCCAACTCCAGAGCCTCTGTTGCAGGTGCATTACTCATCTCCCTCTGCCCAATGTGCTTCCTTCGCCCCCCGCCCCACAGATGTGGTTCCCAAGAGCGCTCCCCACAGCCTCCCCATATGCAAATCTCTGTCTCAGAAACTGCAGGGAACCTGACACAAAGCAAACCCTGCATCTCTGAACTGTTACGTACACGGTGCGTCAATTCCATGAGGGGTCCCACCGGCAGTGTGGGCTGGCCTGGGAACCCGTGGGACTGTCATTGTATACCTGGGAGAAGGCGTTCAGAGGGCCACACAACTGACTTTTAATGGCCTTTGAGGACAGAGAGGGTCCAAGCCATCACTACTCCCTGGGGACATGTGGACCCTAGGATTTCCAAGCTGGAAAAGTTCTCTCTCTCTCTCGCTCTCTTTTTTTTTTGGCATTTCTATCCAGTGATCGGCAGCCTTCACCATCTGGAAGTCCTTCCTTACTTCAAATTGGAATCCCTCCTTCTGTGATGTATCCCCATTTCCTCTCCCTTTTCCTTTATGGAGCTGTGTTCTTGCCAAGAAAGAAAGTTAAAAGGGAATAAAGACATATGGTTTTCCTATTCAGACTGACACCCACAGTTTAGGAGAGTCAGAGGAAAGAGTTCAGAATAGGGCAACAGAAATACATTTGCATGGACGGCACCAACATCTGAAACTCATTTTTTTAAAAAGTAACCAAAACAGTGAGTGCTCCTTTTTGTCCAGTTTATTAAACTCTGGAGTACTAAGAATATATTGGAGACTCTACTCAGAGGTGACTTGGTACAGAGAGCTGTGGATTTGGAGTTTGACATTATGCATTAAAAGCCTATTTGCCGGACATCCCTGGTGGTGCAGTGGTTAAGAATCCGCCTGCCAATGCAGGGGGCACGGGTTCGAGCCCTGGTCCGGGAAGATCCCACATGCTGCGGAGCAACTAAGCCCGTTTGCCACAACTACTGAGCCTGCGCTCTTAAGAGCCCGTTCGCCACAACTACTGAAGCCCGTGCGCCTAGAGCCCATGCTCCGTGATAAAAAAAGCCACCGCAGTGAGAAGCCCGCGCACCGCAATGAAGAGTAGCCCCTGCTCGCCGCAACTAGAGAAAGCCCATGCGCAGCAACGAAGACCCAACGCAGCCAAAAATAAAAAAATTTATTTTTTAAAAAAAGCCTATTTGCCATATTTGCCTATTTGCCACCTGCTAGCAATGTGACCGTGGGAAAGGCTCTTTGCCTTTGAGCCTCAGTTTTCCTTATTGTACACCAGCTACACCTGCCTGGGTCACAGGCTTGTTGAGAGAGTTAAGTTGAGGGCATGAAAGAGCCCAGTAAACCAGGAAGCACTATTGTAGTGTGAAGAGTCAAGACTGAAATCCTGAACAATTTCTTGCGCAATGACTTGGTACAAAGTCCCACCACATCTTTCTTCTTTTTGAGAAATTGACAAACTAAAATTCGTATGGAAACGCAAAGGACCTAGAAGACCCGAACAATTTTGAAAAAGAGCAAAGTTGGAGGACTAATACTCCCTGATTTCAAGTCCTATTATAAAGCTACAGTAGTCAGGACAGTGTGGTATTGGCCTAATGATAGACAAATAGATCAATGGAACAAAAAGAGAATCCATAAACAGACCTACACATAGATGAATAACTAAATTTTTTTAAAAAAACAAGGGTGCAAATGCAGTTCTGTGGAGAAAGGATAGTCTTTTAAATAAATGGTTCTAGGACAATTGGATGTCCATATGCTAAAAAATGAACTTTGGACCATACCTTGTGCCATATACAAAATTTAACTCAGAATGGATCATAGGTCTAAATGTGAAACCTAAAACAATAAAATTTTTAGAATAAAAAACACGGGAGAAAACCTTTGTGTCCTTGTGTGAGGCAAAGATTTCTTAATTGCGACCTCAAAAGTATAACCCATTAAATAAGTGGATAAATTGAACTTCATCAAAATTTTAAAACTTCTGCTTTTTAAAAGACACTATTAAGAGAATGGTAAGCTAAGCCACAGACTTGGAAAAAATATTTGCAAATCATGTATCTGATAAAGGACTTGTATCCGGAATATATAAAGAACTCTCAAAACTCAGTAATAAGAAAACAAACAAATATAAAAAATGAGCAAAAGATGTGAACAGATCTTTTATCGCCAAATACAATAAACAGATGACAAGTGAGCAGGTTTGAAAGATGCACAATATCATTAATCATCACAGAAATGCAAGTTAAAACCACAGTAAGATACCATGACTCATATATTAGAATGGTTGTCATGGACTAATGTTTGCATCTCCCACAAATTCATATGTTGAAGTCCTAACCTCCAGTGTGATGGTATTTGGAGATGGGGCCTTCGAGAGGTGATTAAAGTTAGATGAAGTCTTGAGGGTGGAGCCCCCATGATGGGATTGGAGCCCTTATAAAGGGATGAAGAGACCAGGGCTCGCTCTGTTGCTCTCTCTCTCTCTCACTCTCTCTCTGATGTTTGAGGACACAGTGAGAAGGCAGCTGTCTGCAAGCCAAGAAGAGAGTCCTTACCAGAACTGGTCCATGCTGGCACCTTGATCTCAAGACTTCCAACCTCCAGAAGTGTAAGAAAATAAACTTCTGTTGTTTAAGACACCCAGTCTGTGGTATTTTGTTATGGCAGCCTGAGTGGACCAAGACGGTAGCTAAAATTAAAAAGACTGACTAAGGGTTGTCAGGCAAGTGGAGCAGCTAGACCTTTCATACACGTGAGAATATAAATGGTGCAACCACTCTGGAAAACAGTTTAGCCATTTCTTACAAAGTTCAATCATACCTACCGCTATCCAGTCTTTCTCCTCCTAGGAATTTGCTCAAGGGAAATGAAAACATAGGCCCACCCAGAGACTTGCCCACAAACATTCATAGCAACTCTACTAGTAATCACCACAAACTGGAAACAACCCAAATCTCCATCCACAGGTGAATGGATAAACAAACTGGGGTGTCTCTATCACACGGAGTACCAGGGCCTTGGTCAGGGGTCAGTGGGGCGTCAGTGGGTCAGATGCCCAGCGCTCAGGGTGGAGGCCTGAGGGTGATATTCCAGGTGGGCTGACTCTCTGACGTAGAGCTGGCCCAATCCCGCACACCTGGACCTCAGAGACTGCCAGGCCCGGAGCAGAGGTGGCAGCTGGTGGAAGTCTGAAGCATGGGTCTGAGTGCTGACCTGGCCACTACTTGCCCTATGACCTCGAGCTGATCCCTGAATCTTTCTGTCACAACAGAAATGTGATTCTAACTCAACTTCCTCTGGGATTCCTCTTGACCCCCTGACCCTCCCATCAGAGCCTTCCCACGCTGGGCTGTGTCTGCCTTGTTATCGGGTTGCTCCATCATGGCAGCGACCTGCTTGTTCACCAGCAGCTGGCACACAGTTGGTGCTCAACCCGTGTTTGCCAAGTGATCGAAACAGCTGCTATGTGCTAGGCACTTGGCATATGACAGCTCATTTAATTTTCTTAACAATCCTGCAATGTGGGTCTCATCGTCCCCACTTTAGGGATGAGGAAACTGAGGCTGAGTGAAAGGACTGAAGTTATCCAGAGACACAGGGCTATTAAGAGGTGGTGCTGGAATTTGAACCCTGGCTCATTAGACTCCAAAGCTCCTGAGTTTGCTGCCACACGGAGCTCCCCCAGCCTCTGAGGAGGGGACGACCCTGCCTGCCTTTCCCCCCACCCCCACTGGCTGGACCCCATGAGACAGTCTAGAGAGTGCTTGGCAAGGCTCACCTTGCCCCCAGCGGGGTTGCCCCTTAGAGAGCTTTGTGGCTGGAGAGGGGGTGAGCTCACCGTGTGGAGTGCGGTGTGTAAGGCTGGTGGCCGGACTGGTTCGAGTTTGGGGTGTGCCACCCGTGAGCCTGGTTGGGTTTCTCACAGGTTCCCACGGAGCTCAGCTTCTTCTGGGAGGTATCTGATGCTCTCTTCCTTGATGGCTGACCAGGCAACGACTCCACTCGCCCCTCTGGAGGCCTCAGTCTCCAGCCCGACCGAATTACTCAGGGGAAGTCAAAGCTCATCATTATTTGACTAATCCTCATGTGGCAACACACCGGCGACTGTTTTTTTAGCCAGAGGCAGGGCCCAGCCCGAGTGAGAGCTTTCTCCCTGCAGCGTTGCCCCGTCTGGGTCTGCAGGCTGAAAGCAGGGTGCTTCCTCCTTCCCAAACCCTGGGAACCTGCATCACCCCATGTATTAGTTTCCTAGGGCTGCTGTAACAAATTACTACAAATGTGGTGGCTTAAAACAACAGGGATTGATTCTCTCACGGTTCTGGAGGCCAGAAATCCAAAGTCAAAGTTCCAGCAGGGCTCTAAGAATCCTTCCTCGGCTCTTCCAGCTTCTGGTGGCTCCAGGTATTCTTGGCTTATTGGCTGCATCACTCCAGTGGGTTCCGCCTGCCAATGCAGGGGACATGGGTTCGAGCCTGGTGCGGGAAGATCCCACATGCTGCAGAGCAACTAAGCCCGTGCGCCACAACTACTGAGCCCACGTGCCACAACTACTGAAGCCCGCGCACCTCAACGAAGAGTAGCCCACGCTCGCTGCAACTAGAGAAAGCCCGCGAGCAAGACCCAACGCAGCCATAAATAAATAAATAAATAAATAAATAAATAAATATATAATTTAAAAAAAAGAAAAACCCAGCTACAAAAGACCACATCTGATATGATTCCATTCATTTGAAATGTCCAGAATAAGCAAATCTATAGAGCCAGGGCCTGCTCCCCTACAGCTTCCTTACATACTTTTCCCTGAAGGTTTTACCAACCTACATAAGGGGCCCAGGGTTGGGCTTTAGCAAGTGTAACGGAGAGCCTGTGTCACCTTGGGCATGTCACCTCCCTCTCCTGCCATCTACTTCCTCATTTGTAAAATGGGAATAATCATAGCTGCCTCAACCCTCAGGGAGGTGGTGACAGGTGGATGGGATCGCAGAGTGAAAGGGCTTTAGAGCCTGTAATTACCATTTTTGATATGACTCCACTTTCCAGGGAAGTACCCAGGAAGACATCTGAGCGGGAATGTGACAGCTCCGTGTACCTGTCTACTTGTTTCTCTATCTCTACTCCAGTCTGTCGGCTCCATGAGGGTGAGGACTGGGCCTTTTTTGGTCATTAATGGATGCTCAGTGCCTGGCATGGTGCCTGCACACAGGAGGTGCTGCAGAAATACTTGTGAGTAGAAGAAAACATGAATGACTGTGGCAAAGAGGATCAAAAGAAGGAATAAAAATCATATAATATGTCCAACGGGTGTCTACCCACCTCTCTGATCACTCCTCCCCTGCCTGCCCCGTGAATGCCAGGGCCCCTCGCCTGCTTCATTCATTCACCAGCTCTTCGTTTGTTGGGCGCCCACCACAGGCTGAGCTGAGCTTGACATCAGTAGATGTCAAAGGTTTTCCTGAGTGGTTGTCCCCTTTCTCCAATGGATGCACGTCCACCCTGCCCCACATCCTCATCAGTGCTTGATACACGCGCGCGCGCGCACACACACACACACACACACACATATATTTTTTAGGCCGCTCCATGCAGCATGTGGGATCTTAGTTTCCCGACCAGGGATCGAACCCGTGCCCCCTGCATTGAGAGCACGGAGTCTTAACCACTGGACCCCCAGGGAAGTCCCAGCACTTGATGATATTAATCCTCCCTTTCACTTAAACAATTCTAAGAGGCAACTTTTAAAAGGCATGATGTTCTCTATTTTCTAATGTTCATGAAAACAGACACATAAATATGAAAATGAAAAGGATCCATTCAAGCGCCACCTCGAATCAGGTGGTGCAGCCCCGGAGGGACACCTGTATCCCCTCTGAGGACCTGCCCCTCCCAAGCCGTCCCTTCTCTGCTCCATCCTCAGGGTCTCCTCGAGTCTCATCCACTCCCAGGCTGCAGGGAGCACCTACCGTGTGCGAGGCACCCTGGGGGCTCTGCACAACCCCCAGCTCCGCCGTCAGCCCCGCCCTCAGCTCAGGCTTTCCTGAGCTCTGGCTCTCACAGCAGACACCCAGGAGCTGCCAGCACAGTCCTGTACAAACACAGGCAGACCTCGGAGGTATTGTGTTTCGATTCCAGACCGCAGTAAAAAGAATATCTCAATAAAGCGGGTCACACGAACTTTTTGGTTTCCCAGTGCATATAAAAGTTATGTTTACACTATACTGTGTAATGTTATTAGGTGTGCAATAGCATTATGTCTAAAAAAAACAACGTACATACCTTAATTTAAAAATACAAAACAAAAAAACAATAACAACAGTCACATCAAAGATCACTGATCCCAGATCACCATGACAAATATAATAACAAGGAAAAAGATGAAATATTGCAAGAATTACCAAAACGTGACACAGAGACACAAAGTGAGCAAACGCTGTTGGAAAAATGGCGCCGATAGACTTGCTTGATGCAGGGTTGCCACAAGTCTTCAATTTGTAAAAACACAGTATCTGCGAGGACGATAAAGCAAAGTGCAATAAAATGAGGCATGCTGGTACCTCAAGGAGATTTTCATCTCCAGCCCCACCTCCCGACGCAGTCTGGAAAATGGGCTTGCCCTCCAGGTGGGGAGCCAGTCTCTCAGCCCAGCCAGTCAGGAGCTGTGCTCCCCTGGGTCCCCTGCTCCTCACTCGCCCCTCCCCACACAAGGCACCCAGATCCGGGTCCCCTCCTCTCTGACTACCCCCTTGCCAGTGCCACTGCCTTCATGGGATCCTTGCCCTCTCCTGCTGGCTGGCCTCTGACAGCAGCTCCTAAGGGACCTCCCTGCTTCCAAGACTCCTACCCCTTTCTGTCCATTCCCTCGAGGCAGCCAGAGTTAGACCTAGAATCACAGATATGGCCATCCACCCCTCCCTGCCTGTTTCCCAGGGCCCCTGGGACAAAGTCTACAACTTATTCTGACACTCAGGCCCCTCCAAGTGTATCCCTACCCCCTCCCCATTTTCTCCTGTTCCCCTCCCCCTCACCAAGCCAGCCATGCTGCCTTCAAGGCTCTGCTCAGGCTGAGCCCTTTGCCTGGAATGCCCGTCCCAATTTGTGCGATAACCAGAATGCAGCTCAGCTATCACCTTCTCCAGGAAGCCTTCCCTGATCTCACCCTGCCTAAGCCCATCTCAGCTGGGTTTATTAGGTGGCCCTGCTCTGAGCCTCCAGGGCCCCCTGCTCCTCTCCACGCTCTGCTGATCTCATCTGCAGATGACTCCAGGGGCCTGGCTGTCCAGTCTGTCTCTATACCTCTGAGGCTGGCAGGTCGGCAGCGGCACTGAATTGACCTGAAGCCCTCTCCTCTGCTCTGGGATCTGACCTTACGTAAGGCTCCAAAGCTGCCATGGCAGGAAACAGGTTGTCACCACGGCCTGAGGGACACTGGGGCCAGCCAGGAAGAGAGTGGTTTCTTGGAGGGAGGGGAGGCGGGGCGGTGGAGAGGGGGACCTTCTCACGTCCTTAGCAGCTAGCTGGAATGGCTCTGGGCGGGCAGGCGCCTGTGGCAAGTATGACTGGTATGCAGGCTCCAAGCTGCTCCCGCCCTCCACCCTCCCCCTGCATCTCAGTTTACACAGGTCTGGCCCTGGGGGGCAGGGCTGGACCCCACTCTCCCTGCCAGGCACTCTGAGGGGCAAGAATCCCCATTTTTCATGTTGTCACAGAAGAATGTCCTCGATGCTTAGAATACCTATTCTACCTTGGTCCGAGGTGATGAACTGAGGCCACGTGGGCATGGCCAGGCACAGGGCAGTGGGGAGGGGTTTTGAGACTGCCCTGCTCTGGGGTCATCTCAGCCCCCATGGATGCTGGATGGGTGGCCTGGGCAAATTAAACGGAGACAAGAGAGTCCGGACCCTGCCACTGGCCTTTGAGCTCTGGGCTAGGGACTTGCCACATCTTTCCTCATTAATCCTCACAAAGGAGCCCTAGGCGTTGGGTGATCATTTCAGGTTCAGGAAACTGGGTCAGAGAGGTTAAATCAGCTGCCCCGCTGGAAGAGGGCAGAAAAGACAGGACCATCTGACTTTCAAGCTCTGTCCTTTTTAATATGCTTTTTAAATAAATAGAAATAGGACTTCCCTGGTGGCGCAGTGGTTAAGAATCCGCCTGCCAATGCAGGGCACACAGGTTCGAGCCCTGGTCCGGGAAGATCCCACGTGCCACGGAGCAACTAAGCCCGAGAGCCACAACTGCTGAGCCTGCGCTCTAGAGCCCGTGAGCTACAACTACTGAGCCTGCGTGCCACAACTACTGAAGTCCGCATGCCTAGAGCCCGTGCTGCGCAACAAGAGAAGCCACCGCAATGAGAAGTTTGTGCACCTCAATGAAGAGTAGCCCCCGCTCACTGCAACTAGAGAAAGCCCGCGCACAGCAACGCAGATCCAACACAGCCCAAAATAAATAAATAAATTTATAAAATTATTTTAAAATAAATAGGAATAGTGATAATATAGCCTTGTTAAAAACAACAGACTAGTATACGTATCTGGGAAGAAACAAAAAGCAAGTTTGGATTTTGAAGAGCTGCCATAAATTATTCCCTCAAGAAAGAATCACCCAGCCCTCCCCCACCCCAAATTCACGTGGCCTACACCCTTGGCCCATCAGGGAATCTTCTCACGAGTCACTCAGTGGAGGCCTGAGCTCTGTGGCCGGCCCCCTTTCACGTGTGACAGGAAGCTCCGGTTACCAGGGCTGTGGGCCATACTAGTTACCACCAGGGTCACATCACCTGGGATTCATCGGTGTCAGGGAACAAGCCCAGCGTGCTCTGGCTGGGAACCTGGGCTGCTTGGTGACTCTACCTCTACATGGGTAAGTCCTGTTACATCTCCTAGCCTCAGTTTCTGCAGAAATGGTGTGAGGTTCAAAGGCAGGGAAGTGTGGGAAAGCCCTTCGCAGACTGCAAAGTGATTGACAAGAAGGGAGGGGTACTGATGTCATTATCACCGGTTGAGGCCCTGAATGCACTTCCTGGTTCCACCTGGCTTCCAGGAGGTTCCCTGGGAATTTAGCAGTGGCTCATCACTTAAGTGAAGGAAGCACAAAGTACTGATGTTCTCATAAGGTGTTAGAAGCACAGTTAATTGGGGAAATATGTAACTCATTCAGAGGACACCTGCCCCCTCCTCTGTCACCCAGGTGGCTGAGCAATTGCTGGGCCTCTGAGCCACTCAGGCCTGGGGTGCTCTGTGCCAGCTCAGCCACCAAGAGCAAGACCGACTTGTCTGTCTGGCACACGACACCCAATACCTAGGGCCCAGTATACTTCTAGGGGCCCACGCAAATGGTTCAATTTTCATTTCTTTTAAAATCAGAAGAAAAAATGAATATGTCCATCATTATACCAATGTAGTCATAAAATATAACGTTAATTGTTAATTTATTTTATGGAGGAAGGGGCCCATGGAGGCAAACTGCCTAAGGCCCATGAAAGTCACAGCGAGGTCCTGGCAGAGAGCAGTGTCTGGGGAACAAGGCGAGTCCTTTCCTGGTTTGGGGCCACTCAGCTTGCGAAAGTGGTTTGCAAAAATGGTCCCAATTCTTCTCACTACAGAGGCAGTCTGTTTTTCCAGCCCTTGAATCTAGGCTGGCACTCTCAGTTGCTTTGGACAATAGCTGTGGCACAAGTGCCATGGAGTGAGTTCTGAGCCTAGGCCTCCAGATGTCCTGCAGCTTCCATTCTCTAGCTTTTGGAACCTCAGGACCACTGTGGGAATAATCCTGGGCTAGCCTGATGGGTGATGAGAGACACAGACTCAGCTTCTTTGTCACTCTGGCCACAGCCAGCTAATCCCTGGAATCAGAGCTGCCCAGCTGACTCTGGACACTGAGTATGACCAGCTGAGATCGACAGAAGAACCGTCTAGCTGAGCCTGGCCCAAATTGCAGGCTCACAGAGCTGGTAGCTAAATAAATGCTCATTTTAAGCCACTATATTTTGGGATGGTTTGTTATGCAACAAAAGCCTAATTAATGCAGCTGCCTTCTGCCCCGAGGAAGAACTTTTGAATGAGAAGGGAAGGGCTGTCATCCCATTGTCTAATCTAAGTGGGACAAAGCCTAAGGAGTCAACTAGACCAGTGTTGTCCAAAGGAAGTGCAATGTAAGCCACAGATGTGAGTGTGTGTGTAATTCTATTTTATTTTATTTTTTTGGTGGGGGGCTCTTTTTTTAATTGAAGGATAGTTGATTTACAATGTTGTGTTAGTTTCAGGCATACAGCAAAGTGATTCAGTTTTTTTTCCATAATAGGTTTTTCAGATTCTTTTCCATTATAGGTTATTACAAGAGGTTGAATATAGTTCCCTGTGCTATACAGTAGGTCCTTGTTGGTTATCTATTTTATATATAATAGTGTGTATCTGTTCATCCCAAACTCCTAATTTATCCCTCCCCCTCCCCCTTTCCCCTTTGGTAACCGTAAGTCTGTTTTTCTATGTCTGTGAGTCTGTTTCTGTTTCGTTAATAAGTTCATGTATATTGTTTTTTTAGATTCCAGCATGTGTGTAATTTTAAATTGTCTAGGTGACATATTGTTAAAAGTACAAAGAAACGGGGAGATTAATTTTATTATTCCTTTGTATTTTATTTTTTAGTTACGTAGAACTACATTTATTCAAATGGAAAGATGTCTATACAATAGTGGAAAAGGCAGGTTATTAAACAGAAGGAAGCCATAGCTATTTAAAAATTCTCCCCCGGAGTAATTCTAATTTTTAGTTTAGGTTTCGAACCACCCCCAAGTTGAACCCCTTTCTTTCAGAGATGGGGCCAACTGAGGCCAAGAGAAGGGAAGTGACTTAGTAAAAAAGCTAGGAGGAGGCCCAGGGCTCCCCAGCTCCCAGACCAAAGCTTTGTTTCCCAGACCCTTCCTCACTGAACCAGGAAAAGGAACGGGGGCCGAGGGCTTCCATGGGTTTACAGAGCAGTAACTCTAAGGGAGCCAGCAGCTGAACTCAAGGTCAGGGGAATGAGCAAAGGGAAAAGTGGGTGGCACTCCCTGATTTAAAGCTGAGATGAGCACTATTATGATCTTTACTTTATAGTTGGGGAAACTGAATCACAGTGTGGTTAAGTCACTTGCCAAGGTCACACAGCTGGAGAGGGGCAGTCATGACTTCAAGATAGGCAGGACTCTGGAATCCTGACTGTCAAGTGTTCCCTAAAGCGACCCACATTCTTTCTTACCTTCTTCTCTCCCTTTTGGGCCCTGAGTACAGACACTCATCTGCAGGAGGCGGTGGCTGTCGGGAGGGCTGAGAAGTGGGCCAGAGGAGAGCGAAGAGACAGGACCAGGGGGGCTTCACAGTTGCTGAACACTTGTGCTGGGCCAGGTAAGGTGCTGGGTGCCTTAGGGCCACCATCTCATTCCGTCTCCCAGAGCTCAGAGTCAGTGGGAGATTGGTGCTTTATCTCGCTTTACAGAAGAGACAGGTGAGGCTCCCAGAAGTTAAGGATCTTGTTCTCCATACTGAGCTGCTGTGGGGCAGAGCTCAGAGGCTGCCTCTGAAGGGGCTACACAGGCCAGGGGCTCTAGGTGAGGCTCTGAGGGAGGTGGGCTCTGGCCTGCCCTTCTCTGTCTCCTACTTCCCACCTGAGGCACCCAGCCATGGCTGAACACTGCTAGGGAGGGCAGAGAGCAACAGGGTATATGCGCTGTAGGTGGCCTGCGCTGTCCCCATGGAGGGCTGGCCCCATTCTGCTGCCTCGGGCCAGGGACCCCTCCCTCGTCTCTCTCCCTGCTTCCTTCTTTCCACCACCATTCCAGTCAGCTTCCCTCCCTCCCTCCCTTCCTTTCTTCCTATCAACAAAGGGTAACTGAGGATACACTGGTAGGTGAAATAGATGTGGTTGCTGGCCTGATGGCACTTGTAGTCTGGGGCGGTGGGGAGTAGGGGCAGGCACTAATCAAACAATTGCACAGATAATTTTCCTATGATGGTCAGTGATACAGAGGAACTGTAATTATTGGATGCTGGGAGAAGGAGTAACAGAGTGACTCAGCTAATTTAGTTTGGGGGTTCAGAGAGGTCTCTCTGGGGAAGGGACATCTCAGCTAAAACCTAAAGGATGAGTGGGAGTTGGTGGGAGGAGAAATGGGCAGGTGGTGAGGAAGAGGCTTTTAGAATGTGCAAAGGCCCTGAGACAGAAAGTGGCTGCCACGTTTATATAGAGAAGTGTGTCTGGAACATGACTAGGAGATGAAGCTAGAGTAGGCAGGGCATGGAGGGGTCCAGACTTTATTATATTTGACAAAGATTTTTGGTGAATGCTCTGAGAAGTAGCATTAGGCCACCCCATTGACCATCCGCTTTCTCTCCCTCTGGCTTCACTCTGAGCCATTGACCATTGGGGTCCAGCCAGGCGTGCTGTCCTTGATGTCTGTGTTTTTTGTGCCCACAGAGGGTGCACTGATTCATTCAAGTTCCCCCACTCCAGGCAAGTGGCAGCACCTGCTCTGGAACCCAGGCCGCCTCGTTTAATTCCAGTGGCCACTCACGTATGTGTCCCGCCTTGTGGGAGCAGGCTGGCAGGGTGTCGAGAGCCTCTGTAAATCTGGACTCATTTCTTCCTTCCCCAATGCAGTCGCATTGTCCGTGCCCGCAGGCCCTCCCTTGCTCCACAGATCTGTGTTCTCCATCACTCCTGCTTCTCAACCCTGCCCGGCAACCTCCTTGGTTTCCCAAGTACCCTCTCTTCTGCCCACAGAAGCGATTTCAAACTTCTCTCCTGGCCATCGGGCTTCAGAATTGCCTCGGCCCCAGTCCCCACTCTTGCATGTCTCCCCATGCCTGCCACATGGAGGGTGTTCGGAATATACTTTCAGGGCATCCCCTGAGTGCGGGGCAGAGGCCCCCTGGCTCTCTCCTTCTCTCTGCCCCAGGTGAGGTGGAGCTCAGGCCTCCCGGCTCCGGAAAGGGACACCTCATGTTCCCAAGAATCCCCCCTCCTCTATCCGTGTCCCCGACTCAGGAACTGCTTCCTTTCTGTTCCGCAGTTACTCACACTTATTCTTATGCAGAGAGAGCAACAATGGACCGCAATTAACCTAGTGCTTCCTGAGAGGAGTTGGCTGAGGGCTGTGAGTCACCCTCAGGGCAGTGCCAGAGAAGGCTCAGCCTCCCCTGCCTCCCCAGGGGGAAGCGTGTTCAGACCCCACATCCTGCCTCTCCCCGGGGAAGAGAGGCAATACGGTGTGAGGACTGTAAGAGGTAAAAGCGCCGGCTTTGCAGCCTGATGGATACTGATGCCCTAGGGCAAGTCCTAACTCTGTTCTTACTAGCTGTGTGACCTCGGCCATGTAGCTTAACTACTCTGAAGCCTCTCAGGAGGGAGAGACTGCAGAGCCCACCTCACAGGGCTTGGTGAACTCTGAGTGTCCTCATGTCCACAAATGATCTGCCACATTGAGGGGGCTCATGACAGGAAGGCTGTGCAGACATTGGCAAGAATGATGATGACTGATACGATGATGATGGTGGTGTTTGGAGCCATGCTCTGTGGATGTGGGAGACCACCAGATGGCCTAGGGACCTCTGGGAATGTTCTCGATGCCTTCCCCCAAATCTGGCTTCTGCCCAGGCTCAGGGGACACCATGGAAACAATGGCTGCTCTGGGGTAGGTGACTTGGGCCTCCTGGGCACTGCCCTTGAAAGGGATAGAAGCTGCCTAGGGGATGTGAAACGCCAGGCAAGTGGACTCCACGGGCTGATCAGAAGGCAAGGAGGAAAGAGCGTCTTCTCGAGGGAAATCCCTGCTGCAGCCCCAAAAGAGAAGGTGCAGGGGTGCCCCCTCGCTATCTAGCCAGGTGGTCCATAATCTCCCCCAATTCCCACCGAAGCATCCACTGGCCCTGGTGGTGTCACTTATTCTGGGGACACCCTCCCTGGGGCAATGACAGTTGAATCTCCTCTCAGAGGGTGTATTTTGGGTGAAGATGGGAGATGCCTTAGTCTACCTCAGGGTTCCCTGCCCCTGACCTTAGGTTCCAGGCATGGAAAAGGAAAGAGAAATTGGCAAGAAGGTGGGCAAGGTACATTTTTGAGCAGCTCAGTCCAAAATGTTTATTGTGTCCATTTCTCATTTGGACAACTCTGCCACAAGCCCATTTTACAGAAGAGGAAACTGAGGCTTAGAAGTAAGGATTTGAACCAGTGACAGAACTTGGGCTGACCTCTGGCTCATCCTACTCTAATGTTGATGGCAAAATTGAGCTCTAGCTTAATTCTCAATGAAATGACAGAAAAAGAAATTCAAAAAACAAAACAAAAACACCCTCATATTCATTGGAGCTGTCCCCTTGAATTCCCGGTATTTTTTTTTTTTTTTTTTTTTTTACTAAATACAATTTTATTTTTATTTTAAAAATTTTCTTAAAGATTAAAAAAAATTTATTTTTTTTTCCTTTATTGAGACATGATTGATATACAACACTGTATAAGTTTGAGGTCTATAACATAATGACTTGACTTACATACATCATGGAATGACACCACAGTAGGTTTAGTGAACATTCATCATCTCATGAAGATACAACATTAAATAAATAGAAAAAAAATTTCTTTTCCTTGTGATGAGAACTCTCAGGTTTTACTCTCCTAACAACTTTCAGTTATAACGGACAGCAGTGTGAATTATCTTTATCATGTTGTACATTGCATCCCTAGTACTTGTTTATCTTACAACTGGAAGGTTGTACCTTTTGACCACCTTCCTCCAATCTCCCCTCCCCCACCTCCCACCTCTGGTAGAGACAAATCTGCCTCTTTTCCTATGAGTGAGTTTGTTTGTTTCTGAAGCATAACTGACCTGTGACACTATGTTAATTCCTGGTATACAGCAGAGTGATTCCATATTTCTATACGTTTCAAAATGATCACCATGATAATTCTAGTTGCCATCTGTCACCATACAAAGATATTACATTAGTAGTGGTTATATTCCCCACACTGCACATTTCATACCCGTGACTCATTTATTTTGTAACTGTAAGTTTGTACCTCCTAATCTCCCTCACCTATTTCTCACTTCCTCCCACCCCACTCTCCTCTGGCAACCACCTGTTTGTTCTCTGTATCTATGACTCTGTTTCTGTTTAGTTATGTTTGTTCATTTGTTTTTCAGATTTCACATATAAGTGAAATCATACAGTATTTGTCTTTCTCTGTCTGACTTATTTCACTCAGCATAATATCCTCAGCATCCTTCTATGTTGTCATGAATGGCAAGATTTTATTCTTTTTTATGGCTAATATTCCACTGTATGTACATACCACATCTTCTTTATCCATTTACCTACTAATGGACACTTAAGTCCCTCCCATATCTTGGCTATTGTAAATAATGCTGCAATGAACATAGGGGAGCATATATCTTTACAAATTAGTGTTATCATTTTCTTCAGGTAAATACCCAAGAGTAGAATTGCTTGATTGTATAGTAGTTTTATTTTTAATTTTTTGAGGAATCTCCATATTCTTTTCCATAGCAGCTGTACCAATTTACATTACCACATTACATTACTAGGGTTCCCTTTTCTTCACATTCTCACCAACACTTGTTATTTGTTGTTTTTTGGATAATCACCATTCTGACAGGTGTGAGGTGGTATCTCATTGTGGTTTTGATTTGCATTTCCCTGATGATTAGTGATGTTGAGCATCTTTTCATGTGCCTGTTTGCCATCTGTATGTCTTTCTTTTTTACTTTTAAAAAAACTTTTTCAGATTTTATTTTTTGCTTTGCTATTAAATTTTTTTAATAAACATACTCTTCATATTTATTTTATATTTAAGGATCATTGTCAGTTCATTCACCATATTTTATTTTTTTATTTAAAAAAATTTTTTGGCTGCGTTGGGTCTTCATTGCTGCACACAGGCTTTCTTTATTTGCGGCGAGCATGGGCTTTCTTTATTTGCGGTGCACGGGCTTCTCATTGCAGTGGCTTCTCTTGTTGTGGAGCACAGGCTCTAGGCACGTGGGCTTCAATAATTGCAGCACTGCGGGCTCAGTAGTTGCGGCACATGGGCTCAGTAGCTGTGCCGCAACAGGCTTAGTTGCTCCGCAGCACGGGGGATCTTCCCGGACCAGGGCTCAAACCCGTGTCCCCTGCATTGGCAGGTGGATTCTTATCCACTATGCCACCAGGGTAGTCCCTTGCTATTTAAATTTATTTTTTAATTTTACTTTACTCTTATCTTTTTTTTAATTGGAGTATAATTGCTTTACAATGTTGTGTTAGTTTTTGGTATACAATGAAGTGAATCAGCTATATGTATACCTATATGCCCTCCCTCTCTCTTGGATTTTATCTATTTTTTAAGGAAATAAAATGTTAGAGTTTCAGCTATATACCCATTCCTTCTCCCTTCCCCCTCCCATGTTTATCTTCTTTTACTATACAGTATTTATCCATAAACGATTTATACCATTGTTTTATGTTTTGCAGTTCACATCAATGACATTATACACCGCACATTATTTTGCACTTTGCTTTTTTTTACTTAACGTGTTCGTGAATTATTTCGGTTTACGTGTGAGGACTTATTTCATTTATTTTATCTGCTATAAATGCACCCATCATATAACTAGAGTTTCTTTATCCACCCTTGATGGAGGCATTGTTGCTTCTACTTACTCCCTTTAAAAATAGGGCTGCAGTGAAAATCTTTGTGCACACCTTCTCTTGTCTATGGGGAAGAGTTTCTCCAGGGTTTTGCAGCCTCCTTGAGCATAGGGATTATAGCCCTCCCCTCCCCCAGCCCTGTCTCGAAATGGGCACATAGCAGGTTCTGATATTTGGATGTTTGTTTCATAAATTTATTTATTTATTTTTGGCTGCGTTGGGTCTTCATTGCTGCGCGCGGGCTTTCTCTAGTTGCGGTGAGCGGGGGCAACTCTTCGTTGCAGTGCGTGGGCTTCTCATTGCAGTGGTTTCTCTTGTCGTGGAGCAAGGGCTCTAGGCGCGCAGGCTGCAGTAGTTGTGGCGCACGGGCTTAGTTGCTCCGCGGCATGTGGGATCTTCCCAGACCAGGGCTTGAACCCGTGTCCCCTGCATTGGCAGGCGGATTCTTAACCACTGTGTCACCAGGGAAACCCTGGATGTTTATGTGTTGAATGAGTGAATTCAAGAAGTTCAAGGCCACCCAGACAGCACACATAGGGCAAACTTTGCTATCTGCCTCTCTAAATCCCTTCCCTTTTCCTCCTTAACAGAGCATGCCAGCCAAGTAGTGGATCGCCATTGGCCTAAACCAATCATGAGAATCCTGTTCCTGCTTTCCAGCTCCCCTAGTGGCTGGGAGTGGCCACGTGACCCAGTTCTGGCCAATGAGATTGAAAGGATGTCTGGATGGGAGTCTGTGGGAAGGCTTTGCTTTCCTGGTGAAAGGGGGCTCTGAGACCCTTGGGTGAAGATGGCCGGGACAACATCTCCTGCTCCTGGACCCACACTGCTTTGCAATGTGACTTTGCTGCTCCTCCATCAAGAGGTGGAGTTTATTTCTCACCCCTGTGACTGGCCTTGTGACTTGCTTTGTTTGACCAAAATGTAAAGGGCATAACATTGTGGGACTTCCAAGGCTTTGAATTTCCAAGAACTTTGAAGAAAACTCTTGTTCTCTTGCTATTCTGAAACCACCATACAAGGAAGCCTCAGCAAGCCTCATAGAGCAGGCAGGGGCTGGCAAACTATTCTTATAAAGGGCCAGACAGTAAATACTTTACTTTTTTTTTTTTTGGCAGCACCTTGGCCTGTAGGATCTTAGTTCCCCGACCAGAGATCGAACCCATGCCCCCTGCATTGGAAGCGCAGAGTCTTAACTACTGGACTGCCAGGGAAGCCCCTAGATAGTAAATATTTTAGACTTTGTGGGCCATTCAGTCTCGGTCACAACTACTGTGCTGTTGTAGCGTGAAAGCAGATAATACAGAAAGGAATGTATGTTCCAATACAACCTTATTTACAAAATCAGGCAGCAGGGGCATAGTTGGCTAACCTCTACCTTAGAGAATGAGAGAGCAGTGGAGGGAGAGAGTTTCTTACTGCTGCTGTAATAAGTGATGTAACACAAATTTACTATCATACAGTTCTGGAGGTTCGAAGTCCAAAATTGGTCTTACTGGGGTAAAATCAAGGTGTTGGCAGAGTTTGTTCTTTCTGGAAGTTTCAGGGAAGAATCTGCTCCTTGCCTTTTCCAGCTTGTAGAGGCCACCCACATTCCTTGGGTAGTGGTCGCCTTTCAGCAATGGCATCACTCTGACCTCTGCTTCTGTCATCACATATCCAATAGCCAGCATCAAATACCAGATATTTGAGTTAGGCTATCTTGGACAATATAGCCCCTACTGAGCCATCAACTGACAGCTGTCACATGAGTGAGCCCAATAGACCAGTAGGAGAACTGCCAGCTGGTCCCAGCCCAAACTCTGACCCTCAGAAACATGAGCTAATAAATAATTGTTGTTTCCAGCTACTAAGTTTTACGGTGGTATTTTAAGTGACAATAAATGACTGATACAGAAATATTTGACACCAATAGTGCCACTGTTTTGTGCCCTTCCCTCCTTTTTCAGCCTTGAGGGTAGGTGTGATATCTGGAGCTGCAGCAGCCATCTTGCAACTTGAGGGAAAGACCAACAGAATCATGGTGTGTATGGCTTTGACATCACTGTGCTGCCAAAATAACAACAGTCCTTGTTCAGTTTTGAATTTCTTTTTATGTGAGAAAATAAACCTGTATTTATGTAATACTATAATTCCAGCTACTTGCAAACTAAATAACATCTAACTAATACATGGCAAGTTGTCAGGCCTCTGAGGCAACTAGGAAAGAGTCAGGGATAGCTAAGAATTAAGAAGGCAGAAATGATGTTTGACAGGGGAATTTCGAAACCTGGGTCCCAGTCGTGTTCGGTTTCTTCTTCTGAACCTTGACCTGCCATCAGCATAAACATCCGGAGAACCTCCTCCCAGTGGAGAGAACTTGGAAAGGACCCGAATGAGGAATGTCTGAAGGACACCTGGGTTCAGACTCACTGATGAGACTTGGAGCTCTTGTCCCTTGGCCGTGTCTTCTTGAAGAGAAGTGACTCAGGACAGTTACAAAACTCTGAGGCCCGTGTGTATTTACACTTGGACCCTTTCACTACTCTGGGCAGGAAGATTTCCAGCCTTAGGTTGTTCTCCCAAAGGAATTGTTGCTGGGACTGGGGAGTGGCTGGAAAGAAGCTGCACTTGACTCATAGCAAAGAGTCAATGGAGCACACAGGTGAAGGCCAGGTGGTTGTTTCAGCAGGAAACATCCCAAAGCAGGACCAGGGCCAGCCCAGGTTCCCTTCTGCTTCTTCCTCCTTCCTAGAAGGTTCCAATTCCATCTGTGAAGAACCCCCCTGCACTTCCTTCCAAACACACACACACTCACACACACACACACACAGAGGAAATGTGCTTTCTCTCCTTTCATCTCCAAAAGCTCTTTTCTTCTCCATCTTGTAGATAACAACAACGGTTACTCATTAATGACTGCTTACTGTAAGCCAGGCCTGTGCTAAGAGCCTCATTGGTATTAGCTAAGCAAATCCTCACAGCAAGCCTGTAGGTGGGTTTAAAATTGCTCATTTGACAGATAAGGAAATGAACATAGTGAGGTTAAGTGACTTGTCCAAGGTCACACAGGCTGTACGTAGCACAGCCAGGATTAAAATCCAGGCATTCTGATTCCAGAGTTCAGACTCTTAACCACAACCCTCTCTCACCTGCAGAGGAGGAAAGTAAGGCTCAGAGAGGTTAAGTAACCTGCCTGATGTTGCAGAGCCAAGATTTGCACTTGGGTCAGTCTGGTTCCTGTACTTGTTCTCACCCTGACACCTCTGTTTGCCTCTGAACCCTCCTGACAGCATCACCCATCACCCCCAACTGTGGAGAAATGAGCACTAGACCCAGAGTGTGGAAGTCAGATTTGAGCCTTACTTCTGCCCTTGCCTCATCCGCTGACTTTGCGCAAACCGATGTTGTTGGCTGTAAATTGAGACTTGGGTTTGCCCCTCCCACCTGAGTGGACTTTGTTGATTAAATGTGATTAGGGATGTGGAAGAATTGGATCAACTGTGGGGTTGGTGGTGCTGTTCTTGCTGTTTTTCTAACGCCCCAGCCTGGGGTAACTGTATTTCTGGACTAGCGTTTGACCTGCAGGGCCTTGTTCTGGCAGCCAGGTGAGTTTGGGGTTTCCTGCTGCTGTGGGAAATTACCACCCTCCATAAAACACTCAGGGATGCAAGAGCTTTGCAATCAGTTACTACATCAGGAAGACTCTCTCAGTGGCGCCATTCAACCCTCTTCCCCACCCAGGTGCTGGCTCAGCCAGCCGGAGGTGGGGCATTGCGAGGAAGGATAGGTGTTTCCTCTCCCACCACCCAGACAGCATCTGCAGCAGGACCAGCTGGACCTTGGATCTAACCCAAACACCCCCAGGAAAGTGCTGGTCCTCTGGGGGGATAGGACGAGAACCAGGACACCAAAGCCAGCCTGGGAAGTGGGGTGGGGGACATGGATGGACTGGGCAGCAGCCCCCTGCCCCACCCCACCTCAAAGGGTCCTCAGTCCTGCCCTGCCACTAATCAGCTGTGACACAGGGCAAGCTGCACACCCTCTCTGAGCCTTGGGTTCCTCATCTGCAGAACGGGAGACAAATTCACCCTGATCCCATAGGGAGATCAATGTGTATTTTCACCCTCACTTTTTAAATTAAGTCCTCAGTAAGCTCTAGCCACAGTCATTGTTATTATTACTCTATGACTCTGCCTGGCCTGTTTGACCCCAGCAGCACCATGGAAAACCCGCAGTTCCAGTCACCTCGGCCCTGCCACCATGACCTTGAGACCGTTCCTCTGACCTCCGTGAACCTTATTTTTGGGACGGGACTATACCCACCAAGTCTGTGGGTCAGTGGTATGAATTCAACGAGAAAATGGGTCTGGAGGGCCCGGCCCAGTGCCTGGCGCAGAGGAAGTGCCCATCAATGGTGGCCTTTATCATGAGTCCGGCTTGGATGGGACCCTGAGGGAAGCGGAGCTGGGGAACAGAGGAAGCGATTGTACAGAGGTGAGTGGGGGAGGGAGCCTCCCCGGGGGCGGGTAGTGACAGTCCTGGGCTGCCTGGGCCCGGCTGAGCCCTACTTCCACTTCATTCTCTACAGCGGCATTCATCCTCGCAGCCTGGGAACAGCGAGGGAGGGAGCCCGTCCAGGATGCCGCACCGGACACCCTCAGGATTTTCCCATGCCCTCTGTTTGCTCGCAGGTTCCCACTCGCGGGCTCATAAAACGTTTTTAACCCTCTCTTGCCCCAGGAACTGTTTTTCCGCAAACACCATGAGGGACTGGACTTTCAGATGATAAAAGTCATCCCCGAAGGCAACGGGGAGGTCTTCCTAAGCACCAGCGGGCTGGGGCTGCCACTGTGCACGTCTCTTCCCAATTCTGTGCTCAGTGGCCTCATGTGGGTCCTTTAGAATGGGCCACAGGGGAGTATTTACATCGTGGAAATCGGCAAATACTACAGCGCTGCACAGCTTATTAAACATTCACCGCACCCCTCTGTCCCCCAGCAACTTGGAAGTGAGGTTGTCGTCGGAGTTAAAGTGGGATTGGTCTTCAGCGGAGGAAACCAGGGGGCAGACCATACAGGTGTGAGAGAAGAGTTGGGGGACCTTCGCCCCCTTCCCTGCCAAACTCCTAGCAAGGTCAACTGCATTAACTTCTAGAAAGAGAACTGGAGAGTGATGGTAGTTTGGGAAGCAGAAATCTGAGACAGTTGTCCTGATGCCTGTTTGTTTGGAGAAGGATGGCAGGGGGCTGGAGTGCACAGAAAGGGAGCTGGTCTGAGGACAGGGGTCAAGCAACACCCGTGGGGTGCATGGCGGCCATGCTGGCTATCACTGGCATCACCCTCTGTTCGCCCAGCGTCCCTCCCATCAGCTTCCTTCTTCAGAACCCGGACCTCCCTCTCCCATGAGCTGTGTCTCACACCGACTGCACCCCAGGAGTGAACTGGATTGATCCATTCTGATTGCCAGTTGTACCAGTTAGCTAGAGCTACTGTGACAAAACACCACAGACCAGGTGGCTTAGACAACAGAATCGTATTTTCTCACTGTTCTGGAGCTCAAAGTCCGAGATCAAGGTGTTGGCAAGTTTGTTTTGTTTTGAGACCTCTCTCCTTGGCCTACAGATGGCCACCACGTCCTCACATGGTCATCCCTTGGAATGCGTGTTATCTGTGTCCTAATCTTCTTTTCTTATAAGGACATCAGGCGTATTGGATTAGGGCCATATGACCTCATTTTCACTTAATTACCTCTTTTAAGGCCCCATCTCCAAATATGGTCACAGTCTTCGGTACTGGGGATCAAGGACTTCAACATGTGAATTGGTGGGTGTTGCGGGAGGGTGACCACAATTTAGCTTACAGCAGCAGTAATTGGTTCAGAAATGGGCATATGGCCCAATTCAGGCCAATGGTATACGAGGGGGTGTCTGCTGGGGGTGGAGTGGGGGTCTCTGGGGAAACCCTCATCTCTCCTATGGGAGAGCACAGGGAGAGATGCTCTCTTCTTCCTTTGAAAACTGTCATGTTGGGATGTGATACCCAGGCCTGCTGGAGCCGACAGTGAGGGTGGTACCTGGAACCCTCCAGGGTTGAGTCGGTGAATCAGCCAACCCTGGAATCGGCCCAAAGTTGTCCTTTGGCTTTAAGCTGGTTTAAGTTAAGGTTTTGGTTACATCTGAAAAACACCCTAACTGCCATTTGAAGCAGAGATAGTCAGGGGTCCACCTACACCTACTCTCTCCATCTTCCTGGGCTCATGGCAGGACACATTTCATTTCTCAGCTTCCCTTGGAGTTGGGTGGGACCATGTGACCAAGTTCTCACCAATGGAACATGAATATGAACGCAGGGCACATGTGCCCTCTCCAGGCTGTAGTGGGTGTGCCTCCTTCACCCGCCCCTCCCCTCTAGCCAGAGAGGACCTGGTGTGATTGAGACCTGGCCTTGACCATGCGGATGATGTGCTAGAGCCCCAACATGGAGGGAACCTAGGTCCCTAAAAATCTGTCAATCAGTAATGGTCACCTCGGAAAGTTACAGGGGAGAGAAACAGTCTCTGTAGTCTTCACACAGCTTCTTTCTGGCTATCTTTGGTAAAGCAGTAGAGCTTTGCTTTAACTAATACATCATCTTTATTCTAAGGTGGAGAGAGTTTTGCCAGAGCAAACTTGATGGCAAATGTTTCCTGCAGAAGACTTTCTTTCTTTCCCTTTAGGGTCAGAGATGGCTTCGAGCTACCCTGGCTGCAATAGACTTCTTAATACTGCCAAGTCCCCTTTGTGGATTCCATTTGTGCAAGTAACTTTCCGATAATGTGGCTTCCTGTGGGCGGCTTGTCCAGGCAAAGGGAATGCTTTCATTGATCTGCTGATGCGTACATCCTGCTCTGCCGGATGCCTGCCTTTATCAATGTAGTTCTCACTATGTGTCAAGTTCACAGAACCCGGTTCAAGTGAATCTGCTTCTGACGTGTATCCAGACTCTACAAGGACAACGTCAGGTTCCAAAGCCTGGCCCATGAGGAGCCTTCTGGCAGAGCTAATCTCTCCTTCCTGTGTGTCCCTCTTCTATTATCTATTTCGTTTTGCTCAGACCACAGTGCTCTGTGCCACTGACTTCCTTCCCATTTCACTGGGAGCTCACAGAGGACAGGGCTGCACTCCACTACTGGTGTCTATCATGATGCCTAGTGCACAGGAGGAGCTCAGTAAGTATGGGCCCAATGAAGGCTGACTTTGGCCAAAGGACAAAGATCCCTTCCCGAGCCCCAGCCCAGGTTCACCCCAATATACAAAATAGGAATATTCTCCAAAGGTCTTGAAACAAGTTTTGATAAGTTGAATTGTGTTTTACATGCACTAGGTAAGCCCTCCCTCAAGCCCACAGGTGAAGCTATGTGTAGTCTCACTCCATACCCATAGGTTAAGCAGAGGCACTTACTCTATGGTTTCCTCAAGAGAAATGGAGAGAGAGAGACTGTGAGGGAGGGAGGGAGAGTGAGAGAGAAAGAGAGAGAGAGAGAGATCAGGGAATGGAGCAGAGGACAAGTGCCTGGAGATGGTCCAAACTTGGGTTTGAACTCTGGCTCCCAATCTTTCTAGCTGTGACTTTAAGCAAGTTACTTAGCCTCTCTGGGCCTCTCTTTCCACAGCTGACAAGTGAAGATGATCATATCAATCTGTAGGGCTGTTGTGAGGATAAATGACATAACATATGCAAAGCACATAGAGTGGGTATCCAGCAGAGGTGGGTCTTCTTCCCCAATAAAGGCAAATCATCTTTGACTGGACACTCTCCCAGGGAAGGAGGTGGCCTGAACCCACAGGCTATGTGGACGACTACCCCTCTGCAGTCTTTCTCAGAAAGCCAGACTTTTGTCCACCAGGTTTGCATAAGATGAGTTATAAAGCCTGCAAACCCCTTGACATCTGCCCCTACTGAATTTGCAGCTGCCAGTTAGACCAAAGGGGAAAAGACCTCCATGCTGCGAGCTGGGAGGCCAGAGCCATGGCAGGGAGCCGGCAGGCCTCTCTGCCACACGCTGAGATGGCCCTCCCACCCCCTGCAATTCCCGCGACCCCACGTGATCTGCCCCAGCCCCCTCCGCCCTTCAGTTCTTGCCTGCAGCCTTCCTCAGGAATACTGCAGAAGAGCCACAGGCCTCGAGTTTTTTAAATGGAAATCCCAGAAACCAAACAGTCCTGCACACGGGGCCAGGCTTTCTTTGAGAATGAAGGTAGATGGGCTTGGCTGGCTGCCACCAGGGCCTCATTCAAGCTGAGTGAGGGAAAATGGTATGTTTGAAGAGGCAAGATGAATTACTTCAAAATAGCCTGAAGATCTCAGATCAGATCACGGTAGGGTGGAGCTTTTTTTTAATGAGAAAAGGGAAAAAGAAGCCCGTAGGATATGTGTGTGTGTGTGTGTGTGTGTGTGTGTGTGTGTGTGTGTGTGTTTGATGAATGCTTTATATGTCAAGATGACTCACTGTGAGGCAGCGCTAGCAAGGTCTGAGGCCTTGCTAGGGGCCTCCCCAAATCCTGGGAGATGCTCAAGGAGCTCATGGGGCAATTATCTGAGTTTTGAGAAAATGCCTTCCTTCCTGTCAGCTCAGCCATGCTGATCCCAGCAGAAGAGAAGAAAGTGTCTCTAGGCAGTAGGGCCACCTGGTTGTGAAATCCAGCCTGCACTCTGCTGGCCAAGCCCTCTGCCAGGTGTGGGGTTGTGACCATCCGGAGGAGGGAACTCCCTTTTCTAGTCAGCATCTAAAGGTGTCCTATGGGCTGGTGAGGCCCTGCCTGTCAGACCTCCTAATTTATCCAGAACAGATTCAGAATGTTATACTGGTAATCCATTGCTGTGTAACAAATCACCCTAAAACTTAGTGGGTAAATGATTCTGTGGGTCAGGAATTCAGAAAGGGCAAGGTAAGGATGGCTCTTGTCTGCACTGTGATGCCTGGGGCCTCAGCTGGGAAGAAGCAGGTAGCTGAGGCTGGAGGATTCACCCCCAGTACGGCTTCCTTACTCACCTGTCTGGCGCCTGGGCTGGGATGGCTGCAGGACAGTCTCAGCTGGGTCTTTCTTCTGGAGGGTCTACCTGTGGCCTCTCCAGCACAGTGTTCTCAGGGTAGACGGACTTCTTACCTAGCCACACAGGGTTCCAACTGCAAGTGTCCTGCAGAACAAGACAGAAGCTGCATGGACTTTTGTGACCCAACCTTGGAAGCCTCAGAGTGGCACTTTCATTGTACCTGATTGGTCAAAGCAGTCCTGAGCCTGTCCAGATTCGAGAGACTCTGCCTCTCAATGAAAAAAGTGGCAAAGAAGTTGCAGCTATGTTTTTATAACTATCACAGTGGTCTTCTGGGCTGGGCAGACAGGAGGAAAGAGGGGCACCCCTTATACCTAGACTACCCCAGTCCCTCTGGTGGGGAACATCTATTTCCAGGCTATGGACCCTTCTCTTTTTTGCCATCTGGATCGTCTCTTGGGAAAAGAGGATCTCAAGGGAGCACTTCTGAGGATGCAAGCTCAAAGAGCTCCAGGGGCCATGCTGCTAATGTATATGTGAGGTGGCAAGTGTTAGACAATAAGGAACAGTGGGGACTGTGGTAAACTAGACGGTGCATCATCACTGCAACGACCTACAAAACATGCTGCAGATTGGATCTGGCCTCTGGGCTTCTGATTTGTAACCCTTGACATTAAATAAAAGAATCAGTAGCAGAGATGGGGCCTCAGAGATACAAAGGCCACTGGTTTTCACACTCTTTTTCTCCAAAGCAGTGGAAGCCTTTTCTCAAACATGATCTTACAGAAGCAGCATGACATGGAACATGTGATGGAAACTGGAATGGGCAGCCCAGAATCCCACATCAGCTTCCTGCTCTCTTCTTTTTTTTAAAATGAATTTATTTATTTATTTATTTGTTTATTTATTTTTGGCTGTGTTGGGTCTTCATTGTTGCGTGCCGGCTTTCTCTAGTTGCGGCGAGTGGGGACTACTCTTCGTTGCGGTGCGCGGGCTTCTCATTGCAGTGGCTTCTCTTGTTGAGGAGCATGGGCTCTAGGCGCACAGGCTTCAGTAGTTGTGGCTCGCGGGCTCTAGAGTGCAGGCTCAGTAGTTGTGGTGTATGGGCTCGGCAGCATGTGGCATCTTCCCGGACCAGGGCTCGAACCTGTGTCCCCTGCATTGGCAGGCGGATTCTTAACCACTGCGCCACCAGGGAAGTCCTCCCACTCTCTTCTTAAGGTACCGCCATGAAGCCCAGGGTTCCAAGGAACCCAGTCCGAGAACCACCCGTTTAGCATCTTCGTGCAAAAAAGGAGAAAAGTGAGGCCCAAACTGGGGAAGCGACCTGTCCAAATTCACACTGTGAGCTAATGGGAAAGCCAGGCCTTGAACCCAGGTCTTTTCTGACACGAAGACCTATGCCCTTTCCACAGGCAATACAATGAATGCCTTACATGTGCACGAAGCTTAATCGTTGACAAAGTGTTTTCACCTGTATTAGGACAACATGCTGCCTTGTGTCTGTCCCCCAACCCCTTCCCAGCCTACAGGTGACCTTGGTGAGGGCAAGTGACTCACCAGGTCAGCAGTGAAGGGCTGGGCCAGGGGAGGGAGGTGATTCCCCAGCCAAGTGGTAGAGAGGGTTAGCCATTGTCCATGTGCTGGAAGAATTAAAGCAAAAATGAACCAAGAGCCAGTGGGCAGGGACAACTCACAGACGAAAGGTGCAGCAAATAACTCTGAAGAAAGTGAGGGCTGTTCCACCACGTCATCTAAGGCGGCTGTGGAGTTGTGCTCGCCCCTGGATCCAGGAAACTTCCAGCCGCTGTCCCCGAGAGGCTTCCGGTCCAGCCACCCTGACAAGTGCATGTAAACCCTGGACACGCCATCCGTGGAGATAAGTAATAGATCGTCCATGGTCTTCCAAGGCCACCTGTTCTGTGAAGTCTGCCCTGATCCTTCCTTCCTCTCCCTGCCAAATTATTCTCTGCCTTCTAGGCAATAGACTGCAGCCATTTGTTTATATTTCTGTTTACTCTGCCTTTTCCACTAAGGCTCATTCCAGAAGGGCAGGGATTATGCTAATTATGGATTAGGTCACTGGAAGAGCATTTTAAAGGCAAAAGGCAGAAATGAGCATATGAGGAGGTGGGAGAGAAGGTCTTGGTGGAGCTCCCAGGAATCCGTCATGGGGACCAGTGCCTCTCTCTTAGGCCTGGGCGATCCAGCCCTGACCTGGCCCTCTGCCCACTGCATCTGTCCCCACATGGCCAGGGGGTGTGCCTACATAGAGCCTGTACCTGCTGGCCTAGACCAAATTCCAGGTACCCAGGACTGGGGAATCCTCTGCCCCAATGCCCAGAACATGCTTCTAGGGTCCAAGAGTCCAAGAGCACCACGGATGTAGATGTTGGCATGGCCAAGGTGTGCCCTGGAGACCTTACAGGGGGAAGGCAGGAGCTGGGGCGGGGGGGAGAGAAGGGGCATCAGGTCACAGACTCTCATTTTCACTTCCGTCCAGCCCCCCACAGATGTTAGGGGGAGGCCTGGAAGACCTAAGTCTTCCTGTGCTCTTAAAATTAATAGTTAAAAAAAAGAAGTAATATGAAATCATCATGTTAAGGTCAGATTTGAGGCTCTATGAATGTTAATTTTCTATCTGTGTATGTGAATGTTTGGTGGGGGAAGGGTAAGTTCTTAAAAGATAAAGATTTTTACTGAACTAAAAAAAAAAAGATACAGGAGGAGAAATATATGGATAAACTTTCTCTTCATTGGGAGACTGGGTGGTATATAAAGTAGAAAGAGCCGGACTTGAGGTCAGCTGGATCAGGGTTCCGATTCTAACTGGCCACCTTCCAGCTGCGTGATCTTAGACAAGCTAATCGACTTCTCTGAGCCTTCTTGTGAATCTGTAAAATGGTGGTAATAACTAGTTTATGAGATAACTTTGAACGTTAAACAAGAAAATAGACAAGGTTCTACCATATGGGAGGAACTCAGTAAATGTTCATCTCTTTTCCAGTTTTTGGAACCTTATCGTAAACACTAATATTGTTTTTCTTAAGTATGTCCCAATATTTTCGGAATGGGTAGGATGTTCAGAACCTTCCTAATGGCGCTGCCAGGCACCTACCTGGGCATGAATGAAAATGAATCAAGCCTGAGCTCATCAGTAGCCCAACTTTGTCCCCAAAAAATCAATACAGGTTTCCCCACATTATGTAATATGTGCTTTCCTGAGACGTTGGAGGTAAATCAATTTTTTCCCCAGTTCAACATGTCATCCAGTGAGCATCCGGTGTCAGCTCAGCATGGTGCTGAGGCCACAAAGGGGACACACACATACACACACACGCACAACCAACTGTGATTCTTGCTTTCAAGTTTCCTATATTTTTACCAAACCACACCATAAATGTGCCAAAGGAGCTTGCTAAATGGCATCACGTGGTAGACCCTTTTATAAAGCAAAGAACCCTTTTAACACAGGAAGAATTACTATCTAATTCACATCCTATTTACTTATATATTTGTATTTGTCAATTTGGATTTTCATGGTAAAGGCCTTTTCCAACTCCGGCATATGGTAAGCCGATAATGAATATTTGTTGACTAAGTGAACATAGTTCAAAATCAAGGTATGCCCATATTTGATAATCATATTTGTGTATGGGTAGATAACTCATAAGGACAAATAGTTTATAGCTATTTGTTCCCATAAGAATCTTGCAGGGGAGGAAAAACAGGCCTTTGTTATGCCCATTTCACAGGTGAGGCAACTGAGGCCTATAAAGAGTAACTGACTTCCTCAAGTAAGTATCTGAAAAGTCTGATGGAAGTTCAGTCCAGACTTTGCCAGCAGGGAAAGCCCCAGCAATGAAGTCAGGAAATTTTTAGCTCACTTGTCCCCTTGGCTGACTTGATCTCAGGACTCATGTCAAGAGTACATGTCTGTCCTCCCGGGCATGCAGGCTGGAGGCCCCCAAAGCTTCAGCCCTTTCTTTTTCCATATCCTGTTGCCTTCCAGGGCTAGACATTCAACTCTGAAATCTGTGCCCTATTCTCCAGTCCCCTGTCTTGGCCCAAATGCCTGTTCTCCATCCCTGTCTCTCATCTCAGGCCCTCCCTGTGGGTGACCCTCTGCCCTTGAGTACATTTGTTTGGTTGTCACTTACTAAGCCCCTCCTGTATAACAGACACTGGGCTGGGGACTGGAGACACACGGCTGAATAAGAAATGGCCTCTGCCCTCTGGAACACAGCTGAGTGGACAGTGCCATGAGAAAAAGCTAGATGGAGGACTCAACAGCACTTGGCAGGACATTTAAATTTGACTGCTGTGCAGGGGAAATCTGTGTGGGGGTTTGAAGGGTGAATAGGAGTTCATCAGCTTGGCAGTGGGAGGGGAGGGAATTCCAGTGGGAGGAAAGAGCACAGGCAAAAATGCAGAGGTATGAATTAGCAAGATCTGTTTAGGGCCCTACCAGGAGCTGGCATGGGTATGTTGCTAGCGAGGAGACAAGAAAGTTGAGACTGGAATGGGAAGTAGGGCCAGGATAGAGGGTGTTTGGATTTTATCATCTGAGGGTCCCTGCCAGGTTTTTAGGCCAGGGCCTGATGTGATCAAATTTAAATTTTAGAAAAAGTACTCTGATGGCGGTGTGGGGAATGGATTAAAGAGCTCAAGGATACATTTTGTTTTGTGCACCATTATATCTCCAGCACCTAGTAGGTGCACTGGCAGAGTAGGTGCCCTTGTATGTTGAAAGGGTGAATGAGTGATCCAGTTAGCAGCTTACTGCAGAAAGCCAGGAGAAGGTTCTGAACTAAGATCGTGAGAGTAGAGAAGAGTGGATTGACATGGGAAAGGTACAGGGTTTGTATCAGTCAGGAAAATGGAACCCAGGCCAGGAAGTTCAGTGGAAAAAAATTAAAGCGAGGAACTAGTTATGAAGGTATTGGAAGAGCAGAAACAAACATAGAGCAAAACAACACCCAGAGGTTATCAACATTGTGAAGCTGCTTCCACCCTAGGGCAGGAGGGATGAAAGTTGTGTCATTTGATCCCAGGAGCCAGAGTGCCTAGAGCAAGCTAGGGCCAGGAAGAGGGAGGCATGCCTTGGTCGGGTCCCCCAGGAAGCCAACTCGAGATGGAGATTAGCATGCAGGAGGTTTATCAGGGAGTGCCTGTGGAAGGGGAGGGAAGGAATAGGACTGGGTGGAGAGAAGAGCTGGGCTGGAGGCAATCTCAAGGAAGAACTCAGTTGACCCTAAATGGGCGGGCTGAAGCTGGGTTGCCCTTCAGAGTTGGCTCAAGTTCGGGCGAGGAGGCTGGACTCCACAATCACCTGTCATTGGATGTGGACCTCCTGGGAAGGGAGTGTGAACCTGGGGCAAGGTAGCCCTTCTCAGTTGAGGCAGTTTCCAAAACTCCCAAAAGGCGCTCCTAGCAGCCCCGGGGTGGAGGGTGGGTGGGTGTGGGTGGATAAATCCTTCATTCCTGTAGGGAGATCTGGCAGCACATGGCAACAGCTACACAGAGGGGCTGGCTAGTGGGGCCTGGGCCACAGAGGAGGTGCAGCCAGTGCCCAAAGCAGCACCCTCCCATCTCCCTCCAGGGCCTCCCTCTGGGCAAAATGGGCTGTAAGCCAGTGGGCAAGGGAGCATGAGAAATAGTCTGCAAGGGGCAGCTCCAGGAAGCTGAGGAGGGGACGGCAGGGGGTGGCTGTGAGAGCTAGCAGGTCTAGGATGGACCCAGTGACAACTGAGTGGGGGATAGGAAAAGGGTGGATTCAAGGGGAAATGACTGCCAGAGATTCTGGCCCTGGGGATGGGTGGTGGTGATGACTTTCTCTCAGAAGAGGCAGTGAGGGAGGTGCATACCTTGGAGGAAGATGCTGGTGGCCCATGCTGAGTTTGCCATCCAAGTGCTGATGCCCAGCTGGCAGCTCAATGGATCTTAAATAAAAAGCACAAAATGAACTTGAAAGAAGGAAAACCTCTGGTGGGCTCTCGCCTGGTTACAGGATTAAGTGCAGCCTTCTCAGCAGGCAGGCATTGGAGCTTTTCACATTTTCCCCAATGACACGTGCAGGCTCAGCTCCAGCCTTGCAGCCACCGTGGCCTCTTTAAGCTGACCCTACCCTTCCCCACATCCCTGCCCTCCCCCCCAACCCTCCCCCGCCCCCCCAGCAACTCGTTTACAATCCCACACATCCCCCCAGGTCAAATGCCTTCTGGTGGGAATCCTCCTTAACTCCTCTTTTCTCTGTACAAATTGTAATCTCCCCTGAGTTCCCACAAATGCTTAAGAGCTTGAATGCTTTCAGTAGCTATTTGACCACAGCAAGTAACTTAATATTTGCAGGCTTCCTCTGCGTGAAAAATGGCAAAAAATAACCCCACTGGGTGGCTGTAAAACTGCAGTGTGTGTAAAGTGCACCTTACAGACCTCAATTAATGTTAGCTATTATTACTAGTTTTCATCTTCTAATCCCTAGCGTCTAGTTTAGCAGATGCTTCATTAGTATTTGTTGAACGAATGGAGATTTGATATGGAAAAGGATTTATCCTTGGGGCTCGACCTGGTTTTAGAAAATGAAGTATTTAGCAGAAGTACAGAAGGGACTGTCTGATAACAGTTATCTATGTTGGGTGTCCAGGGACTCCAAATTGACCTGGTTCTCGAAAGAAAGAAAACCGACAGATTCTAGGTTGTTTCTTCACGGACCTTTGTGCAGGGTCTGACACACATCTCGAGCTCACCCAAATCACGTTGCACGAGTGCATGCACACGCCCTGGCAGGGTTGCCCGGGTGTAGGCAGCATCTCTGTCGGTGGCCAGAATGACTTACACTCCGCTACCCGGCCACCACGGAACCGGGCTGGCCCCGGCGTCCTAGACCCTGCTGCGCGTGTGGAGGCTGGGGGCAGGAATTCGGCGACGGCCACGTGGGCCCCTTCCGCCCTCTCCCCACATCCTTTGTTTCCCACCGGCCCCGGCTCAGGAAGCTCTTTCTGCGAGTCACCGCGAAGGGGCGGCCCGGGAGCCCGGAGGAGCTATTTCCGTGCAATCCGGGCGGGCGGCAGGCGCGGGAGGGGCGTGGAGGTGGAGGCAGCGCAGAAGGCCCAGTGTTTGCTCTTATTTCATCCAACAGAAGGTTCTATTTGTGGAAGCGAACAGACGCTGGGGATTAGAGCTGGGAGGGGGCGGGAAAAGGAAAAAAAAAGCCACATCCACTACCACGCGCAGGTCTTCCCCGGAACCACCGCGTGGGGGTGAATGAGTGATTCTGGAATTCATCACCTTCTCTCTCCTCCCTTCCTCCGACTACCGCCGGGCCTCGGCGACGCCCACGGCTCCAACCGGAGGTCCCAAGGCGCGGGGCATTGGGGGGATCCCCGGGGCAAAAGGTGTCACCCCGCGGCTGCAGCGAGCGGCGGGTGCTGAGAGCCCTGGTGCGCGCGCCCGCAGTCCATTGTGCTCGGTGTGAATGGGGAGCGCGCACCAATCAACGGTCGCTTCGCCCCCCACGGCCCCTCCCCTCCCGCCCACTTCCCCGGGACCCTGACGTCACGGGAACTTTTCCTCCGCCCCCTCCTCCGGCTTCTCGCGCTGAGCCCGCGGCCTGCGGGAGGGCGCGCGCCTCCTCCCGCGTAGACCATCCCGGGGGGCGTGTGCGCGCGCCCCAGCGGGCTCAGGACACGCCACCTGCGCCGGAGCGCGCTCAGCCCGAAGCTTCCCCAGCCGTCGGGCCACCCCCGTCGCCTCCGCCGACCCAGCTCCACCTCCCCTCCGCTCCGGTGACTGCTCGCCCAGCGGCAGGGCCTGAGTCGTCGCAGCCACCTCATTGCACAACCCGGCTTCCCAACTGTTTACACAGCCCGGCCTGTGAGTGTATGTGTATACAGCGTGAGTCACCGGGAGGCGGAGGAGGTGGAGGAAAAGAAGGAGGAGTGCACTGGCCGGGATCGGTGCGGCGCACACACTCACTCACTCACACTCAGTCACCCTCTCCGAGCGCGTCTGTCTCGCGCACAGTCACGCCGGGAGCCCGGAGCGCGTAGGATCCCGAGCGCCGCGGAAAAGTTGGTCCGGCTTTCGCTCCGACACTGCTTGCTTCGGGAAGTGCATTTGCTCCGTGGCTCCGCCGAGCCTACGGAATCCTGTTCTCGCTGCTCCGGACCTCGGAGGCCGCCGCCGCCTCTGCTTCCCCGACTGTCGGCAGCCTCTACAACAATAGCGAGGCGCCCCGAGCCGGTACCCACGGGGATCCGGGGACCCGAACCGACCTCCTTGCCCCGGACGCGCGGCCACCGTTGTCCTCGCGTGTACCGCGAGCGCCCGGGAGCGGCTCCAGCTTTGCCCCCCGTGGGGGCAGAACCAAGCTCCGTCTGCAACCTCCATCCCACGGGCTGGAGTAAGTCGCGGCGCCGGCGCCGACCCCATTGCGCCTTCCCGCGCCGATCCGAGGACGTACAAAGCCGGGGCCTCCCCGGCCGGGGACGGGATGCGGGTCGGTCCCGTGCGCTCTGCTATGAGCGGTGTCTCGCAGCCCCGCGCTCCGGCCTTGCTGCTGCCGGTCGGCCGGGGCGCCCCGGCCAAACGCCTGCTGGACGCGGACGACGCGGCGGCCGTGGCGGCCAAGTGCCCACGTCTCTCCGAGTGCTCTAGCCCCCCGGACTACCTCAGCCCCCCTGGCTCTCCCTGCAGCCCGCAGCCTCCGCCCGCCGCTCCGGGGGCTGGCGGCGGCTCCGGGAGCGCGCCGGGGCCCAGCCGCATCGCCGACTACCTGCTGCTGCCCCTGGCCGAGCGCGAGCATGTGTCCCGGGCGCTGTGCCTCCACACCGGCCGCGAGCTGCGCTGCAAGGTAGGCACTCAGGGGGCCGGGACCTGGCGGGGGTCGCTGGGTGAGGGGACGCGGTGGCAGGCAAAGGTGTTTGGGGTCTCGCCCGCCGTCGCCCGGGGGCCGAAGGTGCCATCAGGGCTTGGGCTTGGGGCAAGGCGGATAAGGGGGTTTGAGCCCGGTAAGGCAGCATTTGACCAGGGTCACCCTATTGGGGATTGAGGGGTTCGGATGGAGTGGTATAGTGGGGGCTTGGCGGTCGAGAGGAAGTGCGGTGCTCAGTTGCTTTACATCTATATTATTTCCTTAGCGCCTAGTTTATAGTGCGTGGCGTTCCACATAAGTTGTGGAATTGAAATGGATTCCAGGGCCATGCCATTCCCCTTTTCCCATTCTCCTCGCTTCCCCCGCCCCTCGTTCTGGAAGGGCGCCCTGCTGTGGGTGCCTCCTTGGAGCTTGGAGCAGCTGGCAACTCTCTTGCTGGGGCTGCGAGGCACCCGGGCTCAGCCGTGGGTGGTAAGGGGGCGGGAAGTCCGTGTGGGGCTCCGGTCTTGGGGATTCCGGCTGGAACCCGCGCTGGAACCGGAACCCTGTCCTCCCCAGAGAGTAGTCTGAGAGGGTCTTCCAGCGAGGGTGGGGGGATTTGGCCGGAATAGAAATGTTGGAAAGCCCACACCGACTAGGAACCCTCGCTTCCATTCATGTCTTGCTTTTCCGGCCCGCGATTTTCCTTTGAACGTAAGGGGCTCCATCCAGGAGGGGATACAACTCGTGGAAACAGGACCCTCCGCGCTCTCCTCCAGCGCCCATAGACGCAGAACATTCCCACAGGCCATGCACCCTTTGCGAGCTGGACACCCGGGCCTCAGACATCCCTGAGAACCCTCCGGACTGCTCGTTTTCACCCGAAAGATAGGGTCACCCCTCAGTTTAAGTCGCTCTTTGGTTTTCCGCAACTCACCTGACCCCCCGAGCCTCCCTTCCCTGGGCTCGCTGCTGCCACCTACTGTCCGACCCGAACGAAACTTCACATGTGTGATCAAGCCCAGTTTAAAGGGGGGAAAAATCTTTTCTTCGGGGTGGCTGGGGAGCAGAGCTCAGAGAGTATGAATGTGGGCTGGGGTGGGAGGAGGGGGGCAGCGGAAAGGTTTTTCGAGCTGGTGCCAGAGCAACCCAGCGTCAGAGGTGGGGTGGGTCTGGTCATTGTGCAACCCCTTCCAGTTCCTCCGAGCAGATAATAGCTGAATCCAGATGGTGACAGCCCGTGTGTCACCGTTTCCAGTTGAGTCTAGGATATGAGTAACCGGACTAAACAAAAGGCCCTTAAAGAGACCAGCCAGCTTCTTAGAGAAGATGCTACCCATGTCCTGAGTGACAGTGGGGATGGGAGTTGGTGGGGGGGGAGATAAATAAACAAATGAACCCCCCCCCCCCCCCGAGAGGATCCCGTATCCCTCCTATGGGAATTTTAACTCAAGACTGCTTATACCTGAGTCAGCCTAGGCAGGTTGCTTAGGGCTGTGTTGACAGTCTTGCTCTTGGAGTCATCTCTTCCTTCTGAGTAATGACAGAGCTGTACGGTCTCCAGCTGTATGTTCTTCCACTTGGAGGCTGCAGAGTCACCATGTCCTGTGCTCTCTCTGGTCTGCAGGAGGTCATGCATTTCCAGGGGCTGCTCCTGGAGATCCCAGGGAGACCTCTATCAGCCACTTTGCACAGCATTACCTGCCAACAAGAAAGGGCCACAGAGGGCGGGGACTTAGAAGCTTAGCTCTCTGGAGCCGGAAGGCCATACATAGAAGACTTCTTTCAAACCATCCATATGGTAGCTCTTTGGAGATTTGCTAGCCCTAGATGCTACTGCTTTTGGGTGTTAGGAGTAGCCCAGGCTGCATAAGGTGGGGTTGCAGAACTAACAGGGGATGCAGGAGGTTGGGGTAAATGAATGGAGCCTTACTTTCATCCAAAGCCCAAAGACTGAGAACTGCAGCCCAGCCCAGGATCTGGGAGGCAGCCTCTGCTTTTCTAGCCTCCTAAGTGAGTCCCCTTCTCTCTGCAGGTGTTTCCCATTAAACACTACCAGGACAGAATCCGGCCTTACATCCAGCTGCCCTCACACAGGAACATCACTGGCATTGTGGAAGTGATCCTTGGGGAAACCAAAGCCTATGTCTTCTTTGAGAGGGACTTTGGGGACATGCACTCCTACGTACGCAGCCGGAAGAGGCTGCGGGAAGAGGAGGCTGCCCGGCTCTTCAAGCAGATCGTCTCTGCCGTTGCCCACTGCCACCAGTCAGCCATCGTGCTGGGGGACCTAAAGCTTAGGAAATTTGTCTTCTCCATGGAGGAGAGGTGAGCGGCCTCCACAGCCCCTCCTGTGCCTTTTGACACCAAAACGAGGGTGCAGGTCGAGCAGTTAGGTGCAGGGTGTTGGTTCAAAACAACACCAAGGGCTCAGTTGTCCCAGAGTTAGTCTTTAGAAATCCTCTCTCCAGAGGAGCCGAGGCCAAAGTTGGTTATTCTGCACCCTTGTGGATGTGGCCTGGGGACACCTTGGTGCATCTATGGGATGTCACGTGAGGACAGGATGCCCTCCCCACTTCCACCCCAGGATCAGGTTTATTCCCCATCGTTGTCAGAAAGGTCATTTCTTCTGGGGTACAAATGTCAGTCTGCCCTTCACAGCAACCATTCCTAGAGGATGTCTTCAAATCCTTGTTTATACCGAGTGGGGTTTTTTCCTTGTTTTTTTTCCCCTGTTTATTTATTTATTTATTTATTGTACCTAGTAAGTATCACAGAGCTGGTCAGACTGTCGTATTTGCAGAAACCTATCCCTTTCCTTCACACCACACTCCTATTATGTGTCAGGCTTGGCCTCCAGTATTTTCTCCCCATTCTCCGGTGACTTTTTAGACATCTTGTTTGGATACATCTTCAGAAGATAGCCACAGTTGAATGAGAAATGGAAGCTGGCTAGAATTGGTTGCTAAATATAGATCATGGCTTACTTCATAAAGAACAAGATGAGCTCGATAAGACAATAATGTGACATTAAGATTCAGATTCAGAGTTGAGGTTTCAGTTGAGAATTCAGGAAGCCACAGGAGATAAACCTTACCTGATTTTAAGAGGTGGGCCACATCCCTTGTGGAAAGATTAAAAGCAGTACCATTGTAGAATTGCACAGGTGGGTGTGTGTTACTTTGTTGTAGGTATTCATGCAGGGCTCACGCCACCTGTGCTTTTTTTACCCTTAACTTCAGATCCTATGAAAAAGTACAGGGTTGAGTTGCCAGAAAGCATGGCTTTGTGTCTGACCTTGCAAGAGTCATTGGATCATACTGATTAGCAAAGAAAAGCAAAGTGTTGGCAGTGAAGAAGTTTCCAATTCCTGGAACACACTCCTTTGATATGGTGATGTATTTTCTGAAACACACCTTACACACCTCCTTGCTTACTGTTGAAATCTGCCATTGCACAGGCCAATGTCATGTGCGTGGAGTTTGGCAACCCCAGGGTTAAGCAATGGCAAGCTGACGCTAGTCGTGTAACCAGCACAGGTGCAGGGTTTTAGTACTACAGCAGCCAATCAGTGGCAGACAGTGTGGGTTGAGTCATATTTTCCGTTTACAGAACCAATGGGTATTTTACATAACGACGGGCGGGGGGTGGGGGGGTGGGGAGGGAGGTCAGGCTGAGGACATACTGAAGTTAGCACATGTATACTACACTCCAGGGAACAGGAAGGCAGGAAGAAGAAGAAAAAAAAACAAAAAGAAACTAGACCTTTGAGAGGAAAAGGAATTGACCCAGTAGCCTGTACCAAATGTTTGCGTCTAACTTCGCAACGAGTGACTTACTGAAACAGGGCTATTTCAGAGAAGCTGGGAGGAGCATAAGTGACCACCAGATATTGGAGACTCCCCACATGGCTCTGGGCTTTGGGGGAGCCAAGAGGCTTGAGTGGCTGGATCTGAACAAGGAGGCACCTGCAGCTTCATCAGAGAGCCTTAACTAAAGATGTTTCAAACCTTAGTTGTTACCTGAACAGATAAACCCTTACCTGAGTAAATGAGCTCAGGTGTTGATGTGCCATCCTAGGGGGTGTGTGTGTGTGTGTGTTTGTATGTGCATGTGCACACATACGTGGGCGTTTTAGGGCTCCTGCATCTTTCAAATCCACCAGCTGCTTTTCTTTGTCCTCTCTGTCCAGGCTAAGCATTCTTTGCAATTAAACATCCCAGTAAATGTAATTAACATTCCTTGTACTTTTCCCATCATGGCCATCATGGCTTGGGCTCAGGTGGACAGAATTCCCTCTGTGTGTATATATCGATGTGAGCAGGAGTGCTAACAACCTGTGCGCAGTAACAGTGACCTCGGGCTCCGTGTTCTGTAATGCCAAGCAATGGGTCCAAGTAGCCCTGGCAGTCAGTGGCATGATAAGAGATAAGATCGGCTTGGAGGATGCCCAGGCTCTCCCTGAAGCAGTAGCATAAACTGCTCTTCCCTGATAGCTTTTGGAGAAATGTCAGCATTCCCCTGAGACAGGGTCCCACTGCTGCAATGTGAACTTTGTAAATTGTGTAACCCCTATTAGGATATGTCTTATAAGCTGTAGCATAATGAATAGTATTTGGGGCTTTGCATCATACCCTCCACCCCAGGCTCTCTCTCAATACTTTGCTAATGTTTATTGCAATTTGTATTGGTTTGTGAAATCCTGAGTCCTCCTGGGTGATGCAAGGCACTGCTAACTGGATGAAGGGGTAACTAGCATTCCTTGGGCCTTTGCGATGAGTACTTGTGGGCGCTATTATTGGGAAGGCCTTGTTTTTCATAGTAGCTGATCTGGAAGTAATGGCTTGTTTCCTCTCTCCTATAGAACCCAGCTCAGACTGGAAAGTCTAGAAGATACACACATAATTAAGGGAGAAGATGATGCTTTGTCAGACAAACACGGCTGCCCAGCCTATGTGAGCCCCGAGATTCTCAACACCACAGGGACCTACTCCGGAAAGGCGGCGGACGTTTGGAGCCTCGGGGTGATGCTCTACACCCTTTTGGTGGGACGCTACCCCTTCCATGACTCAGACCCCAGTGCCCTTTTCTCCAAAATCCGACGTGGACAGTTCTGCATTCCTGACCACATTTCCCCCAAAGCCAGGTGCCTCATTCGCAGCCTCCTGAGACGGGAGCCTTCAGAAAGACTCACTGCTCCAGAGATCCTACTCCATCCCTGGTTCGAGTCTGTCTTGGAACCTGGGTACGTCGACTCAGAAATAGGAACTTCCGACCAGATTGTTCCAGAGTACCAGGAGGACAGTGACATCAGTTCCTTCTTCTGCTAATCCCCAAACCTCAGAAACCTCATAATTCTCACACATGGCATTTCCATTTCTAAAGATGGACAGGCCTTTCGGCGTCTGGCCAGCCAGACACGTGATGGCATAAAGACTGTCGCTGCTGAATTCAACATGGCGCCCTCTTTCTTATCTGTCCTGATGAGTGACTATGGAGGAGAGCAGCATACACTCTGATTGGCTGCCCTGCAGAGTTGTTTCCCTTAATGAACCTTCACCAACTGTCCCTCTGTCAGATTTGGGGGTTCCGCATCTTTTATAGGTGGCAAGGAGTATGGATATCCTACAGCATGTGATCAAGTGAAATGGACATTCTAAAGGGAGAGGAAATGAATCGCACAATGGCATTTTGGGCGATAACCATATTTTTAACAGGGTGACAAATAATTTGGGCCAATAAACCTGCCATCTTCGAACTTGTCTTTGGTAGCCAGACTTTTGCTACCCTAGCTTCTCTGATCGGAAAGCTGGTTTTTTCTGGTTTGGTTTAACACTCACCCTTTCTTCATCTTTTTGGAGCAGACTGTTTCCGGGGCATAGGAGCCTGCCTGAACCATGAACCCAGAATTTCTCCTCCATTCCCTGCCAAGACCTCATTTGCACTAATGCCTTCTTTCTGACCTTGAAATGCGCCCTCCCACCCCTTCACTATAAAAGCACTTACCAGCTAACTGTGGAAAAGTATCATAAAAGATTCAAACTCCTGGCTATTTTAGAACTCTGAGCTCAGACAGAGAGACTGGAGACTTTTAACAAGGATTTGAGCACTTGGAAGCCATTAGCTTTCTTGGTTCCCCTCAAATATGTTAGCATTTATCCTTTACTTTTTTCCCCAAGACCATCTCAGGGTGGAGCATTTTGTCTAGGAGGAGAAAGATAAGAAGGCTCTCCACTCCCTCTCCCAAGAGCAAATGTTAAACATCTTTGTGCTTCAGAGAAAGTGAATTTTGGGTAGTCTTAGATGGTTCTCAGACTAACTTCCAGAATTATACTTTAACCACCCCCATGGGTATGGTCTGCAGTTTTGCATGACAGGTGGTTAATATTTCAGATGTGGTGTGGTTTATGAATACATCTGTATCATCAGTATCTGGGATGAAATAGCAAGCCCCAAATCTTTAAACTTGAAAGGGATGTTAAAAGTCATCTGGTCCAACTTCCTTCGTTTCTCTGCCACCTCCCAGTGCAGAAATCCGCCCCCTCCCACACACAGCTTCTTTCACAGGTGGGTCTGCAACCTCTGTTTGAATGCTTCCAGAGATGGGAACTCACTACCTACAAAAGATAGAGCTTAACAAAGAAACTGCAACTTGCATTAAAAAAACAAGTACAGATGAAATATCAGTAAATGTCTCAGACAGTACTGAAATCAGGTGATTAAACGGGTAAACCAAACATACTGTATTTTGAGAAATGGCACAAAAACAGGCAGTCACTTTTAAGGGCTACGCCTAGGCAAACTACTAACATGCATTGTGAGAATACCGTGTATACCTCACGTACTGTGTACTTTGTACATATAGTGTACCTTTTATACATATGTCCGATTTTTTTGTTGTTGTTTTGGCTCTGACGCTTGTTCTGTTGTCTGTGTCTGTCTGAATAACCTGCGTGTCTAAGACCACGTGAAATGTGAATGATCATTGGCAATATTACCTTGACAGAATCATGGGACTTGGAGAAGAGGGAGGACAGAAGCCTCTGTCCCACTAACGCTCTCGTGGTTGCTTGAATGTTGTATCTGTGATACATGACCCGGCTAAGGACTCTGGGCTGGCTGGGGCTTTGAAACACTAGATCCTTCCTGTACATGTGTATATATGTGAGACGGCTGTTTCTGACTTGTAGAGAAATTTTAATAAATCTGGTTTCATAAATAGGTGCAGTGACTTTCTTTGGAGTCCAATCCGCCATTGCCTGGTGCAATTTCATGCTGAGGGTGCAAAGGTCTCTGGCATCAGGGCCTGGAATCTCGAGGAGGAGATGGAGAAGTAAACAGATGATGATTATTATGTATGACCTTTGACAGCTGGGCCCATTCACTTTTTCCATTGAAGTGGGCAAATTCATTTTGATGGGTGAAACCAATTTGGTGAATCAGGTTGGTGAGGGCTATGGGTTGAATTTAGAGTCGAGAAACATTTCAAGAGGAGCATACATAAAAAAGTCTTGAGTTGTAAGAGTCCCTCTGACTTATGGTCCTTTTTAGTTCAGGGACCCTTGAGAATTTGATGAAAATTGTGGACACTTCTCAGAAAAATGTACATGTGTATCCAACAGAATTTTGTTGTAATTTCAGAGGTCCACATACATCCCTGGAAGCATCACAGGACTTCTGTTGAGAACCAACCTCCCCCCTTACCTCCTGCATTAGACTTAATTAAAATGGCTAACTGAGGCTCTTCCTTTTTTTCCCTTTTTCCTGTAGGTGTGAAAATGGAACTAAAGGAAAGAAAACTGAAAGCAACATTATTTTGAATTGCAAAGGCAGAGAAAGAGAAAGGATTTTGATTTGATTAGGTGTATAGCTTCACTATCACATCAGAATTTGCTCTAGATGAAGTCAGTTAGCATCCAGAGTGATTTTTTAAAAAATCTTTGCATTGTAAGTGTAACAAATATATAGGAAAATGCACGTAGAAGTGTGTGGCTCTGAATTTTCACAAAACAAACTGGCCTAACCTACAGTCAGGGCAAGGAAACAAAACACTGCCAGGACCCCAGGAGCCCCCTCCTACCCGTTTCAGTCCCTACCTGACACCTCCTCCAAGGGTTACCACCATGGGACAGAATTTTAACTCTAAGTTCTAATGGTAAAAGTTAGAATGAAGATTAAGTCATCACTCTGGGCTTAAACGAAAAGGCATACAGAAATTACAGATGACACAATTGCCCTTTTCTAGGACTTAGGCTGAGATCACTCAGGAAAGAGACCTATGACACCAAAGTAAGTGCAACTCAGGCCTCGTGACCCAGGAGCTTAAGAAATGGAAAAAGCACGAAGCAACACAAAGAATGGTCAGATGCCTGAGTAGCTAAGAGACTAGGAAGCTGGGAGTTGATCTAAGGCCATTCCATGAAGAAGACCCTTAAACCCCAAAGTTCCTGGGTCCTCAGAACATACACTGCAATTTCTCCCTGCCCTGACGAACCCAGGCGAGGCTCAGCACAACTCCTTTGGCACAAAGAAGGCTAATACTTTGTACTTCACAGAGCTTTTTAATCTAAGGATTTCAAAATACTTTGCAAGCAATTAAGGTTACAGCACCTTTTTGTACTGTCGTTGCATGAACGAAGTGGAGAGAAATATGGGTCAGGATTGGCTGGGACGACACGTGATGCCACAGATCCATAAATTTAATCTCTTCAAAGGTTGGAACAAATCTGGGGCAATCACAACCAGTTACATCATAGAAGGTTGGAAGGAGAGTGTACCGAGCACTGGTTAAAAAGCTGATCACTTTTATTTTCTCTTGTACCCTCAACATAAATCATTCAAGTAACATCTCAATGACTGTTTATTCATATTGTACTTTCTAGAAGTTTTCACTCTTTTTCTCCCCTTTTCCTTCTCCCTCTCCTTCTCTCCTTTTATATTCACAGCAGCCAAGTGAAATAGGCAAGTCAAATATTATTTGCTCCATTTGATAGATGAGAAAACAGGCTCGAATGTCTTTCAGGAGCTACTTAGACGTAAGCAGCTCAGGGCTGGGACATAAACTCAGGTCTTTTACTCCTTGTCTAATGTTGTGGCTATGTCTGCACATGGCTGTTTAAATTCTTCTGGTAAGAATGACGACTGGAGAAGATGGTTCAAGACAAATACAGATACTGAGATTTTAGCCCCCTCAATGTCTTCACAACAATTTAGTACGTCAGTTATAAAGGTGGGAACATTACTGAAGATGAGAGATCCATTATTCAAAACCATTTACTGTTCACCTACCATGTGCCAGGCACTGTGGTAGACCCTTGGGAAACAGATGACCAAGCCTCAGTCCTAGCTCAGTGAATAGAAAGCTCCATGATGTCGGGGACTGTGCCCATCTTTGTCACCCCTGGCTCCCAGCACTCAGCTCAGTGCCTATCACAGGAAGGTGTCCAATGCCAACGTGGGTGGATGAGTGGGTGGGTGAGTGGATGAGTGGATGGCTGGGTGGCTGGGTGAATGGATAAGTGGATGGATGGGTGGTTGGGTGAATGGATAAGTGGATGGATGAGTGGGTGGGTGAGTGGATGGATAAATGGAGGGATGTCCTCCAGCAGCTCAGAGCCTAATGGGCCTCCAAGTCAGAGAGCCGAGAGCACAGAAGCAGGAATCTTGTGACTGGGGTCTCTTCCTAGCTCTGAAGCCCTTCCACTATTTGACCTTGAACAAGCAGATCTGCCTCTCTGGTTCTCATTTGCTCATCTTTAAACAGGAGTGATACTCTGACTTCTTGGGCCTCTTCAGCTGCTATTCTGTGAAAACAGACTGATTCTGTGATTCTGTGAAAACAGGCCCTACAATAATCTTCGTCAGAGGGACCATCGGAATAGCTTTATGCTTCCTTTTAAAACTAGGCACAGGCAGCGTGAAATTAGAATGAAAATTTCATTCTGGATGAGAAAAGGCATTGTAGCAATGAAGATTATGGAACTGGCTTTTCAATATGACTTTGGCTCCCCTCCAAAAAAAAAAAAAAGAGGAGTAGGATCTCACTACCAACCCCTGGGAACTGCCCATATGAGATTTCAGTGGATTCTTTAAAGATCCCAGTAGCGGTCAATGACTTACGGTTCCTAGAAGAGGTAGGAAAAGAGAAAGATGGTCCCTTTCACAAATAGCACACCTCAATCCTGCTAGATGCTTTACAGTACACGTCTCATTTGGTCTTCTCAGCAACCCTGCGAAGTGAATGATTTGTTCCCATTTAGCAGATATGGATGCCGAGGCCTAGAGGCTGAACAGTGTGTCCAAGTTCATGCAGTGGGTGGATGGGACTCTAACCTGGGCCTGTTTGACTCCAGATCTTTGCCTTTTCCAGTCCTGTGCTTTGCACTTTGGGTTTGATGTGCTAGACCAGCAACATGATATCTTCTTTTTGGAGCAGCCATTGTGCTGGGAGATTTTTTGCCAGGAAGTGTACCATATGCTGGGTTACTCCTTGTTTTAGTCTATGATTTCTACTTGCTGAGACTTATCAACAGAGCACTCATGGTGTACTAAGAGCTGTGCTAAGTGCTTCACGTGAATTAACGAATGATTACCTCACAGCACCCCTATAGAGCAGTACTGGTATCATCCCCTTTTTATAGATAAAGAGACTGAGGTTCAGAGAGAGTGAGGGATTTATCCAAAGTCACACAGCACAGCATTCATCCAGAGCCCTTAACCATGAGGGCTTACTGCCTCTTGGTTTTTAGAACTGGGAGACTTTGTAAACGATTTAGTCCTAAATGCAATGTGGCATCCTGGAACAGGAAAAGGACATTAGTGAGAAAATGGGTGAAATCCAAATAAAGTCTGGATTTTAATTAGTAATAATGTGCCACTGTTGGTTTCTTAATTGGGACAAATGTACCACGGAAATGTAAAATGATATCATCGGGGGAAACTGAGTGAGGGATATTCGGCAACTATCTGTACTATTTCTGCAACTTCTCTGTAAATCTAACATTATTCCAAAATAAAAAGTTTATTATAAAAAACACGATTTAGTCCACACTTCCCCCAGTTTAGGAGGGGACACCAAGGCTGAGACCGGGGAAGCCACAGCCAAACAGCGGCCAGAACACTCCTGACCAAGCTCCCACCCCCGCGCCCGCCCCCTGCAGCTCAGCTTCCTGGGTGCCACCTGGTGTACGTGACCTTCTAGAATGTGTCTGGACCCAAATGAGATCAATGTCAGGCACTTCCATGGAATGGGCCAGAAAAATTTTGTACGGAGGACACGGCATTTTGAAAACATCGGTTCTGAGGTCTGTCCTTTCAGACAGTGACTCCATGAGTGTCCCCAGCAGTTTCCTCACCTGGCTGTCGCACGTGGTCAGCACAGCCCGGCGAGCCAGGCCCGTGGCTGTGCAGCTCAGTCATGACCTCAACTCCATGCCTCGTTAGCTAGAAGGCAGCAGGCACATCCCCAGTAGAAGGCTGGAATACGAGGGCCCGTGGGGTCAGGGTTCAAGTACACTCCACACAGACTTCCCATCCCCGTTACACGCGAGGAGGCCTTTGGGAGGTGAAGAGCCACCACACCCGCTCCCTGTGGAGCCATAGCTGTCAGCAGCCAGGAGGCAGGTTCACCCACACTCCCCCCATTTTATGGATGGGGAAGCCAAGGCTGAGAGAGGGGAAAGAACAGCCAATTCGCAGCCAACGCTTGTCTTGTATTTGAAATTTTCTTTCTCAGTAGCTGCAGTTAGAGTTGGTTTCCAAGTTCCTGCTGATGAGCATCTTTCTCACTTTTCACTGGGGAAGTGAATTTGTGGAGGACATTTCACGGACAGCCCCTGAACACTCAATATGCTTTCGACACACTGCTGGATGTCCTGTGCCAATTATGAACACAGAAAGGGAATAATTAGAATAACTGTGATGATAGGAACCCACGTGTACGGAGTACTCAGTATCTGCCCAGCGCTGCCTTAGCACTTTACAGGCAAGGCCTCATTTCATTCTTATAACAACGCTGTGAGGAAGGCACTCTTATTTGTCCCATTTTACAGGTGGGCACATGTAAACCCAGAGAGGGTAAGTAACTTGCTCAAGGTCACACAGCTAGTAAATGGGATCTGAACATAGGGAGTCTCACGCTAATGAATATGCTCTTAACATGTGAGTGACCTGCTCCCCATTTTGGCAGATGTTCATCTTTTATATTTATTCCCACAACTAAAGTCCTATCATGTCAGTGGACCCTGCGCTCTCTTGGGGTAAAACACTTTACACTTCCCCGAGCTGGCAGCAAAGAGGAAAGAGCTTGAACTTCAGGGCGAGAGAGACCTGGTAGCAAATACCAGCTCCATAGCTAATTAGCTGTACGACCCAGACAAGTCACGTGACCGCTCCCTGCCTCAGTTGCAATAATAATGCCACCTATCCCCAAGGCTGTGGCGGTGAGGGTTACATGAAGTAAACCTGTTCAGTGTCTAGGCCAAGGTGCCTCGTAGGTGGCTTGAAATTCAGGCAAATCCCTTCAAAGAAGAAAGAATCCAGGCTGGGAAGTCAGATGGACCTGGATTTGGATCCCAGCTTCCCTCTTTACTTGCTCTGTGACCTTCAGCAAGTTGCAAAAACTTTCTGACCCATCATTTCCTCATCCGTAAAATGGGTACATAAAAATAAATGTTTTGCAGAGCTGCAGGGCTGCAGGCAGGACTGGTGATAAAACACACAAAGGGCCTGGCCTGGGATTTCGGTCAGAGATTAGTGTTCCCATTGTCATTATTACACGTCCCCCTCTCTCCTTTGTCATAACTGTTCTTTTCCTTCTGGCTTGCAGGCTTGCCAGGTCAAAGTGTTGACTGTTCTAGGGGGCAGCTTAGATGGGAGGGCCAGTCTCAGGGAGCAGGGCGGTGCCCAGAGCATTAGCCTTCCCACTACCTGCTTCCCTGGGGGGCCTGTTGACCTTGGCCTTAGTCAGTTCAAGTGAGCAGAGAGCAGTCTGGCTTCTCTGACTTTGTCCAGCTTGCCGGCTCCTCCAGAGTCTCAGAAACCCACCTTGGGAGCCCGGGGGGACTTGAAACTGCCATTTCACAGATACCCAAGAGGCCTCACTGGGATCCCACAGAAGAACAGGGATTAAAAAAATTAACCCATGCCCAGTTTCTGCAGAGGCAGAGGTAGCTTAGTTCAGCCAGCAGGGTGGCAAAGTGAGGAGCATGGAGTTGCAGAGGCCCAGGGTTTGAAGTGTGGCTCTAGAACTCACCCACGGAGGGAACTCACCCACCTCAGCTTCGGTTGTCTTATCTGTGAAATGGGTGGGGTTAGTGAGCATTCTCACTTCCGGAGATTGTGCAGTTTAGATAAGATCATGCCCGTAAAACATTTCCCACGTGCCTGCCATGTATCAAAGTCTCAACAAATGTTGGCTACCAACAACTGGGGTCAATGATGGCCAAAAACAGTAAGTCAACTCATTAAAAAAATATGCTTAGTGGTGCTTCTCATGAGTAGGGTTGGGGATCTTGTTAAGATGCAGATTCTGTTCATCAGGGCTGGGTGGGGCCGGAGACTCTGCATTTTTAACCAGCTCCTGGCTGAAACTGATGCTGTTGACCAATTAGGGCAACATGAGATTGCCACCCATTTTCAAACAGAGACCTGTTAAGTCTCAGTTAAGGTGAGGTCATTCCTGAAAATGGGTATATTTTGGGTAAATCCAGGGGAGGGGAGCGGCGAGGAACTAATATTACTGAGTAGCTGCTGGGCATTGGGTGTGTTGAATGAATTATCTCTTGCAATCTGCACAGCATCTCTGAGGGATATTATCATCTCTTTTGTACAGATGGGGAACGGAGACTCAGATGTTAAGTGCTCAAGGTCACAGAGCTCACTAAAGACAGGACTGGGATATGGACTTGTCTGCCTGCCTCCAGTCCCATCACCTTTCTCAACCTCAGAGGCAACGGCAAGAGCCTGAGAACACAGCTGAAATAAGACCTTGGTTTCCCAGTTGGCAGAATGAGTGGCCTGTGTGTAAATGACCTCTAAGCTCCCTCCCCAGCCTCCTGTTGGAAGAGTTTGCCAGTCCGTGTACTCTCTACTCTTACTCAGCATTCACTTGGCTGTGTCCCCATGCTGCTTCCTAATTTGGTGCTGACGTTCTGGTTGCAGATGCATCAATGCCACCCTGTCAAGTTAGGAACACCAGCAGAGCTGCTGGACCCAGTCATCTTCCCAAGAGCTGGCCAAGCGGTGCAGTGGTGACCAGAATAAACTCAGCACCCGGGCCAAAGAGAACATTCTTCCACACCCCAGAGATGAGACTTTCAGCGTCCCTGCAGGTAGAGAAGGCCACTTGCGTCAACTGGAAGTCATGTGGGGTCCGGTTTCACCTGGAGCCCAGTCTTGGAGTCTTAATCCCTCAGGGCCTGGGTGCTAAAGGGTTCTGTTTGAACCCACACTTGGTGAGGCAGGCAGAGGCACCTACATGCCTCAGGTGGGCTCACACATATCTCCTGGGCTCATAGAGCAGAGGTTCTGAGAACTGGGCAGGATTTCAGAAGGACATGTTGGCCAGAGCTAAAATCTCTGGGTTCAAATCCTGACTCTGCCACTTTCTAGTGTGTGACCTTGAGCAACTTATTTAATCTCCCTAGGCCTCCGTTTCCTCTTCTGTAAAATGGGGCTAACGGTAGTAGTTGTCTGGTAGGGATGTGGTGAGAATTGAATGAGTTAATACACGAATAGCCCTTAGAACAGTGTCTGGCACATGGCAAGCATGCAGGCCATCTCCATAAAATGTGAAATCTGTCAGAGCAGGGACTTATCTCTTCTTGTTGTTGGATACCTAGTACCTGGAAGAATGACTAGAGTGGTGGATGCTCATGAATATCTGTGCAATGATTGAATCAGAGAGCTCTAGAGTGTGGTTTTCAAGCTGTGTTCCAAGGAACGCTAGGGTGCCTGGGGCCACTGCATGGTGAGTTGGCGGGAGTGTGAGGGAGAAACACTTGAGAAGGAGTCAGCATCATTCTGTTCCTTTCGCCCGCCCAGAGCTTCTCCGATTTATGTGCTGGATATATGGTTTCTACATAAAATAATATTTGGAGGAAGACTTTTGCAGCTCAAAAATTATTTGAAACTATCAATATCCAACATTTGGTCCCTAGACTGTCAGATTGCCCTGGGTGAGGGTTAAGAGTGCTGATTTCCTGACTCCGCCAATGATCTGCTGAATCTCATTTTCTTGGGAAAGGACATGCATTTTAAATCAATTTCTTAGGGGATTCCTATTCATGCTAACATCCAAAGAACATGCTTCTAATCATTTTACAAGTGGGGAAGTTGAGACCTTGTTAGGTGCCGTGCCTGGCTCAGGGTCTCCCAGGCTGGTGTAAAGGTGTCTTAACTCCAAGACCAGTGATCTTTTCATGCTGCAACTTCTGTGACTCTTAAACAGGCGAGGCCCTTGCAGAGACCCCTCCCAGGTTACGAGAGGGGGTGCTGGGAGGGAGACAGGACCGATCAACACTATCTCGGCCTTGTGGGAACTTTCTGCCTCTGGGAGCTTTGCTTTGCCCACACATACCGCAGGGTAGGCACGCAGTGGGTGTTGGAATGGAAGAAGGAGCGAATGAAAAAATGACATTCTTATGGAGAGATAGAAACAAAACATGTGCAATGTAATGGCGGGTAGTACTAAGATCTGGGAAGAAAATAAAACTAGGTTAAGGGATACAGAGTGATAGGTTGAGGGACTATTCTAGATAGAATGGGGTCAGAAGGTCTCTTCTGAGGAGGTGACTTTGAATAGAGACCCAAGGAATGTGGGAGATGGAGTCATCTAGTGGAAGAACATTCCAGATAAAGGGAACAGCAAGTGCAAAGGGCCTGAGACAGGAAAGTGCTTGCTGTGTTTGAGGACCTGCAAGGATTGTCTGAGGCTTAAATGAAACAATGGGTGTAAATTTCTTAGGATAGTGCCTGCTGTACGTTGACTGTTACAATTACTGGTGTCATTTTATCTTCATGATGAGGACAGGTTCCATCAGATTTACATTTTATTTTATTCTACTTTCTGTTATTTAAAAGTCATATTCATTGAGGTATAATTTCCCTACAGTAAAATTGACCCTTGTCTAGTGTACACGTGGATGAGACTTGACAAATGCTTCCACCTGTATGAGTCCCACCACAATCAAGATTTCAAACATTTCTGTCACCACAAAAGTTCCCCTGTGCCTTTTGTAGTCACTCTCCTTGTTTATCCATAGCCCCTAGCAATCATTAATCTGATTTCTGTCTCTAGAGATTTGGAATCATACAGATATAAACTTTTATGTCTACTTTCTTTCACTTGGCAAAATGCTTCTGAGATTTCTCTATGCTGTTGTATGTATCCTAGTTCGTTCTTTTTTATTGTTAAGTAGTATTCCACTGTGTGGATGGAAACCTATTGTTTACCCCTTCACCAATTGAAGGACATCTGGGTTGTTTCCAGTTTGGGCTTATTATGAGTAAAGTTGCCATCAACATTCATGTACATGTCATAGTGTGAATGTATGTTTTCATTTCTCTTGGGTGAATACCTAGAAGTGAAATTGCTGGCTCATATGTTTGACTTGATAAGAAATCACTGAATTGCTTTTCAGAGTGGCCATACTATTTTGCATCCCCATCAGCAATGTATGAGTGTTCCAGTTGCTCCACATATTCACCAAGATTTTGTATTGTCAGTTTCGTTAATTAATCAATTAATTAATATTTTAGCCATCCTAGTAGACGTGCAGTGGTAGCTTGCTGTGGTTCTGAATTTCACTTCCCTAATGTCTAGTGAGGTCTGGCATCTTTTCCAGTGCTTATTTGCCCTCTGCGTCTCTTCTTTGGTGAACTATCTGCTCAAGTATTTTGCCTATTTTTCAGTTGGGATGTTTGTTTTCTTATTGAGTTGTAGGAATTCTTTTCATATTCCAGATGCAAGTTCTTTATCCAATACATGTTTTGCAAATACATAGTTCCTCCCTGAACATAACTTGTCTTTTCATGTTCTTAAAGAATGCTTTTTGAGGAGGTAAAGTTTTACATTTTTTTAAAGCCCAATTTACCACTTTTTTCTTTTACGGTTCATGTACTTTCTAAGAAAAGTTTTGCCTAGCTCAATGTTACAAAGATTCTATCCCACATTTATTTTCTTGTAAAAGTTTTATCATTTTAGGTTTTATATCTGGGTCAATGATCTATCTTGAGACTTTGAGTGAACTTTCATATATGATATGAACTAAAGGTCAAGGCTTTTTTTTTTTTTTTCTTCCATATTGATCGGCCAATAGTTTCAGCACCATTGGTTGAAAGATCTGCTTTACTGAAAGATATAAGGCTTTGCCCACCATTCCATGTAGAATAGACTTTTTAGTCCAGTGTGAGTGATGACAGAGAAAGGGTGAAGGTACAGATTGGGGGGAGCGTCGTGTGAGAAGTGGAGCTCCAAGTCACGTACCAAGTGGCCCACATGGTAACGAACAGCATCTGGCGGTTTCATCTCCACGATGAAACCGCCAGCCCCAAAGCAGGGTGCACGCCGGCCGGGGAAGTGCCTGGTCGGGTGTTTCTCTTAGTGTTTCTCAGAGATTTGCACTCGTCTTGCGTAAACTGCAGATTAGGAAGGCATTAGGTAATGAGAGGGTGGCTGGAGCGTATTACACACCAGGCTGGCGTGAGGCCACGGAATGCAGCCTACGGGGACGGCCATGCTCAGCAAGTCAAACAGAGCTGGAACCTGGATGGGATGACTTCCCCTCTCCCTCCTGCAGCCAGAAGGGAGCTTCTGCTGGGTCCGGCTGGTCTCTGGAGCCTCAGTGTCTCACAGCCTCAGGAGGTGACTGTGGGACAGGAAGGCCCTGGGAGCTGCGTAATTCATTCCACTTTAAGAAGGAAGGGAGGAAAATATTGAGAAATTTAAGAGAAATGGACAAATGGACCAATACGGTTGGAGTCATTAGCATCCCTCTGTCACTGATAGATCAAGCCGGCAAAAAATCATATGAACATAGATACTCTAAACAGCACGATCCAGCAAACTGATCTGATTAATATTACAGTGATACTAGCCTCATATAATGAATTAGGAAGTGTTCCTCTGCTTTTATTTTCTGGAAAAATTATGGAGAATCTGTAGCCTTTCTTCCCTTTAATATTTGGTGTAATTTACTGGTGAAACCATCTAGGCCTGGTGATGTCTTTTTTGGAAGGTTTTGATTATTGACTCAATTTTCAAAATGAATATAGACTTATTAAAATTATCTATTAAAAAAAAAAAAGAAGGAGGTATGGTGCAGAAGCTTTGCCTAGAGGAAAGTTAGCGACAAATAAAAATTCATTCCAGTCCTCCTGTTTGCACCGCCCCCTGCCCCAGTCCCCGCATTGCTGACCTCCCTCAGGACCACTCAGATGTTTGATGCTCAAATATTTGGGGAGCATCTTGTACGAGCTCACAAATTCTCCCTTCATCTTATAAGATGAAGGCATGATCCCTGCCCTCTAGGTGCTTACGCTCAAGCTGTGGAAGATGTGAATTCACATGACTAAAGGTAAAAAGGAAACTAATCTTTGCTGAGGGTCTCCTCTGTGCCAGACACCGTGTCAGGGGGTCCAGAGGTTATCGGATTTATTCCCACAGCAACTCTATGAGACCGAGATGGTCATCCTCATTCCTAAGGTGAAAACTGGAGCTCAGAGAGGTTAAGTAATTTACCCAAGATTGCACAGCTAGTAGTGTCAGAGCCAGGGTGTGCACTCAAGACCGTCAGACCCCAGAGCCTGTGTACTTTCACTAATCATGTTGCCACACTATGTACCAAGAACTCCTCTGGGGCGTGTGGGGATCACAGAGGGGAAGGAGCCTCAGTGTCTAACTACAGGCCCTTGATGTCTGGTGAAGGGTGAACAGAAATAACTATGATATTGAGGTAATGCAGACAGTACCATGGGGCTCTGGGGGGTCTGGGTAGCATTTGTGGAGGAGGTGGCACGTCAGAGGGGTCTTGAAAGACAGAGGCCTGTACTCTGCAGATATGGGGCTGGGGAAGAAGACCCTGGAGGGAGAGAACAGTGGTAGGAATAATAACAGCACACCCAGCATTATTCTGTGCCAAGATCTGTCATGCTTTGCAAATCCAAGCTCATTAAATCCTTACATCAGTCCTAGGAGGTAGATACTATTATTATCTTTATTTTATGGTAGGTCAGAAAGGTTAAATAACTTGCCGGTGGTCACACAGCTGGTAGATGATAGAGCAGATATTAAACCCAGGCTCTGGAGGGGGAAGTGAAGTCAGCCAGGAGTGTCATATTTGCAGGGGCAGCAGGACAGAGGGTCAGATTGAAAAGGTAGGGTGGGGCTGGCTCCCAGAGAGTTCACATGCCAGGCTGGGGAGTCCGGCCTTTGTCCTGTGACCTTGGTGAGCTCTGGGAGGCTTTGAGGTAGGGGAGTGATGTCAGCAACCTGTGTTCAGGCAGATGACTCTGGTAGAAGGGGATGCTTGAGAGGAAGCAAGATCGTAGGTTGGAGAGGGGTTGGGAGGTTGCTGTCCTTACCCCGGGGGGCACGGATGGCAGCAGTCTGTATGAGGGTTGGGGAGGTGGGGGTGGGCGGCAGGGGGAGGGGACTTGCCCAGATGCAGGCCTGGCCTCTTATGCAGCGGGCGCTCAGTCGGAGATGGATGAGCTGCGACGTGTGCTCAGACCACAATGAAGAGCAGTGTGGCATGAAAGGCTGTGCTGTGTGGTGTCCATGCAAATGCCATCGGAATCCTGGGCCTGGAGGTCAGACCCCTGTGGGCTGGGCTGGCTGAAGGCAGCTTCAGGGCAGAGGACAGAGGGGGTTCTCCCCAGAGGATGGACAGACGGAAGGAGGAAGCCACGCACAAGGGTTTCCACTGTCTTGATGGACTCATCTGTCCACTGGGGATGCTGCTACCTGCCTGCATCAGAGGGTTCACAGGCGTGTTTTGAAGGCCAAATGAAACAATGCTTGTAAAGCATGTGGTGAATTATTATCTTGTGCCCACATACAAAAGGAACTTGGTCCCCTGGGGAACTGGGGAGCAGCTGGTGGCTGTGGGAGTTGCTTCACTGGTCAGCAAACGCACTGGCTTCTGGTGACCTGGAAGGGGGACTGCTTTGCCCTCTGATGACAGCAGGCTCACTCCCCTTTCTACAGGAGCAGTGACTGGAGGAGGGCTTTCCACCTTGGAGCAGAGTAAACCTAGGCCAAATGGAAGAGCTCTCAGTCTTAATTCACCAAACCTCAAGGGCACTATGCCAGGGTTGGGGTGTGGCTGTGACTAGTGCCCGGTTCTTGTCTTCCCGAGGCTCTCAGTTTAGCGGCCCAGGTGTGATAGAGTATTCCTGTCCCCTTTGAGTATGATTGCACATCATTGCCACGTTAAACACCCGTGTGGTCGTTTAACTTGCTTTGAACAATGAAATGTCGAAAGAATAAATGTGTATTACTTCTAGGTGGAAGTTTTAAAAGTCAGCACCTTCTTTAACGTGTTTTTCTTTTCTCTCTCTCATGATGACCAGCAATGTCCCCAAAACGGGATGTACTGTCCAATTGAGTTCCTGAGTGAAGCTGAACAGAGGGGCAACCAATCTGTGCTGGACACATAGGGTGAGTGAGAAGTAAACCTGGGCTGTTGTAAGCCACTGAGAATCGGGTGCTCTTTGTTACTGCAGCATAACCTAGACCATCCTGACTAATAAACCAGGAAACAGTCCACCATAGTGGTGAGGCAAGTGCTGGAAATGAAAAACATAGTGTTCCAGAGGAACATAAAGGAGCGGAGGAGGGAACAAAGATTAACCCTGTGGGGAGAAGTCTTTGACGGTTTCTTCTTTTGATCTGGTACTCATTTATTCCTTCCAAAACTTAGTGAGGTAGAAATGAGGTATTATCCTCATTTTTCAGGTAAGGAATTTTCAGCTCAGAGATGTTAGATTTCTCAGTGTCATTCAGCTTGCCTTGCATGGAGACGGCATTCAAATTTAGGTCTCCCTGCTACCTGCACCCTGGACTTTTTCTCTTTTTTGTATTAATAATAGGTAACACCTTAATACACATTAATAATAGTAGCACCTCTCATGTGCAAGTGTCTGATGGCGTTCTAAGAGCTATGCATGAATGAACTCAGTTAATCCTTATATCAACCCCATGAGTAGGTATATTATAAACCATTTTATAGACAAGGAAACTGAGACCAAGTGACTTACCCCATGTCACACAGCTGGCATTTGAAGCCCAGAAGTCTGGCCCCAGAGTCCATGTTCTTAACCACTGTACTATGCTCAGCCTGGTTCTTCTATGCCCATGGGGGAGACAGAGGAGCCCTCAAATAACTCCTCACTCTATGTGCTTTGCCTGGGTGATCTCACCAACACCCATGGCTTCAACCATTGTATGCCAACTGTGTACTCAGACAGATCTTTTCCCACTTCTCATTAAACCTCCCTTCCTGGATGTCTGATGCATATCACAAACAACTAGATCCAGTCCTCGTAGGTCATCTTCAGGCTCCAATCAGCAAGCTGTATCAAGGGATCCTCCTGCTGAAAATCCTGCCCTGTCTTTTCAACGTCTTCCCTTAGTATTGGTGCCATGGCTGTTCCTCTGTCTCTTTCTCCAGTCTTTCTTTTTCCTTCTCCCTTTGCTGATCTTCTTCTCTAGAATATTCTTTTCTGACAGACTAACCTTCACGGTCCTTTAAGACTGAGGTCAATAGCAGCTTTACTTAGGATAGCCCCAAACTGGAAGCAGCCCAAGTGTCCATCAGTTGGTGAATGGATAAACCACCCGTGGTACATCCATATGATAGAGTACTGCTGAGCAACAAAAAGGACTGTACTCATACACAACAACGTGGATGACTCTCAGAGACATGAGACTAAATGAAAGGGACCAGAAACAAAAGACTGTATGGTTCCAGGAAGTTCTAGGAAAGGCAATACTATAATAACAAAACTCATCAGTGGTTTCCAGGGGTTGGCGGTGGAGAGGGCAGGGATTGGGTACAAAGATGCACAAAGGAAATTTTTGGTTTTTTTGGAAAGAAGGAAGTAAAACGCTCTTTATTCACAGATAATGACCACTTATATAGAAAACCCTATGCAATCTGCAAAAGGACTCCTAGAACTAACAAAGGAAATTTTTAAGGTGATGAAATTATTCTAGATCATGCTTGTGGTGGTGGTTACACAGGCGTATACATTTGTCAGACTCATAGAACAGTTAAAACAGATTATTTTACTTATGTAAATGACACCTTAATAAAGTTGATTTTTTAAAAAAACTTTATTCATGGGGTCTGGCCTGGGGAAGCCTTGCAGATCTCTATCTCTATACCCCAACCCTCCTCATGCTGTACTTTCTCAGTCTGTTTTCAGACTCACATCACTTTTTCTGTTTTGTGTCTCACGTTAGACTCTGAGCTCCCCGAGACTTATCTTGCACGATCACCATCACTTAGCACAGTGACTCATACTCACTGGACACGCAAGGAGTGTTTGTCTAAGGAAGAGCTGGTAATGACTTGCAAAAGTGATGGAGCCACCTGAAGCAAACTTTCCTTGCCTTCAGGATCATATTCAAGCCCCCAATCACTTGGGCTGGAAAAATCTCTGACCCAGATGCTGCAGGCTGTATCAAACCTCAGTTAACCAGCTCTCTGGTCTGAAGAGAGGTGAGAGCAGAGGGTGCGGATGGGGCCTGACCACACATCACTGCACCTGGAGCAAACCCTGAGCAGAGGGTCTCTCGGTCACTGTCACACCCTCATCCCTTCCCTGGCCCAGCTGTATGTCATGCATCCTGGAATATAACCAGAATCCCCAGGAGGGAAGGGACCTTATCTGTCTTTCTCATGGATAGTTCTCGATGCTTGGCATGCAATAAAATTGCAACAGCTCTTCTAAATGACTAAATTGTCAAGTTTGGATACCTGGAATAAGCAAATTGTTAGTTTGTAGCTAAACATATTAGAGTCATTTTAATTTCTGGAATGGGGGGCAGCCCAGGCAGGGGTCATTTCCCCATCCTACCCCCAATTGCCTTTAACCTTAAATGGTGGTCTGGCGCTTTGGGGGTAAGAAACACAAGAGAGATGGCATCTCTGAGGTGTTAAAGTCTTGATGACCAGGTACATTTTGGAGGGGAGTCGTGAGTGGGACTGGGTTACTGACATTTTGGACAATGCTCTGTAGAAAATTTTTTAAAAAGAATTTCATTTTTTAAGGATAGTTTTAGAGTTACAGAAAAATTGCAATGATAGTACGGAGAGTTCACATATATTCTACACCTAGTTTTCTCTATTAGTAATGTCTTAAATTAGAATGGGACTCTTTTCTTTTTCTTTTTTGTACAATTAATGAACCGATATTGATATATTGTTAGTAACTACAAATCCAAAGTTTATTTAGATCTCCTTAGTTTTTCATCTAATGTCCTTTTCCTGTTCCAGGATTCCATCTAAGATAGCACATTCCATTTTTTGTGTGTGTCTCCTTAGGCTCCTCTTGGCTATGATAGTTTCTCAAACCTTCTTTGTTTTTGATGACCTTTTGAGTTTGACCTTTTAATGAGGTTTGAGGAGTAACAGTCTGGTATTTTGTAGAATGTTCCTCGATTGGGATTTGCCTGATGTTTTTCTCATGATCAGTCTGGAGTTATGGGTTTTTGGGAGGAAGACCATGGAGGTAAAGGGTTGCACTTATTTTTAAGATCTAAATTCAGTTAGTTTAGATGAAAATGTGTTGTGGTTGACATTATATGCTCGTGAAATTACCATGCTGATAAGAGATAAGAGAACCTGAACCCCAAATGAAAACAAAACAAAAAAATTACACATTTTGTTTTGCACCTAATTTCACCCCACCAACTCCCCACCCCCAAAGCAACAATTACTGCAATTTCTGGATCTTGATAACTTTTTCTAAATGGACTCAGAATGAACCAGGAAGCCATTGCCTTTCCCACCTGAGATCAAGCTCTTTCTGCTTCAGGGTTTTGTTTCTGAATGAATCTTCTTGGGATCAGAAGGTAGGGAAATCATTGTGTTCGCAAAGGTCTGCCCAGCCAGGGAGCCCCTTACTTTCTCCCTTCCTTCCTCACACATTTATTAAGTTCCTGTTATTAAGTTCCAGGAGCTATGCTTGGGCTGAAAAGATGACCAAGCCCTAGCAGGACTGATGCCTGCAGAGAGTTGGGTTTGGAAGGAGAGACACACAATGAATGAAAGCTGTCACACCATTCAGGTCCTGGGGAAGTAAGGATGTACCGGGGACTCGGTGACCCAGTGGAGGGGGGGTGTCATTCTTTGGGGTTTGTATAAAGCTTGCCAATCAAAAGAAATCGGGCGGCATAGGAAGCAAATAAAATGAGCATGTTAACGAGCAGGGTGGGCTCTGCTTGCCAGGGGCCAATGAAAGCAGGAGTTAGCAAGGACAGTCTCTCCCTGCATACCACCAGACTTTGGGTGAGCGAGAGATGCATTCCCCTTCCAAGTTCTGCCTGTGTGATGGCAAACAGTTTGCTTTGTACCCAAGCTGGCCTGGGGGAGGTAACCCAGTTTATCCAGAGGCAGCGTTATGTTGTACCAACCCCTAATCCTTAAGTCCTTGGCTCTTTTCCACAAAGCTAATGTCAAAACAACCCCCGGGAGTGGGCAGCACACTGCTTTGCAAAATGCTATGAATCTTGAGCCAGAAGGTTTGGGTTCAAATTAAAATTAATGAAAATTGCCTCTATTTGGGGGCCATATGAAAAGCCAGCTTCTATACTAAAGAAGCTGTGTGTACTGTGTCATCCAATCCTCCTAACAGTATGAGATAATCATACTAATGGGAGTTACAAATTATTGAGCATTTATGATGTGCTAGGGCTGTTTAAAGGGCTTGCTGCGGATGACCTCATTTCATTTTCACAACAACCCTCTAAATGCATACATCTCAAGCATGGAGCTCGATCAGTTTTTACCTCTGTGATCACCGGGCACCTAGATTAAGATACAGGACATTTCCCAGCAGGCTCCCTCGTGTCCCCTCCCATCTTCTCCTCACCCCCAAGTGACCACTCTTTTGACTTGTAGCACTGAAGACGAGTTTGGCCCATTTAAAAAATTATTTTTATTAAAGGTGAAATTCATATAACAAAATTCACCACCTTGAAGTGCGCAATGCAGGGCCATTTAGTACATTCACACGGTTGTGCAACCAACAGCTCTATCTAGTTCCAAAGCATTTTCAGCACTCCGCAAGGAAACCCTACGCTCATGAAGCAGTTGGCTCGTTTTTGAATACCAAATATAATGAATCATGCACTATGGCCTTTTGGGTTTGGCTTCTTTCTCCCCACATATGTTTGTGAGAGTCACTGTGCTGTGTGTGCCATGGGTACCAGTATCATCCCCGCATTATAGATGAGGAAACCAAGGCACAGAGAGGGTAAGTAACCTGCCCACGATCACACAACTGTTACACGGTGGACCCCTGGCAGTGTGGCCCCGGAACCCTGCTCCTGGAGCGTGCGCCATATTGCAGGGGAGGAAACCAGCTCCAGGGAGTGAGGTAATAAGCTGAGGGCAGCCAGCCAGGGCTTCAGCGAGATTCCTCGGACTGCAAAGACCAAGCTGTTGATAACTAGGCGATCTCCCCCTTGACTAGCTGTGTGACGCGGGGCAATTTTCTGGGCCTCAGTTTCTCAATCTCAGTAAAGCCTTCTGAACCTTCCTTGTTGGGCTGTGGGAGGTTGGCTGAGAGCCTTTGAAAACCTTGGGGTGCCATACAAACCCAGTCATTAGGATTTAGTTGGCTCTATGCTGTCGCGGTCCTTTGGGAACTTGGCAGGGGCTGGCCGGGCCCTCGAGGAGAGCTGGCACTGCTTGGGGTTGAGGCAGTGGGAGCCCAGCCCTTCCTGGTCTCTCTGAGTGCTTGTAGAGCTTTAGTATTTCCTGTGCTTGGCTCCATCCAGAGTTATCACTCCAAACCTTGAAAATCCAGGGTCTCTGCATGTAAGGAAGTTCACCTTCAGAAATATCCCTTCCCAGCCTGTGGCCTAGAATATATATCCTCTGGACGGGCCCTGCTGGAATTCCATAGGATGGCATTGTTATCCTTATGAAGGTAATTATCTGTTGGTTCAGAAGTCAGATTAGGAGCAAAAAAGAAAGTCAAGGGCATTTTTCTCATTAGCCCATATGTACCACTTTATTCCCACTTTAAATGGCCATTTTTAACTTGAATCGATGTCATATTTATGGCCTGAAGCCTGCATTTACTTAGAACAAATAGTGTTAACTGACCAGCTTTATTAGTTTGTGATAGCAAGGAGTTTACAGCTAGTGAAAAGATGGCATGTACTAATCTGAAAATGGTTTCAGATCTCTTGGTTTTAATATAGCTACTTATGACGCTATAAATGTATCTTCAAATGAACAATTCCTTTAAACTCCATGTTTAACTGACCTTGAAAGAGGACCTGCCTTACAGATGCTTTAAAAATACTCAATTTTAGTACAGCAAAATTTTTGGCAAAGAGGTACGTTCTGAAGCAGGCTGATTTAGATATGAATGTATTTCAATTGTTCCTGTTTTGTTGAAAGGGTCTAACGCAGATGATATCAAGAAACCCACTATTTGTGCAATATTCCAAAAATATTTACTATATAGGGCAAATAAAATACTTGAAATAATCCTAAAACAGTTATACCTGGGGCAGATGGCCTCTCAGGGTTTCTTCAGGCTTTATGGCTTCACAGTCTAAGGAAAATTTTTTAAAGTAGTTACTTGACCTGAGGGGACCCCATATTAGTTAGGGCTGCACTTTGAAAAATCAAATGATGATGATCTCTTAAATACTATTTAACTCTGGGGAAGAGAAATGCCAGAATAAAGCCAAAAGACCATCACCGCAATGATGGAGAATTCAAATTGACCTGCCTGTTCTTTTCAATGCCTATCTTACTAAGGTTTGGATCTTTTAAAATCACCTTATCACTATAATTCTTTAGATAATGTTAGGTCGTTCTCCTGCAAGGATAAAACTGCACAAGCACAGGACACCATGATTGGTTAATACGTACCTTGGTGTGTTCCACTTCGAGCCTTGCCATCCCTTAAGAATATTGTGGTGTGAATGTGTTCACTAGGCCTGCATAGTAACTGACCTATAGACCTGTTGAACTTTGCCACATATGACAGTTCACACAGGTTAATACTGAATGTAAACTAAAATTACAATGAGAATTGTTGTATTCAATTTCTTTGGCTGTAATTTATGCAAATGCTTTTTCTGATTTTTAGAAAAGGAAGCACCTGTGTTACTTTATTACTGTAAAATTTTCTTAACCAAAATTTGGTGAATTTCACTAGTCAGTCTACCTCACATTTTGTTTATGATTCTAAATTGTCTTAAGTTGTGTCTACAGTATGTTCTTGTCCTTTAATTTGGTGAATGTATTAAAATTCTCTTCCACCCACCCCCCCCCCCCAAAAAAAAGAAAGTCAAGGGACCAGATGTCTCCAAGGGGCTGGTGCTCTGTTGAAATGAGTCCCGTTATGCACCCAGGGCCAGAAAGGTCGCATATTATACACAGATTTTATACTTTCAATCCTATAAATGAAGAAAGTAATGTCATATCATGAAACATCATACTCCTGAATAACAATTCTCATCACCCTGGGATTCCTGCGAAGTTTCCAGTATTCCTCTCAATCTGGTAGCCATTTCGTATGTACACTGGGAAAAATGAATTCAGGTTTTGGTGGCCTCATCGGTCTGCTCTAGTATTCCTTTGGGCACCAAGTCTTCCACTCTAGCCTTGCTTAAATCGCAACACTTCCCTTTCCAAGTGGGTTCTAAGGGGAAAAATAAAAAGAATGTTCCAGAAGGCTCTGCTGGCTCAGGGATGATTTGCCAGAGCAGTTTCCTGGATTACGACCTCTTCCCCCATCAGCAAATCATGTGAAACCAACTCTCATCAGCTGTAAACCCTGAATGTGGGAAAAAGAGCTGACACACAGGGCGTGTTTTCATAAAGTTGACATTTCTCATGAATAGCAAATTCCTGAACGTGGGCCGTTGACCAAGCTCAGGAATTCTCATTAGCTGGTGATAATCAGGCATGACTCTGGCTGCGCCTGCTAAAATACTAAAGTGCTCTGTATGGGCTGCTGAGCCCTTTGCCTCCCTCACGGCTCCGACCCTCCTCAGGGACCCCCGCCACCCCACAATCCAGCAGCAAAAGGGTTAGTGCTGACCTGGCAAAGGCCTTCCAGACAAGGTCCAGCTGGGGTCTGCACCTCATTTGGCTGGATCTGTGGCAAACTGGTGGGTAAATAAATTACACACCCCTCCTGGCTGTGGGGTAGCAGTTCCTTCCTCAGGCCTTGCAGAGACATAGGCTCGGGCCCCAGCCTTCTTCCTGCTTCCTGAGAATGAAACCTCTGATCCCCCCACTTCAGAGTTGAAGGACATCTAGGAAATGAGTTAAGCTGATTGTTTCCCATCCAGAAGCCCAATCCCACCCCTCTCACATCCACGTTCCCCTAACAGTCAGCATTAGCTATTTTTTTTTCCTACCCTCATCTCTGTAGCATTTCCTGGTTTTCCCAAACAGAATTAGTCACTTCCTTCTCTGTGTTCCCACCACACTCAGAAGGCACCATATCTCTGTGGTCCAATTTTATTTTACACACACTGTGATTTTTCTCCTATGGACATGTGAGAGCTTGTGAGTATTTCTTTTTCTCTTTTTGCTTTGGCTTCTGGGAAGCTCAAATCCCAATTTGTAGCTTCGCTTGGTCAAGGGATTGATGTGTACGTACTTTGTGAATTGACTTTCTCCCTGGCTTTATCTTACATTCAGACTTTCTTTCCTCCATTTCTTTGTTTATATATATTTGGATTATCTCCATCTATGTGACCCACTTCAAATTAAAAAACGTTGTTTTGCATTATCTACTTAAATGAGGTATAATTTACATAAATGAAATGTATCCACTTTAAGTATATAGTTTGATGAGTTTGACAAATGTATACACCCATGTACCACCACTACAATAATGACAGGGAACACATTTCTATCACGCAACATTCCCTTGTACCTGGTCCCAGCTACCACTGATCAGCTTACAGCCACTGTATATCAGATTCCCCTTTGCCTAGAGTTTCATATAAATGGAACCATACAGTATGTGGTCTTCTGTGCCTGGCTTTGTTCACTTGGCGTAATGCTTTTGAGATGCTTCCATGATTTTATGTTTACCAGCAGTGGTTCCTTTTTATTGCTTACTAGTGTTCCATTGTATGGATATATAATAATTTGTTTGTTCATTCTCCTGTTGATAGACATGTGAGCTATTTCCATTTCTGGGCTATTATGAATATAACTGCTCTATTTATATACAAGTTTGTATGTAGAAAATAAAAGACAGCTGATGTATTATTCAAGGTCCTCCAGAGAAACAGAGCCAATAGGATTTATCTCTCACCTATCTATCTGTCTATCTATCATCTATCTGTCATCTATTATTTATTTATTGAAATTGGCTCACATAATTATCTAAGCTCTCAAGTTCCTAGATCTGCAGCTGGCAAATTGGAGACCCAGGAAAGCTGATGTTTCAGTTTGAGTCTGAAGGCAGTAAAAAAAGTCGATGTCCTAGATCAAAGGCAGTCAGGCAGGAGGAATTCCCTCTCACTGGGGAAATGGTCAAGGTTTTGTTCTATTCAGGCCTTCAACTGATTGGATGAGGCCCACCAGCATTAGGGAGAGCAATCTGTTTTATTCAGTCTACCAATTTAAATGTTAATTGTATCCAACAACATCCTCACAGAAACAACCAGAATAATGTTTGACTAAGTATCTGTGGTCCAATCCAGGTGACGTATAAAATCAGCCATTACAGGGGGAATCAGTAAACACACAAATAAACATAATCCAATTGGATTATTGATTTTGGCTTCAGGGCTTGCCTCCCTGAGTGGGCCTGTTTATCAATTAGAATACATTCATCTGCAGGTAATAGGAATCCAATACCAATGGCTGGAGTAAACAGATATTTTTTTCTCCTCACATGGCAAGAAGTTTGGAGGTGGGGGATGCCGGCATTGGTTCAGCTGTTTGATGGTGCCACCAGAGATCTGAGTTGTTTCTCCTCTTCATCTTCCACATCCTGCTGTGGTCTTATGGTTGCAGGATGCAAGGTCGCCATCCTGAGGCCTCAGGTTACAAGCAAGGCAGGGGAAAGGGGACTAGGGAAGCAGAAGGACTGGGAGACACAGCTGAGTCTGTCCCCTCTTCTCAAGAAAGTAGAGGGGAGTTTCCCTGGTTGTCCAGTGGTTAGGACTCGGTGCTTTCACTGCTGTGGCCCGGGTTAAATCCCTGGTCAGGGATCTAAGATGACACAGCCAAAAAAAAAAAAAAAAGAAAAAGAGAGGGAGAAAGTAGAATCTTCCCAGAAATCCCACCTGGGGGATTTCTCCTTATACCTCATTGGCCAGAAATGGGTCATGTTACCACCCTTAAGTTGCAGGAAACCGGGGAGCAGGATTGTCATGTGTGGTTTGGTCCAGTCAAAGACACTTTGTTACCTCAAGTGAAATCAGAGCTCAGTAGCAGCAAGGAGTGTGGAGTGGGTATTGGGCAACAACTAACATGTCTGCCACTCATGAAATTCATCATCAATGCCTTCATGTGGTGCCTAGCACACAAGGGTGCCTAAGAAATGTGTGTTTGGTTGGGTTGATTTCAGAAGCACCCTGGTGGGGAGAGTTGGACCACGAATCACAGAAACAGGGGTCTCCATCCCAGCCCTGCCATTCCCCACTCTGTGATCCTGAGCAAGCCACTGAACTTTCCCAAAACTATTTCCCAATTCTGTAAAATGGGACTCATTCTTCCAAAATTAAGATAATGCCAGTGAAATCACTTTGCAAAGGGCAAGACAGATATGAGTCAAAACCACTACTACTGTGGAACCCCAGAAGATTGAGCCTTCTCCTCAAGTCTCAGATTCTCTGCTCCTCCTCCTGCCCTGCTGTACCTGACGGCCCATGAAGTTTCTCAAATTCCAGGGGGGAATGGAGATAGTGTCTACCCTCATGACTGGACTTCATCCTCGCTGCCTTCTGAGCAGTCCATGGACAAATACAGCGACACTCCAATCTTCCCCCCTGCTCTTAGCACCTTCTAGAGACTGGAGCTTCAGGTGGAATCCCCATGTATGCACGCACTCCTTGGGCCAGTGCCAGGTCACAGGGTCACCAGGGCTGTTTACTACCCTGACCTTGCTCCCTACCACTCAGGAGTAAATGTTGTGCAAGTTCATCCAACATCACGTCCCCTCCACCCCCCCGCCATGAAGGGTTTCATCAAACACCGCAGTGACCTGGACGTTGGCTTCCCACACTGACCCAACAAACCCTTGGCTCCTGACGTCTTTCTGTAACTTTCTGTCCTTATCTTCTCCTTTTCCTTCCTGTGACATTTTAATGCATCAAGCTCTTCCTGTCTTGACATTATGACTTAACCCTACCAGCTTTAGCTTTTTTTTTTTTTTTAAGTTAGTTAATTAATTTGGTTGCACTGGGTCTTAGTTGCAGCAGGCGGGCTCCCTAGTTGAGGCTTGAGGGCTCCTTAGTTGTGGCTTGCCAGCTCCTTAGTTGTGGCATGAGAACTCTTAGTTGCCGCATGCATGTGGAATCTAGTTCCCTGATTGGGTATTGAACCCAGGTCCCCTGCATTGGGAGCATGGAGTCTTAACCACTGTGCCACCAGGGGAAGTCCCTCGGTTTTATTTTTGTTTATTTATTTTTAAAAAATATTTATTTATTTATTTGGTTGCACCGGGTCTTAGTTGCCGCAGGTGGGCTCCTTAGTTGTGGCACATGGGCTCCTTATTTGCGGCATGAGAACTCTTAGTTGCGGCATGCATGTGGGATCTAGTTCCCTGACCAGAGATTGAATCCAGGCCCCCTGCATTGGGAGCACGGAGTCCCATCCACTGTGCCACCAGGGAAGTCCCAGTCCCCTGGCTTTAGCTTTTTAATTGTAGTTCCTTTTCTTTCCCCTCATTCTCAACTCGTATATCCACCCACCTCAATCCACTACCTTCACCCCCATCACTTCCCTGAAATAAATAAGCTCCCAAGAGCCAAGCGCCCTGGAGATGTGTTAGATTTTCTCTTCCTGGTGCTCTTTGTGGCATCCACATTTCCCCGGACACTTCTTGTCGTTCTTCTTGGCTTCTTCAACTTTCACCCCATCCTCCAGCTGACCCTTGAGTGCTGATGTATCCCCTGTTCTGACCTCACCTTGTTCCTCTTCTTGAAACACATGCCACCTAAACAGTTTCTTCTCCTTCCACTGTTGATGTTGCCCAGATCAATATTTCCAGCCCAGGTCTCTCACTTCAGAACACTCTTTACCAATATGGAAGCTGAAACACACAGAGGTTAAGTAATATGTCCATGTTCACAACTATGAAGGGGATGAGTATTTTTTCTTTTTTTTTTTTTTTATTGAGGCGTAGTTGACTTACAATACTGTGTTACTTTCAGGTGTACAGAAAAGTGATTCAGTTATTTATACATATATATATTTTTCAGATTATTTCCCTTTACGGGTTATTGTAAGATACTGAATATTGTTCCCTGTGTTAAACAGTAAATCCTTGTTGTTTATCTATTTTATATATAGTAGTTTGTATCTGTTAATCCCACACTCCTAATTTATCCCTCCCCCTCCTCCCTTTCCCCTTTGGTAACCATAACTTTATTTTCTATGCCTGTGAGTCTGTTTCTGTTTCATAAATAAGTTCATTTTTATAATTTTTTTTTAGATTCCACATATAAGTGATATCATACAATATTTGTCTTTCTTTGTCCGACTTACTTCACTTAGTATGATAATCTCTAGGTCCATCCATGTTGCTGCAAATGGCAATATTTCATTCTTTTTATGGCTGAGTAGTATTCCATTGTGTATATACACCACATCTTCTTAAACCAATCATCTGCTGATGGACACTTAGGCTGTTTTCATGTCTTGGCTATTGTAAATAATGCTGCTATGAACCCTGGGATGCATGTATTTTTTGGAATTAGAGTTTTCATCTTTTCCGGATACATACCCAAGAGTGGGATTGCTGGATCATATGGTAGCTCTATGTTTAGTTTTTAAAGGAACCCCCATACTGTTTTCCATAGTGGCTGCACCAATTTACATTCGAAGGGGCTGAGTATTAACTCCAGCTGTTTATTTCACCGACTTGCTCGCAAACTGTCTGTAGGGGAAAGAAGAGACAAGGTACAGCAAGGGGACTCACATTTATTGAGGACTCACTGTGTGCCAGGGACTAACTGAGCTGGGTAGCTTTTTGTCATTGCATGTACTCTTCTGTGATTTCATCAATCCATGTTTTATAGGTGAGGAACTGGAGGACCAGGGAGGTGGAAAGCATTGCCTCGATCACACAGCTGGTAAGTAGGGCAGCTTTAACTCAAGCCTCCTGGCACCAAAGTTCGGGCACTCTCTTTTTCATTACCCTGTGTATCTCTTTCTTTAAAAATCCAGATTTAGACAGATGACCTTTTAGTTCCAATGAGTCCAGACCATGTGACCTTTTATGCCATCTTTTGGGATGAGGCCCTGATGGGAATGGCTGCAGAATGGACCCATACACAGCAGCAGGCACAGACACTGTCTCGAATTAGCCCGGGTCAGCAGTTGCAGTCTTGGCAGCCACGTAATGTCAACCCTGAAATTCCTTGGACAGGCTCCAGCGGGCTCCACAGCCAGCAGGACACTGCGAGAGCCATGGGAAATCTGCTATCTACTGTCGGCCCTTCCTGTTAAACTGGGACTCAAATTGTTCCAGAATTATCTGGCTGGTTGTAACTGCAGGGGAAAGAATGAGTTAATCCTCCTGTCTGGGCTGTTCGCAAGAAGCTGTGTGCCTTGCTTATTAAAGTCTGCCCAACGTGGGAGGGAATAAATGGCCCTTCCAGGAGGGAGCCTCCTTAAGCAGTAGAAATCATTTTCTCTTGGTCAAGTGCAGGTCGGGGGTTGGAGACCTGCCCACAGGTTTAAAATAGTTGGTGCCAGGCCCGTGGATCTTGTCTGCTGCGTTCTGCTCGTTTAGCAAGACTCCCTCCTCTGTTACCTCCTGAATCAGGCTTCTGCTGAGAGAGTCTTGTGCTCACAAAACTTCTGAACTGCCTTTTCAAATTGCCCTAATTTTTTCTTTCTCATTTGGTGGTTACTGTCATAAACACAAATTTCAGAAAGTCACAACACACCAAATGAAAACCCAGCCACTCCCTCACTCCCCCGCCAAAGTAAATCTGATGTGTAAATTTAACCTTCTAAAAACATCCAATTTCATCTTGCAGAGAAAGCTCTCTGGATGAGGTGTAAACACAATTTTAAGTCATAAAAAAAAAAAAATGACAGCACAGAAAACACAAACCATAAAAGAACAAAAATGATAAATTCTACTTCATCAAAATGAAAACATATGCCCTTTGAAAGACAGTATTAAGGAAATGAGATGATAAGCCACAATCCGGGAGAAAATATTTGCAAGACAAACAATCTAATTAAGAAATGGTCAAAAAATTTTTTAATAAACGCTTTACCAAAGATCATGTACAAATGGCCAGTAGGTCCATAAAAAGATGCTCTGCACTGTTCGTCATCAGCGAAATGTGAATAAAAACCAAAATGAAATACTAATACACAGACACTGGAATGACTAAAGCTAGAAAGACTGACAATGCCAACTGGAATTCTTGCACATTGCTGGTAAGAATGCAAAATGGAATGACTGCATTTTATTTTTAAGATGGTAAAAAAAAAAAAAGCGTGCTATATTTAGAATTAGCCAACTGGACTCAGCTTAGATGATCCCAATTTTTTTTGCAACGTCCAAAATATTGTAGGGAGGGATCAAATGCACACTGTCTTCTCACCATGAGACCTGGTCAGAGTGTTGGCTTTGGCCAGCCCAGGTAGTAGAGCTTCTTTACAGCGTTGTTTGGTCTCATGGTTATTGACCTTGATATCCATGATGAACACCAGTGTGAACTTGATCTTCTTGGCCAACTTCATGGTCAGGGTGCCTGATGATGGCAAATGGTCAAGCTTGTTTCTCCTGGGGATGCTCTTCCTTAGTTAGTTGGGCTGCCTCTGGAGCCACAGTGTCTTGGGCCACTGGAAGGTAAATGACATATGGCTCTTCATTGTTTTGGTGGCTTTGGACATATTTCAGCACTGTCTTCCTGGTCGTTAAAGCCTTTGCTTTGGATTGGGTTTTGGTAGAAACAAGGGCTTCTTTTTTCACTTTTGGTGCCATCTTTGTAAAAATCTGGGAAACAACTTTGGAAAACACTGGCACTTTCTTATGAAGGTAAACATATACTTTCTGTCTGATCCATCAATCCTTAGAGAAATGAAAATATAAGTCCACACATATACCTGTATGTGAATATTCATAGCAGCTGTACTTGTAACAGCCCTAACCTGGAAACAACTCAGATCTTCATTAGCTGGTGAATAGACAAACAAATAGTGGTACCTCCATGCATCAGAATACTACTCAGCAAAGGAATAAACTCCTGATGTAAGCAACAACACGGGTAGATCTGAAAATCATTACAATTAGTGAAAGAAGCCAGACTTCAAAGGCCACACATGTGATTCCAAAAGTACAGAGACAGAAATCAGGTGAATCGTTGTCAGGGGCTGGGGGAAGAGGGATGAGAAAGGGATTGACTGCCAAAAAGCCCAGGAAACCTTCCAGGAATGAAAGAAATATTCTATATCTTGATTGTGTTAATGGGTACATGACTGCATTTGTCAAAACTCATGAAGCTATACTCTTTTTTCTTTTTTTTGGCTGCGTTGGGTCTTCGTTGCTGCGTGCGGGCTTCCTCTAGTTGTGGCGAGTGGGGGCTACTCCTTGTTGCGGTGCGCGGGCTTCTCATTGCGTTGGCTTCTCTTGTTGCGGAGCACGGGCTCTAGGCGCGCAGGCTTCAGTAGTTGCAGCATGCGGGCTCAGTAGTTGTGTCTTGTGGGCTCTAGAGCGCAGGCTCAGTAGTTTTGGTGCACGGGCTTAGTTGCTCCACGGCAAGTGGGATCTTCCCAGACCAGGGATCAAACCCATGTCCCCTGCGTTGGCAGGCGGACTCCTAACCACCAGGGAAGTCACTGTACTCTTAAAAAAGATCAATTTTGTTGCATGTAACTAATACCTCAATAAACCTGGCTGAAAATGAGGCATAAAAGTTATTTTGAGCACCAGCTTTAAAATTGGTGGGTCTGGGTTTGAACTCCTGCATTCCCACGTTATCTTTGTGACACTGAACAGATGTCTTGACCTCTTCGTGTGTCCATTGCTACATTTATAAAATGGAGTGTATTGGTCAGGATAGGCTAAGTGCTGTAACAAATAGACCCCAAATGTATCATAGCTCAAGAAAGGGTTTTTGGTTACGTTACAGTCTAAGGTGGTTCCAAGTTGGTGCTGGCTGTGCTCCATGCAGTCACCTGGGGGTACTGGTTTCCAGTGGTTTTGTCATCTTACAGATGTAGCTTCTAAGGTCACCCTGGGGGGTCATTTTAGCCACCCATTCAACCAGAAGTTAAAGAGTACATGGAGGTCTCATGGGCCAGGCCTGAGTAATACCTCTATTCATGTTACAGTGGAGAGAACTCAGTCACATGGCCACACCTAGCTGCTGGGAAATGTAGTCTAGCTGTGTGCCCAGGGTGAAGAGGAGAACATGGGTTTTGGTGAGCAGCAAGCAGACTGGGATAAAAGGATATGGCACATAACAGCACAATAAGTGGCAAGATGGGTGGTATGAATCTCAGTCATAACATCTCCATAATATTATCCCAGCCTCAATAATAATTATAATTTATATTATAGAACAGGGGCCCCAGACTCAAATGCCCACAGGGCCAAGAATATAAAATAATTGTGAATTTGGACTGGGTTATAAAAATAGGGAGTGGTGAGGTCTAGAGCTGAGCTGGAGAGACAATATCCTGTCTAATGGCCTATCGACTCCCCCAAACCGTAAACCCCTGTGTTGGGTGAACAAAATGCATCTGTAAAGTACCTATAGTGACTTACAACAAAGTCTCGTATTCTGCAGATGCTTGATGGTCAGCCAGGGAGGCAGATTCTGTTTGTGAGTTGGCTTCCAAAATCCATTCTTCCATTTGTCCTGTTGTTAGAATCGTGGCTGGGCACATAGATGGACAGCTAGATTGCATTTCCCAGCATTCTTAGCAGTTAGGTGTGGCCACGGGCCTGAGTGGTTGCCAGTGGAAGTGATGTGTGCCACTTGTGGGTCTGAGACTTGAATTACTGGACAAAACTCTTCTTTACTCTGGCAACTGGAACCCAGCTGTGATGGTGACCCAACTTGGACCAGGCAGACAGCAATGATATTCTAGTCTAGGGGATGGTGGAACAATAGGACATAGGAGCCTGGGTCCCTGAATGACCAAGTGGAGCAGAGCCTCATTGCTGACCTGGACAGCTCATCTCAGGACTGTGTCATGAAAGAGAAGCCTCCATATTATTTAAGCCATTGCATTTTTGGACTTCTTTGTTACAGCAGCCCAGTCTTCACCTGATTGATATGGTCAGACCCATTTGCTAAGTGCCTTGCCTGTCTCACCAGCTTTATTGTTTCTGTAATTCTAATCCAGACTTCAGCTAAATTCAAAGTCACTACCATGTCAGAGGCCTTCAGAATTGCTCATGGAGAGTCAAAACTACTGACTGTGGAAAACATCAAACATCCAATCAATCAATCAGTCAATCAATCAATCAATCAAAGAACATGTTTAGAGATTGTTTATTTTCAGCTTAGGAACAAGAAGAATGGATCTCAGGAAAAGGAAAGGGGAAGAAGACTCCTTTACTGAGCCTGTCTAATGGGCCAGGTGCTGGACTAGGCATTTACAGATGTAATCCCAGGTTCTGACCACAGAACTGCTGTTACTTTACATTGCAGATGAAGAAATTGTGGTTCAGAGAGATAAAGTAGCTTGGTCGATACATGGTGTGGAGTTGAAGGAATGGGCTCAAACCGTGGTGGTATAAAGGAAATGGGCCTTGTACTGGCTGCGAGGTGCCCTTAACCTTTTGCGGACTCCCTCTTGGAGATGGGAGCTCAGGAAGCCTGGATGTTTATGAGGGCAGGTGAGCAGAGCTTCCAAAATTGTAAACCTGATCATGTCGTTCTCTTGTTTACAACCCTTCAACAGGCCCTCATGGCCTTCCAGATAAAACCCCCAATTCTTACCAGCTTGGCAATCAGGACTTCAGTCACCTGACCTCTATTTTCTAGCCTCACCCGTCATCATATGCTTCTTGTACTGTTCACAGGGAACAGTGTGAACAAAGAACAGCTCTTTGTTCCCTTGGCTCCTGCCCTGACGGTCCACTCTTCCCAAACCCCCTCCCCTTTGCTGACTATTCCATATGTTGCAAGATGCAGACATCACCTCCTCCAGGCAGCCCTCTCTCCCAAAAAACCCTCTGCTCCTGCTGGGTTACATGCTCCTGCTCTGTGCTCTCTCAGAGCAGTTGATTGGCTGTGTAGCCCCGTGTATATTGTGTAACCTATTTGAGTCTCAGTTTCTGCAGCTGTAAAATGGCTGTGATAGGAATTGTATGGACAACACAGAGATGTCAAGAGGTGGAGAGAGGTCATCTCCGTGGAGCTCTCCGCGTAGTGCCTTGCTCAGAGGACGCACTCAGCCTGTCAACCACTCAGCACTCTTTAGTGTAGTTCTCTCCTTAAGCATCTGCCTCCTGCAGAAGATTGGAAAGGACTTGAAGGCCCCACGTAGCGCTGTATCTCCAGCATCTAGCCCAGGGCAGGACACAGCAGTGATCACTAAAGGTTGTGCAGAAGCCAACACCTAGGAGCTTCTCTGGCTCTTTTCAGGGAAGGCCCTGTAGACTAATGATGTGACTGACTTATTTGGTGGAGTGGTTACCAGCATCTGTGCTTTGAAGATATGCAGGGACCTGCCCGAGGCCGTGCAGACGGTATTTGACAGAACAAGGACTTTTGTCCTCTGTGCTTGAAGGTTACCTCCCCACGGCCACCTGATTGACTAAGGGAAGGAGGTGTTTTGTTTTGGAGTGGGAAGGACAGGGAACAAAGAAGGCACCAGACCCGCCACTTTCTTTATTTTGTTCTCTGCAGCTCGTGTCTGAGACAGCAAACTCTGGGAGAGCAAGTTCACATGCGTTAGAGCAATACCAGCCCTCACCATGCCCCGGTCCCTGTGTTCTGACAAACTCTCCATGGCATTCTCTTGTTTATCTGCCCAGAGATCCTTTTGGGTTGGAACTATTTTAATCTCCATTTTACAGATGAGGAAACTGAGGTTAAGTAACTTACTGAAGTCACTCTTTGTAAGTAGCAGGGCTGGAATTCAAGCACAGGCCGTGGGACCTGAAGCCCACACATGACCCTCTGTGCAATGCTGTCCCAGGCTTTCCAACCCAAGTTACATCAGTTACTCAGCACATCTCTCCCAGGCACCTCCTGGCAAAGGCATTATGCTAATACAGAGATGCAATGATTCCCAGAGGAGGGAATAAAGGAAAGCTACACACAATCACTGGCCATCGCTAACATTGATGAGGTATTTACTGTGTGTTATGTGCTATTCTAGAGACTGTGCACGTGTTAGACTTATTTAATTCTCACAGGGAATCTTTGTGATAGGTGCTAAGGTTAATCCCCATTTTACAGCTCAGGAAACTGAGGTTTATAGCTTGCATAAGGACGCATAACTCCTAAATGGTTGAGCCTGCATTTGCGCCCAGAGCTATTACCCCATGCAGCTTTGCAGGGTGCAGTCATACTGGGGGTAGCATTTGGCATGGGCTTGGAAAGAGAAAAGGTCAAGGCGATATGCATGCAGCTGGGTACAAATGAGTAGGTATCCAGCAAACCCTTCCCACCTCGAAGTCAGTTCATATGGTAATCCACGATCCAGGGCTGATAACATCTCTGGGAACAGCTTGGAACACCCATGAGAAACTGAGCGCAATAGTTGAGCAATGCAGCTTCGTCTCTTGGGGAATGGAAAAATCTGGAAAAGGAGGTTCTGGGAGTTTGGCAGAGCTGCAGGTCTGAGAGTCCCTTCCATTTTCTCCCTCTAGCCTCAGTTTACCTTGCCTGTTTATCCACCTCTGAGCCTTTTCTGTTGCCTGTGAAACTTACTCTCCCCTCCCCCTGCCCCTCCAGTCCTGGTCTGCCCTTTAAGGTCCCCCACTGCTTGTGACAGTTGTATGCCCTCCCTCCCTCCTTGGGGCAGAGCCAGCAGGCTGTGGGCACCTTTATCCACATCATTCTTGAAGGGCCAGCTGAGCCCTGGGTAATATCTGGGCTGTGGAGGTGGACCCACCTGCACCGACAATGGTAGAGGAATTAAGCTAGTGACTTAGCTAGTCCTGGATTTGCCCAGGATTAAAGGTTCAGAGAGGGAGAGTAAATCTCCTTAGGTCACGTGGAGAATTATTAGAGAATTAGAGAATTCCCTTCCTGGTTCTGCTTAACCAATCTGAGCCTTTAAAATGGGGAGAGTGATACCTTCAGGGGTGGCATTTCCCTCCGTGCTCAGTCAATGTAGAAATTAGCCCTACTCCCCACCCACCCCTTTGTCTTTGCAGATTTACGAAAAGTTTCCTACCACTTCTTTTCTGAAGTGGTAGGAAACTAGAGGTCAGAGGATCTTGCTTAGAGCATTTCAGTAACCCTGAGAGTGTCTTGCCCATACAAAAATGCTCAAAAGATGTTGGTTAACAAAACGGCCTTTCAAAGAATGTCCAGAGCCAAAGCAAAGTCCAGAATCCCTAGGGCTGTTTTGGCATTTCAACTGCCATGTCAGAACAGTACCCTTGTGGTGCACAGGGGTCGGCTTTCCGGAAAAACCTGTTCTGGGGACAGAGCCCAGCCCAGGGGAACAAGGTGTTAGGCAGCCATCCCAGAGTGAGACCCCATTTATCTTTGTGCAGCTGGTTGGAAGGGAGCTGAATAATCATTTACGTGCTCATTGTGACAGGCACCTGGGCCCCAGGTTGAGACAGGTGGCCTCGGGTGGCCTGGGTACTAATGTGGCTAATTATGTAGATTGCTTCACTGGGAGACGGGAGAGATGATGGGGCCCTGGGAGTCGCAGTGGGAAGGCAGCCCTTGTGGGACCCAGCCCTTGGTGTGCTCATCGATGTGCTGCTTGGGAAAACTGGGGTGCCCCAGCCAGTTCCTGAGGTGGCTGATCCCCACAGCTGCTCTCTGCGACAGTCTGCGTCTCCAGGATGATCTTGGCATGGCTGCAGAGGGAGAGATGGGCCCTCCGGGAAGGAGAAACTCTAGGGCCAGGTAGAGTGGCGCTGACAGATGGCTTGATAATGATCAAAAGGTACACCTCCCAGGTCAGGAGGGAAATGCCACCCCCTGGAAATAGGGAAAAGAAGAAACTTGCCAAGGACAAGTCCTTGTAGGGTATTTGATCCCAGAGAAGGGCAAGTGTGTTTTCACTATTGATCTTGGCTTGATCTTATTTCTAGCTCTGAAGAGAATAAAAGTGTAGGCTCTATTTCCTGTTCTCTATGGCTGGAATTGGCCACACCTGTAAAGTTCTGTGAAGACTAGTGACACACCAGCTTATGCTGGAGCTTTAAAAAAAAAAAAGATAGAGAAAACCAAAGATCAGTGTCATTCACGAAGCTACTGACTTCACTTTACAGTGAGTAAGCAACTACAAATTGGCAAAACAAACCCAGTCCATTTCCCTGTATCTCTGCCCTCATCGTAGGTACTCCAACCCCAGAGAGTCTTCTACTTAAAGATAGCAGTTTGGAGATCTGAGCAAATCCAGCCCAAGAGCAAGTCAGTGTGACTTAGTTAGTCAAGTGGAAATGAGCCAAAACTTTGGGAAGAGTCTTAAGCACAGCTCTCAGGAAACCAAGTGGTGTATCTCCTACCTATTTTAAAAATGTGTCCCCTGGTTTTTGTGAACACCTATGACTTTGGGAAACATTTGCTGTGTTTATGTATTAAAAGCTTTTTACAAGTTCTGAGAGAACACTGAATTTGGTGAGACTGTCACTTCTTAGTGGTGTTTTGGGGGGATGGGAGTGAGGGTGAGGGATGGGCAAACCAATGTGACCTTGGCATTTCCTCTTTTTGAGCTGGAGAGCCTGTTGCTTTTCAGGAATAAGGCTCTGATTCTTTATCATGCTAAATTGGAAAAGTGTTTCTCCTTCCCTTGTAGATTCTTCCCTCTCTTCCTGTTTGATGAGACAAAATGTAATTCAAGCACAGTTCTTGGTCCACAGTAGACGTCTAATAAATGGTAGATCTCTTTCTGGTTCTCTTTTAGCGCCTTTCTCTCCTGGTTGTCATGACAACATATCCCTCCCCCCATTGATTATAAGATGCTGTATTGATTTAGTAACAGCCTTTATTTATTTATCTATCTCTTTATTTATTTATTGGCAAGGTTGGTGTGTGTGGTGGGGACAAATATTGACTGCAAGGGGTACCCTGATTCCCTCAGTGTTAGCATTTGAAAACAAAAAGCGAATCTTAGAATTGAAGGGAGTCACTAGCTTATCTGAACGGACTCAGGAGCAACACGGCTCAGAAAAAGAGGCACAGGGTCAAGGCACTTGGCAGCGTTTGATGAAGCTGACCACGTCTGCCATCGGGAGATGCTTTCTTCCTTTGGCTTCCAGGACACACTTTCTCTCTCTCTCTCTCTCACACACACACACACACACATACACAGACACACACTCTCTTTCTCTCTCTCAAAAGGAAAATTTCCCCACTGTTATTATGATATAATTGATATAATTGACATAATTATATCATATAATTATAATGTAATTATTATGATATAATTGTCCTTTGGCTTCCAGGACACACTTTCTCTCTGTCTCTCTCTCTCTCTCTCACACACACACACACACACACACATACACACACTCTCTCTCTCTCAAAAGGAAAATTTCCCCACTGTTATTATGATATAATTGACATGTAACATTGTGTAAGTTTAAGGTGTACAATGTGGTGGTTTGATACATGTATCTAATGTGAAATTTACCAGAATAAGGTTAGTAAACACATCCTTCACCTCACATAATTACCTTTTTTATGGTAAGAACTTTTACGACCTCTCTCATAGCAACTTTCAAGTGTACAGTACTATATTGTTAACTACAGTCACCATGCTGTGCATTAGATCCCCAGAACTTATTCGTCTTCTAACTGGAAGTTTGTACCTTTTGATCACTTTCACCTCTTTTCCCCACCTCCCTGTCCCAGCAACCAGTCTGTTCTGTTTCTATGACTTGGGTTTTCTTAGATTCCACATGTGAGTGAGATCATGCAGTATTTGTCTTTCTTGGACTTGTTTCACTTATTGTAATACCCTCAAGTTTCACCCATGTGGCAAATGGAAGGATTTCCTTCTTTAATGGCTAAATATATTCCATTGAATATATATACCACATCTTTATTCATTCATCCATTGATGGATGCTTAGGTTGTTTCTATGCCTTGTCTATTCTAAATAGTACTGCAGTGAAATGGGAGTGCAGATATCTCTTCGAGTTAATGATTTCATCTCAGCAGTGAAAATTTAGTCAGCAGTGGAATTGTTGGATCCTATGGTAGTTCTGTTTTTAATTTCTTGATGAACCTCCATACTGTTTTCCATACTGGCTTACCAATTTACATTTCCACCAACAGTGTACGAGGGCTTCCTTTTCTCCACATCCTCACCAGCATCCGTTATCTCGTGCCTTTTTCATAAGAGCCATTCTAACACAAATGAGGTTGTATCTCATTGTGGTTTTATTTGCATTTCCCTAATTAGTAACAGTGAGACCTCTTGACCGTTTGTACGATTTCTTTGGACAGATGTCTCTTCAAGTCCTCTGCCCATTTCTCAATAGAATTATTTGTTTTTCAGTTACTGTTATTCACTTAAGGTGCCCTAGAGGCACGGCAAATGATACCTATCTAAGACCGCTGCCCAGTTTCCTCTCCAGTGATTCCCTTTTCTACGCTGGGTTCGGGGCTGGTCGGGATGCTCTGGCAGTGTGGCTGGTGCTCAGGTGGCCGGCCAGGACCCAGGGGCCTTCTCCTGGCCTCCCGACGGATGGCTGGGGCCCTCTCCGCCACACCCCTGGACTCTTTTTTGAAACACATAGAAAAGGGTCAGGAAGATGGGTTCTCCTCAGGCCGCGGATGTTTACTGGGTCAGGCTGACTGATTGCAAAATGGAGATTGGGAAAGGGTGAGTTTGGGGCAGGGCCCAGGATCTCAGGGCTGTGGTTGGACCCCAGCAGACCCTCCAGAAACAGCCAAGTGCCCTGCCAGCTGCAGTGACAGGTGATCCTCAGGTCCCACTGCTTCCAAGGGCAGCCGACGTCTAAGTGCTCGGTAGAGCCCACAGCCCAGGTCATGCCAGGCTTAACACACCTAGAGTGACACCTGGCACATAGTGTTCAACCCATGTTAGCTGTTGTGATTACTCAGAACCCTGTGCCTGGCGTTGCTAGGCTCTGGCTCCACTAGAACATGGCCCTCTGCACCCTGCCTCTTCCCTTGGTGACTGGTCCCACCATCCACCCAGGAGGGTGGAACGGGTCCTCTGGACATCCTGAGAGGGGCAGGAAGGGCTCTCGGGCCCTAACCTAGCTGCCAGGCAAGACCTGACTTGTTCCCTTTAAGACCAAGTGTCCATTGGGCCATTTGCTGAACCGTACACCAAGCAGGTTAACGTGTGTTCCCACATCCCAGAAATGGGGTTACTGAAATGGCAACAACACACACACAGACCAGTGGTGGCAGCGGGAGGTGGCAGAGGACCCTCTCAGAAGCTAAGAGGCCTGGACTTTCATACCGATCACATAACTTTGCACCTTAGTTTTCCCATTACGGTGAGCACAGTTGCTGCTGAATCCTTCTGAGGGGTCTTGGAAAGAATCAGATGCAGTGAGGGGCAGAAGGTGAAGGTCGAACTCCAAGCTCTGCCACTTATTAACTTTGTACCTTTGAGCAAGTCACTTATATCCTCCCCCAGCCTCAGGGCTCCTTCCTGTACAATGGGAATTATCATACCAACCACTGGAGTTGCAGACTCTAATCACAGCAGTCACGTGAGAAGGAGGGTGGAGGGCACGGCCAGGGCCTGAATTGGGCATCCGTGTGGGCTTGCATGCTCTACAACACCCCCCGGGAAATGGGGAGTCCTCACGCTGTCTTCATACAGATTGAAGAGCCAGCAGGGTGTAAGGTCTTGCTTTGCGCTATGCTTAGAACCTTCCTGGAGAGACTGTCCTAGGCCAGAAACCCAGGCTGATGTTGCACAATAAACCATAGTCAGTTAAGATGGATCTGGAGCCAGGCTGCCTGGGTTCAAATCCCAGCTCCTTCTCTTCCTAGCTGTGTGCCGTGGGGCAAGTCAGTGAACCTCTCTGTACCTTATTTCCTAATCTCTGAAGTGGGGATGATAGCAATATCCTCTTCTTGAGTTATTTTGAGGATTGAAATGAGTTAATTTCAGAGCACTTAGAGTAGGGTCACATCAGTGCTTATAAGTAAAATAAATTACCACCTATCCTGTGCCCTTCCTGAAGCCCCGACCCCCTGTGTCTGGCCACTGTCAGGAAGTGAGGACAGGGAGAAAGCAGGCTTCGATCTTCCTCATTCTCAAATGATTAGGTGAGAAGAAAGGAGGAAGGTCAAAATCACCTGCTTGCTTTGGGCTTCATCTAAAGTGAGAAGTGAGGTCTGCTTTCTGCACCTACCACTTTGGTGAACATCTGTCTTTTGGCAACAGGTAACCGGAAACCAGAACTGGTCAAACCAGGGCACCTCCCCTGCATTTGCCTTCCCCCCTTCTCCTCCTGACCCCTGGTTATAAGCTCTGCTGGCCCTCTGTCCAGGCAGGTGGAAAACACTTCCATAAAGCACAAAGCAGGAGGTCCCATGCCCAGACCCCACGGACTGGCCTCAGGTGGACAGAGTACTGGACTTGGAGCCCACAGATCTGGTTCTGGGTCCAGGTGTAGCTTTGGTTCTGGGGCAAAGTCTTAAAAGTTCCCTGAGCTTCAGTCTGCCCTTTGGTAGAATAGGGATTGTCATGAATACACCTCAGAGACAATAGATGCAAATGTGTGTTGTAAATAGGGAAGCTCAGTGTGTCCAGAACAGTGGGTAAGGGATTATCATTGAGTTGAGCTGCCAGTGCGTCTGGCAACTTCCACCAGGAGATTCCTGCACAGCCTGTCCTGGGCGTGGGGAGGGGGGGTGTCCAAACTCAGCTAATGGTGTAGAGTCTCAGGAGAACCCCACATGCTTGTGGAGCTTGGTTGGCAGGAGACCGGCTGTGGGCACTAGAGGTGCGGTCACATCCCCGACCTGAGATAAGAGTTCTTATCTGGTTTCTGTCACTGTGGGGCTTTGGCAGGTCACTTTCCTTCTCTGGGCCCTGGTTTCATCTTCTGTGAAATGAGAGGATGGTGGCAGGAAGCAACACAGTGTGGCAAGCTGTAGACCGACTAGGTAATGTATGTGAAATACTTTTGCAAACTCTATGGGCTACAGCATAGAAATAGTGCTGGCCAGACATTTGGGCTCTAGTCCGTCCTCTGGAGCAAGCATGCTGCGTGACTTTGGGCAAGTCACTTCTCTCTGAGCCTTGTTTTCTTCATCTATGAACTGAGCATCTGGCGCTGGATCAGTAGTTCCAAACCAGCTACACATTAGAATCCACTTGGGGGACGGGTATAAAGACACAGACGTCCCACCCCGTCCCAGACTAACTCAATCAGAATATCTGCGTGGGGCATCAGGATTATTTCCAAGCTACCCATTTGTTGCCAATGCTCGGCCAAGGTTGGGACCATCTATCTGGTTGATCGGGAGGGGCCCCTTTTGGCTTAAGCTTGTTCGATTTCTTGGAAGTTGGTGAGATATGGTGGTCACAAGTGTCACCAACACTGGGGCCGCCATCCTCGCTGCTGAGAAGCAGGGATTCTAGCCCAGCTGCAGAGCCTCTGTCCTCACCTCAACTCTGGCTGTGCACTAGAATGTCCTCGTGGAGTTTTTCAAAAACTTCCATAACTGGGCACCACCGAGAGCAGAGAATACAATATTTGGGGGCAGGACCTCCCTATTGTAAAAGAGCCTCCCAGGTGGTTCTAATGTACAGCTCGAGTTGAGAGCCACTGGTTTAAAAAGGGCCAGTGGACCGGAGAAACAGAGACCCCCTACCTCCTGGCCCCTTCCTTTCCCTGCCCGGGGTGCTCCCCCCGGATGATGTGCTCTGAGTGAGGCAGGTGGTCTAGAGGTTAAGGGCATGGACTCTGAAGCCAGGTGGGCTGGTGAATTCCAACTCTACCTCTTTATTGGCTGTGTGACTGGGTTCAAATTATGCGACTGCTCTGAGCCTCAGTTTCCCAATTTGTAAGCTGGGGCTTACGATAATACCCACCTCATGGAGCTGTGGAGACTGAAGGAGGTAATGCACGGAAGGTCTACAGAATAGGGCTTGGCGCGCAGTGCATGATGGCTCTAATTTGGGAGCAGGGGCTGAGTCTTGTTCACTCCAGACCCTCGTGTTAGAGTCCAGTAGCCCCAGCAGTGACCTGTTAGGTTGGATTAACCGGAAGCCTCTCTATAAACGATAGGCTCATAGCCCATGTTTCTAGAGTTCCTTCCTTGATCTTTTTTCCCTTAAAGCTTGTTAGCTAATTCGGCGGTTCTTTACCCTGACTGCGGATCAGAATCAATGGGAGAACTTTTTTTTTTTTTTTTTTTAATTTATTTATTTATTTATTTATGGCTGTGTTGGGTCTTCGTTTCTGTGCGAGGGCTTTCTCTAGTTGTGGCAAGTGGGGGCCACTCTTCATCGCGGTGCGCAGGCCTCTCACTATCGCGGCCTCTCTTGTTGCGAAGCACAGGCTCCAGACGCGCAGGCTCAGCTGTTGTGGCTCACGGGCCCAGCCGCTCCGCGACATGTGGGATCTTCCCAGACCAGGGCTCGAACCCGTATCCCCTGCATTGGCAGGCAGACTCTCAACCACTGCACCACCAGGGAAGCCCAATGGGAGAACTTTTGAAAATGCAGATCACCAGGCCGAATCCTCCCACTGCCCCGCCCCTAATAAGTTCTTATTTAGCAGGTCTTGGGTGCGGCCCAGGAATTTGGGATTTGGAAACGCCTCTCAAGGGACTTTCACGTTCAGCCAGGGCAGAGAAACGCCGCCCTTGATGTGACTTGATGTGAGCCTGTTGACTTACCTCTGTACACACACTCACGGACCAGAGGAAAGTTGTCAGTCTGGGAATCTGGATTTTTGATTCAGAAAATATAACTTTGCCAAACTATTTTCTAATGGTGAGGAAATTTTTCCATGGAGCCGTTTATATTGGGTTGGCCAAAAAGTTCATTTGGGTTTTTCCGTACCATCGTATGGAAAAACCCAAACGAACTTTTTGGCCAACCCAATATTTTCTCACCTTGTGGTAGATTGAAAAACATATTTTGCAGCAACTCCCATCAAGAGGAGGAGTCTATTTCGCGATTCCTTGAACCTGAGCTGGTTTTGGGGAGTCGCTTTGACGAGCAGAACGTGGTGGAAGTGAGGTTGTGTGAGTTCTGGATCCCAGGCATCCGGATGCTTTGTGGCTTTCACCTTCGCCCCTTGGGATGCTCCCCTGAGAATCCCCATGTAAGGCAGCCAATTCACCGACTGGAGGATGGGAGGTCCCATGGAGGAGAACTGAGGTGCCCCAGACAACAGCCACCACCATCTTGCAGACTCATGAGGAAGACCATCTTGGACCTTCCACTCCACTGACCGTTCAGCGGACCCAGACAAAACCAACAGAGGAACTGTCTAGCCGACCAGCAGAACCGTGAGAAATCATCAGTCATTGTTTCAAGCTGCTATGTTTTGGCCTGATTTGTTACATAGCAATAGACGCCTGAGATACATCGTATCCACCCCTTTCAACTCAGGATTTCTATCATCAGGACAGGTCCCCAGAATAAGGGGCAAAATTGATGGACTGGAACAAAACTTACCCCTAACCCCCTGGGGTTTGAACCTGGCTCCCAGGTTTAGCCCAACATGCTAAACAGCCCAGAGAAGGCCCACATGGGGGCTACTGGGGCCAAGGTGATGCAGACCCCAACTGGCCTGTTCACCTTTGGAAACCTCGTCCTGTAGGTGGCCTGAGGCTCCAACTGTCCCCACCAACCTCTGACTGCGTTGTAGCAATATCCATTCTGTGGCCCCAGAGCCTTGGGAAACCCTGGCGCAATCATGAATGAGTTAAATGCTATCTGATCAGAAGCCAGAGGGCCTGTTTTCATTTTCAAAACTCCGTGTGTCAGTGACTCTAATGCAATGTCCAGCAATGTCTTGAGCAAGTGACCGGCAGGGGACATAGGATGCTATTTACTCAAGATAGTCCCATCACGCAAAAGCAACTTGCCTAACCGGGTTTGTAAGCGATTGTTACGAGACCACCATTGCAACAGGGATGGCCCTGGGTGATGGTCTCAGGAAGGGGCTGATCCCTTCCCCCAGGCCAAATTTGGGGCCATCTCTCTGTTTTTGGAATCCTTGGGGCCTGGGTTTCTGGCAAAGAGCAGAGAAAAAGGGTGATTGGGAAATCCCACGTGGATGTGGAATGGTCCTTTTAAGGATGGGTGCCCTGGGGAAGAAAGCTTCATGCTTCTTCATGGTCCATCTCCTCAACCCCTTGGATTCTGCCTCCTTTTCTCCAGTTTCCGAGTGCAGTTTTCCTTCCTGAGAGCCAATAGCGCACACCTTGCTGTTTTGGTCTTCCAGTTTACAAATCCTCCGTTCCCTCTGCCGGTGGAAATGCAAAGCTTTCCCCCAACTTCTCTTACTTCCAGGTGGAGCCTCCATCCTGCACCTCATCATCCTCAGTGTGAGTCTTAGACCATCTCTTTGCTCTGTACCCCCAAACCCCCAAGATCTTGAAACTTTAGGACATGCTCTTGAAGATCTTCTGGGGCTCACAGGGAGGAGCCCCATCTTCTCCCCTGTCCCCCACCCACCCCATCCCCTGCTCGCTCCCAAGTCTTACTATTTCTAAGGCAAAACACCTCGCTCTTACTGGTCTTCCCCAGCAAATCCCCTCCCAGGCTCACCCTGCCTCGAAAGTACCCATCAAGGTATTTATAATTCCCCCCTCCTCACACACCCCAAACAAAAACAGCTCTCTCCTTCAGAGAAATCCTGGTGTTAGCTTTCATTTATACACTTCTTCTGTCTTTAATCCACGGATTGAGATTATAACTGGGCAAGACCTTTTAACCCGGGGTCTCCAGCTCCCCAGCTATTTGCCTATCTCAGCTTTCAGGAGGGTGAAGGCAGATGTCTCCCGGGGAGGTGAGACATTTCTGCCGCTGAATGCCTGTCCCCTGTCGCCGTACCTAAATGCCCACATGCACCAGGTGCTCTTCTCAGTGTTTTATATAATCTCTTTGAATTTTCAAAGCAGTCTTAGGAGGTAGATACTATTAGTATCCAGATTTTACAGTGATACAGCTGAGACAGGGAAGTTAGTAACTTGTCCAAGATCATGTAACTCGGAAGCGATGGCACAGGGATTCTGCCCTGGTGCTGCCCTGGTCTCCAGCCCCCTCTTTGGGGCTTTCTGGCCTGGGTCTGTGCCTGCAGGCCAGTTCTCTCTTAGCGGTCAGAGCTGTGGGTGGGTGACAAGACTGCGCTGTAGGTGGGTAGAAGTTCAGGATCTGGATCGGAAGGGATGGGGTGTCCAGTGGTGAAATGCTGTGGGCACGTGGGGTTGCCACCAACCTCTTGCCATTGCACCCCAAGGGCAGTAACAAGTCCTGCCATCTTCAGGGCGGTGGCCTTACAAAGCAGGGTGCTGTGTCTGGGTGTCTGGACTCTTCCTCCTCTTTCTCCCATTCCTCCGTTCCCCATCAAAGTGAGTGAGCCACTCAGCTACTTCGAAGCCCTTTGCAACTCAGGTTGCTCACCCTGATGGAGGGATGTTCCCTGAGAGTCTCTCTTGGCCCCTGGAGGCATTGCCCAACACCATGTTTGTCAAATGATCGACATGGTCCGGTGTTTTGAAATAAAGTTCTTAAAGAGAAGGCAAAAGTTTTTTTTGTTTGTTTGTTTTTTGTGTTTTTCCCCACAGAGGAGAATTTCTCTGCACTGTGGGAGGGGTGCATGATCTCAGATAGATAAAGAAACCTGTCCTAACTCAGAAAATACAAACGTGACTAGACTCTCCATTGGCCTTTGGGAGAAAGCATTTTTCTTCCCAGAGCAGCTGAATGATGGCGGAGGCAGTTTATAAAGCTTGGGGGTTGGGGATGGTGAGGGAAGAGGTGATTAGCGCAGGCTGAATGGTGGGAAGGTGGATGAGGGGAGTGGATGATGGGATGAACTGTTCAGCTCCCTGTGGAGAAAGGCATGTGATTTAAGGGTGTGCGCGTGTACTGGGTGCTGGGGTTAGCGTGGGCTGCTTGGTGTATTGTGGGAAGTGGGAGAGGGATTATATGGGTCAGTAGTATTAAGGGATGGTGCTAGGGTGGGGCTTGGGGGTACGTATGTGTTTTGGCTGGAGTGTAGGATTATGACTTGAATAGTGTATTAACAGTGTGTTGGGCAACAGGTAACAGAAAACTCAACCCATAGCAGCTTCAATAATAAGGGGATTCTTTTTCTCACAAAACAAGAAGTCTGGAGGTGGGCGGGCAAGAGGTGGTGCAGAAACTCAACGGTGTCATCCAGGTCCAGGCTTTTTTGATCTTCGCGCTCTGCCATCTCGGTGTGTTGACTTTCAGCCTTCTGGTTATGAGGTGGGCATCGTGCCCATCGGCCAGGCAGGAGGAAGGAGCAGGAGATCACACCAGCTGGGGCTGTTTACTTTTTATTAGGAAAGTCATAAACTTTCCCAGATGCATCCTCGCTTCCCAGCAAACTTCTGCTTATATTTTACCCGTCACAACTGTGCCATATGGTAACCCCTTAACAGCAAGGGAGATGGGGAAGTTGATTATTTGGTTTTCCCACCTATCTACTAGAGGAGGACATGGGAGAAGGAGGTGGGTGTGGGTGTGGATCGGCCCAACTCCAGCGCTGCCCCAAATGGGAGACTGAAATGATGTGGGGATGGGTTGCAGGGTAGGTAAGAGGGTAGTTGGGAAGGTGGTCCAGCAGAAGGAACACGACCTTTTTATTCAGACATCATGCAGTCCAACTCTGCTAGCCACGGAGTTCTTGGCAAGCTGCTTACCTTTTCTAAGCTCTGGTTTCCATGTGCGTCTGCTTCGTCCTTTCAGGACACGTGCACTGCTGTGTGTAAATGCCCAGCACAACACCCAACACTTAGTTGGTGCCTAGCCAAGGGGATTTTTGTTATAACCTGTGTGAATGTATATGGGGAGTGGGGTTTAGCAAGGAGGGGAGGGATGTTCAATGTCTGCTCCCCCATCCCTGTCTTGATCAAAAACTTGCTCTCGTATTCAGCTTTAAGTCGCAGGTCCCTCTGTGTTTGTGTTTCAGGCAGGGTCTCTCAAAAGAGCTTGTGGGGTAGGGGGTGGCGTTTGGCCCCCTCAGGGCAGAGGCCCACAGAGGAGACAGCCGGGAGGGGTGGGGTATGGGAGTTGGGGCTGGATGCACCCTTCCTCAAGAAGAAGTGGGTGTGAGGCAGGCTGTCTGGCACTTTCCTCATGGTTCCATCGAGGAACCCTAGAAGGTGGATGTCATCAACCCTATTCTCAACACGAGGAAGCTGAGACTCAGAGAGGGGAAGTTCATTGTTCAGGGTGCCCCAGTTTGGGGTTTATGTGGGACCTGGGGGGCAGAGGCAACCCAGGGCGTCCTGGGGGGTGGGGGTGGGTGGAGAATCAGCCAGGGCTGGGCCTCCTGGCGTGGGTGGGTGTGGGAGACTGTGAGTGTGAGAAGGTGGGCTCCCAGCTTCCCAGCAGCAGGCCAGGGAGAGACTGAAGGGCACTGCGGTGATGAAAGCTTTGTGACTCATTTCTACCTGGCCCACTGACTTTTCCACCTGAGCGCTCTGGAGGCCAAGCAGCCCCGGGGGTGTGAGGGTTGGGGGGCTCTGAGTATCTTTCCAAGACCTCTCCCTCCCCCCACCAGGGCTGGTCATTTTGGGGCTTTTGTCCTTGAGCCTTTGCATATGTCATTCTGGCTCTCAGCTCGCCTTCCCTCCTCCCCACTGATGGCTGCTTTCACAAAAGTGGCCCAAACCTTGCCTCCTCCAGGAAGCCTTCTCTGATTGCCCCCACCCACCACACACACCTGCTACCCATCAGCGCTTAGAGGGCACTTGGCTTCTGCAGGTGGGTCCTGCTTTACACAGTAGGAAGGTGCAGATGCTCAGAGAAGACAAATAAAGGGGAGGACTGTTCTTCACTTTACAAACAAGCCAGTCAAATATCAATCATACACTAGAAAATGATTCGATGCGAGGAAATTAGATTTAAGCCCAGGCTACTACTAAGGCCTACAATGAAGGGCACATGTGTTCAGATTCAAACATTTACATGTTTTATTTTTTCAAAACCAGTTGAATTCACTTCCCCTCCCGCTTTCTCCTTTTGATGGGAAAACAACATAAAAATAACACCAAAGATTTCTTTTTTTGGAAAATAGAGAAAAAACCCTCTCCACCCATCAGCCCTCTTATTTTTGAACATTCCAGTCTCTGTTCACATGCATGTCAACTTAAATAGCTGCAGCCGTGGAACTTTGACTTGACTGCTGGGCTCTGAGCTTCCTGAAAGGAAGCAGAGACCGATGTCATTCACCTGACCGCCAGCAGAGTGCCAGCCGGTGGCAGACACAGGATACAAGGGTTATTGTTACTGTCGCTATCACTCCTAGCTTGGTTGAGTCAGAGGTTGAGATCACTGCCCTCCTTTGGCAAGTTGAAGCAACCCCCTCCCTCATTTGAGCCTCACAACAATCTGGCAGGTTAGGTGTTATTCCCTTCATTTTACAGAAGAGGAAAGCCGCTTACCTGCCCAGAATTTCAGAATTACAAAGTGGCCGAGCTGAGATTTGAACCTAGGACCTCTGAGTTTAGAGCCCATAGTTTTTTCATCGCACTAGGGTTTCTCAAACTCAGCACTATTCCCATTTGGGGCTGGATATTCTTGGCTGTGTGGCGTTGTCCTGTGCGTTGTAAGATCCTGAGTAGCATCCCTGGGCTCCACCTGCTAAATGCCAGTAGCGCTCTCACCCCCGCCCACTGTGACAACTAAACATGTTTCCAGACATCAGCAAATGTCCTCCAAGGGACAAAACATCCCAGGACTGAGAACCACCACAATACAGTAAAGACTAGCAGACCGTGCTGCCTGCTTCTTTGATGTCCTTTCCCAGGGTTTAGGGCGGCATATGTACAGTAGGTGCCAATCCATGGGGCTGACTGCTAGGGCCCCTTGCTGTCTGGGTTTGTGGTTGGTCCAAAGGCAGGTCCAGGCTGTGTAAGAGGCACAGAAATGAGGATTTGTGTCCAGTGTCTGGCTCAACCCATGGGTGGCTGCAGCATCTCCTGGCACCCTTTCTAAGAATTTGGGGTTTGCCTGTCCCTCACTGCACCCAGATGTGTTTGGGAGGCTCATACTTACGGGGTGAGGCCTCGGCTGCTGCTAGCACACCCCGCAGCACTGGACAGATTAGGAAAATGCACCCCTTCCTTAGCCCTGTTACAGGGCACAAGGCTTGGCGAACAGAGCCTGGGCTGGATTCCTGCCTCCACACACCCTCTCAGATGCTCTTGAAGAGTCCACAACCTATACAACCTTTCACAGCAGCCCCAAAGTGGAACGTTTTGCAAACTCTCTTTCTCCCCTTCCACCCCATGAAGGCAGAGCCTCAATAATGGAAGCTCACGGATGACTTTTGACCTAAGACTCGACCTTTTCCTCCCCCAGCTTTGCCCTGGACTTGCTCCTTTATTCACTCAACAAACACGTTAAGCATCTGTTTTGTGCAAAGCACACGTTTAGAAACTTGGGTTTGGAGCATCAGAAATGAGGTAGTACGATGTAGCGTGGTGATTCTCAAAGTCTGGTTCGGGACCCTTGCAGGGGTTCTGTAAGATCCTAGGATTTTCCCTATAGACTTTAATCCAAACAGCGTATTGCACAATCCTGAATGTAGAAGCAGACGCGGAAGCTCAGCTGTCTTCTCTTAAGCTCAGCATTAAGGAGGTTTACCAGATGTAAAACAGTGCCACCCTTCTCAGTAATTCTTGTCTTGTTTTGGAAAATAGGGTTATTTTTCATGAAAAGGTATTATTTATGTTAAAGTGAAATGGGTTTCTTGTTATTTTAGGTGAATTAATAAAGATGAAAATTTTTTAAATTTTAATTTCTAATGGAGCAAATATCAGTAGATAGAACCCACAAAAATGAAAGCTCACTGGGGGCCACGGTGATTGTTAAGACAGTAAAGAGGGCCTGAGGTCAAAAGTCTGGGGACTCCTCATGTGGTGACAGAGCCCTGGGCTTGGAGGCCTGGACTTCAATACCAGTCCGGTTCTTCATTAGCTGGTTGTGAACTTTGGGCAAGTCCCTTAAATTTTCGGAGCTTCAGTTTTCTCATCTGTAAAATGGGAGCCCAATGGCCTCCTCAGAGGGTGATTGTGAGAATTTCGGCTCACTTGCTGGGACCCATGGTCTGTTGAAGGTGCTACTGGTCCTGGAGGTGAGCTGAGGGTCGTGTTGAGGTGCTCAAGGGGGAGGCGTTGAGTGGACGCCACCATGCGGGGGTGGGTACCAGCCTCCCCTGCAAGGTAAATATGTGAGGATTGGGAAAGGTGGTCAAAGGAAAGGAATTCAGTTTGTGAAATAGCTTCAAAGGGGAGTTGGAGGCAATGTGTTTTGCCTTTGATTATTTTGATGGTAACCACTGTTGAGCTTTGTAAACTGTTACTTACGGTCACTCCCTCTCTTTTCAACAGACAGAGAGGCCTTCTCAGGGTGCAGCTACCTGCCCTTGCTGGGGTCCATTCAGGGGAGGTGACCACCATGTCTGCCGGGCACACAGCCCTGGAGGTGGCTTCAGAGAAGTCCAAAGGCCCAAGAGCACCAAGAGGGGACCAGGCGTTAGTCCTGACCAGGCAACTGAGGTGGGGCTTCACGATCATACATGCCATCTTGGGGCAGCAAAATGGCCCTTCCATCAGCCTGTCATGGTACTGAATTTCCACCACATGAGATTTCTTCTTTGGGCTATGGTTCTTTTTTTTTTTAAATTTATTTATTTAATTTATTTATTTTTGGCTGCACTGGGTCTTCGTTGCTGCACGCGGGCTTTCTCTAGTTGCGGTGAGCGGGGGCTACTCTTCGTTGCCGTGCGTGGGCTTCTCATTGCGGTGGCTTCTCTTGTTGCGGAGCACGGGCTCTAGGTGTGAGGGCTTCAGTAGTTGTGGCACACACACTCAGTAGTTGTGGCTCACGGGCTGTAGAGTGCAGGCTCAGTAGTTGTGGCGTGTGGGCTTAGTTGCTCCGCAGCATGTGGGATCTTCCCGGACCAGGGCTCGAACCCGTGTCCCCTGCATTGGCAGACAGATTCTTAACCACTACACTACCAGGGAAGTCCTGGGCTATGGTTCTTACTTACCAGAAAACTTCTACCAAGGTATGAATAACTTGTCACCAGCCAACAAATGCCTCATGGTGGCCTTATTTATTTGATAACAGAAAGCCGGGCTTTGGGGTTATGAGATGGAGGACAGGTAAGTTTTAAATGTCACAGGCCCTCTCGAGTTTCCAGCCTCTGTGTCTTAGCTTTTCCTTCTCCTGGGGCCCCTGAGACCTAGCCCTGGGGTTAGGACCGCTTCTGTTCTGGAGATGATGGGTCTCAAATCTTTAAGTCTAAGCACCAGGGACTTAGCATTCTTTCTCCCGTCCCTCAGCTGCCTTTTGTCTTATTTTTCCCAATTCTGGCTCAAGTCTTTTCTGACCTCCACCTAATGAGGCTTTACTTGCCGAAATACCAAGAAATGTCAAATTGGAAACTTGTAGGATGATAACTGGGAGCTTGTGTTGGCCCTGAGATCTCTATCCTCATCCCGATGATGCTGTTTATCTACTGCCCTTCTAATGAATTCCTGGTGGCTTCATTAAGGCCCCTAGTGGGTGCATTTGACATAGTAACACTCCCTCTCCCAAATGTCCACATCCTAATTCCTGGAATTTGTGAATATGTTGCCTCACCTGGCAAAAGGGACTTTGCAGATGTGATTAAGTGAAGGCTCTTGAGATGGGAGATTATCCTGGATTATGCGGAGGGCCTGACATAATCACAAGTGTCCTTAGAATAGGGAGGCAGGAGGGTCAGAGGCAGAGAAGGAGAGGTGATGATGGATGCAGAGGTTGGGCTGATGCGATTGCTGGCTTTGAAGGTGGAGGAAGAGGCCATGGGCCAAGGAGTGCTTGTGGCCTCCGAAGCTGGAAAAGGCAAGCAAATGGATTCCCTCCTAGAATTTCCAGGAAGGAACACGATCCAGCTCATTTAGCCCCTTGAAACCCATTTTGGACTTCTGACTCCCGGAATTGTAATATAATAAATTTGTGTTGTTTTAAGCTGGTAAGTCTGTGGTGATTTGTTACAGTAAAAATAGGAAACAAATATAGTTGGGAACAAGGACTGTCGGAAGCTGAGAAAATGGTAGGTAGATACCCCTCAGGATGCAGGGAGATGTCCTAGTATAAATAACGCATGGATTCTACCGTCTAGGAGCTTACAGTCTAGCAGTGGGAACCAGACTTAAGGCAAAGGACTCCAGTGAGAGGCGCAGAGTGATGAGCGCTAGAGTGAAGCTGCAGATCAAGTGCAGGTGACAGAGACGCGGCTTCTGGTCATTGAGTTCCTGGGAGGATTCCTATCAGAGGTGACATTTGAGTTGGTCTTTAAAGGAAGGATAAGATTCCCACAAATGGGCAGAGCGAACAGCACGAATGATGGTACAGAAGTGGAAAAGCAGAGTATGAATTTAGAACCCAGGGCAGAGTTGGGTTTGGAGTCAGTGATTTTCTATCAGGATGTCTGGCTATAAGCAACAGACAACCTCAAGTCCTTTCATACAGAAGAAGCCCTGAAGTAGGGAGTGTCCAGTTTGGCCAATATGGTGCCTCGACTACCTGGCCAGGGACCCCTGTTCTTTCCCTCCCCTGTTCTGCCACCCTCATCTCACAGGGTTTGCCTTGGCCACGGCTCTTCACCGCAGGAGGGCTGCTGGTAATTCAGGGACCTAGTACAGACATGACAGTGTCTACCAGAGGATGGGGGACTGTTTCTTCACATGAATGTCTACTGATCAGCAAAGAAACCTTCCCTAGAAGTTCCCACTCCTCTTTTCTCTGCATGTTTCCAAGGCCAGAATTTTATCTCCTGCTTACCGGCAAGAGGACTAGTCTAGGGAAGCATGTGTGTAGAAGAGAATAGATTATCAAACAACATTTGGGTTCTGTTAGCTAGGAAGATGGGGAGATGCATTTTGGATAAGCAACCAAAAGTGTGTGCCACCAGGGATGTGGAATTGGGGATGAATGAGGGAGGATGGGGAGGACTTAAATGCCAAGTGGGCATTGTCAGTTCATTTTCCTGGGTTTGGGGAGCCATGGAAGGTTGTAGAGCGAGGGTGTGACCTGACCAAAGCTGAGCTTTAGAGAGATCACTCTGGCATTGTCATGGAGTGAAGAAGGGTGCCCCTGGAGGCTGAGAGACAAGTTGGGAAGCTAATGCAATCATCCATGTAAGAGGGCAGTGGGAGTGAAAAGGCGAGAATGGAAGTGAGAGGCATCATGGGAGCAGAACGGATGGAACTTGAAGGCTGATTCCATTTCTCCCCACGTCTAATCCATCACCAATCCTGCTGGCACGGATCTCTCCATTTTCATAGCTGATGCCCTACTTCACGTTTCCTGCTTCTCCTGCCAGGCTTACCACCCTCCTTGCTTCCTTTTTGCTTTCCTCTAATCTAGGGTGTCTCAAGCTGAGCACTGTCAACATTTTGGGTCAGACAACTCTTTGTTGCAGGGGGTGGGCTGTCCTGTGCCCTGTAGAGTGTTTGGCGGCATCCTGGCTTCTACCCAGGATGGGTGACAGATACCTGTAGCACCTCCACCCCCAGTTTTGACAACCAACAATGTCTGCACACATGCCCTATGTTCCCTGGGGACAAAATCACCCCAGCTGAGAACTACTGCTCTACTTCTTTCCTCCACAGCTGCCTGAACGATCTTTAACGTGTCAAATCTGATAGAGCCACTCCCTTGCCTCCCATCCTAAAAGTCTTCAGAGGTTTCCGGTTACAGCCTGGTTACACTCCTTATGTTGCTGGTTTCTGCACGCTCTTTGAACTTTACCCCCAGCTACTCCTCCCTCTCTCCAAGCCCGCCCTGGACACATACTGATCTTCTCTCTGCTCCTCAAGCCCTTCCCATGAGTTGTGTCCTCTGCCTGAAACGTTCTCCCACCTCTTTGCCTGGCCATACCTGAGCATCCCTCAGCTCTTGGAGCCAATGCGACTTCTTCCAGGAAGCATTCCCTGACTTCCCCCAATCCAGGTCAGATCCCCAGTTATGAAATACCCTCTCGAACACTACCTGCTGGACTCAAGCTGAGGGGCTGAACCAGAAAACCACTGAGGGGCTGTTTCTTGTGAGGGTCTGAAATCTGGCAGGTCAAGTGAAGGCAGTTTTTGTGACCAGAGACACTGTGTGGAATGTGACAGTCTGAGGAGTAATGCTGCATCTGAAAGCTGCAAGTTATCCTTGTGCCTTTAGAGAAGACACGGCTGGGTGCGTGTAAGAGTGCTTGGAGTCTGAACACAGGTGGGAAGTTCTCTCTGATCCAAACAGACTTCACAGTTGTGAAAGCATGCTGGCTTTTGTACCGGCTGTGTGGCCTTGGGCACCTCAGTTCATGTCTCTGAGCCTCATTTTTACCATCTATAAAATGGGTGTACATATACATACCCTCTACCAAGTGAGGTCTATTTTATAGAGTTGCAATTCAGTTAATGACAATATATATAAAATGCCTGGCAAGTCCTAAGTGCTCAACAGGTGAATAAATGGAAACTGTTATTCGTACTTAATCTCACTTCAGCAGGGAGTCTTTGCACCCTGCCCTGGAGCTCCTTCAGCTGTGTGTGTGTGTGTGTGTGTGTGTGTGTGTGTGTGTGTGTGTGTGTGAGGGTGGCAGCCCGGGGAGGTGGCTGCAATGTCTGCAGGCTCTTACTCCTGGGGTAGTCAGGACTCTCCTGACAGCTCGGCCGCCCCGCCTGCCCAGTTCACAGACACCTCACTCCAGGTGGTTAGAGACAGCCAGTTGGGAGTGGTTTGGGTTTTTCACAATGACAGTTTCCTGAAAGTCACCCTGACTCTGGGCTGGGGATTGCTGGGTACCGGCCAAGGGGGGAAACATAGAAAGAGGAAGGCACTTCCTGTTAGAAAGCAGAGGGCTGGGAGGTGAAGCAAGGGGAGCAGGGAACCCGGGCCCCAGAACTGAGGGGGGGACTGTGGACGGACCTCAGCAGATGCCCAGGACCCTCACGGCCCTGTAGTGGGAGGGGCTGGCATGGCCTCCCGTGGCCGGGTCTGACCGGGTCCGGCCAGCTCTGCCCAGGTTGGCCTGCAGACCTCTACCTGTCCCTGTCCTGGTCCCGTCCAGTTTGGGGCACTGCCTTTCTCTGCCTTGACTGAGGGTGCTGCTTCCCTTTGGTGCCCTCCTGGCTCTCAGATCCTGGACTGGCTGCTTTCGAACCTACTTAGAAAAAAAAGGAAGGAAGCTGAGGGCTTCCCTGCCAGAGAGGCCACCACCCAGCAAGGCCAAGCCGCATGCGGTGGCTCCTTCTAGCGTCCCTGAAACTCCAGGAATGGGGGCTCTCCTGGCTGTGCAACACCCCTCCTCTGCCCCGTCCCCATCCCACGGAGCCCTCTGCCGTCCTGGGCTGCCCCGGGCTCCTTCTCTGCAGGGAATATTAAACGTCTGTAATAGTCCCCAGCTTGCCCAATCGCAATGGACGGACACCACCACAAACCCTCCGGAGGTGACCGGACCAGCTGACTATTCGCCTGTTTTTTCCTTTCTTTTCTCGGTACCCAGATTCTATCTGCTCACCCTGTTTTGCAGCTGCCTGTTGGCCAGGGGATTCTGAACAGGTTTTAGTACCCGCTGAGCCTCAGTTTCTGAACCTGTCAGATGCACATGTAATACTAACAACCACCTTTCAGGGCTGACGTGACGATCCAGTGACTAAATCTCCTCTCACATCAGAGGCTCATGGCTCGTGTGACCACGTGTCCCAGTTTGCCTGGGACAGCCGCGTTTATGCCCGTTGTCCTAGTGTCATTATTAATAGCCGTCCCTTTTACTCTCAAAAGTGTCCCCGTTTGGACACTAAGTGACACAGCCACGGTCCGTTCCCTCTCCTAACTGCTGGAGTCCCTCTTCCCTCCACCAAGGGTAGGCTGGGCTCTGGCCCCAGCTCTGCCGCCAAGCCCAGTGTGGCCTTGGACAAGCCACCCCCCTGAGCTTCTGTGTCCCCCGCTGTGGGGCTACTGTCACCCGCCACGCAGAGGGCCCGGGTGTGTGCTGTTCTGGTCTGTGCCCCCAGGGCCTGGCACACAGTAGGTGCTTCGCTGGCCGGAGGGCTGATCTGCTCTGACTGGAGAAGCCGCCTGAGCCTCACCTCCCACTTACAGTGATGCTGGTGCCTGAGTCGGGGCCGGCGGGCGCCTGTGGTCAGCGCCCCAGGGTCACCCGCTCGCCTCCCAGGCCACCCCACCCCGGGCGGGGCGCAGGCCCTTGTTTCCAGCTGCTCCACTCTGCTGCCCCGAGTTCTCTCAGCACCTGTTTCCTCAGCCTCAAGCTGGCAGATTGGGCAAGACGGTGTGTCAGGCCGTTGCCACCTCGAGCTGGGATTCTGGCCGCAGGGGCCACACGTCGTGACAGGCTTGCGGGGCACCGAGAGCACGGTCTGGACCCTGGCTCTGCCCCTCAGTCAGGGTGTGATCTCGGGCAAGTCGCTTATCCTCCTGGGCCGCGATTTTCTCAAGTGAACGACGGGGAAATCTTACTTAGCCTGCGGGGTGGAGCCGAGGAGAGGCCGTGTTAGGTGTGCACAGTGCTGGGGGCCCAAGTAGGCACTCACACACTTGTCCCTCCCGCCAGGCTTTGCTTGTGACAAGAATGCCGCTCTCTCTCCCCTCCCCCTTCCTCCTGACAGCTCCCCTGGGCAGGGAGGGCGGGACCAGTGTCCCCAGCTGGACGATGGGAACCTAGTCACCCTTCACCACACGTTATCTCAGTCCAGAGAGGTGTGACACGTGGCCTAACAACTATGTAACGTTTTACCAAGAGGGGAAAGTCAACAAACCACTGTCATGGAAAGTGTCCAGTGTGGACCTGATTGGCAGCCTCGCCCATCACACTGATTTCTCAGGGAGGAAACAGGACGGTCCGGGGTACAGTTTCCAGAGCACCTACTAGGTGCTGGCATTTGCACTCACGTGACGCCACCTCATCTCACCACGACTCCGGGAAGCAGCTGTTGTCACTCGCATTTCAGGATGAAGCCTGAAGAGCTTGCCTTGCCCAAGCCTGTCTAACTTATTCTCAGCAGACTTGCTGGGGAGACTTGAACCCAGGCGTGTGTATCACCTAAGGCCGAATACCTTCCACCACCTTCCTCATCTGGGCCCCCCAGGCGTTCGTTCCATCTCCCTCTCTGTCACAAAGGTGCTTACCTCTTGGGATGCCTCAGTTTCCTCCCTCGCCATCAGCTGAGACCTTCCTCCCACCTATTTCTCAAGGATGCTTTGAAGATGAATCCGAGTGTGTTTTCCCAAAGCTCCCAGGGCCCTCCGGGGCCTCACCAGGGCAGCGTATTTTTAGCTAAAGCACAATCACAGCAGCAGTGCAGCCGTAATGAGAGCTCTCCACGCATCCTGTTGCCGAGGCAAGTGGCAGGCATCATTAGTCCCATTTTAGAGATGGGAAAGCCTAGGCCAGGATTATCATTTGTGACCTGCCCATGGTGCCACGATGAGTCAGTTGAGGCTCCCTGCAGCCTCCCTTTGTTCCCTTTCCCTCTGGAGAAAAGGAGGGTCAGAAAGAAGAATTGCCACCCCTGGGAATGTCGGGCTCTTCTTTGGAGAGGGAAGGGGTACAGCCAGTCTCAGTGGCTCCAGCCCGACCTAGGGTGGGGTTGGAGAAAAATGAGGATGGGGGTAGCGGTGCCCAGGATCCTCTTCCTCACTGGACTTGGGCCCCCGGTGGTAGAGCTGGGACAGTGTCCCCCAAGTTTCTCCAGCTCTTACTTTGAGGCTAAGACCATGGCCAAGGTGGTGATGGTGGTGGTGGTGGTGATGGTGGTGTATGTGTCCTGGTTCTTCTAGCCTGAAGGGGAAGAAACTGATGTGGAGGAGGGAGGCGCGGAGGGAGGCAAAGAACTCCCATTTGCTCAGTGCCTTTCATATGCCACACACTTTACATCTCATCCCCATTCTACAATGAGGAAACTGAGGCCAGAGGGGGTGAAGCATATCATATGAGTTGCACAGCAGGTGAAAAGCAAAGCTGGGATTTCAATCCAGGCTTATTTAGCTGGAAAGCAGTTGTTTTGGAAGCAGCCCGCCCTGCCTCTTTGGGAGAGGTGGCTTCTACACAGGGTTGGCTTCAAGTGTGTGTGACTTTTGTGATCACACAGGACCCTGCACTCACAGGGACCCTGCCCTTGGTTTAACTGGTCCTGCTGTCACTATCCTTGAAATTCTTAATAATTTTTGAACAAGGGACCCTGCAAATGGTGTGGCTAGTCCTGGGTCTATGTACAAAAGGTTATGGGACCCGACGCCCCTAACTTGCCGAAGGCTTTGGGCTGGTCGCTTCCACTAAGTGTCCCTATCTGCACTGTAGGAGGTTGGGTGAAAGATCAGGCCTCGAGAGCATCACATTCACAGGGCCTGAGCTGTGGACGCTTGGGGAGGACCTCTTGTGGGAAGAAGGACCCTGATGGAGATAGAAGCTGGGGTTCAGCCTGGGAGGACCTGGTACCTGGTAGAGCTTTAGAGAGGCTGACAGGTGCTGGAGACCAAAGAAAAGGGACACATAAGCCCTCTGGGATGCTGTGGGCTGGTGGAGGGCCTTACTTCAGCTATTAGTGCAGGAAGTCACTGAGAAACTGTTGACATGCATCGTCGTGACTCTGATGGTCAGAACCAGATGGGAGGCGTGACCAACTTTTTCTTTCAAATAAACACACTTGGACTATTTTCAAAGTCATCATCAGTGGAGACTGTGGACTTATTCCAAAGATGTCACTGGAGGGGCTTCTGTGCCCTGAGCACATCCCAGCCGACTGCCTCTGGTTTTAGCAGCACCTGTGGTGGGTGGACGGTTCCATGAGAGTTCTGACTCTTGCTCACAGCCTCCCGTCTCAGGCACTGGACACGTGACTCTCTGATTTCTCTCTTGGCCCCAATTGGAGTCGCCCACTCAACTCCCCTGGTGCAGGGACAGCCCAGAGGTCAGAGGTCCCGGAAGACTCTAGTTCCTGTGCCTACCAGGGAGACTTTGAAATCACATTCTTGTATTGACTTTTCCTCCTTTTCTGATTCATTCCCCTCACCTCTCATTCTGCCATCTTGGGGCTACCTCCTAAATAAACTGCGTTTACCTTTGTCCTTGTCTGAGGCTCTGTTTTGGAGGAACACAAGCTGAAATAGGTGGTATCGCTTACAGCATTGTCAGTCTCTCTTCTGGACTGCCTTTCGGAAGCTGAGCCCCGATCTTTTGTATCTCCTTGAACATGGCAAACCTTTCATCTTCCAGGAGGGGGAGATTTCTGCCAGCAGCCAAACATGATCCAGAACAAAGCTTGGTTTCAAGGTGGGTGATAAATCACATTTGGTGTGGAGTGGGGCTGGGTGGAGGCCCCAGCAGAGGACTGGCCTTTGCCAAGACTTGGCTTTAAGTCTGATCTTGGTTGTGCCTTTGCTGTGTGATCTTGGGCCAGTGACTTGACTTCTCTGGGACCCAGGGGCTTCACCTGGAAAATGAAGGGCAGGAGCACTCAGCTCCCAGATTTGCTGTGAGGATCGAGCATATTTGTGAAATCACTTTGTGACTGAAAAACAGCTGTACATACACAAGTTATGATTGGTTGAAAACAAGATGGTGGCAGCAGTTCAAGAGGTTGGGGCCAGTAAATTGTGAAGGCCAGTTCCCCATGGGAGTCTGAACACATTTGACCAGTGTGAGCATCATTGGAAGGGCCTCCTAAGAGGCTTCTGGGCCAAGACAACTATTTTCTGGTTGTGGTCATCCTGGTATGCTGGCTCCGAAGCAGCCCTTTGTCCTCTGTGGGTGAGCCTTGGAGACACTGTTTGTACAGAGAAATGGTCTGGGTTCTGAGCTTGCTTTGTGTGCGTTCGTGAACTAGTTCTTGAAGAGAAACATGTGACCCCAGGGCTTGGCAGACGATGCGCTGCCTGGTGGGTGTGGGTCGGGGCCGTGGTGTCGGTGTGAGCACCACACCGGGCTTGTCCATCTGTTCAGCAAATATTTTTATTGAGCAGTTGCTGTGTTCCAGTCACTCTGCTGGGGCTGGGGGTACAGCAGGAAGCCCCGCCCCTTCTGGGACCACATTCTAATCGAGGATAAAGGGATAAACAAATACAGACATAAGGTCAGGTTGTACCATGAAGGAAGATAAAGTGAAGTGAGAAAATGGAGAGGCACCGAGGCACTGATTCTGACTGAGAATCCTGAGGGATTGGGTTAAAGGTAAGGGTAACAGGCAGTGCAAAGGCCCAGAGGTGAGAGAAAGAGAGAGGAGAGAGAGAGAAAGAGAGTCAGGGAGAGGGAGGAAGAGAGGGGGAGGAGATTAGGAGAGAAAGAGGGAGAGAGAGGAGGTAAAGTGAGAGAACTCAAGAGAGGTGATGAGGACATGGGGAGGCCAGATCATGGAGGGCTTTGTAGGCCAAGGGAAAGTTCAAGTCCAGTGACTCTTCATATGCAAAGTGAGGGCTTGGACTAGGCAAGTAGTTTTCAACTCTAAAATGTCTGGTTTTCAAAAGCACCAATGCCCAGGCCCTACCCAACATCTCTGGAGATGGGGCCTGAGCATCCGTGTTTATTACAACTCCCCCCAACCCCCCACCCCAGGTGATTCTGTGGGCAGCCAGAATCCAAAAACCACTGGACCAAAAGGGCTTCAGGGCCAGCAGGAGGAGCTCCTGATGGGGCCACCTCCCTCCCTTCTGTCCCTTTTGGCGTCCTCCTTAGGCTCAGACCAGCTTCAGCCTCAGCCAGCAGGCTGCCTCCCCCGTCAAACATCCTGATCTGCAGGAAGAGAAGATCAGCCGTGTCAGGGCCTTCTTCCTATCCCCAGACCCCAAGACCAGAGGGCACAGGCCAGCGGCCACCCTTGGCCTTGGGAGATTTTGTTTACGGTGCACATTTCACTTCAACAGAGCCGCACAGCTGCGATCTTGCCTCACTGCAGTTGCCAGCAATGGGGGGCGGCCTTCACCCCGCCTGCTAGTTTCTCAAGTTCCTCTTTTGGGCATGTGCCTGCCCCTCCGTGTTCCCGTGGCTGCGTGGAAGTGGACTGAGGCCCAGAGGGTGACTAAGAGGGGAAGCCCCTGTGCCGAGGCTCCCAGAGGCTCCTGGATTGCGTAAGGGCTATTTCTGAGGCGATTGCAGACGATCTGATGAATCATAGCAAACACACATGGCTCCGGCAGTGGGGACAATCCTTCCTCATGAAGCTGTGGAAAGCGGAGCTTCTCAAAATGAATCAGCAGCAGCCGAACCCCACATCTGTGGGAGGAGGATGAGGGTGAGAATTACACATTTCCAAAGTGTAGGGGTGAGGCCTCTGGGGCCTGGGAGCGGGGGCTGCAGGGACCCAAGTCTGTGGTTTCCTCCATGACTCAAAAGGCATCCCTCGCCCACCTGAGCCCACCACTGGAATCTAGCGGCACTCCATCATGGAACAAAGTCCCTTGCACTTACCAAGGAGTTGAAGACTGGAGAAAATCCGAGGAGGTGTGGCTAGTGTAGCTGCTTGATGGCGACACACAGGCTTTGGATGCAGAAACCCCAGAGGCCTCCCCTTGACTGGGTGGTCCATGTGAGAAGTTCTTGACCATGAGGAGAAGGCTCAAACCATTCCTGTCAGGAGTTGGGGAGGCCCTCCCTGCTCCCCCAAGCTCAGAGGAGTGTGAGCTGAGGGGCAGAGACGTGTGCTGGTTGGGACCTCACACTTTAGAATTAGACAATACTGGGTTTGAGGTCCAATTCCAATATGGCGACTTGGTGCATGTGCCCAGACATAGCTGAGCCTCAGCTTTCTCATTTGTAAAATCAGGAAATAATATCTGCCTGGAAAGACTGTCATTAAGGACACATGAGGATTGCATGAGGCAGCAGGACATAGATGCTAAGAACTTGGACTCTACAGCCGGGGGTTTTTAAGTCCTTGCTCTGCTACTGTGTGTCCTTAGGCAGGTGACTTAACTGTTCTGTGCCCCAGTTTCCTCATCTATAAATGGGGATGATATAATAATAGCATCTTCCTCATAGCTGATATAATAAATAAGCTAATATATGTAAAATTGAAAGAAGGATGCCTGGTACATAATGAGTTCTCAATAAGTGCTAGGTATCATTATATAAAGTGATTATCATAGCATGTTATCATAAATTAATTACAGCCAGAGCTCAAGAAAGTGTAGTTGTCATTCATTATCATCATTACTTTCTTTCCAGAGAGCTGAAGTGAATTTGGATAAAAGCTGGGGCCAGAAGGTGCATTGGAGAGAAGAAAACCTGAAGTTAGGAACAAACAATCCTAAACTTTGTATGGAACCACAAAAGACCCTGAATAGTCAAAGCAATCTTGAGAAAGAAGAACAAAGCTGGAGGCATAATGCCCCTGATCTCAAACTATATTACAAAGCTATAGTAACTAAAAGAGTATGGTAATTAGCATAAAAACAGATACATAGATCCATGGAACGGAGCAGAGAGCATAGGAATAAACCCACGTGTATATGGCCAATAAATTTTTGACATGGGAACCAAAAATATACAATGGGGAAAGGACAGTCTTTTCAATAAGTGGTTTGGGGAAAATTGGATGGCCACACGCAAAAGAATGAAACTGGACCACTATCTTACACCATATACAAAAATTAACTCAAAATGGATTAAAGACTTGAATGTAAGACCTGAAACCATAAAATTCCTAGAAGAAAACATGGGGGTAAGATCCTTTGAAATAGGTCTTGGTGATAATTATTTGTGTCTGACACTAAAAGCAAAAGCAACAAAAGCAAAAATAAACAAGTAGGACTACATCAACTTAAAAGCTTCTGCACAGCAAGGAAATCATCAACAAAATGAAAAGGCAGCCTATGGAATGGGAGAAAGTAATTGCAAATCGTATGTCTGTTAAGGGGCGAGTATGCAAAATATATAAAGAACTCATACAATTAAGTAGCAAAACCCCAAACAATCTGATTAAAAAATAGTCAGAGGCCCTGAATAGACATTTTCCCAAAGAAGACATACAATGGCCAACAGATACATGAAAAGATGCTCAACATCACTAATCATCAGGGAAATGCAAATCGAAACCCCAGTGAGATATCACCTCGCATCTATTAGAATGGCTATTATCAAGAACACAAGAGGGAGTTCCCTGGTGGTCCAGTGGTTAAGACTTCGTGCTCCCAATGCAAGGGGCCCAGGTTTGATCCCTGGTCAGGGAACTAGATACTGCATGCTGCAACTAAGAGCCCACATGCTGCAACTAAAAGATCCCACACGCCACAATGAAGATCTCACACGAGGCAATGAAGATCCTGTGTGCTGCAACTAAGACCCAGCACAGCCAAATAAATAAATAAATATTAAAAAGAAAAGAAGACAAGAAATAAGTGTTGGTGAGGATATAGAGAAAAGGGAACCCTAGTACACCATTGATGGGAATGTAAACTGGTGTAACTACTATGGAAAACAATATGGAGGTTCCTAGAAAAATTAAAAATAGAACTACCATATGATCCAGCAATTCTACTTCTGGGTATTTACCTGAAGAAAATAAAAATACTAATTTTAAAAGATATATGCACCCCCATGTTCATTGCAGCATTATTTACAATAGGCAAGATATGAAAACAAAGTGTCCATTGATGGATAAGTGGATAGAGAATAAGTCACACACACACACACACACACACACACACACACACACACACACAATGGAATATTAGCCATAAAAAGAATGAAATTTTGCCATTTGTGACACCATGGATGAACCTCAAGGGCGTTATAAGTGAAATAAGTCAGACAAAGAAAGACAAATACTGAATGATCTCTCTTATATATGGTATCTAAAAAACAAATAAACAAAACCCAAAACAAACAAAGCTCAAAGACACAGAGAACAGATTGGGGGTTGCAAGAGGTGGGTGGTGAGAGAGATGGGTAAACTGTTTTTTTTTTAGTTTAAATACATTGAATAAAAAAAAATCTGTAGTCAGGAAGACTGTGGAAGTCAGACTTTGGAGTTCCTTTATAATTCTGCTTGGTTTTGTCCAAAGCAGAGGGGCACTTTGCGATTAGCTGGATAGTGGGAGAAAGACAAGGGGGAGAGTCTGCCTTAGAGAAGACTGGAGTTCCAGGGTGACCCCATTTATCTCTCTGCAAAGATGGAACAACTTCGCAGAGCGCCCAATCCATACTGCGCACAGAAGAGCCTGGAGATACTTCAGCAGTCTGCCCGGCCCCACGGCAGAATCAACCGTTGAGGTTCAGATGAGAGTTTTCACGCATACGTTTGTCCGAACAACACGCAATATCTATGGGGCAATAGCTGAAAATTTGAGAGGTTTTTTTCTGTGGTTGTTGCTGGGGGACATGTTTCCCTTACAGACATGCTGTTTGTAGGGTCTGAGGTTCTGGTTTGTGACTCTTGTGTGCATAAGCCTGACAGCTGGGCTTGAGGTTAACCTAATTTCTTTAACTAGAATGTCCTAATAGAATGGTTCTCACCCCCGGATGCAAATTTGAATCACATGAAAAGCTTTAAAAAATAATGGCTCTTGGGCCCCAGGCCAGACCAATTGAGTCTGAATGGCCATGGGTAGGTCCAGGCATTGCATGGTTTGAAAGCTCCCCGGGTGGTTCCAATGTGCATTGAGGGTTGAAAAGCCACTGTTCCAGTTCATCTGCTGCTCTGAATTGATTTTTTTTTCTGCTTCCTTTCATCTTGAACTACCTGTCCCTCCCCACTCCACCCTGCCCCATCTCACTCCATTCCATTTTTTCCCTTTTATGTTCCACTCCACTCCACTTTATTTTATTGTGATCCATTCTACTTGAATACATTCCAATGAGATTGATTGGTTGAATGATTCAATCATACAAAAATTATTTATGGAAGGCCTACCGTATATCTGCTACTAGACTAGGAAGGGCAGACAACAGCAGGAAGCAGGAAAGGACAAGGTTCCTGCTCTCATGGAATTAGAAAGGGAAATAAGCCAATAAATAGAGGATATTTACAGATGGAGATTAAAAAAAAATTAGGGAAGAGGGTGTGAGAGTGATGGGTGGTCAGAGAAGGTGACACTTGAGCAGAGACCTGAATGAAATGAGAAAGCTGCCATAAGGTTAAAGAAAGTTCTAGAAAAAGAAAAGAAATGAAGGCCTGAGAAGGAAACACATTCCCTTCCAGTTCATTCTATTCCACACATTACATTTCATTCTTTTATTTATTATCTACCCTATTCTTATCCTTTAAATGCTCTCCTAGTTTATTATTTCAGTCCTAATTCATTTCTTTTGACTTGGCTTAACCAACTGGGTTACTAGTCTAATATCAGGTAACAGGTAGAGATGCAATAATTGCTAATTTGGAGGTCAGCCAGTGGAGATGGTGCTGTCTCACTGCGGGGCTCAGCTCAAGTCTGGACAGATGTTCTGCCTGACAACCAGGTTCAGGTTTAGAAAGAAATTAGAAATTGGTTGCCTCAGATACACTTCCCCACGTGTAGCCTGCTGATCTCATGAATTTTTTGTGTCATGATATACTCCAAATATAGGGCCTTAGTAGACATCATAAACCCATTTGGATTCAAAATACGTGTCTCATTTTCTCACCTGCCACAGTGTCTGAAATTGCCTTCTTTGGGTCACTTAGTGGGAGGCTTTCTAGAGATGAGCAGGTTTAATGGGGTTCAGGGGTCCAGTTAGTCTAGTAGAGTCCCTTGGGATCTTGCATAGACTGGGATCCTGAGGGAATGGGACATAAGGCAGGTGTGTTAGTCTGCTCAGGCGACCATAACAAAATACCAAAGACTGGGTGACTTAAGCAATAGACACTAACTTCTCACAGTTCTGGAGGCTGGAAGTCGAAGATCAAGGTGCTGGCAGATTTGGGGTCTGGTGGGGGCTCTCTTCCTGGCTTGCTGATGGCAGCCTTCTCACCGTGTCCTCACACGGCAGGAAGAGAGACAGAGAGCTTTGGTCTCTTCAATCCTTCTTACAAGCACACTAATCTCATCGGGGAGGCCTCATGACCTCATGTGAACCTACTCACCTCCCCAAGGTCTCACCTCCAAATACCATTACATTGGGGATTAGGACTTCAACATATGAATTTTGGGGGAAACATAAACATTTAGTCCATAACAAAAGGCAAGATTTGATTAGAGAGAAGAAAGACCTAAGACCTGGTAAAGTAGGGGACATATCCCAGGATAGTATGAGGGCCCTGAGGCTGTGGACATGGGGTGAACAGGGAAGGCCAAGGCCACACATGGTACATCAGTGTTCTACCGAGGGCCAGGCTGATACCTTGTGTGGCAATTTTAAGATAAGTCTGCAAACTCATTGATATACATCCCACTGAGAGGTGAGGTTCATGTTTCTCCCTGCCCCATATCTTAAATCTGAGCTGGCCTTAGTGACTCACTTGTAAGCAGTAGAATGCAGTAGAGGTTTTGCCACATGATTTCCAAGGCTAGGTCATAAAAGCCCATGGAGCTTCTGCCTGGTTCTCTTGGGTCACTTGCTCTAGAGGAAGCCAGCTGGTATGTAAAAAGTCTGAGACTGCCATGCTGGAGAGGCACATCTGAGCACCTAGCCCAAAACCAGCCTCAACTACCAGCCATCTTGGACTGAGACTGGATGTGACTGAGCAACCCGGGATGTCCAACCCCACCAAGCCTTCAGATGACTGTAACCCTAGCCGGCATTGACTCCACTCTCATGAGGGACCTGAAGCAAGAACCGCCCAGTCAAGCCATTGCTGGGTTCTCAACCCACAAAATCATGAGCAAGATAAAATGGCGGTTCTTTTATAACACTGAGTGTTGGGGTAATTTATTTCATAGCAATAGTAACCAGAACACCTTGTACCTCGCCAGCTCTCTGTGGCCCACGGTGATGGACCAAACATCCAGAAAAATGACAATAGCAGCACACAACAGGCTGCCCCAGGTAGTTGGAGGGGAGAGGGAAGAATAAAAAGGGGCTTATAGACAGATGCAAATTATTATATAGAATGGATAAACAACAAGGTCCTACTGTATAGCACAAGAACTATATTCAATATCCTGTGATAAAACATAATGGAAAAGAATATAAAAAGGAATGTATATATATGTATAACTGAATCACTTTGCTATACAGCAGAAATTAACACAGCATTGTAAATCAGCTATACTTCAACTATACTTCAATAATATAACTATATTTATAGAAAAAAGAACTTGTAGAGTTGGAAATGCTTTTAGAAATTAACTTGTCTGACACCTTTCCTTTGAGAGGCTGACAGGAAGTGACTTGCCCCAGGTCACCAGGATTGTAGGTGAGAGATCTAAGGACTGGAAACCAAGTTCCCACATCCAGACTCCTACTTTCCTTCTTCAGATTTTCTGGGTCAATACAGGGCTTTGGGGATAAGGGGATGGTAAGGTGGTTGGTTCTGGTTTCCCTGGAACGAGTTTGGATGTCACTAAATGAAACACTATCCTAGACTTCCCTGGAAGTGACCCCTCTTGGAATTCTTTGCCTAGAATGTTCCCCCTCTGTCCATCCCTGCATATCTGGATCTTCCCAGGCCATCTTCTTTCTGATGCATTCAATGATTTGATATATAAATATTTGTAAGGCACTTCTTATATGCCAAGAGCTGTATTGGGGTCTGGAGCTTGCTTGCGGAGCAAGGTAAACATGGACCCTGCCCTCAGGAGCCACCCTGACCTCCCCCCTTGGAAAAAACAGCTCACATCTGAAACTCCAGGCCTGTTGTTTTCACTCTGCGTAGGACACCACCCCTCTGTGTAATAACTGGCTTCGTGACTCATCTCTGGAATCGAAGCTCCTCCAGGGCAGGATTAGTGCCGGTTGGTGGATGTCTCTTCTAAAGCATGTGGCTCAGTACCTGACCCAGCTGCCCTGGCTGCTCTGTAAGGTAGTGAGTTCCCTGTCACTATCAGAGTGTGGGTGGGAGGACTAGGGTATCAGAGGATCAGACAGGGGAGCCTCATCCCTCTAGTGGAGAGTCTTGGTTCCTTATGTGATATTGTAATGGCACCTGCCATTTACTGAATGCTCACTGTGTCCTGGTGTGGTGCTTTGGGGTTTATATACATTTAATCCTCACATCCAGGAGGTGGTATTGTTTTAATACCCACACCTGCCCCAGCTGGGAAGTTGCTCCATCAGCCAGGCCTCTCATTATTTTAGGATGTGTTGATTCATTTATTTCCATTCTTCAAGTACAAGCGCATTGACGTGTTTCCAAAATTGGATGCAGGGCAGGTGGTTGTAACAGGAGCTGGAAGATGGGCGAGGAGAGGAGAAGACAGCTCTTTCTCTGCCTTTTCAAGTTGTGGGTCACAGAACATCAAAGCAGGCAGAGTCTCCTTAGATGTCACCTGATCCAGCCCCCTAATTTTATAGATGAGAAAACTGAGGCCCAGAGAGGGGAAGGGAAGCCATGATGGTCCTTGTCCTTCAGCTGGGTTCTGTTGGCACGTGAAGGGGCACGGGCTACTGTGGTCAATAAAGGTGCCCCCCACAAGGTCTTCCTCCACCCCCAGAGAAAGGAAGGTTTAGGGCAAGGCAACTATGCTGCCGTCTGGGACTCACACACACACACCACAGCCTCATGCAAGAAGGAACAAGACTGGGCTTTCCAAACCAATGCAAGTTAGGCTTCTGCAGCCAAAGCAGAGGGCAGAGTCACGGAAAAGATGCACAGTTCTTACTCAGACTAGAAACATTGGCAATGTCCCTGGCTGGCGTTCTCAGCCCGTTCGGAGCCGGAACTTCAGGGTGAGAGTAATAGGGAGCTCTTTCCTGGGCTGCTGTTGGCAAGGCATGTGGGCAAGTCACAGGCAGAATTGGCCCCCAAATAAATAAGACCAGGTTGCCTGGGCTTGAGCAAACCCACAGTAAGAAGGATCCATAGAACATCTGAGCTGGAGGGAGCCTTGAGAACATCTTACTCAGTGGTTCCCAAAATGGGTGGGTTCCACGGCACCTTAGGTATTCCCATCCCCTTCAACTGGGGCAGATCTGCTGCAGGGATGTACATTGTGATTCTCCTACTAAGGTTTGCCATACACTCCATGCAGCACTTTTTCCCCCTTAGATTTGCCCTAATACCATAGGGTCTGCCAGGGCTTAACGCTCAAGCGCTGTAACCGTGTGTACGGTAACCAGAATCTGCTGCGTAGCACTTCTTTGCTCCAGGCTCCACTCAAAGTTGGCAGTCTTCTGTGTCACTTAGAAATTGGTTTGCCAATTTCTAGGGGGAGGGGTGAGATGTGACAGGGTGAGAGAGTGTCATGGACATATGTACACTACCAAATGTAAAATAGATAGCTAGAGGGAAGCAGCCGCATAGCACAGGGAGATCAGCTCGGTGCTTTGTGACCACCTAGAGGGGTGGGATAGGGAGGGTGGGAGGGAGGGAGATGCAAGAGGGAAGAGATATGGGAACATATGTATAACTGATTCACTTTGTTATAAAGCAGAAACTAACACACCATTGTAAAGCAATTATACTTCAATAAAGATGTTTAAAAAAAAAATACAGATAAAGCAGAATCTAAAAAAAAAAAGAAATTGGTTTGGAGCATTATTCTCTTAAAAAATATATAACTAAATAAGATCTACTGCAAATAATGAAAAGTGTAGTACTGATACATCAAACATAATTATAGCCACAACATTTTCCTTGTGAAAAATACAACTCTTAGGGAAATAAAATGTACAATTGAAAAATTTTCCAAAGGAAAAACACCTTAAAGGAAAATACTTTTCTTTGAGATAGGGAAAAGAGTATGTCATTGCTTTTTCATCAAGATGTAATCTGACACAAAAAGCAGTCATAGAATTGCACCAATTCCGTATCCATTTTCCTGAACATGTTAAGAATAAAAGGAGTTTATAAAGCAGAATGCACTTTCTGAATTTTACATTTTAAATTGATGCTATTCTCCTACAAAATGTCACATCACACCAGATCTGTTTACAGACTGTACAATACTTTTTGTTTTGTGGCCAGACATGAATATGAACATATGGTTTCTGCCACCTCACTCTCATTCTGGTGTTCGTCAGAGTCAGGAAAAAATAATGAAGTCACTGAAGTGTTATCTCTCTAGCAATAAAGAAGAAAATATATTTAGTGCATGCTTCATCATTTGTCAAGAAACATTTCTGAAAAATAAAGCTCATTTACCCAGTGGTTTACAAAATAGAAAAAGCATTCACTAGGAAATGCTAAATCCTGATGAATGATTAGCTGAATTTGCTCACTCCAGAACCTGAAGAGGCTTTCCAGGTGTTGTGCTTTTGTCTTGGTGGTGTGGGGTGCCAGGTACCATAATTTACCCTTCACTTTGGAGGGGATGCCCTGGTCTTTCCCAGAACCCATTAAAACTGATGTGGCAGGACCCTGCATCTTCGTGGGTTTTATCTCCCATCCTCTGGAGTGCTTGTGTCTTATAGAGACCTCCAAGGTACTTGCCACTTCTTACTCATCACTTACTGATTAACAGGAAGTCATTAATGTGGTCGACCAATGTGCCGTTCTGTGGAACATCCAGATGGTCCAAACTGCTACGATAGAGCGTAGAAGAGTCAATGTAGCCCTAGGGGAAGACTGTCCATGTAGAGTGTTGTCCATTCTACACAAGTGAGAGCTGCTCCTGGTTCACCTTCCTGAGATACATTCGAAGGAATACCTTCATCAGCTCAGCTCAGTGGCCACACTCCATCCCAGGCTGTTACCCTGCTCAGTAGAGATACTGCATACAGCACAGCAATTGCAATCAGAGCTACTACTTGGTTGTGACAGCCTCTAAATCCTTCTAGGGTATTTTTAGTGGCCCAGCTAACAAATTAAATGGAGCTATGGTGGGAACTACCATCTCTATATCCTTCAGATCTGTAAGGGTGGCATTAATCTTTCCCTGATGCAATACTGATTTTGATTTACTCTCTTAGCTGGTGGGGGTAGAGTGGGGGTGGGGTGGGGTGGAGGCAGTTCCAGAAGTTTCTACCTGCCCTTCCCCTACTATGACTGTTCTGACTCACAGGCCAAGGAAACTATACGGAAGTTCTGCCATGTCCATCCTGGTTGTATATTTAGGGACTGATGAAATGACCACTGGGTGGTAGGTCTGAGTCTGGACTCCATTTCTTACCTGGCCCCCTGGACCTTCTGATTCTAACAGGGGCCAAGGTAATATTTTGTATTAACTCAGACCTTATATCCAACAGTCCTTAAAATTCCTGGATATTTTCCTTTCCGGAGTGAAACCCTGGAGGTCACTTTGACATGGCGGTGCAGGGTTCTTCTTCCTGGGGGGCTGGTCTTTCCTTTGGTCAATAGATTCCGTGTCTGAAGATGGGCTCAGGTCTGGGAACTTGGCAAGAGATCCTGATTCTTGATTTTTTCTGATTGCATAGATTGAGCAATTGCTCATCTAACTTGTCTTTAGGGATGTCGTGTTCTATTAATCATTTCCATGGCTGTCTGTGGGTCAGGCCCTAGCTTCCTGTGACTTTTGCTGCTCCTTACAAGATTTGCACTCATCTTCCTTCTGACGGCTAAGTGCCATCTGGCATCTATTATTTCGGAATCCTATCATTCCCATTCCTTTCGGGGAAGCCTAGCAGACCCAGTGTTTTCTGGCTGAATAAGGTTATAACTTGGCCTTAGATATGGGTTTGGCAGTCAGGAGGTAAGGTGGGCATCTAACTGAGTGGGAGATGGGGGCATATGTTTTCTTGCAGCACAGAGAAGGGGAGATAACTTTCTGTAAACTTTTAAAGCCAAGCAGGAGTGCTTGCATTTACTAGGAGTCCTGGACCACTTCTGCAGGCTTAGAGAGTTCTGGAGAGTCTGGGGGCCTCAAGGTTCTTGAGTGCATCCACGTTCATGTTCCTATTCCAGGTCTCAGGGCCCCCCTTCTTTCGAATGAAAGCTCTGACCTTGGCATAACAGAATTGCCAGGGTTGAGACTTTTCTGGTGCTCTGTTGCCCTTATAATGAAGACCCGGGCCTGAGTCTCAGCCTTTTCTATCTTCTGACTGCAGGAGATGAAGGCTCTTTAGATGTTGCCAAAGAGGCCCTCTGATGTTGACATTTTAGAGAGCCAACCAATTTTATTGTCCTTATAATTAGTACCTTATCTAAACCTCTCCAAAGCCTGAGATTGTGCACCTATGAGTTCATTCCCTTCCGCAGGTAACCCATCCCAGTTTGCCACCAGTGAAAAGCTTCATGTTTCCACTGTTACATCACCCCAAGGGCCGTGCTTACTCAACTTACTCCCAACCTGTCCCAGGGCTGGAGCACTCATTGTCAGCCAGCTGATGAATGGGTGAATCAAAGTCCCATTTTAATCTGCTTCTTTAGACCACCCACTTCTGGTATCAACTCTCTAAAGCCAGACACTCTGGGAAATCGATTCTGGGACAGAAATTTGAATTCAGGATGTTTCATGGGGAGTGCTTTGGGGACCAACCCCTGCAGGGATGAAGCATATGGGATTGGCAGAGGGAGATGTTGAATTCTGGTGCAGTTGCCGGGGAGGCCTCAGCCAGTCCTATGGGGAACTCTGAAGCTGAGAGTTGTCCCAAATTAAGGCCTCGGAGGTTCTCCATTGACCAGCAGTGGGCTGCTCACAGGATGGGGTGATAACTCTGGGTGAGGCAGTACCCTTCAATGAAGAACAATTTCTGGGGAGGGATGATTCCTGGGTGAGTGAGGGCCTCAGTCCTAAAGGGTGGTCTGGGCAGAGACCATAGCATCCACTACAGCAGTGGTTCTCAGCGTCCACTACGGCAGCGGTTCTCAGCGTCCACTACGGCAGTGGTTCTCAAAGTGTGGTCCTCAAACCAGCCGCATCAGCATCACCTGGGAACTTGTTAGAGATGCGAAATCTCTGGCCCTACCTTAGACCTGCTGACTCAGAAATTCTGGGTATAAGATCCAGCAGCCTGTGTTTTAATAAACCCTCCCAGTTAGCTTGATGCAGTGGAAGTTTGAGTTCCATGGTACCACAGGGAGCAGGATCCAGCAGGCCATTTATGAAGAAATAATCCTTCTGCCCTAGTGCAGTTTCAGAGGACATTCCGAGAGGCACATCTGATGATGGGAAGTAGATATAGAGCGATATCTATGTATAAATGTTTTCCTTGATCTACTTTTTAAAATGTGTTCATATGTTTCTCAATGGACTGATCCATGTGGGCAACTGACTCATTTGTTGCCTCACCTGCTTGGGCCCTGAGGTGTTTCCCAAAGAAAGTTCCAGCAATTTTCAGGAAGTACCTGGGTCCTGAGCAGCTTAGGTGTCTGGGAATATTGATGTAAATTTGAAGCATTTGCCAGTGGCAACGTAAATCAGAAGCATTTCCACTGAAGCAACAGCCCAGTAGAAAGGGTGTAGGCTTTGGCATCAGGAGAACCTGGGTTTAGAGCCTGGTGGACCCTAGGAGACCATGTTTCCTTTCTTGTCTGTGGAAAAATGGAGTTGATGTGAAGAGTAAGAGGACACCACACGCAGTAAGTGCTAAACATGTGAGCTCCACGTTCATTTCCAGCATCCCGTGTTCTAGTTTCTGCTCTGCCATAGCCACTCAGTGTGATCTTGGGCACGTGCCTTCCCATCTCTGGGCTGTCCCCCCATTGACAGAGCAGAGGGCATTGATCTATTCAAGTGCTTGAATGGGAGTCCTGTTGGTCACCCTTGTCCTCCCGACATTCGGGACCAGGAAGGGAAGAGCCCTCCAGGGTGTTGAAAATCTCCCTTTGAATACAGTCCTAGCTCCTGCCCTGGCCTAGGAGGCCCCGCCTTCATGATCTGGAGTCTGGAAGCTTCTCAGAACTGCCCTCCTCCTCGTGCTATGTGCTCCAGACACACTGTCCCTTCCTGTCTTTGAGCAAGCCAGCCTTTCCCTCATTTTATAGCCTCTGCATTTCCAGCCCCCTCTTCTGGAACATTCCACACCAGTTCCTCGCATGGCTGGCTCCTTCTCATCTTCTGGGCCTCTGCTCATTGTCGCCTCCTCAGAGAAACCTTCCCTAATCTCCCCACTAACTCAGTACCCTCTCCCCTGCCTCAGTTACTATGGCACCGGCCCATCGGTTTCCCGCAAAGCATTTTTCACAACCTGAAGCTCTCTTGCTTTGTTTTGTTGTGAGTTTACTCGGCTATCAGCCGTGCTGTCCACTCGAATGTACAGCTCTGTGAGGCTGGAAACTCTGATCCGGCCTGACTCATGACAGTGTCTCCAGCTGTGACCCTAGCACACAGTCAGCACTCAAAAAATATTTTTGAATGGGTGAGGGAGTGGAGATGTTCCCGGGAACTCAGCCTGGCTCCTCTCTCTCTCTGTTTCTCTGTCTCTCCTTGACCAGCCCGCCTTGGCTCTCCTCACTGAGAAGTGGGTTTCAACAGGCAGGCCCGTTTCCTCACGTCACCACATTGCTGCACCTGTGGCTTTTGCCATCCAGCCTCAGGAACCGACGGGAGGTGCTGGATGGGCCGGGCCTGGCTCTGCTGCCTTGGGGGCCCCCTCCCAGCTCCTCAGGTCTCAGAGGCCAGGGGAGGGAGAGCCAAGCGAAAAAGGGGCTGGACTTGGCTTTGCCTGCCAACGAACCAGCAAACACACATACAGAATCTGGTTTTGAATTTCAGTGAGGATGTGTCAGCAGAGCCCGGGTTACGCCAGTCTGGGGTGGGTGGGGAGGGAGATGGAGGGGGGTTATGTCACTGGTGAGGTGTGGTGGTGTAACGTATGGTGACAACATCAGCTGAGCCCGGATGTGGTGTCAACAAACACAGCACGAGCAGCGCTGCTGGCCAGGAGGTGGGGAAGTGTTGGGTGACCCCTCAGGGAAGGGAAGAGAAATGGTACTTTCCTGGGAAGGTCGACCAGATGCCAGGTGCTTTCACATGAGAATTCCATGAGGATTCTTACGTCAGCCAGGCAGGGCTCATATTCCTGATGCCACTTTTGTGGGTAAGAAAATTGAGTTTATTGAAGAAACATGTCCAAGATCATTTGACCCGGGTATAGAGGGGGGAGCAGAGGTAGTTCTGTTAGACCCTCAACCCAGCTTCGTTCCCCTCTTCTTAGGGACTCTGGGTGGACACGGTGGCCCACAAAGTTCCTCAACTCGTAGAGCACACATCCCAATCCCACCAGTTTTTCCCAGGCTTCTTTGACCTTCCCTGGGACGAATGCTTCATGTTCCCTTATATTTCCAGCTACTGTAGTTGAAACATGTGAAGTTGCTGGCTTTTTAGGTCATAAGCAGCTGAATTGTTGCAATTTCACATAGTTTAGCCTAACTCTTTCACCCTTCCACTTGCTAGCGGGGTTCCTTCCACTTGTATCTGTCCCTTAAAAGACTACGGGCTTACAGAGGGCAGGGCCTCAAAGGGCACTGGAGTTGGTGGGCTTTGGATGGATGGGGGAAGAAGATGCTCTTGGGAGAGAAAGGAAGGAAATTTTTATTTACCAAGTGTCTTCTACGTGCTGGATGTTTTCTGGGTGCTTCTACACATATTCTTCTTCAGTCTCCACTAGAGCACCACGAAGTAGGTCTGATTGTCTCCACATTATAGAAGAGGAAACTAAAGTTCCAAGAGTTTAAATGCCTTTTGATGGACCACACAGCTTAGGAAATGGCAGAGCTGGACTTAAGACCAGGCTTATCTAACTCAAGAGTCAAAGTTCTTTTCACATGAAGAACCTTGATATTTGAAGGACGCCATCAAGGGCAGATTTTAGTACCATGTATTGCAAGCAGGAGGCTATCTAATTATCCGTCTGCTTATTCATTTCACTTATAAGAATTCTTACGATGTGTAGGACACTAAAACAGCCCTGGTTATTGGTCTCATAGAGGCCATAATTTAGTTCCTTAGTCTTCCTCTAAGAAGCTATGAATCTACTCATCATTCACTCACTGATACATCAGTCCATTCAGCCACCCATCACATCCATCCATCCATCCATCCATCTGTCTGTCCATCATTCATATATTCATTCAATTGACTCACATATTTGTGCATTCATTTTTTCACATGCTCAATCATGTACTCATTTAATTGCTTTGTTACTCTTTCCTCTCATTTATTCCTTCAAGCTCTTAGAATTTTATTCTTTTATTCACCCTGATTCATTCTTCTATTTTCTTTCTCCTTTCGTTGGTCCATTTAATGATATCTAATTCATTTACTCATTCACTCACTCTCACATTCACTCATTTGTTTCAACCGTTTACTCATAAACCATCTATGAAGTCTGTTTTGTGTTCTGAGACCCTGTCATCTCTGAGTTCCACAGGGAGGCTGTAGCTGTCCTGGTCTTCTTTGATAAGCCAGTGAAAAAGAGTCCTCTGTGGTGCATATCTAGTGGGAGCCTCCAGGAGCTGTGGAGGTCAAGGGCACGTACTACAGCCCATCCAGTACATTTCCTAATCTGGGGAGCCTCTCTGGAAAGGCGACAGTCTTCACACAAAGTGTCACGTAAGAAGTGATGGACTGAGAGAAGCTGTCAGCTTTCAGCTTTCTGTCTTTCCTCCCCTCCCACAGAGAAGACTCTCCTAAAGTACTTGGTCTTCCCCGACTCTGGACAGGGGCTGAGGAGTGACTGGCAGGGTGGAAGTAATGCCTAGGGAGATACGAAGCCTGTTCCATGAGGCTTATCTCAAGCCTGTGTGGCAACTGAAGACAGAAGCCACAAGAAGAAGAGGAGCTTGGCGTCGATCTCATCAGCAACTGTTTGTTTTGCACTTATCTGAGGATAGGGGTGAGGTAGGGAATGGGACTGAGTTGCAGAAGGAATTTAGAGTAGATACCTGGAAGAATTTCCCAGCATCAATGCTGTAAGGTCAAAGGGAGATACTGCAGCTGCTTTTTATCCTGTACAATACTACAATACTCATGGATGGGTCTTCAACACGTGCTTACTGAATACACAGGACTAGGAATCTGGAGACAGGTCAAAAGCCTCCCTCTGCCATTCATTCCCGCGGGGGCCATTTCTTCTCTAGATTTCGCTCCTCTGAGCCTCTGTGTGTTTATCAACCTCGTAGGATTATGGTGAGGATTAAATGCCACAGGATGTGAAAGTGACTAGTCCGGCCAATGCCTTCCACTGAGTATGTGTTGAGAAATATCCGTGGCATCTGAATTCTGGAAGTCCTGTGCCCCATAGTAGTCCAGTAAAAATAGACCCAATAAGTCATTAACATGATTTAATTTATGGGGGCAAAGAATGTTTATTCACGTTGGTTATTAGCTAGCATGTTTTGGAGTGAGACAGAGCCGGGAAATATTTAGAGCTGGGTGTGGGGTGGGGCGTAGGTTTGGGAGGAAGAAGAAAGAATAGACTGGAAGAGTCAATAAAGATGTTAGGAGAACACTTAATCCACCTTCTGGCCCAGTAATAGGAGAGAGTTGGGAGAAAAAAAAAAATAGCCATTGAAAAATTTTAAACATCTTTCCCCCACTTTGTGTACCTCTGCTTCCTGGACTGTCCTCCTCCGTGGCAGAAGAGGTTCCAGTCAGTTCCAGTTATCAATAGCATCTCCCCTCTCTTGGCCACACTTATCGTCACTTGTAGAACGTCTGTTATTCCTGCTGCATTGTGAGCTCCTTGGAGCACCTAGCATAGGGCCTTGCCCATAATGGACATTTTGAAAATAGTTATTCAGTGAATAAATAAGAAGATGGATGAGACCTTCTTTAGATCACTACAAGGAATTGTGCTACCTGCATCTTTGAGAGAAAGGAAAGCAAGTTAAGTTTTTTCAGAATGATGCCACGTGGGATTCTGAGTGACAAGATAAAATCTAAATATCTGGGTTTGATGTTTGCCCTTTTGTCTTCTTGACAAATATGATGATAGCAAAATGATGAACAGCATGGGCTTTAGAGTTGGATGCTGTGGATTTGAATCTTGCCCCTTGTGCTGAGTACCCTTAGGCAAGGTCTTTACCTTGTCTAAGCCTCAGTTTCCTTATCTGTACAATGGGCACATTAATAGCACCACGTATAGTGGAGTGGTTAAGTGTAGACTCTAGAACAGGACTTCGGAATTCAAATACCAATTTTACCACTTAGAAGCAGTGTAATCTTGTGCAAGTAATTTATTCTCATCATCTTCATCTTCAAAATAGCGATAATTATACTATTTACCTTATAGGGCTGCTGGGAGGATTAAATGAGTAAATATATGTAAGGAACTTAAACCATGTCTGGAAAGTAGTAAGCTCTATGAAAGTTCAGCTCATATTATTACCCACCTCAGAGAGAAGATAGACTAAGATAACACATGTAAGGTGCATGCTTAGCACAGTCCCTGGGACGTCCCAGCTGTTCAATACCTGTTAGCTGCCATTATTATTGCATGTTTTATCAATTTAAATGCACTTTCTTTTCCTTTCTATCATCTCGGAAAACAGGATGCACCTATCAGTCACATTGGGACAGAGGCATTCATGATGTGGTTTTCACCACCTGTGCTTCAAATTTGGCAAAACAATGTCAGCAGCTTGGAAGAAAACCCCAGAGACAGTGCTGGGGCCACTCTCTGAACACATGCTGTATTGTTCCTGTGATCGTCCCTGTGCTCCTGACAGCACAGGGGACGAGCTTGTGGGGGAAAACCATGGATGTAGACAGCTCTCTTTCTTTCTTAGAGGCACCTCTCACAGTCACTGGCATCTTAGATGGATGCATCATGGCTCTGTGCATACCCTCCTGCCAATCACTGTGGTCTGAGCAGCCAGCCCACTGTAGCCAGGGTTGCAGGGTAAGAGTTAGAGGTGGGAGGAGGGGAAACAGATCTTGAGGTCCCTGCCTGGAGTTGGCCAGTGATTGTTCCTGTGGACTGGGGCAGTCCAGGCCTCCCCTGTTCTCCCCATAGCATCCTGCTGCCAAACTGACCTGCTCTGGCTTTTCTTGGGTGGCTCGGTTCTGGCTCACTGTCAGCTTTCAGGCAAGTCAGTTTGCTTCACCTGGGCAAGTTGCAACCATCTGGGCTGAGCCTCTCTGGTGACTATACAAGGGAAAGGTCTGGGTCGGGCAGGCAAGTAGGTCGGATGAGGACTATGGGGCAATTTCTGGAGGCACCACCTTGTAGGGAATCTGGGCTTTCCCACCAGGGCTCAGGGCATGGGCAAGGGAAAGAAGGGTGGAGACCTGTACCCAGTGAAAGTGATAGGCCTCTCTGAATATCAGTGAGAGAGAGCAGGACAGAGTCGCAAAAGGAGGCATATCCTCCTGTTTCCATGTGCCCAGGGCTTATAAGAAATGAGGCAGTACTCTTGCTTCCCACCCCTGTAACATGAACTTCTCCAGGCATTCCCCTTTGGTGTCTGGAGGGTTCTGTGGGGAGAGGAAATTTTGTTTGTCAAGAAGAGTAGGCGATAATCACTTAGCTTTGGTGACATTGGGTACAGGTGATGACATGTGGATATCAGGGAGGGAAGGGCCCAGGTTGGAGTAAGAGGCTGGATGAGGTGGCTCATTGTAGCCAATGCTCACATTGTGCGGGGGGTAGAATTACGAGAACCCACTCCTTCCTGAAAAGTATCCCCAGGGTGTGAGTACATATGTGTATGTCTTTACTCCCAAGTCCAAGTTCTCTGGCTAAATAATGATATTTTGAACACACCAGGCACTGTGAATACACCTCCCAGGAAAAGAATAGTTGATTTGGTTTGGCTATTTTTAATCTGAAAACAATTAAAAAAAAAAAAAAAAAGAAAGAAAAGAAAAGAGAAAAAAGGAAGAAAAAGAAAGAAAATCACACAAAGACAATTCTTTTCTGTTACAACTGTAGCATATTGCTACATTGCCATAATTTATGTTTTTTGATTGATTCATTCATTGAGCAAACATTTAGTGAATGCCTAAGATGAATCAGTTGCTAAGAATAAGGGGCATATCGTAATGAAACAGAGGGTTCCTGGCTTCGAGAAACTTCCCAGGTAGTAAACAAGCAAATGCTTATGATATGAAACATTTGCTTGAGTCACTTGATCTTCATAACCTCCCTTTGAAGTAGGCATTGTTATCTCTTTCACAGATAATGAAACTGAGACTCCAAGAGGTGAAGAAACAAGTATACATAGAGAGGACTATGGGAGTTCAGAGTGGTGAGGAATGGTTTCCATCTGGGAGTAGTCTGGAAAAGCCTTGGACGGGGTGGCCTTTGAGCGTTGAGATGAAGGCAGAGCTGGCCTGTAGCAGGTGGCAAGCAGGGGCAGCCAGCTCCAGAACTTGGGGCACAGCCCAGGCAATGGTGAGGAGAGGGTTAGCTGCTCACAGAGCAGCCAGTGAGGCTGTTGGCTAAGACTGAGGCCCTGGGACCTTCCAGTGGGAGAAGTTCAATTCCATGAAAACAGGTCAACACCGTAGTCATACGAGGAATCGTCACTGCAAAGCTGAATCGCGTGGAGTTGCACAACTCCAATGGCATGAGCAGCTGTGTTAGGAGGAATAGCTCAGCCCTGGGGAGAGCATAAGCAAGTCTCCTCTAAGCAAATCAGCTCAGCCAACATGGGCCTCGAGTCCACGGAAACCAAGGCGGCCTCTAGAGAAAGCCAACTGTAGGCAGAGGGTTCAACAGAGGCTCTGGCCTCTATTGCCCATTCGTTCATTCTGCAAATATTTACTGAGTACCTACTACGTGCCAGAGGCTATGCTAAGACAGAATTATGACACCATCTGTACAATCAAGAATTCAGTCTAGTGAACGGATGGACCAGAAAACAGTAGATTACTGTAATGATACAGCAATGAGCACTTGCTATACGTCAGGTGTTGTTTTACGTGCCTTGCATGTATTAACTCTTGGGTTTTTTACAACAGGCTGGTTATGTTATTATTCTTACTTTGAAGAGGCAGAGACGGGGACACGGAGAGATTAAGTGACTTGCTCAAGGTCACAGAGCTCATACATAAGAGGCGGAGCCAAGATTTAAACCCAGGCCGACTGGCTCCAGAGCCCAGGCTTTGAACCACAGGGCTGGATCACCTCTTGTTCTTACAACCAAATCAACTGTTTATTCAGGGCAGGATGACAAGAGGCAGCACAGGATGCTACAAGAGCCCAGAGAAAGGGTTCCCGCTGCAGCTGGTGGAGAGGGGGCAGGGAGGACTTCCTGGAGGAAATGAGACCACGTGGAGGTCTGAAGGATGGTGGTGGCCGCCCAGGCTGCGGAGAGGTTGTGGGAAAGATCTAGGCAGTGGAATGGAACTAGAAAAAGCTGCTGGTAATAGGGAACACAGACTGAGAGGAGCCCATTACGGCTGCAGGGGAGGAGGGGTGAGAGTCTGGGGTGGAGGACGAGAGAGGCAGGGGTCATGGTTTGAGAGGAGCTGGAAGTGGCTCCCTCTGGCCTGGTGCTACCCTGGGTTCCCAAGAACCCCAGGGCCTGTAAGCATATCAGTCATACACTGGCCCACCCAGAGGCCCGACTGCCTTCTTGCAAATAAACATTCCCTTGCACAAATCCCTGCACATCGAGTGACAAAGGTACATACTGGGCCTTTCCCTTAGGAAATCAAGGATGCAATGACTTCACCTTTTTGAAATTCAGTTTCATCATCTATAAAATGGGGTTTTGTAATAATCCCAGACAAGGTGGAGCCTGATAGGACGTTTGTGGGGGACCCAGATCCCTTACCCTTGTTTTCAGCAGATTTCCATGTGAGGGAAACTTCACCAAACAAGTGAAGCCCTTTGTGGGAGATTTTAGAGCAACAACTTTCAAATGAAGCTTTCCAAAAATCTTTGAACATGCAGGAATATGCTAATAAAAACAACATGATGATTTCTATTGTGTCACCATTGTGTCCCAGGAACGGTGTCCGATTGTTATCAGGGTAGCATGCCTTCAGACTTAGAGTTCAGATTTGGATGTCAGCCATGATAATCTACCAAGCTGGGTGAGAAATTCTGATAGGTGAGATTGGATCCATCAAACACCATCTGCCTCTCATCCTGCATGGTCAGTTTCTCCAACCACCACTGGTTCCTTCCTTCAAGGTCCATCAGTTTGGTCACTGAGTCATTCTTTTTTTTTTTTTTTTTTAATATTTTTCTTAACCATATTTGCTTATTTATTTATTTATTTATTTTTATTTTTTATGGCTGTGTTGGGTCTTCGTTTCTGTGCGAGGGCTTTCTCTAGTTGCGGCAAGTGGGGGCCACTCTTCATCGCGGTGCGCGGGCCTCTCACTATCGCGGCCTCTCTTGTTGCGGAGCACAGGCTCCAGACGCGCAGGCTCAGTAATTGTGGCTCACGGGCCTAGTTGCTCCGCGGCATGCGGGATCTTCCCAGACCAGGGCTCGAACCCGTGTCCCCTGCATTGGCAGGCAGATTCTCAACCACTGCACCACCAGGGAAGCCCCACACCGAGTCATTCTTAATAACCATCAAGGGCTAGTGCCCTTCGCAGTATGTTTTAAGATGATGTGGAAGAAGAATAAGCACCCCTGCTTGGTCTGGCAATTGGAACTGAAACAAAATGCAATGGTTCGGGACATGTGTAGCATTCTTGTGAAGACCATGTGGAGTAACCCATGTTGGTTATGTTGATGCCGTCATGAAGAAAATTAAACTTTGTATCATTCTTAGGAAAATGAAGCTGTGGGACCATATGTACATCATATGTACATCTATATTCTTGAAAAAGTTTGCCTGCTGTTTTATTTAATGCTTTGTTCCATATATGTACATATTCATGTATATACATATACAAAACCTCAAAAACGTTTTTTTGTGCTCATGTTCATAAAATATATATTTAAATTTAATAACTAAGAATCAAATTCTTAGTAAATAAACAACACTGTTATATTGTTTTCTGAAAGAAAAAGGATTTAAATTCCCAAGATATTTTTTCTTCCAGGATTTTTTGGTACTCATTTGAAAGGATGAGTTTTAAACTCTGAAATCCTCTATGATTATTTTCTGGCATGATTCTTCTACCCCGTCCTGAATAGTTTCGAAACGTTTATCGCTTTACACATGATAAATCATGAAGAAAGAAAAAAAGAAGTGATTATAGATAATTTTATTTTGCAGCCCTTCGAAAGAATTCCTGAAGTACTTAATATGTATTAGACAAAAGATAAATTCAAAGTTGGAAGTTAACCTCAGTGCCCTGCTCAATTTATCAGACACCTGATCTTTCAAGAATCATTTTATACAGTTTCCTAAATTCTGTAATCTCTGAAAGGATGTTAAACCCAAATGAACACAAATTACCATATTGGATAGCCCAAAGACATTTTCACAGAATAACACAGCTTCCTGCCTGTTGCGCCTTCACTCTGCATGGAAATGCTTTGAAAAAAATCATCAGCTTTTTCTCATATGCATGAGTTGATAGTATTGAGAGCTTTTCGGAGTTTTTTTATTTCTCGATCACACATCAAAACTTATTACTACCGAGTCTCAAACTTTGACGTAACCTTGTGTGTATGAAATGCTTGGCTCTATTTTCACCAGCGTTGCTGCAAATCCATTCAATTTTCTGCTCCTGTTAGCAACTCTGTGATAGGCCTGGCCAGGAATTTTGTTCAGATGAACTCCATGCTGCAAATCCGTTTTTGCAACCATGTGCAAATTGGTTCCAGTTTTCCCTTCAACCTTAATGCGTCCTAACAGCCTGTCTTTGTTTATGCTGGGCCTTGAGGTCTTCTTGGATCTCTGCTGCACAAGATGACAAGTCTTCCTTCATTGCCCTGCCAGGAGGCTCATCACACATTATTGACTAAGCCGAGGAAACACTGATCTCATTCTTATGCCCTGAAACATTTCATTCTTCATTGTTCTTTGAAAGATTTCATTTAAAAAATGAAATCACTTTTATAGTGATCAACTAGGAAACTCCTCAGTCCAGGTAAGTTGTCTGAGGGCAGGGCCTTTTGTTTGTTTTAAAAAATTTTTTCTATTTTTGCACAGCTTGACACACAGTAGGTACTTATCATATATTTATGGAATGAACAAATGAAGTTTTTCTTTTCTTTCATGGTTCACTCTGATTTCAAATATACTCCCAAATACTCCCAATTTCCAAGGAACATAGATTGGTATATTATTTTTATTTATTTATTTTAAAAATTTACTTATTTGTTTATGGTTGTGTTGGGTCTTCGTTGCTGTGTATGGGCTTTCTCTAGTTGTGGCGAGCGGGGGCTACTCTTCGTTGCGGTGTGCGGGCTTCTCATTGCAGTGGTGTCTCTTGTGGCAGAGCACAGGCTCTAGGTGCACAGGCTTCAGTAGTTGTGGCACATGGGCTCCAGTAGTTGTGGCTCGCGGGCTCTAGAGCGCAGGCTCAGTAGTTGTGGTGCATGGGTTTAGTTGCTCCGCGGCATGTGGGATCTTCCCGGACCAGGGATTGAACCCGTGTCCCCTGCATTGGCAGGCAGATTCTTAACCAGGGAAGCCCTAGATTGATATTTTAAACGAGGGGTTGGCAAAGTTTTTCTATAAAGTGCGAGAGAGTTAATATTTTAGACTCAGTGGGCCATAAAGTCTCTGTCACAAGTACTCACCTCTGTTATTGTAGCACAAAGGCAGCCAGAGACAATACGTAAATGAATGAGTGTGGCCGTATGACAATAAAACTTTATTTACAAAAGCAGGTGGAGGGCCATATTTGACCACTGGGTCTTTATTTATTTATTTATTTATTTATTTGGTTGCACCAGGTCTTAGTTGTGGCATGCGGGATCTTTCAAGTGCAGCATGCGGACTCCTAATTGCAGCATGCACGGGGAATCTAGTTCCCCGATCAGTGATTGAACCCGGGCTCCCTGCACTGGGAGCATGGAGCCTTACCCACTGGACCACCAGGGAAGTCCCAGGTCATAATTTGTTGACCCCTGTTTTAAAACTCTTAATTTTAAAAGGCCTGTTCTCTTTTCTTCAACTCTTTTTGTCTAGGCAGGTGATACTATTCTCCAATGGTTTCACCACAAATCAATACTAACTCTGTAATTGCAATATTATTTCTCCCATATTTTCTGAAAATTTTCAGTTTTTTCCCCTAATAGAAATAGAAAGTCTCCTTTCCCACTGCTAAATTTTCCTGGCTGCAGAATCAATCTGAGGAATAGAATTCTATAGAACTTCAGCCTTCAAAAATCTGTTTTTCAGAATCTTTACACTTTGTAATTCACCCTGAACTTTCTGTACTTTGAAGGTCCATTTTAGTTGAAAGAGTGCAGCTGTTTCTTAGGGTATAAATTTCAAATCTTGTTCAGGATCTTAACCATCAGCACTGTATCCTGCCTCTCTACTGGTCCCAGATATCCCCTGATGTTTTATCTGTGGTGATGAAATTTGCTGTCATTCAACATTATCATGATCTGCCCTCCCATTTGACTTGCTGTGTAAGCTTTTAACAAGTTTTGTGAAGAATGACTATACAAGCTTTCAAATAGTTACAGGTACCAGGGAAAACCCACAAATTATCACACCTAAAATATGAAAGTTCTATAGAGAGCAAGTTTTATAATTTTTAAAAATTTTGCTCACAGAGCCAGAGTGCTGGCAGGAATTTTTAAAAAGTATGCTGGGACAACAGGCAGGACAGCACCTAGGCCTGTGAAAATGTCATCATCAGTTGACTTCTGTCAATATGCTCATAGTTCTTATTTGCTACGGTGATAAAAAAATCTTATTTGCTACGGCGATGGATCGAATAAAACTGTGATGTACAATTTCACAGTTTGGAACTGATTTCATATAACCATAACAACAAAATAGTTACCTTTATTGAGTACTTACTATGCACCAGGAACTGTACTAGACTCTTTGCATAGGTTATCTCATTTAATCCCAATGCCAGCCCTACCAGAGGGGCACTTTGACTGTTCCCAGTTAGCTGTGCCTTAGAGACACTATGGACTTTGCCAAAGATCACAGAGTTAGCACCTGTGAAGCTAGTGTGTGTGTTTCTGATGGGCACAATTTTCTTTTCTTTGGAAAAATGTCACTGGGGAGAGAGTAGGTTGAAGAACAGGGAACCTTCAACGCTAAATAGACACTTCACTGTATCCGGTAGCCTAACCCCTTGTTATGCCCTGAATTGGCCCCTTCTTCTGCAAAGATTAAAAAAACCAGAGAGAAAGTTCCAACCTGGCTGTGGGGGGTGAAGGTTTGGTGGGATCAGGAGTGGAATCAAAAGGCCATCAGTTATACCCTGGGCAGTCAGGGAAAGGGAGGCTAAGGGAGGGGAAGACGTTGGAAGAGCTGTCGGGAATGTTGCAGCTTGGTCAAGATTTGGGCAAGCTGAGAGATTTAGAAAGCTGTCTTATTTAGGACTTATCAATAGAGTATTCACCCATGTTCTCGGAGTGTAGCACGTCTTCAGTGGGAAGAGAACACTCAGAAAAGATGCTCTAAGAGCGTATGAATCAGGGTTCTGCAGAGAAACAGAATCATTAGGATATATATTGATAGATGGAAAGAGCTTAATTATAAGGGATCGGCTCACATGATATGGAAACTGAGAGGGTCCATGATCTTCTATCTGCAGTCTGGAAACTCAGGATAGCTGGTGGTTCCAGTCCAAACTCAAAGGCCTGTGAACCAGAGAAGCCAATGGTATAAGTCATAGTCTGAATCTGAACGCTTGAGAACCAAGCATGCCGAGGTCTGAGGGCAGGAGAAGATGGACATCTCAGCGCAAGCAGAGAGAGCAAAATCACCTTTCCTCTACCATTTTATTCTATTCGAATTCTCAGCAGATTGGATGATGCCCACCTGCACTGATGGGGGTGATCTTCTTACTCAGTCTATCGATTTAAGTGCTAATCTGAGAAACACCCTCCCAGACACACCCTGAATAATGTTTTATCAGCTCTCTGGGCATTTCTTAGTCCAGTCAACTTGACACATAAAATTAACCATCACAAATCACAAGATGCTGATCAGGCGCTTGCTGCTTTGCAGGGAATCTTGTGTGTACGAGAGTTTTTCCAAGAATAGCACCAACCACCACTTGGTGATTACCATGCTGGTCACCCTACAACCACCCTGCAATACAGCTATCTCCATCAGCTCCACTTCGTAGATGAGAAACTCAACACTGAGAGAGGTAAAGTGATTTGCCCAAAGTCACGTAGCTAAGAAGAGGCAGATTCAGGATTGAAAGACAATGCAGAAGAAATCCTGGTGATTGGCAGGCATGCATCTTGTTCAGTTCTTTACTGACTGGTGACTGGCCAGGGTGTGGCCAGACTCGGGTTGACTGAGGTGAAGCGGGTAGGAGCTAATGACCTTTGTTTCTTTAGCACCGGGTGTAATAAGCCTTAGTTTCACTACTGGTAATTAATAGGAGTAACTGCTTAGACCTGGATTGTTAAAAAGCACTTTGACATCTGTCATTACATTTAATCCAGGCAAATCTGTGATGTAGGTCTATTTATTACAGATGAAGAAGCTGAAGCTGGAGTTCCTTCCAGGTTCACGTTCCTGTGAGTTGAGATACCCGAGCCAGGCTCAAAGAGGGCAAATCTATCAAATATGGTTAAGAGCAGTAATCTGAGGCCGACTGCTTGGGTTGGAGCCCTGGTCCTCCCACTTTCCAGCTGTATGGCTGGAGGAGAGGTAAGGGGAGAAGACAGGATTTGGGAAAAGGGGAGAGGGTTTTCCAGGCAGGGAGAAAGAGGGCCTGCCTAAAACAGGGAGGGGCAGTGGGGACCATTTATTGGCACTTGATGTTGCCTCTTATTAACTTGGAACCTCAGATGCCTGAAGTGGGGTCAATTAAACCCATCTCTTGGGGTGTTGGTAGTGAGCATCAAATGAAAGAAAAGAGCCTAGCTCCATGACATGAAGGCATTGTTACCGTAGCGGCTGAAATGGGGGAGGGCTGTAGAAGCTGGCCTGGGTGACAGTTTGAAGCTGTTGGTGCCTGAGGCCCAGGGGTGTCTCAGGGACAGCTCTTGGGGAGGGGCGATGAGATGCAAATGCCCCTTCAGAAGACACACCTGGGCTGGAATCACTAAGCCTGTGACCCACCATCAGAATGGTCACCACAACTAAGGTTTCTCTCCAGGAGGCTGTGGACACAGAGCTCCTGGAGTCCCTTTCCTTCCCTCTCCTCTCCTGCAGGCATCTTCATGGCCTTTATTGACCCCTGGCAGGACGGGCGACATCATTTGTGGAGCCCAGTGTAAAATAGAAGCAGGAGGCCCCTTGTTCAAAATTATTAAGAATTTCAAGATGGAGACAGTAGAACATTGAACGAAGTGGGGGGACATTTCTGAGCACAGGACCCTGTGCAGCTGTACAGACCACACAGGGCCATGAAGCCGGCCCTGACTCTTGGCCCTACCTGTCTCCTCCTGGGCACCTGAATAAACTCTGAAAACCTCAGGGTGCCTGCCAGGCACCCTGGATCACACATCAGATAAGTGGGCATTGGGGAACGTCCATTCCTTAATATATTCTCTCTTTAATCATTTATTAAATGCACAGGGAGGCATCGGCAAGACCAATATTTTCTTCGAGAAATTCAATGTCTAGTGGGAGACACAAATGCACATACACAAACACAGTAATTAACCAATTAATTATTCATTCATCTAGTCAACACACAGTTATTACTACATATCACGTGCCAGGCATCAGAGATACAGAAATGAATCCAATACCATTAAGAGTACAGAATTTGAAGCCATGCTGTTGAGGTTAGAATCCTGATTCTATAACTTTCTGGCTGTACGACCTTGGGCGAGTTACCGAACCTCTCTGGTCCTTAGGTTCCTCATCTGTAACATGAGGATAATCATAGTAGTTTCCTTGTAGAATTGTTGTGAGGATTAAATGAGTTAATCCTCATACTAAATGACCTAACATGAGAAGATTTTCAGAACAGCGCCCAGCACATAGGGCATGCTATGTAAGTTATTTACTCAAGAAATTAAAAGTCTAGTGGCAGAGAATTACACACACACACAATACACACAGTGATTAATTTAACAAATAGCTAATCACATCTGCCCTGTTCCAGGCTTTGTGTGTGGCACTGGCGGGGGAGGAGGGGTATAAGGAAAAGCAAGATGTGGTCTCTTTCCTAACCCTCACCCCGAGCCTACAGTCCTGTGGGCGTATGACAGCAGACCAGCACCCCGTTATGACAAAAACACTGTTTCAAAATGCGTTATTATTACTTCTCTATTTTGTGCTTCATATAATGGTGTGGGGAGAGCAGATGTGCAGTGGGGGGTTGACAAGGTGCTTGGAGAGTGCAAAGCAAAGTGCCACCCACTGGTGAGGGAGCAAGAGGGGTCAGCGAGTGTGCAATAGTGTCCCTTCTTCATCAGGGACCCTGCTGTCATGTGGAACAGACACAGCCTTAGGCCTCTGGCAGCGTGAATGGCAAGACAGAGCAGAGCACAGCTCCATATTTGGCCAGGGAGAAGTGCACTTCACTACACGCCCTCTGACTCACCCTCCCACCCAGCGGCTGGGGGCTGAGTTCACAGGCCCTCTGACTCAGGCGCTATGGGGTGTCCTGTCTGACAGGGGGCAGAGGAGGAGACTGCCCTGTGTCCCCAGCTCCCATCCCTCAGTCGGCCCCTCCTCCCTTTGTCACCCTCTGCTCTCTCTGCTGCATGCATGTTGGAAGCTTCACCTGCCCTGGAGCCCCTTTCCACTGAGGACTGCCACCCACCCCCATCCAGAAACATTCTACAGGAGCTGATGTCTCCGTGGTGAATTTCACCCCAGCCTCACCTCACACAGTGAGCTAGGAGGTGCTGTGATTTGGATGGGTGGGTGAAGTCACCTGTCGGGGGAGACAGCATTGTGTGGTGGGAAACAGCAGAGATCTGGGTGCTCTGTGTGACCTGGGACTGCTCACTGCCCCTCTCTAGGCCTCTTTGCTAATGAGCTCCAAGGAGACAGGAGCTGTCCGGAAGAGCCAGCTCAGTTTGCTCACATGCTAATGAGCCGCTGTCTTCTGGCCCCTTGCCTCTCAATGTGTGGTCCCTGGAAATGCAGCATCAACATCACCTTGGAGCTTGCCAGAAATGCAGAATCCCGGGCCCCACCCGGACCCACTGAATCAGAACCTGCCTCATCTCCTAATGATTCATGTGCACATTGAAGTTTGAGTCTGTTGGGCAGAGGTGTGTCCTGGGCACCTTCAAAGCGCCCCAGATGATTCACAGGTGCAGGAGCCCTGCTCTAGTGCATCAGGATGATGAAGCTGGGTCCCACACTCCAGTGACTGCACACAACATCTGGTCAGGCACAGAAATGAGCCCAACAGGCTGGGGTGAGGGCACGTGACACCTGGTGTATGTGGTGGGGAATGCAGAGGACGCAGGTGGGCTGTTGCCAGGGGGACAGGGTCCAGCAGCTATTGTCACTATGCCTGAATGCATACCCTGATCTCCCCAAAGTATAGCTCTTAATAAGATATGTCTTCTAATTTTTAAATGTTGGCTCAATATTATTTCAGAATACTGTGTGGTTCAAATAGAATGGGCTGGATGTGGCCTGAGGGCTGCTGGTTTGTAACCTCTGTCCACTGCCCTGGTTTGTCTGGCATTCTCCTGGCTTTAGCGCTGAAAGTTCAGCATCTTTGAAAGCCTCTCAGTCCCAGGCCAGCCAGGATGCTAGGTCTTGGTGCAGTGTAGCTTATTGGTTTAGGAGTATCGATTTTGGAGCTATTTTCCCCAGTGTGAATCCTGGCTCTGTCGCTCACTTGTTGTGTGATCTTGGTCACATCACTTAATCTCTATATGCCCTAGTCCCTTCATTACTAAAATGCGGATAATAAGAGAGCCTACCTCATAGGCTTGTTGTGAGAATGAAATGAATTCATATACACAAAGTGCTCAGAACAGTACCTGGCATTCAGCAAATGCTATGTGAAGGTTAGCTATTATTATTTGATGATTGGATGCTCAGAGTAAACCATCTAACTCCACCAGGTTTAAAAGTATCCTAGAGCATGTGCTGTGATGTGATAAAAATGAGAGATCTGGATGCAGAAGACCTGGTCTCGACAGGGCTCAGGTCTGCCCCTATGAGCTGTGTGACCTTGGGCAGGTCGCTTGACTTCTCTGGGCCTCATTGCCTCGGTTAAGTTGGAATAATCACACCTATGTCCAGGAATGCTGTGAGGAACAAATGAGGTGATGTGTATGAATGTGAGACCCACCTGGCAGAGGTGTGTTCTTGTTAGAGAGGTTGATGCTGCCGCTTCACGCTTCAGAAATGTCCAAAAGAAAAGGTTCAGGGTGATTTTTAAGAAATGAATTCATTGCAAAGATATGTAAATGTTTCAAGAAATTCAATGAATCACTTAATACTACTGGTTGCATCATCTCAGAAGGAAGTCAAACATATATTATACCAGGGTAAACTTCAGCTGTGTTTGTGGTCGGAAAACTAGAGCCCTTATTATAATATAATATTGTATCATATATAAAATATTATACACAGGAACATAATATATAAAATATAATATTCTTGTGTCTGTTGTCCTTCACAAAAGGCAGCCCTCAATTTGACATACTTTTATTTTTAAAAGAGACTCTTTGTGAATAGTTTGTGGTGATTTTGCTGCAGGTTCTTGACTTTTTTTTTTCATTTGAAAAATCACATGCAGTTGAGCACTTTGTTTAGAAGCCACGTGACTGAAGTGACTTGTGTTGGTTACCCGTTGTTGCACGACAAACCATGAACCACCCTAAAATTTAGAGGCCTGAAATAACAGCTGTCTGTTTAGCTCATGATCCTGTCAGGTGGTTCTCTGGTCGAGGTCGGGCTTGGATGATCTTGGCCGCACCGGCTCACGTGTCTGCGGTCGGTCTGGTCTCAGACGGCGGGAGTGGATTGCCTGTCTCTCATCATTCAGCTGGCTAGCCTGGGCTTCTTCATATGTTGTTAGGGCTCCAAGACCCCCAGTGTGCAAGTGCTTTTCAAGCCTTAATTTTGTCATGCTTGCTACTTTTCCATCGATCAAAACCAAGCCACAGGGCTGAGCCCAGAGACAGTGTTGGGAGAGCACTACCAAAGAGCACAGATCCAAGGACTGGGGCAATGACTGAAGTTCAGCCTATCTCATAATTCTAAATTAAGAAAAGATCAACTTGTATATACAAGTTATACAGTTATACAGTATATATGCGGTCTTGTATATATACAAGACTATATTTTCTCTCTCAGAAGACTGGAGACAAATTCCAGAAAAAATGAAAAAAACTTTGAATTGACTATGATGGTGCCAGTAAACAATTAAAATGTTTACTTTTCCTCTTGTTTTACATTCGAACGTTATTGCTGTTTTCTGCTTTTTACCAGGTATCAGGCTCCTTGCAAAACATTTGTTAGAGAAAAGTATGATTTAAAAAGGATAAATCCTTTATAATCCTGTCATTCCAGAGACAACATCTATTAACAGTTTGGTATATACTTGTTCAGTTTCTTTTTCCGTGTATGTAGTAGCAAATGCAACATATATTTTCTTTTACAGGAATTAATTCATTCAACAGTGATTTATTGGAATGCACCTATGTATTGACGGGTACATACTGGTGAACAAAACAGCAAAGTCCCTGCTGAAATAAGATAATATCCTAAAGATAAAAAGCAATTTGTCTCTTTCCCTCATACTTAACATGTCTTAAATATCAGTCCATGAGAGTGTAACTATCACGTATTTAATGCAATGCTTATTTTGTGGCAGGCACTGGGATAAGGACTTTGTATACATCATTTCATTCTAATACTCATTAGAACCCAATGAAGAATGTACTATCATTATTTTCATTTTATGGGGAGGGAACACAGCACAGCCAGTAGGTGGTGGAGCCAGAATCTGAACCCGATCTAACATCTGGTTCCAAAGCCCAAACTCCTAACCACTTTACCCAACTGTTAGTTGCTTCCAGTAGAGCTACCTCTTCCTTGTAGGGGTTGCATACTATTTCATTATGAGAGCATTTTAAAATCATAAGTATTCCAAGTGTGTATTTGCTGTGGTTAAAACTACCCATCACCCTTATTGTCCCGTGAGCTGGATGTGCTTTGCTCTTTACACCTGGAAAGCTCTTCCCCTTCCTTCTTCCTTGTAATTAACTCCTATTCATCCTCAAAACCCTTTGCAGATAGCACCTCCTTCAGAAAGTCTTCTTCAACATACCATCTAGGTGCCATCCTCTGTGGTCCCATAATTTTCAGGACTTTTCTCAATCGTGACACTGATTTTTCCCCCGTTGCCAACAGTTATTTGGCTAGCTCCCTCACTTGACAATGAGCCACTAGAAGGCAGGGTCTCTGTGTTACTTTCCTTTGTGGATCTACGTAATCCCAGCACCTAGCACTTGCTTGGGGTATAATAAACCCTTATCAATGTTAATTAAATAAATTCATAACTGGACTTTGTATCCAGGGCACATATTCTATTAAAATTAATTAATAGAGATAAATTACAGGTGGATAAACCAGTAAATTAATTTTCATTATGGAAATAACATATGTACATGGTAAAAATTCAAAAGCAAAGGATGTACCAATGCAAAAATAATTCTTCCACTTTAGATCTTCAATTCTACTTCCCAGAGGTAATCACCTTCAACAGTTTTTATGTATTACTATTCCAATTTTCCATGTATATAATCCACACCTTTCTAAATAGCCTCTTAAAAATATCACAAATGGTAGCCTATTGTGACATTTTGCATCTTGACTTTCTCAATTTATTGTAGATGTCTTTCCATGTCAACAGAACTGGTCTACTTTTTAAAGGTAACCACACAATAGTCAGTTATAGAAATTGTGCCATATTTAGTTCAGCTGATCCTTACAAATGGGCTTTTCATTTGTTTCTAGCTTTTTGTCTGTTGAGTTTTACTATTACAACATTTGCTACTGTGAACATTCTCGTATGCTCTATTTTGCTTTCATATTTGAATTTACTGTGTGGTCCAAATAGAAAAAGAAATGGAATTAAGAAAAAAAAAAACTAACTCCAATACAAAGGTAGTAGAGAGAAGGGCTATAGAAAAGAAATTGCACCGAGGGCCAGTACTGAACTCCATGCCTGAAGTTCACCTTTGCAGAGAATATGTAGCCTTTCAGCTGCCTGTGTTTGAACCCCTTCCGAATTTTGAGAGTTATGGGTGCTTGGTGGGATCAAGGCCCTGCAACAAAAGATAATGGGGGGCTTCCCTGGTGGCGCAGTGGTTGAGAATCTGCCTGCCAATGCAGGGGACACGGATTCGAGCCCTGGTCCGGGAAGATCCCACATGCCACAGAGCAACTAGGCCCGTGAGCCACAACTACTGAGCCTGCGCGTCTGGAGCCTGTGCTCCGCAACAAGAGAGGCCGCGACAGTGAGAGGCCCGCGCACCGTGATGAAGAGTGGCCCCCGCTTGCCGCAACTAGAGAAAGCCCTCGCACAGAAACGAAGACCCAACACAGCCAAAAATAAATATAAATAAATAAATAAATAATTAAAAAAAAAAAAAAAAAGATAATGGGGCTGAGGCTCCCTCCCTGCCTCTTGGCAATGCTGCTGCTGGACACTGAAGTTTAGGATCTACAGGGTGTGGGATAAAGACACAGGGAAGATTGGAAGTTACTCTCAGGGAGATGGGACGCCCATCAGGACCCCAAACTGCCCAGGGTCCTGCCTTTGCTTTGGCCTCTGCCTGGAATGGTGGGCTCACCTTCCCATCCAGGGGAGCACCTACCCGTCCTTCTTGACTTACCTTAAATATCATCCCCTCCACGAAGCCATTCCGAACTTTCACCCAGAATCATTCATTCCTAACTTTATACATTCAGTCTACAAGTTTGTTTTTTAAACACCTGCCACATCCCAGGTACTATCTGAGACAGCTAGTAGCACCTTGGATTCTTGGACTGCATTCTGTATTATGGCGCCACTGCACAGAACCGTGACTAAGAGCCTGGGTTTCAGAGATATACGACCTGGGTTCAAATCCCAGTTTTGTTGCTCACTCAGGACACAGATTTTGCACCTAAAGGCAGAGCTGCTGAGTTGAAAGAGGGTTGGGGCCCGGGTTCTTACCCACTTGGCCTTCCCTTCTCTGGGCAGTGGCTCTCCAGGAGTTGCCACAGAACCCTGGGGTTCTGGAGAGTACAGTCTGCTAACCACTGATCTACTTCACCCTCTTCGATTGTATGTGTGAAGAGCGTGTGGCCTCTTGTGGTTTGCTGACCTACCCAAGATCGCACCACTGAGGCCCAGCTGGACTGTAAAACCCGGGTCTCCTCACGTCCGGTGGAATATTCATCCCATCGCATCAGGAGCTTCCCTAGAGCAAAGTGGGGGAGGGGAAAGGGTTCTCCGTTATCCTTTAGTGAGCTGAGCGGAGTTCATACAATCATTCATTCTTGCATCCACCTGTGCGTCTGTTGAACAGCTCCTGTGCTCCAGGCTCTGTGCTAGGCACTGAGGGTGCAATGGCGACAGTGGTGGCAACAGACAAGGTTCCTGCTTACAGTCCAGTGGGGAGACAGCAAATAAACAACTATTCCCATGTGTAAACCTGTGTTTATGGACTGGGATAAATCTTCTAAAGCAGGGGTCCCCAGCCCCCCAGGCCATGGACCGGTACCGGGCCACAGCCTGTTAGGAGCCGGGCCGCACAGCAGGAGGTGAGCGGCAGGCAAGGGAGCGAAGCTTCATCTCCCACTCCCCCGTCGCTCCCCCCGTCGCTCACATCACCGCCTGAACCATCCCCCGACCCCGGCCGTGGAAAAATTGTCTTCCCCGAAACCGGTCCCTGGTGACCAAAAGTTTGGGGACCACTGTTCTAAAGGACAAAAATAGGGCGTGAGGATATCTGTCATGGCCGTGCCGTCCTGGTCTCCCTGCTTGTGGGAGATGCTGAGTGCCTCAGTGACTCTGGGATCGAGCTGGGGGCAGAGTGGCTGGGGACCGCTCACTGCCACCAAGAATGTGAGCACCAGGCCTGAAGAAGGGCAGCGGAGAGGCCACCAGCTCATGCTGTTCCTCGTTCAGGGCCTTGGTGGAACAAGGCGGGGTATAAAAAACAAACCTATGGGATAAACCCCTCACATGGATTCAGAAAGCTATTTTTAAGCTCCAATTTAGGAATTTTATGAGCTCTATCTAAAGGGACTGTGTGACTTGAGTAGTACCCTTAATTAATTATTCCATATGCAGGGCGGGCCTGAGAATTTGTGCAGGCCTGGATATAAGCAAGGGGTTGAGGGTGTTAGCACTGGTGGGAAGGGAGGGAGGGAGGAGACACAGAAAGAAAGGTGGGACTTAAGAAGAGAGAGACCCGCATGATCTCTTCTCGAGGGTCTGCTATGTACCAGGCACTGGGCGAGCCTCTGTCTATCCAAAGAGGAATGAAAGAGTTGCAGCCCTCCAGGAATTCCCCTTTCATGGTGTACACAGTGAGGACTTTTTGCTGGGGGCTGGGAGACCCCCACTGTTGACTTTTGACTTTGTCTCTCTGATCAGGGTAACTGCCAAGTTCAGAAGGGTCTGATTTCTTCTGATCTGCCAGCCTTACCTTCAAGCTAGAAATGGAGTTCCTCATATTCATTCATAGATTTCTTTTTTCATGGCTAATTATTGAGCAACTACCTGGCACCAGCCTGGGCACCAGGGATATGGAGACAGGGTCCATGACCTTGAGAAGATTCCTACTCGGTGGGGCAAAAAAATGTACCCCAACACTGTCTGTTGGGGGGAATGAAGGGGTTGAAGAAGGAAGTGAGATGTCTAGAGTCCTAAATAGCTCTATGGGTCTGGAAGAGCTTTTTAATAATCTTTTAAAAAATTGTTAATTTACTCCGTGATAGGGGTAACTAAACTCTCAGTTTCTTTGCTTTGGCTGGAATTAAATCATCCATGCAGGGTGTCAAATGCTTAGATTGGCTGTTGATGACATCTTGGGTGTTTCTGGAATACGATGAGCAGATCAAAACCATGGTGCCAATGTGAGCGTGTCCAGTTGTAGATCACACACACACACACACACACAACACATGCACACACACACCCTTGATTAAGAAGAAGTGGGGAAATATATTTGTTATTACTCAATAAGTGCAGTTTGTTTGTTTGACAAAATCTTTCAAAACATGAAGTCCAAAGGGAAAACTTATGAAAGGGGCCCTTGAGAATGGAAAGTGTGGGAATCGCTGATGTAATCCAGTTGTCTGATGGAAAACTTGATTCTCGATAACTCCACCAATGATCAGCCTCTGTTTGCCTTCTTGCAGTGACAGGGAACTCACTACTCCCTGAGGCCAGGCCGGGCAGATGCCTCACCTAGGTTCAAGGCCCTCGGTTTTACCCCTCCCCACTCCACACATGCTATCCAGTTTCGGCGATGCCCAGTTTTCTTCCCAGCTCTGTTGTTAATGGCCGTGTGCTTTGGGCAGCTTTGTTATAGGCTTTGATTCTCAAAATTGTCATGTTCATGATGACGGGATTAGACCATGTTGGGCATGGCAGAGACTGCTGAAGTTCACCAATGTCTAGTTCTCCCTGGGCGCGTGAATAAGACACATTTTCCAGCCTCCTTTGCATCTAGGAGATGTCATGTAACTTACTTTGCCCAACGGAGTGTAGGTGGAATTCATCTCTGACATTTCCAGGCTTGGCTGTTCACACTATAAAATATCCCACAGCATGATCTTCCAGGCTTTCACCATCTCCCATGTCTGGATGATTCCAGGTTGGCTTGGAAGCCGCATAATGGTGGAGACACAATATGAAAGCAGACTGGGTCCCTGAGCCACCTTTTTACAGCACAGCCTCTTGACCAGAAACGTCATCATTGGACTTTGTGAGATGAGAACTAAAACTTTTATGGTGTTAGGACACTGAGATTTGGAGGTTGTTCATAACAGCTGTCAACGTTAATTATACTGACGGACCAAAAATAACTCATTCCTTCTCTTCTTGAATTCAGAACCAAAAAAGAGATGGAGATAAAAATATCAACTTTTTAACTGATAAAAGCTGGGTTGAAGGATGTGGCACAAGTATGTGATTGGGCTCCCTGGAGTCAGACAGACTTGTCCACCCCTTCAGTGGAAACTGAACATCCTACAGGCACATCCTAAGGTGGATCTTAAAGAGAGAGAACGCAGAAGGGCGTATCTGTTTCTGCTCTCAGACTCACTCCACCTCTCATGAGGAGTGAGCCTTGTGGGGAAATGAGGTAGGAAATGTTACCCCAGATAAGATCCCTCCACATGGAACCTTGAGGCCAGGAAACCAAGGTTCCCACCAAGGTTCTTCCCAGACATGAGTTTGTGAGTATCTGTAAGTGTAAGCCTCCTGGGGTCAGGAGCCATATCTCCTCTGTGTGCCTCTCCCCATGGCATCTAACACAATGCCAGGCACAGAGAGGATGCTGAGCTAAGACTTCTGATTGATTGGTGACACCTCATGAACATATGTGACATTTTCCCCACTGGGTGACTCCAGAAGGAGCAGAAATTGCTGTGGTTTGACCCCTCACACTGCCAGTCCTTGCCTAACCCAACAATTTGAGAGTGTGAAAGGCCACGCTGATGACCCAATCCTTCCTTGGGGAGATACCAGTGCTCTCCTTCTGCCCACCAAGCCCCATGCTGGGCAAGGCACTTGACCCCACTGAGTTCCTCCTGGCCAGCGCATTGCCCTGGGGGTCAGCGGGTATGTCTGAATCTTATTATTGGTTGTAAGTTCCTGAAGTCAGGGACTGAATCTTATTCAAGGTATCATTGACAAGTACCTTTAGTAGGTAGTGTTTGAAAAAAGATAGGGACTTGTTTTTCTCTCTGCTAAAATATGTCTGGGTTAAGAAGACAGGCCTGGAATGACAACTGTGACATCATTGATGTTCCAGGCTCCTTTTGTCTGTGTGGTTTACCATTTACCATCCTTAGCTCATGGCTCCCAACCTCAAGGTTTTGTTTGTTTGTTTGTTTTGGCCGAGCCTCGCCGCTTTCCGGATTAGTTCCACGACCCGACCAGGGATTGAACCTGGGTCCCCTGCCGTGGAAGCATGGAGTCCTAACCACTGGACTGCCAAGGAATTTCCCCATCTTCAGGGTTGACTTATGGTTGTAAGATAGTCATGGTAGTCTCAGCCCTTATGTCCACATTCCAGGTAGCAAGGAGTCTTCCTGGAAGTACCACCCAACAAAGAGAGCCTATATAACACCAGCCAGAATATAACCAAATGGTCATATCTCTCTACAAGGGTACCTGGGAAATAGAGCTTTTCAGCTCGTTCCATTGCTTCCTGAACAAAATCAGGATTGTGTTACTAAGGGAGAAGATGAGGGGGGATAAAGGCAGGCAACCCAGTGTCCCCACCTCACCCATCTCTGTACCCCTGCAGCACTGACCACACAGTGGGTATGTCTATGTTTCACTCGTCCATTATTTCTACCAAAAAATATTCACTGAATCTACTCAGGGCAAGGCATATATCTATACACTGAGGAAAAGAACAATACAAGATAAACAAATAAAAGTATAATCTAATATTAGGTAATTATACAAGAAGCAAAATAAAGCAGAGCCAGGTGGAGGTGCGGGGGACAATGTTAAACTGAGTGGTCAAGGGTGGCCTTTCATCTGAATGAAGCAAGGAAGTAAGGCATGCAGGGCTCTGGGGGAAGAATGCTCCCCGAAGAAACCCTGGAGGTGCGGGAATATGCTTGACAAGGTCCAGAACAGATGGCCAGCATGAAGTGGTTAGGAGCCAGACTGTGTCTGACTGTGTAGGCCTTGATAGGGACTTTGACATTTCTCCTTAGAGGGAAGTGATAGGAGACACTGAGCTGGGAATTGATATGTTCCTATTCAACTGCTTGCCTATTCTCTCTCATATCTTCTTCTGACCATCCAATAGACACGTTAGTCCCTCTCATTCTATCCACCATGTTGTTTTTTTCTCTCTAGAGTGCAGTGTGGATAATTTCTTAAGTTTTTTTTTTTTTTTTACTAATTTTCCCTTTCCCACTAATTGCTAAACCATTGTTTCAGCAATCCATTGGGTTTCTAATTTTAATTATTATAATTAAAATTTCTAATTTTAATTATTATACTTTCTCATTTCTAGAAGTTCTATCCGGTTCTTTTCCAAACATGCCTGGTTGGTTTCTTATTCCTTTATCACTCGTTCAAATCTCGCTTTTATTTCATTATCTGCATGATTGCTTTATATGTTGTATCTATTAATTCCACTGTCTGTAGTTATGGAGCTGAACCATCGTTTGTAGATTCTGCCGCTTCTCACGAAGTTTTGTTTATTAGTGTGTTTTTGATTCTTGATTGTGAGTTTATGCTCCTTGGAACAGTATCTGTGGCCATTCTTTGAGGCTTAGCTTTAAAGCATACACGTCCAGAGAGTATTTGTGTTATGTTTCTGGTAGGTACCTGAATCGACTCAAGTTGTGCTGGGCCACATAAGAGACACGAATAATGGCCCCAGACCCTGTGAATTTGGGCCTGTGGTTAGGAATTCTCAAGGGAATAGTTTTTTCTTTTGTTTCTGCTTCACCCAGAGCCAAAGCCAGACCAACAAATCTCACGCTGTGGGATGAATTTTTATTCCTCATTTATCCATTGAGGTTGTCATTCTTGGAGGTCCCGGCTTTTTTATGGGCATCTCCAGTCTGACCTCTCACATTGCTAGGGTCCCAGATCTTGTCTCCTACTTCCCGCCCATGCCCTTTCCCCCCACAATTCACAAGATTCATTAAGACCTCATCGCTTTGCCTCTGGGGAATCACTCTTACCCTGGGTACATGTCAGCTCCACTCTTTGCCTATCCCTACAGATTCAAGCTTTCTCATTTTTTCTGATCTTTAAGGGATTCCTTTTCTGTTTTACTAGCTTAGCCATTCATTAAGGAATAATTTTAAAAAAATTTTTTTAAATTTTTGGCTGCGTTAGGGCTTAGTTGTGGTGCGTGAGTTTCTCATTGCGGTGGCTTCTCTTGTTGTGGAGCATGGGCTCTAGGCGTTCAGGCTTCAGTAGTTGCAGCATGCAGGCTTCAGTAGTTGTGGCACGTAGGCTCAGTAGTTGTGGTGCACAGGCCCTAGGGCGTGAGGAATAATTTTTAAAACAGACTTTGTCCAGTATTTTTATTGTGCTAAACCGGGTGGGTTTCTGCTGTATTTTAGGAGAATCACATGACCACACTTACATTTTAGAAGGATAGTCTGGCTGTCAGGAGAAGATGGGATTGTAAGGAGAAAGATCTCACATTGGGAGAACAGTTAGGACACTATCGCCATAGTCCAGGCACAAGATATGGTGGCTCAGACTAGGGAGATGGTGGTGCAGTGAAAAGGAGTAAGATTTGAGTTCTATTTTAAAGTTCTGACGACAGGACTTGATGATGGTTTGGATATGAGGTGTGAGAAAAAGAGAGGAGTTGAAGGTGATTCCAAAGTTTTTGGCTTGAGTTTCTGAGTTAAGGGTACATGTCTGTGAATGAGAGAATGAACAAAGAAGTGGCTGTGGGTGTAGGTGGCTGGAACCCTTTTTCTAGGGTCTGATCTTTCCTGGGTAAGCTGAGCAACGAGCTTCTAGACCCACAGCCATCGGGATCAAATCTTGAAGTGTTGAAAGGCTGCTGAGGCCTGAAAATTATTCTCTACTGTCCCACTTCAGTTTGGTTGGTCCTCCCTTGTCATCCAGGCTTAAATATAACCACAAAAAGAAGTCCTGGGTAGGGTGGGGAGCAAGTACCCCATCACTTAAGTATGGGCACAGACTGCATCAATGGTTCCCAGGCCTTTGGATTACCCTGACTTGCAAATTGAACCAAGTACCAGGGATGAATAAATGATAAAAAAATGTGATATATACATACAATGGAACATTAATCAGCCTTACAAAAGAAGGAAATGCTACCCCATTCTTCAACATGAATGAACCTTGAGGGAATTACGCTAAGTGAAATAAGTCAGATACAAAAGGACAGATACTATACGATTCCATTTATAACAGGTACCTGGAGCAGTCGAATTCATAATTACAGAAAGTAGAACAGAGGTTGCCAGGGGCTGGGGAAATGGGGGAATGGGGAATTATTGTTCAGTGGGTACAGAGTTCCAGTTTGGGATGATGAGAAAGTTCTGGAGATGGATGGTAGTGATGGTTACAGAACAATGCGAATCTACTTAATACCACTGAACTGTACACTTTAAAATGGTAAAACAAAATTAAACCAAGCAAACCAATATCATAATGTTGTCAAATTTTAATTTTGTCCATTGAAGGCATTAAAAACCAAGTGACAATTTATTATAACCATTGCGTCATCCAAAGGAAGGGTATTTTTAAACCTTAAGAAAGCAAGAAAAATGTGCTCTTAAGGTATATGACAATGCTTTGAATAGGGCAGTGTTTTATAAAAAAGCTACATAATAAAATCCATTGCTCTCACTTCTTTTACATTCCTTAGTGTGTGGTCAGTGTCCCTGAAGCCCTGGAAAGACTGATGGCCCCTTGCTGGGGAGGATGAAGAGGACTCAAGGATCACACAGGAGAGTTGGATTTAAGCCCCTTCAGGCATATTTGCTCAAGGAGATGGATGGATGGTTGGAAGAGGGGCTACAACCAGGAAAAACACATGAGACAGTGCCCTTGTACTTGCTGCTCAGAACTGCTCTGGTTTGGATGCTACGTGATGTGGTCACCTTGGCTGTTGGCCCTTGTGCCGGAGGAGCACCTGGGCACGGGCTGCTCTGTCAGGAGAATCTTTTCAGTGAGTCCATGTGACACCATGTGTAAAGGGCCTTCCTAGGACTTGACAAGCAGAGCGTTCTTGATAAATGGCAGTTATTTTTATCCAGGCCATCTAGAAAAAGCACTATCTTCCGAGTCTTCAGATTTTGGATGGAATCCTTGTTTATGAGGGCTTTGACCTTAGGTGTGTTACTTAAATTCTCTGAGCCTAAGTTTTTTAACTGTAAAGTAGAGTCAATGAAACCTTTCTCACAGATTGTTTGGAAGCAGAAATTAAATATAACAGTGTTTAATAGTAAGTGTAAAGTGCTTCGCTTGGTGCCAGGCACACGGTAGGTACTCAAAAAGTCCTTGCAGTCCTTCCTCCCTCCCTCCCTCCCTCCCTCCCTCCCTCCCTCCCTTCCTTCCTTCCTTCCTTCTTTCCTTCCCTCCTTCCTTTTCCCAGCTGTCCTGCCTTTCTGCCTTCTGCAGATGGATGGAATATTTAGCCTCTGGATCCCAATCACTTAGGTACCTCTCTAGGCCCAGCTGGGGAAACCTTCCAGATCGGCAAGGAGAGATTCAGCTATGTCAAAGTGTCTACCTTTCCTGTTAAGAAAGGCTTGTTTGTGTACTATCTTAGTCCGTTTGGGGTGCTATAACAAAATACCACAGATTGGGTAGCTAATAAACCATAGCAAGTTATTTCTCACAGTCTGGAGGCTGGGAAGTCCAAGGGGCTATTAGGGGCTAGCTGGAATTAGGGGCTAGCTGAATACCAGGGACCACTGAACATCATGATGCTGGCATATTCAGTGAGATGGCTGCTGAGGGTTCATTCCCTGGTTCAAGAAAGGATGGTGCTTTCTCTCTGTGTCCTCAATGGTGGAAGGGGCAAGGGATCTCCCTGGAGCCTGTTTTATGAAAGGACTAATCCCATTCATGAGGGCTCCACCCTCATGACTGGGGTCAGCGGGGAGGGTGGGAACAGAACCCTGCTGGAATCCCCTACATCTGGCTCAGTCTCCCTGGCCAGTGCTGGTGTTTCACCTGGTACCCCGGAAACACTTCACAAACACTACTTGAAGTCATCCTCTGAGGCCTGGTTCACCATTCGCTTCTTCTGAATCCTCCTGGGATTGCCCAGACAGGACAAGTCACTCCTCTGTCTGGGCTCCCGGAATCCATACACACTGCGGCATCCATCACATTGGATTGTAATTATCCATGGGCTCCAGACAAAGAAGTCCTCGAGGGCAGAGGCTATGTCCTTGCACCTCTTGCCCCAGCTCCTGACACTTGCGGAGTAACTGAGAACCACGGGTCAGCCTGTCTGGCACTGGTAGTGGTCAGGGGGTTCTTGAGGAATTAGGGGCTAGCTGAATACCAGGGACCACTGAATATCAGGCTCCAGGGCTACGATCTGCTTGACAGTAACTCTGTTCCACATTTCCCAGAGATTGTTCTCGTAATACACAGGCAGCGTGCCCAAGCCATGCTCTGACTAGTTCCTAAAACAAGTTAAATCTTTCCTTTTGGGACAATTCCATCAGCAGGGCAGTTGAGCATGCTTCTTTGACAACTGTGCCTTTCACAGTCCTGATTGTTGGGTCATTTCCCACTTGTTTCCTCATGGCCCCTCACAGCAGCCTTATTATGCTTGGCTGGGCTTCTGGAGGGTGAAGAGATGATCTCCATCTTCCCAGATCTTGGTGTGGAACAGAGCTCCATCCACAGCCCCACCCACAGTGCCTGTACACGGCTGTGATGGAAATTGGCTCCTCATCCAGCAGATCTCAGTGGAGGTTGGGAAGTGCTTGTCAGAAGAGGGAGTTGTGTCATTGTTGGTAAGTGGATGGAAGCCAGGCTGCAAATGAGACTACAGTCTTCCCAGGGCCCTTGCTTGCCACCCTGATGGAAGGACAATGTCAGCTTCAGAGAGCCTGGGCATTATATGCCTTGGCTGGACCGAGTTTCACCAGATGAGGGTCATGGAGGTATACCCTAGGATGGCCAGACAATAGAAGGTGGGAATGTCTGTGGAGAATTCACAGTCCTTGGCAGTCCCTATGTGCAGGATGGTGCGTTTTAACCCTTCAAGTCCTTCTCAAAATACCTGGGGCGTGAACATGATTTCTGACACATGAATTTGTAAATTAACATCAACCTGAGTCATCTCAACAATCTCTACCCTGCACATGATCTGTGGGGAGCCTGAGATTTGAACCTCGGGAGTCCTTTCTGCTGAATTCTTTGACTTGGGGATGCACAAAGGGTCTCCCTGTGATATATATGTCCAGAGGGGAGTACACAGATGATTTAAATCTCTCACTGAAAATGGAGGCACGAATTTAGTTGAGCAACAGAATAGAGGTGCGTAGCAAGAGCACTGGATCGGGGGTCAATTCCAACTTTGACCCAGTGCTGTGAACTTGGGCTAATCATGTCATTTTCTTTTGTTTTGTTTCTAAAATTCATTTAATAAAATTAATATAGTATTTAAATGTGTCATGAACTATTTTTTGTGCCTTATAAATATTAACTCGTTTAATCTTTATAATAATCCACGACATACATATAATTATTAAATTCATTTTATAGATGAGGCAAGTGAAGGACAGAAATGTTCAGTAACTTGCCCAAGGTCACACAGCTAATAAGCAGCGGAGTAGGTCTGAGCTCTCCTGGATCTCAGAATCCTCATCTGTAAAACAGGGATAAGACTTGTTACCCTTCCCATCTCAGCATTTAGTTCCTTTGTGCTCCCACAGAGCTTCACTTGTACCTCTGTGATTATTGGAATGAAATCCCCTTAAAATATAAGGTGGATGAGGGCTTGGCTCTGCACTTTGTTCATTGATCACTTGTACAAATGAGTAGGAGTCCCTGAAGTGTAGTTGGCACTCATAAGATGTTGAATGAATGAACGAATTGACCCCATCACTCTGGGTTGTGATGAGAGGGACTCGGCTATTCCCCAAACTTGGCTTCTTGAAGGATGAACTGTGTCTTATTTATCTGTGGGTCTCTAGACCCCAACCTATTCCTGGCATAGGCAGATGCTCACACTGAATGAATGAAGCCACATCACTGCCCTTTGCCTTAGGTAGGAACCTGTCCATTAGTCATGAAGGCATGAGAACACTTAAATGCCATAAGCCAGTGGACATTGACACCTGTGAGCTATGGAGTTATCTTTTGTGGTGAAAAAAGATAAGGTGGAAGAAATGGGGTTCTTTCAATTACTGTGTAATAAATCACTCCCAAGTGTAGTGGCTTAAAACAACAAAGATTTATTATTTCTCCCCAGAGTTGGGCAATTTTTTGCTCTACGTGGTGTAACCAAGGTTAGTCAAGTAACTATACTCAGCTGGGTTTTGCCGGGGGCAGGAACATCCAAGGTGACCTCTCATCCTCAGGCCCTCTCTCCTCCACGTGGTTTCTCATCATTCATCATCTAGCTTGGTTTCTCTACAGCCTAGCAGCTGCCTTCTAAGAAGCAGGAGACTGAGCTCTCCAAACTCTTAAGACCAGGCTCAGAGGTCCCAGGATGTCACCTCTACCACATTTGGTTGATCAAAGCAAATCACAAGGCCAGACCAGAGTCAAGGGGAAGGAAAATAGACTCCACCGCTTGCTGTGGGAGCAGAATGTATGTACTGACGAGGGAGAAACTATTGGCAGCCATACTGGAGACTCTGCCACAGGGGTGGATGAGGAGTGGTGACAGGAACCCTTTATTATCCTCATGCAAATGAGCAGCTGTTCAGGGTTAAGCTGTGGTTTGCCGGCCACAAAACAACGGGTTTCATACTCAGGTGATACTCTGGGTTGTTCAAACTTCCCATCCTGTCCCGGGAGGTCTGAGTTGACCAGGCTCTTAAAAAATATCAACATTTTTCTTCTTCTTTTCCAGGTGGTGAAACGGAGGCAGGGAGAGAAGTGACATGTGCACTGCACACCAGAAGTCAGAGGGCTACTCTTGCCAAGTGGTTAATAGTGTGGCTCTTGGGTTCTAATGGTTTTGCCACCAAAATTACTGGACAGGTCATATAATATTGTTGGACCTCTACCTCCTTATTTGTTTGACGTGGGTAATAATGCCTTCTTTATAGGGCTGAATGGATAATGGTGAATAGCATGAGTTCTGAAGCCAGACTGCTGAGTTCAAAAGCCTGGTTCTTCTATTTACCCCCTATGTTACCTTGGGATAAACACTTACTTGCTCTATGCCTCAGTTTTCTCTTCTGTAAAGTGGGGATAATAATAATACTTGTTGTGTAGAGTTGTGAGGATCTGATGAGTGTAAAAATATAGAAGCATCTAGAACAATGGCCGGCACATGCTTCACAATCAATGGATACTATCTATAATTATCAGACTGTTTCTAGGAAAATTAAAATGAAATAATGCTTGCAAAAGCCTAGTGTATGCCTTGCCCGTAGTAAGTGTAGCTGTTAATGGTGGGAAAATGAGCTCCTTTGTCCATTTCCCCTCTAACCATTCTTGCATTCAGGAAACTTGGGAGCAACCAGTCCCAATCTCTCTCTTTAATTGTTCTGCAAACGACAAGCTTTGCTATTCATTGTGCTGCTGTTTACTGGTAGGCAGGGAGACTGTGCCTTTCAAACAGAAATAGGCTTTACCTTCTCCCCTTCCTGCATGTTCCCACTTCCTGCTTCCCCATAGGGAGTCCACTCCAGAGGAATCCTCCCACTGGAGGAGCCATACTTCTTTCTCCCTCTCTGTCCCAGCCTCACCTCTGACTGGGCGGATAAGTTCCAGAGACACCTGGGATTCAATATCTGCTTTGACCATTACTGGTTTGTCATTATGACTGTAACTCAGTGTCCTCACCTGTATAATGGGAATAACAACAGCCCTAACCTTGTAGAATTAAAGAGGTGATATTGGAAGAATTAAATGAGACGATATACATAAGAAGGGCTTATCTCGTGCCTGGCATAGAACAAGTGGTCAACAGTAGTTAGTGGATTATGGTTGCTGTTACTGTTATGTGTATTCCAAGGCCCAGCTAAAATGCTCCCTCTTCCAGGAAGCCTTCCTGAGCTTCTCCAAGTGGAAATTAGCATTTTCTTCTCCTGGGCTTTCTTTTCATCATTTCTCTAGTTTTTTGAAATCATGTTTCTCTTTCAACGTTAAATTAGAATAATTAAGAAGTGAGTCTTCTCCATAATGGTAAGCTCAGAGATGAGGTTTTGTGCTGGAATCAGCCCTTGTGCTTTACTGGTCCACCTCAGGTCTGGGCACAGAGCAGGTGCTTAAGCCGTATCCAGGACAAGTATCCATGATATCATTTACAACTCTATGTGTGCACATATTGACATGTGTGTATATTAATAGAGTACCTACTATGTGCTAGGCTGAGTTCTAGGGGCTAAAATGAACCCATTCCTTCCCCATCTTCCCTCTTCGGCCTCACACACCCTTTCGGCTGCCCTTCTGTGATCCCTATATCTCTATCAAGCTGCTCAGGCTGGTTTCTTTAGTTTGACCTCACTTGCAGTAAACTATTGGGGGTGGGGGAACCCCCTGTGCCTTCTCCAGGGCGGGAGGGAGAGCTCAAGCGTCTTATGGCTGAGTAGCTCTGAGCCTCCTCTTCCTCCTGCAGAAAATGTAGCTCGAGACGCTTCACTCCCGGTGTCTTAGGGGTTGACCAGGATCATATGCATCAAAGAGCCTGGTAGACAACAGGCCCTTCCCGGATGTAATGACTATCCTCTAGCTATGGCTGGGAGCAGTTCTGTGGCCCTGAAATTCACTGCAGATGTTGCAGGTGTCCTAAAAGGAGGGGCCCTGCTGGAAATTTAACTTGGGCAAAATTTCATTCTCTTCTTTAGTGAGGAAGTTGCCAGGTATATCAGGGAACAGGCAGAAAACCAAGGCCAGCTTCCCCGAGCAGTGTAGGGACATCACAAGTAGCCCTCATGCTCTTGAGAGAAGGATAAAAAGATGTTTCTCTATCTGGAAATTTAAAAGATGGAAGGTGTTCCCTGCAGCGCTCGCGGGGCATGGAGAAAGGGGTTTGTGAGGGGTGGAAAGTAGTATCAGGCCTGACTTAGTGTCCCTGCTGTCTTCTTAAACCCTGGGAAATAGCTGAGTATGAGAAAATAAAGTAGGAGAATTATACTTTAAGAGCTCTCATGGGGTCCTGTCTGTGGGTTGGGGACTTGGTTTTGACATTTGTGTGTATCCACGAAATTACGGAGGCATGAGTTTCAACAGTGACGCTGTGTGGTGGTAGGAATTCGTGGCCAGCAATCGGGGCAGTTTGTAAACTGGACAGACTCCAATTCCTTTGTGACTGGTGAAGGCAAGGACTCAGTTTTGTTTTCGCTTGGCCTGTCCCCAGGGCTTTGGGACAATTTTGTTGGGAAGGGAGGAAACCTCCAGAGGGAGATGCTGGACTTTCTGCTTTTAATATAGATGTGTGCTTAAGAGATTAATTAGAAAAGTCAGTGGAATGTGACCGTATTTATGCTCTGAGTTTATGGAGCGGTTCATACCAGTTACATGAATTATCCCAGAGAGCATTGTGAAATGCTAAGAGAGATTTGGTCGTCTTTTTTTTTTTTTTAATATTTGAGTATTTATTTAACTAGATCAGTTCTATAACTGACACGTATTACACACAAGCTAACAGAATACTGTTTGCCTGAACACTGCAAAATGCCTGTTATCAACATGACATATTAAGAAAATTTTCAGACTCAAAAGCAACAGTATTAGGCTAAACATGGGTATTTTTGATAGCTCAAACACAATTCTTTTTTCTTTTTTTGAATTTTATTTTATTTATTTTTTTATACAGCAGGTTCTCATTAGTTATCTATTTTATACATATTAGTGTATATACATGTCAATCCCAATCTCCCAGTTCATCACACCACCACCCCCCCACCGCTTTCCCCCCTTGGTGTCCATACGTTTGTTCTCTACATCTGTGTCTCAATTTCTGCCCTGCAAACCGGTTCATCTGTACCATTTTTCTAGGTTCCACATATATGCGTTAATATACGATATTTGTTTTTCTCTTTCTGACTTACTTCACTCTGTATGACAGTCTCTAGATCCATCCACGTCTCTACAAATGACCCAATTTCGTTCCTTTTTATGGCTGAGTAATATTTCATTGTATATATGTACCACATCTTCTTTATCCATTTGTCTGTCGATGGGCATTTAGGTTGCTTCCATGACCTGGCTATTGTAAATAGTGCTGCAGTGAACATTAGGGTGCATGTGTCTTTCTGAATTATGGTTTTCTCTGGGTGTATGTCCAGTAGTGGGATTGCTGGGTCATATGGTAATTCTAATTTCGGTTTTTTAAGGAACCTCCATACTGTTCTCCATAGTGGCTGTATCAATTTACATTCCCACCAACAGTGCAAGAGGGTTCCCTTTTCTCCACACCCTCTCCAGCATTTGTTGTTTGTAGGTTTTCTGATGATGCCCATTCTAACTGCTGTGAGGTGATACCTCATGGTAGTTTTGAGTTGCATTTCTCTAATAATTAGTGATGTTGAGCAGCTTTTCATGTGCTTCTTGGCCATGTGTATATCTTCTTTGGAGAAATGTCTATTTAGATCTTCTGCCCATTTTTTGATTGGGTTGTTTTTTTAATATTGAGCTGCATGAGCTGTTTATGTATTTTGGAGATTAATCCTTTGTCCGTTGACTCGTTTGCAAATATTTTCTCCCATTCTGAGGGTTGTCTTTTCGTCTTGTTTGTAGTTTCCTTTGCTGTGCAAAAGCTTTAAAGTTTCATTAGGTCCCATTTGTTTATTTTTGTTTTTATTTCCATTTCTCTAGGAGGTGGATCAAAAAAGATCTTGCTGTGATTTATGTCAAAGAGTCAAACACAATTCTTGCTTTGAATATATTTGATATTGCTGCTTTTATTAAAGAGTGTGTTTGTGGCACACACTTTATATATAATATATATATATATAATTTTAAAAATTTTGACACAAATGAATACATTTCAAAGACCACAGTTACATTGTGAAGATTTATTCCCTAAGGGCAGAAAACACATGTAATGTTCTTTTTTTTTTTTTTTTAACATCTTTATTGGAGTATAATTGCTTTACAATTGTGTGTTAGTTTCTGCTGTATAACAAAGTGAATCAGCTCTACATATACATATATCCCCATATCTCCTCCCTCTTGCGTCTCCCTCCCACCCTCCCTATCCCACCCCTCTAGGTGGTCACAAAGCACCGAGCTGATCTCCCCGTGCTATGCGGCTGCTTCCCACTAGCTAGAGAGATTTGGTCTTAATTAACTTTTGTTTTTAGGATTATGGGGTGAATAGTTCTTTGAGGGCAGGGGATAGTCTGTTTCCTGGGAATGGAGGCAGTGAAGGAAAGTGTATGTTTGGGATCCAGTCAGAAGGCTGGTTAGTCCAGATCATAGAGTCTGTCAGAGGCCACAGTGGGAGAAGTTGAAGTCCAGGTTACTTCTGGGCCGTGGAAGGCCTTGGGTACCTAGCTAAGGGGTCTAGAGTAGCTCTTGGCACTTTGGGAGGAGTGAAGCTACCTGGTTGTGACTGTGAGGGGCTTGGGGGCTGAAGGAGCCGTGTGTCCTGAGGGCTGGTGCGTCTCCAAGATGGCCACCCACCTGGGCCTCCCGGCCTGTCAGCCCTCAAACTCCTTATCCACCGACCGTTCTCAAAAAACAGCCAACGCGGCAGCTCCGGGTGGCCAGGATTGCGACACCAAATGTGTTTGTTCCCCGAGTTTGTGAAATACCTCAGAGGCACCGTTCCCGTCCCACCTGACTAGTTTTCTGATTGCTACACGGCCCTGGCTCTATCTGCCAATACTCAACTGGGGCTGACTGGTCAGAGATTTTGAGATGTTTGTGGGTTCAGAACTTGAGACCTCATTTCTGTCTGCCTGAGTGAGGAGATTTTTACCTTTCTGAAGCTTCTGAATATCACTGGTTGGGCTTGGAGGCAGTGCTGGTGCCCTGGAGTGAGTCATGTGACCTTGGGCCAGTCACTTGACCTCTCTGAGCTTTTGTCCCTTCAACTGCATGAAGAGGATAATAATTCCTATCTTGCAGGATTGTAACCCATAAAGCATACCACCAGATGAAAGGTCAGGATACCAGTTCACTCGCCAGGCTTCCCGTCCCTACAGGTCACTGCAAGCAAAGTTGACCTCAAATTTCTAAGTCGTTAAAATTCAATCTTGCATTTAATTCTTGCAAATGAATTACTGTCGATCGTGGAGAGCAGGCATAAGAGACCTGGCTAATATCTAACTTAATGGGAACTCAGAAGTCCCTGGAAATGGCTCAAGAATATGATCAGTGGTACTTAGCCCAATTAGGCATGTGACCTAATGCATCATTTCATCCTTCAACCTCCTTCTACAAAGGAGGGGAAAAAACTGAAGTTGGGGAGGGGAAGGGCTAAGAATTATTGGGCTTCTATTATGTGCCAAGCACCAAGAGAGTAAGAGAGTAGTTTTGCATGTATTTTCTCATTTTGTCATCCAAGAACCTTTGTCAACCCTAAGAAGGAGGCAGCATTGTCCCCAAATAACAATCACTCATTTAATAAATATTTACTGAGTGGTTATTAGGTACTAGGCATTGCTCTAGGAACTAGAACATATGAGAAAACTGAGGCTCAGAGTGGTGACATGATTTGCTCAAAGTCGCACAGCTTGTATGTGGCCGATCAGGATAAGATCCCATCTTTTTTGAGACTTATTCCACGGTTGTTTTCATTCCGGGATGCTGTACAGACACAGATGCACAGATATGCACACACATTCACATACACACACAAACACACACACCATTCTAGCACACAAACACAGATGCGTACATACTCACACATATATTCACACACACCATTCCATTCGTTCGGAAGGATTTTTTTTTTAACTGCTGGAATCTGTGACTATTTCAGATTGGTAATGTTGCAGCTGTCCCAATCCCCTGAAGCCTCCTTCTCGTCCCATCCTCAGCTTCTCTGCCACCATTGCACACTCAAGTTCAAGTTGAGACCTTGCAGCTGGGTGTCCCAAGCCCCAGCACCCACCTCCCCTGCTCTCTCACGTGTGTGCCAAGCACCTGCGAAGGCCTCTTGCAAGTGTTTCATCATGCCTCGGGGTGGAGATGCATCCATTTTTGTTTCAACATTTTGCTTCCACCTGGCATTTTCTTGGCCAGTGAAGCAGTGAAGTAACTCACTGTGATGCTGGCAGCAGTGAAGGAGGGGAGATGTGCTGTGGTCTGTAGAGTGTTGGTGAGGCCACAGCAAGTCTGACCCGTAGTCCTTAGTGATCCCCCGGGAGGCAGGCTGGGCTGCTGCCTTTAGCTCAGCTCATCAGAGGAGGCAACTCAAACTCTTCAGAATATTTCATCATCCAGGCAACTCCAGGTGGGGCTGGTAGAATTTGAGAAATTTTGGCAATTTCCGTGCCTCAGACCCTGAAGAGTGCCAAGAGAGTCACCTTGCACAACTCATCTGTTTCCTATGGTATCAGGGGTCTCTATGTATCCAAAGCACCTTTGCCTCTCCCATCAAAGGATCTTGAAAGTGTGCTTAAGGATTCCAAGTAATCATGGAAACCTTTGGACCCAGGGTCTAGCATTTACCCTCTCCCTGGCCATTTGGCCATGTCGCCCAACTGGATGAGTTTGCTAGAGGCAGGCTGTTGAGTTCAAACACTCATAAAAAACAATTCCAAGGCATATTCTGTAGACAACCGGGAATGGAATGATTTTAGCCATGTGCACTTTATCTGGGACAAGTTCACTGGAACACACATACGCACACACCCCTACTGGAGAAGATAAAATAGAAAGATGGAAACAGGAGATCCAGGGGTGATGGTGCTGTGCAAGAGAACACCGCCCAGAGAGAAAGGGAACCGAGCACCCAGGTGCCTCATGGGCATGGGGCCAGACTTTGGGATTGTTCAGTGATAAACATGGAATTCTGGAGGTGGGGTTCTCTTGCACTTTAGCTGATAGTCTTATATGGTGATGACTTATGATTAGGTCTTATGTTGTAACCAGACCATAAACCCTTAGCGCACAGGGATCAGGGCTGAAGCACAGTTTCCCTCTCCTGTACCACCTAACTCAGACCCTTGTGGGTAGAGAGTGTTCAATCAGTACAGGGAAGGAAAGGAGGCTGGGCTGCACTTGTATGACGCTGTGTCATGTTCACGACGCTTTACAGTGAGTCAACCCATCTGGTGGTTGAGCTCGCCTTCAGGCATGAGGGCCCCTCACCTCCCTCGCCTGGCGTCATTGTGTAGCCCAGTGTCAGGCCTTTGTGAGCTGTCTTCTTAGCAGGGGAGGTGAGAGTGACGCGCTCAGAGCAGAGGGCAGCCCACGGGCTGCAGTGGACTTACCGAAGCCTTGGCACGTTCAGACGACACGTCCTACGGCGCCGTGAGGAGTGTCTCCTCGTGTTACAGATGCCCAGGGAGGCCTTCTCAGAGCACATGGGACTAAGGGGGGCTTCCGGTCAGAAGAGAGGAGGCTGGGCCAGGCAAGGGGACGGGGCACAAGCCAAAGAGCAGCACGTGGGGTTCACACATGCGCTCATTTGCTCCTTCTTTCTCTTGTTTACTCATTCATTCACCCAAAAAATACTTCACGGAGCCCTGCTCTGTGCCAGGTACTGTTGCAGCCTCGGGGAGCAGGGCAGGGAACAAGGCCAGTTCACAAAGTTGTGCGGGAGCCAGACAGTGAACAAATATGACAAGGGAGGAAAGCATGAGCTGGAAAAGGACGCAGGGTCAGGGCGGTGCTGAACGGCCGCACAGGGGATGGACAGGGGACGGGAGGCAGGAAACGGGTGGGTGAGGGCAGAACCCTGAAGGATGCGGGGTCAGCCTGGAAATGGGAGGAATGGCAGCCAGTGTCCCAAGCATGAAGCTCCAGGGACAGAAAGAGGTTAGCTCTTGCAAGACACTTGAAGACTTGTGTGGCCAGAGTGAAGGAAGTCCAGGGTGGGGTGGGAACGAGACTGGGGTGGGAAGGTGAGGAGTAAGGGGGTGGGTAGGGCCAGAAAGAGGCCACACAGAACCTTCTGGGCCATGATGAGGATATGGGCTTCATAGAAAGCATCTAAGCAAGAGATGCTATTGACTTGAACTAGAGTGCGGATGGCTTAGAGGAGAGATGAGGCAGCTTGGTGAATGATTTAGGAAGGTCCTACTCCCCAGAAGGTTTTCTGTAGGGCTGCTTCCAGCTCTGCCCTTTTATGATCTCACTCTGTGCTGGCCCTGGTTCTTGTGGAGGAGGCCCAGGTTCTGCCAGGGGCCCCCCTGCTCCCTGCAGCCCCCCACTCACCACCTGCTCCTGCTTCCTCCCATGGTGACCCCTGCCCTCCTCCTGCTCCACACCAGGTACCCCATCACTTTACCCCAAGGAGCCTGCGGCTCCCCTTCCCTCTGCCTAAACGCCTCACTCCTGTCCTCAATCAGACCCCTGATTTTTCCAGTAAGAGCCAGGGTCCCCCTGAGCCTGCTTCTCCTCTTACTAACTGGGCAGCCTGGGTGCTCCAGATCGCAGTGTCTTCAGGAGAAAAAGAGAATGGTAATAACACCTCCGAGGGCTGCTGGGAGGGTTTCCTAAGTGACTGCTAAGAAAACACCTCATCTGGGCCTGGCTCGTGGTTGGTCCATAAACTCTGCTGTTATTAGAGTCCTAGAGGCCCTTCCCAACCTGCCCTTGCTCTGCATTCAGCCTCCTTTCTATCCCTCCTCCCAACTCCCCCACCTCCCCAGCCCCGCTGGACTCCTCCCCAGCCCCAAGCACACCGATTTCTTCCTTCCCCACACGTTGCTTCCACTGTTCCCTCTGCCTGCCGTGCTCTGGCTTCCCCAAACAGCCTGAGGCCCGGCCCACGTTTGTGTCCTCTGGGCAACCATCCTCAGGCATGGGCAACAAGCTCCTGCCAGCCCGACTTGAAGGCAGATGTAATTCTTCCTGCCGCCTTGTCTCCCCATCACTTGGGGGCATTGCCTTATTTCAGTACACGTTGGGACGTATTTCTTTGGTTGTTTAGGGGGCAGTCTCCCCTGTAGGTGTGCTTCCTGCAGGCGGGGATGTGTGTATCCACCTTAGCGCTCGGCACAGAGCCTGGTGCATGGTACAATGAGCGGAGCTGGCTGGGCGAGTGAAGGAAATGCCCTGGTGCACTCGTCTGCTTGAAGGCAAGGACTGTGTCTAACTAATCTTTGTTTCCCCAGTGCCTGGCACCCAGTAGGACTTGACTAAATTCTCCTGGTCCTTAGTTGAAGGATAGATAAGGCAGCTGTGGGCAGACGCGTGAAGCAGGAAAGGTATGAAGCACCGAGGGGAAAGGTAACTTGGACAATGGAGTTGGGGGCCAAGGGATGATTCCAAACCTCTGTGGGGAGGCCCCGGGGGCCGGGGAGCCGAGGGGTCCCAGGAGGCTCAGCCTCTCCTTCCTAGCTACGTAAGGGGAAGAGACCCTAGCCAGCCCGAAGGGACGTATGAACATGTCAAAATGACTCTTGGAATATATCATGGGCTTATCTGTTAATAATAAAAATGAAATTATATTAAAATTTCAATCATGTGGGTTGCAGGACAGGTTAATGATTCTTCATGTAGGTAGATGGGTGCCCCTTTAATGGAGGCAGGTAATGACCGTGGTAATAATACCCTGGCTCTGTTTATGGTTTCTTTCTCCTGAGGAGCTCAAAGCACTTTCCCTTCCTATCTCATCTCTCTCCCCAACTTCCCAGGGAAGTGGGTCTTATTACCCCCTTTCTTGGGTGTCTGGGTGCAGTGACTCACCCCTTGGCTCTGGAGCTCACCTCCTACTCCCTCGGCCTTGGCGGGGCCCTCGGGCCTCTCCCTCCCTGGCTCTGGGCCTGGAGCACCCCGTTTCCTGGAAGGCCAAGAAGGCCTGGCTCACTGTGAAGGGCCCTCTGAACCGCAGGGCAGGGCGAGGGAGAGCTGAGGCACCAGAGAAAGCAGAGGGAGAAGGGGAGGGAGGGCTTGCAGAGAAAATGGGAGGCGCTGAGAAGGCTGGACAGTAGAATCCCAAGCGTCATGAGAGCGGGGACCGTGTCCTGTTTCTCTTCTATCTCCTGGACCAAGCATAGTGCTAGGCATGTTGCGTGACAGATGGAAATAACCAAGAGATCAGCCAAGACCCAGCTGAAACGCCACCTCTTCCAGGCAGTTTTCCTTGGTTCCTCCCCAGTGTCAGCACTGGCTCTCACAGCCCTTGGAGCCTCTGCTTATCCTTCTTCTCAGCAGCTTTGTGTTAGAGATAACTCTTGATGTGTCAGCCACCCCCATTCAGGTGTCAGCTCCCAGACCAGGCATGAGTCTGACTCATCCCATATCCCTAAGGCTCTCACACAGTAGGCCTACACCTAGAGGGATCCCGGTGATCCTGGGCATTGAAATCAGAAAGACCCAGAGTCAAAGCTTGCCTCTGCCTCTTACCAGCTGTGGCTCGGGAAGCCCCTTATCCCCCTCTTCATCACAACGTGAAGCTGAGAAAGCCCACTTTGCTGGGTGGTGGCGAGGTTAACCACGGAGACACTGCTTGTCACCTAGCAGGTACTCAGTATTTATTTCCTATGATTAATTTTAGATTTGGTGGTTCCCGGCCCTGGTTCCACATCAGACCTGCCCTTCTCAGGAAAAGGCACGCTTGGAACCTCCCTGAGAAATCCCGAGCTGGGGCATGGGGCCAAGGCATCTGCTTTCGAAAACAGTTCCTCTGGTTCTTCTGATGTCAAGGGTCTGAATGTTCATCAAATGGGACATGCGATTGAATATAGAGTGGTACAGAGGTCACTGACGCCTCTGGTTTCTAGAGTCCAGTGAAGGGACAGGAGGAGCTCCTGGGTAAAATGGAACCAAGGTGGGTGACCCTTGGAGGTAGTTTATTAAATGGTGAGAGGAAGCTCACCCCGACTCTGCCTCCTACTAGCTCTGTGCCCCAGGGAGCTCTCTGTCTTCTCTGAGCTTCATCTTGCTGCTTTTGGGGGCACGGAGTCCTAAGTGCTGATTTCTCCAGCGAGCATTCTCCGTGTTTTTATTTATTTTATTTTATTTTTTAACTAATTAATTTATTTTATTTACTTTTGGCTGCGTTGGGTCTTCTTTGCTGCACACGGGCTATCTCTAGTTGTGGCGAGTGGGGGCTACTCTTCATTGCGGTGCGCGGGCTTCTCATTGCAGTGGCTTCTCTTGTTGCGGGGCACGGGCTCTAGGCGCGCGGGCTTCAGTAGTTGTGGCACGCGGGCTCAGTAGTTGTGGCTCACGGGCTTAGTTGCTCCGCGGCATGTGGGATCTTCCCGGACCAGGGCTCGAACCCGTGTCCCCTGCATTGGTAGGCGTATTCTTCACCACTGCGCCACCAGGGAAGTCCCAGGTGTCATTTTCAACAGTTGTGATAACCAACTCCATTTTACAGGTGAGAAAACTGAGGCTCAGAAAAGTGAGTGTTCCCAAAGGCAGAGAGCAATTTGGTGGTGCCAGGATCTTCATCCAGATCTCTCTGACTGTGGTATCTGCTTGTTTGTTTGCTTTCCTCCACTATATTTACGACTGGAGGAAAGCAAACAAGACGACTGTCCCAAAGCATTCGGGTTTATTTAGATTACCTGTGGAGGGGTCTCCCGAACCTTCCCCCAGGGGAGGCAGACACCTCCCCTTTCCCGGAAATAGGCCACTCTCAGAAGCTGGAAGCCATCAAGGCGTGGCTTCCTCTCATTGCAGTGGGTGATGGAGCTTGTTCTCAGGCTCCTGATCAGGAGCTGGAAGCTTCTCTCAGCAGGCAGGACCTGGGGTGACGGCCCTGAGTGGGTGATTGTTTTTGCTACTAATCAGGGAAGGTGGACAGGTCTGAAGTCTCAAAAGGCACAGATTTCCAGCCTGGGTATCACCCAGGAGATTCAAAGGGCAGGATTGTGCAAGGGCGAGCGCCACTTGGGTCCAGAAAACAAGACAGTCTTCTTTTCTGTGAAAGATGAGTGAATCAGCTTTCCAAGAACCCAAGCCATTCTCTGTTCTCGCACACATCCCACAAGCTCAGAGGGATGGCCTTGCCAGGGCAGAGTGGAGCAGGGAAGATGAGGCGATGACAGTAGGGTTATGCCCCGTCTTTCTCCCTTTCTGGATGGGGTGGCAAGGAGCTCAGAGGATTAGCCTGGGAATGGCTCCATCACACATGCCAACCCTTCCCAGGCCTGACATTTCCATAGGTTATTCCACACGAGCAGGACTGGGTACTGAGGCTGGCATGAGGACGATCACTGCCTAAGGCACAGAAGTGAGGGGTGTAAAAGCCACAGAGACCATGGCAGAGAAAAGACTTCCATTTCTCAATTCCATCTTCCCCTCCTGGTGTCAACAGGCTTCAAAGTCCAAGGTCTGGGTTCAAATGCCAGCTCTCCCCCTTGTGTTCCTCCTCTGCTAGCCCTCCTATCTCACAGCAACTTTGGCCAAGTCATGCCAACCTGCCTGAGCCTTCGTTTTCTCATCCGTGTTGTGGGGATAACATTACCTGCCTCTCCGAGTTGAGAATTATCAAACAGATCAAACAAAAGAGGTGGCCTGGGTTTAAATCATAGCTCTGTGCCTCATCACTAACCCACTTGGCCACACTTACCCTCTCTAAGCCTCAGTCTGATTATCTATAAAATGTTCACCCTCACAGAGCTGTTATAAGATGACGCTCCTACATATGTAAGGTGCCCAGCAAAAGTGCTAATTGTCTTCTCTTTCCATACTTATTTCCTCATGATTTTGCCAAGAAAAGAGATTTGGATCTGAAAATGTCAAATCGCTCCAGGGATTGGTCTTTTCTGAGTTCCATAAAATGGGATAAGAATAGAATGTGTCTCATGGAGTTGTTATGAGGTTAACTGACATGATACAAGCACCATGCTAGACCGTGCCCAACACATGGGAAGTGCCCTGTAAAGGTCAGCTTTGTGGCTGGCTATGTATAGTTCTTTTTGCTGGTGATGGAGCCTCGGTCCAAGGGGTCAGAGTTGACCCTGAGTGACAGATCTAGGCAGTGACAGTCCAGGGTGATTGGGCAGTAGTAGCTGGGCTCCTCACTGAGCCTCCAGGAACAGTGTGGGCATTATCTTGTAGCAGAGGCCACCTCTGTCCTGGACCTGTCCTGGAGATTGTACGAAAGAGAGATGTCCATGACCGTTGGATGCTCCTACATTTTTTCATGGTCAAGGAATCAGATGAGGGCAGTGGCGGGCAGGCTGAGGTCCTTTAGTGGATGCTGAGTGGCTGGGAGGCACCTCCCATGGTGTGGGGCACTGGGCATGTGGCAGGGTCCCAGAGGACCCCTACCCTGGGAGCTCAGCCACTGGTCTGTGGCCGGTGGCTGACTGGATGCTCAGGGCCCACAGGGGAAGGAGGAAGGTTCAGAGAAGGTTTGTGGAGGAGGTGACATTTGAGCCAGGCCTTTTAGGTGGAGATGAGGGAGAAAGCAGTTGTCCCCGCTTCCTCATCTTCCACTCATTTCTCCTCTCCACCCCCTGCAATCTGGCTTCTGCCAGGTCATCAGCGACCTTCTTGTGGCAAATCCAATGGATGCATCACAGCCTTCCTCTTAACTAACGTGGGGTCACCTTTCACTTCCCCCTTGACTGCTGCTTCTCCCCTGCCTCCCCCGCTGTTCCTTCTAAATTTCCCTGTTACCATCTATCTACTATCCATCCATCCATCCATCCTCCCATCCATTTATTTATTCTCTCTCCTATATCTATCTATCTATCTATCTATCTACCTACCTATCATCTATTTATCTATCTCTATCATCTCTGTAATCAAGGAGAGTTTAATGAAGGCATTGTTCACAAAAGTAAGGGAGGATTAAGGGAATCCAACAGGAAATAGTACAGCATGCTAGGATGAATAATCTCAAAGAGCCATTGTTAACCCTAGACTTGAAGGCCAAGTGAGTATAGCTATGAGAGGGGACTTCCTGTTAGCTGCTTTGACAGAGGGACACAGCCACCCAAGTGTGTAAATACCCCCGACTCTTCTCCCACCCTTGGATGACTTCACAAAGGTCAGTCTCCCGTGCCCCTTACATGCTGATGTTGGCCTGTTGCTCTGTCTGACCCCCCACTCCCTTCCTCTACATTCTCAACCTGAGGACCCTCCACTGCCCAATGGCTGATGACCCCAAATTGCTTTCTCGGGCAGAGATTTCTCTCCTGACCTCCTGAACATGTAACTCTCTGCTTACTGGACATCTCTGGCTGTCCTTCAAGCATCTCAGACTCAGCATGTCCTCAGTAGAACTCATGGCCTGCCCTTAAACTGTTTATCTTATATATTCGCTGCCTGCGTGAATGGCCTTCCTGACTCCTGGCCCTCCTTTCCTGTCCACATCCCTCACTGAGCCCTGCCAAATCCACACCCAGACATTTGACACGTGCAGCCCCCTCTCCATACCCTCCCCACCCTCTTCCTTGCTTAGGCCCTCTTCATCTCTCCCTGGATTATGACAATTACTTCTTAATTAACTTCCAACTTATATCTCATATCCTTGTGGCAGGTGCTACTAGGCACCTCTTAAGGTCTATTCGCTCTCCCTTCTTAGTTAAAGAACCCCAATTTTTAGTTAGCTACATAGCCAGTGATCTAAAAGACAATATCTGGGGGTTCCCTGGCAGTCCAGTGGCTGGGACTCTGCACTTTCACAGCAGAGGGCACGGGTTCAGTCCCTGGCTGGGGAGCCGGGATCCTGTGGACTGCGGCGTGGCCAAAATAAATAAATAAATACATTTAAAAGACAGTATCAGCCAGCCTCTCTTGTAGCTAGGAATGACCAGGGACCGAAGTTCTGGTCAAGAAGATAGAAGCAGAAGTGTCAAGTGGAAGGGCTGGGAAGTTCCCTTAAAGTGGAGAGGGAGCATTCTTCTTTCTCCTGGCTCTTTGCTGTTGCTTGGAACACGGATCTGATGGCTGAAGCTCTAATAGCTACCTCGGGCCATTCAGAGCATGGCCTTCCATAGCTAGAGGAAGGCCCTTCACATGTACATCAGCCCTAAAGCACTACTTTTGGACTTCTTCAGTGCAAGGGTGAAAGCAATATCTAACTTGATTAAGCCACTATTATTTTTTGTTTTTCTGTTATTTGCAACAAAACACAATTCTTACCATGCACCTTGTACCTGGGACATTGTTGCAGATGCTTCTGTGGCCCCCTGCCCCACACCTCTCTTGAGCCACCTGATTTCAGCACAGCTATGAGGACAGCTACATGCATACATGAGTGTCCTATTTCAAACTTCCAGGGCTTGTTCAAAACCATAGAAGGCCCATCAACCCCGGCCAAGGAACAATCTGGAAGAATGTTATGGGAGGGGAGGCAGTTCATGCCTCTTGGAGGCTGCCCTCAAACAGTGGGGACTCAAAGTTGGCAACAATATGAAGTTCATTAACGGTGTCTCTGAGTGTCCCCAGCAGGACTGGTTCTAGCTTCCCACAGGGATAACCAGCTCAATAATGCACCCCTCATTGTATTTTCCCCAAATCCCTAGCTCACTCTCCTCCTCTTGTCACTGCTTCCTGGCGTCACCTTGCAAATAAACCACCTCCACTCATGTTCTTGTCTCAGGCTCTGGAGCTGGGGGAACCGGCAGGGTTCCCTCTAAAATGCAGCTCTGTTCGTGCCTCTCCCGTTTCTAGCTCCATCCCTGAGCCCACAGACTCCTAGAGATGGTACAGCTCCTTGGCCTGTTCCATGCGGTCCCTTCAGCTCCGGTCACATCCTCCCCAGAAGCCCCGTCCCTTGCCTCTTGGCCCCTGTGTGCCCTTTGCTCCTGCTGTGTCAAGCCATAAGCAGCTCCATGCTCTTGCGCCTTCTCACAGACTGGAACATTCCTTACCTTCCCCCACTGCAAAGGCTCACGTGCCCTTCACCATTCTGCTCACATGTCTCATCTTCCGGAAAGCCCTCCCTGACCCCCCAAGTTCAGCTGGCGCTGCCCTACGTCCAGGGTCTTACTCTTCGTTGACATCACACTCAAACTGGCTAATTAGCTTCTTCCACTTTGTCTTCTTTCTCGAGCAGAGACGTCACACACCCCATGCGGTTTTATATCCTGGGCTGAACGCTGAGTCGGGACAGAGTTGCAGCTCAGCGTTTGCTGACTGGCAACGTGAGCAGAGACAGGACGAGGGTGAGCAAGGCCCAGAGAGGGACACGTGTGTGGTACATTCCTAGACTGAGAAGTGGTCCACACCCCGAGGCCCCTCACCGTAACATCCCTTTTCTTCAAGATTTGAGCTCCTGTCTTTTCCTCCTCAACACCTACGCTCTATTGTTTGCCCAACACCCACTTGCTCTTAAGCCAGACTGACTCTACTCAGGTGCTTTCCTTTACCTGAATTACTCCACCCCCCTGCCCCACCCACCCAGGAGTATTTCCCTGCCCTTCAAGGCCGTATCGAGTATGCCTGCATCCATAAGCCCTTTCCTGTGCCTTGTACAATGTGGGTTCTTAGGAGAGCTTGTTGTGTTGGGTGGAATGAAGGGAATGTATGTATGTATGTAACCAATATTTACATAGGGCTTAGTATATTCTAGGCACTAACCACGTGCTGTACGCATATCAACTAATTTAATATACATAACCATTTTATAAAGAAGGCTTTGCTATAGTCCCCATTTTATAGATGATAAAACTGAGGCACAGAGAGACTAAGTCACCTTTCTAAGGTTGCACAGATAGAAAGGATTTGAACACGAGCAATTTGGCCCCAAGTTCCATGCTCCTAGTTGGGGGCCAAGGCAAAAGGCTTTGACGGTCACACGGAGGAGGATGAACTTTTTTTGGAGGCATGGAGAGCCGTGGGAGAGCTTTGAGTTCGCACAGTGTGGACAGACAGAGCGGGGCCCTGGAGAGTCTTTTTTTAAATTTATTTACTTATTTTTGGCTGCGTTGGGTCCTCATTGCTGCACGTGGGCTTTCTCTAGTTGAGGAGAGCGGGGGCTACTCTTCGTTGCAGTGTGTGGGTTTCTCACTGCGGTGGCTTCTCTTGTTGTGGAGCATGGGCTCTAGGAGCGTGGGCTTCAGTAGTTGTGGCACGCGGGCTCAGTAGTCGTGGCTCGCGGGCTCTAGAGCGCAGGCTCAGTAGTTGCGGCGCACGGGCTTAGTTGCTCTGCGGCATGTGGGATCTTCCAGGACCAGGGTCCCCTGCATTGGCAGGTGGATTCTTAACCACTGTGCCACCAGGGAAGTCCCAGAGAGTCTTGTACTATACAGACATGATCTGCCCTGCCCTGGGCTGTGCAGGCTTGAAGAGGCTATGAAACAGGGGCTGCGGGGCTGCTCCCCAGGCTCCCAGGACAGCGGGTGTGACTTTCAGCTTCTGGGAAGCCTTTGACCAACTGAAGCAGAGCACGTCGGGTGGCGAGGGTCTCTTTTTTTACTGACATTCTGGATTGGAACAGAAGGTCAAATGCTTGGTATTTTGATCAAATTCCCCTTCTGGGAGCTCTCAGGTTGAGCCTGGGTGACCAGGGGTAGCTTGCAGAAATCCCACAGGTAGCTGGGGACTGCTCCAGAGGCCTGGGCTTCAGGTAAGGTAGGAGAGTTCCTGGCAGGGAATCTGCTTCTGGCTCCCACAAGCCTCCCCTCTGTTCTGCCTTGGCGGCTGGATGGGCGCTCAAAATAGCAAAGATGGTATTTGCAAATGGATGTGCGGTCACAGAAAGACCCCTGGACCAGCAGTCAGGAGCTTTGACTTGATTTGTGGGATGATTTGGGTGGTAAGCCAATTCCCCTCTGTGGGCCTCAAGTCTCCCCATCTGTGAAATGCCAGTGTTGAGCTGGATACTCATGAAAGTCTTTCCCAGCCTGATCTTTAGTGATTCTAGCTGCATATGGGTCACCTAGGGGAGCAGGAGGAAACAGGGGAACTGGGGTACGTTATGGGCTGAATTTTATCTCCCCCAAATCCCTACATTGAAGTCTTAAACCCCCAGGACCTCAGAATGTGACTGTATTTGGAGATAAGGTTTTTTTTTTAATTATTATTTTTTTTAAATTTATTTTTGGCCGCATCGGGTCTTGGTTGCACCTCGCGGTCTCTTTCATTGCGTCTTTGTGGTGCACGGGCTTCTCCCTAGCAGTGGTGCGGGGGCTCCTTGGCATGTGGGACCTTAGTTCCCCAACCAGGGATTAAACCCACGTCCCCTGCATTGGAAGGCGGATTCTTAACCACTGGACCAGTGTCCCTGGAGATAGGGTCTTAAAGACGTGATTAAGCAAGCTGCGCAGCGTGGCCAAAAAAAAAAAAAAAAGAAGTGATTAAGGTCATTGGGTTGGGCTCTAACCCAACCTGACTAGTGTCCTTATAAGAAGAGGAGACTGGGACACAGACATGCACACACAGAGGGACGACCATGTGAAGACACTAGAAGAAGACAACCATCTACAAGCCAAGAAGAGAGACCACAGAAGAATCCCCCTGCCCACAATACTTTGATCTTGGACTTCCGTCTTCCAGGATCATGAGAAAATAAAAATTTCTGTTGCTTAAGCCACCCAGTCTGTAGTCCTTTGTTGTGACAATGCTAGCAGACTGATACAGGGTGACACCATTGGCTGATTCAACAGCACTGTCCCCCAAACATGATATCTGGGTCCTCGTGGGGTCCAGCTAAACCAAACATGAAAGGAGTTCAGGCAAGACAAGGGGAGGGGTTCAGTGTAGGTCACCTTGGACACCATGTGTTGAACCTGCTGTGTTGTCAGGGCTGGATGACGAAGGCTAGCCCTGCCCTCAAGGATCTCCTAATCCTACAAGGAGATAAACATATAGCTTGTCCAATGGGAGTCCTTCAGTGATGAAAATACACACCATGCAGATGCAGGCCTGGAAAGGGAATAATCCACAGTCCGGGATGACTTCACAGAAGACATGCTTCGAAGGGTCAGCCATGGTGCCCACCAATCAGAGAATGGAGGGAAGAGCATTTCAGGCAGAGGGATCAGCGTGTGCAAAGGCACAGAGGCAGACATGATTTCACGAGGGGAGTTAGATATGACACTGGAGGGCAAGACTGGGCTGGATCAGACAGGCCCACCCATGGAGGCTGGGCTTCATCCTGTTAGGAGGGGTTGATGCTGTATTTCAACATCAGAGGGAATATGACTTATAAGCTTGGGGCTCTGGAGCCAGACCACCTGGGTCTCAGCAGCGCTAGCTGGGTGACCCCAGGCAGGTTACTCAGCCTCTTGGAACCTCAGTGCTCTCCTCTGCAAAAAGATGTTGATAATGGTACCTCCCTTGCAGAGGTGCTACGAAGATGAAGTTGATTAAACACCTACAACATCCTTTGAACAGTGCCTGACAGGGGGATGGCTCTTAACACCCTCTGGCTTGTCAGCTCAGCCTCGGATTTCTCACCTGCTCTCCCACGTGGTGGCTGACACGATGATTTCATCAACCTTTTCTGCTCGGCGCAGCGGGGAGTGAGGTCAGTGTAAGAAATCTATCATCACAAACGGGAACTGGGAACTGAGAGGTGCGGAGCCTCCTGGAAATGCAAGAACTTCCCAGGATGCATCACTGTGGGATTCCAGGAGGCCTAGCCCTCAGAGGGACACCCTCTGTGGCCTCACAGGTCTGTGACGCGTGTGGGGGAAGGAACCGAAAAGGGGACCTGAAAGATGTGTTTTCTCAGAAACAGGCAAAGGGAACAGCAGGGGTGGAGGGGCAGCATCTCGGAGGCCCCAGGGAGCAGATTTGCTGCCCATCAGGGCTGAGAGGTCCTGAGAGGTTATCTGGCCTGTAGAGGCCACGGTGGCAGCCACTGGACCAGCCTTGACTTGAAGACTTGCTTAGTTTCACTTCACAGTGTTTGATAAGATTTAAAGATGCAAAGAGTTACCATCTTCTTTTAATTCAAGACTTTTTTTAATAAAAATCCATTTTGACTCCTTTCACCCGTTTCTGCCACCCTACTCCCAGCCTCTGGCAACCCTTGATCTGTTCTCTATATGTAGGAGCTTGTTTTTCTGTTTTGTTTTGTTTTGTTTCAGACTCCACATATAAATGAGATCATGCGGTATTTGTCTTTCTGTGTCTGAATTATTTCACTCAGCCTAATGCCCTCCAGGACCATCCAGGTGGTTGTAAATGGCATGTCCAGCTTTGGTGAAAATCAGAATATCTGGGAACAGTAGGCCAGAATTCCCATGTGACAACTGTCAGTGGGAGTTGAATGGTAGATGCCCCCATATTAGGTTTCCTTGGCCCATTTTCTTTCCCTGCACTGTCCCAGTAGGCACTTGTATGTCAGATTACCATGTTTAAGGCCAATAGTCTCATTTTACAGCTGGGGAGCCTGAGATGCAGAGCGGGGACATGACATGAATTTTATGAAAATGATCAAGCTTGGATGAGACCCCAGGTCTCCTAACACTCAGCCACACACTCCAAGCCTCTGGTTTTCTTCCTTTGCCTCAGTGCCCTGATGGGAAGGACAGAGGGGTAAGGGGACATGGTCTGCTCTTAGCTCTAATCGATAACAATTTTAATAACAATAGTCACCATCTATTAAAAGTCTACAAAGTATTAGGGGCTTTGCACACATTTAATCCTCATAAAAACCCTGGAAAGTAAATATTATTATTCCAATTTTTCAGATGAGGACACTGAGACTCAGAAAGGTTAAAACAAGCTTGCCCAAGGTCACTGGGGCACTGTGTGGTAGAGCTGGACCTTGAACTTGTGGTCTAACTGATCCTAAAGCTCCACAGCCTTGGTGCAGGCCTGTTATGAATTGAGTGCCAGGTTAGGCTCTGGAAGATGCAAAACTTGGAAAGTGTTGGAAATCACAGTCTGAGTGGGTTACCAGTGGCCAATTTGGACAGTTGAGGGCACGTCAGGGGAGGTTTTGAGTTGTTGCGTGTCCTGTGGGCTTCAGTGGGAGAGGGGGCATTGACCCCCTCCCTGGGACTGCCCTGCCCTTCCCTCTCATGTGTTCCCATCACGGGGAGGAAGGCACCTAGTGAGGAGAGTTGGAGGACCCAGCCAGGGCTCAAGAAGCAGGAAGTATTTGTGTGTAGAGAAGGCTTTCTCTTTGTCCAGATACCCTAACATCTCTGTGCTGGGTTAATGGCCCTGGCTGAGGGCTCCTCGGCATTGTGAACTGAACTTGAACGTGGCAGTTGTGACTTGGTTGTGAGGCTTCCTTTCATTTGTCTGTCTCCTTCTATAGATTTTCGGCTCCCCTTGGCCAGGGCCCACACCCCTTTTATGTCTGTATCCCCATCACGTGGTTCGGTGCTTGATTTACATCAGACACACAATGACTATGCGTCTCTGGAATGAATGAATGAATGATGAGGGAACCATTTCTTCTCTCTGGGTTTAGTCTGCTGGGATTTGAATCTTGGCTTGACTCTTCTAACTGAGCGAGTTGGACAAATCATCCTCTCTGGCTCTCAGTTTCTACATCTGTAAAGTGGAGATGATAATCACGCTTATCTCATCTTTGATTGTTAGAATTGATATATCACCCATAAAGTACTTAGTGACTACAATATCTTGTACTGTGTTGTCTAATCTAGAGCCACTAGTCACATGTGGCTATTTAAATAAACTAAAATTAAAAATTCAGTTCATCTATTGTACTAGCCACCTTTCAAGTGCACAATAGCCACATGTGGCTAGTGGCTACCCTATTGGACATTACAGATACAGAACATTTCCATCATCACAGAAAGTTCTATTGGACAGAGCTGGTCTAGAATATAGTAAGCTACTACCATTCTTATTGTTATTGCTTCTCTCTCTCAGCTCAAGTTGGAGCAAGTTACCAGGGCTCTCTCCAGCACTAAAGGGGGAGATCTGCCCTTCCGGCAGGCCAGGCTGAGGCCATACCTTGCTTGTACCCTCTTCCTGGAATGCCTTCCCCCTGCCCTTCACCTGGTGACATTCCACTTGTGCCAATACCCAGGCATCAGGCTTTGAGACGCCTCCAAATGGGAGAACCCAACGTAAGCGCCCTCCCCTCCTCCATGAGGCTAGACTCTCTTCAAGGGTCGGGACTGGGTTTTATTCACCCCTGTGTCCCCAGTGCCTGGCATCCGGCAAACACTCAAAATGACTTTGTTGGGGAATGAAGAAGCTGTGCCGAAAGGTTTCCAAGACAGCGCATTTGCTCAGCCTTGTGGCTGCATCAGAGGGTTTCACATCACGTGATTTACAGTGTGGAAGAGAAAGCAGCTCCGAAGCAGGCCAGGTGGGCGGCCAGGAGGCATGAGCTCGGGAAATACCTGCAGGATGATCAGCTTTCGTGAATGATGGTGGCCACAAGGGAAGTGACCGAAAACCCAGGCGAGAGGCAAAGGGAAGGTGGATGGACAGGCTTCAACACACCTCTGGTTGGGGTGGGACAAGCCACTAGCATCACTTTGTTTTTGTTACAGTGTCCCCATTTGTCTGTCCCCTTTTGTTTTCATTTTTGACCTGTACTGATGGAGTCTGGGGAAATTAAAGTTAAATAGAATCAAATATCTTTTAGTCTGTAACCCTAAAGACTCTTCAGTTTGGTTTCTCTCATCACTGGGGATTATTTCTTTTACAGGCGTGTGTTCTTTGCCAAGTCTGTATTGTTTCAAGGAGAAGTGGGTCCAGACACTTCTCCTTGAAAGGTAAACTGTTGTATTTAACTTGAGGTAATCAGGTTCAGTCCCCTTTAATCAACCCACAGATCTAGAGGCCCATATGGGGGGAGAGATGTATCTTTTGTTCCTTGTGGTTATTGGAAGTTACCCCTGCTTCCAGCCCGCTCCACCTCAAATCTCTACCTGGCCCACCCTGGCTTCAGTGCCTTCCCTGGTTCACTCCCCTTTGACCTCAGGGTAAACCCTAACTTCACGTCAGGGTCCACATGACCCTGTGGTGTCTGTCTGCCTTCAGCTTCCACAGCTGACCTTCCTCCTGCCAACAGCCTCACTCAACTTTCTGTTTTCCTAGCCATCCAGCTCTCCATCACCCTTGGGACTTTGCACACACTCTTTCTGCTTCTTGGTTCATTCTGCCTCTGCCTTCTCATCCGGCAGACTCCTACTTCTTTGTGAGGCCTCGGCTTAGACGTCACTTCTCTACACCTGCCCCATCCTCCCACCCCGGGACTCACATAGTGAGCTGGCCCATACCTGCCACCTATATTACAGCTCCCAGCTGAGGCCCTGACTGCTGGCCAGACTGTAAGCTCCAGGCAGGCAAGGCTGTGACTGTCTCATTGATGATTGTCTATGCAGTGTCCAGCCTGAGGCACAGAGGGTGCTTGGTAATACCTGTTGAATGCGTCAAAAAGGTGAATTAATGAATGTCATCATCAGGTTCATAAGCCAATCTTTGATTACGGGTTCTGAGAATCTTGAAAATGCTTTTAAAGTTGAATGTTGAAGTGACGTACTCATCACAAGAGTTTATTCATTTATTTGTCCAAAAAAGATAAAATTATACTCATGGCTTTGTATTCTTTCGCTTTTACACCATAAAAGTTAATAGCGTGGACTTTAGAGCCAGACTTGCCTGGATTTGAACTTCCGCTCTGCCATTTAGAAGCTGCGTGACGTCTGGCAAATCACTTAATTCTTCTGGACTCCACTTTCCTCATCTGTAAGATGGGAATACTAATATTACTTATCTAGTGAGGTTGATGTGAAGATTAAATTAGATTATATTTGTAAAGAGCTTAAAACAACCCCTAACACAGAGTTGATAGATGTACTATATGAAATTTATTAAATAAAGTAAATAAAGAATAAATTTCATAAGCAATATGGAGGTCTATTAGATGATAGCCTCCTCTCAGAGTAAAGCTTTGGCATGGTCCCAGCACAAGGCAAAGTCATGACAGAAGTCAAGTTCATTTTCAGCATGTGACAATCCTGTTCCTATTCCTTTTGCACCCGCTGTGGTATCTCGTCCTGCTTGTAACTCCCAGAAGTTTCATCTTCTCCACCTTCTCCATCTGACAACTGCTTTCAGATCTGCTAAAAGGCCAATCATACTCTAGTGTAAATGACTTCTGGGGTTTAATGTGCCTCCTCTCCAAAATTACTGTCTTAACATGAAGTGTCCCGATTTCAGGAATCCAGGAGGGCGGGAAGCATATGTTATACATGTTCTACACGTCCAAGTGCAGCAGATCTTGGTCAGCCTTATTTGTCACGTCTCCCAGAATAAGGAGTCAAGAGTGGGAGGGTTAGACCCACGGAACTTAACACTGAGAATCTGGGAGGCGCATTGGGAGGAGAGAGCAAAGTGCCGCAGGGCCAGACCGAGCTGGTCTAGCTCTTCCGGAGTGAATAATTGCCACAGAGACTGTGTGATCTACAAAGCCTAAATGCACCACTGTTTAATAACAGTGATGAGCTTAAAATAAAAAATCAGAATCCAGGCTAGCCCATACCGCCCCTTGAAGGTTATGGAGCCCTCAGATGCCATGTGACCCGACCTCAAAGGAGAGCTGTGGTTTCAGGGTCAGAGTGGCAGCAGCCAAAGATTTAGAAAGCCGAGCTCAGTGTGGGACCCACAGCAGGAGGCCACCTGGAGTCCATAAATGACACCATTGTTTGAAGTTACATGCAATCAAAGGAAAAAAAAAAAAAAACAAGAAAAGAAAGAAAGAAAAAGAAAACCAAACCACTTAAAATTTTTGGGACAACATCTCTTGCCAAACTTTTTTGTAAAGAAACAAACCAACCTGAAGCTGATGAAGATAAAAAGGAAAGTGGCGGCCAGGTCTGCTCTGAGGGAAGATGGCAGCCTCTTGGATTTCAGCTTCTGTTGATCTTTGCATAAACAAGGTGACTTCCAGGCGGGGGTGGCCTGCTCTGTAAGAGCCAACCCGCTGACCAAGATTTGGGCCTTTCAGTGTCCCCATTCTTCCAGCCTGGAAGTGCTCCATCCTGTAGCCCCTTCATTTTGGGCCTTGCTGGGTAACTTACTTTGTGCTGTCACAAGGGTCTCAGTTAATCCTCATGATTGCTACCAGGGTGGCATGAATTATTAGACCCATTTTATGGACAGGGTAACACCGAGTTTCAGAAAGGTGACCTTGCTTGCTCAAGGTCAGGGGGTAAGGAACTGGCAGAGGCAAGCTCAGAACACGGACCTCTGTTTGGCCATTTGGCCTCGAAAGTGCAGATGGGAAGGAAAGAGGAAGGCATGCCTGACTTTGGGGAGGGCTGGGAGCCTTAATAATAACGTCACCTGGAGTTTGTTGAATGTGTCTGTGATATCATGCACAGGCTCTGGAACAGAAGAACAAGAACTCAAATCCCAGATTGATGTCCTTCTGGCGGTGTGAACTTAGACAAGTTACTAAACATTTCTGAGCCTCTGCTTCCTCATCTGTAAGATGGGGATGGTAGTAGAACCTGCTTTATGAGGCCGTGGAGGGGATTGAATGAGCCAAAGCAGGTAAAAGGTTTAGAGCCACTCTGGGCACACCATGAGTGTTAGCTTTATTACAACATCCTGTAACAGAAGCTCTTTTGTTTTGGGTTTTATGATGAAAGGGAGTTCTCAATTTTTATTTCTATTTTACAGATGATGAAATGAGGCACAGAGAAGTTAAGTTGTTTGTAAAGAAGCAGAGCTGTGGGTTGATTTTGATGCTAAACCCACATTGCTCCTGGCTTGTTTTATTGGTTCCCTGCACCAAAGTTCTTGAGATTTCCATCCCAGGTATCTTGTTAGGAGCTGCACCAGGACCAGCACTGAGCAGAATCACGGCCAGGGAACCAGCATCCGCGGACTTTCTGCCCAATTCCTAGTTAGTAGAAGACTCCAACCTCCCCTCCCAGGTACTGTTCTTCCACACTAGGCTGCTCTGCACCCATGGATGTGAACTGGTTCCCAATTCAAGTGAATATTAACCGCCCCCTCAGCAGTCAGGAGGCTATGGCAGTGGACCCGGCGAGTGCTGACAATACCTTGGACCATGGTGGAGGTGGTGGTGATGGAGATGGATGGGTTTGACTTAGGAGGTGAAAATAGACTGCTCTAGGCACTGCAATAGGCACTGGAGATACAAAGATTAAACCCATCTTTAAAGGTCTTACAGTCTAAAAAGAGGGAGGTGTACATGTAACAAGTACATACACACAAGTGCAACTGGTTCTGATGGCATGACTGTGGACATGGTCACAATTCTTTGACTTGTCACTTCCTAGCTCCTCCTATCAAGAGACTGAGGCTATTTTCCTACCCCTTGGATCTGGACTGGTCTTGTGAGGTGCTTTGTCAATAAAATGTGATGGAAGTGATGGTGTACCAGTTTTGAGCCTAGGTCTCAATTGTCCTTGTGTGCTTCCACCATAGGAAACTTGCGGAGCTTCTAGAAGAACAAACCCAGGTTAACCTCCCTGATGATGAAAGACACACAGCCCTGTTATCTCCGCCACCTTCACTCATAGCAGGTCAACTACCAAGTATGCAAATAAGCATCTTAGACCAGCTAACCTTTAGGCATCTGGCCAGCTGACCACAGATGCATGAGTGAGTCCAGCCAAGATCAGTGGAGCCCAACCCAGATGAGCAGATTGTTTCAGCCAACTCATAGACTCGTGAACCATGACAAATGCTTACTGCTCAAAGCAGGGATTGGCAAACTATGGCCTGTGGGCCAGCCAGCTGTCTGTTTTTGTAAATAAAACTTTATTAGAATACAGTCATGCCCATTTATTTATTGTTTAGTTTCTTTTGATCTACAAAGGCAGAGTGAATAATTGCGACAGAGGCTGTGTGATCTATAAAGCCTAAAATATTTGTTATGTGTCCCTTTAAGAAAATGTTTTCTGACTGCTGGTTTGAAGCCATTCAGTTTGGGAGTGCTTTGTTACACAGCGATAACAACTGATACATAGGTGCTGTGACAAAGGGACTGGTGGGAACACAAAGGAAGAATTATTAGTTGTCCATTGACTATGAGTTGGAGTGGCTGGGAGAAGCTCTGTAGAGGAAGTGATGATACATGTGTCCTGAGTTTAGTGTAACCTTGGACTTAGAGGGAAATGATGAGGAAATCAAGGGTCAGAATGATTGTGACCAGGCCAGTCACGTGGCAGGTCTCCTGGTTCCTGTTCAGGGACTTTTCCCCTTGTTCAAGTAGGCAGTTTAACATTTTGGGTAAGAGGAAGCGCCATGGGACCAGACAGAGCTGGTCTAGCTCTTCCATTTCTGAGATGTGTGATCTTGGGCACCGTAATTTCTCAGTAACTTAGTTTTCTTATCCATAAAATGGGGAAAATAATACTAATCTCATAGAGTTGTTGTGAAATTAAATGAGTTGATGGGCACAGGTATATCACTTTATGATTACAAAGAAAGCTGCAGAGATAAAGACAGCTTAGAAGTCCTTGTCATGAGACTTTCCCTTTTAACCAGGGAGAGAGATTTCGGCTAAAGGTAAGTTGCTCTAGTGCTGGAATTTCTGGTGGGATGGTTGCTTTGGAACCCATGAAACCTATACCACTTGGGACTACCTGGAGACTCCCACCACCAACAGCTTCTTGGGGCCCCCATTCTGGGCTGCCCACTCTGTTTCACAACCCACTACAAATGGTGGAAGAGCCTGTGGGCTCAGGAGATTCAGTCACTTTGTACTTATCTTTAAGTTCCTGTTTCTCTGGGCGGGGACTGAGCCAATTCACATGCCTGTTTAGAGGATGAGGGCAAACAAAGGGTGTTGAGCCAAATTCCAGACAGAGCTCCTTTGAGCATCCGCTGTGTGTCAGGCTCTGTGCTGGGCTCCGGGGATCAGGAGGAGTCCGAGAGGGTCTTCCCAGAACTCAGAGTTCACTGTGGGAGGTGGACCAGAAAGCAGATGTCTCTAACACAAGGTACTAAATGTCGAGGCAGAGGGGAACCTGGGGCTCCCAGTGGGGGCACAGCTTAGCTTGGGGCTCAGGAAATGACATTCAGGGTCAGCCTGAGCTGAGTCTTCCAGCAAAAGTAGAAGTTCGCTGGAGAGAGGCTGAGGGAGAGCGACGTCCCAGGCAGAGGAAACAGCATGGGCAAAGGTAGAGTGATGGAACAGCACAGCCTGTGCGAGGCATGACAGGGGCCTGGTGTTGCCTGGCACGGAGTCTGAGTAAAGGAAGATAAGGTGAGGGAGGCCAGCAGAGTAAGCAGGACTTACATCTCATAGTCACCGAGAAGACTGAGGCACAGAGGGCCCTGGCAGAAGGGTGACAGGGTAAGTATGCAGTGTAAGGGATGTCAGGGACCCTGTCCATGGGCCACCATAACGGGTGATGGTTTCCATTTTCTTGGCCCCCAGGAAGGGCAGGGAGTAAGGAAGTTTCCAGCATCATCTGGGGCCCATTCAGCTCTGAAGCCCACTGTGGTTTCACCATCGGGTTACATTCTATTTCTTTCTAAACCTAAGAGGAGATTGTATCATGTTGCTTCATAACGTAGGGGGACATGGAAGGGGCTGATAAACTGTGTTGAGTGTGTGAGTTGAGGATGGGGGAAACAAAGAGGAGGTGGAGACACCCCATCTTGTGCCGTTCCAAGAGGTGACAGTCAGGGTCTAGGGACAAGGCCAGTCTTCTGTGCTCAGAGGAGACGTTTGGTAAGCATTTGGAAATCCTTTCTGTTCTTCCAGATGAATGAAGAAGTGAATCCAAACCTGGAAGTGGCAATTAAAAAAAAAAGTCCCATCATCACTTTGGGAGCTGAGATGTCCAAGTGTCACAAAAGAGAATTTCTCAATGAGGAACTGGCCAGCAAGGCAGAAAAATACCCTTTAAAAATACTTCCTGCTAGAAGTCAAATGGTAGGCAAACAAGAGTTGCACCATCAGTGCAGTGTTCTTCTGGGGTCATTTTCTGAGTTTTGAGTAGGTTGGTTTCTACAAATCCAGCATTTTGCTTCCCCATCACCAACTCCCCCAAACTCTAGCCACAGAGTTGGAACCTCCAGCTGATCAGCTTGGGCTGGCATTGATGGGGTAATTGATGATCGGTCAGTAGGCAGTGAGGAGGGAGGCAAGCGCTTCCCTGATTATTTTAGAGTCAGAGTGACCCAGGGCATTGGAAGGCCTGCGCTGCATTCCTCTGCCCTCACCCTGGCTTGTGGGGACCATCTCAAATCGGCGAAGAGCAATTCCACTTTGTACCTAGTAACCCTGGGTTGGAGACCACCGATATGCAGAACTCATAATCTCCCACTCACGTGGAGACTGTAGGAAGAGTTCCATTACCCTTCCACTATCCCACTATAGGTCACTATTCCTTAACCTTCCATCACCTGGCAGGCCCTGTGCTAGGCTCAGGGATGGAGAACTCGGTGGTTGAAGGCATGGCCCGCTGAGTTAGGCTCATTGGGGCTGGAGCCCTGGCTCTGCCCCTCACTAGTTGAGTCACCTTGGGAAAGCTATGAACCTTTTTTAGCCTCAGTTTCCATATCTGAAAAAATAGGGATGGGCAAACGTACCCCATAGGGAGTAAATGATACCATGAATGCAAAGGGCTTAAGACATGCTTGGCACATAGTAAGAACTCAGTCGGAGTGTGTATGTGTGTGTGTGTGTGTGATTTAAGCACCTTCAGTGGGTGCTTGTGCTGAGTAATGAGGACAGAGCAGCTTGTGGAGGACCCTGGGAGCTGGGGCTGCAGGATGCCTGTAAGCGTTTATTCAGGTCTAGTCTGTGCCGGGCTCTGCACCAAGCAGCGGGAAAGCTCTGAACGGTTATTAAACAGCCACCTCTGCCGGTTCTTCTCCGTGGTTCACCAGATCCACTCCCTGCCCTGCTCTGTGCCCTGGAGGCCGACCCTGCCGACTGTGCCCCCCAGCTCCCTAGCCACCTGTCTTCTGGAGGGCCCTGGCAGGAGACCGGAGGGCAGAAGGAGAGAGAGGTTAGCATCTTTCATGGCAGCTGTGCTTCTCCACCATGGTGGTTCCCATCACTCTCTTCGAAGCCTCCGGTACCACGATCGCCTTCCTCTGCTCCTTCAGGGGGTGTCGTGGCTTCACACAGCTGCTGGCCCCGGAGCCTCGGCTCCAGCCCACATCTGTAAACGGCCCCTCCATCGAATGCTCTCCATCTGCACCATCTGGGGTAAATTCTGTTTTCTGCTGGCACCCTTATGGGTACACCTAATGTTCCTGTTATTATGGATGCTCTTTTAGGCTGGAGTTTCCTTTTCTTAGGATGAACTCCCAGCCCCCCACCTTGATTTCATCTCTTGGGCATAAGCGAAGCAGCAAATCAGCAGGCTAGAGACTCGTTGAGGTTTGCCTCACCTCGGAAGATTCTCGGTTTGGCTTTCAGTTTTCTTGCCTGCTCTGGGGTGGGGGTCAGCTCTGGGTGGTTTCGGGGTGCTCTCCACTTTGAGGAGGAGAAGGGGGAAGATCAGCAACTGCACCCAGCTGTGCCCTGCCAGGGGCACCCGCCGGCAGCTGACAGCAGCTCACAGTTCCTTCTTCAGAGCTGCTCTGCGCCCCTCCCTCCCCTCCCCACATTACTCAGCCCCTGCTTTCTGCCTTCCCACTCCCTCTGCCCACGATGCCCAAAGGAACCTAATAGTTCATTCTCTTACGCAATAGATCTGCATAGAACACCTACTGTATGCCTGGTCCTGGTCTAAGCAATGAAGATACAGCACCAGTAAGACAAGCAATGCCCCTGCCCTCATGGAGCTTATGTTCTAGTGGGAAGAGATAGATAGTAAACAGAGATGTACGATCCTAATTTGTCAGGTGTTGTTTAGATAAAAAGTAAAGTGGGATGAGGAGGTTAGGAAAATTATGGGATGGGGTATGGGAGCTCTTTTATAAAGGTGGTCATGGAAGGGGTCACTGAGAAGGAGAGGGAGGGGTCCCTGCAGATGTACCGGGGAGAGTGCACCAGGCAGAGGGGACAGCAGGGATGAATGTCTGGAGGAGGGAACGTGCTGCCCGGTGTATTCCAGGAAGAGGGCTGGAGGGGAGTGCAGTGAATGAGGAGGGGAGACGGGGAGGTGAGGTCAGAGAGGCGTGGGAACAGATCCTGTAAGGCCTCAAAGGCCGCAGGGGTGCCTGTGGGTTTTGCACTGGGTGAAATGGGAAGCCTGGGGAGGAACAGGGAAGGGATGGAGATTGAAGGATGCCTCTGGCTGTTGAGTGGAGAACACAGGAGGCAGAGTGGAAGCAGGGAACCAGAAAGGGACCATCACAGTGACAATAAAACCCACCGCTACCGCCACCACCACTGTATCCGCTGGAACCCGGTCCAGTTTATGAAATCTGCCCGAGATCCTTGCGAGGTGCTGATGCTATTGTTCTCACAATCAACAACATCGTTATCACCCCACCTGCTGTGTGAGCTTATGGAAATTATTTTTTCTATCTGACATTCAGTTTCCCCATCCCTAAAATGCAGATAATAATATCTACCTTTCAGGGTTGCTGTGAGGATTTATGTCACTCGCGTACCGTATTCTCATAGAAAGTGATGGGATAACTGTTCTTCCCATAACCTATAACTGAGGCAGTAACTTGTCTCCTACCCCCTTCATCCTCTATGGGTGTGGAGGTCATCTGACTTGGAGCCTGGTTCCTGGTGGGTGTATAGGGACTGTTGTCATTGGAATGATAAGATGTCGAGCCTTTCTCCTCTGAAACCAGGCTGTGATTGACAGGTGTCCATCAAGGTGTAGATGGCAGACCCTGGAGTTGTTCAGAGCAGCCAGGAGGGCTGGTGGATTGGGCTGGTCAGAGAAACTTCCTCAGAGAATGTGGGACTGGAGACGTGAATTGGAGGGACATCACGGGGAATTATTGGGTTGGCCAAAAAGTTCGTTCAGGCTTTTCTGTAAGATGTTATGGACAACCCCGAACGAATTTTTTGGCCAGCCCCAATATGTTGTGGCTCTAAGAAATTAAAGTCTGTTAAATCCACGTATTAGAGTTACCATCCCATGCCTATGGGGCGGCTGGCTCCAGGTCAGGCGTGGCTCCCCACAGCAGGGGCTTGGAGTCAGGAAACCCTGCCTCTGGATCCTCTCTGTGCTGCTTACCAGCTTGTCATTAACCTCTCTGAATATTTTTAAAAACAAGGATAACGACACCTAGCACATGAGCTTGATAGGAAGATAAAATAAGTGAGATGTTGATGGCAAACATTCTTCAAAGGCTGCGTGGCAGTGGACAAAAGTGAATCACAGTTATTCTTTCCATTGTCCATGGCCAAGCACACTTGCACTGCTGTGATGAAATGGCCCGCCCAATAGAACACCGTTTGATTTTGGATCGTTCTCCCGAGCAGCTGTCCTCTGCTCTCCTAGGACACATGCCCATTCCTGCCATCCTCACATCTCTCTAAAGACTCACTTCCTCCCCAGGAGCCTGCGCAGTCAGGGAAAAGGTACCCATTTTTTTCTGTGTCACTGAAGGGAGGTTGCTTCTTCCCCTTACCTCTCCCTTGCCATGTGACCTGGGGGAAACGACTTTCTCTTTCTGGGCCCTGTTTCCTTGTCCGCAAAATAAAGATACTGCTCTGGATGACCTCTCAGGTACCCCTTAGCTCTGAGTCTGTGAGTCTATGTATTTCCAAGAAAAAAAAAGAAAGAACAAAACTAAGCAAAAAATTGACATTACCACTTTAAGACGAGAATAATCAAGACTACCTTTACTTGCTAGAAGCCAGACACTGTTCATTTCATTGCTCATTTAATCCTCACAAGAATTCTAAAAGGTCTGTGTTGTTCTACTTCCCAGGCACAGAGAGGTTAGGTTTCTTGCCTCAGATCACACAGCATGCACGTGGTGTGACTGAGCTTTATCCTCAGCCATTGTCCTCCACAGGTCACGCTAGTAACCCAGAGCCTTGGACCACTTCCATTCTCTCCTCCATTGTTTCGGAGTCAACATGAAACACCATCAAGAGCTGGTCGTATCTTTCTTACACCCCATCTAGCCTGTAACTCTGTTTACCTAATATTGTCACGTTAGTTACACTTTACCGTTTCCCAGAAATTTGGGGCTGGGCTGGAAAACTATCCTGAGATGTTTAATGCCTGGGTCTTCATGTTGTTAGATGATATGTGAGTCCTACATTCTAAATAATTGTAATTATAGCTGATATTTATTGAGCACTTACTGAATACGGGATCCATTCCAAGAACTGTACCTATGTTAACACTTTTAATTCTCACATCCCCCCGTCTGATGAGGTGGTCCTCTTATCATCTACATTTTGCAGATGAGGAAATGAAAGCACAGAGCATGGGTAGAGTAGTGTGCTTCCATCACACAGAGAGTGTGAGGCATAAACTCAGGCTGTCTGGCTGCAGACACCAGTCTCTCACCCACTTCACTTTACTGTCTTTCTCAAGATAGCCTCCTCTGGAAAGGAATTCTATGGAATGTTTTTAGAAATTCTATCATAAAAACGTCCCATGGCCAAATAAGTTTCTAAAAGTAGGGTTAAATAAAATGAAATGAGTTGCTTTCCTTTTGGATTCTTCAGAGTCTTGCATAACCAAATGATGATCAGGCTCTTTAAAAGCAGGACAGAGCAGGTGCACTGGTTAAACTCATTTGATCATGGGGACTCTTTACTTCTGGTGGATCAGCTCAAGACATATTTTGTGAAAATCAATTCTAAAGGAATTGCAGGGGGAAGGTTTTGGGGGAGGAGTCAAGTTCCAGATTCTCACTAGCCCTCCCCCATTCTAGTTCTTCCTCAAATATCCCACCATCACTTCGCCACCAACTCCACTGACCCTGCAGTGCACCTAGCATGTGTCCAGGAAAAAACAAACGTATGTGTTGAATCTCTGAAAATTCAAGTTCACTTTCAGTGCACCACACTGGCAATTTGCCACTTACAGAATTCTTTTTTAAAAGTAAATAATTTCTGACTTACTTCACTCTGTATAAGTCTCTAGGTCCATCCACGTCTCTACAAATGACCCATTTTCATTCCTTTCCATGGCGGAGTAATATTCCATTGTATATAAGTACCACATCTTCTTTATCCATTCGTCTGTTGATGGACATTTAGGTTGCTTCCATGACCTGGCTATTGTAAATAGCGCTGCAAAGAACATTGGGGTGCATGTGTTAATGCATATATGTGGAATCTAGAAAAATGGTACAGATGAACCGGTTTGCAAGGCAGAAATAGAGACACAGATGTAGAGAACAAATATATGGACACCAAGGGGGGAAAATGGGGGGTGGCGGGGTGGGATGAATTGGGAGATTGGGATTGACATATATGTATAAAATAGATAACTAATAACAACCTGCTGTACAGCACAGGGGACTCCACTTCGCTGTACAGTAGAAACTAACACAACATTGTAAAACAACTATACCCCAATTTAAAAAAAAACCCTTAAAAAAATAAAAATAAAAGTAAATAATTTCTGGTAGAGCAGATCATTACTCCTAAGTGATTTACAGTCTTGGTAAATCTGGATTTTCATGGCATAGGTTTTTTAAAGAGAGGCACTTTTGGATTTTCTTGTGTGGATGGGAGGGAAAAGTTGGATGGGCAGGGAAGGGCAGCACAGGGCGTGGAAAACAAAGGAGTAGAAACTGTGGTTTTCCCCCAAAGTTGCACAAAATAATAATATGACTTCTGCTTTTCATCTACTCTGGGTGGCAACTGGGGAATCCAGCAGCTTGCTTGAGAGGACAGAGTCGATTAAGTTGGAGGGCAGTCTAATTGTTAAATCTTAGGAAGTCTTGGTTGTCTAACCTGTTGGCCTTTCTTGCTCATAGCATCTGCTGACTTTCCTCCTCATGCTTCAACTCTGGGATGCGAGATTTTCTCCTCGTGTTGTCTCATTCTGTCAATTTCCAATTCCATTCTGTAAATGGTTGTCAAGCACCTACGTGGGCTTGCTATGAGCCAAGCATATGGGTTTAGTGCCCATTAATCCACGCATGAATTCCAGGCCCTGGAGATAAGACAGTTGACTAAACAAGGTCTCTGCTTTGGAGGAAAACTCATTTAGTAGACAAACAAGCCAGATACACAGCAGATCATAACTTTTGGCAGAATGTAAGGGCCACCAGAGTTGGACAAACACAAAGGTATGAGAGATTGTACCTAGGTGGTATGGTAAGGGCATTCTGGAAAATCTTCTTGGTAGCGGTGGCAATGGAGTTGAGCTTTGAAAGATGAGTGGAGTGTAGCTACACAGAGAAGGTAGAGGAGAAGACCTTCTCAGGGAGGGAACAGTCTGAGCCTGGAGAAGGACTTAAGAAAGTCCAGAGAGGGTGTTAATTAGTTTGCCAGCAGTAAAGTGCACTAGGTTTATGTTCCTTTGCTGTTTCTATGACAACCAGTGACGCCTCATATGTTAGATGCCCCCCACATTGGGGGCAACAATTGAAAGCTTTCCAGGTAAGACAGTTTCTAAAGAGCCCAGATAACTTATTTAACCTCTTGGTACCTCGATGTTTTCATCAGCAGATGGGGATAAAGTCCTTATCTCATGAGGTTAAGATGAGGATTAAGAGTGAATGATGCATGTAAAGCTTTAGAACTATTTATTGAGCACCTAATAAATGCTCAATAAATATTAATTATTATTGTTGTTATTGAATGCTTAAAGATTTCAATAAATAAGCTTGAACATACCATGAGATCTCTAGGGTTAGGTACACTTAATTACTTCTGCATCTTGGGCATTTACCAGTTTCTGAGCTGGTAGTTTTCAGTAAATGTCTTTCAGATGACTTGAATGGTTGAATGAGTAAACATGAGGAAAATATCCCTTCTTTCTAGGATGCAGGTGCCTTTTATCCTTGAGGCTCCAGACACCAGACCCCAGCCTGGGTGGGAAGACCCCCCCCCCCAACTTCCTCACCCTCCCACACACACAACCCAGCCAGCCCTTTATCTTCATGTGCATCTTCTGTGAGTTACTCTCGGGTAAAGAAGAACATTTGACCCCGGTTTAGAAAGATTGCCTTACACAATCTCCCAGTTCCCTAGATGGGGCTTGCTGAGCTGACAGAATGTACAGAGAAGAGCTAACTATTTTTAGGATGAACTAGAAAGATTAGAACTTTGCTCTCTCCTCAAATATCAAACCTGCAATCTGTAGGAATCCAAACAGGAATTATTGGGGAATTGGATGTAGGGAGTTATTCATTGTGCTCCTATTGCCTAAAATTCCCACATAAAAATAACAATAGACCATTGATGTTGGAGTGACTACTATACGCCAGGCACTGGCTAAGAGCTTTACATGCACTATATTGTTTCATTCGTACAGCAACCTCATGAGATTGGTTTCAATCTCCCTATTTTGCAGATAGGAAAACTGAGGTATAGAGAATTAACTGTCTTGACCAAAGCCACAGAAAGAGGGTTAGTGAAGCTGGCATTCCATCCCTGGTCTGTCTGGCTTCAAGACCCATGCTTTCCATGAGGATCCAAATGACAGTGACACAAATCAAAACAAGGAGGAGAAAACAAACTCAGCCTCCTGGCTGAAGAATGAAATCATGGATTGGTTGAGTGCATAATTTTGCTGGGTAGAACCGCAGATGTGCAGAAGAGAAAGTCAGGGGTTCTGTCTCTGGGGAGCTCACATCCTAATGAGGGCTATGTAAGGACTTTTTCTTGTTTCTCATCTGCCCAGCTCTCTCATTCTCCTTCTGGGGTCTCCCTTTCCCTCATTGCATGCCACACTGGGGGGCGTGCTCGTTAGGGTTCCTGCACTCCTCTGGCCAAGGGGTAGGCGTTTGCCTCAAACTGGAAAATCAGACTATGGGAAAGCAAATTATGACTCAAGAACTTCAAATGGCTAGAGCTGAGTGATCCAGTTAGCAGCATCCTGAAGATACCTGCATATTAGTTTCCACCATCTGGCTATTCAGCTTTTCCCTCTTTTCCTGAGAGCTTCCTTGTGGCAGATAATATAGGCTGGTTCACTCAGCACACATCCCAACTCCAATCAAACTATGCTTTCTCTATTCTAGAAGGTGGAAATCTCAAAGCTCACTTTCCCAGGCTCCCTCGCAGTTTGGGATGGCTGTGTGGCTTGCCAATGAGATGCAAGTGTATATCTGCTGGGGATGTCTCTCCCCTTTCTCTTTCTTCCTACTGGGATATAGGAAAGACAGGATGGTTGGAGCTGTAGCAGATAAGTTATGAGCATGAGGAAAAAGTGAAGAGACATCAGCCCTGCTTAGTGACGTCAGGCAACACCTCCCCTTTGGATCTCTTGCTGAGAACCCTCTACTGTTTTAAACCACTACGTTTAGGGGTTTTGTTACTTGTAGCCAAATGTACCTCTTAACTGATATGGAATCTGCATTTTTTGCATTTTTTTAATAGGAAGGGTGCTTGAGGTAGGCAGAATTTCTTTACACAACCAAAAATACCCTAATTGATACAGGGAAGGGAGGAAAGTACAAAGCAAACCACAACATCAGCCAGAATGCAATATGCTCTCCTGGAGGGAAGAACTGTCACAATACCAATTCATGTTGACATAGTCTGTGATATTTTTCTAAGAGTTTTCCCACACATTGTTTCCTTTGACCTTCTCAGCCACCCTGTAAAGTACAAATTATTATTATACCTGTCTTAAAAATCTCAGAGTTTGAGTACTATGGAAGTGAAGAAAGGGAAGTGATTAGTTCTAGCTGGAGAAACTGGCAGCTTCAGGAAGAGGCTGGCCTTGAGCTGGGGTTTGAAGGATGAGCAGACTTTTAATAAATGGAGGAAGCAGTAGGAAGGGCATTCCTGACTAAAGTGAGAACCACAAAGCTTAGAGGCACGAGAGGCCTGGGTGAGTCTGGCAAACATGGCTGGTGCTCAGGGGAACTTGAGAAGCATGCAGAGGAGGTAGGCTTGGAAAAGCCAGCAGGGGCCAGATCATAAAGATCTGTGGTGTTGGCAGCCTCTTTGGGTTGCAGAGGCATTCAAATAACTTCAACTAACGGGGTAATTGTGAGAATACATATAGGAATAAAGGAGCTTCCAGAATTCAGGCCAAACTTCTTGGGGAATCAGGAATATACCACAACCAGCATCACAGAATGAACACAATCCTCAGGACAGCCAGGACTCACAGAGGATGGAAGGTAGTTGGATACCATAAAATTGCTTAGGACAGAACCCACTTCTTGTAACTGAGTTATCTTCCACTTAGTAGCAAAAATTCACTGGGTTCCTACTCTAGAGCTTTGACATTAACATGAAACTTTTTTGTGTCCAATTCTCTGTGTGTATCTTCTCTTTAAATTCTTGAGTGTATATTAGTTAGGATGGGATAGTCTCTGCTGTGATAACAGATAAACCCTCAAAATCTTGTGGCTTTATACAATTATGCAAGCATCTCCTGGAACACATGGTCACCAAAGTCTCTCATGGAGGAGAAGAGAGTGACAAAGGAGGGGCACTAGTTCTTAACATCCTTGCTTCTTATCTTCACAATACATTGATCAGAAGTGGTTACATGGCCCCATCTAACTGCAAGGGATGCTGGGAAAGGCAGGGAGCAGAGAGTCCTTGACAAGCATGAACTCTCTCGACATGAAACTGGGATGGGTTTGGTTGCTTATCTTCATCTCTATTAGTAAAGCACTCATGCCAGGGAGTCTTAGTCTCTTTGGGCTGCTATAACAAAAACATCATAGACTGGGTGGCTTAAACAGTAAGCTGTTTCCCACAGTTCTGGAGGCTGGAAGTCCAAGATGGAGGTGCCAGTAGATTGGATGTCTGGTGAAGGGGTGTCTGATTCCTAGCCATTTTCTGGCTGTGTCCTTGAATAGCAGAGAGAGCAAGAGAGCAAAGCCCTCACCTCCAAGTACCATCACACTGTGGTTTAGGGGGTTAGTTCTAGAGTGTGTGCTTCAGGCAGTGCTTGATCCAGCAGTTAGCTGAAAGATGCCCCTGAAGACCTCTCTCTATTTCTTCACTCTGCCTACTATGATATCAATTTCCTTTAATGCTGGCTCTCTTTCTGGTTGCAATATGGCTTCCAGCACTTCCTTGGTTATGTACTTTGTTTGTATCATATCCAGATAGAGACGGAAAATGATTTTTCTCCTTTGTTTTAAGCACACATCCTGCAATTCACTCTCATCGGTTCAGTTTAGATCAATGCCTACCCTTGGACCAATCACTGTTTGCAGGTAGGTGGACTTCAGTGGTTGGCTTAGCCAAGGTCCCACTCCTGGGGAGGGAGGTAGCGTCAGCTTTCCCAGAGTGCCATCGATGGAAATCAGTGGGAAGAGAGAACAGGAATGAGGCCTGGGGAGGCACCACAACTGCCCATGTCATGCCTTCCCTCATCATCTTTTTTTATCTCCTCTATCCTCTATGCCTCTTTTAATAATGAAGGATCTTAAGTTGAGCTTTGGGGTGCGGCCTTTCACTGGTGGGGAAACTGAGGCTCAGAAAGGAGAATCGCTGGTTCTGGGCACAGAGTCATGGAGCCCCAATTTCTTCTGATACTTCTAAAAACTTCTCCCCTCTGGGACTCAGTTTCCCTCTCTGTAAGATGAAGTACCTTCTTTGGCTCTGAGTTTGCCGGTGAAGCAAGTAGGAGTTAGCTGGAGAGCTTGTAGAAAACACACCTGCCCAGCTCACCCAGAAATTGTGACGCACCTGGAGAAAAGCATGGTGGGTACATGCATTTTGAACAAGCTTCTCAGGTCACGCTGAGCCGCAGCCTCTACCACTCTGAAACCCCTCTGTGGGGACCCTCCTGCTCTGGCCCCAAGACCTCTGAACCTAGTCTGCCCATGGGCTCCAGGACTGAGAGAAAGGGCAAGGCAGTGGGTGCCCCAGGGCACCCTACCTCCTGTGACCCAACCACAGAAAGAAGACAAGAGACCCGGGTGTGCTGGTGAGGGCTCAGAGCACCGAGACAGGAATTTACAAGGATGCTGCTGGCCAGCCATGCTGTTCTGATGCCTTGGGCAATGTCATCATGCTGGGAGGCCACACACGTGCCAGAGCCATTTGGCTGATGAGGGGAGGCTGTGAGGCCAGGGGCACTGGTCCTTTTCCTTCCCACCCACCTTATAAGTTACTGGATGTTTCTGGAAGGTACAGGTTCTAGAAAGAGGACTGAAATTGGAGGGAAGACCCCAGGATCCAGTCCACGTGCTGCCACCTGGGCACTCCGTGACCCCCAGCCACTGTAAGACTCGACTGCCTCATCTGCAAAAGAGGGCTAGTGGCCCCTGTCCAGCTTTCTTCTTCCCCAGGACACGAGGATTTCAAAGGCAGTGACGCGATGTAGTGAAAGGACTGGGTCCACAATGCACATGTTAGAGGATTATTATTATTATTGTTAAAAATAACAAATGGTTTTGAAGTTGGAACCTGGAGGCTCCTGCAGAATTCAGCCACTGCCAGCCGGCTGCTACCTTTCAGATAGAGATGAAGATATGAGAGGCAGAGAGGAAAAGCTGCTCCTGGAGGCTTCTTTCCTGAGACCTCATTGTCTCCTTTCTCCCTTTGAGGCCTGCAGGGGATCTGGGAGGCTTCCAGCTTAGACAGCGCTACCTGATGGAATAATGCACCTGTCAGCACCTCCAGAGAGATAGCTGGCTGGGGTTGGGGAAACAGAAGCCAAGCACACGAAGGGTGGCTCTCCGCCCCACCCTCCGCTTTACCTGTGGCCTCGTGGGTTCTCAGGCTCCTGGGCACCAGTCATTCAGGTGCTCCTGCTCCGTGCTGGCCACACCTGTTTCTCACTTGTAACGCTGCTAACTTGGGATTTGAGATGAAATCAACCTACATTTCTTTCATTTAAATCCATGTCTTTAGCACAGGCGTTGCTACTGTAAACGTAAACCCCACTCACTTGTAGGATGAGGTGTGATTATTAAAATAAAAGTGTGGACATCCTAACAGAAGGGATCTCAGGTCCTTCCTGGGGGTTCTGCTCCGCACCTTGGAGAGCCCTGAATCCGCAGACGCTGTCAATGCTTCAGGAGCACCTGCAGGTGTCAAGATCCATGCTCAGTGTGTTTACACTCATGGGACAACAAACTCATTCAATCCAAGCCTTGGGGCCACTTTACGGGTGAAGCAGCCAAGGCTCAAGGAGAGATCAAGTGACTTTCCCAAGGTTCCCAGCCAGGAAATGGTAGGACTGGGGATCAAAGTGGATCCTTGGACCCCAGGTCCAACATAAGTGGCATCCTTGGTAGCATTTAGCCCTGGGCTTGACACAGTGGTGGCCAAGAGGGAGTTTTTGAATGAGGAAGGCAACCTCGGGGAAGCGGGGTGCTACAGTTGAAGGAACACGAGATTAGAACATAAACGTAGATGCTCTAGAACGTCTATTTGGATCAGTGGCTTTCCAGTGGTGTTCGTGAACCCTCTCCCTCCTCCTGAGGGCCAGTTGAGGGGCTGAAATGATGGGGGTTCAACATTTCTACTTTTTCTTTATCTAGAGCAGGTTCTCCTGGCAAACGTTTTATATTGTGATTTCGAGGAAGATTTCACTGGGGAAAGAAGAAAAAAAGATTCCTTTGCTAAAACCAGGTTGGAAGAGCTCTGTCTTACATGGCCTTCAAGGCTCCCCCAAATCTCATCATCCGTGGTTTTGTAATTCTAGTGTGGGTGCTACCCCTTCCTGGCTGGACAGTGTTGGATGAGTCATTTAGCGTTCTGAGTCTTAGTGCCTGTATCTTTAAAATGGGCACAAGGAGAGAACCACTACCTAGTTCCCAGGGTTATTATGTGGATGTGCTCTCAGAAGAGCAAAGGCTTCTGCAGGAGTATGGGATTGGGGAAGTCGTGCAATCATCGAACATTTAAATCGTGGCTCTGCTCTGCACTCTGGCTAAATGCTGAAGATGCAAAGAACCATCGGGCACAAAGTGTAGTAGAAAATAGATAAACACAGGCACACAGCCTCCTGGAAGAGAGATAAATAAGCAGGAAGTTTTAATGCAAAAGTGATGTGTGCCCTGACATAAGCATGGCGGAGGGTCATCCCACCCAGCCTGGTGATGGGATGGCAGGAGGGGGTGGGGACCGTAGGAAAGTGACACCTAGCTTGAGTCTTAAAGCAGATGCAAACACAATAGTGATACTGGGTGTATATATTTCATTCACACAGGATTTTAGTCATACAGAGTTAAGATTTCTGAGGTTCCATTTCCCCTTTTGTGCAAGGATCTTACAGAGACAAAAGTAAATGCAAAGCATACTATTGGATCAATGTTATGGACTCTGTTAATGAGTTTTGCTGCACCCTTTTTGCAAACAAATGTTATTCAAGCAACAAATGTGCTAGGCCCTGTCCTCTTGAGAAAACTCAACACGCTTTCAGAAGCATCCCCTATGAGAGCCTAGAGGTCCCTCTGAGTGCCTCGTGTCCAATAACATGTTTGCACAGATGAGAAAGCTTCTCGCAAACATGGACCTGGGGGAGGTGAGATGTCTTTACCAAGGTCAGGAAGTACAGGGGGCAGGTTTAGATCCGGGGTTTCCTCAGACCACAGGCTCTGAGGGCTCTGGAATGGGAGTGGCAGTGAGTACAGGGGACACGCCCAGGTCTGCCCTCTGAGGGCCGGAGGTTGAGTCCTTCACGGATTTCATCCAACAATGGGTGCATGCGTCTATGTCAATTAGTGAGCTGTGTTCTGAGGGTACAGAGATGAATAAAGTACTCTCCTTGCTTTGAGGAGCTCACAGGACAAAGAGACGTAGAGTGTCAATTCAAATTCACGATAAGTGCCAGTGGAATAACGTGCAAAGTTCTTTGAGAGCAGTATTTGCCTGTGAAGGGTTGGAAAAGACACAGGCTTTAAAACCAGGCACACTTGGGTTTCAATTCCAGCTCTGCCACTCGATGTGAGACATTGGGAAAGTTACTTAACCTCTCTGAGCCTCAGTTTCTCTATCTAGAAAATGGGGAGAGTAACAACCTACCTGTGGGCACTGGTGGATGAAGAGTATAACATTGAGATACAACTGGCAAAGTGCCTGGCTCACTCAGGGCACAGAGACAAGCATCACTATCGACTGCCAGCACTCAGGCAAGACATCCACCTTCTCCACTTCTCCAGGAGCTTTGAATGTTCTCATCTGCACAGGTGATGGAAGTGAAATGTGCTTTGTAAAACCATGACACATTAAGCAATTGTTAGTTGTCGCTCTTCGTATCCTCAGCCAGTCCTAACTGGGGTAGAGAAGGTGATGTAGCAGGGTGGTTTGTCAAAGTCCAGTGAGTGACTGCAGGCTGGAAGCTAGGGCAGCCTCTCTGATCTTGTGCTCCCTCCCCCACTGCCGTCCAGAGCCTCCAGACATTTCCTTCCCAGCCTCTGAAACCTAAACATATTTGGACCAGGATGGGCAGATCCTGAGCTTGGTTTCTTTGTTTATCAGTCCTTCTGCTGGGAGGGGGGACTTGCCATCAGGCCTGAGAAAAAAGTCAGGAGTGCTTGGAATGCAATTGCAAAAGAGGTTACAAGAGCCTGGCAAGAATGCTGAAATCAAGTGATGTCGAGAGGTTTTGTTATTTTTGAAAAAATGACTCATTCTGAGAAACCCTAACGGCCTCACAGAACATTCACCTAGTTGCCTGTATGTATAACCCAGAGCCCACTGCAGAGAAAAACAAATCCTGTTGTCACAGCTGAGGGAGAGGATGGTGGGGGCAGTGAGGGTTGGCGGTGGGAATCAGGATGACCGTTTGATGGAGGAAGAGTTTACAGATAACTCCTGCCCTCTGTGTGGACCGTTTTACTTTCCCAAGGCCTTTTCCCCAAATTGCATCATTTCAGTCATCACCAGAGCATCCCCTTGGAGGTAACTTGTGTTCTTTGGATTGAGCTGAGCTGGCCAGGGGAGGGGCGGTTGTTCCCATTTGACATGCAAAGGAAGTAGGTGCCCAGAGAGCTTAAGCTATTTCCCCAAGTTGAGGGATGGGGGAAGAGGAGGTGAGAGAGGAAGAGGAGGAGGAGGAGGAGACCCATGATGAGAATAAAAATGAGAACCTGTCTCGTGGAGAAACACTATGAAGGGCTGGTTTCAGCGAGGGCACCTGTTGGCCTCCCCACTGTGGGATGCTCAGGAGAGCACGGGATCAAGAGTCAGGATATGGGCTTTTGCTCCACCTTTGCCCTTAACCAAATGCGTGTCTTTGGGGAAACTTGTCTCTTTACCAATTCTCCACTTCCTATCTGTAAAGGCCTTGGGGTGGAGGGGAGTCGAAAAAACCCAGAGCTTCTAAAATCTAGTAGGCATAAGAATATTCTGGAACACTTGTTATTATACCAATTGCTGGATCCCTCCCCAGAAATTCTGATTCCGAAGATCTGGGGAAGGGCCAGGGAATCTGCATTGCTTACAAGCTCCCCAGTGGGACTGCTGATTGGTCATGGTCCCCACTTTGAGTCTCCTGGGGCTGGATGATCTTGAATGACCCTGTTGTTTCTGCTGTTCAATGATTCAAAACACTCAACAACTCCTGGTCATTGGGAACTGTGCCCGGTGTGGGGAATTAAAAAAAAAAAGAACTAGACGTGGTTTCTGCCTTCTGCGTCTAGCACTCGAGGTGGGGATACAGACAGGACAATGGGTCCCATTATCGCACAGGGTACATGGGGGACATGCAGAGGCGGGAATGGTCAGCTGCCCGTGGGAGTCAGGTAGGGCTTCAAGGAGGAGGGTGCTGGGTGAGCCTTTGGGCCTAAGTTGTCACTAACTGGGAGGATGTGTTAGGGGGACGACTCTGGGCGGAGAGCAGTGCAGGCTGTTTTAAATATTCCACAGAGAAAGCGTTGGCTGAGCGCTCTTTGCATGTGAATGCTGCTCAGAAGCATCTTCCAGCTCTGCCCTCTGGGAGCCACCAACCACAGCTGCAGCTGTTCCCCATCTGCCTGGAGGGCCCAGGGAAACCAGGGGAGGGGTCTCCTGATAGGCCAGCATCCCTGGGGACCACAGTCAGGTATAACATATACAACACACACACACACACACACACACACACACACACACACACAGTTGATCCTCATTATTTGTGAATTCTGTATTTGTGAATTTGCCTACTTGCTAATATTTGCTTGTAACCCCCAAACCTATATTCATGGCTCTTTCACAATCATTTGTGGTCATGTGCAGAGCAGTGAAAACACGTGACTCACCCAACCCTCATGTTCCCACCTGAACAGTGCGCTGCCTTCTTGTTTCAGCTCTTGTATTGTAAACAAGGGTCCTTTTTGTAGTCTACTTAATGCCATCTTTTGAGCATTTTTGTACTTCTTTCGGGTGATTTTGCTGTTTAACATCGCCCCCAAGCATAGTGCCTCGTGCTGTGTAGTGTCCTAAGCACAGGAGGCTGTGAGGTGCCTTATGAGGAATATAGGTGTATTAGCTAGGCTTCTTTCAGGCATGGGTTATAGTGTTGTTAGCCATGAGTTCAGTGTTAATGAATCAACAATACATACTAAATAAAGTGTCTTGAAACAGAAACATATTGATATATAAAGCAAGGTTATGGTACTGATGGGTTGATGAAAATGTTGTGACCAGAGGCTCACAGGAACCTAACCTTCTATTTCCCCTAGGAACAGTGGTACAGCATCAACTAATTCAGTGGTCATGGCAACTTTATAGAACATCACTACAGTTCCATGAATAATGAGAATTTGTGTGTGTGTGTGTGTGCGCACGCGTGCACCGTGAAGCCACTGCCAAGTATTTCTTTTGCTTGGTATGACAAGTTAGTATGTTTAACAAGACAATTCAGAGTTGCAGCAAGAATTTAATAAAACCAAACATCTAGGTAAATTTTGGAAGCTTTCTTACTAATCCTAACTGGTAGCAATCCTTATCCAATTTAGCCATCTCCTCTTCTGCCTAGATTTGAGCAAAAGGCTTCTTTCTATTCAGCCAGAACTTATCCTCAGCTTCAACACCCAGCTGAATTCACATCTCACCAATTTGGTCCAGATACAAATTTACGTGTAACAGACCTTGGTGTCACAATGTACCTGAATGCAACTTCAATATAGATCATAGGACCGTATTAAATTGGATATTATTTTGGTTTTACCCCTATGACTCTGACACCAGTTTGGATGTGTGTTTTTTCCCACACCACCAGGTAATTCTCCGAGACACCATCTGGATGTCCCGCATTTTAACTAAATTCTGACACTATCTACTGCTATCTGAAGTGGCATCAGATCTCACAGGCTAAGGGCTCAGTCCCACAAGACTGCCCCCACTTCAGATGTTTATTGCAAGTCCAGGTTGTTACCTGTGCTCCTGACAGACTGGCAATAAATCGGAGGTTCCCATGACCCCCTCCTTGGGGGGATTAATTTGCCAGAGCGGCTCACAGAACACAGGAAATCAGTTCAATCACTAGATTACCGGTTTATTACAAAGATCATTAAAGGATATGAATCAACAGCCAGATGAAGAGACACGTAGGGTGAAGTCCCAAATGCGGGAGCTTCTGTGGAGTTTGGGGGCCACCACTATGGCACGTGGAGGAGTTCTGGTTCATCAACCCGGAAGCTCTCCAAAAGCCCATCCTTTTGGATTTTTATGGCGGTTTCAGGACGTCAGAACAATTAATTAAATCATTGGCCTTCAGCCACAGAACTCAATCTCCAGCCCTTCTCCCCTCCCCCGAGGCTGGAGGGTGGGGCTGAAATTTCCAACCCTGTAATCACTTGGCTGGTTTCCCTGGCAACCAGCCCCCATCCTTAGGTGAAGTAGGGGCTTTCCAAAAGTTACCTCACTTAAATAACAAAAGACACCTTGATCACTCTCTTCACTTAGGAAATTCCAAGAGTTTTAGGAATGCTATGTAAGGAACCAGGATGAAGACCAAACATATATTTCTTCTTAATAAGTCACAGTCACATTTGTGCTACGTAATTCCTGCACTTGGTAGACTGATTTTTTTTTTTATTTAAGAAAATTACAAGAGGGAAGAGATATGGCAACATATGTATATGTGTAACTGATTCACTTTGTTGTAAAGCAGAAGCTAGCACACCATTGTAAAGCAATTATACTTCAATAAAGATGTTTAAAAAAAAAAAAAAGAAAAGAAAATTAGTGTCATTCACTTTAATTTTTCTGATTTACTAGTAGTTTACATTCCTCTGATGTCATTCTGTTTTTTTAAATTAATTTTTATTGGAGTATAGTTGCTTTACAATGTTTTGTTAGTTTCTGCTGTACAGCAAAGTGAATCAGCTATATGTATACTTGTATCCCCTCTTTTTTGGATTTCCTTCCCATTTAGGTCACCACAGAGCATTGGGTAGAGTTCCCTGTGCTATACAGTCTGTTCTCATTAGTTATCTATTTTATACATAGTATCAATAGTGTATATATGTCAATCCCAGTCTCCCAATTCATCCCACTCCCCCTTCCCCCCCTTTGTATCCAAGCTGTCTTCGTGCATCTCTTCAACATCGGTACACAGAGAGCCAAGATTTTGGCAGCAGTATCCATGCGTTTGTTCTCTATGTCTGTGTCTCTATTTCTGCTTTGCAAAGAAGTTCATCTGTATCATTTTTCTAGATTCCACGTATAAGCGGTATTCTACCATAGTTGTTTTTCTCTTTCTTTCTTCACTCTGTATGACACAGACTGATTAAATTTTTGCCATCGGGGGAGAGCTGGTTCATGGGATTGAGGAGCTTTCCTTGGGGACCCTGGACTCCGGGGCAGGGAAACCGCTGTGCAGGGACAGCCCCAGCCCCTGCAGGCTCAGGCAGGGAGTCCCGCTCACGTGCCTTCCCCACGCTGCCCCTCACTTCCAGGCCCAGCCCTCCACCCTATCCCCTAGGCCACGTCCACCCTTTCTAACTTATTTCTGGAAAATGTGCTGAGAACAGGAAAGGCCCCTTCGTGGGGTTGGGATTGGATGTGATTTCCCTGGGAACCAGGACTGAGGAGCTCCGCAGCCTTCCTGGACCGTGAAATCCCTGACTCTCACCGGAGGGGCGGCGCTGGAGGGAGTCCTTAGGTGCTCCCGGCCTCTGACTCCTCCCCGTGGGGCCGGGGGCGGGGCCTCGCCGGCCAGCGGAGCGAGAGGAAGCACTGAGGCTGAAGGAGCGAGGCGGCTGGCTGGCATTCCACACAAACACACTCCGTCACTGTAAATTACTTACGCGCCATATGGAGGCCGGACAGGCTCCTTGACCGACACGTTAATGAGAAGCCCGAGGATCCTGCCTTGGCCGGGATTCCTGGGGGCTGGGGGGCGAGTGGAGAGGAGCATCCCCGTGATTGGAAACCTGCAGTGAGTCCCCGTCTTCTGCGGGAACAGTCTGAACTCCATAGCCCAGCACTCAAGGCCTCTTTCCAGACGCGGCTCTGACACCTGCCCGCCCCCCGCTTCAGGCAGGGCAGCGTCTCACTGTCCTGCACACTGTTCTCACCCCCAGACCTCTGTGTCATGTGCTGTCTCCCCAACCCGCCCGACCCCCCGCCCCCCAGCCCCCCAGCCACCCGGTCCCTTCCCTTTCTCAGCATCAGCATCGTTAAAGGGACGGCTCAAACGTCACCTCCTCTGCGTGGCCTCTCGTCTCACCCACTGGAGGGTGAACTTGCTCCTTCCTCGTGCCCCCCTAGCCCTGCGCAACCTACTTAGCAGCATGGCCTCCGGTCTGAATTGAGACCCCCAGCTGCATCCTTTGCTGAGAAATCTTGTTTCCTCAAGTAGAACTAGAGACAACGATGGTCTCTCCCTAAAGCTCTGTGGGGAGGATCGAATATACAGCCAGCTTTACACAGTGCTTTGCACCCACGAATCACACCATGGATGAGAATTCCTCATTATTATTATTAATATAGGACTGTTTTCCTCTGTTGTAATCACTTTCGTCATAAGCCTCACTCTTACTAGACTCTGCCCTACTGGAGTGCAGTGGCCATGGTCTTATTCATCTCTGTTAAAAAACAAAATTCAGCTGAGTAAATGTGAAGATCTAATTGGCCTTACTCAAAGACTCATGAATTAGGCAGCATGCCATCCAGTAAACAAACAGGCACTCCAAGGCGTTGGACCAAATGGAAGGTTTTTATAGGCAGAAGGAGGGGCAAGAAGGTATCTGCAAAGGAAAAGAAAAGATCATTTCAGGGCAGAACGTCTTCTTTTGGGAACAGGGACCAGCAGGGGTCTTCGTTGTGCAGACTGCCTCTTCTTCCTTTGGGGGAGGGATGGAGAAGGCCCCTGTGACAGATTACCTCATTGGTGCTGACCAGAAAATTCCAGACTGGCTGATTAAGATTACATTTTGGGGGAAGGTCAAAATTGCAATTAAGTCAGGTTTTATTTATTTTTTAAATTTTTATTTATTTTATTTATTTATTTTTGGCTGCATTGGGTCTTCGCTGCGGTGCACAGGCTTCTCACTGTGGTGGCTTCTCTAGTTGCGGAGCACGGGCTCTAGAGCACAGGCTCAGTAGTTGTTGCACATGGGCTCAGTAGTTGTGGCGCACGGGCTTAGTTGCTCCGTGGCATGTGGGATCTTCCTGGACCAGGGCTCGAACCCGTGTCCCCTGCATTGGCAGGCGGATTCTTAACCACTGCGCCACCAGGGAAGCCTTAAGTCATGTTTTAAATCCAGATTTGGTATCGTGAGATTTAGCACAAGCAACCCCGTTTTGGGCCTGTGGTTTTCTCCTTAATATCTCTAAACCCTCTGCTTCTAGCCCAGTGCCTGGCACTTATTAGGTGTTCAATAAAGAGTATATTTTCAATGGTAGCGCACATGTATAATATCCAACATCTACTGAGTGCTTACTATCTGCCAGGCTGTTCATTAAATGAACTCATTTAATACAACAGTCCTATGTGATTGCTGTTTATCAGTATTCTCATTTAACACATAAGGAAACAAGGTATGGAGGGAAGAAATAACTTGTGCAAGGTTACGTGTCTGGTGAGTATTTACGAGAGCTGAGATGCAAACCTGGACAAATTCAAACCTTAATTGTTCCACCTCCTCTCATAGTACAACGTTTACAGCCCAGATTGGGTGTTTGCTGGTAAGTGCCTGGCACCTAGTAGGTGTTTAGTGAATGTTGAATAAGTGTTTGGGGCCTTTGTATGTTTTGATTGCCTGGACTAAAGCAGGCAAGTCACGCAGATGGGCTACTAAAAAGGGTGAAAGTTTTTATTCATTAAACTTATCTCTAGAGTATGTTTTTCTAGAGTTTCCAGTCCTGTGTGTGTTTTCCTGAGCTGGCCTGCTCTAGACTCAGCACTTGACTTTCCAGAGGGGAGAAGCAGCTTGCGTCTCCCAGACAGGCTCTGTCTTACCGCCATCTCACCACCAGAGTCCTGCAGGCTGCAGACCTCTTCCCTCCACCTAGAATATTCCTTCCTCCCTCTCTCCTGCACCTTCCCCACTGAACCCATGATCCATCTGGAAAACTCTTCCTATCTTTCAAGGTCCAATTCATGCTGACTTTCTGGGAAATCTTTCCCAACTGCCATCCCATTCCTTTGCTCTCCTACACTGAACACACGTCTAAACAATTTATATACACACATGTGTGTATGTTCACGACAAAGCGGTGAGTGTCAAGTCCTTTCATGCCAGGCTCCTGGCTTTCAGTCTGGCTCTGCCACCCTGTACAAGTCTCCCCACCTGAGCCTCACTTTCCCCATCTGTGAAATGGTGCTAATCATAGTACCTACTTCATAGGGTTTCGTGAGGATTAAGTGGAAGAGTATGTGCAGAGCGCTTAGCCCTGGGATATGAACATAGCAAGTGCGGCATACATGCTCCTGTACTTTTATTCTTCTAGAATGAGCCCTTGTGTATCTTTGCATCGCCAGTGCTTGGCACACAGCAGGTGCTCAATAAAGGAAAATGCAACTGGATTTCAACAACGTGAGCATGTTATCGAGGGCCTACCAGGTACCAAGGGCTAGATATGCAAGATATGTTGGGGTGGGGGGACAGCTAAAGGTCAGGATGCCTGTGTATAGAGACTACCGATAAGAGGTAGAATGATGCCAGTGTGGTACTTTCATCAGCTCATCTATTCACTAAGGCATTTGTTGTGCCAGGCTCTGGGGAGACAGAGATGAATAATATGCACTCCTGGTCCTTGAAGAAACCTGACTGGGTACATAAAACTTACAACACAGGCAGATGACTGCTGTTCTAGAGGCATGAACAAGGTGGGCTCTGGGCTTAGGGGACAGAACCACTGGATTGAGGATGAGTTTGTAAAGGAAGGGGGCGGGGGAGCTGGATGAGACGGGCTGTGCCTTTGCACGTGCTGGTCCTTTTGCCTGGGACATCTCGCCTTATCCTGCCTGCCTCAGATGACGTGTCCTCTCCTCAGGGGATCCCCCTCGGAAAGCCCACCTCCTCATCACTCTATCATTACACCTTGTTCATTTCTTCTCAAGCACTAGCCATAGTCCTTAGTGAATTAAAGGCAGGGAAGGAAAGGGAGCGTTATTTCTTGAACACCTACTATGTGTCAGGCACTGGGCTCTTCAACTGACAAACAATATTTAATTTTCCCGATGCTCCAGGGGCGTCCATATTATTTTCCTCATTTTGAAGACTACTAAAGAGACTCCAAGAGGGCAAATGCCTTTGCCCGGGGTCACTGGCCAGGAAGTGGTGGAACTGGACTTGGAATCCAGGGCCGGCTGTCTCCCCACATCCACAGAGCTTTCATGGCACCGGGAGAGGCCAAGTAGGCAAGAAAGGAAACGGAATGATTCGTTTACTGCCCCAGGAATTTTCAGCAGCAAGTAAGTGATTTCCCTAATTCCCAGTCTGCCGTTTAAGCAGAAGCTTGGCAGCTGGACACCAGGCTGCAGAAAAACAGGTCTTCTCCTTAACTCAGCAGCACCACCTGCAGGATCTGTGGGAACCCTGCAAAAAAAGATCAGGAGCGAGAGGTGGGAGGGGATCCTGGAGAAGGGACCTGAGACATCATCTAACGACCTTTGATCTTAAAAAGGAGCAAATTGAGACAAAGACGGGAACTTAAAGTCACAATGTTAGTGATGTCAGATTTGAAGCTGTAGCTCTCCTGACTCCCAGTTCAGTACCCTCTTCCCTCCCACCCTCCCTCTTCTTCCTCTCCCCACCTCCCTCCACCCCCCCTCACTTTCATTCTCATTCTCTGTGTTTCTCCTCTTTCTTTCTTTCTTTCTCTCTCTCTCATTCAGTAAGCATTAACTGAGCACTCAATATGTCTTGGGCATATTCATGCTGGTGGGATATAAATATTGATAGTTAAAATGTGCCTTTTAGGATTAATGTTTAATTATGGATTAATTGCCATTAACAATGTACTTTATCATTACAACTAAGACTTACATTACTATGTACCAGGCACTAGGCTAAAGCATGATCTCAGTGGGTCCTCACAGATGAGGAGACTAAGGCTTAGAGAGGTTTACAAATGTGCCCAGCATGGTTCAGTAGTTGCGGAGCAGGGATTCAAACCCAGATCCTTCTGAGCTCAGAGCCAGAGATCTTAATCACTCTGTTATATTTACTCTTTAAAGTATCCAAGGTTAGTTCAAGAAGAATCCATACTCTAATTAGGATGCTGCTGCTATTTAAAATAATTACTTATTTCCTGTCTAAGTGGGATGCTGACTCTCTTCTCAAATTCATTGCTTCTGAAATCCCTAGGAGTTTATATTGACGTTCTACTCTGTACCAGGCACTGTGCTAGGTGCTAGGGACACAGAGGTGACTGTAATTCAGCTAGAACCTTGTGGCCTTGTAGATGTCAGTCTTAAGACATAGCAATTGTCAAGATATTCTAATAGAAGCGCGGCACAACTCCAGGGGGCGCCATTCACACTGCCGCTGATGGAAATGGCACCCCCTGAATTGGGCAGTGTGCTGCCTATGTGACTGTATATGGTGGCCCTGACCCAGTGGGATGGCAACAAGGGACAGGGGCACAGGGGAGAGGGATGGGGACCAATCACTTCCGCCTTTGCAGGGTAGGGGAGCTTCACGGCAGAGGGCACTGGAGTGTGAACGCTGCCAAAGCTGTACAGACTTGCATTTCCTGTTCTCTTCAACTGGGAAGTAGTGTTAAGTTTTGAGGAAATTTGTCTCTGTGTTTCGACCTGTAGAGCAGAAAGTGTATTTCAGTTTCCATTTTTGCATTAGCTCCTGAGTTGCATTTTGTTTTAAGTTCCTGGGAAATTTGCCCTCATTCTTATTTTTGGGTGGATGGGTAGTTTCTTTCTGCGTGGTTGGTTGCTTAAATTGGAGCTCACCGATTGCAGGGGGCGTGTCTAAAACAGGAAGATCAAGTATGGGCAACCTTGTAGCTGTTTAAGGAATTCTCTGCCCAAACCACAGGACAATGACCCCACAGTGGCCCCAGAGAATGGGAGCCTTCATCTCACAGATAACAGCCCCCCATCTCTCCACATCTCCCCTCATTCTCCTCACCATCGAAGAGTACTTTGTGTGTGTGTGCAAATTTTACTTTATTTCACTTAGAGTAGAAAAACAAAAGGCATTCTTTTTCATTTTCCAAATATAAAATGATTTCATAATAATGACTATACTTTAAAAATAATTAATTAATCAATTAATTTTTGGCTGCGTTGGGTCTTTGTTGCTGCGCGTGGGCTTTCTCTAGTTGCGGCGAGTGGGGGCTACTCTTCGTTGCGGTGCACGGGCTTCTCATTGCGGTGGCTTCTCCTGTTGTGGAGCACGGGCTCTAGGCATGCGGGCTTCAGTAGTTGTGGCTCGCGGGCTCTAGAGCGCAGACTCAGTAGTTGTGGCGCGCGGGCTTAGTTGCTCCGAGACAGGTGGGATTTTCCCGGACCAGGGCTCGAACCCGTGTCCCCTGCATTGGCAGAATGACTATACTTTGAAGATGCTAATTCAGACCCCACTAGGGAGGGCATGGTGACAATCACAGGATTTGGTTGGGCCAGTTACTAGAAGAGTGCCGAGGGTGCAAAGGTGTTTAAAAAAAAAAAAAAAAAGAACCTGCTTCCAGCCCTCCGGGAGCTCTTACTCTGTGGCTGACCCTGCAGCCACAGGAATGACCACTGTGGGAAAGTCTGGCAGTGATGAAGGAGGAGTGATGAAGGCAGGGAGGTCCCCACCCCCAGGACCCCTTTAATGGCAGAGCAAGGAGATGGGGGAGAGACTCTCTTCTGTTCTGCCCTGGGAGAAAGATGCTCATCAGCCTCTTGATTTCACTTTAATTCGGAGAAGGAAGGTTCCTTTCTTCCCATGTGGTGGGCTGAAGAGCCAGACTGGGACCACAATCAGCCAAGATGGCCTTGTTTCTATGGGAAAATGAGTTCTCAGGTCCGAACAATCATCTTAGAAATCAACTATTGGAATACATCCCTTTGTTAAGCTGAAGCACCTCTGCTAGTCATCATTGTAAGGTTAATGCTGTGAAAAAAGCTACGAACTAGGAATTCAGATGCCTGGGTTTCAGGCTGCCCCTAGCCAGCTGATTCTGGGCAAGTCATGTCATTTTCCTCTTTGAGGCCTCGCCTGTGGAATGAGGGATTGGGCCAGATGAATTCCCATGCTCTTTTGGAGTCTGAGTCTTTGGGACTTCTGAGTCTCCTTGTTATGTTACTTTCATTTCTAGCATATTATTGCATTTCTGGCTAAATAGACTGCTTCTTTGGCCCAGGGCTTGTTGGCTTCAGTTCCATTTGTCATTCCTGTGTCAGCTGGTTTCTAGCTGGGTCTGGCCAATGGGAGGCACTGGATAATTATTGAAGGGCATTGGGAAGGGAGAAACTAGGGTATTTCTCACCACCCTCCCCCCCCCCCCCCGCTGCCTTCAGAAGTATCTGGTAGAGGTTGCATTTCTTCCTTGCTTCTGGCTCCCACTATGGTTCCAGGTTCTTATAGGGTGACCCCAGGCCTTAGGTTGTTATGGTCCTGCCTCCTTCCTCTATCCCTCCAGCTAAGAGACTTCCTGCTATTATTATTATTATTATTTTTATTTATTTTTGGCCGTGTTGGGTCTTTGTTGCTGCGCGCGGGCTTTCTCTAGTTGCGAGCGGGGGTTACTCGTCCTTGCGGTGCACAGGCTTCTCATTGCGGTGGCTTCTCTTGTTGTGGAGCACAGGCTCTAGGCACGCGGGCTTCAGTAATTGTGGCTCATGGGCTCAGTAGTTGTGGCTCGCGGGCTCTAGAACACAGGCTCAGTAGTTGTGGCGCACGGGCTTAATTGCTCTGTGGCATGTGGGATCGTCCCAGATCAGGGCTTGAACCCGTGTCCCCTGCATTGGCAGGCGGATTCTTAACCACTGCACCACCGGAGAAGCCCTTCTTGCTATTACTAATCTCTGGGTCACCCCCATTATTTTCTGGTGGGCTTTCCAGCCCTTCCATCACCTGTGGAACCCACTTCCTATATTAATTTCTCCCGGTTCCAAACACTTAGAGTGGTTTCTAGTCACTTGGTTGGACTTTGACTGAGCCTTTCAAAGTTTTGTTGGCTTTACCTTGTAACAGCCAGCAATAAAGATGGTGATGATAATGTGGATGATTATAACCCCTTACTTGGGATATAACCTCACATATTACAAAGCTTTCACTCGGGTTCTGTAATCTGAGTCTCACAGTAACAGTGTGATGTAAGAAAGGCATTTATCATGAATTCTACTTTACAGAAGAGGAAATGATCTCACAGAGCTCAGACAGCTGGGGAGTCTTGATAGAGCTGGAACCAGAACCCAAGGCTTTTGATTTCTCATCTAGCTTTCTGTCCCTCTCTTTTTCATCATTATCCCACTCACCCCACTGGAATGGTGACTTAATGTTGGTCTTTTAGGATGCTGTTTTCTAAAGCGTGGGGCACAAACCCTCAGTTGAGGGTGTATTAATTATCTATTGCTGTGTAACAAATGTCCCCTACACTTCATGGTTTAAAACAGCATCATTTATTATTTTGGAAATGGTCCATGCATGCATTGATGTTTTCTCCATTCCACATTTTCTGGGTTGATTGTTCTTGGAGCTGGACCAAGAATAGGTTCAGCTTTGAGGAAGGGGAAGGCTTTGAGATTGTACTTTCCAACAGTTTGAGATGGGGCCTGGCTGTGGTGTGATGACGAGCTGGCCGACTTGCAGCCCCGAATACACAGGCTTCTGCCCTCGGCCGACCCGGCCCAAAAAGCAGCCTGTAACCAAGGGACGGGGCAAGTGGATGAAGCATAAACTTATTTATATTCAACTCATTAAATAGGAAAGACCACTGTCTTTCTCTCCATCCATATTCTTCACCTCTGTACTGTAGGGACTTATAATACCATTAGGAAGAAAATGATTTTATATTCCTACGTCCTCAGGGATCAAAGATTGGGGGAAGGGTCAGGGTCACCATATCCATCACATCCATCACTTTGTCACCATCAATAAATATTTATATTTACCCATGCGCACCTTGTGCTAGTCTCTTCCTCCCTGCCAAGGCTCTCACCTCAGTTATTTCTGGAAGTCCCAGGGGATGGCTCATGTGTACATGTGAACTCCGTCCTTCTGGCTCCCATGTAGTGTTTACTCTTCCCTTTGTCGTCTCCAGCTTTCTGCTCTGATGTCTACAGCCAAGTTTTGGTGGCTCTTGCCAAGGCTGGTGTGACTGGTATCTGTATTGGGGCTACTGTCTCCATCCAGCATCTCACTGTGTTCCCTGACGACTTGAGGAGAATGCCTGTCTCTGTTTGCACCTTGTCTGCAAGACAAGGCCACCTTGCCTCTTAATAGACAAGGAGATTTTAATGGAATAATTCTAATTTTTGTTTGCTTCGGTTTCAACCTCTCTGCTCACAGGTTCTGGGTCAAGCTCCAAGATGTAAAGAGGCTATTGAGAAATTTCTGAGCCATTGCACTCAAGTTGTCCCTTTGTTTTCTGCATTGCCCCACTTATCCCCTTGGAACAGTGCCCCAACACTCTTCTTTTAGGATGATGTTTACTAAGGTATTGGGCACAAACCATTGGTGAGGGGTGTGTTAGTTATCTATTGCTGTGTAACAAATTATTCCAATACTTAGTGGCTTCAAACAGCATCATTTAGTATCTCACAGCTTTTCTGGGTCAGGAATCCAAGAGAGGCTTAACTGGGTCCTCTGGCTCTGGGACTCTCACGTGGCTGAAGTCTTCTCAAGGCTTGACTGGGAAGGTTCTGCTTTCTAGTTCGCTCCTACGGTTGTTGGCAGGATTTAGTTTCTTGCACTGAGGGCCTCAGTTCCTCAGGAGCTGTTGGCTGGAGGCCCTCCTTGGTTCCTTGCCATGTGGATCCCTCCATAGAGCATCACACAACACAGCACTGGCTTCATCAAAATGAACAAGTGAGAGGAAGAGAGACTGCAAATGAGACAGGAGTCACAGTCTTCTGCAATCTCGTCTTGGAATTGGCATCCCATCACTTTTTTTTCTATTAATTAGAAACAAGTAACTAGGTTCAGCCCACAATCAGGAGGGGATTATACAAGGGTTGAATAACAGGAGATGAGAAGTAAACGACCATGATAGATGAGCCCACGTGGCAAGGAGCTGTGGGTACATCTTGGATCTGAGGACAGCCTCTAGCTGGCAGCCGGCACGCAGCCAGGACCCTCAGTGAGACAGCCACCGGAAATGAATTCTGCCAACAACCTGCATGAACTTGGAACTCGGTTCTTTCCCAGTGGAGGAGTCTCCAGATGAGAACGCATTCCAACGGACACCTGGATTGTAGCCTGGTGGACCCTAAGCAGAGAACCCAGTTAAGCAATGCCTGAATTCCTGACTGTGAGGAAATAAATATCTGCCGTTTTTAGCCTCTAAGTTTGTGGTAACATGTTGCACAGCAATAGGAAAAAGCTAATTCACCTCCTCTAAGACACATGTGAAAATCTAGAAAACATTTCAGGGCACAGCAAATTTGACTATATAATTTTGTTTAACAGTTGTCGTTAGGTTCCAAATATTTTTGAAATCTTCAGAAGGACAAAACCCTCAAATACAATTTTAGCAAGTCTTGGTGGAAAATCAGTCTGTCAAGAGACAACTTAGCCACATCTGCAGAGCTGAGTAAAGGGTACTTATTTGATACAGATGAGGAATGCAACTAGGAGGAGGAGGACATTCTTTGAATAAGTCATTGAGAAGATGCCTTTCCTCAGCTAAGAGAAGATTTCTGAAGATTGTGCAGGAAAAAGATGAGAGGGTACACTGATTTTTTTCCTTTTAAGTCTGTGATCTGGAAAAAAAAGGATGAAAGAGAATGGCGGGAAGTTGACACTGAGTGAGCCAAAAAGCAGCTGTCTCTTGGCCTTGGAGAGTCTAATTAATTTATTTCTGAGAGCTCAGCACTGGCTGGTCACAGGCTTTGGAAGGACTCACATCATATGCATGGCTGGGGCTGGTATGACTAGTGAGCAAGGCCCTGACCTTGAGTTAACTGGTGGTCGGCATTAGAGGAGTCTGTTGAGACAGAGACATTGTAACCAGGGGTTTTATTCATTTTAGACTTGCTCCATATCATATTTCAGTGCCAGTGTCTGCCTAATTTAATATTAATAGTTAAATGATTTGTGCACTTTTAGTATAACAACCATTTTTCATTGAAGAATCTGTCTTAGTTTGGGTGCTCCCAAAAGCAGACCCCAGGCAGAGATTTGGGTGCCAGCAGTCAATACGGAGGTGATCTGAGGAAGCTTCATTAGGGGAGTAAGGCAGTCATCCAGGGAAAGGCGGAAGCCAGTGAAGGTGCACGAATGAGTCAGTTGTCACTGTGGGCTCCTGGGATTCAGTTGTGCTAGGGACCATTTAAGAGGCAGTATTGGCTGATCTCGAAATCGCTGCATGGAGGGATGAGGTAACTGGGGTATTTATCTACTAATTCTTGTCCTGTATTAGTTGAGGGTCACTCATGGAAGCATTATCTCCCTGGCCTGCCCTGAGAGAGGGGGGTGCACTCCTGTGGCCGAGAAAGAGCTCAGACCAAGAGATGTAGGGGTTTGGAGTAAGAAGGCAGAGGAGTGTATGGGAACTGTCACCAAACTGCAGGTGACCTGCGGGATGAGCTGATGGGATGAGGGTAGGACGTTGGCGTGTATGAAGCACAGCAGTAATATCCAAAAAGAATGGGAGCCTATACTAGGACGTGCCTTTTCAAGCATATTGAGTAACCGGGCTCATTTGGAGAGTCAGCCTTCCAGGTTAGGAAACACTATAAAACTGACTCAAGCCAAGATGCTATTGCAGTTAGGGACCACAGCTGCACATGCCACGTTGTCTCAGAAGCCCAGCCTCTGGCCTCTCTTTGTTAGCTGCCTTTAATTTGTTGGACCCTGGACCTGTGGATGACCAGGTGGCAATGACAAGGGAAGTACAAGGCAGGACCCCAGAAAGAATTTTGAGGCCATGACAAGCCAGACGCATCTCTGTGACTCTTAGAGCATTCTTGCTATAACAGGTATCCTTTGCATTAAGAGTAATGAATCATCTCTTGTTTAAAACATGGCAAGTAGCTGAGATTATTAAGAGTAAAAATGAACTTCCTTGTCCCGGAAGGGAAGGAATTGGTCAAACACTAAGATTTGAACTTAATTCCTTAATAGCCAGACTATGAGAATGGAGAATTACTTTTCAAACTCAGATCACTCATGTGAGTGATGCTATTAATAATTGCTAACATTTATTGAATGGTTAACCACATGCTGGGCTTTCTGCTATGCTTTTTATGTGCCTGACCTCACCGACTCCTCACAATAACCCAATTAGAGAGGTTTTCTGTATATCTCCAGTTCATATATGCGGGAAGTGGGACTTAGCTTAAGTAACTTGCCTAGGTCCTGGGAATAGCAAGGGCAGAACTGGGATCTGAAGTCAGGTACGACTTTACGAACTTGAGAAGTTCTGTAAGATGACCGCTGAGATTGAGTATGCCCTCTAAAACGGTTTGCGTATAGGTGGGCCAAGGAGTAACTGGGTTGTTATTGTTAGGTTGGGGGCCTGGGTTTCATAAACTGCTAATGTGAGAAGACCATCAAGACATCTTGATGTTGCCAAAGGCAGACGCCAAGTTGCCGTGTATTCATGGAAGTGTTCGTGGGTGCTAAATGGTTGGAAAAGACCCTGTGGACCACTCCCTGCCCTAACATCCCAAATGTGGGTCCAGACTTCCCAGGAGCAGTCCAGCCTCCGTGTAGTGGGAGGCTCTGGAGTAATGGTGTCCTGGGAATTGGGTGACTGTGATGCTTATTTGGGGTTCCACCCTTTGCTGGCCGTTTGACTTCAGGCAAGGGACTTAGTCACCAGGGAAACTACTTTTCTCATCTGTAAAATGAGGATTATGAGACCTGACTCTTGCCTTCCTCACAGGGAGGGCAGGAAGCTTCCTGAGATCACCTCACCAGAGTCTTTTGATCTGCTTGAAAGCATCCTCCTTAATTGCCCAGCCAGGCACTCGAGCAGCTGGGTGAAAGTTTTGTGACCCGAGATTCCCACAGCCCATTACCCACATGCTCCCAGAAGCCCTTTGAGGTTTTCAATGGGAGATTTTGCTGGCAAAGGTTCTGCCAGGCCATCAGCAGAGATTTCTCAGAGCCTTAGTCATGTAATAGGCGGTTTCCCAGGGAAGCTCTTGCCAAGGCTTCCATTTATTCATGTAGTATTTCTTAAGAGCGCCGATGCACACATGGCAATTTCTCACCCCTCCCCAGCCTTGTCCACAGCAGTCATCTCTGGTGTCGTGGAATCCTGCCATCTCTCAAGGACAACTCTTGGCCAGTTTAGCCAGAGCCTGGATGTGCTCTGTGCCCTCTGGTTCCAGTTTTTAAAAGGCTTCTTCAAGAGAGTAGTCTGTCCACCTCCTCACTTCTTGTCTGGACCATCACAAAAGCCTCCTAAAGACTCTCCCTGCCTCCAGCCCTGCTCTCTCTCTGTCTGCCACACTACATCCCGACGCACAGGATGTATTGCTTCCCTCCTCGAAACCCATCAATCCTTCCCCATTGGCCACATGGTAAAAATGGAACAAATTCACCTGGCACTAAAAGCCCTGCTCTAACTTGAAAGCTGGCCCCCGGTTTCCTTTCTTTCCCCATTTCTCCTCTCTTTCTATGGTCAGTTCATTGATTAAGTTTGCCATTCTACTTTATTCCCTTATCACCTCCTATGTGCCAGGAGCTGCCTTACACTCTGGGGAACCAAATGAGAGCCCTGTTCTCATGAGGCTCACGGCCTCCTGGGAGTTACAGACACGTACACTGGTGACTGCCGGCCGTGCAGCTGGGTGAGTGCCATAACATGGGGAATGGAGGGTCAACAGGAGCCCATTGGAGGGAGCCCACTGGAGGGAAGCCTGATCTTCCTGGGGTGAGGGTACGGTATCTAGCACTCAAGATGATTAGGATGCAGACTGAGTCAGGTGTGGATGGTGGGAGTGCAAAGCGTGTCCCATCAAGAGTGACTTTGGTGTGAAAGAGGGCGCGGGAAGTTGGGGAGACTGACACAACTATGGCAGTTCATGGCTTGGGAAGGAGCCCAGTTTCTGGAGGTCCTGGTGAGCCTTGCCTGGACCTTTTCCTGGAAGAAAAGGAATCGGAAGCAGGGTGTGGTCTCCGCCCTCCTTACTGCACAGCCTGGCAGGTACTCTCAGACTCTCAGGCCTTCGCCAGGGCTAGTCTTTCTCCCTCACTGCCCCTCCCTCCTTTCCCCACCTCTCCCTGTTCTCCTCCTGCTGTGGTTCTACCCATCATTCATGGGTCCCTTCAAATGCCCTCTGGATCTGGGATCAGTATTCATTGTTCCTTCCTCTGGACACTTAGAGTCCATTGCTGGTATGCTACTGTTTATTGTATCCCACCTTATATTTTATGTCAGTTGTACCTGTTTTTCTCCCTCACAGGACTGAAAGTTCCTTAAAGGGCATATTAACCTTGGAATATTTACTTTTGCATTTCCCACTTAGCACTTAGCATACAATGCTTTGAGCCAGGCTTTTCTCAAGCTCCAGTTCCTCTGCTTATTAGCAATGTGATCTTGGACAAGTTACTTTATCTGTGAGACCTCGAGCTGTCTCGTCTATAGAATGGGGATCATGATTTTTATTGCACAAGATAATTGTGAGCATTACCTTGTCAGCACTCAATAAACATTAGTTGCCCTCCTCGCTCCTCTGTTCTCTAGCTCATAAAGATTGCTGCAACATCTTGGGAAAGCATCCCTGAGGGAGGGGTACCTCACTTTCCCCGTGGGTCCAGAGGAAGTGTCTGGTGCCCAGGTGAGATCCCATCTGCACTGGTTTGCTGAGTACCTGGGCAGAAAGGCAGGATATCAACATCATTGCGTGGAGCCTTGGTTATCAGTGGCGGTCGACACCACCCAATTCTAATCTGATCATTTTTTTTTTTAACACCTTCCATGGAACACTCATCCTTAATGTAAACAAAAAGAAAATGCTGGAAAGGAATTGCAAAACAAATTAAATCATGTGCGTTTTCTTGTCTAGGATTATGCCCTAAACCAAGGTAGGCTCCCAGGGAGAGGAGAAACAGCGGTCTGCCTATGAGTCTTTCCCGTTTGTACCTGTTCGCTGCTCAGCCTGTGTACAGAATCTGCACTCTGAGATGACAAGGGTCATTGTCATGGCTGTGGTCGTCCTTGACATCACCATCAGCAGGCTGCTCCTCCTTCCCCTCATCACAGCCATTTGGTGGGGGGGGGGGCAGGGCGGATCCCCATCTCCTCACCTCCTGTGCCATTCTCTGTAGCCCTCATCTGCACACATAGTCTCATAAGTCCCAATCCTGCGTTTGTACAAACTTGATTCTCACTGCAACCCTGCGAGGCAGGTTGAACAACTGCCATTATCTTAATCAGTGAGGAATCCAGTTGCAGAGAAGTCAGGTGACTTGCCCAAGTCATGGCACGAGCCGGGAGAGGAGAGGGGGCATGCAGGGCTGGGGCTGAGCCTCAGGTGGTTTGAGCCTGAAGAGGGTCGTTCGAAAGTGAGGACAGCCTTGTTTCTGGGCAGCCAGCCCTCGTTCCTCCTGAGACAATGGTGTCTGAGGAATTTTTTTAAAGCACCAGTGAAAGCCAATTCCTTTTTCTACCTCCTTTTGGTACTTGGAACTCCCACTGTGTGCCTGGGACATCGAAGTGTTAGCAGCATGAATAAAGGTTGAAGGGGCACATGAAGAATAAAAAGAAGATAAGAGTTTGCCCTGGGGTTTATGGGGCTGGTGTGATTTCTGGAATATTCCACAGATGCTCTTAACCTTCCTGCCTTGGCTCATAGACGTGTAAAATCCCATCAACATATTCATCCTCGTTGAAAGTACTAGAGACAGATCTTCCCTCTCTCTATTGCTTTACTCATGTTTCTTCATGGGAAGAACAGCTGTGTTGTCATATTGGGGATACTGGGAAAGACTGGTGTTCATTGAGTCACGTCTGTCTGTGGAGCAGGGTTTCACGTCTCTTTCTCCTTCTGGACCTGCTTGGATTCTGACATAGTTCCTTGCACTTTTGCTCTTCATGCTTTAAACTACCTTCCCTCTCCCTGCAGCTGTTTTAGGAAAAGTTTTGGCCAAAGAACAGAGATGATTTCTTTCTTTTTTTGCCAACCTCTTAATTAATTAAAAAAAAATCTACTTCAATCAGGTAGGGTGTGCAAGGTTTAGAATTCCAAGAGACACATATCAGCAAATGGATTTTGCAACAAGACCTTTTCCATTTTCTACTCAAGATAATATTGAGATATAATCGTGTGTCACCTGCACTGCCTTCTCAGCTGTCTGCTGGAGGGAGTTCCTTCCTTGACCCGTGAGTGCTATGTGGGTGGGCTCCTTTTTTGTGGGCGGTAGGAGGTGCTGGGGCCTTGGTTCTCAAACCCAGCTGTACATTATAGTCACCCTGACCACTTGAATCAGAATTCCCTGGAGGTGGGCCCAGGCATTGGGATTTTTAAAAAAAACTCCCCTTATCTGGAATATGGATCCAGATGGCATATCCATATTCTAACATGCGATGTGAACCACTGCTCTGAGGCAGTCTCCGTTTCTAAAGAGAGAAATACATCTTTACATTTAAATAAAGTGAATTTTTTCATTTCTACAGACAGTTCCTTCTATCTATTAGCTAGTGGGAATAAGCACCCAGAGGGAGAAGCACCCTAGTACCTAGGGAGAGAAGTACTTAGCACCTTGAGAGAGAAGTACCTAGTACCTAGTGAGAGAAGCACCCTAGTACCTGGTGGGAGAAGAAGGGATGAGAAATGGTACTTTCAGCTCCAGCACCTCCTAAGAGCCTGGAGTCTATAGACCTTCGTCATTTAATCCTCACACCAGTCCTTAAAGGAGGTGTCATCGTTCAAATGGAATTCAAGTGAAGAGACTGTAGTTCAGAGAAATTTAGGGACATGCCTGAGGCTTACATGGTAGGTAAGGGTAGAACTAGGATTTGAATGTAGGCCTGCTTGCCCCCAAAGCCCAGTTCCTTTGCTCCCTACCTGTGGGTCGCACCCTGTGGCCCCTTCAGCCCCTTACAGACCCTACGGTGGCAGTTTAGACCCACTCCTTCTCCAAGGCCTCTGGATGACAGGATCTGTTATAATCGTACCCTCCAGATTGCCCGGGGAACCCCTGTGGCCAAGGGTCCTTTCCTCTTAATCCAAAGGACCACCCAATATTCCTAAAATTCTCCAAAGTCAGCCTACATATTAATCCCCCAGCCTGTCCCTCACAGTGGTGGCATCACATTTTTTTTATCTGGTCAGTATCCTGATTTTCAGCTTGGAAAAAACAGTCCCCATAACTACAGCTCCAACTGAACTCATTTCTCAGAATCCCTCCAAGAACCTGGGACTATTGTGTGTAAGAAATACAGAACTGTGGACACTTTGCAACACTTTCTGACTCTTCCTCTCATTTCGTCCTGTTCTCTTCAGCTGGGTGATAGCTGTCGAGAGGCTGGCAGGGCAGCCTAGGAGGAAATGGAACAGAGCCTTTTGGTCTCCATTAAAAGCCAATTTTACAAAACCTGTACGAGAAGATGGGCTTCACAGAGGCAACGATGATAAATGCTTAGGGTTTTGATTCACCGGAAACTCCATATATATCAAAAATAAGATCTGACCTCCCTCCCCACAAGCACACCTGATGTGACCTGAGGGTGTATTCCTGTAAGTGGTCCCATTCTGTTGGAAGTCAGGCCCATCTGGGGGGTCATCATCAATTCTGCGCATTGGCTTAGAGAAGAGCATGAACAGATTGGAAGGTATTCAGAGATGGCGGCTGGCACAGTAGAAGGATTTGAGATGGTATATGAAAATGAAAAGAAACAAAACTAAGAAAGTTTGTGTAACTTGGAGTGGGCAGAAACAAAATAAGCCACAAAGATCACAGTAGCTTAATACAATCATGGTTTATCTCTTGCTCTGCTAAAGCACAACGCAGATTGTGAGTTCTCTTGAATTTTGTAAATGGCAGTGAGTGACACCTTCTGGAATATACAGCCTATGGGGCAGCTGCTGATGGGGAAGAGAGAGATGGAAGAGGCATATCAGCTTCAAGATACCTCAGCCTAGAGGTGACCAAGTTATATGACCAGTGAAGCCAAAAATATTTACTATCTGGCACGTTGGAGACAGAGTTTGCTGACCCTGACCTAGAGAACCAGCTGGCTTCTGAAGTCTTTCCCTTTTCTTCATTGAACATTACTTCTGTTTTCAATGTTTTACAAATATAAGGTCATTGGATCTTTATAATAACCCCATGAGGTGGATATTATTATCTCCATTTTTCAGATCAGAAAATGGACATCTCACGACATTCAGTGAGTTGTTTGAGGTCACATAATTAGGACATGGTTGATCCAGGATTCTAATCTGCACATTGGAGTTCCAAAATCTGTCCTCTAACCACTACACTACACAGGTCACACAAGCTTGCTACGAAAACACAAGCCTGTGGTGCCCGGGGGGCGGTGAGAGTTTGGAATCCATGGAGATGATCAGCTCACAGGGAAGCAGAGCTGGAAAAGGGCTCAGAGAAACCAATGCCTCCTCCTTTATCAGGAGACGGCTAGGCTTCTGGGGAAACTGAGGCCCATGAGGGGAAGTGAGGTCAAACTTTCCCAGCACGATCTTGGTGCTCCAGAAGCTTAAAGGCTAGTGAGGGGTGACTGGACCAAATCTCTTTAAAATGACAACCACGAAAATTTTTTTATTATGGAAACTTAAAACATATCCCAAAGTAGAAAGAATGGTTTCATGGACCCCTGCATCCTTCACTCAGTTGAACAATTATCAACATTTTGCCAATCTCATTTCATCTATCACCTCCCAGTGATTTTAGAGTAGGGAATAGAATTTCTAAAATAAATCCCAGAACCCTCTTATTTTACACATAAACACCCCAGTGTCCAAATTCATTCTGTTGGAGAGTTTGGGGGAGAAAATGAGGCCTAGACCAGCCCTCTGGGGGAAGGGCGCTGCTGTTTTCTGCAACAGTCAAAGGAAGATTCGCACACATCCGTCCATCCCTGGACCTTGATTCCGGGCTGTGACCCCCCTCCCCTGTGAGTAATGCCGGGGCCTGCCAGACTCAGGCAGCTCCCGGTGGAAAGAAGTACTTTGTGAATGCTATCTGTAACCAGGACAAGAAAAAAAAATGTGCTGAGTGGATCCCTTATACACAATCAACCTCCTTTTCCGAATGAGCCTCCTGCCCTCTGTGGGGCCTCTGAGCCCTGCCAGATGGGTGTTGATGTCAGCTGAGTCACCCGTGTCATTCCTATTATCTTATTTACCCGTGTTTGTCATTTTCGAGCAGCATGACTCACCCGGCCCAGAGGAAAATGCAGAGCCTGGAGAGGTGAGTCTTTTATCGAACCCTCACAGCCACTCCTTTGGAAGCGAAATCCTTTCCCTCTGAACTCTCATCTGAGCACCCAAAAGAAGGGGCGAGAAAGGCCGAGGGGCTTTTGGACCTTTCAGAAGGGCCACTGGTCAGGGTGATAGGCTCTGGACTAGGTCTAGATAGACTCGTGGAATTCTGGAAAATCTCGATCCCACGCTCCAACCTGCCTGCTGGGTCTTCCCAGAGGGAGTGTTGTTCTTGGACTGGGCCCTCAGTAGCCGCGGAGAGAAAGCTCTCTACCCAGCACCCAAAGAAGCATCCTCCTCTAGAGGCTGCCAAGGCGAGAAGCAGGAGGAGGCCAGTGGAGCATGCCCACTCTTGGCCCCTTCCCGGGCTCGATAACATCCACCCCTACACACTGTTGGCCTCCTGGGCTGGGCATGGGTGCTGTGCTCGGTTCCCCATCCATTCCTGCTTGGAAGAGAGGAGAGGAGTCCTTTTACATCGTCTCTGAACCACGGCAGACACTGGGCCTCCTGATTCTAGGCAGCCTTCCACCTCCCCATCACCCAGGGCTTTGTTCTTTACACAGCAGTTGGAGTGATCCTTGCATGTGGTAGAATGGATCGTAACACTCCCCTGTTTAAAAGTCTGCAGGGGCTTCCCTGGCACGTAAAATAAAATTCATATCATCACCAAGACCTATAGTCTTGGTATCCAAAGTGTGGTCCACCAGCCTTGGGGTTGGGGAGGAGGCCTGGTTAGAAATGCAGAACCTCAGCCCACTCCAGACTTGCTGAACCAGAAGGCACATCCATATCACATTAAAGTGTGAGACACCCCTACAACCCACGTGGGCCCAGTGGATGGAATCTAACCTTGACTCCTTCTCAGAATCACCTGGGGAGTTTTTACAGTGGTCATGCCCAGCCCCCAGGCCCCAGGGATCCTGATTCAATGGCTCCTCACTACCACCTGGAAGGTAGGTTTTATGGGTCCTACACCTGCAACCGAAGAAGCCAACTGTCAGAGAGGTATGGCATCCAAGGGCACCCCGGCGTGCAGAGGCTGCGACTGTTAGATGGATTCACCTCTGGCTGCGAAGGCAAGAGGAACTGAGAGTACGGGCTCCGGATTCAGGCTCGTCTGGGTTTGATTCCTGCTGCACCACATACAAACTGTGCAAATCATTTATCATCTGAGCTTTATTTTCCTTATTTGTAAAACAAGGATAAAAAGGAACTTATGTCACAGTGATGGTAAGAAGATTAAATGAGATACTGTGCTTAGCATGGCATGTGAAGAGCTTAGTAAATGTTACCTGCCACTATTATCATTGTTATTTATTTTTCCTCACCCTCAGATTTTTGGCCCTTTAAACAACAGAAGCTCTGAATTATCTGGCTCTAGGCTTTTTCTCTAGTGGTTCCATGGCCTATGTGGCACAGTGAAAAAGGCATGAGATTTGGAGTTCTCTTGTTTGTTGTATGATTTAAACAGGCCACTAGGCCTCTCTAATCCTCTGTGTTCCTTATCTGTGAAATGGGGACATGAACACCCATCTCCAGATTTGGGCTGAAAATAGGATGTGAAGTCAGGTACAAGGCCTGATCATACTGGGCCTTAGTCAGTCTGATCTTGTTAGAATGTGCGTCACGGGTACACCATCAAAGCATCGTCCTTGAAATTTCACCCTACATACCTACATATACCAATGTCGCCAAAAAATAAAAGCACAACCTAAAATGGAGAACTCTGTTTTATTCGGCGGATTTTTCTGAGGACTGAAGTCTGGAAGGCAGCCTCTCAGGTGGCTCTGAGGGACTGCTGCAAAGAGGTAAGGGGGGAACCAGGATACACAGGAGTTTTGCAACAAAAACCAGGTGGCCGGAACATCAAAAAATTACTGTTCATTAAAGAAAACCAGACCTCTCAAGTTAATGGATTTAGCATTTTCGCTGTCTGGGAAGATGCAAGAGTCTGGACTCATTGAAATCATTCCTTTGATATGCACCTTCACTATCTAGGGTCAGTATCCTGCATTTCTCTATCCCGAATCCCCTCAGGGTGCACAGCTGCAGTGGCTGCTGGCTTGATGGTTGCAACATCTTTTGTTTACTTTTACGGCAGGCGACATTTTTCATCCACGGTAATAACCTTGAGCCGCAGGGCCCCGAGGGTAAGATGAGTTCCCCTCTCCGGACAGGAGTCCAGCGTTGGCATTCTAGGCAGATCCCACTCTCTTTTCTAATGCTGAGGGAATTGAGAACCCAAAGGTGAAATGCAATGGGTCACCAACCAGGGACACCTCAGCCCAGTCTGAGGGGCAGAGAGCACAGGTTCTGGAGTCCCGCTATCTGGATGCACATTGATTCTACCCTTATTAGCTATGTGACTTTAGGCAAGTGGTTTAACCTCTCTGTTTTTCATTTTCCCTGACTGTAAATTAGGGCCGTACCATCTACCCCAATGAATGACTGTAAGGGTGGAATGAGTTAATAAAGGGAAACGCTTTGAGTCATGTTTAGCACATAGCAAGAGCTCCGTAATTGCTCTACACTCACTCCCTGGTTAGCTGCAGTGTCTCTTTTGTGATCCCACCTAACAGGACTTGCAATGTTCTGTTCGTTAATCTTGTTTTCCCATGAGCTCATCTCTGTGTTCCCAGAGCCTAGCAGCAGAGAGCTGGATACATACTTGGTGTTTATTAGTATCATTATTTTTGTCAGGAGGAATGAGAGTGCTCAGTGATCAGCTGACATGAGCTAGATGCCTGCACACCAGTGTCACAGGAATTAGGCTCAAATTAGCAAGATGTGCGGCCATAGTCCAGGAATGCCTGGTCCCAGGCCTGGAGTAACCCTAATCGCATCAGTGGGAGAGAATTACTCACCACCTGTGCTGTGCCAGGGGCTGTGCATGTGCACGCCCCTCACTTACGCCCGTGGTGTTGGAAAGACTGGCACATGACAATTCATCGCCGGAAAGAAAACATTCTCACTGTCAGCCAATCACCAAACCCTCAGACTTTTATCAAACTCTCTTTCTGTCCACACTGAGTCAGGCAGAGAGGGAGCTTTCAGACTCTTAGAGGGGAGCATCTGTCAGAAAAGCAAACTTTTCTCTTGCTAAAACTGACATTGATGCATTTTATGCAATCAAAATTCTGTCTTTTTTACCAAATTCTAAGTCACTTAGGAGTCCCTTCTTGTGAGGAGGTGAGAAAAACCCTCCCCTCCCATAGGTACATTTTTATGTTGTTTTTACAAATGCTCATACAGCACTATTCTGCCAGACACTGTTTAAGTACTTTATAACTATTAGCTTATTCTAACCTTCATAATGACCCTTGGAGGCAGGTAGCATACCCCATTTTATAGATGAGAAAACCAAGGCACAGCGAGGTAATTGTCCAAGACCCACAGCTAGTATCACAGAGGCAAGGGTCTACTAGCTTGGCTCCAGAATCTGGGTCAGATCCCTAGGCTGTGTCATGTCATTTAATTCTTGCAACCTTCGTTCTGTAACCATCCTGCAAGGTAGCTATTTCCTCAGAGGGCACTGAGGCTCTGAGAAGTTGACTTTGCTCAAGGTTACACAGACTTAAGTGACAGGGCTGCAGTGGGAAGTCACTTTTGTCTGACTCCAAAGTGAGAGCAGGTTGAGCTGAATGCTCAGTCCATGGCGGAAGAATATTCTACCTTCATAGGTGTCAATACCATGGGCGCTTTCCTCACATCTCCTGTGGACAGTCAGGAGCTCCCACTACTTGAATTCTCCTTTCTCTTTTTCCATTTTCTTTCTTTATCTCCACTTCTCACAGTGTTTGGAACCTGCAGTTGAATGTTGGATGGAGGTGCTGATAATCAAGGGCATCTTTGCCTTGTCGTTCACTACAATGGGAGTGTTGCTGATATTTTCCTCTTTGTTTTCCAAGGACATTGACGTACTGGTGGTTCCTTGGGGAACAGGCAGAGCCTTGCAGAGGGAGGAAGAAGGCGGTGGTAGTGACCGTAGCTCTGCCTCTTGTTTGCAGGGGAACTTGGACAAATTACGTAACTTCTCTGATCTTCTGTGTTAACATTTAGAGTTGGCTAAGATTTGGGGTTGGTTGATTAGATTTTTAATTTTTTTTTTTTTTTTTTTTTGCCAAGCTGCGTGACTTGCGGGGTCTTAGTTCCCTGACTAGGGATTGAACCCGTGCCCATGGCAGTAAAAACGCTGAGTCCTAAACACTGGACTGCCAGGGAATTCCCTAATTTAGTTTTTTTAAGCTTCAGAATATTTAAATTACAAGGAATCTTAGAAGTACCTCTAAATACAAAATTGCATCATGGGGGCCACAGAGGGCTCTGCAGAACTTAAGTTTGGAAATCACTGGATGAGGTAGTACCAAATTTGCACGATCACGTGAAGCCAATGGGATTGGTGTATTCATTTCCTAGGCCTATGGTAGCAAATTACCACAAGCTTGGTGGCTTAAAACAATAGAAATGTATTCTCTTACAGTTCTGGACCAGAAGTTCAAAATCAAAGTGTCTGGCAGGGTTGCAGTCACTCCACAGGCTCTAGGGAAGAACCTTCCTTTGCCTCTTCCTAAACTTCTGTGGCTCTAACCATCCTTGCCGTGGCTGCGTAACTCCAGTCTCCGTTTCCATCTTTACATGAGTTCCTCCTCCGTGTTCTGTGTCTTCTGTCTCTTACAAGGACACATGTCATTGGATTAGAGTTCACCTGGATATATTCCAGGATATTTTCAACTCAAGATCCTTAAGTTGGGACTTCCTTGGTGGTGCAGTGGTTAAGAATCCGTCTGCCAATGCAGGAGACACGGGTTCGTGCCCTTGCCCAGGAAGATGTCACATGTTGCGGAGCAACTAAGCCCGTGTGCCACAACTACTGAGCCTGCGCTCTACAGCCCACCAGCCACAACTACTGAGCCCATGTGCCACAACTACTGAAGCCCACGTGCCTAGAGCCCGTGCTCCGCTACAAGAGAAGCCACCACAATGAGAAGCCCGCTCACCGCAACTAGAGAAAGCCCACGTGCAGCAACAAAGACCCAACGCAGCCAAAAACAAATAAAGAAATAAATAAAGAAAGAAAGATCCTTAAGTTACATCTGCAAAGACCCTTTAACCAAATAAGGTCATATTCAGAGGTTCCAGGGATTTGGACATGGATGTATCTTTTTGGGGCCACCATTCAACCCACTACAATCAGTAATAACTTTTAAGCATCTACTATGTGCTAAGCATGCCAAAGATACAGAGGTAATCAAGACAGAAATGTTACTCACTGGGAGCCTCTAGGCTCGTTTGACAATCTCTACTGAATTTCAGACTTTAGCATTGATGTTTTCTTTCCTCCCTCCCCCCTCCCTTCCTTCCCTTTAAAGATGGGTTTATGGAGATATAATTTACAAATGGTAGCGTTTGCCCTGTGTGGGTAAACAGCTGGGGAAACAGGCTTAGAGAGGCAGCATAATTTCTTCCAGCATACACAGAGAGGAGGTGGCAGAGACTGGGGCTTGAACCTATGTTCTCTACCACCAGAGCCCGCCTCAGTCTCCATGGTCTGTACTCTTCCCCTGGATGCCTCCAACTCATCTATCGCCTGAGGAGGCTGACAAGATGCTTTCTAGAAACCCTGAGAGCTCTGACCTTGGAAACTCCCATGGTGAAGTGCAGGGAACACTCCTTATTCAGAGGACACTTCCTGAAATGGAAATTTGTATGCCTCCTATAAGCCTTGCCTATTTGTGTCTTGTGTCCTGTTAAGTGGATTTACAGCTTCGGAGATCTCATTTCAATTTAACTAATCCTCACAAAATGGACAAGCGATTGAAATGATTCCTGTGAAGAAACTGCAAGCTGAGGACCATGCTAATGATGCCAACCCAGGGAACAGTAGGAGAATGGCTGACTCTATCCATCTGCAACCCCTAGCGTTTGCTGCTTTTCAGCTAATTACAAGAGAAAAATAATGGCTGTCTAAGTATATCAATCACAAAGTTGGTCAAAAGACTTAAAAAAATTATTAAGACTGATATTTGAAATAGGGTCTGTGGTCCACTATCATTAATGATGACTGTGTCCTTGAGTGAATATTGTGTGTTGACATAGCTAGTCAAAGGGTGAAGCCATTGCAATCGCCAAGACATTTAGAAAATTTTTCAACTGGTTAAAGCCATAATATACTCAACCCAGCCCTTTATAAAATTGGATTAAATGTGATCATTTTAAACTTATTACTTAATGTCATAATCCATCGGTCAAACCCTTGCTACTCTTGCTATGGTGAAATGGCTGAAGAAATATCTAAAAACTACATAGTGACACATTACAATGGACTCCTTGGTCATTAAATATTGTTGGAAGAAGCATAGAACTTTTGCTGAAGAGTTGAAGAAAACTTAAATAATTCAGTGTGAGAGGTTTGCAATACAATTACTTTCCAAATTACAATTTGGAAAGTACAAATGTTTCCAGCATATTTTAGCTTACGTTATTTCTAGATTCTTCATTTCAGTAATGAAATACATTAGAGCACCCTTTCTTGTCAGCTCTTAAAGGAAAGATATACCAGAAAAAATACATTTTCAATAGTAAATGAATTTCTTAACAAATTTCAAACATTTCTTAAGCAATGTTTTTGGTATTTATGTTGACTGGAATGAAAAGAAAAAAAAAAAAAGTAAATTTCACCAGCTAGTACTATACGCAAAATTTATTGCTGCATTTTTCCATAGCAAGCTGTTGAAGCCAGGAGGTTAAAGTCACAAAAGCACAGAGCAAAATAGGATTTCACTGATGTGAATCATTGTACAGAGGCAAGAAGTTTAAAGTATAGCAGAATCTTTACAATACTTTGTAATTAGATAGGGAGTGCACCTGAAAATATTTTGCTCAAGCAGAGATTCTCTTATTCTCTTTTGGCAAAGTATTTGAAATAGTGAATGAACATAAAATCAAGGGTTTCAAATTATTTGAACTTTTCAAGGCTGACACGGGACTGTTGGGAGTAAGCTATAATAGATACATTTGAAAAAACAGAAGCATGCACGTAAGTTGTCCCTGCAGGTTAAGTGTCATGATTTAATAATGAATGAGACAGTAACTGCCTTTCAAAAACCCTTATAAACTGCAATGAGATACCATCATACATGCATCAAAATGGCTAAAATGAAAAAGACAGACAATACCAAGAGTGGGCAAGAATGTGGGACACCTAGAACTCCCACAGTGCAGGGAATGTAAATTCATGGAACCGGTTCCGGCAACTGTTTGGCAGTATCTACAAAAGCAGAACAAAAGCAAACACAGTGACCCAGCAATTCCACTCTAGGGATATACCCAACAGAAATGCAAACATGTGTTTACCAAAAGATGGTTCTGAGTGCACATAGCAGCACTTTTCCTAATACTCGAACACTGGAATTTATCCAAATGCCCACCAAAAGTGAAATGGATAAACTCATTGTTGTGTAGTCACACAAGACAGTACTACATACGATGAGAATGAATAACCAAGACAACCTCAGTCATATGGATGAATCTCACAAATGAGATTTTGAGCAAAAGGAGCCAGACACAAAAATGGGTGCCTCCTATGGGATTCCACTTATATGACGTTAAATAAAACACACACAAAACTAATCTGAAAGTTCGGAGAGTGGAGTGGTTACCCTTGGGGGTGAGGGGAAATAACTGGAAAAGGCACAAAGGGGCTTTTGATAACGGGGCTGCAGATAATGCTTCTTGATCTGTGTCTTTAACCGGGTGTACTCACTTTGTAAAACGACATTGATCTGGACAATTATGTTATGTACACTTTCCTGTATGCATATTATTCTTGATTGAAAAGAAGAAAAAGATACTTTTTATGTGAAGACAGTGTTTGAACACTGAAGATTTGAATCATTTCCAGTGTTAACATTGTTAAAAATGACGTATATAACCTATACCTCTATTCTTGAAAAGATTGAAACAGAATATTCTAGCCTGTTTTAAGCTTCTAAATGAATTGTTATTGGATATTAAACTAGGTTGGCTTTTTTTTTTTTTTTTTTTTGCCGCACTGCGTGGCTTTTGGGATCTTAGTTCCCCGACCAGGGATTGAATCTGGGCCCTCGGCAGTGAAAGTGCAGAGTTCTAACCACTGGACCACCAGGGAATTCCCTTGAACTAGTTTTTTTTTTTTTTTAAATCCAATAAATTGTAGGAAAAATGGGTCATCATCAGGGAAGTTGGAAATTTACTTGCCAAATTTCACCAAATACCTTTGCATAATTGGTAGATGGAATTGAAAAATAAGTATTATGACTGAATAAGACTATCATGTTGCATTTATTTCATTTGAATCTACAATTTTTGTGAGGCTTCTTTTCCAACAATGACAGCAACTAACAGCACGTGTCAGACCAAACTGAATTTAAGACCAAACTATTAATCACTACGTCATATTCAAGCAAGACTGAAAAAAATTAGGAAAGCAAAATCACGTTGATCTCACTAAAAATTTTTTTATTATTATCAGTGATTCTTCAGGAAAGCAAAAAAGTTCTTAGGTGTTGCTAAATAAAATAAAAATTACTAAAATTGCTTAATTCTCTTGAATTGCCATATATATTTTATAATATCAGTAATATATTAGAATCATAGTATGTATATATAAATTAAAAATACATACACATACATTGGAGGTGCATGCTCAAAATTTTGTTATCAATATGGTGCTAGATCAAAAAATGCTCAGAGACCACTGGTCTACACCAGCATTTAGCCTTTAGAAACAAGTTATTTTAGTTGATGTGGGTCAGGAGTCAGGGAGATGAAGTTTTGAATCCTAGCTCTGCCACTTAACTAAATGTATGATTTTGAGCAATTAGTCCATGTATCTGGATCTGGGTTTTCTCATTAGCAGAATGGGAATTTAACACCTATATGGAAAATTTGTTGAGATAATTAAAATGAGTCAATATATGTACACTTCTTAGCACCTTGGCTGGCTGATGGAGGTTTTAATCAATAGTCACTACTACTGTCATATAGTTGTTTAGTAGTGTTTTCCAAACTTTCCTCATAATAAGGGTCTCCTGGGTGCTTGTTAAAAATGTTTTAACAATTTTTTAAATTGTTAAGACATTTTAACAAAATGTCTAAGCCTCAGATGTTCTGAATTAGAATCTTCATGGGTGGGGCCTTGGAAGTTATATCTTTAGAAGATGATTCTTATGCTCAAGCAAGTTTGAGGAAGACTGATTTACAAGGTGCGGAAGCTCTCTTTCCTTTAGTGATCATTCTCCATGTCTGAGTCTTATCTCCTAAGCCCCATGAACCCCCACAGGACCATCTCTGTCCTGCACAGGGTCTAGCAGGGAGTGCTGTAAGCCACTGTGTGTGAAGGCCAAGGTGAAAGCTCCATGTCTGGGATGATAAGAAAAAGATGGGTCCTAGCTGGCAGAGCACAGCAACAGGGAGACTGGGAGAGGCAACAGGCCGAGATCTCAGCAGGAGGGGGGCAGCATGAAGAAATGGGAGAAACTTCCCCCTTGGCGTGGGGCTTAGAAGTAGGACTAGGTCCTTGGGGGGCAGAGTGGGAGACTTTGGAGGCAAAGCATGGCACACAGGCACACTGGGCCAGCTCTGAGTCATTAAGTCCTAGGTCCAAGGTGGGAGCTGACCACAACTGAGACATAAAGTCAGATCGGTCCAGGAGTAGGAGGACTTGGGGTTTTATCATTTGATCTTGGCGAGAATCCATGCATTCCATTCCTATGGACTTTTAGGAGAGATTGATTTCATGCATCTGCCTGATGCATGAGGATAAAGCAGGCTAGAAGCATAGGAGGTGCTTGCTTACAAAGGATCACCCATGCTAGCTGCCTAATGCACATTCAGCATGCAATTGGGAAATCACACCAAATCCTGTCATGTTTGTCTTCTGTGCCTCTACGTACTTGTTTCCCCCACTCCTCTTCTTGCTCTCCAGGGAAGACCGTTCTCGTTGAGCAGCATGGAGCGGGTGTTCTTCTCTGGCACAGACACTCTGCTGTGTCCTGACAGCCCCGAGTTGCCCTCCCTCTGAAGGTGTGGATAATTAAGCTAATGAACACTTTTTCACTAGCTGCTGAAAGCCTCATTAATCTACACACATGTTGCCACAGGCAAATCATAGCATCAAGGGTAGGAGGATAAACAAAAATAACTTCAGAAATTCATTAATCAGACTTGGTCAAGCTTGCTGTTTGGGAACTGAGAGTACTTATCCCCCAGGGGCCAGATGATTAGATGGTTGCATGTGCGTGTGTGTGTGTGTGTGCGCGTGTGTGTGTGTGTGTTTCAATGACATGAAAGGGATTTCTTAAGCAATATTTTGGAACATCCAGGTTATTGTGCTGGCATTTATGACTCTTGCGGTTGGCGCTAATGGAATCTGTCCAAAGACTTCAGTGTGGAGGATTCTAGAACTGTTAAATACGCTACAGTGGATGATCAAGTTTTCCCGGCACAGAAGAGGGAAAACACGATCATGGGATCACACACAGAAACATACCCAGCTGTGGCAGAGCTGGTTTGTGCCACCAGTCATTTTCTCCCCGACATTTCACAGGTCCCCTCGACTTGGGTTGGAGCCACATGACTATTTCCTGCTAGTGGATGGTGAGCGGGGGAGGAGCTGGCGTGGCCTCGTTTTCTGCCGTGGCAGCCTCAGAGGCCACTGCTCCAGACGCAGCGTAACAAGATGGGGAACTGTTTGACCCATCCTCGAATTCTTAGGCCTGAAGAATAAAGTGTTATGATAATCCACGGAGACTTCCTGACTTGTCTGTTACTGCAGAAGAGTCTGCTCCATCCTGCCCAAGATGCCAACCGATATGCCAACCACTTAAGGCCCAAGGCCTTTTTTGGAATATGGTGATTAGACTAGCTGTCTCATGATGTCTTCATGAGCAGTGTCTGGGTTTCAGCATGGCCTTCAGTGGGCTCTTTTAGGGGTAAGTTGGGGTCTTTTTTAGACAAGTTGGGGTCATGAGTGGTGAATGATAAAACAGTTACATGGATTCTAAGTTACTTGAATAACCATTTACACTAAATGTGTTCATTAGCAAATCAACACGAACCTTAGGAGAGGATATTAAGACCATACTCCCTGCTATGCATCCTTCAAGAGTTTAATCAATGGCCTGGGTGAAGACAGAGACCCTCTGCTTTTTAATTTGTGTGTTTGCCATAGAGAAGGGAGACACAGAGAGCGTCTTGATGGAGAGAATCAGAACACAGCTCTGGCAGCTCAGAACAATGGGCTCACTATGACAATATAGGAGAAAAGCAACACACGTGAATGTGTGACATGCAGATTTGTACTCCAGAATCATAGGAGAGGAGAAATGAGGTTCAAGGGCATTTTGAAAATAGCTGTAAGTAGAGGATGATGATGACGATGATGATGACAATTTAAAATAGCTGGAAGTAGGCCAGTACCCAGAGCCAGAGATCAAGTGTCCTCTAGAGCTCTAACAATCTCATTCCTCAATAATCCCTGTACCTAAAGACCTATTTAGGAGGCTGGGAGGAGATGGGATGGGGAGAGAAAAGGGAAAGTATAGGTGGTCTGGGATTCAGTTGAAGAGTTTCCAGTTCCTTTAATAGAGTTGAACCCAGATCCTTCAAAGTTGGCAATGAAAGGAAAATCTTCATGAAGACAGAGGTGCTCGTTGTAAGAACAGCTAGAAATTGAATTCTACATTACTCTAAATAGAGTAAACGAAAAATATACTGTTGTGGAAAATAAGGATGGAAGGTGGTTTGGGATTAAAGGGTGAAGAGCTCTGAATGCCATGCCTGAGAGTGTGAATTTCAGGCAATGGGAAGCCAAGGCCAATATTTGAGAGAGGGAGTGATGTGATTTGATCCAGTGATGTTTTACTCTTCTTTCCATTGCCAATGTCCAGTCTCTCCTTTCTTTCTAGCGGGTTGGAGGATATTTGTGAGGGGCTTGGTCAATTGTTAAATTTCAGGCATTAATACATGCGTTGACTCAATGAGTCCTCACAACAATTATGTGAGGTAGGTATAACTATACCCATTTTACAGATTAATAAATGGGGACCCAGAGAAGTTATCAAATTTGTCCAAAGACACTCAAGCCCTCTCTTCGGTATACTATGGTATTAGGTATTGGCAGACAGCCCCTTTCCTTTCCTCCCAGCTCTGAGGATTTGTTTAATCCTGCTAAGTGAAAATGAATAGAGTTTAAGTTTGAAGAGAGTTAAGGAAAGTAAAGAAGTTCAACCTTCTTCTTTTATAAATGAGGAAAATGGGGCCAGAGAAGGTAAGCCGTTTCCCAATGTCATGGCACTGAGGCCTTGAGTTTTATCTAGCGATTGTTTCAAGGTTTGATGCTTCGATTGAGGTTATACAAGCCGCTTATGCATAGGCATTTGTGGGCAAGACAATTGTACAAAGTAGAAAAGACCAATCAAAAGCACTAGTGCAGGGAATTCCCTGGTGGTCCAGTGGTTAGGACTCTGCGCTTCTACTGCAAGAGGCATGGGTGCCATCCCTGGTCTGGGAGCTAAGGTCCCACAAACCATAGGGAGTGGCTGAAAAAAAACAAAAGCACTAGTCCATGAACAAGAACAGCAGTGTACATGTGTGGTGGGGCAGTAATGGTGGCTCGTCTGTGAATGAATTACTGAAGATGCTTCAGAAGCATGGCTCCCTGGGGACAAAGGTGGACAGGGAACCCCCTGGGTATTCTCCAGGTCTGAATGCAGAGTAATTGTAAAGACATCTCCTTGAAGAATATTTACCAGGCAGTAAGAGTCACACAGGAGCTTTCCAAAGACAAACCTAGCTTGGGTACCATTAGACATCCCAGGGATTCAAAGCAGTGTTGACCAAAAAGTGTGCCCTGGACCAATAGTCCCACATGATTGGCCATGAAAAAAGGATCCATGGTCATCACAGTGACCTCTAGGATGTTTATAATTGTACATTGCTGTTAAAGTATATTTCCCAAAGTGACTTAAGAACAATCTTTTTGTAATTATCATTCCTTGTAACTAGTGTTCCACTGTTATTTTTTAGGAACTGTTAGCCTGGAGACATTGAGATGTGTAGGCTATCAGGCAATGCTGATACATGAGTGAGTATTCTATGAAGTTAGAAATGCACTGGCCACTTTATGAGAAGAAGCCATGCCGTAGGAAAGACTAAAGCAAGAGGAACTCCTCAGAGGAAGGGCTCCACAGGAAGATAAAGCTCCTGGTTCCTCACAAATGTGTGTCAACAGTTGAATGTGGGTACTCTTCTTCAAAGCAACCAGTAGACTCCACTACCTGCTAGCAATGGCTCTCTCATATTAATCTACTTGGATCTGGGATGGGATGTTTCAGCTAAATTAAGACATCCTGACTCACTGAGAGTCACCATGGTGAACATGGGTGCTTATAAATTTCCAAGGATTCCACTCCTGATTTAGTCATTCTGGGATGATTCAGAAGGTCCTCCAGGCGCTGAATGTGACTCCAGGGTCACAAATGTGAACACTAGTTTTCAGTAGGTGGCTGATGGAGAGGGTGAACACAGATGGGCAGACCTTACCAAGGGTGGGCCCTGAGGTCATTCTTTGGGTCAAGGTCTAGGATGCTATTTATCTTCATTGGGATGACAACACCCAGGTGAGCATGCCTTTTACAAATTACGGCACTCTGAGGTTGTCAGCGCATGCACTGTTATTCCCATTTTAGATGAGGAATTGGAGGGGAAGTGCTTTGCTCAAGACCATGGAGTGGGTTAGCAGTTCACCTGGAGCAGGATTTCTTGACTCCTAATCCAGGGCTTATTCTCATGCCCTGTGATGCCTTTCATAAATTCAGAGGTCTGGGAGCACCTTGGCCACTTACATCCCTTGAAGTATCCAGCCAACAGATAGTTTTTAAAGTCTGTGGATCTGTTTTAGAACCACATAGCTATCTCCCAGAGGAGCAAGTCCCAAACTAAAGCCCCAATAACATTCACAGTAAAAGTCTAAAAAAAATTAACATCTTAAAAATAACAGTGACACATACTTATTGCTGAAATTTCAGTAAATACAAAAGTGCATATACAAAATTCAAATCACATTTAATTCCACCACCCAGATTATTCACATACTTTTGCAGTATTTCCTTCTAATTTTTTCTGAAGCATAGAATTCTGTTTCCTTTGACATCTTTATGAATAGTTTATTATTTTGTTTCCTGACATTTCAATTGTTTACAATCCTTTCTTTATATAATTAAACATCCTTAAATATATTTTTTAATGGTTGCATAGGGTGGGTGTACCAGAACCTCTTTAAGGCGATTCCCAATTTTGAATATTTGGATTAGTTAAAATTTTTGTTAATATAAATGACACTGTTGCAAACAATGTCCCTTAGAGATATCTTTATATAATTTTATAGAAATCTTTTTTTTTTTTTAATTTTATTTATTTATTTATTTGGCTGCATGGGGTCTTTAGTTGTGGCATGCGGGATCTTTCACTGTGGTGCGTCAGCTCTTTATTGCAGCACATGGTCTTCTCTCTATTTGTGGCATGTGGGCTCTAGAGCGCGCGGGTTTAGTTGCTCCGCAGCATGTGGGATCTTAGTTCCCCAACCAGGGCTCAAACCCGCGTCCCCTGCATTGGAAGGTAGAATTTTAACCACTGGACCACCAGGGAAGTCCCCTAGAAATCTTTAAATAATTGTCCTATTACTTGCTTTGGACAAATTCCTGAAATGAGCATTTTGAAGATTCTTTTTTTTAAAAAAAAAAACCCATTAAAAAAAATTTTATTTATTTTATTTTTGGCCGCATTGGGTCTTCTTTGCTGTGCGCTGGGTTTCTCTAGTTGCGGTGAGCGGGGGCAACTCTTCGTTGCGGTGCGCGGGCTTCTCATCGCGGTGGCTTCTCTTGTTGCGGAGCTTGGGCTCTAGGTGCACGGGCTTCAGTAGTTGTGGCATGCAGGCTCAGTAGTTGTGGCTCGCGGGCTCTAGAGCACAGGCTCAGTAGTTGCGGCGCACGGGCTTAGTTGCTCTGCAGCATGTGGGATCTTCCCGGACCAGGGCTCGAACCCGTGTCCCCTGCATTGGCAGGGGGATCCTTAACCACTGCGCCACCAGGGAAGCCCTTGATGATTCTTCATGTATACAACTTCCCAGTGTAAATTTTGAACCTCATCTGTAGCTCCTGTATCCCAGCCTTCATCTTGCTCCCTGGATCTGATGCCGGCCATGCCCTTGGCCTCCTTTCTGGTTACTGTCTACACACCTCTTCATCATTCTGGGTCATAAATCTCTCAGCCCAATCCGCCCTACCCTCTGCGCCCTGCTGTGTTTATCATCACTCCTCTGATGGGGAATTGGATGAGAAGGAGACATTGGGCTCCTTTTGGAGCATCCCCTCTACCCTTTAATCCAATAAAACCTTATGTAATGCCCACTGCATGGCCGACTCTTGCAATGCTCTCCAGAGACCCTGTCCCGTTCCCCCCCGCAACTGCTCGCCCCCGCCCCGTCATGGCAACCACAGAAGGAACCGTGTAGCTTTCTGCTGAGCGTGTGTTTCCGTCCCCGATTTGTGGGGAGGCCCAGCAGGCCTGGATCTTTAAGAGTCACCACTTCCCCTCTTGTCACATCTCCATGTTTGCTCAACAGCCACCTAATCTCTCAGTTACTTACGAGTGTCGTCACTTAATAGCCCTTTCTATCCATTTTCCCATCTGCAGAATGGGGACCACGCTTCTGGGACAAAAGGGTCGTGGTCCCAGGTCCTAGAGAAATGGAAATAAAAACACAAATAAACAAATGGGACCTAATGAAACTTAAAAGCTTTTGCACAGCAAAGGAAACCATAAACAAGACCAAAAGACAACCCTCAGAATGGGAGAAAATATTTGCAAATGAAGCAACGGACAAAGGATTAATCTCCAAGATTTACAAGCAGCTCATGCAGCTCAATAACAAAAAAACAAACAACCCAATCCAAAAATGGGCAGAAGACCTAAATAGACATTTCTCCAAAGAAGAGATACAGATTGCCAATAGACACATGAAAGAATGCTCAACATCATTAATCATTAGAGAAATGCAAATCAAAACTACAATGAGGTATCATCTCACACCGGTCAGAATGGCCATCATCAAAAAATCTAGAAACAATAAATGCTGGAGAGGGTGTGGAGAAAAGGGAACACTCTTGCACTGTTGGTGGGAATGTAAATTGATACAGCCACTATGGAGAACAGTATGGAGGTTCCTTAAAAAACTAAAAATAGAACTACCATATGACCCAGCAATCCCACTACTGGGCATATACCCTGAGAAAACCATAATTCAGAAAGAGTCATGTACCAAAATATTCATTGCAGCTCTGTTTACAATAGCCAGGACATGGAAGCAACCTAGGTGTCCATCATCGGATGAATGGATAAAGAAGATGTGGCACATATATACAATGGAATATTACTCAGCCATAAAAAGAAATGAAATGGAGGTGTTTGTAATGAGGTGGATGGAGTTAGAGTCTGTCATACAGAGTGAAGTAAGTCAGAAAGAGAAAAACAAATACAGTATGCTAACACATATATATGGAATCTAAGGAAAAAAAAAAAAAAAAAAAAAAGAGGTCATGAAGAACCTAGTGGCAAGAAGGGAATAAAGACACAGACCTACTAGAGAATGGACTTGAGGATATGGGGAGGGGGAGGGGTGAGATGTGACAGGGTGAGAGAGTGTCATGGACATATATACACTACCAAATGTAAAATAGATAACTAGTGGGAAGCAGCCGCATAGCACAGGGAGATCAGCTCGGTGCTTTGTGACCACCTAGAGGGGTGGGATAGGGAGGGTGGGAGGGAGGGAGATGCAAGAGGGAAGAGATATGGCAACATATGTGTGTGTGTAGCTGATTCACTTTGTTGTAAAGCAGAGGCTGGCACACCATTGTAAAGCAATTATACTTCAATAAAGATGTTTAAAAAAAAAAAAAAAGGGTCATGGTGTGAGCGCTGAGCCTTTTGAGGTGCGTCGAGATCTGTAGATAAACGAGCCTTACGAAGCACAGCGTCCTCACGAGCCTGGTGTGGGGCAACCTGCTCTGAGAGGCGGCTTTGTTTCCCACTGAATAGACATCAGCTCCTAATCCCTGAGAGACAGTGTCTTCCCGCTGCTTCCGGATGAACCAAAACAGCAGAGGCCAAGGGAAGTTTTTAGTAGACATATGCAGCTCTCAGGTAAACTGGAAATGCAAAATTAGGTCTGAAACAGAACCAAAATAACCCCCAAGTCGGTCTGTGCCGTGATGGCCTCCCTGACATGCTATTTGACACTTTCTGGAGCAATGCTTGTCTAAACCTGGAATGTATACCACGGCTGATACACAGATGACGTTAGATGGTTTACGGATGAGCTTTTAATGACATTTCACGGTTATGCATATATTTTTGGTGGCTATTTTCTATTTGTAGCAAGCGATATTTCTTTTTTCATTTCTTATCATAAGAATAACTACATTTTGTGAGTGCTTACCATGTGCTGGGCATGGTTGTCAGTGCTTTATAGTAAAACATTTAATCATCACTACAGCCTTGCAATGTATCTACTCTTATTACCCCTTTGGACACGTGGCATATTGAGGCAGAGCCCTGAGGCAGCCTGTCCAAACTGACACGGCTGGTGAGCAGCAAACATGCGATTTCAATCAGGCAGTTTGGGCTTTGGGGCCCCTGGTAACAGCCTGCTGTCTTTCCTTGCAATAGATTTGTGTTTCAGGGACTGATACAAAATATGTTTTAACAATAGATTTATTGAAAGTCACAAAGGCATGTTGATGGGAATAAACATGATGAATAAAAAAATAAGTTAAAGGGGACTTCCCTGGTGGTGCAGTGGTTAAGAATCCACCTGCCAATGCAGGGGACACGGGTTCGATCCCTGGTCCGGGAAGATCCCACATGCCGCAGAGCAACTAAGCCCGTGCGTCACAACTACTGAGCCTGCGCTCTAGAGCCCATGAGCCACAACTACTGAAGCCTGCACGCCTAGAGTCCGTGCCCCGCAAAAGAAAAGCCACCGCAATGAGAAGCCCACACACCGCAACAAAGAGTAGCCCCCACTCACCGCAACTAGAAAAACCCTGCACGCAGTAACAAAGACCCAATGCAGCCAAAAATAAATAAATTAAAAATAAATAGATTTATAAATAAATCAATAAATAGATAAGTTAAAGATATTGAGATGGTTTGAGGATAAGGCGGGTGTTGTGATGTTGGAACCGAATGACTGAAGGGCGGAGTTCCTCAGAGGGTGGTCTGGCGACCACCTGCGTCAGCATGCCCTACAAACTGGTGAAAAATCCAGGTTTATTGAATCAGAATCTCTAGGGTGGAGTCCGAGATTCTTATTTATGACAGATTCCTCAGGGAGTTTCTATATGTCCTAAGGCCGTGACACACCTCTTGCCCACACCCCAATCCCTACCCAGGTCTAGAAAACAACAACAACAACAACAACAATTGTTGATTGGCTGGGAGCTCCACTGGGCTGCGAATCTTTTGGCCTAAAGTTTGGCAAAGACAAAAATGAAGGCACACAGAGCCATTGTTTAGGGAGCATGTGTTATGTTTAGGCCTGTGCTGGGCTTGCACCTAATCCTCAGAGCTTACTGTGAGGTAGGAATATACCCATTTTATAGATGAGGAAACTGAAGCTGCAGAGGTGATGTGACTTAATAAGTGGTGGGGTCAAGAGTGAGACCTGGGCACGTGAGGTTTTTAAACTGTACCCCGTCCACTGCACCAGCCCTTCAAGGCCAGACCTTCAGGGGCAGTGCATCCCACAGACCAGCTGGAAGATGCTCAAGTCAGGGAAATGAGCTTGCATTTGGATAACTGCACTAACAGGTGTATATAGCACTTAGCATTAAAATTTAAGGTAAAAAGAGGGAGCATTCAAGTCAAAGAGATGTGTCTGCTTCTAAGTGTACCCAGTGTTGGGTGAGACGCTAATGATGCAGGATGGAGGGGAGTCACTGCCACTCATTAGATGTTGATTTTGAACGAGTTACTTTAAATCTCTAAACCTCATCGTCCTCATCTGTCCCACGGGGATCATAATGGATTCAATCTCTGATGGTTATTTTTGGCATTAAATGGGATGGTGCGTGTTGAGTGCCCAATACTCAATAAATAGTTGCTGGTGTTTCACAGAGATGAAATGTGCTGCTGGTTCCAAAAAGACTTGTCACCTGGCTGAAGACCCCCAGAATCTACAAATCAATAGGATGTCTTCACCTGGCGGAGACATGGTTTTTTCTCAGAGTAATGTTTGCTTGTTGGGATTGTTCGTATTTTCCTTATTTGGGGAGGTAAAATTGCCCTCCCAACTGCTGGTTGTGGGTGTTAAAGAGAAGACACAGGGGCACCTGCTGGTCTTGCCCACACCCACGCTGATGCACGCAGCACCTAATAAAGATAGCAAACCTCGGTGAAGCAAGTAAACAAGCCAGAAATGCTACACTGTTAACACTTCACTAGCACTTAAGTAGCTGTGGTATCTGTGTAAGAAATAAAAATGTCCGGGGAAGTAAATCTCCTTTAGACTTTTGCTTCTGAGTAACATTTTAGTATTAGGATACCTTATAATAGTGAACATTTTATTTTCTAATAATTACTCTGTGCTGGGAGCTGTATCTAGGATGTACATATTTTGTCTCTCTTAATCCCCAAAGATAATAGTTTTTAGTAAAATGTTGAGTATTTAGTGAAGAAATACTGAATTTCTCCACTTAACAGAGGAGGAAAAGGCAGCTCAGGGAAGCAGAGTGGCTCGTCTTGGTTCCCACAGTTACGTGGAGGAGCCGGGATTTGAATCCAGGTGTGTCTCACTCTAGGGATCATCCTCTTCACCACGATATTCTCCTGCCTCCTGAGAATATTACTCTTTATTTAGCACATACTATGTGCTGGGTATTAGACAAATCACACCCATATTCCCTTTTGAGTTGTCACATCTTAGTCACCGAGCATCCCCATACCTAGTATAAGTTGAGGCACATCATTGAAAACTAAGAACAAGTTATTGGTTGACTAAAATTGTGCCTAAAAATGGCACAATTTCCTAGCAATAAAGTACCTATCGAATATACACTGTATTAAGAAGAGCCATGTTAATAATTGCAACCCTAATGATAATATGGATTGAACTAATCTGGGTTATTGATGGTATTAGTTAGAGTGATAAACGCTATGTCCCGTCCTAAACCACCCTCGGACTTTGGTGGTGGAACAGCGAAAGATTTATTTCATGGTTTGATGCTGTCTGGGGTGTCTCTTCTCCACACGATGATTTGGGGATATAGCTCCTTCCATCCTGTGATGCTCTCTGCTTAGCCACGTAGCTTCTGAAGTCCCCGTGGAAGGGAAAGAGAGAATATGGTGATAGCTCAAAGGGTTCAATGACCGCCCCATTGGCCGGAACCCCACTAACCCAACTGTAAGGGAGGCTGAGAGAAATGGTCTTGTGTGCTTAGGAAAAGAGGAAATGGCATTGGTGATCATCTGGCTAGCTTCTGCCACGATTTTCAAGCTACAGAAGTGGACTCTGCCTCAGTTTAGAATTCACTGGAGTATATTGAGTAGTTCACAGAATGGATGGGAGAGGGCTGGAGAACCAGGCTGGGAACCCAGGGAGGCTGGGCTGCAGCAACTGCAGCCAAGGTCAGCCCTGGGCACTATGGCTATAACATTGCCACCAGCACAGTGACAACCCCTCTGAACTCCACGCTATGGCTGGATTCTTGACATTACCACTACCTTGAAAAATGTCTACACCCTTCCAGCATCTTTGATCTAAGATCAGAGTTTCAGACAGACAGACTCTTTCTTAGGTCCTTACCAGCATCCTAGATGCAAGGGATAGATCAGGTATTATCTCGCTCTCTCTAAGCTTCCAAAGTGGGAGTGACTTTGGGATGACCTAAGACTGCGGAATTCTCTTCAAAAGACAGGATTGATTTTGGGGAAATAAAGAGAGTAAGAGGGTGAGAGAGAGGGATCTACTGTATTCCATAGCCTGCTAAAGTTCACAAAGTGCTTTTTTGTTGTCCAAATTGCATGATGGAATTGAGGGCAGGAGATTGGCAGGACGTAGTCAAGCCAGTTCATAGAGAGGATCTGGGTACAGAGTGCCCAAGGGACCAGATGTATTAATTTGTGGTTTTGTTTATTTGTCCGTTTATTCACTGAGTATATACTGAGTTCACTCTGTGTGTGAGGCTCTGTGCTGGGCTCCACGGACCTGATGGTGAATATGACATGGTTCTTAGACTAATGTTTGGGATCCAAACATGGAATCCCCCAGAAGAAGGAGCAGCACTGAGACCAGGAGAGCGCCTGTGTCTGGGAACTGTACCAGGATAGGAATTAACAGATGATGCTTTTGACCTGCATCCCAGGGAGGTGAAGTGACCTGTACAATTAGTCAATCATTGACCAGGGACATTGGCTGAAGTCTTCAAATTCATGTTCTGAGGCTTTCCTTCACCCTGGGTGCTACTCTTTGCAAGGCAGAGGGGGAGGCAGTAGCTTAGGGTCATGGTGAGATCACAGGCTTCGGGGTCCTGCATATTCTTCTTGTTATCTAGGTGACAGTGGTCTAGCGTCATGTAATTTCCGAGACTTAATCTTCCACCTATAAAATGTGGATAATGCTACTGACTTCCCAGGGTTACCGTGAAGACTAATAATCAACAAATCTAAAGAATAATGTGCCCTTGATAATGCCAGACACAGAGGTGCTCAAAAATTGGCAGCTTCATAGAAAGAAGGTTGAGTTAGGGTCATTGGCGTCAAGAAACTTACTTTTTACCTGGCAGGGGTGGGGTGGGGATAGGAGAGTGGAATTTACCTAAGTACAAATCCCTTTTTTGGATTGCTGGTAAATAAGATCAGAATTCAGAGAAGAGAGAGCACAGTGCAGGCATGAGTCAAGGGTTTGTGGAAGGACCAGAGAGGTGGCCACGATGCGGCTTTGGTTCTATAATCAGACTCCATGGGCTCATATCTGAATTCCATCCCCCTTGTTAGCTCTGTGGTCCTGGTCAAGGATGTTGTTTAATTTCTTCAAGCTTCAGTCTATTCTGCTATAAAATGGGTATAATGGTAGTACTTACTTATTGGGTAGTTCTGGGGATTAAATCAGCTAATTCACAGAAAGTGCTTAGCACTTAGTGCCCTGAATCTTATTCCTGTTGAACTGAGTCTTGAATATGAATATATAAAACCTACCTCATTGTAGTTGTAGGGATTCCAGCTGAGTGCCCGGTACGCAGCAAACATTCCTTAAATGCACTTACCCTCAAGGGTGAGGACAATGCCTTATATTTTTTTGTACCTCCCTTGGCCCCTAGCACAGTGGTTGGCCCAAAGTTGCATATGAAGAAGTTGGCTGGGAGGTTGACAACAGGTTGAAGGGTTAAAGAGGGACGCATTCTAAGTAGGGGAAATAGCACGAGTGAAAACAAATCAGTGGGAAATAGCCCAAATCTTCAGGGATTTTAAGGATACCTTTCACATTTTGTAGTCAGTTAAGTCCCCTTTTTCTCCCCCTGGTGGCCATCAAAAGCATACACAGCTCACTTCTTGGGGAAAGTCTTCCACAGCTTAAAAGAGAACTAACGGTCGTCTCCTTTGCCTGAAGACTCTGGAGAAGTTGTGCTTTGGCTGTGATTCAGCCCTGCAGGCTGACTCATGACCCGTCTCCACTGCAGTGACTTGCTCTTGGTGACATTTCCAGAGGAATAACAAACGGTGACACGAGACCAGACCAGGAACTAAAGAAAGAGCTGCTGTTTAATCTCTTCTCTCGCTATCCATCCAAATCCTTTGGAACTCCGCCCTTTGACCTGCTCTTTCAAGAACCAGAGTGTCAAATATCCTCTTCTTTCTTGTGTCATTTGGGGCAATTGATCATGGAACAATGACAACAGCATTTTGGATGGTTACTCTGTGGCAGGCACTGTTTTAAACTTTCTACACATTTAACTCATTCAGTCCCCCAAACAACCTTCTAGATGTGTCCTATCTTGACTGCAATTTTTAAGATGAGGAAACTGAGGCACAAGGAAGAATGTGGCTTGCCCAAGGTGACACAGCTAGTATTCAGCAGAGCCTGGATTCAAACTCAAGCGACCTGGCTCCAGAGACTATGCTCTAACCGCTGTGCCATCAGCCGTCCATGTCACAGCCTCCTGGTGACAATCCTGGCTCACCGTCTCATATTACTGGACCTTTGAGGCATAAAGGCCTTGAGTCCCCAACTCAGGGCCCCTGATGGAGGTCAGTGTTCTCGCACTTGGCCAATGAGAAAATCATGAAGAGAAATGGTTTTAAAAGCACATCCCCGGGGTCCCACCCTCAGAGATGCTGATTCAGCCAAGCTGGGGTGGGGCCCCGGAGTCTGCATCGTTTACGGTGGTGATCTCTCCTGGAATCGAAAGGGCGTAGCTTTGGGGACCGAATCTTCCATTTACTTGTTCTTGGATCTTTGATGCATCACTTTCAGCTTCCCTGAGTCTCTGTTTCCTTGTCTGTAGAATAGGTGTGATAATCCCGACCTCAAAGTAGTTGTTGGAAGGGATCATCTGTTTAAGATGGTTCATGTTAGGTGACTGGCGCAGTGCCTGGCACACAGCGGGCATGCCTTTAGGTGTCCTCACCATCGAGGGTAAGGGCAATGCCTCCTCTTTCTTTGGGTCTCCCATGGTCCCTAGCACAGGGGGGTGTCAGCTAGTCACACACGCCATGCTAAAATGGGACTTTCTGGGTCAGACACCGCCATCTCCTCCTCAGAGTTGCAGTGGTACAGTGCCTGGCATGAGCCTTGGCACATGAGTTCAAACCTCAGTTTCTTGTCTGAGCAGGGTGGATCAACACGCCTTCCACAAGGGTTGCTGGGAGAATCCTCACGTAAGCGTGTACGTGAGACAGGGATGTTTTAATCTTCCAAGCATTATCCTTCTCTTTACCTAGACCATTTTTACCTGGGGGCTCAGTGGAGTTGCAACCAGGCCAGGGGCTGAGTGTGTGAGCAGGCTTGAGAAGATGTGAGCTGTGTCCTGGATATCTGGAAGGCAGATATTGGGGCAGCAGGGCAGGGCAGGGCAGGGCTCTCAGAGACTGCAAAGCTGTGTCCCAATACCCTGTGGAAGGGGATGCTTCAGCTCTGGCGTAGAAGAAAGGGCAAGAAGTTCTGGGGAGCCTGTAAGAACATTCCACTTGACCTCCGCGGTGGATGTAGCTGTGGGATTGAGATTCTCCTTTTGCTGAGGGGGGCAGGCAAGAAGGCAGCCGGACCGGCTCCAAAAAGGGAATCAATAATGCTCGCTTCTCTTTTGCTCTACCCGCTCCTCTCGCTTCCTGCTTTGAGAACTTTGATATTTTCTCACTTTCCATCTATAAAGGCTGTCTGTCTCGTTACTCACCAGTGATGACCCCACAAGCAGAAGCTGTCCCTGCGAAAAACCACCAGGGAGCCCACAGCCGCTCCGCGTCATCCTCTGAGTCACCCTGGAAAGTGAAACCTGGGGGTGCAGCTGTGTTCCAAGGGCTGGCCGGGTTCACCTGGGGTAGCAACTGCTCTCTCCGGGTGTCCCTCTGTGGCCTGTGACAGGGGGGCCCCGCTCGATGCTGCTCTGGGTTTCCACCGACACCTTCTTGCTTTTGCACTTTGTGCTCTGCCTGGGATGATTTCTCCGCTCTTCTCTTTCTGGATAACTTCCATGTATCCATTAAGACCGAGCTCCAATACCTCCTTTCAGAAAACTTCCCCATGTCTGGGAGTCTGTTTCTGTTTCGTAACTAAGTTCATTTGTATTATTTTTTAGATTCCACATATAAGTGACAGCATATGATACTTGTCTTCCTCTGTCTGGCTTTCTTCACTTAGTAGGATAATCTCTAGGTCCATCCATGTTGCTGAAAATGGCATTATTTCCTTCTTTTTTATGGCTGAGACTCACAGACAAAGAACATGAACTTCTGGTTACCAAAGGGGGAAGGAGGAGGGGAGTGATAAATTAGAAGTTTGGGATTAGTAGATACAAACTACTGTGTATAAACTAAACAACAAAGTCCTACTGTATAGCACAGGGTTCTGTATTCAATATCTTGTAATAACCTATAGTGGAAAAGAATCTGAAAAAGAATATATATAACTGAAGCACATTACTGTACACCCGAAATTAACACAATATTTTAAATCAATTCTTCCATAAATAAAATAAATAAATAAAAATTTGAAGAAAAAAAAAAAGAAACTCTTCCTACTTGTCCCTCTGCCTTCTTACCAGGATGCCCATGTCTCTGCCCTCGCATGTTCCTGTGGCACCTCAAACCACTCTGTTATAGTACAGACCCCACGGTGTGGCCATCGTTTGTCTCCCACCAGACTGTGAGCCGCTTGTGGGCAGGGACCATATCTTAGTTCCCTTGTAGCCCGAGCATCTGGTCTAGCATGGTAGGGGTTTTGGGAATATATTTTACATGAATTTTTCACAATATGGTTGGTTTTTGTCATGACTCCTACTACGCACATGGGTCTCACACCCACTGGGTTGCTGGTTCTTGGAATCCAGCTGATGGAAGATTCTGTTCTCTAATAACCTTAACAGAAGTTTGTACAGTATTTCCTTCAGTATTGTTTGGGGTGGGAGTTGACTTTCTCATTTGTGCATCCCGCTCTATTGTACAAAGCCCTTGTTAGAAAGGTCAATGTGGCATGTCAAGTCACTATAGAAAACTATATTAGTTAGAATGAGGTTCAGCTGAAAATTATAGAAAACTCAAAACGAGAGTGGCTTGAATAGGTATTGATTTCTCTCTCATGTGAACATCAGTAGGCGATCCGGTCCAGGACAGCCATGACGGCTGTCTCCACAAAGTCCTTGGGAACACAGCTATTCTTACCTTCCATCCACTCTCCCTAGGGTTTAACCACTGTCCTCATGGCCCAATTTGGAGTTTCAGTAGTCACACCCACATTCCAAACACAGCATGGAGGAAGGTGGGAAGAAGAGGCAGAGGGGGTGGGCCAACTACCTATAAAAAAGTCCCAGAATCTGCCAGAAGCTACCACGTGACATTTTGTTGACATCCCATTGGCAAGAACTTAGTCACATGACCTCACTTAACTGCAAGGACATCTGGGAGATGTAATTTTATGCTGAACAGTCATGTTTCCAGCTAGGGAAGAAGGGGAAAATGATATTGAGGAATATGAGTGGTCTTTGCCAAATTTTGGCCTGGCACTTTGCTGTTTAGATATCATTTTAAAATCCATTATCTGGGCTGGTACTCATATGGTAGACAGGATAAAGAGCTGGTTCAAGGATAGACAGCAGGTAAGTGGCAGAGTCAGAGGAGCTGAGAGGTATTTTGATGCTGCACACTTGCTGGGCTGGAGCTGGAGCTGGCATCTTTGCAAATACCCATTGGTCCTCCTTGTGTCAGCTTGGGAGAAGAGGAAAGAGAACAGTCTTCCTGTGGGGTAGTGAGTGCCTTAAGTCCAGCGCCAAGGGGTATTTTGAATACCCTCCCCTCCCTCAGGATGGTGCCTGGAACCCAGAAGCACTCAGTAAATTGTGGAATTGATGACTCACTGTGGAGCCTCATCTCTTCCAGTCTAATAATGATTAACAACCTATGTTCTTATGGCACGTTACAGTTTTTGTCTTTACATCTCTGTGGTTTCCAACTAGCTTCATAGTTTTTGGAGGAATCTACAGTTCACAAAGCTCAGGAAGGGCTTTCTTTGGCATATACAAAGGGTTTAATACTTGATGAAGCACTTTCAAGTGTGATATCCCTTTAACCCTCACTGAATTTTCCAGAGCTTGTTATCCTGATTTTAGAGACGAGGAAACTGAAGTTTAAAGAGGCCTAAAACTTTCTGTAAAGGGCAAGCTGTGCCCTGACCCTAACTGCCTGACTCCAAAAGGCTGTGGTCTTGGGATGCCTCCATTTTTTTTTTTTATACCTATTCATAGGTTTACTGTTGAAGACCTTTTAAAAATTGAAATATAACTGACCTACAACACTATGTTAGTTCTGGGTGCACAACACAGTGATTTGCTATTTCTATACATTACAAATGATCTGTCAGTCTGGTCACCATCTGTCACCATATAAAGTTATTGGGATTTCTCCATCTTAATCACTCCTTAGAGATCAATGAATCACCAACAATGTGTGTAAAGTGCTGTTTGGGAGACACCAGGGATTAGCAATGTGATACCTGCTGTTCTTAGAGACTCAGGAAAAGCTAACTGCTGAACGAGCCAGCGTTAGGGAGTGTGTGTGTGTGTGTGTGTGTGTGTGAAGAGGGTGGCCTGCCTGTAGGTGGAGGGTCTGAGCAGTTCCTACTCCAGCAGGCGTGGGTGTGGAAGGCACAAAAGGGAATGTGGGGAGGATGGGGGAGGGGCCTTATTTCTGGAGGAGGTCAGGCCCTGTTGTTGCATCTTCTGCCGCGGGGAACCTTCAGAAATCGAAGCATTTTCTTATTTGTCCTCTGAGATGGGGCCTGCTCCTGCTGGACCCCGGGGAGGATGAAATCTGATTAAGATGCTGTCCTTCTCTATCAATCACTTGTGAGGATTGGACAGCCGTACCATGTGGTGGGTACAACCTGGAATCCAGAGTCAGCAGACCCAGGTTCAGGTCCTGTTTCCCCTCTGAGTGTGACATCTGGGCGGGACCATTAACCTCTCTCTGCTTCCTCATGTGTATCACGGGGATGGTGACACAGCTTCTCTGATGAGGTGGTTGAGGCGACCGACCAAGGTGATGCCCCTGCATGTGCTTTGCAAACTGTGACTCATTCTGTGTCTTTAAGTATGTCGTCTCTGTCTCCTTCACCAAGCTTATTATAGAACGCTGGTGCACAGGAGAAGACAGGTCCATGGGAGTTCAGATCTTGGCGGTGTCATCTACTTCCTTGGCAAGTCACTTTCCATCTCTGTGCTGTCATTTCCTAATTTTTCAAATGCGAATAGTAACGGAACCCAGCAAATACAGTTGTTGTGAAGGTTTTTGAGATCACGTACATAACAAGTTCTTACCAAGGGTTAGCTATGATATTCGTGACGAATATTTTAGAATAATTATGTTATGAGGATTAGGTCACTTAGCAGAGGAATGCATTAGGTGCCTAAATGGTATTTTAATCTATTATTTTGAAATATATCATTACTTTATATTTATTACCATTAGTTTTATTAGTAGGATTTTCAAAGCTGAAACTGTAGGAATCAAAGCAGCTATTTCTCATTGTAACCAGCAGATGGCGCTCGCGTTGTGTTTAAATTCCGTAAAAGCTTAAAATACATACATATTCATATTTTCTATTTTTACCAGAAAGAGTAAGAAAAAAAAAAATTTAAAAGGCCATTGTCTGTGCCATAGGGAGATAATTAGGGAATGTAAAACAGCTGATACAGTAATTAATAAGAGCAGTGACTTGTCTTGGAAAGCTTTACTGCAGAACTGCAGGAGAGTAATTGACCTCAGCGACATAAGAAAAAAAAATCATGAGCTCACGCACAGCAGGGAAAGGCTAAGTTCTTACTTCTGTGGATTTAGAACCAAACCAGGGAACCCTGCAGCTGCGCTTCTGAGCCACACCTGGGAAGGCTTTGAAGCGGTAAGTTCCACGAGGGTGGGTCTCCAGCCCCCGTTCTCATCCATATTCCCACGGCCTGCGGCAAGGACCAGCACACAGTAGATGCTCAATAAACGAGCGCCACAGCACAAGCAGAGTCTCGAAATCCAGGCCTCTGTTTCCTCACGGTAATCCTGGATAGACTTGGAAATTCTGGGGTCTTGTCTCCATCGGGTAAGACCAATGTGTGGCCGACCGCCCCACCCCCTTGCCTGGGTGTCATCTGCCTTCTGTGTGAAATGAGGAGGTGGAAGCAGATATTGTGACCTCCTATGGATTCTGTATGGATACATCTTCCATGTCAGGAGGAAATGGGTCAGCATGGGCAGGAGCAGTCAAGTTCATGCTCATTCGGTTGGAGAATCTGCATATGTCTCCTGGGAAGGAAGTAGCTCAGGGCAGGGATTACATGAATTCTGGTTCTGCCTGGACTTGTCGCATAACTGCGAGTGAGTGGGTTACCTTATGGTTCCTCCTCTTTGACAGAGCAACAGGAGTCTCTGAATATTTGCTCGTAAGGGTGATGGAATGACACAGTCCTCAAAGGCTTTGCAGAAATAGACGTATATTCTAGGTGCTGAGTCTATGGCATGTGTTAGGGTGGCCAGTAGAGAGCTATGGGGGGACGTGCCATTTGGATTTTATCTCTAATATATCCCTCATCTGGCCTGTTTTCCATATCTACAGGTCTTCGTCAACTTATGTTGGGGTTACGTCCAGATAAATCCATCGTAGGTTGAAAATATCCTAAGTCGAAAATGCATTTAATACTTAACCTCATAGCTTAGCCCAGCCTACCTTAAACATGCTCAGAACACTTCAATTAGCCTACGGTAGGGCAAAATCATCTAATACAAAGCCTATTTTACAATAAAGTGTTCACTGTCTCATGTAATTTATTGAAGCTGTACTGAAAGTTAAAAACGGAATGCTTGTCTGGGTGCAGGATGGTCGTAAGCGTATCGGTTGACTACCATTTTGATCCCCGGGCCGACTGGGAGCTGTGGCTCAGCACCACAAGAAAGCATCATACTGCCTATCTCTAGCCTGGGAAAAGGTCAAAATACAAAATTCAAAGTACGGTTTCTACTCAATACTTTCACGCCATCGTAAAGTTGAAAAACTGTAAGTCAAACCATCTTAAGTCAGAGACCATCTGTATTTGGGCTCCACAGAGCGCAGGCCTTCTCTAAACAGGTGTGGTAACCCTGGAGACCCATCACTCAGATCTCTTTCAAGAGAATCTGCCTCGGGGAACATAGCTGCCGTCCCATGGACACTGAAGCCCTGCTGCCTCCAGGCTGCTCCTGGAGAGTAACTGAGCCTGGCTGGGGGATTTGCTTACTGTGGGGTTCCCCTACTGAACAGCTCTGGCTTTGGGACTCCCCATGATCCTGGTCGACACTTTTCCAGAACTGAGCTGCAGTCTGAGGCTCCTCTTCCCCAATCCTTCCTTCGCTCTCTCCTTTCCCAGGTGTCAGACCTTCATCGCGGTCTGAAGGATCCTCCTGGCCTTCTCCATTCCTTCCCCCTCTATCCTTCACTGGTATGAATCTCTTGTACATCTGATCCCACCATGGCAAGTGCTTCCTGCTGGACCTGAGCTGGCATGCTTGGCTACTGTGGGATTAAGTCCTGGTCTCTGTTTTTACCCATTCTCTTGTCCTCCAGACCATGGGGTTGACTTTTCCTCTTTATAGGTTTGCAGAAAGCAAAAAAGTAAAGTTCCAACCAACCACTATCTAAACAGAAGGGGATTATTGCCTTTAATCAACAGGATAAGGTAACAGCACAGCTGTCTACTCATCACGTCGGGGGTCTATATTAGTCAGCTTTTGCTTGGTTAGGCTGCAATTTCAAACCTCAAAGTCTCAATGGGTTACAAGCCCAAACACTTACATCACACGTTGGCTGTCATTCATGTGTCTTCATTCCAGGATCCGGGTGGACGGAGCAGCCTCCTCTGGGACATAATGTTCTCCTGGAAGAGGAAAAAGTGCAAGAAAGTGGGTAAAACCATGAGGTAGCTCTCAGAGGTTCTCCCGGGGTTGGCATATATCACTGCAAGTCACATGGCCAGGCGTGATGGCAATGGACAGGTGCATATACTCACCCCCCTCCTCCCCCCGCCCAGGGAGGCACTGCAAGTCACATGAGAGGGGCAAAGATTATAAACCCTTTACCATGAGGACAGTGAATAATTAGAAGCAATAAGACAATATCCAGTTCATCCTCATTATTCACAGATGCCATAATTGCAAATTCACCTACTAGCTAATATTTATTTGTAACCCCCAAGTCAGTACTCTGGGCACTTTAGAAGTTATTTGCAGACGTGTGCAGAGCAGCCCAAAAAAATTGAGTTGCTCGATGCATACCTTCCTAGCTGAGGTGGAATGAGGCAATACTCTGCTTCCGTGTTTCAGCTTTTGTGCAGAGAGGAGCAGAGGGCAGAGACAGGATGGGACAGGGCAATGCAAGAGGCTCTGACACTGGCCAGTTGGACTGGGTGTGAATCCCAGCTCTGGCCCCTATTAGTGGGGTGTCCTCAGGCAAACCATTTAACACTTCTGAAGCTTACTTTCCCTCTTATAAAATAAAAAAGTCAAATTGAATCTACCAGGATGCGTTGTTGTTAAGATTTAAGGTTATAATCTATGTGAGATGTGTGTGTGTGTGTGTGTGTGTGTGTGTGTGTGTGTGTACTTCCCCGAGGAGCAATGGTTTAGTATTTGCTAATTCAGTATTTGCAGAACTTTATAGAACATAACTATCACTAAAAATAAGAATCAGTAGTACCTCAGGGTCATTGGGAGTCCCCGCCAAACAGCCCCTCTCTTCACCACCCATGCGCTGAACTAATTGATAAATCATAAAATGTCTAAGATGTGGAAACTAAAAAGCCACCTTTATTATTGATGAAGATTAGTAGAGGCTATAATGAGAGCCAAAGTGGGCTTGCTTATTCTCTATCCACAGCCTAGTCTCCCCAAGGCAAATTTTGTATCTGCAGAGCAGATATACTTTCTCAGGTCCCTGCAACCCAGAGGTGTGGGTGGAGAGGGAAGGAACCTCACTCCACACCATTGATGGATTAACTCCTCCCTCTTGAGAAATATGGACCAACAGCTGTTGTTCACAAACCAGGAAACATGCCACCTCTGTGGGGAGACGTAAGGAGCAAAGGGCTAGGAGCGTTTGGGGAAGACTTGCTCCTCATGGCCAGCAAGTGCAGGGAAGGGCATTCCCATCTAACACCTCAGAGGAAGATACAGACCCGGCACACGGGCGTAGGGGGTGAGCTGGGGCTTCCCTTCTGTCACTGCTATGTGCTGACTGCGGTTCTAGGCTCTGATCTTTAACATGCAATCGAGAAAGGGAAATCACAGTCTGGTGTCCTCCTGGGAAGATGACATATGGACACCCTGATCCAAGACATCTGGCCAGTTTCTCCTTTTGGATCATTTGTATAGAATCTGCTTGCCTAGGGCTGCAAATAGAAATCCTTCCTGGCCACTTTTCCTCGGTCATTTTGAGCCTGTGATGGAATCGTTCCCCCAGTGGTTTGCAGTAAGGAGGAGGGGAAACCAGATGTTGGCTGGACCTCGGGCAACAGAGGAAGCTGGGTTAGCCACTGCTGCAGTCTTGGTTGGCATTAAATGCAGGCAGGGAACTGGGGCATTAAGAGTGACAAGTGTCATCCAAGTGCAGGCAGCTCAAGAGGAACAATTTATCTCTGTGCCTTATCTTTTGAAGTGAAATCTTCCTGAAAGCATTTTTAGCCTAAGCATGAGGGCTGTTTCCTTGGTTACAAAGGCTCGCTCACTAGGGCAAAGGTGGGGCACGTGGACCACCTGTAGGTATTCAAAATGGCAAATTGCTGGTTGCGTGTGTATTAGTATCTTAGGGCTGTTGTAACAAAGCACCACAAACTAGGTGGTTAAAAACAGCAGAAATCCATTCTTGCACAGTTCTGGAGGCTGGCAGTTCAAAATCAAGGTATGGGCAGGGCCATGCTCCCTCTGAAGGCTCTAGGGGAGGAGCCTTCCTTGCCTCTTCCAAGCTCTGGTGGGTATTCGGCAATCCTTGGCATTCCTTGGTTCATAGAGGCACCATTCCACTCTCTGCCTCTGGCTTCACATGTTCTCCTCTGTGTCTCTGTGTTCAAATTTCCCTTTTTATAAATGCACCAGTCACTGGATTAGGCCCACCCTAATCCAGGATGGCCTCATCTTAACCTGATTACATAGGCAAAGACTCTATTTCTGAATAAGGTCACATACACAGGTTCCAGGTGGCCGTGAAATTTTGAGGAACACTCTTCAACATAGCACAGAGCCCATGTACGTGTATGTGTGTGAACTGCATCTCAGACAGGTTTTGCACACTTCCATTACGTTCTGCCTCCCGTTTCTGCCTTAACTCAGACCCCATGAATTCTCCAGTGCTTTAAGATTCTATAAAATACTTTCATATTCCTCATTTCATCTGATCCTATCAATAACCCCAAAATGTATTATTTTTTCCCATTGTCAGAAAGAAACTAAGGCTCAGAGAGGTTAAGTGACTTTCTGAAATCCCACAGCTGTTGTGTGGCAGGAACATGTTGTCTGGTTCTGTGCTCATTCCATATGACTGCCCATAACTTTTCACTGTAAAAAGCAGCATGATTCTTCCATTGCCTCCCCAAACCTCTTTCACTAGTGAAGGAAAAAGCCTTGTTTTAAAAAATTTATTCAGCTTAAAGTTGTTTGGCAATGCTCCCTTTCCAGAGAGCCATCAATCAATCAATAATGCAATCAATCCAATAATATTGAGCACCTACTCTGTTGGAAGCAGCGTGTTAGCCCCTGAAGACAGAGTGATGAATGAAAGTCTATAATCTAGCAGCAGATGAGACAGATACGCAAACAAATACACAGATGGATTGATTCTTACACATTGTGATGGTTATTACGGGAGAAGATGACGGGGTAGGGATCTACTTTAGACTGGCATGGGGGCCAGCGAGAAGTTGTGGAAGGCAACTTGGGAACAGAGATCTGAAGCATGAGCAGGACTTAGCCCGCTGAAGAGGAGGTGTAGAATGTTCCAGGCAGGGCAACCTGCCAAATTTGGAGGGAGCTTGGTGGGCTTGAGGGGGTGAGGGGAAGCGGTGTAGCCAGCAGGGCAAGAAGGGAATCAGAGAGATGGGTGAGGAGGGGATTTTAGAAGTATGGCTGAGAGCTGATGGGGGCTGATGTTTTGGCAAGGGAGATGGGAAGTAGGGGTGGGGTTTGAGAGAGATTTTCGAGGGGAACCAAAGAGGTGAAGGTGCCTTCTTGGCTCTTTGCACAGACATGTGGGCTCGGACCTGCTGTAGTGAATCTCCTTCCCATCGATGGCTTACTTGCTCACATTTGTACCTCTGGGTGAGTCATGGCAGGTGGCATCAGGAAAGAGTGCCCTGTGCCCTGAGCACACCTTTGGGGGGACCTGTTCAGGATCATGCAGCAATTCTGCGATCTGTTGACTGAGGTCACTGTCTGTTTTATCTGTCAGACCTCATGAGACTGCTCTCAAATGAAACCAACCAGAGCCACAGCCTCCAAACCCGACAGAGGCCGTCCACATTCCCCATTCATTTCTAAACATGAGCAGACTTCAAAGAACTGTTTTCTTTCAGGTCAGAAAGTTCCTGAATCCTGGTGAGAGAAAGAAAGAGCCTGGAGATGACACCACTCGCTTCTTATCCAGGTTCCCCAGGGCATGGGGCATATACCTCTAACAGGACTTTTTGGTGGCCTTTTGGGTTGCTGCCGGGCGCTGGGCAGCAGAGGGAACCTGAGTGGGAGCAGCTCAGGGCTTGGCAGAGGGGCGTGTATGGGAAGCCAGACATTTTTAGAAATGAGAGAATGTGACCACGAACACCTTTGAAGTTTAAGATATATTTTCCACTGCTGTCTTAATCCAAGAAGCTGTGACTGGTGGCCTGTGTGCATGTGGTGTTATGTGTGTCTGAGTGTGTGTGCAAGGGTGTGAAGGGGGGGTGGAGGCAGAGAGGAAGAAGATGCTATCTGTGGGGCTTTCCTGGAATATTCGTGCTGAGAATCAGATTCAGGGTCAAGAACCATTTGTCGGGCACCTACCATGCCCCAGATACTCTGTGGGGCACACCCATTTTTATTATCTTTTGGGTCCTTATGTAACTCAGTGAAGTAGGAAATATGTTCCCCATTTTACAGATGAGAAAACTGAGGCTCACAAAATTGAATGGGCTACATCCTGTGTTTACCTCCATCATCACTCCCTCAACTCTGTCATAATGCCTGCCATACTTCTTCACCTGCCTCTGCACTCAGCTTCCAATCCTTGAGGGAGGGACTATGTCTTTAGTGCCTCTAACCCTGTGCCTGGCACAGAGTAGGTGCTCGCTGCTTTTTTTCAATTGACTTTTTGTTGAAGTTTAACATATAGAAAAAAAGTGCACAAATCATCACTATATAGCTTGATGAATCGTCACACAGGGAACACACCCTGTGACCAGGATCAAGAAACAGAGCTAGGGCTTCCCTGGTGGCGCAGTGGTTGAGAATCTACCTGCCAATGCAGGGGACACGGGTTCGAGCCCTGGTCTGGGAAGATCCCACATGCCGCAGAGCAACTAGGCCTGTGAGCCACAACTGCTGAGCCTGCGCGTCTGGAGCCTGTGCTCCGCAACAAGAGAGGCCGCGATAGTGAGAGGCCCGCGCACCGTGATGAAGAGTGGCCCCCGCTTGCCACAACTAGAGAAAGCCCTTGCACAGAAACGAAGACCCAACACAGCCATAAATAAATAAATAAATAAATAAATAAATAAATAAATAAATAAATGAGGACTAGTTTTGCTAACTAGGTTATGTGCTAGATATTAAAAAATAAAAAAAAAAGAAACAGAGCTACTATTACCCCAGAAGCCTCCACGGTGCTCTGTTCCGGTCACCAACCCCTCCGCTCGTCCCTGTCAATGGTCACCACGATCCTGATTCTAACACTATCACTCAGTTTTGCCTTTTCTGTACTTGATGTGGATAAAATCATATATACTTCCCATATTATGAATGTTCATCCATTCTTACTGCTGTATAGTCTTCCAGTCTACAAATATAGCACAGTTTATTTGTCCATTCTACTGTAGAAAGACATTAGGTTGTTTCTAGTCTTTGGTAATTATGAATAGGGCTGGTATAAATATTCCGATATAGGTCTCTACGTGAAAATGCTCAGTAAATATTTGGTGAAACAGTAATTACTTGCTGCATGAGAAATCACACAAAGTATTCTATAAGTGAAGCCCCTAAATCCATTATATAGAGGGAAATGCATAGGAGTTTGGGGGAGAAGTTGGATGTGCAAGAGGATCCCTGGGAGGGAAGTCCTTGAGGAACAAAGGAGGAAGCTCTGCAATGAGTGAGTCCATAGAAAGATCTCGAAAGGAGGTGTACAGGGGCAGAAAGTGGATGGAAGGCTGAAGGCTTGAATGGCCAACACCAATGCTTGGTCTTCATCTTACGGGCAGGAGGGAGTCCTGGATGGCTTTGTAGCTTGACAGCACTGTCAGTTTCTTTTTTCTTTTTTTTAAGGGAAATTACATCGTCCATGGTTGCCATGGTGAGTTGGGGAAAAACGACAGGAATCAGGGAGCCAGGGTGAGAGGTCGCTGCACCCACTGAGCTGTGTGTTAATGAAGTTGTTGTGGAGTAGAAAAGACCTGCTGGGAGAAACATCGAGAAGAAATAACTTAAAATACTAGTTACCAAGCAGGACACCTGGGAAAGGCATATTTAAACATGGTTGCAAGGTTTTGCGCTTGTAACACAGCGGGTACAGGCCAGGTGGGTTAGTGAATCCAGCGAAGCGGGCGAGGCGGCTGCACCTAATGGTTTCTGTTTCCTCAGTGACCTTGGAGGTGAGGTATCTCTCTGCTGAGAGTGAGGGGCAGGCTCCGCAGAGTAGAGAACTGAAGGGAGAGAATCAGGTAGAAAATAATGGACTCTGAACGCAAGAAAGAATTATAAATCCCTAGGTAGAATATTGAGAACTTCTAGAAGAAATCCTGATTGTTTGCAGTCATGAGTTAACAAAACACTACCTCCCTTTATAGTCTTTCTAATCTGTCATTTGTAGCATTTTTAATGTGAAATTTCTTGATTCCTTTCTATCCAGCCTGTTTGAAGTGTGGGTGTTAACCGGTTTTCCTGCTGTGTCTGTTTTATTGTTCTTTTCTAATAATCAGCTTTCGGCTTTCCTTTTCTTTTGCTGTGTGTTTTTGTTTCCAGTTTATTAACTTTTCCTCTTGTCTTTATTTTCTTCTCTTTTCTTCAGATTTATCCTGTTGTCTTTAGCCTAAATATTTGCAAGCTTAGCTCCTTAATTTCCCATCTTTCTTCTTTTCTAATATAACATTTAAGGCTACAGTGTTCCTTTAAGTGCCATGTTAGGTAAATTCCACAAGTTTGATGGATAGTGTTTTTATTATCATTTAGTTGCAAAAGATTTTCTAATTTCCGTCTTGATTTCTTCTTTGATCTTTGAGATTTTAGAAGTACATTTTATAATTTCTGACTGTAATTTTCTTTTGTTATTGGTTTTTTCAGTTAGTTGCAGTGTGCTTGAAAATATAATATAGTTGTCTCTTTTAATGATGTTAGCAAATACTGGTGATCACTGTCTAGCTCAGAGGTCCGCAAACTACTCCGGCTGCTGTGAGACAAATCCCGATCATGCCTGTTATTGTAAATAAAGTTTTATTAGCATGCAGTCATGTCTAGTCATTTACATATTGTCTATGTCTGCTTCTGAGCCAGAACAGCAGAATTACGTAGTCCTAACAAAGACTGTGTAGTCTGTGAAGCCTAAAATACTTACTAGCTGGCCTTCTAAGAAAAAGTTTTGCCAAACTTTGCACTAGATCCATTATTTCAGTAGGGTTGCAAAATGATGATTCTATATCACTTTTAAAATAATTCTAGTTCTATAACCATTTTTCATTTAATAGCTGGGGTCCTTCTATAAGGAGAAGTTTTCTCTACTCAATTATTGGGTTGCCTTGAGGTATTGTTTATACAGGAAAGGCAAGATAAATGCTTGATTTTTTCCCTTTTAGTTACTAGTTTTTTAGAAATGAATTTATTTCCATAAATACGACCATTTAAAAGTTACCATTGTGATATACTGAAAATGTTTCACTCTGTTGCAATTATTTGCTAACATATTTGCTATTATATTTTATGTGTTTGGATATTGCAAATATATTTTCTGTGTTTTTTTCAATATTACAGTTATTGCTCTTAACACTGCTCAGATGGTCCCATCTTTGGACAATCGGAGCCTCTTGGACTGAGCTCCTGAATCTTTTTTATGTGACCCCTGTCATCTTTGATAACCTCTTTGCTCCCTGATATAATAAGATACTCCAGGCTTACCTTATATATTTCCTGCCCCAGAACTGATAACCATTTTTTAAAAACTTTTTCTTTTTCTTTTTTAATTTTATTATTTTAAAAAATAAATTTATTTATTTATTTGTTTATCTTTGGCTGCGTTGGGTCTTCGTTGCTGCACGTGGGCTTTCTCTAGTTGCGGTGAGCAGGGGCTACTCTTCGTTGCGGTGTGCAGGCTTCTCATTGCAGTGGCTTCTCTTGCTGTGGAGCATGGGCTCTAGGCGCGCAGGCTTCAGTAGCTGTGGCTCTCGGGCTCTAGAGCACAGGTTCAGTAGTTGTGGCACACGAGTTTAGTTGCTCCGCAGCATGTGGGATTTTCCTGGACCAGTGCTCGAACCCGTGTCCCCTGCATTGGTAGGCAGATTCTTAACCACTGCACCACCAGGGAAGCCTCTGATAGCCATTTTGACTTTTACTGGAGGGCTTAGTCTACATTTTCTTTGGTTAGTGATATATTTGCACTTAGTTCTACCACTTTATTTTGTATTTTCTATTTGACATTTTAATGCTTCTTCCCTACATCCTTTTGACTGTGTTTTAATTTAGTTGAGATTTCCTTAGACTCCTCTGTCCCTGACTTCCCATTTGGAAGTTATATTGTATACTTCTAATCTCTTAGCGCTTACCCTTAATTTTAACACAGATCTTCATTAAACAAGTCTAATGTTAAATTATATCTCTGAACTCCTGAAAAATGCAAGGATCTTGGATTACTGTAACCCCGGGTCTCCCTCTTTTGATCTCACATGTTATTGTCCATCATTTACATTCAACTTTATTTTTATTCCAAATTAATTACCAGGGCTTCACCTGACATTTCCCCAATTCTTGGGTAATAATTCTCCTTTCATTCTGGAATCCTATGTCAACCACTTAAGAGCACATTTGGGTGCCAACCTTCTAGCCATGGTGAAGCAATAACAATAGAATAGTCTCAGGTCTTAGGGTGTCAGGTAATTCTGCAAATCTTTCTCCTTTTTTTTACTCTGTGGAAACTTCATGGAAATGGGTACCTACTGTACCTACTCTATGGAAAGCCTGAGCAGCAATGATCTTACTCAGAAATCACAGGGTGATAATTTGAATGATGGCAGATAGAATTATTTTGGTTTTGAAGTAATAATAATAATAATGCCTTTTATATGCATAATATTTTCATTTTTTTCAGAGCAACTTCCTATATATTACTTACTGTGATATCACCAAAGTCCAGGAGTATGCCTATTGAATGTTATTTATCACTATTTCTTAGATAAGAAATCCAGAGCCTCAAGACGTTAGGTAATAATTGTAAAAGCTTCTACTTATTAAGCTTGTTCTTTGCAAGGCCATGTACCAATCACATACTTATTTAGCACGTCAACCTTATGCACATCAGCCTTATGAGGAGGGCATTATTATCACCACTTTTCAGATGATGCAGCTGAGCTCAAAAGAGGTGACATAACTTGTTCGAGGTCACACCACTAGTGAGAAGAACCAGGATTCAAACATTTGTATATAAAACCTCCCAGTCTCTGCTTCTTTCACTGTAGCCTGACCCTCTTCCCCGAGGGAGGGTGGTGTTGGCGGGGGGTGGGGTGGGGATGGCGGGCAGGAGCTGGCCTGGGAGTCAGGAAGGCTCTGGTCCTGCTGAGTCTGCCTCTAACCTATGGAGTCATGTTGGGTAAGTCCCTTCCCATTTCTTCCTTTCAGCTTCCTTGTGTAAAGCATGGAGTATAGAAATGAGGCAACTTCCAGCTCTAGGAGTCTATGACATATTTGAATTACTCCCTAGGTTACAGAACTGGGGATAATTGTAGCGGGGCATTGATGCTCAGTCTATAGCTCTTATCCGTGTCTTTCACGTCTGAATGACAGTTTTCCTCAAAGAAGAATCTACTGTTATAGGCACAGTTATTGACTCTGTAGAGAAGAGTGTTGGAGAGGAATGGCAGGACCAAGAGTTGGAATGGCAGTGGGCAGCCTGCCTTGTCCCTTTGGGATGGCAAGGATAATAGGAGTTTCACATAAACCAAGTGATTGCTGAAGAAGTCAGCTGAGCATGAACTGCTGTGCAATCTTGGGTTCCCCCAAAGCAGAGACTACAACAGGGGCTCATATATTTTGGGAAGTAATCCCAAAGATCAGGAATGGAGGGGCTGGGAAGAGTGATGGGGAAGGAGGGAAAGCCAATCCTATGGGTGAATTCTTGATGTGGTTACTGTCGTGGACAACTGAGTTACTGCTGTGGTCAACTGGGACTTGATCCTACTGGGATCTTGACTTGGACTATTCTCTGGAGACATGGAAAATGATGTTGGTCTTCCAGTGGTCATGAAGCGTCCTGGGGGTGTTAACTCCCTTGTATTTGCAGTTTGCACATACACCAGAGTGGCTGAGCAGACTCCAGCATGCAATTCATTAGGTGACAGGCCCCAGGCAGAAAGTAAAAGATGCCCAAGGCAGCAGAAGAGAGATGCTCTATCCTGTAGCTGCAACAACAGCCAGGGATAAATGGTGGCCGAGAGGACGAGAAATGGGGCATCAAAGATGTCTGACACAACTGCCTTGCCTGGTAGCCAGCCCAAGAGAGCCATGGGGTGGGTTGCAGGGTGAGATCTGAGTGTGGGTATGGAGGGACTGGAAGAGATTATCCAAAGCACATCTCCCATGTTAAGGAAATTGTGCAGTGCAGCGTCCCTCCATGTGCGCTCCATGACACAGACAGTATTTGGATGCCAATCACTCAGAGCTCATAGGTGACCTAAAGAACACTTGTCTAGTAAAAAGACTGTCCTCCTCTTCCCTCTAAACTCCTCTTCTTCTCTGAAGGAGCTGGGAGTGGAGACAGAAGAGGTAGGGGAGGATAGGATTGAACATACTACCTCCCCTCCCCTGCCAAGTCCTTCAGACCAATACATTGAGCACTGACATGGGCGGGGAGGTGACTGCCAAGTTAGACATGATGCCATGTGTTCAACTGCACTGAGCTGCATTTTTAACAGCTAGAAGAGACTGAAAAGCTATGGGCAGTCACTGAGGGATGGAACAGGAGAGAGCACACGGTAGCATAGAAGGTAGGGCTTGGAGGGGAAAAAGATTTCCTGATTAGACTTCACCAGGTTTAGCCTGTTCACACACTGGCCACAGTTCTTATTTAGCTATTTATCACATAGGACAACTGGATCAGCGATACTACTTTTCTCAGCAGCAGAGTCCTCGGTTCAGGTACTGTTATGTATCCTACATATAGTATTAAGGAAAAAGTGCAATTTATGATGGTGGCTCCAACCTCCAACGCCTTCAGGAGCCAGACAGGGAGGAGAAGTGAGGGAAGCAGGCCTGGCTGGGACTGATGAACCAGAGAGCCGATGCCCTACTTCAAGCTCTAGCCTGTTGTCTTGCAGAAACAGCAGGGTAGGGAGTTTAGATCAATGGGCATGTCAGACACTTAGATTGATTGCCGCCACCATACCACCCCTCTGTCCCCATGGTACACTGTACTAATGGCCCTAATTCGTTACCCCTCTACGTATCCAGCCCCTTTTCATGTAATTTTACAGTGTCATCTCATTGTGGTTGGGAATGCTTTCTTGTCACTGCGCTCACCTCATTGCTATGACTTGTTTGGGCCCAGTGGTATATTAGCAGCTGAGACACACATGGAGGCTTGAGAGAGTAGGTTTGTCCTCTTGCATCTGTGCCATCACCACGAGGAGACCGCATCTGAGCTGGCTGCGCATCCCAGAAGGGCAGCGAGAGAAGGTGGAGCAGAGCTGGACCACGCCAGCCAAACCCATCCTCCATCGGCTGACCCTTCACTGACCTGCAGATTATGAAAATAAGTGATGACTGTTGTCAGGCTCTGGGCTTTGGGGTGGGTGGTTATCTAGCGATTTTGCAGCAGTAGTTAAACCAGTACAATACCCATGACACTGATAACAGGGCACTGTTTCCTGCTGAGCCTCTAGGTGGCCTCAGATTCTTCCACTGTTAATCCATGAGAATGAGCAGATGAATTGTTTGCCAGACTCCCAGGGGGTGACGGAGCCTCTGACGGCTGCCCTGGGTGTTTGGGTGTGTTCACGATGCCAGTGGCTGTCCCTTCTTCCTTTCCTTTGTTCTGGCTGCACTGTCCTCAGAGGGCAGGTGACCCAGCCACCATGAGCTATTCAGCCCTCACAGGGTATCTGATTTAGTCTACTGGGTCCCTTTTCTTAGCATTTGTACTTGGGGCTTTTTACAACTTCAAAGAGCTTCTCACCCATATTCACTAATTAATTCATTACTCCTGTGAGTCAAACCTGCAGCAGTGAGGGGAGAATGTCATTAGCAAGCATACCAGAGGCTCATTATTTAGAATAGGTTGCCCAGAGCCAGGCTCCCTCTGCCAGAGCTGTTAACCCCTTCCCTTCTTCTCTGCAGGCAGGTGTGTACCACGGTCGGAATCCATCAGGCACTTGGTGGTTGCAAAGCACTTACTGTGTGCTCATCTAGCTACACTGGGTGCCATGGGGATATAAGAAGTTGTAAAACACGGTTTCTGACCTCAAGGACCTGCAGTCTAGTGAGAGCACAGGCTCTGGAGACATGTAGACCTGAGTCTGAATCCTGGCAACTTATAAGGCCTTGGGCTAAGGAGCCCCTCTGAAGAAGTTTCCTTAACCATAAAATGGGATACTGTTACTTCTTCATGGGCAGAGTGAGGATAAACAACATAATGCCAACAAAAGGCACAGGGAAAGGCCTGGCGCTCAGCGAGTGCTCCGTAAACCACAGTGTTTACTGATATCACTCAGACCAATGCCTCTATGCACATCTCTCATCCCAAGCCTGGCACAGCCCTACAGGACAGTGTGGCAGAGGAAAGAGACCTGGCAGAGGGTAGAAGCTTTGGGGATGCCTTTATTTCAGCGGTGAGATGAGTAGGAGGGAGCAGAGAGGGAAATTGAAGGGCTGGCGGGGTAGCGGGAACACCAGGAGGATACAAGCAGGTAGGGGCCGAGGGAGAGTGCCGAGAATGGCGAGGGCGGAAGGTGGCAGTCAGCCAGCAGCAGAGGAGAGATGGAGCAGGATATAGACGGAGGACATTCATCCATTCAATCACCCAGTGGCTACTGAGTGTCTGGGGTGGCCATGAAAATGCTCCCCTCAGATCTCATCCTTAGGGGAACATGAGTGACCACCCAGCCTCTGTCCCCCTGGATCACCCATACACAGGTGCTGAGGGTACATCTCTCCTGGGCTGTTACCAGCCAATGATTGCAGATGGCGGGCTATCCCTTTGGGATGCGGGACTCCTCTGCTGGGCTCCCCATTGGTCTGTCAAAAACATTCTTAGAGATTCACTGCAGTCTAAGACTTTTCCTACCCAGCCCTTCTTCCTCCCCGCTCTCCTTTCATAGATGTCAGGCCTGAATTACAGACCTAAGCTTCTCCTTGCTCCCCATCCCCTTAAGCCTTCAAAGGTGGTATCCCCAACACATCTCTTGCACTTCTAGCTGCTTCATTGCTTTGGCTTCCTGGAGGATCCAAAATAACACACTAAGGTAGCACCTAATAGGTGTCATGCGCTGCTTTATGCGCTGGGAGTGTCATGGTGACCAAGACAAAAGTCATTAACGTCGTGGAGCTGGTGGCAGGGGTGGTGGAGACAACAGAGGATAAACAGGCAAGCAAAGAAATGAATACGCTCATTTTAGACAGTGAAACCTGCTACGAAGAAAGCAAAATGGGAGACTGCTTTAGACTGCAGGGTGAGGGATGGCCTTTGAAATGGTGATGCCAGAACACTGAGGAGTCAGCTATGCGAGTGACGGAGTCTGCGGGTGTGAGGGGTGATCGTATCTGTCAACTTGGCTGGGCCACAGTGTCCAGATACCCGGTCAAAATTCTGGATGTTTCTGTAAGGTTGTTTTTAGATGAGATTAACATTTAAATTGGTGGGCTTTGACCATCTACAGATGAATGGATGAAGAAGATGTGGTATATATACACGATGGAATATTATTCAGCCATAAAGAATGAACGAAATAATGCCATTTGCAGCAATATGGATGGACCTAGAGATTATCATACTAAGTGAAGTAAGTCAGACAGAGAAAGACAAATATCATATGATATCACATATATGTGGAATCTAAAAAAATGATACAAATGAACTTATTTACAAAACAGAAATAGCCTCACAGACTTAGAAAACAAACTTATGGCTACCAAAGGGGATAGTGGAGGAGGGGGGAGATAAATTAGGAGTTTGGGATTAACACATACACACTACTATGTATAAAACATAAAGAACAAGGACCTACTGTGTAACATAAGGAACTATATTCAATATCTTGTAATAACCTATAATGGAAAAGAATCTGAAAAGGAATATATATATATATATATATATATTCCAGAGGCCCCCGAGGGAAACTGTAACATAATAAATTTCTGCTCTTTTAGTGCCCTGAGTCTGTGGGAATTTGTTCTGGAAGCTCTAGGAAACTAGTACAGGCATGATCAACACCATCTCATCCTCCTAAAAGCCTGGGCTCTCACCTGTCTGGGGAACATGCACTGCCTTGGAATACCTGGTTTGTTATGGGCTCTGTTCCCTCTCCCATTGTTTTTGAACTTTCTATGTTTCCATCTTAGGAGGCCAAGCGGTATAGAGAAATGCCATTGTCTTGGGAGGCAGACATACCAAGCTTTGAAACACGGCTTCTCCGTTCCCTTGCTGTGTGATTGCTGAGTCTCAGTTGATTTCAGGTTTCTTGAGGACTGCAAGTTTTAATTTATGTAGAATCCTGAACACAGGCTTTGGGATCTGGTACGTGCTCCACCTTTACAAGTGAGTCTAAAGGTCAGAAATTGGGTTGGATTCGTCTTTGCATTCCTTTAAGAGTTCCTGGAGGGGTGCAGGGATAAATTAGGAGTTTGGGATTAAACTATACACACTACTATATATAAAATAGATAACCAACAAGGGCCTACTGTATAGCACAGGGAGCTATGCTCAATATCTTTATAATAACCTATAAGGGAAAAAAATCTAAAAAAGAATATATATATATAATATATATATACATATATATATATAACAGAATCACTTTGCTGTACACCCAAAACTAACACAGCTTTGTAAATCAACTACATTTCAATAAAAATTAAAAAAAAGAAAAGAGCTGGAAAAGAAAAGGGAAAAAAAAGAGTTTCTGGAAATAATACATTTGCGATAAACATTTGTTGATTGGTTGTTAGTTGACTGATCGTAGACATATCTATTTATGGAGTAACAGCTGTGTGCCAGCCATTCATCTCAACGTTTAAACTATTAATTTAATCCCCATGGCAATTCCTTGATATAGATAGTATTATCTTTGCTTTACAGGTTACAAAAAAGAGGTGACGCTATGATTGGCACCTAGGTCTGATCCCTGGGTCTACCCTACTACCCTGATGAAGAGACGCTTTAGGAAAGAAAGGTGGATCCCTCCAAGCTCTTACCGTCAGCTTCCTGACAGCTAGCCCAAATCCTTCCTGCTGCGGTCTGCCTGTGTTCTGCTAACCCCCCAGGCCAATCTCTGCTCTGGTTCCACTCCAGCTTTCCCATCCAGCGTTGTCCTTCCCTTGCTTTTCCCATGGTGTGTGTAGGGTTAAAGTCTGTTGCTAAACCTGTGTCTCTTCATGGATCTTTTCGCATAACATTTAATAGCTGTTAATGACTGTGACCCCTGCGGCACTCATCTAGTGAACTTCAAGTTGGCATTTCAATTAGTTGTGCTGATTGCCGGGTTTGGGCATTTCATGTATTTGTAGGGAAGCTTAGCCTAAGAACCATCAGCTAAGGGACTTATTACCTCTGAGCTTCTTGGGGGGAATACATAACCTCATTACAGCTTCTTTTGCTCTGGTTGAGAGACAGGAAGAAAAGTTGACTCTCTCAGGCAGTTATTTGTGTGGGGAGGGGCTGGTGCCCATGACTACGTGTAACCAGCAGGGGAGCCTTTCTCCCCTCCCCTCCACTTCTCCTTCCCTCCTTCTCTTCACCCCCTCTCTCCTCTCCCCTACCCTCTCTCCTCCTTTTCTTTCTTAGCTTTGCCTTTTCTTTTCTTTCTTTCTTTCTTCATTTCTTTCTTTCCTTGGCTAAAGTCTTTGATGGCAATAATAGTAACTTAGTGTCCACAGGCCTCACAGGCTCATGAATACAAATAGGGTCACATTAGCAGTTGAACCTGGAATTTACACACACACACACACACACCTGCAAAGTCCAAGTGTTCTCTTTCTCTAGGTGTCCCTGAGGTTTTGAAATGGCAACTTTCCAAATGCACATTAGCCAATGAGCATGAGGAAGGAGCAGGGAGGAGGATGGGCTTTAATATTAAATACCCGTAGGTTCAAATCCCCACTTCAGGATTTATTAGCTCTGTGATCTTGAGCAGGCACTTAAACCTCTCTGGCTCTCAGCTTTCTCATCTGTAAAATGAGAATAATGTCCTGTATCATAGACTTGTCAGGGGACAAGAGAGTAAAGGTGTAAAGAGCTGAGCACAGTAGAAGAGAAAAATAACTGGTGGGTATTGTGATTATTGTTACTTTAAATACCACAGGATTACTTATCATCAGCGATGTCCAGCAGTCTGTCTGTTCTTCCTTCTTCTTCTTTTCTTTCCTTTCATTTCTTCTAGAAATGAAACCTTACGGATAACGTCATTTATTACTCTAAGCAGAAACACCTCCCTTCTACACTTAGCCTTGAGATTCTGCGGCTACAATTCTGCAAGGCTGGATGGGGCAGAGGGGAGTTGTTTCTTGCTGTGAGGTCCCTGGGGCTTCCTAGGGCTTCTGGTTCTGTGAGCATCTCCTGGACGCGACAGCGCCCTCAGGTGGCAACAGCTGAATCCAGTGTGCCCTTGGATTCTGCCTCATCATGTGCCACCTCGAAGACATGGGTCCGGCAGTGCCTGTCCTCTGATCTGAGTCCCAGGCCCACGGGGTCTTCCTCTGAGCTCGGAGACACCAGCCTCAGCCCAGCAGCGTCCCCTTCTCAGAGTTTCACCTCCGTGGGGCCCCTTCTCCAAGTTTCCAAGTTTTAATAATCATTTCAACCTCTTCCCTTGGTTAACTCAGCCCTAAGAGATTACTTTAGAATTTTCTTTTTATTCTTTCAGTTACCAAGTCAATAACTTTTTGGCTGGTTAACAATGTTTAATTTTTATTCTCTCTGTTTCAATAGCTGTTGTGGTTTCTGTCTCCTGATCAGACCCTGATTTATACAAGTGCCAAGCAGGGACCAGGCACTATTCTGGGCTCTATGGAGAGAGCAGTAAACAAAATACGGAAAATACCCCACCCCACTCTCTCATGGAGCTTACATTCTCTTCAGATAAAACAGAAAAAAACCTAAACACATATATAAAGAGAATATGGTATGTCAGAGGGTGGTAAGTACTATCTGGAAAATACACCAAGAAAGAGGTGTAGGAGTACTGGAACGGGGATGGTTTGCTATTTAAGCTGTAATGTTTATATGACACCACTCATCATATATATGAAAATACTTTGGTGCCCAAATATTGGGAATTATTTTGTTTGTTTCATTCATAGCATAGCCTTTTGCAAATCTTAGAGATTGTGTAAAACCAGGAAGAGTATAGAATTAACAGGGCTCTAAATAGATGTCATATCTGGGGGAAAAAAGCAAAATGTTTTAATTGGTGGCTAGTGAGTGTGTGTGAGTGTGTGTGTGTGTGTGTGTGTGTGTGTGGTATGCCTCTGAATTTACAGCATAAACTTTGTGTCCAGTAGTCTTCCTCAGAACAGATTCTCAGGCTCATTTTAAGCCATAGATAGTAAATACATTGCAGAAGGGGACTCCAGTTTCCAAATAAAAGCGCTTAGAATTTTCCTCCTCATTTCACAATTCTCAAAGGAATCCAATCATATTCGCCTATATATATTCCTCATTTACTTTCCTGGGCACAAAGTAGGCCTCTTAAACTGGAGAATTCCACCATTGGGGGTTTTCATTTGGATGATTTGCCTAGGGTAGGAGCTTTTCCAGGTTTCACAGAACTGAGTCCCTGGGGAAGTCCTGCTCAGTCTTCGGGACAGAAGGGCGTGGTCACAGGTTGTAATGAACTCTCCAGGCCAGGAGAGAGGGAACTGGACTTGCATCACAATGGCCAGCCTAACTTCTCACTGATAGGTGTTGTGATAGCTCCTCTGCAGTGCTTTTACTCTGGCCCAGAAACAATCTGGACTCCAGGTGGTTCTCCTTTGTACCTTGCAGAACCATCTTTTGTGTTGGTCGGAACACTTAAGTGGTAAAGCCAGAAAATGAAAGAGCAGGTGTGTTACCCAGAGAGAGGTACCAGCCTGCGCGCCGTCTGGGACTGGTTTCCTTCCGGGCGTTACACACCAGATGAATCCTCACATCCTGAGCTCAGAAGAAATCGCAGGATTTTCCTCTTTGACTTTCTGAAAGTGTCCTGATGCAAGGAATGCTATGAGTGTTACTGAGGAGGAGAAACAGGTCATGTTTTCTTTCCTAGCTACAGTCCCTTTGGCATCATTCAAAATTGGAGAAAATTCATTTTATTACTGTTGTGAAGGACCCACCTAGAGTGTAATTTGTGCCCACTGCTGGGATTCAGAGATGTAAGACAGGCCGACGGGCAGACAGTGGTCCACAGACAATAAAAATGATACTGAGTATTTGATTTGTGCCAGGAACTGTGCTAAGGGCTTTATCTGCATTTATCTCATTTAATCTATAGAGCCACTCTATGAGATAAGTATATTATTATTATCCTTATTTTACCCAAGAGGAAATAGAGGCTTAGAGATATTAAATAGCTCAAGGTTATTCAGTTAGTAAGGGTTTGAAGTGGAGCTCCAACCTAGGTCTGTTTGACAACGATTCGCAAAAGATATTTGCATGAGGTGCGTGGTGGAGGAAGAGGGTTTCTGAGACAAAACCACTTCATGTCCATGTAAATGACTCAACATTGAGGGAGGTCTGAGAGAAAGGTCATCTTTGACCTAGATTCTTATGACGAATCAGGTCAAATCTAACCTAAACTTACTTAATGAATAGTTCTACTAGGCCACCTACAATCCTAAGTGCTTTGCTTTCATCCCTTTCTCTTTTCCTAGTGTCAGCTTCAATGCTGTTCCATGCATGCATGCTGAGCCATCTACGAGCTCAGCCTCTAGAATATAGGGAAATTTTCGTGTAGCACATGGTGTGTCTGGGGGTCTTGGGCCTTTCAGCTGCTTCCCTGTCCTGACCTCCCTCCATTTCCTAATGTGGTCCTTTCCTCCACTCTAGGTAGACCTTCATCCTGGGTTAGCCCAGAACATAACATGTGGATGCCCATAGGCCTTTTCTGTCCTCTTTCCATGTTCCTTCTCCCCACCCTGCCTTCTCTGTCAGAGAGAGGCCTCCCCCATCTACCTAATGCCTCATCACTTCTCCACGCCCAGCCTGCTGCCCCATCCCTTTGAGCTTTTTCCTGAGAGCTCTAGCGCACATGACTTTCTTCCTTCCGTTGCTTCACCAAGTCATGTCATGTCTCCTATTCATTCACTCAGCACATATTTATTAAGCCCGACCGCATGCCAGGCACAGTTGTAGTTGCTGGGGATACAGCAATGAATAAAATAGAAAAATATCCTGTCTTAACGAGATATAAATTCTTATGTGAAATAACAGATGTTAAACAAATAAATATGTTATATAATATGTTAGGTGATGACAAGTGTAGCGGAAAATTAAGAAAAGCAGATAGATAGAAGAGGGTTGCAAATTTGGGGGGCAGGTGTTGTTAATCTTATTAACTCTTAATTATAAGCCATAAAGATGTTTCACCAAAAAAGCCTCACAAACCAGCCTTGCCGACTTGAAACTAATCACCCCATATTACCTGAGATTCTCACATCACACAGTAGGAGATAAGCATTCTTTTCTTTTCCTCTTCCTTTTTAAGACCTTAAATGCTGCTATGGGCTGAATGTTTGTATTCCTGTCGAATTCATAAGGAGTTGCAATTTTAAGTAAGGTGGTCAAGGAAGAACTCACTGAGAAGGTGACGTTAGAGCAAAAACCTGAAGGAAATGAGGGAAGGACTCACGTGAATATCTGGGGCAAGAGCATTACAAGCAGAAGAAAGTGCAAGTGCAAAGACCCTGAGGCAGGGCTCAGTCATGAATGTGAAGGATCAGCAAGAAAGCCCATCCTCCCTGTCAGATCCTGGAGGGCTAGAATCATGCGTTGTATTTCCTGTGTTCCTCTTTATAGCACTTAACTCAGGACTGGGCACTTAGTAGACATGAATAAAACCACAAAATATTAGTCATTAGGGAAGTGACTTCTAATGCTCTCATTTTGCAAATGAGGAGCCTGAGGTCCTACGAGTCAAAGTGATTTGCCCAATTGTTGATACTTCTATTTTTTCTGCACCCGTGGCAGCCACTGTTACTACTCCTCCTCTGACTACTCCTATTACTATTACCTGAATCCCAGGGCTCTATATCATTCCTCTCTGGTACACGGTCACATTCAAAGAGACACACTCCAACACGGAAAAGTATTTACCAAGCACTTACAAACTGTACCAATAGCCCTTGAAGAACATTAATGAGAATCCAACTCAAAGCCCAGAGCCACATCCTCCTTCCCTTTCCAAGCCTCTCATCCTCTCGTTCCTCATAGGTGGCCCACAACATCCTCCTCCAGCCCTTTTGTCTCTCCACCTGGTCAGGTGGCTTTGGCTTTTTTCCTCTTGCTTCTTCTTTTGGCTTCTTTGGCTCCTCTCTTCCTATCCTTCCTATTCTGTATTTTAAAAAATCCCAGAAGCAGGCAGACAAAGATAGAACAGGGAGGGAGGGGAAGGAAAAATGGGCAACATAAAAGTTCTCTTTAGTTTCAGGGGAAGAAGAAAGGGCTGGGAACTTTACCTTGTTCTTAATAGTTGTCCTTATCAAGCTGCTATTATTTCTATTTCTACTGGTACCATTGACAATCACTATCACTTGTATTCTATTTCTTATTTTATAAAGAACTTTTATAGCCAAGATTTAATTGGAATTGGAACCCACATCTCATGAAGGCCAAGCATCCATTTTTAATTTTACACACTGGTTAAATGAATGAGTGAGAAAATGAATGAAATGGGTATCCTTGCCCAGTTTATTTAGCACCTCCCAATCAAAAGCAAAAAGGAAATGACCCAATTTTCTTTCTCATGTATTCTCAATACTATGACTGACATGTTTTTTTTGCTGGCATAAAAGAAGTTCATATCAACAAACACAGCAAGAGAGCAAATGATTTCCACTGAGAAACTGTGATGGTAAATTTCATGTGTAAACTTGACTGGGCCATGGAATGCCCAGACATTCAGTTAAACATTATTCTGGGTGTATCTGTGAAGATGTTTCTGGATGAGATTAATATTTGAAATGGTAGACCGATTAAAGTAGATTGCCCTCCCCAGTGTGGGTGGACCTCATCCACCCAATGTGGGCCTGAATAGAACAAAAGGTGGGATAAAGAAGAATGATCTCTGCCTGACTGTTTTTTCAGCTGGGACATCAGTCTTTTCTTGCACTAGGACTGGAACTTACATCATCAGCTCTCCTGGTTCTCAGGTCTTCAGATTTAGATGAGAGCTATACCATTGGCTCTGCTGAGTCTCCAGTTTACAGACAGCATAGTGGGACTTCTCAGCCTCCATAATTGTGTGGGCCAAATCCTTATAATAAATCATATGTATTAGTTTTATTCTCTGGAGAACCCTGACTTATACAGAACCTTTCTGTATGTTTGAGTACACCTGTGTGGATCACTACTACACCATAATGCTAAGGCATGAATTCTGGATAGAGACAGAACTGGATTCAAATCCTAGCTTTGCCACGTATTAGTGACCTCAGGCAAGTTACTTAACCTCCCCAGTCATCAACTTCCTTTTCTGCTAAATGGATATGATAAATATCCTACTCCTAGCTGAGATTGTTGGTTGCCTCCCAATGTCCATCTGTCTTTTGATGCTTTCTAAGCAAAATCCAAATTTGTTTATGTGATTCACCCTCTGCATGGCCATGTGTTTCTTCTCTATGCCAATCACTAGGAATTGGTTTAGAAATGAGCATAGAATGCATTTCTGGTCAAGAAGACATGGAGATATTTCTATTAGATACTTATGTGTGGAGGTGAGGCTCAGAACTATGCTGACCATCTGTGACCACAAAGGATCAGGCTGCCTGAGGATGGCAGAGAGTATGATGGTGCCTGTAGGCACCACAGAATTTATTGGTCATAGAGTCATCTATCTCTGGATTTCTTATTATTATACCTTTCCTCATGGTTTAAGCCAGTGAAGCTGGGATTTCTGTTTCTTGGAGTTGAAGGAATTCTAAGATATACTCCTTGTTTGTGTTGTGGTGAATATTAAGTGAATTAGCCTACGTAAAACACTTCACACACCGCTTGGCATTTAGCAAAGAAACAATAAATGCTAGCTGTAATAAAAAATATGGCTAAATTCATTATATCTGTCACCAGGAATAGCCTAAAGTGTAATTCATGGTTTACTTGGTTCTCTAGAAGTTCTTACAAGATAGAAAAATAAAGGAGATGGAGGCCAGCTGCTATGTAGAGAAAAGTTGACTGCTTTTTCTATATTTATGATAATTTCCGGAGGCTAGATTCCCAGAAGTGACATAACTGGGCAGAAGCATTTTAAATTCTCTTCATACGTATTATTAAATAGCTGTCCCAAAGGTGGAACCTTTTCATATGACAATCAGCAATATCGGGAAAGGCTTTTTTATTTTTTTTAACCTCATCTTGGTCAGTATTTGGAATTACTATATAAAAAATTTTTTCTGGTAGGCAAAATGTGGAATCTTCATTTTAATTTTATTTCTTTGACTAGTAGTAACTTTTAAAGTTCTTATCTAGGCATTGAAAAATCTTCTGGGGCTGGTTGACATTCAGGAGTACTCACCAGTAGGGGTTGTGGGAGTCTGGGAAGGAGAACTTCCCCATCTCCCCAGTAATTGACAGTGGTTTTCTGTTTGAAGTAATTAAATGGCTTGAAATAATTTGCCTTTGTTGTATCTTGCACCATCTAGAATTTCCTGGCTATGTTTCACTTGAACTTTTTGAGTCCTCTTCTTGAGTGGGAACAGAAAAAGAGTAGCCAACACTATGAATAGCATCTTATTACCAAGGCTGTCCCTAAGGTGTATAGGAGCCCCAGAAGATAAATTTTTACAGGCCCCATGTCTACATAAACAGCTTGAGTCACCCTAAATTAACATGACAGCACCATTTTTTTTGAATTTTATTTATTTTTTTATACAGCAGCTTCTTATTACTTATCTATTTTATATATATTAGTGTATATATGTCAATCCCAATCTCCCAGTTCATCCCACCACCACCACCACCCCCCCCCTGCTTTCCCCCTTGGTGTCCATATGTTTGTTCTCTACATCTGTGTCTCTATTTCTGCCTTGAAAACCGGTTCATCTGTACCATTTTTCTGGATTCCACATACATGCGTTAATATACGATATTTGTTTTTCTCCTTCTGACTTACTTCACTCTGTATGAGTGTCTAGGTCCATCCACATCTCTACAAATGACCCAGCTTTGTTCCTTTTTATGGCTGAGTAATATTCCATTGTATATATGTACCACATCTTCTTTGCCCATTTGTCTGTCAATGAGCATTTAGGTTGCTCCCATGACCTGGCTATTGTAAATAGTGCTGCAATGAACATTGTGGTACATGACTCTTTTTGAATTATGGTTTTCTCTGGGTATATACCCAGTAGTGGGATTGCTGGGTCATATGGTAATTCTATTTTTAGTTTTTTAAGGAACCTCCATACTGTTCTCCATAGTGGCTGAATCAATTTACATTCCCACAAACAGTGCAAGAGGGTTCCCTTTTCTCCACACCCTCTCCAGCATTTGTTGTTTGTAGATTTTCTGATGATGCCCATTCTAACTGGTGTGAGGTGATACCTCATTGTAGTTTTGATTTGTATTTCTCTAATAATTAGTGATGTTGAGCAGCTTTTCATGTGCCTCTTGGCCATCTGTATGTCTTCTTTGGAGAAATGTCTACTTAGGTCTTCTGCCCATTTTTTAATTGGGTTGTTTGTTTTCTTAATATTGAGCTGCATGAGCTGTTTATATATATTGGAGATTAATCCTTTGTCGGTTGATCTGTTTGCAAATATTTTCTCCCATTCTGAGGGTTGTCTTTTCGTCTTGTATATGGTTTCCTTTGCAGTGCAAAAGCTTTTAAGTTTCATTAGGTCCCATTTGTTTATTTCCATTTCTCTAGGAGGTGGGTCAAAAAGGATCTCGCTGTGATTTATGTCATAGAGTGTTCTGCCTATGTTCTCCTCTAAGAGTTTGATAGTGTCTGGCCTTACATTTAGGTCTTTAATCCATTTTGAGTTTATTTTTGTGTGTGGTGTTAGGGAGTGTTCTAATTTCATTCTTTTACATGTAGCTGCCCAGTTTTCCCAGCACCACTTATTGAAAAAACAGTCTTTTCTCCATTGTATATCCTTGCCTCCTTTGTAACATGACAGCACCATTCTGATGGCCAAATCTTACATGAGTCCTGCAAAAGAAATACCAAACTTGCCAGTGGGAGCAATAATCTTGCCAGGCCACCCTTCTGGAACCAGGGCCCAGCCATTAGGTTCCTGGACAATTTAATAGGCACACGTCCTGGAGCTCCATTGGGCATCTGGTCAACCTCACACATAGTAGGAGTGGTAATAGAGAGTTGAAGAGCATCTCAAAAGGGAAAAACAGACCTGAGGGTCTATTCCTGGTCCAGGCTTGGTACACTCTGCCTGATGGTATTGCTTGCCCAAGACCCATTTTAGGTACCAGAAATGTCTTTAGAAAATCAGGAGAGCACTTTAACTCAGGCAGGTTCCCTTGCCTGGGTATAAGGATTATTTATTGTTATCAGTATACTAATAGCTAATTGCAGTTGTGCTTTTCTCATCCTAGGTCTTATGCAAATGTTTTACATTGAGCTAGATATTGCTATTATCCCAATTTACAGATGCAGAAGTAATGCTTAGATGCTAACAGACTGGCTTGCTCAGGCAGTCTGATGTAGAACCTGTGCTCTGACCACCTCTGCTGCAGTACCTTAGCTCCAGAGTGAAGACCCCTCTAAGCTGTTTGTCTCCATCTTCCTTCCATTTGCCTTTTAAATCTCTTTTACTTCCAAGGGTTCTCACATTTGTTTTTTCCCAGTAGGTGTCTGACTTCCATCTGTATCCAACACTACCTAACTCATTAATGACTCCCATACCAGCCCCTTTCTTTGATGATGTTTCATATTACAAATGTCTTTAAAAGATTCGAAAAGATCATTTTAAACAACAGGCAATTATGTTTGCAGAATATGTTCCATTGCGGTGGGATGACTCGGGTCAAACGACTAGGGTCACACTCAGCTACAAAGGACCTTTCTCCATATATGCAGGTCTGCTTAGCACTTTGGTTTTTGAATAGCTGTCCCAAGAGCTTTGAAAAATATTTTTCCCTGTCCACTATTTTCCAGGGAAATGTCAAATGAACATGTAATTTTGAAAGAAGCATCTCAATGTTAAGATACAATGTAATTGGCAATTGTATCTCTTCCATTACTCCCAATCTTATTATACCATACTCATTCACTCTTTCACCTGCTGGGATATACAACAATGGCAGATAAATAACAAAAAGGAAAATTTTGAAGTGTGCAGTTATTTCTAAATTGCTACCTTTCTCCTTAAATTTTAAAAATGATGTTAAGGTGTGCTACCTGATTCTCCCTTTTCACAACCCCACAAAACATATTTGGGAAATATGGACAGAAAGTGAAATTTGACTATATATATTATATGGCATATTGTTTTGCTGTGCAGTTTGCAAATGCATTAAAATAATTGGACTGTTAGCCCACCATTGGTTGGAAGAGTTTGCATTATACAGGGATCAGTAAGATATTTGTCATTCTCTTATGAAAGAGACCTCATCTTATTTGCTTTGCATTGCTAAAGATGGTGTGTGTGAGAACTGAAAGCTTGGCATTCAGCCACAGAGGCTGAGGTGTGAATATTTTATATCTGTCAATGGGATTCCTTTTGGCATAAGAACACAATGAGTTTGATTTAGGGGAGGCAGGAGATCCTATACACCATTTTTCTTGTAACAGAAACATCTATTGTGTGACCCAGTGAGCTGGTTTGAATTCCTCTAGCCCATGGTTCCATCTTCAATTGTCAAACAGCTATACTTTCTCCAGCTTTTGACACTTCCACTTTATGTGATTCTATTGAAAGGGAATTGTGGGACCCGAGCTTTAATTTGAAGCCTGTTTATTGTAATAAGCAGATACTGTGAGGACCACTAGGCTGAATCTCTGAGGGCTGAGATGGTTGAATTCAGAAAAATACAAAGATTTAGCAGGAATGCAATAAGCTAGGAGAATTCACTGCGGTGGGGAGAGGCAGCTATGGAAAAAGGGCATTGGTATATTATCATAGTCCGGTCTGAGCTATTCTTAGATAGGGGAGTGAAAAGGCTTCTTTTCCCTTTCTCCTGTGCAAAGCACAAAATCAGGACCAATGCATACAAAGTGCATAGGAAGCAGATTTCATCTTAATCCAACAATGAGCTTCTTATTGATTCCATTTGTCCCACAATAGAATGCCTCAAGGAGGTTAAGTAGTTAAAGCCACCACCCACAACAACCCAGTATGGTAAGTAATATGATGACGTTTAACTGGCAATAAATCTGAGGCTCAGAGTGGCTGTGTGGCCAGTCTGTAGTCACATATTTACTAAGTGTTGGATTTTGAGCCTAGATCTGTCTGACTCCAAACCCTCTGATTTCTCTACCCTGCCAACACGTTCACTTGTAACTCAGTGAGGTCCTCATTGTAGGAGCCTCTGGGGAGAGACAGGTTAGCAGGAGAAATCTGGACCCTGGGTAGATGTTTATGCTGAATAATCTTTCAGGTCACTTCTACTTCCAAGGCTAGTGATTCGATGATCTTGTGACTCCAGCAGTGTCCTTGCTAAGACAAGATGGAAAAGGAGGAGATGTATATTTTAAAGCTAGTACAAGAGACTCTTGCCTTTTTCAGTTCCTCCCCTAAGTTAGTGCCTCCTTTCTCAGGGCCCCTGTATACCATGGCAGGATGACCTTCAGCACTTAACATACTGGACCCTATTTAATTTGTACCCATACCTGCGTCTCCTGCCAGACTCTCGAGGCTGTTAAGAGCCATCTCTCGGTATCTATTCCTTTTCCTGTGGCAACCTCTCTAATCGCAGAATGCAGCCCAGTGTCTGATGCTTCGATGTTCTTGGAAGAAATGAATGGATATGGTGATTTGATTTGTTAAAGTGCCTTTTTACCACCAAGCTGGGGATATTGTAAAAAATCCAGAGAAAATATAGATTATGCCTCTCAGACCAATGACTTCGAATAGGGAGAGGGAACCTTGGGTGTGGGAGGTGTGCAAAATGACCATTGACTGTATAAGTGATCCTAAGGCAGCAAGTGAGGTAGACAACTATGAACATTAATATGTCAACATCAGAAAGAGCAAGCTGAGGCTGTAAAAGTGCTAGGAAAAATTAAAAGATGAGTTTAGCTATGTTTAGTGTAGGAAAGGTAACAAAGAGCTTGGGTCAAGTGATGTGGTAAGAACATGGCAGAGGGAAACAGATGTAATATTAGTGCATGTTTTGCTTTCATCATTTTTTTGTGGCCAACCCCTGAGCTTTTCTATCTAACCCTCTTTTCTAGGAATTTTCTATATCTTTGACCAAATGATTTACATGGGAGTTGTCATAAAAGTATAACTTGACTTGGTCCCCTGGCCCGGAGGATTGGTCTAGGGATGGACAGCTTGCTCAAGCTTGGCCAGTGAATCCTTTTCTTGGAAATTTTGTAACTGGGGCAAAAGACATCTTGAGAGTTGTCAATTTCAGGTGACCAGATCCATAAGACAGAAAATGTGGGACAATTCAATGACATGTATTCTTAATATAAAAATCCAGTCTGTAGTGGTAGACACTAAAGGCACCACACAGAGAGGAACAGGGATAGAAGCCAGTATGGGAGACCAGGCAGGTTCCAGTCTGTGGTTCCACTGTCTTCAGACCCTGTCATACTCTTGCTCTTCTTCATTAGGTTGATTAACTTCTTTATTTCCTTTGCATAAGGAAGTTGCCGTTGGTTCTCTGTTACCTACAATCAGAAGGGTTCTAGCAAATACATTTGTCCATCAAGAAGCATGGCTTCAACTGGACGTGTTAGAGACCCTCATGTGATTAAGCCCCAGTAGATACATGAAAGCCTAAGAAAGAACTGAGCGTGTACAAGCGTCTCAGTGTTTCATAGAACTCTTTCATTCTAGTTCTATGAAAAACTCCGTGGGTATTTTGATAGAGATTGCACTGAATCTGTAGACTGCTTTGGGTAATGTGAACACTTCAACAATATTAATTCTTCTAATCCATGAAAATGAAATATCGTTCCATTCATTTATGTCTTCATTTTCTTTCATCAATGTCTTACAGTTTTCAGAGTACAGGTCTTTCACCTCCTTGGATAAATTTATTTCTAGATATTTCATTCTTTTTGATGCAGTTGTAAATGGGGTTGTTTTCTCTTTCTGATAGTTCATTATTAGTGTACAGAAATGCAACATATTTCTGTATATTAATTTTGTATCTTGCAACTTTATTGACTTTGCTTATTAATCCTTATAGTTTTTTTGTGAAGTCTTTAGGGTTTTCTATATACAGTATCATGCAGTCTACAAATAGTAACTGTTTTACTACTTCACTTCCAATTTGGATGCTTTTTATTTCTTTTTCTTATCTGACTGCTGTGGTTAGGACTTCCAGTATTAGGTTGAATAAAAGTGGCAAGAGTAGGCATTCTTGTCTTGTTCCTTATCTTAGAGGAAATTCTTTTCAGCTTTTCTCCATAGAATATGATGTTAGCTGGGGGTTTGTCATAAATGGCCTTTATTATGTTGAGATATGTTCCCTCTATACCAACTTTTTTTGAGAGTTTTTATCATGGATGGATATTGAATTTTGTCAAAATCTTTTTCTGCTTATTTTATATTTTGTAACTGGACGTTATAAAATTACAGGTATAACTGTGATAGTTTCTTTACCAAATGGATTTGACTACATGTTAACATATAACGTAGTTGTTGAGTAATAAATTTTTGAAACTCAAAAAATAAATGGAAGTGTAGAAGTAGGAAGTATCAGCCACATACCCAAAAAACTGGGCCGCAGTAGTTAAAGTAGGCAGCATGGTTGAATAAATGTGCTTTTCTTGTTTTAAGATAAACGATACATGGCTTAAGAATATTAGTAGGCAGAGGGGAAGGAAATTATTCTTCTTTTAGAATAGACTGACTTTTTCTCCTTGATTATAAATTCACTCTATTAAACTATTCACATTAACCAGTCACCTAGACATCAGTAACCCCTCATCTTATTTGCAATAGTTGTCATTATATAACTTCTCCTCTTCAAGTCTTTCAGGACTTTCCAGAACCTTCTGTGTGGAGTTCACAGTTGACAACATGTTGGTCCTTCTTGATCTGGTTCTTGCTTACTTTGGTGGCCTTATCTCCACCTGCCTTCCAGGATGCCATGATCCAGCCATATTGTACAACCTGCAGTTTCTGGAAGGCTCCACTCTCTTTTACATAAATTATCTGCCTTTCAGTGCTGTTCTCTCTGCTTGAAATTTCCTTTCCCACCCCCTTTCTGCTTGTATTAAGTTCTCCTCTTAGCTCAGGTGTTGCCTCCTCCGGAAAACATTTTCCTGGTCCCAGTCATCTTGGTGTTTTCAGAGCAATCCATCCTTTCCTCTTTCCTAATAGAGCGATTTTCTGGTGAGTAGCCGTCTAGATTCTGAGCTTTTGATAGCAGGGACATTGTATTTTGCCACTGTTTCTTAGTTTGCCACCTAATAAGATGACAATAATTTTCTATCAAGCTGAATGACATAAGAGCAAAGAACACTTAGCCATTTGTAGCATAAATTATTTTAAAATTCTGCTGCCTATTTCTATTTTGTGGCTTTAAGAGACAAAGTTTCTTTGCTATTTTTATAGCTGATTCTAACTTCCTTTTCATTACATCACCCTGTGGTCCATTTCAGGTCTGTATAGAGTTCTTGGAAGCAGTTATGGTAACAATGGCTGCACAGTACTTTTCTTCTTCCTTCTGTCCTAATTGCCACATCTCAGGACCGCATCCTCTCCCAGTATGTGCAGTATTTGAGCAGGTTAGTCAGTCTAGGAATAGCTGTTTCTAGTTTCAAGTGGTAATATTTAGGGCAGCTATAAACATCTCTGCAGAACTCATTTTTCCTTTAGAATTAATTTCTTGGGATAAATTTTCCAAATTGATATTCCTGGATCGGAGTGTAAACATTTTTTATGACTCCTGTCACCGCTTGTCAAATTGTTTTCTGCAAAGATTGTGCCACTTTATAGGGCAACCACCAAACTTATTTTTCCTCATGGTGTTTGCCCATTTGAAGAAAAGAGTGAATGAATGGATTTGTTTTTATTATTTTGGTACATATAAGGTAGATGTTTGGAATGATTTTAACATTTATTTCTTTATTAGTAAGGAAGAAGATTTTCTTGTGTTTCTTATTTGTATTTTTTTCGAGTCAATTATGTACAAATATGGAGAGAAATCACTTGAATGCAGAAGGAAAAGAGTAAATACTAAGACTGAAAAGAAGCAGAGACAATTGATAGAAATCCAAAAAGGTTACTAGAGAAGAGGAAGTGAATTTACACTTGTAAAGATGGAGGGACACATTTTCTCCTAAGAGAGGCATAAAAGAAGACAAGACAGCTAAGGGGGCAGAGATACAATAATAGGAAATAATAACTAACATTACTTAAGCACATAATGTATGAGTTACTGTGCTAATTGCTTTCTATGGGTTCTCTCTTTTAATTGTCAGAACCACCCATTTCACAGATGGGAAAACTGAGGCTCAGCAAGATTATGTGATCTGTTCATTGTCACATAGCAAGTCTGTGGACAGCCAGGTTTCAGACCTAATTCCCCAGTCTATACTGTTAACCACTGTCCTGCACCGTATAGCTGAGTTGTGGGAGATATGTTTTTTGTGATCCTGATTCAGTAAAAGAGAAGCAGGGTTGATCTTCTGAGAGGGGCCGTGGTGAGGAGAGTGCTCCAGCAACACAAGATGATAGCAGCAATTGTGGGCTGCATTCTGGTATCAAACTGGCTGGCATATTTCTGTGACACTTTTCATTAATAGTCTGGGCTTTGGGAACGAGAGGAAAAAAGGCAGAGAAAGGGATGTTTTGGGTTTGTGTGTTGCTGGGTTGCAGCTGGAACTAGGGAAGGGGGTTCTGCACTCTAGAATCAGGGGGGCAGCATTACAGTGATTGACAAAGTTGTTCAGGCCAGACAGGGACTCACCCGTGGCCATGGGGATTAGCTGTCTGCATAGTTCTGTCACCCCTACGACTATGAATGCTATGACTGCTCTATTAGTCAAGATTCTCCAGAGAAACCGAACCAATAGGATACATATTAAAAGAGATTTATATGAGGAATAGGCTCATGCATTAATGGAGGCTGAGACCAGGAAAGCACTTGGTATAACTTAGTCCAAGTCTGAAGGCCTGCTAATCAGGGGAGCTGATGTGTAAATCCCAGGCCGAGGGTGAAACAAGATGAGACGAGGTGAACCAGCTCAAACCGTGAGGCAGGAAGAAAGGGGTGAAAACGCCTTCCTCTCCCTTGCCAACTAAAAATTGTTTCTCGCCACCTGCCTCTATAAGGATTAGGTCACCAGCTACTGCAGTCACTGGCCTTCCGCACACCCTGAAAGGAGTTCAGGGTGGAGATCAGGAACGAAGCACTCTGTGCTCTGGGAAAAACTGGCAGAAGAGTCCTTCAGATAGTTAGATATTTTCAGGAGATTTTATGAGCCCAATGTCTTGCATCTCCTCATATCTAGAAAAGCATTAAAATCATTATCAGTGACATCCACTCCTCATGACTAGCAGCAACCTTTTCCCAAAATGTGTGCTTGACTGCATGTACCCCCTTCACTAAAATCATATATGTACTGACGTCCCCCCTTCCCTCTTTGGAGCAGTTCCTCGGAGCTCTCTGAGAGTCTGTCTCCCAGGCTATAGTCCCCAAATAAAACTTAACTCACAGCTCTCACTCTGTGCACTTTTTTTTTTCAGTTGACACCCTTTTGTTCTATTTCAGGCCCTCAAAGGATTGGATGACGCCCACCCACACTGGGGAGAGCCATCTGCTTTACTGAGACCACTGATTCAAGTGCTAGTATCTTCTGGAAACATCCTCACAGATGTGCCCAGAAATAATGTTTAATCTGGGCACTCCGTGTCAAGCTGACACATGAAATTAGCCATTATAACTACTCACTGCCACATAACACTTATTGATCACCTATAAGGCGCTAGTCCCTGTGCTAGGGGCTTTGCATGGCTTACCTTATTTAGCCCCACAGACAAGCCTTTGGGTCCTATGCAGCGTACAGTCCTGTGCCTGTTCGCCCTCAGATGCATCCTTCCTGCGCTGCTCTGCACCCCAGAGGATGGACCTCTGCAAACTGTGCTTCCCGGGCTCTTTGGCTTACTGGATGCTGGTTAGGCCAAAGAGGGATGCCACCAGCAGTGGCTATGTCTCCTTCATGGCTCCAGCTCCCGCCATCCCGCCCCTCCCACTGTGGTTGCAGACTCACAGGTAGCCCCCGTGGGTTCCAGCTCCTGCCTCTGAGACAGGTGCTGTTATTATCCTCACTTGATGTGTGAGAACCAAGGTACAGAAAGAAGTAACTTCCCCAAGATCTCCAGCTGTTAAGTGATGGTGCTGGAATGCAAACCAGGCAGTCTGACAAGGAAACTGAGGCTTGGAGAGTCAAGGAATCAGTCCAAAGTCACACCGCTAGTCGGTGTTGGAGCCAGAATTCAGATGCAGCCTGTCTGAAAACAGAGGGGCTGCAGACAAGGAAGTGAAGGAGTGATTCAGAAGCAGAAAGCTTTTTTGTCCTGATTTTGCTGCCCTCTGAGCATGGAAGCCAGGCCAACATTGCCCAGGGAAGGAAAAAGAGAATGAGGAGGAGGAGGAAAAGGAGGAGGGGGAGGATCCAGCTTTGACTCCGCACTGACTTTTGTCTGAATGGACAGATCCACACAGCAGGCATCAGAAGCCGGGCTTTTATACTCAGGCCCTGGTCCTTCCCCTGCTGGCCCTGATTAGCTCCGGGCATCAGCGCTTCTCCGAAGCCACTGCCCATCAGGGGCTGGCTCTCTTGCTCTTTGCCCAGGCTTTTGATCAGAGGGTGCCGACCACTAAAGACACAGCTAGGAAGCTCTTCTTTAGTGCTTTCCAGGACTTCCTGGGATGGCTTCAAAGGTTGGAAAGCAATTTGCAGCTTTTGTGTGGAAGGCCGTGGGGTGTGGGAGGGAGTGCTCCAGTTGGCAGGGGAGCTAATTAGGCCCAGTAACTGTTTGGTCATCTCACAAGTCACTTGAAAGCCCTCTGAGACGAGGGAGTGGGGAGGATGGAGACCACTTTGTGCTCAGCAGGCAGTTCGCTGCCTCTGTGCAAGTGGCAGGTTTGGGAAATGAGGTCTGGGGAGACCAGCACTTAACAATCCTCAGAAGATTTACCAAATGGACTCACCAAGAGTGGTTGCCCTGTATTTACATCCTGCAGCAGATTGTAGTAAGGCCAAAATCCTGTCATGCTATACACTTTTTCTGGGATGCCTTTCTATGCAGAGCTGCTAATTATGGGTCACATATGCTGTTGTATCCTTATTAATAAAAGATCTCCACTATTATCAATGAATTAACTGTTTCCATAGTGACTAATGCACTTCGCAAGAGTGAAATTGGAATATTCTAAAAGCAGATCCCCTAAGGAAATGCCAGAAACAACGACTACTGCCAGGGTTTTTGGGAGGAGAGGAGTGGAAAGATGTGTTATTAGACTACTTCTGGGGGAGAGAGGATGTACACAGAGCTATAATAAATGGCTTCATTTTTACAACTGAATAGAACCAATTCTAATTTTAAATTCAATACCTGCTAACCCTCTTGGTTTCAGTTTCCTCATGGTTAAGTAAGGATAATTGTGGACTCTCATTAAGATTGTGAATAATAAATAAATAACCCAGGCAAAGCACATAGCAAGTGTTCAGTGGACATTAGTTGTTATTATTATCACACAAACGTTTCTTAGTACTAGTTTTGGAGGTTGATAAGTAACCACCAGCTGCCAGCTGTCTAATCCTTCAGTCTCTCCAGGCAGAGGCACTCAGTTCATCCCTGTTTTATCATCAGCAGGTCATGCACTTATTTCTATTGCTATCTTAATTAGTGCCCATTTGGTTTTTAACAGAAATGCATACAGGTTTGCAAAAGAATTAGGCGAAATCTTACAACTTATTTACGCCAGGGGCTGTTAACTGTTCTCTAGCTCAGTGATTTGTTCCTTTCCTCCTGTCCTTTGTGTTTTGATCTGCTTTCTCTGTCTATCTGTCCTATTTAATGTTCTTTGTAGCAACCTCAAGGGACCCCTCTGCAATGTCCCCAGGGTCCAGGTACTCTACTGGAAGGGCTTTGTCGTCCTGGCTGCAAATCCTCATAAGCAGGCATACTTCATTTCCCCCCAGGTAGCTTCTCTGTGCTGTGTTCCTCGGGTAGCAGCATTTACAGCCTGAATTTGCACATGGTGAGCAGTGAGGCTTAGCTGCTGGGTGGCTTGGCCTCCTCAGGTGTTATGTATTGGAGTCTTGAGCAAATGGGGTAAATGTCATTTCATACTTATGATGTACCAAGCCCTCTGCTCCCTATTTTATGGGAATTAGTACTTTTAATTAACACAACTTTTTGGTGAAAGTGGGGTGTTAAAGTCCCCTACTATGATTGTGTTACTGTCGATTTCCCCTTTTATGGCTGTTAGCATTTGCCTTATGTATTGAGGTGCTCCTATGTTGGGTGCATAAATATTTACAATTGTTATATCTTCTTCTTGGATTGATCCCTTGATCATTATGTAGTGTCCTTCTTTGTCCCTTGTAATAGTCTTTATTTTGAAGTCTATTTTGTCTGATATGAGAATTGCTACTCCAGCTTTCTTTGATTTCCATTTGCATGGAATATCTTTTTCCATCCCCTCACTTTCAGTCTGTATGTGTCCCTAGGTCTGAAGTGGGTCTCTTGTAGACAGCATATATATGGGTCTTGTTTTTGTATCCATTCAGCCAGTCTATGTCTTTTGGTTGGAGCATTTAATCCATTTACATTTAAGGTAGTTATTGATATGTATGTTCCTATTACCATTTTCTTGTTTCGGGTTCGTTTTTGTAAGTCCTTTTCTCCTCTTAGCTTTTGCTTGTCTGTAAAGGTTTTAATTTCTCCATTGAATCTGAATGAGATCCTTGCTGGGTAGAGTCATCTTGGTTGTAGGTTTTTGCCTTCCATCACTTTAATATGTCCTGCCACTCCCTTCTGGCTTGCAGAGTTTCTGCTGAAAGATCAGCTTAACCTTATGGAGATTCCCTTGTATGTTATTTGTTGTTTTCCCCTTGCTGCTTTTAATATTTTTTCTTTGTATCTAATTTTTGTTAGTTTGATTATATGTGTCTTGGCTTATTTCTTCTTGGATTTATCCTGTATGGGACTCTCTGCACTTCCTGGACTTGATTGACTATTTCCTTTCCCATATTAGGGAAGTTTTCAACCATAATCTCCTCAAATATTTTCTCAGTCCCTTTCTTTTTCTCTTCTCCTTCTGGGACCCCTATTATTTGAATGTTGGTGCGTTTAATGTTGTCCCAGAGGTCTCTGAGACTGTCCTCAATTCTTTTCAATCTTTTTTCTTTATTCTGCTCTGTGGTAGTTATTTCCACTATTTTATCTTCCAGGTCACTTATCCGTTCTTCTGCCTCGGTTATTCTGCTATTGATTCCTTCTAGAGAATTTTTAATTTCATTTATTGTGTTGGTCATCATTGTTTGCTTGCTCTTTAGTTCGTCTAGGTCCTTGTTAAATGTTTCTTGTATTTTCTCCATTCTATTTCCAAGATTTTGGATCATCTTTACTATCATTACTCTGAATTCTTTTTCAGGTAGACTGCCTATTTCCTCTTTATTTGTTTAGTCTGGTGGGTTTTTACCTTGTTCCTTCATCTGCTGTGTGTTTCTCTGTCTTCTCATTTTGCTTAACTTACTGTGTTTGGGGTCTCCTTTTTGCAGGATGCAGGGTCGTAGTTCTCGTTGTTTTTGGTGTCTGTCCCCAGTGGGTAAGGTTGGTTCAGCGGGCTGTGTAAGCTTCCTGGTGGACGGGACTGGTGCCTGTGTTCTGGCGGATGAGGCTGGATCTTGTCTTTCTGGTGGGCCAGACCGTGTCTGGTGGTGCGTTTTGGAGGGTCTGAGGCCTTATTATGATTTCAGGCAGCCTCTCTGCTAATGGATGGGGTTGTGTTCCTGTCTTGCTAGTTGTTTGGCATAGGGTGTCCAGCACTGTAGCTTGCTGGGCATTGAGTGGAGCTGGGTCTTGGCACTGAGATGGAGATCTCTGGGAGAGCTTTCGCTGTTTGATATTATGTGGAGCTGGGAGGTCTCTGGTGGACCAATGTCCTGAACTCGGCTCTCCCACCTCAGAGGCATAGGCCTGACACCCGGCTGGAGCACCAAGACCCTGTCAGCCACACAGCTGCTCATATTGGAGGGTCTCCTGCAGAGGCGGGGGGATGGCTGTGGCTCACCGTGGGGACAAGGACACTGGCAGCAGAAGTTCTGGGAAGTACTCCTTGGCGTGAGCCCTCCTGGAGTCCCCAGTCAAGGATCTTGAGATGCGGAAGTTATTCTGCATTGTTCAGGCAGGCCCTAAATGCAATCACGATCATCCTTATAAGAGGGAGGCAGAGGGAGAGTACACACCATACACACACACACACACGCACGGAGATGATTTGTTGAGCTCTTCATTATACTATAGCTGGAGGTACCCAGACATTTTTAATTAGAGGAATGACACGGTAAGAATGTATTTTAGAAATCATATTTTGGCGGTAATAGATTAGAAAAGAAGCAGGACCAGATGTCAGGTGACTGTTTTGGAGAACAGATGGATGCTGAGGGTAGGAAGGAAAGTTTTGATAATCCAGGAAAGGCTGGAGAGGGCTGGATGCCTGAAGTGCCAAGGTGAAGTCGGCCAGGTGATTTAGGAGCACAGCAGTAGCAGAATCAACAGACATTAGGAATGTCCATTTTCTGACATTCAAAGTGCTTTGTACTTGATAATCATCTGTCTTACATTTTCTACCAGTTGTTTTTGTTAAACTTTTGTCTTCTCCCAGAGTAGAACTTGTGTCAAGGATAGAGGCCGATTTCATTATTTTTAAAAATATATTTCTCAATGTTTACCCTACCATTAGACCTGTAGTAGCAGTTTAATATACTGCTGTCAGCTTGATTTAAACGGAATGGTAATTCTGAGTCTTGAAATTCCAATTTTGCTTCTAACTCATGTTAAAAGATAAACTGAGGCATAGTAAAAATTTTAAGAGTTTGAGTGCAAACTTCCAGTTGTAAGCTAAATAAGTAATAGGGGTGTAATGCACAACACGATGACTGTACTTAAAACTGCTGTATGTTTTATTTGAAAGTCGTTAAGAGAGTAGCTCCTAAGAGCTTTCATCACAAGGAAAAAACATCTCTTCTTTTTTTTTGTACCTATATGAGATGATGGATGCTAACTAAATTTATTGTGGTGACCATGTCACAATAAATGTAACTCAAATTATTATGTTATATACCTTAAATTTATACAGTGCTGTATGTCAGTTATCTCTGGGGGAAAAACGTTAGGAAAAAAAGGGTTATGTGAGCAACAATCAATTTGAATAGGGCGGTGGCAAACCAGAAGTGGTTAGGAGCCCTTCATGACCTGATTCAGGGGAAAGACTTACATAAAGTGCAGAAGCAAAGAAAGGAATTTATTTGATTGGCTGTAGCTTAAAGCCTAGTTGGCTGTTTGCGATTGGCTGTCCTTAGCTCTTTGATTTGTAACCTTGAGGAATTTATAGGTTTAGGTTTTGGTTTGCTTACCTAGAGCTACCTCAGCATTAGGGCCACCCCAGTCTAATGGCCTTATTGTTCAATTAATTAAACACTTGCTTTGGAAACTTGGATAAATAAAGTGGCTTTTAGGGACTTTGCACTTCTTATCAATGGGAATTATAATCCTATAATAATAATGTTAATAGGAATAATGTCTCATTTTTTTCCCAAGGAATGTGATGGAGAATAATAGCTAAGCCTGAAGTGAATGTGATTGGCAAACCTTAAATGTACCCTGAACGATAAACCATACATTTCTCCTAGAATTGGCTTACCAAGGGTGTTCAGGGCAGAATATTCTCCATCTTCACATAACTAGGATGGCATGAGCAGATGTCTGACCTCATCATGTTTTCAAAACTGCCTAATGGTTTTCAGAAAGCGGTGTGCTCTGTGTTGGAATAACCATTTCAAAGAGAAACAATAGGCCACAAGCTGCTTTCAATATCTCAAAAGAAGCACACAGACCTTAGGTTCACACAAAATTAACACCTTCATTGTCTTTCACAGCGAGACCTGAGGAAGGTTATTATTCTGATTTGCTTTGTAGATGTGTAAGGAGAAGACCCTCCTTAAAAACAGGAAAAATCTGGTCTTGTAATGGCATTCAGATTTTCAGAAGTTTTACATCACATGAAACTTGTAGTCTCCATATGTATTATTGCTCCTAACTGTCGCAACTTCATAAAATAATCTAGGTAACATTCTCCAACATTAATGAACTATGAAATTTCCTAGGTGCCGAGAGCAAGCTTTTGACGGGCAGAGAGCTCTGGGATGTGGTGGAAAACCTCTGAATAGACTCAGTGTCTGGACTGAATTCTAGGTTGTTCCTGGCCAAGTGTGCCTGTGAGTTCATTCCCTCCTCTCTCAAAAGAGTGCAAGTCTATTAGCCGTTATTATTGACATAACTAATACACGGCACACCTATTTTTAATAATTGCCTTTTAAAAAAAATTGCGCTCTTTTTTTCCTTCCAGTTTTATTGAAATATAATTGACATACAGCACTGTACAAGTTTAAGGTGTATAGCACAATGATTTGACTTACACACATCATGAAATGATTGCCACAATAAGTTTAGTGAACTTCCATCATCTCATATAGATATAAAAGAAAAGAAAAAAAATATTTTTTCCTTGTGATGAGAACTCAGGATATACACTCTTAACAACTTTCATATATAACATACAGCAGTGTTAGTTATATTAATCATGTTGTACATTATATCCCTAGTACTTATTTATCTTATAACTAGAAGTTTGACCTTTTGACTGCCTTCATCTGATTCCCTATTTTTAATAATTATCTTTTAATATTTTTCAGAGCTCAATAAAATGGAAGAAAATCAATAATAAATAAATCAAATAAATTCATTTCCTTTGGTCAAATCCAAAGAAATCCTGAACCATAAGGAGCTGAACCATTTCTCCAAAACTGAAATAGGCCAGTCATGCCTGCCAGCCTCACCCTTGCAGAAATATTTTAAGGCATGGGCAACCTCTGTCCACCTGTGCTGTAGTTTGGAACCCGAAAAGGGAAAATAGGTCAAGCCATTCCAGTCCTTGGCCATCAGAATCTATAATTGCCACTGCCAAGCATCTTTTAGTCTTGGTGCAAGTTCCAGCTGGAGCTACTTCCATCTGTACAACCTCAGGTGGTTATATAATTAGCCACACACATTTATAGGCTGTAAAGGAAAGTCTAGTAACAAATCCATCCTTGCTGTACATCTGTTGCATGTAACAATGGACTGGAAACGGGTCTATCCTTAAAATAAACGCACCAAAATGCTTTTGTTTTTTAAATCTTCTGGAGTTGCTTATTTAGGCAAAATCACTGCTGAAGGCTGAGTGAATGAAATGGCAGGGGTAAGCAAGCTTGAAATACATCTACATCCTCTGCTATCCACTCAGTTTGAGCCCTTCCTGTGTCCTTCAGAAGCCTGCGTCAGCCACTCGTGCCCTCTGGAGGGGCCACTTTTCACTAGAACCCCCTGCACTTCCTGTCTTCTGCCTTGGGATTTGGTCTTGTTATAAGGTCTCACTTGATATATTTCTCACTCTTCCAGACCACGTGGATGCACATTTCCACCATTCACACTCACCAACAATGGAAATAATTTCAATCACAAGGTTCTATTAAGTCCTTCTCTTGTTTCTACACCATTGTTGATTTCTATCGTGCATACAAGAAAGAGAACTTAAATCCAGGATCTTGATGATGAGGTGACACGTGTGGTAGGATGGAAAAGGTGATATTTTAATACTCCACCTGCTTCTCACGAGCTTACTTTTGAATTTGTTCAGAATCGGTTGAGGAAGAGAGGGTTAAGTGCGCCCTGAAAATTCCCAACAATTTTGATCTAATTTCCCTGACACCAGGGACTTCTCCAGTCTCAGCTTAGGTCTTTTTTTTTTTTTTTTTTTTTTTCCAGTTTTACTTAAATTGGAAAATTGCCACTCAAAATGATTTTTAGTCTTTATTTGATAGTCACTTTCTCCATGCAATAAACAGCTCTTCCAATCACTAGTTAGCAAAAAGCTGGAATTTCATCAGTAGTGAAAGGGTAATATTGGCTCCTGGCAGTTGCCCCACTGATTGGCATCCAAGTGGATATGGTATTTCAAATTAGAGTTTCATTAAAAGTCTAGAAAGGTCCAGTCTAACAACACAGTCCTGTTCTTTTACATTTGTTGAATTGTCTTCCTAATGGCCCTTAGGACTGAGAACCAAACCCCTTATTTGGATAAAGGGCAGGACTGACGTGTCATCAGGGTGTTGACAGAGGCAGAAGCCAGGTCTTTGTGTGCATGTGTGTGCATTAGCATCTGAGGCATGCTTCATGGGCCACTATACCTGAGAAAGTTTTGAGACTCAGCTGGCAAGATGAAATAATGGGTTTCCACATTTAGCATCTTGGCTCTCCAGACACCAGAACTTTTTAGCTCTGACTTAAAAGCTTATCACAATAGAGATGAAAAAATAGCCACTTTCGATCATAAGGAGAAAATACTTCTTGAAAGTCTCTTACGAACCAGAACGATGAGTGAAAAGTGAGGGAAATGAGACTGGCTAGATTTTTATACTCCACAAAGCCAGGAGAAGGAATTTTCTGAGTGTCCTTTGCCAAGAGTAAGTCCTTGAAACCCAGCTCAAGATTTGAGCAAAGCTAGCTTGGCTTGTCCTTAATGTAGGACAGAAAAGCAAAAAATGAATAAGTAAAAATTTAAACCCTGGGGATCCAAGGGAAATTTCTAAAAGCTCCGTATATTTTGTGACTGCATTCCAGTTCCAATCCTCCCTTTTCTAATCCATTTGGTTTATGGCTGCCAGATTAATCTTCCTGATTACTTTGTGTATGACACTTTCCCTGCTCAGAAACCTGCAAGAGTGTTTTTTTGTCCCTGGAAGGAGACTAGAGTCAATAGCCTGGCTTTCAAAGGTCATCTAGTGCAGGTGTCTGCGTACCCACAGGACTCTTCCTCTGGAGCTACAGACAAAGGAATCACCGTGTTTTTCCTGAGCATCTCACGCACATCCTCACCTCTTGGTTTTTGCTTGTGGATGTTGCCGTCAAACTCTGGTGTGTGTGAGAATTACTTAAGAAGCTCATTAAAAGTATCAGCACCACTTTCATTCTGTTCTTCCATGTGGGATGTCTCTTTATGCTTCGCTCTGCTTATCTAATAAGCCCTTGTCTTCTTTAAAGGCTGGCTTTCGACTCACCAGCAGCCCAACTTCAATAAGCAGACGTAAAAGGAGGAAGGCATTCTAGGCGGGGGGAAAACAAAGTCAAAACTGGAGATGTTTGGTAACCACCAGTCAAAATTCAGGTCTGCAGATTGCATCTAAGTGACTTAGCATTGCCTGGTGTGGCTGCACAGGGGAATTTGCATGCCCTTCATTGGAAAGGTGTCAGCTTAGAGGTTGGAGAGGATTGAGTCTCTGTCCTCTTACTTCCTGGGGCTGGGCTAGCTTGGGTAAGTCCCTTATTCTTCTGACATCTAGTTCATTCCCTTGGAAAAAGTGTATGCCTTTATTTAGGGATTAGATGTTATGACGTGCAATGTGTGTATAATGTAGTGGGTACTGAATATTGGTTCTCTCCCCTTCTGTCTATTAGGGTGAGGGGGACAAGACGAGGAGCCAGTTGTTGTGACATGGTGACAGATCCCACCAGTGCCTTGCCATATCCCCTATTTCCAACTGCCAACCCCTCCATCCCTGTGCTTGAGAACTTTCTCTCTGAAGCATGTTTTTCCTGCCTGTGGGTGGATTGAAAGCTGCCCCTAGTGCTACTAGGGGCAGCTTTCAACCAATCACTAATGGGGGCTGTTGTATAAACAGCTTCCTCATCCCTTGGGCATACTTTGCATTGACTGTCAGAGTGACCCAATGGGATTGAAGTCTAGACATTCGGACACCGTGCTCCCACTTGGCCACCTTCTCTCTCTTGTCTCATCCACTCCCCTGCTAGTATTTCCTTCACCTTCTACTTGCACTTGACTTGCATTTGAATCCCCATCTCAGGGACTGATTCTTCTAGAAGAATCCAAACTAAAACAGAATCCTAATCTACATTTCTTTTTACAACTCCTCCAGTAGGGCTGGCTTAGTTGCTCCCAACTGTTCTAGGAATCTGGGTGGCAGAATACGTGTATCATTTCAGTCCTCATAAGCCATGCTGTCATCGTGTAACATAAGAAATGTGACAGTGGCAATAACACGTTACATCTTAGTCACTCTAATGTGTAAACTAATACAACAGTCGGGCGCACTCCACGTCTCTGATATTAAATGATGACTGAATTATTGATAACCGGTCCCACATTCTCTTGAATCAAATATTAATATAGCAATATCTTGCATGTGGTAGCTGGATTCCTTCTGAATGATTTCATCACTCAGAAATCTGACCACGTCTTTCACCTCACACAAGACGAATTGGGTGCATTTTGGAAAGACAACTTGAGGAGATGGAATGTTTAAACATTGGCTGTTGTGTTCTGTCAGAGTTGACACGTGGCAGGCTTTCCCTGGGACAAGTGTCAAACACCAAAGAAGGATTTCAATTGTCTGAGATGTTCATTAGGGTCCAGTATCGAATTTGTTCTTGCTGACCTATTTCATGGTAGCCTTGAAATGGTAAACACAAAACACAGCCGTGTCAAAATTGAAATGAGCTTTTCATCTGCACAGTGTATATTTGGTATTTGGTTTCAGGTATTTTGGCTTATGTAACCTCACTCTCCTCTGGGATCCTGTAGTGCTTTCAATCTGTACTGCTCTTAGGGCACCTAGATATTCCTTGCATGGATACATTTATTGTTGTATGTCTTGCCTCTTCTACTGGATCATGTTCTCCTTGAAGTCATGGTATTCAATGTTGTTGACCTTGAGATGTTCTCTCCCCAAGGGCCTTATATCTTACCCATCCTTGCATCCCAGAGCTTAGTGAAGAACACAGAACATTGTAGGTGCTCCATAGATGTTTTTTGAAAGACAACTTTCACCACTGAATGCATGTAAAAGATCTACCATCTCAGTAAGGTTAGGGGGCTGAGGGATGCTTAGTTCATACTTTTATCATCTTTCTTCACGGAAATCAGAAATAATCTTTTTAACTAAAGATTTAAAAAGGAAGGAAAAAATGCTAAGAGGTCTGAGAACATCCTTTGGGAGGTATTAGAAGTATATGTTAGCTTTTATTGATTTTATTAATATTATTGGTACTCAGTGTCATACCCTTTCATTCAACAAACATCTATGGAACATTTGCTATGATCTGGGCACTGTACTGCATTCTTGGGATTTTTAGTTTTTTAAAACACTTTGCCACTCATTGCTATGTGCTTCTAGGCAAGTACGAGTCATTAATAAGCATGAACAAGGGTCTTAAACCATCATAAAATTTTCTTAGTGTGTTTCTAAAATAGAAATCAGCTGGAGTTGCCATTCTTAAACAAATGTTATATTTTATGTAAAGAGTAAACTTAAAAGATCTGGCACTGACGAACTTCTAGATGCCAAGGACTGTGTTGTACGTGAATTAACTATGCAAAGCAAGTATTGATTTATGATATATCAACCTGATCTGTTTGTATTATTAAACATGTATGTTACTAATGTGTGTTTTATTTTATTTAATTAGCCATCAGATGTTTCTTTTCCTTGGAGATGAGGGAATGAATTTGCATAGTTAACTCTCCTCTTTAAGAACACGAGCCTTATTTATAATTTTGGAACACATTTTAAGCTACCTTTGTACTTAGCTATTGTATATAATCCCTAGGAGTGTTTGTCTCACATTCTTTGTATTCACTTTCTCCACTAACAAAGAAAGAAATAGCACATATTGAAACTTTATAAATAGATGCTCACTGAAAAGAAGAAACAAAATCCTCATATATATCTATATTCCAAATTTCCTAAAAAATTAAATATTCATCATTCTTTTGTTTTACACCTGCAATTTTTTATACTTAGTGTTTCATTTCCTCTCTGGAGTATTATTATGAACTGATAGGCTTTCACAGGTACAACTTGTTTCAATTAACCGTAAGATTATAATAATTATTATTATTTTTTTTTCACACACACTGTATTTTATTTTTACAAGAGATAAATAGACTGACACCAAGCATTGTACATGGATGACCACAACAAAAGCAACAATGATTGCAATTACCAAACATGAAACACACTCATACTTTGTCATAATATTGACATTCAGTCCAGTAATCCTCCACTGCAACAGCTCCTTTATATAATAATTATTTTTGAAGGTGAAATTTTCACAGCTTGGTGGTGCTAGATCCTTTAGTTAGAATCTTTTGCCCTTTAAGTAGTGTTCCACAATGACTCTTAAACTACACCCATAATTTCTTCTGTAATATGTAAAAGTCTGTAATATGAAGTGAATGAAATTATTTTCAGTGTTTTCCTCTGTGAATCTTCAAATATAATTTTAAGTGTTTTAAAGAGTTGATTATACTCCAATCTCTGTGGCTGTGACTCATGGTAATTACTCTCCACCCCCTCCCACTTTTTATAATTGTGCTGTTTTTTTCCATTGATGCTTATCTCCCCACTTGGCTAATTCATTTTTTTCCCCATTTCCACCCAGCTCTGTGTGTTTCTGGGGACTGATTTGTTTGGACTCTATTAAGGGCTCCATTGTCCTCTGGCTTATGGTTTGACCTGGCCAATGAAATACACCACTAGGAGACTGGAGAGTCTGAGGGGTTTGAGGAGAGGAAGTTTGGGTTATTGATATCCTCACCTCTCCCTTATTTCAGTGTTGCAGTTTGGAGAATGACTGCATCCTTCTATACTAGAGTTTCTGCAGGTATTTTCTTCTCCATGGTTTCAGGTGTCACCGGTAACACTATTTCCTCCCATTGTCCCTTCAACCGAAGGGGTGGTGATGACCCATTGCTAGTCTCTGAGTGCCTCCACATCATTAGCTGGTTCTCTTAATTCCATCAAAGGTCATACAGTCTCTTTAGTTAAATCCTTTTGAGTGGAATGCTGTTTCCTGTTGGGACCCTAACTGACACAACAAGTTTTACAAAATCCCCATGTTTGTTCCTGTTGTCAAAGCTGGAGTGCTCAACTTAGAGCAGACAGGGCTCCTGTGTTGTCTGATAAGGCTCTGATAAATGTGGCAGTGAGGATGCACGCTCCTCCCTCTATTCCTGCAAACATTAGAGTTACAATGTACATTGCTGTGAAGTTGGATGAACTTTAATACACCTAATAACCAGTTTCTGACCATCCACCTAATCACCCTGATTCTGAAATGAAGGATTAAAAACACAGCAGGATTCTTTCAATTTCAGACTCTCCTGGAACCCTAGGTTACTCTATTACTTTTCAGCTCTTGACAGGAGTTTTTAATCTTAACTCTTCAGATAGGAAAGCAGAGAGCCACTAAGATCTCATGGGTTGAAGATAAGGGATAACTAGTTTCTAAAATGAGACTATCAGGACAATCCACTAAAATATGTAATTGGGTTTATTTTAAAACAACATCATCAAATAAACTTAACTTCTACCATCTCTGTTTCTACCCCCCTGCTTTGTCATGTCCAAGTTCAAATCCCTTCTATAAAGGTGGTGGTGGCTTTTCCCTTCTTTTTTTTTTTTTTTTTTTTTTAATATAAGTTTATTTATTTATTTACTGGCTGCATTGGGTCGTCGTTGCTGCGTGCGGGCTTTCTCTAGTTGTGGTGAGTGGGGGCTACTCTTCGTTGCAGTACTCGGGCTTCTCACTGTGGTGGCTTCTCTTGTTGCGGAGCACAGCCTCTAGACACGCGGGCTTCAGTAGTTATGGAGCGCAGGCTTAGTAGTTGTGGCTCGTGGGCTCTAGAGTGCGGGCTCAGTAGTTGTGGCACACAGGCTTAGTTGCTCCACGGCATGTGGGATCTTCCCGGATCAGGGCTAGAACCTGTGTCCTCTGCATTGGCAGGCGGATTCTTAACCACTGCACCACTAGGGAAGTCCCACTTCTCCCTTCTTTATCCCGGTTTTGTTATTCTCCTTGGGATGTGGCCGGTGGGAATTATTTGGCCCCTCTGGAAGCAGGAAAGTTGTGTTCCCTTCCACTCCAGAATTCTCATTACTGTTTTTCTCATTATCCTTCACTTTGTATTAGAGCAGATCCATCCTTAAGTGCATGAAACCAGGATTACACATTTTGATAATTTGTTTCTGAGAATGTTTACCAAGGTGAGTGACCAGGCATTATCCTTCTCATTTCTCCTGTGGATTGGCTCTTGGCTCTTTTCCAAGGATATGCCTGGGAAGAGCTAGCTTAGTCTTCTGAGAGGGCCCATGAGTTAATTTCTCTCACTTTTATAGAATGTTTATGGTAGAGGATGAGAGATATGGGTAAAGTTCTCTTAGAAGGTAGTCATGGGGTCTCTTCTTAAGACTCATCTCTATATTTTCTAAGCATTGTAAATTCTAAGAGGTGGAATGGCTGTAACTGTAAGATTACTACCTTCAGCATATTGTGATGGTCTGTTACATTGACAGCCACTGTTGATCCATGCTTTCTTGTATCCATGTCCTTGATGAGTCTCTTTCCCTTGAATGTGTGCCAGCCTGATGACTACCTTTAGCAAACAGAATGCAGTGAAGCGATGTCATGCAAGTTCTAGTCCTAAGTCTTACAAAGTTCTAGAAGCTCCTTCTTTTGCTTTCTTGGGAGCTATGAGCTACCATGTAAGAAATCTGTTTACCTTGCTGGAGAGATCATGTGGAGAAGCCACATGGAGAGACCACATCAAAAAGAAGAGGCCATGAGGGTGATGGAGAGGGTGAGGGAGAGGAACCTAGCCATTCCAGGGTCTCTAGCTGAGCCCAGACCTGAGCCGATCCACTAACTAAATGCAATCACATGAATACCCGCTAGCCAAATAAGGAAAACAACCACTCAGCTGAGCCCCAGCTGACACATGTAAACATTCAACACGCTACTGAATGCACAGGGTTAACAGGATGGAAACACACACACTACAACCTGCATCCATATGATATGGACACCCCTACAGACTGCATCTTGGATGAGCTATTTTTTTTTAAATAGATCTTTATTGGAGTGTAATTCCTTCACAATACTGTGTCAGCTGATGTTGCACAACAAAGCGAATCAGCCATATGCATACACATGTCCCCAGATCCCCTCCCTCTTGAGCCTCCCCCCCACCCTCCCTATCCCACCCCTCTAGGTCATCGCAAAGCACCGAGCTGATCTCCCTGTGCTATGCTGCTGCTTCCCACCAGCCAACTATTTTACATTCGGTAGTGTATATATGTTGATGCTACGCTCACTTCGCCCTCCCACCCCATGTCCTCAAGTCCATTTTCTATGTCTACCTCTTTATTCTTGCCCTGCAACTAGGTTCATCAGTACCTTTGTTTTGTTTTGTTTTTTTTTAGATTCCATATATATGCGTTAGCATACGGTATTTGTTTTTCTCTTTCTGACTTTTGACCCACCTCCTAGAGTAAAGGAAATAAAAACAAAAATAAACAAATGGGACTTAATTGGATGAGCTTTCTACCTTCCTTCTCCTGGCTGAGTTCTTCCCGGTGAGGGGCATCTTTAGGATGCCCCGATGTCCAGACACAAGACCATAGCCCCAGAGAAAGACTAGGGTTCCCCCTTCTACTTAAGGTTTCCCTTCTGAGTTCTCGTTTCCTAGTTGGACATTTTAAAGTGTCGTTTCACTATTTTCCATACTGAAAACTATACAGTAATCTCAATGTTCATTCAAATCTAACGGGTGGTGTGAGGTTACATTTGGTTGCACCCCCTCAGTTATTCATTTCTAGAGAAGACAGCACAGGAGATCTTCAAAAAACCCTGGGTAGTTTCAGACTTCAGGTTTGCTGGCATAGCCATGAATGCCGTTTCTTGATTCTGGTTTTTCTATTTCTGCGCATAACCTAGGGTCACATCCCCTTGTGGTCCGGTGGTCCATGAATTGGAATGCAAGTGATGCCTGTTACTTCTGTCTGGAGCTTTTAAATACAGTTGTGAGACCATCCAGAGCTCTCTTGCCCTCTGCCAGAATTGGCATTGGTGGCCAAGGACCTAGAGTAAGGTGATGTGCAGAAGAGCTTTCTTGTGGACCCTCAGTAGACATGCAAGAGTATTGTTTTAAACCACTGATACTTGGGGGTTATTTGTAATTGGAGCATCACCTAGTCTATCTTTTTTTTTTTTTTTTTGGCTGTACCGTGTGGCATGTGGGATCTAAGTTCCCTGAGCATGTGTTGAAACCATGCCCTCTACACTGGGAGCATGGAGTCTTAACAACTGGACCAGCAGCCTCTCTTGACTGATCCATTTATTGTTATGAGAGAGTTCCTGCCAGAGAGACCCCTTACTTGTTCTTTCTTTCTTATTTTTGTCTCTGTGATTAAAGCCTTCCTTAATGGAAAACATACCTGTCTTTCTGGTGTATGCTTTCCTGAATTAGTTCTGAAATACAAAACAAAGGCCAAAACTCTTAAGCTAACATATGGGGTTTTCTCAAGTTTTTCCCCATTCTTTTTTCCTATGTGCTTCTTCTTGTGTATGTTTAAATACTTTAAACTCCAGCCAAGTTGGGCTACTCACTGCTTGCCTTGCATATCCTGCCTTTCCTTTCTTCTGTGTGCAGTAGAGTGATTCAGAGCAGGTTCTTCAGAGTCAGACAAATTGGGCTTCAGCTCACAGCTCTCTTCAGCTCTGTGGGACCATGAGCAGGTCATTCAATCTTTCAGAGGTGGTTTCCTCTTATGTGAACAGGAGCTATGGTATCTTCCTTGCAGTATCAGGGAGAGGATTAATGAGAAAATGCTTGAAAAGTGTTTATTTAGCACAACACTCGATTCATGGTAGGTCCTCAACACCTGGAAGTTTAACTATGATTTTATGCATTTCTTTTAGATGGAATTTCCTATCAGTGACCCTAACTCAGTCCTTCAAGGATAGTTTAAATGCTTTGTCAGACACCTGTGTGTTTTTATTTCCAGCCCACAGTTCTTTCTTTATCTGTAGCAACTATATACCAACTCTTACCTTCTTAAGTCCCAAAGTAATTACTGGTATCTCTTCTAGGTCTAATCTGATTTACCTTACAGATTATGATCTGACCTATACCTTAATGTTTTGCATATACATCTTTTATCATGTATTAGATTTTAAGCTTCTTGAGGGTAGAATCCATGTCTATTTCTCAATTTTGTATGTCCTACAACATCCCATACTGGGCCTGAAAACCACTCCAAGTAGGAACTCAATAAAGAATTTTTGAATGAATAATGAGTGGAAATTTACCACATTTGCCTGGGTCACATCACAGCCATTCTTCCTTTCTCTAGGTCCTTTGTTTCTGCTGAATATTTCATTTATCACAAGAAGTCTAAGAAGGAAGAGGCAAACTTGGGAGCCCCACTGAGCTAGGTAATTACAAACATTGTGTAACTGAATTTTCATTTTAGTCCTTTGGGGCAGGTATTTGTTAAGCCACACATCTAGGGCCACACAGGTGGTAATTGGCAGAGCCTGGCGTGTTGATTTCTAGAAACCATGCTGTTTTCATTATATGATATTTGTTTTTGAATCAGGCCTTGTAACAATCTTTACAACTTTTTCTCCAGCCCTCAGGCCAGCTAGCTCATTTTCTGTTCTTACTCTATTAAATGGGATAGCGACATTTTAAAATATGTAGTTCTTAAACACACTGGGATTTCTTCTTTCAGACCCTGACAGAGCTTTAGAGATTGAGACAGAGACACTCAGAGTGAATGCTCATGGCAGATCAATTCTAAATGAGGATGTGGCAGTCCTGAAATGACCTTGAGAATCAACTGGGAATAGGTTTTTATTTACACAAACTCCTCCCCTGAACTCCACAAAGAAACCCTACAGGGTGAGAATAGTCTAAGGAAGATAATTTCTTCTGGAGTCCATGGACACAAGCAGGAAGTAAAGAATTCAGTTAAATGGGAGGAGACATGGGACAATGTCCTCATATTTGTATGGAGGAAAGAAGAAAGGGCTCCTCCACAGTATGACCTCCCAGATCAATATGTCTCTTGATAGCTAATAGCTGCGCTTGGAATTTGAGCAGATCAGGGTGAGGAAAGACTGTGGGAGGTTGTAAGAGATGGATCATTGGGTAGGGGCAATGCCAAATTATTATCCTTGGCCAGGAAGTGCAATTCATTGATTTTAGGACCTGGCCACATTTTGGGCTTGTCTCAGCCAAAATTAACTTTACTCAGGATGCTAATTGGAGAGGAATGCATTATTTTCTTTGGATCAAATTCAACTCCCAGACAAGGCCCTATGATTCTCAGGTCAGGATTTGGTTCCAAATCATTCCCCAAGCCTGACGCAGGCCTTTCCTACTCCTATTTTGCCTCTCATCCCTGCTTCTTTGTGAGTGGACTCTTGTCAGTCCTTGTACAAACTGGCAAAGTTTCCCTAACCATTGGAAATTTCTGATCAATACATGAGATAATTTCCAGGCAGAATTTATCTTCTATTCTTATTTCTCATAATCTTATGAGTACTTTTATGGAGCATTTTTCTTTTCAATTCAACCTCTTGGGTTATTCTTATACTGTTACCTCCCTCACCGGATTCCCTGATTAATCCTTATATTCCATAAGGTCATACTATATAGATAGGTAGATATACACACATGTATACATAAGTGTGTGTATATGTGTATATATATATATATGTCTGTAACGTATGTGTATACATATATATATGAATATTGTTCACATATCTGTGATGTACATATACCAATAAATATTTGTTGAATGACATTAAATTTATGGAAACAACTCACTTGTCTTATTGTAATAATAAATTATTATTTTTTTGTAATAAATTCTTATTCAGTACCTACTATGCCAGAAACTCTTCCAAGAACTTTTTGTATATTAACTCTTTTAATCCTCACCCCAGCCCTCTAAGGTTAACACTATTATTTTTATTCCTATCCTCAAGATGAAGAATCAGAGGCACAAAGAAGTTAATTGTTCAAGGTCACACTAATCCAACCCAGGAAGTCTATCTTCAGCGTCCATGCTCTTTATCTCTACACTAGGTTGCTTCTCCATATTACACTAACGGAAGGGAAGAGAAATTAATCACACGTGGGCAAAACATTTCTGCAGAAATTTGTAATACTACCAGTTACAGGAACTTACATCTACACAAACATACACATTTTATTTGTTCATTTGTTCATTCACTCATTCATTCATTTATTTGTCATTCAGTGAATATTTGTTGAGTATTTATCAATGTATTTGTATACGCTAAGTACATGGGATAGATGTGTTGTGTGTGTGTGTGTGTGTGTGTGTGTGTGTGTGTGTTAAAGGAAGCATATATATTTCTTCTGTTCCAGAGTCATGAACTTACTGTTTACTTAGGGGAATCCTAAATGTTACTTTTGGCTTATCCCTTGATTCTTTTATTCTCTGGTATTTTAAGAAAAGGAGAAGTAGAGGCAAGAGGTGAAGAGGAAACCATGAATAATTGATCTCATAAAATCCACTTACATAGTTGAATGTTACGCTGAAGGTGACAATCAGTTTGCCATGCCAACTTCCCCTTCTAGTTTGATCTGCTCACACTCAACCCTTGAAATTGTTTTCCTTGGGTGCCTCATAACCCATCCCCAGCCATTGCTGATTGGACCAGAGAAGACACAGAACCCAAAGTGAATCATTGTACAAGCGAATGTAGAGACACAGAGGTGTCAGAATATTAAAGGTGCTCACCTGGAAGTGATGTAAAGTTGAGTCTCAGGTATTGGGCTGGGTCCCGATCAGACAAGACAGCTGAGAGAGAAAGGAGTTGATGCCAGAGAAAAGCAGTTCAGGAACACTACCTGGTCTCTGTGAGACAGAAAAAGTAGCTGAAATTTCCAACTTCCCAGCTCCAATCCTGTGAGATCTATCTGTGTTTGTTTAAGTCTTGGGTTTTCTGTGAGATTCCTTGTTATGTCTTCCCAAGAAAAACCCTAGGTGCTTTGGAAATAGCCTCAGTGGATTTCTTTTCCTCCCAGATATAAAATGACCTTTGGCTTAGCCAGGAAGTGACTCTGCTTTCCTTCAATGAGAAAACTTTTGGAAAATAAAACTCTCTAACCCGGGCTTCCCTGGTGGCGCAGTGGTTGAGAATCTGCCTGCCAATGCAGGGGACACGGGTTCGAGCCCTGGTCTGGGAGAATTCCACATGCCGCGGAGCGACTACGCCCGTGAGCCACAATTGCTGAGCCTCCGCGTCTGGAGCCTGTGCTCCGCAGCGGGAGAGGCCGCGATGGTGAGAGGCCCGCGCGCCGCGATGAGGAGTGGCCCCCACTTGCCGCAACTGGAGGAAGCCCTCGCACAGAAACGACGACCCAACACAGACACAAATAATTAATTAATTAATTAATTTAAAAAAAAACAAAAAACAATGTATCAAAAACAAACAAACAAAAACTCTCTAACCCAAGAATTAGGAGGTCGGTTCCATATTATTGTTGGCTCTAGGTGTCATCAGGTCTCCACTTCTCTTTGTAAAAACATGGATTACCCCCCCGCCCCGTCTTTGCTTTCTTTTTACTCCTGAGCACTGTGTAGTGATATCTGTCAATGGCCCTGAAGAATGAGAATGACGGCAATAATGTTGGGAAGGCCTGCCCCTAGAGGATAAGCTCAAATGGCTGTGGTTTCAGCTATGGGGCAGGACATGCCAATTTTGCCCATTGGTTATGATTTGGATGCATCTCGATTCCGCTCCGGGCTAAGGTATTGACTGTTCCCCAGAATCGATGTAAACAAGTGGGTAAATCAATATAAACAATTAAAATAGGTTTTAATAGAAGGTTAAACAGAAGTCCTAGAAATATCAGACTGAATCACTCCTTCTTGGTGGGTGGGTTTTGGGAATTTCTCTACCCTTTTAAGTACCTGCTGATGCACAGAGAAATAAAAAGATTATGGGGGCTGCCTATTTGCTAGGTTGCCTTCAGTTATCTCATCTCTGAAGTGGGGGAACGGGTAATGGATTAGATGATCCGTGAGAGTCCTTTCAGCATTATGTTTGACTATGAGTGGAGTCAGAGTCATCATAGTAAAGTCAGCAGTTTAAGTACCCACAAAGGTGTTATGCAACAGGTCTTCCTGCATATATTACATGATATCTGCCCACGGGGACCAGTAAATGATAGTGCATAAGTGGTTGTTATGGGGAAGTTCAGTTTGTGTTAAAAAATTCATTCTGCCATTCTTTGGATGGATTTTCCAACAAAATAAAATTTCCACTGTAAGTGCAGCCAAAGGTGGGGACCTGCTAGGAGAGATTAACATTAAAGCCTATGGTTGGGAGTCGGGGGGGAAGCAGGGTTTTAATTAAATAAGGCAACGAATCTCGTGCTTTCTGTGTAGAAGCTGCTCAGTACGAGCAAGTTCTTTTCTTTTCTCTTCCCATTTTCATCCATTTTTTTGTTTTCTAAGACTCTGCTTCTTAAGATCCATATAAGCACATGCTGGATGGCTTAGCCTGTCTCCCTAAGAAAGTAGCAAAACTCATTCCTAGCTGAATTAAACTCATTCTTTTCCAGTGCCAAGAGAACACAGTGAAGGAGGATAAAGGGAATTTTGGGGTAGAATAATTCAACCACTTTCAGAAGCAGGATTCCTTATGGGGAAATTCTTGCTGACTGACCACAGAAATGGAATGAATCTACAGGCACTTTGAGGACAAGACGAAACACTGGGTAGGGGAAAAGGAAGTGAAAGCCAGTCTAAGCTAAGATGAAGTAATGATATTTTTCATTTAATTCGGGGTGTTCTTATAGTAGAATCAACCTCATTGTATTGTATGTTTAGGTGTCCAGTAAATATTTCAACAATAAAATGTTCCAGGGTAAGATAATTAAAAAACACTTCATGAGAGCTATGTCTTAGCATATCATTCAGAAAATACGTAAAGATAACTTTTGCTTTTCAGAGAATAATCTGTGGGTTTTTTGGGGGGGGAGGGGATGGTGATGGCCCCAGCTTTGGAACCCACAGGAGAAAATATAATGGGGAAACTAAAGAGTGTAGGGATGGCTACAAGTTTGCGTGGCTCTTACCTGTTTCTTCTCCTTGGCAGCAGTTAGCTTGATACCCTACAGCCATCCGTCTTTTGCAACAAGATTAAATAGGAAACTGGCCTCTCAGGGCATTGAGAACTCAACTTGTCAAGACCTCACGGTCATGGACTTGATTTTGACGTTTACAAATAGCTGAGGTCCTACTAGTGGTGATGCATGGGTGAGAACTCATGAAAACATACATCAAACAAAAGGCACGTGCTTTTCTACTCATAGAGTTTTACCTTCTTCAAAGTCCCACCCTCTGAATCCTATTTAATGCTTAAAATAACCTTGTAAGGCAGAAGTTAATTTCACCATTTTTAGATGAGGAAACTGAGGCTCAGAATATAAGTTATTTTTTCTGTATGATCTGGCAAGGTAGGAACTTAAAATTTCCACAGCCAAATTCAGTTTTCTTTCCCACAACACCTGCCTCTATTGATTAGAACTTGTCCAAGGGCTCTAAGGCTTACACTTACTGTGAAAATCATTATATTAAGAAAATTTAGTTTGTCCTGTACCCAGCTGCTGTTCTCATTTTCTGCTACTGGGCCAGTAAATAGTCTTGAATGATCTATTTCAGTAGTTTTCTAACTTGAGGGTGCAAAAGAATCACTGAACATCTTTTAAAAATGCAAATTACTCGGTCTCATCTCCAGAAATTCTGAGACAGTCGGTCTGGAGAAAGGCCAAGGAATCTGCATTTTAATAAGCACTGAAGATGATTCTGCTTCCTATGATGGACCACATACACAGTTCCAATTATTTTTCTACTTAATGCTGCAATAACAAATGGAGATCTAGAAAATTTGCTTTTCACTTGTTTTTGTCTCTGAATTCCTAATGCTTTATCATCTCTCAATACTCCCAAATTAATTTCTTCTTCCTGAAATGAAGACTCTGCCACTGAATTTTGCAGCTTTTTTATAGCTAGATGTGATCAAAAGTTTTCTTAGTCTCATTTGCCCTGGACAATCCCATCATGTATGGTTCAGATTTCACATGTTGTGATGACATAGACCTGTGAAATCTTTTAACAATTATGATTCTTTTAGCCTGAGCAGCCTTGAGCCTGGTGTAATAAGTATCCAAAATTTAGAGTTATACAATATGGTTTTCAATTACTGTTCCACCACCTTAGCTGTATGAATCTAGTAATTTAACTTCTCTGAGCCTTGGTTTCCTCATCTGTGTCATGAGGATAATGACATCTGCCTCATAGGATTGCTATGGAAATTAAAAAGATAAAGTATGTTGATTTTATAAACTGCAAACACTATAGAAATGCCTATTGATTTCCTGGGTATTGGCTCCAAACCAGAGTATTATCTATCACTGACTTTTTTCGGAAGGGTTATGTGGCTGAAACAAAACTGGGTTGCAGAGACTGGTTTCGTCCAAGGACCTGATCAACGTGCCCTCAGCGCCCCACCCGGCTGCCCCGCCAGGTGTCTATGTGCGCAAGCCCAGTGAGTGGATGGTTTTAGGACAGATGAGAGAAGAGCTACTGAAGAGACTAACATGGAATCTGCCCTATGCCTGCCGTGTGGACTGTGCCTGGTCCTTAGGTAGAGAGCAGGCAGTGTGTTCCAGACGGAAAGAATGCACACTGCAGAATTGCAGAGGGGGACATTCTCATTTGTGCATTGAGGTTAGTGTGAATGGATTAACACAGTGACGACTGAGGAGAGCACAGCACTGCTGGTTACCTCGGGGGTCTGCAGCTTTGAGAACAAGACAAGGCCCTAGGAAGAAAAGCAGGATTTAGTTCTTATTAGGTGGTACCAGCAGCCATAGCAGCAGAGTTGCCTCCCTTGAAAGACCTGTGGGCAGAGGAATATCATTAAAAAGAGTGAAGGGGAAGAAATGTCAACACATAGGAGTCACCATTAAGGATCCTGAGAAACAACTGGGGAGACGTCGGGAGGGATGCCAAGTGCCTAGTTGCTGGAGTTGTGTAGATGGAGTTTCCCCAGGCTCAGTTCTAGCTTGTATTTTCTTCCTAATCTAAATTCTCTTTCAAGTAAATCTCTTCCTATATGCTGATGAGAATGCAAAATACATAGCTCTGGCTGAGATTTGTCATCCAAGCTCCAAACAGGTAGGTATATACTCTGCCTGCTCAGCAGCTCCCCTTGATGTCTTTGGGCACCTCCAACTCCCATCTCCAAAAGCAGCATCAGTCAACAATGCAATCTGCTGCTACCCTTGTGTTCCTTAGGTCAGTTTATGGTCCCATCACCACTCAGATGTAGCAGTCAGCTCCCTTCTCTTTCTGTCACCATTGTTATTTCATCCGTCATCCAGCACTGCCAGTTTTACTTCTAAATATTCAGGATTCAGTCTACATTTCTCCATTCCATCTGTTACTGTAGTTAAAGCTGCCATATCTTTCAACTGAACGGCTCATTTACATACTCCTTGGCTTCCCCAAATCTCCTCTTGCCTTCCCTCATCCTTTCTTGAATAGCTGCCAGAAAGCTCTTTTAAAAAGGCAGATCTTACGGTGTCATTGCCTACCTTAGATCTCTTCAATGCTCTAGCATTGTTCTTAAGGTGAAGACCATGCTTGTTAACGTCGTTGGTATAGCCATGCATATGGGGACCATGCCAGCTCTTACTCTTTCCCCTGTTCTTCTGCTTCAGCCGGCAGGGTCCTTCTTTAGTTCTGTGGAGCTGCCCAGCTCATTCCCATCTCAGGGGCGTTTCAACTGTGTTTTTGCTAGTGCCAGAGACTCTTCTTTCTCCTCTTCATCTAGTTCACACCATGGTTTACATGCCAGTCAGAGAATTCTAGTGAGGTATTAAAAACAGACCAAAAAACCCTTTTCTAATCTAAATTCCCTTAGCATCCGATACTTCCCTATCACACTATATACCACATTTATCTAAATCTTTCTCTAAAGTGTGACCTCTTGTGTGTGTGGGGGGGGAAACTGTGTCTATCCCATTCACTTTTATATCACCAGTGCCTAGCGCAGATGACATAATACCTAGCAGATAGTAAATATGCATTCAATGATTGAATAAATATGAAATCCTCACACCATTTTTTTCCAAGTTTGTCACAGAACTCTCATTATCAGCAGGATTCTACCCAGTAACTTGTCAAACCTCCATGTTAATGGGCCAGACTGACACATGTGCCAGGCATCTAGGGTTGTTAACTAAACAGTCACATTTCTTTCTTTCCTCTAAAAGTAATTACTGGTTGCTAAATATTCAAACACGCATTGAAAAAGCAGCTCTTTACATTATGTTAAGAAATAAATTACTATTTCTAATTGTGTCTAGTAGTTAATTACTTCTAATTATTAGTCTGAGTAATAAATTACTGCTTCTGATTATGTTGTGGGCACAGTTGGAGCATTCAAAAATGCAATTTTCACAGTTGTTTACATCAGAACATGTTTACTGAATTATTTAGCCATAATTACCCGCAAATAATGGTAGCAAAAAATAATAAATGTTTGATAAATTCAACTGAAATATGTCACTTCTTTGTCAGCTTGTTTTAAGAGATCAAGCATTAAAATGAAACAACCATGCTTGACTTTTCCAGTCTCTTTAGGGGGTAGCACTATGTTAAAATTAGGATTTTTGCTTTGTTTTGGTTGAATAAGAACTAAATTAGAATTTCTTTTGTTATTTAAAACAACAAGGAAAATAATCAGGACTCTAATAGTGATAAAAATTAGGTTACACAGCCAGCATACAAGTCATAAGAAGAAATAAATTATACCCACTTAAAGGGAAATTGTAACAAAGAGTAAAACTCCATAACTATTTTATTGAGTTATAGCATATCCAAAGTACACAAATCATAAGTGTAGAACTTTAAGACTTCCAAACCCTTGGCTTGAATCTGTCACTTCACTTACCAGTTTGTCAGGTCAATGACAGTAGATAATCTATGGTAACCTGTGGGCTGATTTTTTTTTTTTTTTTTAATTTATTTATTTTTGGCTGCCTTGGGTCTTCGTTGCTGTGCGCGGGCTTTCTCTAGTTGTGGCGAGCAGGGCTATTCTTCGTTGTGGTGCATGGGCTTCTAATTGCGGTGGCTTCTCTTGTTGCGGAGCACGGGCTCTAGGTGCGCGGGCTTCAGTAGTTGTGGCACGCAGGCTCATTAGTTGTGGCTCAAGGGATCTAGAGTGCAGGCTCAGTAGTTGTGGCGCACGGGCTTAGTTGCTCCGTGGCATGTGGGATCTTCCTGGACCAGGGCTCGAACCTGTGTCCCCTGCATTGGCAGGTGGATTCTTAACGATTGCGCCACCAGGGAAGTCCCAGGCTGATTTTTTTTTTTAATACCTCCTACTATTTGCTACAACCACATCACTATTTTTCCCCCATGGGGTTCTGTCTCCATGCCTTGTGTACTGGACAGACTCTTAAGATGCCCAAGATCTTTATCTCCTGGGGAGGCCCTGGTGTGATTCCTTCCCCTTGAGTGTGGGTAGAACCTGTGACTTGCTTCTAACCAACCACTTATGGCTGAGATATTGGGACATACATGACTTCATGGATGTGATTATGTGATTAATTACATAAGATTGTAGGGCCCATTTTGCTGGAGTCTCTGCCTCCCTTACTGGCTTTGAAGAAGCAAGCCACCATGTTGAGAAACCTTATTTGGCAAAGAGCTATGAGCAGCCTCTAGGAGCTGAGGGTGATCTCCACCAACAATCAGCAAGAAACTGAAGTTCTCAGTCCTACAACCACAAGGAACTGATTTGTGCCAACAGCCTATGCAGACTAGGAAACAGATCTTTCCCAGTCCAGCCTCAGATGAGATGGCAACTCTGCTGATACCTTAACTGCATCCTTGAGAGACCCTAAAATGATCTCCCAGCAAAGTTGTGCCTGAACTCCTGGCCTGCAGAGATTGTGAGACAGCAAATATATATTGTTTTAAGGTGATAAATTTAGCAGTGATATTGAAAATTAGAAATGCCTGAATTCTCTCTTCTTATTGACCCTGATAATTAGAAAATCCTAAAAGACAGATTTTCATACTAAGATTACTAAAAGCTGCCAACACTATACCTCTCAAATGTTCATCTATGGCCCAGTCTATACCAGTAGATAGAGCACAGAACTTGGGCCAGAAGATCAATTAAGTCACATGATTTGCCATGTGTAATTGCCATTTCAGTAAATGGCATATGGAATATCATAAATTTCACAAATTTAAGCTCTTCTTGATTCTTCCACTAATAGCAATTTAGCTTCTAATAAGATACTTCATTTCATTTTTCCTTCTTTCCTTGCCTATTAGATCAGAAATAACAATAACTAAGATGTGCTAACATTTTACCTACTTTCTCTCACTATGCTATCACAAATGCCTGTGGTAGGTATCAATTGCCTCATTTTTCAGATGAGGAAATTGAGGCTTGGAGAAGTAACATCACCTGTATAAAGTCTAGTAGTACAGCTAGAATTCAATTCTGGCTAAGCCGATTCTAGAGATCATTCTTGGCTTCATTATGCTGCAATTCTTCCCTTATAGCAACATTATAAAGAGGTCAAACCGAGTAAGGCTTTACGCCAGACAGGTGTGAGTCTGAATTCCAATTTCAGTCCTGTGTGTCTTTAGGAAAGTTACTTTACCTCACGGAGTTTCAATTTGCTTGTCTAAAATACGTGGATAATAGTAGTTACCTCATGTTTCTTTTGATAATCAATTGAGATTATATTGCAAGTGAAGATCATAGTAAACATTCAAAAAATGCTACCTTTTTAAAAAAACAATATTATGAGGCCAAAAATGAGTTAAAATAAATGAAAGCATTTTTGAACTCAGAAATCTTGGTATATTTGTTAACACTTATTAAAAGCATGTGGTCCTTAAGTATTTAGAAAATAAAGAGCTACTTCTTATAAAATTAGATTGAATCATTATAATGACCAACTATTCACATACTGGGTTCAAGAGAATTCACCAAAAAAAGAAAAAGAGAAAAGTGTTGTTTTGTCATCAAAGCAGATGAACGTTTTGTAAGCAAAAATAAACAAGTTTTTAATCTGGTTAAGTACCAAACCAGAATGAACACACTGGGGCTTTCTAATGACCATGAGCACCAGAGTCTGCCTTTCCTTTCCTCTCCAGTTTATAGTTAGTTGTGTTGGCAAAAGTTACCAGACAACTAATCCGGAGGGAGAAGGGTTATGAGTAGAGGAGTGACATCATCTGACTTGAGTTTTAAAACAACACTTTGCGATCATGAGAGATTACTACAAGCAACTAACTGTATGCCAATAAAATGGACAACCTGGAAGAAATGGACAAATTCTTAGAAAAGCACAACCTTCCAAGACTGAACCAGGAAGAAATAGAAAATATAAACAGACAAATCACAAACACTGAAATTGAAACCGTGATTAAAAATCTTCCAACAAACAAAAGCCCAGGACCAGATGGCTTCACAGGCGAATTCTATCAAACATTTAGAGAAGAGCTAACGCTTATCCTTCTCAAACTCCTCCAAAATATAGCAGAGGGAGGGACACTCCCAAACTCATTCTATGAGGCCACCATCACGCTGATACCAAAACCAGACAAAGATGTCACACAAAAGAAAACTACAGGCCAGTATCACTGATGAACATACATACAAAAATCCTCAACAAAATACTAGCAAATAGAATCCAACAGCACATTAAAAGGATCATACACCATGATCAAGTGGAGTTTATCCCAGGAATGCAAGGATTCTTCAATATATGCAAATCAATCTATATGATACACCATATTAACAAATTGAAGGAGAAAAACCATATGATCATCTCAATAGATGCAGAAAAAGCTTTCGACAAAATTCACCACCTATTTATGATAAAAACCCTCCAGAAAGGCATAGAGGGAACTTTCCTCAACATAATAAAGGCCATATATGACAAACCCACAGCCAACATCGTTCTCAAGGGTGAAAAACTGAAACCATTTCCACTAAGATCAGGAACAAGACAAGGTTGCCCAATCTCACCACTATTATTCAACACAGTTTTGGAAGTTTTAGCCACAGCGATCAGAGAAGAAAAAGAAATAAAAGGAATACAAATCAGAAAAGGAGAAGTAAAACTGTCACTGGATATGACATGATAACTATACATAGAGAATCCTAAAAATGCTACCAGAAAACTACTAGAGCTAATCAATGAATTTGGTAAATTTGCAGGATACAAAACTAATGCACAGAAATCTCTTGCATTCCTATATACTAATGATGAAAAATCTGAAAGAGAAATTAAGAAAACACTCCCATTTACCATTGCAATAAAAAGAATAAAATACCTAGGAATAAACCTACTTAAGGAGACGAAAGACCTGTATGAAGAAAACTATAAGACACTGATGAAAGAAATTAAAGATGATACAAACAGATGGAGAGATATACCATGTTCTTGGATTGGAAGAATCAACATTGTGAAAATGACTATGCTACCCAAAGCAATCTACAGATTCAATGCAATCACTATCAAACTACCAATGGCATTTTTCACAGAACTAGAACAAAATATTTCACAATCTGTATGGAAACACAAAGGACCCCGAATAGCCAAAGCAATTTTGAGAAAGAAGGGCAGAGCTGGAGGAATCAGGCTCCCTGACTTCAGACTATACTACAAAGCTACAGTAATCAAGACAGTATGGTACTGGCACAACAACAGATATACATCAATGCAACAGGATAGAAAGCCCAGAGATAAACCCACGCACATATGGGCACCTTATCTTTGATAAAGGAGGCAAGAATATACAGTGGAGAAAAGACAGCATCTTCAATAAGTGGTGCTGGGAAAACTGGACAGCTACATGTAAAAGAATGAAATTAGAACACTCCCTAACATCATACACAAAAATAAGCTCAAAATGGATTAAAGACCTAAATGTAAGGCCAGACACTATAAAACTCTTAGAGGAAAACATAGGCAGAATATTCTTTGACATAAGTCACAGCAAGATCCTTTTTGATCCAAATCTTAGAGAAATGGAAATAAAAACAAAAATAAACAAATGGGACCTAATGAAACTTAAAAGCTTTTGCACAGCAAAGGAAACCATAAATAAGACGAAAAGACAACCCTCAGAATGGGAGAAAATATTTGCAAACGATTCAACGGACAAAGGATTAATCTCCAAAATATACAAGCAGCTCATGCAGCTCAATATCAAAAAAACAAACAACCCAATCCAAAAATGGGCAGAAGACTTAAATAGACATTTCTCCAAAGAAGATATACAGATTGCCAACAAACACATGAAAGGATGCTCAACATCACTAATCATTAGAGAACTGCAAACCAAAACTACAATGAGGTATCACCTCACACCGGTCAGAGTGGCCATCATCAAAAAGTCTACAAACAATAAATGCTGGAGAGGGTGTGGAGAAAAGGGAACCCTCTTGCACTGTTGGTGGGAATGTAAATTGATACAGCCACTATGGAGAACAGTGTGGAGGTTCCTTAAAAAACTAAAAATAGAACTACCATACGACCCAGCAATCCCACTACTGGGCATATACTCTGAGAAAACCATAATTCAAAAAGAGTCATGTACCAAAATGTTCATTGCAGCTCTATTTACAATAGCCAGGACATGGAAGCAACCTAAGTGTCCATTGATGGGTGAATGGATAAAGAAGATGTGGCACATATATACAGTGGAATATTAGCCATAAAAAGAAATGAAATTGAGTTATTTGTAGTGAGGTGGATGGACCCAGAGTCTGTCATACAGAGTGAAGTAAGTCAGAAAGAGAAAAACAAATACCGTATGCTAACGCATATATAGAGAATCTAAAAAAAAAAAAAAAAGGTTCTGAAGAACGTAGGGGCAGGACAGGAATAAAGACACAGACATAGTGAATGGACTTGAGGACACGGGGATGGGGAAGGCTAAGCTGGGATGAAGTGTGAGGGTGGCATGGACATATATACACTACCAAATGTAAAAGAGATAGCTAGTGAGAAGCAGCCACATAGCACAGGGAGATCAGCTCGGTGCTTTGCGACCACCTAGAGGGGTGGGATAGGGAGGGAGGGAGGGAGATGCAAGAGGGAGGGGATAAGGGGATATACATATGCATATAGCTGATTCACTTTGTTATACAGCAGCAACTAACACAACATTGTAAAGCAATTATACTCCAATAAAGATGTTAAAAAAACAATAACACTTTGCTTTTGGGGTTGAGAATAAACTGCAGGGAGACAAAGTTGGAAACAGGGAGGCAGAAGGTTATTATGATTGTCTAAGAAAGTGATGGGCTAATGTGGCGTAGAAGAGGGGGTGAGAATTGGAATTTGGATTCACTTTAAAGGTAGAGCCAGGGGGATTTGCTGGTGGATTAGATGGGTGTGGAGCAGGGTGGGGAAGGAGAAGAAGGAGGAAGGAAGAGAGAGAAAGAGACAGATGAGAGAGAGAGAGCGAGAGAGACAGAGAGAGACAGAGAGGTATTTTAGATTTTGGTCTGAGCCAGTGGAAGGACAGAGGTCCTGTTTGCTGAAATGCGGAAAACTTCTGGAAAGCTGAATTGAAGAGGAAGATAAGGAGTTCAAATTTGTGCATGTGAAGTTTGACATGCCTGTTAATGCTCTAATGCTCATGTACAGGTGTTGAACAGTCAGTGGAAAAGCGGGTCTGGTTGGAGGTGTACGTTTGGAAGTTGTCATGTATAGATAGACTGTGTTTAAAGTCAGGAGACTTGATAAGATCTCCGAGGGACTGGAGATGGGGGAGAGGTGATGCTGGCTCTCAGTCAGGCAGTAGCAGTGGCGGGAAGAGGTTAAATTACAACCAGAGTTAATGGTGGGGAGCAAAAAAGTGTTGCGGTTGACTCTGAGGTTTTTTGACGTTAGAAGTGGAAGAAAGGACTTGACATTTACTGAGATGGGGCTGATGCGAGGCAGATCAGGTGTGGGTGACTTAATCAGAAATTTGATTTTCCTTTTATTAGGGTGGAGGTGGCAGCTGTGGCAGAAGACGGAGCAGGGCAGTTGTGAGGGAGCAAAGCTGAATGGTAGTGTGCCAGATACAGTGCTTCGTAACACAGAGTTCACCCTCCTTTCAGTTTGGAGGGAAGTTCAAGGTTTCCTCTTTGTCAAAGTCTGCAAGTGCCTTCCAGGGCAGTGGCAGAGGCCATCATTTTCCTCTTACCTTTCATCCACCAGCAAGTCTACAATCTTCCAAGTTGAGATGCAAGCAAGTGAAACTCAAAGAAAGACAGGAGAGCCCTTTCCTGAAACAGAGAACATATGGTGTGCAAAAGCCTAAAATATTTACTATCTACCTCTTTTCAGAAAAAGTTTGCCAACATCTTACCTAAGCATAACTAGTACATCTGAATTCATGCTGTTTACCCTAAAAATTTTCCAAGAGATGTTTGTGTGTGTGTGTGTTTTTATACACACACACACACACACATTTTGCTTATATATATATATATATATATAAGCAAAATGGTTACTTGATTTCACAGTCAAACTATAAACTCAAGGGCAAGAGAAGAGATAAGGCACAGGAGTTAGATAAGGCACAAGAGTTAGAATTCACTGAGTTCAAAGTATTTTTGAGTGGAAAAAGTTTCAGCATTTCTTTCTGGGAACGAGATTTATTTGTGCTGGTACCTTTTTTGAAAATCTGGGCCTTAATATGTACGCCTGTATTCCTACAAAAGTCCCTGTCCTCTACAGAGTTTGTTGACAGTATCAAACATACGCCTTTGAAATATCTGTGTTAGAGATGTGGTGTGTTTGTGCTAGATTGCTAGGTATTGGAAGTATTATGAAACCTGAAAGAATAGAGTTGAAAATGTCATCAGTTACGAAACAATATATTGGTCTCAGTATGCATGTGTACATGTATGTGCATGTGTGTGAGTGTGTGTGTGTGTGGCAGGGTACAGAGAAAAACTGGGGAACAGTTGGGTAAAGGCAAAGCCCAGCTGGCTCAACTATTTTGGGATCTGGAGACATCTAATACATCCAAACTTTGGAAAACACTATATGACAATTTGTTGGAACATGGAAAAGAGAGAAAATTCAGTGGGGTATCATGTTCAAAATATAGAATTACTGTCATTGTCATGGATAACCTCAGCATTGGTGACCCTTTCAACAAAACCAGCCTATGGGTCATCTTGGGACCTCTACATTTGTCTATAAGGAGAGACACATCCTGGTCCTTGTCATTAATTGGAACTGCTTGACATGTGCATAATGAATAATAATCAGTCCAAACTGTGCAAATATGGGAGTTGCTTCCTTGGGGTCAGCGAGCGTCCTGTCTTGGGGAGTGTTGAAGCAGGGGATGGGCAGTTCTTCATCAAAGGTGCTATAGATGTCACTAGACCATTACCTGGCATATAGCTGGTGCTAAAAAAATATTCACTGAATGATAAAACCAAGGGAGTTAGATTAGAGAACTTTCAAATTTTATTCACGCCAAACCTCTAATCCTAAGCTCAGTGAACACTTTTATAGCATATCCATTTCCTTTTCTGGGCATACAGAAAGTACTTCTCAGCCTCTCCTGAACCCTAAGAGATCTTCCTTGTTCTCTCTTTTTCCATGGCTACCAGAAGGTCAATGTTGAAGATCTTGGTGTCAAAGATGAAAGGAGCCTGGATCCCTGAGTTACTTTTAGGAGGAGATTAGTCTAGCAGAGTTGCCCACTCACTTTGGACTGTGATGTGAACAGAAAATAAATTTTTTATTTTGTTAATGCCACTCAGATAGGGGGTTGTTTGTTGCAACATTATTGTTAGTTTTCTATGTTGATGCATTTGTATTACATGACTAAATTAGATAAAAATAACTAAATTCAGGAAAAAATACACCTTAAGTTGAAAAATTACTTTCTATAGAGCAGTGAAAATGAATGAACTACAGCCCCATGCATAGAAACAGAAACATAATGTTGGGCAAAAACATTTACATAATGTAAATTACACAGGAATACATACCATATGATACCATTTATATAAAGCTCAGATATACACAAAACTAAGCAATGTATTATTTAGTAATACAGACACGTGGTAAAGTTGAAAAACAAAGCAAAATGCAGGACAGTATTAGGCTAGGGGAGAGTAGGCAGAGGAGTGTCAGGAGGGAGGGCAACATAGGAATTTAAAACTCTTGGCAGTGTTCCTAAATCTGGTTGGAAATATTTATTTAATTATTCTTTATAATATAAATATTTACTGTATGTATTATTTTGTACATATGACAATATTATGATGGAGTCACATCATGTGTACATCTAACTTACCAACCCAATCATATATGTATACTGGATATTCAATTACACATAATTATATACCATATATTCAATTATCGTTTGCACAAAAATACTTGATTATGTGCTGCATATTACTGCATATACTGCAAATTTATAGACACATTACTGCAGAAGCCATGTACAAAACCTAGAGTCTGGGTGATTTAATGGATTTTCAAAGATAATTTTGATTAAATGCATGTGTTTACTTAATCGCTCACATTGGAACCCAAACTTTTGATAAGATGCCACTTTGTTGTATGACATGGATCACACTAAGGAAGTGTTTCCCAAACTGAGGTCCCCAGATCCCTACAGGTTGATAAACTAACTTTGGAATTTTGAAATCTTGGGAGTAATTGTTCCCTTGCTTGCACTCAGGGCACCCACGCCAACAGGTCATTGTCTATTTTAGCCTAGAATTAAACAACTCAGGCTGCCTACAGTGCTTACATATTTCATGCTGATTAGAAGTACTGGTTAGCGATTTATCTGTCTTTGATTAATTAAACAGGGGAAAAGCCAATTTGTTACTAGTATCAACTTGGAAGATGGCATTTATCAAAGCACAAGCCTCATGGGAAGAAATTAATAAAATGAATCCCTTCTGGTGAAAAGGTTTAGAATCAGTGTCCTATATTAATTCAAATTCATTTTGTGTTTATTCATTTATTAATGCATACATTCAACCAATATTTGCTGAGTGCCAACTCTGTGCCAGAGAGTTCTAAGCACTGGGGGTAGAATAGTGAACAAATTCAATATCCTTGCTGTTATGGACTGAAGGTTTATGTCCACTGCAAATTCGTATGTTGGAGCCCTAACACCCAGTGTGGCTGTATTTAGAGATGGGGCATCTAAGGAAGTAATTAAAGTTAAATGAGGTTATACTGATGGGGCCCTGATCTAATTGGATTAGTGTCCATATAAGAAAAGACACCAGCATGCCTTCTCTGTCTCTGTATCTCTCTCTCTCTCTCTCTCCCCCGACATGCATACACCAAGGAAAGGCCACATGAAGACAGAACGAGAGGCTAGCTGTCTGCAAGCCATGAAGAGAGCTCTCACCAGAAACCAAATGGACTAGAATCTTTATCTTAGACTTCTAGCCTCCAGAACTTGAGAAAATAAACTTCTGTTATTTAAGTCACCCAGTCTATGGTATTTTGTTATGGCAGCCCAAGCAGACTAAGATACTTGTCCTTGTAGAAATAATAGTAGTGGGGTGGGTCTTAGTATAAGTAGTAGTATTGCTGACAAAGGGAAGGGAGCCAACATACCTGTTGGGAGGCATATAACATAACGGTGCAAAACATTTCTCATGGGGTCTGACAGCTCTGGGTTTAAGTCCCTTCTCTGTCATTTAATAACTGGAGAAATTTAGGTAAGGGACTTAATTTCTTGAAGCCTCGATTTTCCCTCATGTAAAATGGGAAAGCAGTATCTACCTCATAGGGTTATTGAGAGGAGTAGATGAGCTTGTAAAGCACTCGACACAGCCCCTGTATGTAGAAAAGCCTCACGACATTAGCTATCTCATATAAAAATTCACATACCCCATTTAATCTTCACGACAAACCACAAGTGAGTGTTAGCTGTTTTCTTCATTTTGGAAACATGAAAACTGGGATCAGAGAGGTGGGACAACTTTCCTTAGATGATACATGTTCTCAAGCGCAGAGCTGGTGGAACTTGGACCCAGATCTGCCCACCACCAAAGCCTGAGTAGTCTCCCTGCCTCATGGCTCCTCTGTGCATCCAGATTGAAAAAGCTAAAAGATCTGATATAGTCCTTTCCTTCCAGATCTGTGATTCTCAGCCATGCGTGGGGAAGGTGGAGAGAGCCAAGTTTGAAAAAGCACATAGTTTCTTTGATTTGATTTTATGAAAAAAAATATACTGTCTTACCATTGGCTTTATCCACGCTATAATTTAACTCAAGATGTTGGATTAGGAAAGAAAAGAGTGGTTTCTTTTTATACAAAGAGGGCATGGTTTAAAAAATAGATTGAGACCTTGCTCTCCTGGGGTCTCCTCAATGGCAGTTTCCTGTCTTGGGCCTCTTTGCAGCAGTTAGGGCTTAACCCAGGAGGCTCATAGGAAGGTTCAGTGAAACCGAAGTGAGGCTTAAAAAAATTATGGCTTTCGTATAGCTGATAGAAGCCGCGTGTTAATAAAGATGACTGCTGGACTTGCATGTGTGTGGCATTGGCAGGAGTAGCTGCCTATAATATTCTAGTAATTCTGCTCCCAGGTGAGCAATAGAGAGTTACATTTCTGCTAATTATCATAGTCAATTAGTTGAATTCTGAATGAAAAATCTTCAGGGTAAAATCACTGTTTCTCACTGTTCACAGAGTTATTGAATTATATCACATGCGATGGTCGCTCCATGTCTCACAGCAAAGAGACTGCTCACGCACGCGCGAGCACACACACACACACACCCCAAAAACGCAACAAAAACACCAGCTAGCAGCAGAGGCGTATGTAAGTGATAGAAGCACTGAGACAAACCTGGCATCAAATGGCAGTTCAGGTCTTATTTTGGCACCAAACTTGTGAACAATACCAACAATACTTTTAGTTTTTAAAGCTTTTTAGATTCTGGAATTGTGGATGAGGAATTATAAACAATATTTTCATTTGACAAATGTGGAAATTGAAGGCTGGCAGGATTATTTGCCTCGGACATTTGTAAGAATTGCTTGCCTAGTTCCATTTTGAAGTTAGACAGACTGAGTTTTGAATATACACTTAGACACTTTTAAGCAGTGTGACTTAGGCAAACAGTTCATGCTCTGTGTATCTATTTCTTCAATGAGAAAACAGGAATAGTAATCCCCATCTTGAGAATCATCAAAAGAATTGAACCATGTAACATATTTCAGTGTATAATATGACTATTAACAGATGTAATAATCATTTTGCTGGGCTCTCTTTGCTCAGTATTTTTCTTCCATGCAGGAGTCAATGAGAACTCTCTAAATACGCTGACCGGAGTGATGAAGTCAGGTGAGCAGCTAAATGGACTTTTAAACACACATGACCAAGGCTTTTAGTTGCAGGAGCCATGCTTTTGGAGAGAGCAGCGGTTTTCTTCCAGGCTAAAACCCTGGCTTTGAGTATCAAAAGTCAAAGAGCCCCGAGGACTCATGAAGTATAGATTTTTATACCATAGGTAACAGTAGGTTATGAACGAAGGTTGGTATAAAAATAGTTTTTCTCCCCTGCCATAATACATATCCCAAAGGAAAACAAAAGATTTGGACAATGGTAGATATTCCCGAGGGGACTTTGAGCCCCATCTCTGGGCTGAATCTGTTTTTATTGGGATAGAAGGAGGGGATTAGAACTTGGCTAGGTTTCAGAGGACCTGAGAACAGATGGGGCTTGTGTGTGAATCCCCATGACATACGCAGAAGACCTACAAAGTTCCTGAGAATTTTATATCATCATAAACACTGTCAGCTTCGACTGAAAGAGAGTACTAAATGAAAGAAGGCTGTCAGCCTTCTACAGTCTACTGGCAGGAAACAAGCTGATAAAACTACTCAGCTGCAAGCAAATGCTACCTTTTATGAAAAAGTAAGGAAACTCAGGGGATAGAGCCTCATGTCCAGAGGGTAGAGCTATGGGTCCAGAGGAGGGAGCCTTGAGCCCAGAGGGAGAAGCCACATGCCTCAGAGAACTATTCACAGGCCTTGAAACCTAATGGAATCTTCCTGCCTGGATTTCAAAATTGCTTGACTATTTTTTGCCTTTCAGTTTCTTCCCTTTTTGAACAAGAATGCCTATAGCTGTCATTTGATGTCTGTCCCAGCATTGCCTTTGAGAGTAGATAACTTATTTCTTGAGTTTCACAGGTCAGCAGATGGAGAGGAATTATGCCCTAGGATGAATTATACTCAGAATCTCACCCTTGCCTAATTTACATAATTTAGATTCTGAGATTTGGGACCTTTGAGCTGATTTGATTTATATGAGGTTTTAAACTTTGAGTTGATCCTGTAATGTGTTGAGGCTTTTGGAGAATTTGGGATGAAGTAAATGTACTTTGCATGTGGCACAGACATGAATCTTTTGGGCTAAAGGCAGACTGTGGTAGGTTGAATAATGGCTCCTCAAAGACGTTCACATCCCTAGTCTCAGAACTGGTGAATATGCTTCTTTATATGTCAGAGGATGTTGCAAAGGTGACTAAATTAAAGGCATTGAGACTGAGAGATTACCCTGAATTATCCTGGTGAGCCCAATATAATTACCTGGGTCTTTAAAAACATGAGACCATTTTCTAGCTTTAATCAGAAAAGGAGGTGTGATGTTGGAAGCAGAGTCAGAGAGATGCTACATGGCTGACTTTGAAGGTGGAGGAAAGGATCCACAAGCTAAGGAACGCAGGCAGCCTCTTGAAGATGGAAAAGTCAAAGAAATGGAATCTTTCCCAGAGCCTCCAGAAAAAACACAGTCTGCTGACACCTTGATTTTGACGCAGGGAAACCCATTTTGGGCTTCTAACCCTCCAGAACTGTAAGATAATAACTTTGTGCTATTTTAAGCCACTAAACTTGTGGTAGTTTTTAATAGCAGCAACAAAAAGTGAATGTAGGCATATGAAGGTATTTCTCATGTGAATCTTATTAGAAAACTGGTAAAAGCCATCACTAAAGACGTTTGGAGTAGGGAGAGATTCCAACCATAGACTTCATGGAATAAGCAGCATTTGAGCTTGGCGCTAGTTATAACTGATAGAGAGGACTCTAGTGTAATCAAAGACACAGTGGCCTAGATGGATATGTAGAGTGCAATGGGGGGATTAGCGGTCATCTGGGGTGTCACTCATTAAAAGAACCAGACACTTTCTGCCCACTGCTTTGAGATCACTTTAGTAACCGTGCCTCTGGGACTAGAAACGTCAATATATGTTGAAGTCAGAATTCCTAAATCACACTGTTCATTATCATTGCTCTTGGGAGGCTCAGTGATTTTTATGCACACAACAGAGACTTGTATGAACTATTCCTCCCTGAGATGTCATTCTTGGTTTTACTTCCTTTGTCAACTTCCTGAGTGACCTTGGGCAAATCACCAACCATCTCCTGGGTCTTACTTTCTTCTTCGAGAAGATAACAGTGTCCTAGTCTCTTTCTTTTACTTTTTTTTTTTTTTTTTGGTCACTCTTACACCTCTGCCATATTCCCAGCTTTTAGGAGAGTGGGAGGATGAATTAGAAACCATCTTTCAAGGGCTTTGAACTTTTCTGTAGAGTGATTCTCAAACTTATTTAGGAGATAGAGCATCTGGAAAGCATGGCACTCTTTGAAGAACGCCATGAAATACTGATTGACATATTTAATTCCGGTATATGTAATAGGAACAGTTTTACTTCCAGACAATATGACAATCTGTGCATGATTTAAAAACCACCACCTTGACTACACATGTCCATGAAAGGAACAAGCTGTTGGTTTAAATGTGATTGGCTGTTTCTGAGTTGTTCTGCTAATATTTGTCTGCTGCTTGTTCACTTAGTTTTTCATCTGCCAGTACCTTAGGTAGCAGATGTCCAACGTCTAAGAAAAATATATCTGGGAAGAAAGCTTGAAATTGGAAAAAATGTGATTCTAAACTAATTTTTTTCCTGATAATTGGAAAAAATTACCATTATTTGGTTTCATGGCAGAACACCTCCATTAAGCCTTCAGAGATCTGACATTCAGTATGAGCTTTGAGAACTTCCATTACTGTGAGTACATAATGAGATTCCTGAGGGGAAAGGCCAGCATCTTATTTCTTTTTGTATTCTCGGACATATTTAAATTGTTATTTTCTCCTCACTATTTAATAATAATAGCTACTATTCACTGAACACTTACTGTTTCTCAGATGTTGTGCTAAGTCCTGAGTACATATTAGGATACTATTATTACTATCCTAGTCTTAGATATGAGATAGTGAATCTCCCACAGATTATCTGCTCAAGGTCACAAAGCCGATAAACAGAAGAGTCAGGATTCAAACTTAGGACCTGATCCCTGAGCCTGATCCCAGAGCCTTGAAACACTTCTCTACTCCCTAAACCTAAATCTCACTTCCTCCTCGATGAAGTCCCTCCCCATGCCCACCCTCAATTCTAGGATGCTCTAAATTCTCCCACCTTGAGATGCTTATGGCACTCACTCTGTGCCTGGGTCTATGCTTTTCCTCCTCAACCAGTTTGGCACCTCCTAGAGTACTGAGCACTGTATGATCTTGTGGGTCATGCTGTGAGTTGTGAGCTGGAGAGCAGTGCAAAATAGCAGACAGAGAAATGATTTTTGCTGTAGGAAGTTCCTCTCACTCTTTGCCTTTGACTTGGTTTCAGTTCAAATGTCAACTTTCAGAGAGATACTCCCTGATCATAACACCTGAAAATGTCTCTCTTTCCCCAGATGCCACTCTTGTTTCATTTCTCCCATGGCACATACCCCATACCAGAAAGTACTTGTTTACTTACTTGTGTATTGCCTGGTCTCTCTCCCCAAGAATAAAAACTCCACGAGGGTAGGGTCCTTATCTATCTTGCTCACATCTGTATCTTCAGTACCTAGAACAATGATAGTATGTAAAGTTTAGTCAAGTATTTGTTGAAGAAATACATGAATGAATATACTGAAATGTTTTTGAAATACTTTACTCATTAAATAAATATTGAGTATTGACTTTGTGTTGGACATTGTTCTAAGTGTCAGGAATGCCACGCATTGTAAAGCAAACCACTTTAAAAAATTTCACTCTGGTTGTATCTTCAAGTTATCAGCAATCTGACCATTTGGTCAAAATTAGGATGATCATATATCCTGGTTTGTCTTGGACTATGCTTTTGTCCTGACATAATCATAAAGAGCGCCCCTTTCACTCTCCAAAATGTCCTGGTTTGGAAGATAAATTAGATATTCACCATAATTAAACTTGATGTATCAGTGTAATAAAAACTAGCAGAGAGGCAAACAGCAGACAAAGTAAAACCCTGGTATGTGTCAGTCAAACAGTGGATCTGTGTGCTGTGCATAGTATTCATTTTGTGATGATAAAATCATTCAGGCTGGCCGAAGCAAAAACGTAAAGGGGCATTGACAGGTTTATGTAGCTGAAAAGTCTGCTGAGTTGCTCCCCTTATTCCTGAGTAGTTCCTGGCTCACCTTTCCTAGTATCTAATGGCAGCGACAACTTCTGTCTCATCCCATTTCAGTACAAGTCTAGCAGAGGAGAGCCAGACCCTTACCCAGGAGCACTTGTATGAGTTCTGAGATTGACTCTGACTGGCCCAGCTTGGGTCATATACTCCTCTCCTTCTCCCCAAGGAAAGGTTGTGTGCTGATTGGGAAAGGCATGAGTTATGTGTTCCATCCTTGTAGCTGAATAAGGAGCCCTACAATACCACATATCCTGAGATTGGAGGAACAGTAGCTCTGTCCAAAACTGGAAATCAGGAATTTTCCAGAAGAAAAGAGAATGTAATCAAAATATGGGCAGGGAACCTTAAGCGTCCTCTACAATGTGTGTGTTTGTGGATGTCTGAATTGTGCACACATGTATGTTTTTGGGCTGATCAACTATCTTGTTGAATCTGAGCAATAGCTTCAATCAAACAATTTTATATCTACACAGTCTCTTTCTCAGGTTCCTGTTTTATAGATCCAAATAAAGCTTTATTTTTCCATCCTATCACCACTTCATGTAAGAATCCCTTACTATCCCTACAGCACATGGCAAGTCTTCATTACTCACTCATAGGACTTCTATGTACAGATGTTCAAGTAGTACACTGCACATAGACTACAATTGAGTTGTGCCATATGGAGACCCTATGTAATCCCTTATAGACATTCTCTTAACAGATGAGGAAAATGGGGTTAATTGATTTGCTTAAGCTTGTCCTCTAAATCTTATGCTCTTTCACTTAGAGAATCTGGTCAACTCAAAGGAGTTCTCATGCTGTTTTACCTGGAAAAGAAGTAATTACTCTTTACCATTACATTCTCTCCATGACTTTAAATAAACACTACTGAAGCCTTGGAAATTATAAGGTATTCTCATTTTTGTTTTACATTTGGATAGATTAAGCAAAAAAAATCAGTGAAACATCTGTAGTGGTTATAGCCTTAAGAGCAGAAGTCCGTAGACATGATTAATTCTGTAAAGAGGTATGCAAGGCACCAGAATTTATGAATTTTGCTGGGGTCTCTCTCTTTTTTTTTTTTTAACATCTTTATTGGAGCATAATTGCTTTACAATGGTGTGTTAGTTTCTGCTTTATAACAAAGTGAATCCGTTATATATACATATATATACATATGTCCCCATATCTCTTCCCTCTTGCGTCTCCCTCCCTCCCACCCTCCCTATCCCACCCCTCTAGGTGGTCACAAAGCACCGAGCTGATCTCCCTGTGCTATGCAGTTGCTTCCCACTAGCTATCTATTTTACGTTTGGTAGTGTATATATGTCCATGCCACTCTCTCACTTTGTCCCAGTTTACCCTTCCCCCTCCCCGTATCCTCAAGTCCATTCTCTAGTAGGTCTGCCTCTTTATTCCCATCTTGCCCCTAGGTTGTTCATGACCATTTTTGTTTTTTTAGATTCCATATATATGTGTTAGCATACGGTATTTGTTTTTCTCTTTCTGACTTACTTCACTCTGTATGACAGACTCTAGGTCCATCCACCTCACTACAAATAACTCAATTTTGTTTCTCTTTATGGCTGAGTAATATTCCATTGTATATATGTGCCACATCTTCTTTATCCATTTCTCTGTTGATGGACACTTATGTTGCTTCCATGTCCTGGCTATTGTAAATAGAGCTGCAATGAACATTTAGGTACATGACTCTTTTTGAATTATGGTTTTCTCAGGGTATATGCCCAGTAGTGGGATTGCTGGGTCGTATGGTAGTTCTAATTTTAGTTTTTTAAGGAACCTCCATACTGTTCTCCATAGTGGCAGTATCAATTTACATTCCCACCAACAGTGCAAGAGAGTTCCCTTTTCTCCACACCCTCTCCAGCATTTATTGTTTGTAGATTTTTTGATGATGGCCATTCTGACCGGTGTGAGATGATATCTCATTGTAGTTTTAATTTGCATTTCTCCAATGATTAATGATGTTGAGCATTCTTCCATGTGTTTGTTGGCAATCTGTATATCTTCTTTGGAGAAATGTCTATTTAGGTCTTCTGCCCATTTTTGGATTGGGTTGTTTGTTTTTTTGATATTGAGCTGCATGAGCTGCTTGTAAATTTGGAGATTAATCCTTTGTCAGTTGCTTCATTTGCAAATATTTTCTCCCATTCTGAGGGTTGTCTTTTCATCGTGTTTATGTTTTCCTTCGCTGTGCAAAAGCTTTTAAGTTTCATTAGGTCCCATTTGTTTATTTTTGTTTTTATTTCCCTTTCTCTAGGAGGTGGGTCAAAAAGGACCTTGCTGTGATTTACATCATAGAGTGTTCTGCCTATGTTTTCCTCTAAGAGTTTGATAGTGTCTGGCCTTACATTTAGGTCTTTAATCCATTTTGAGTTTATTTTTGTGTGTGGTGTTAGGGAGTGTTCTAATTTCATTCTTTTACATGTAGCTGTCCAGTTTTCCCAGCACCACTTACTGAAGAGGCTGTCTTTTCTCCACTGTATATTCTTGCCTCCTTTATCAAAGATAAGGTGACCATATGTGCGTGGGTTTATCTCTGGGCTTTCTATCCTGTTCCGTTGATCTACATTTCTGTTTTTGTGCCAGTACCATACTGTCTTGATTACTGTAGCTTTGTAGTATAGTCTGAAGTCAGGGAGCCTGATTCCTTCAGCCTCCGTTTTTCTTTCTCAAGATTGCTTTGGCTATTTGGGGTCTTTTGTGCTTCCAAACAAATTGTGAAATTTTTTGTTCTAGTTCTGTGAAAAATGCCATTGGTAGTTTGATAGCGATTGCATTGAATCTGTAGATTGCTTTGGGTAGCATAGTCATTTTCACAATGTTGATTCTTCCAATCCAAGAACATGGCACATCTCTCCATCTATTTGTATCATCTTTAATTTCTTTCATCAGTGTCTTATAATTTTCTGCATACAGGTCTTTTGTCTCCTTAGGTAGGTTTATTCCTAGATATTTTGTTCTTTTTGTTGCAATGGTAAATGGGAGTATTTTCTTAATTTCACTTTCAGATTTTTCATCATTAGTGTATAGGAATGCAAGAGATTTCTGTGCATTAATTTTGTATCCTGCTACTTTACCAAATTCATTGATTAGCTCTAGCAGTTTTCTGGTAGAATCTTTAGGATTCTCTATGTATAGTATCATGTCATCTGCAAACAGTGACAGCTTTACTTCTTCTTTTCCAATTTGGATTCCTTTTATTTCTTTTTCTTCTCTGATTGCTGTGGCTAAAACTTCCAAAACTATGTTGAATAATAGTGGTGAGATTGGGCAGCCTTGTCTTGTTCCTGATCTTAGAGGAAATGGTTTCAGTTTTTCACCATTGAGGACGATGTTGGCTGTGGGTTTTTCATATATGGCCTTTATTAAATTGATGAAAGTTCCCTCTATGCCTACTTTCTGGAAGGTTTTTATCATAAATGGGTGTTGAATTTTGTCGAAAGATTTCTCTGCATCTATTGAGATGATCATATGGTTTTTCTCCTTCAATTTTTTAATATGGTGTATCACATTGATCGACTTGCATATATTGAAGACTCCTTGCATTCCCGGGATAAACCCCACTTGATCATGGTGTATGATCCTTTTAATGTGCTGTTGGATCCTGTTTGCTAGTATTTTGTTGAGGATTTTTACATCTATGTTCAACAGTGATATTGGCCTGTAGTTTTCTTTCTTTGTGGCATCTTTGTCTGGTTTTGGTATCAGGGTGATGGTGGCCTCGTAGAATGAGTTTGGGAGTGTTCCTCCCTCTGCTATATTTTGGAAGAGTTTGAGAAGGATAGGTGTTAGCTCTTCTCTAAATGTTTGATAGAATTCGCCTGTGAAGCCATCTGGTCCTGGGCTTTTGTGTGTTGGAAGATTTTTAATCACAGTTTCAATTTCAGTGCTTGTGATTGGTCTGTTCATATTTTCTATTTCTTCCTGGTTCAGTCTCGGAAGGTTGTGCATTTCCAAGAATTTTTCCATTTCTTCCAGGTTGTCCATTTTATTGGCATAGAGTTGCTTGTAGTAATCTCTCATGATCCTTTGTATTTCTGCAGTGTCAGTTGTTACTTCTCCTTTTTCATTTCTAATCCTATTGATTTGAGTCTTCTCCCTTTTTTTCTTGATAAGTCTGGCTAATGGTTTATCAATTTTGTTTATCTTCTCAAAGAACCAGCTTTTAGTTTTATTGAACTTTGCTATCGTTTCCTTCATTTATTTTTCATTTATTTCTGATCTGATCTTTATGATTTCTTTCCTTCTGCTAATTTTGGGGTTTTTTTTGTTCTTCTTTCTCTAATTGCTTTAGGTGTAAGGTTAGGTTGTTTATTTGAGATGTTTCTTGTTTCTTAAGGTAGGATTGTATTGCTATAAACTTCCTTCTTAGAACTGCTTTTTCTGCATCCCATAGGTTTTGGGTTGTCGTGTTTTCATTGTCATTTGTTTCTAGGTATTTTTTCATTTCCTCTTTGATTTCTTCAGTGATCTCTTGGTTATTAAGTAGTGTGCTGTTTAGCCTCCATGTGTTTGTATTTTTTACAGATTTTTTCCTGTAATTTATATCTAGTCTCATAGCTTTGTGGTCGGAAAAGATACTTGATACGATCTCAATTTTTAAAATTTACCAAGGCTTGATTTGTGACCCAAGATGTAATCTATCCTGGAGAATGTTCCATGAGCACTTGAGAAGAAGGTGTATTCTGTTGTTTTTGGATGGAATGTCCTATAAATATCAATTAAGTCCATCTTGTTTAATGTATCATTTAAAGCTTGTGTTTCCTTATTTATTTTCATTTTGGATGATCTGTCCATTGGTGAAAGTGGGGTGTTATAGTCCTGTACTATGATTGTGTTCCTGTCAACTTCCCCTTTTATGGCTGTTAGTATTTGCCTTATGTATTGAGGTGCTCCTATGTTGGGTGCATAAATATTTACAATTGTTATATCTTCTTCTTGGATCGATCCCTTGACCATTATATAGTGTCCTTCTTTGTCTCTTGTAATAGTCTTTGTTTTAAAGTCTATTTTGTCTGATATGAGAATTGCTACTCCAGCTTTCTTTTGATTTCCATTTGCATGGAATATCCTTTTCCATCCCCTCACTTTCAGTCTGTATGTGTCCCTGGGTCTGAAGTGGGTCTCTTGTAGACAGCATATATACGGGTCTTGTTTTTGTATACATTCAGCCAATCTATGTCTTTTGGGAGGAGCATTTAATCCATTTACATTTAAGGTAATTATCGATATGTATGTTCCTATTACCATTTTCTTAATTGTTTTGGGTTTGTTATTGTAGGTCTCTTCCTTCTGTTGTGTTTCCTGCCTAGAGAAGTTCCTTTAACATTTGTTGTAAAGCTGGTTTGGTGGTGCTGAATTCTCTTAGCTTTTGCTTGTCTGTAAAGGTTTTAATTTCTCCATTGAATCTGAATGAGATCCTTGCTGGGTAGAGTCATCTTGGTAGTAGGTTTTTCTCCTTCATCACTTTAAATATGTCCTGCCACTCCCTTCTGGCTTGTAGAGTTTCTGCTGAAAGATCAGCTGTTAACCTTATGGGGATGCCCTTGTGTGTTATTTGTTGTTTTTCCCTTGCTGCTTTTAATATTTTTTCTTTGTATTTAATTTTTGATTTGATTAATATGTGTCTTGGTGTGTTTCTCCTTGGATTTATCCTGTATGGGACTCTCTGTGCTTCCTGGACTTGATTAACTCTTTCCTTTCCCATATTAGGGAAGTTCTCAACTATAAACTCTTCAAATATTTTCTCAGTCCCTTTCTTCTTCTCTTCTCCTTCTGGGACCCCTATTATTCGAATGTTGGTGCGTTTAATGTTGTCCCAGAGGTCTCTGAGACTGTCCTCAATCCTTTTCATTCTTGTTTCTTTATTCTGCTCTGCGGTAGTTATTTCCACTATTTTATCTTCCAGGTCACTTATCAGTTCTTCTGCCTCGGTTATTCTGCTATTGATTCCTTCTAGAGAATTTTTAATTTCATTTATTGTGTGGTTCATCATTGTTTGTTTGCTCTTTAGTTCTTCTAGGTCCTTGTTAAACGTTTCTTGTATTTTCTCCATTCTATTTCCAAGATTTTGGATCATCTTTACCATCATTATTCTGAATTCTTTTTCAGGTAGACTGCCTATTTCCTCTTCATTTGTTAGGTCTGGTGGGTTTTTGCCTTGCTACTTCATCTGCTGTGTGTTTCTCTGTCTTCTCATTTTGCTTAACTTACTGTGTTTGGGGTCTCCTTTTCGCAGGCTGCACGTTCATAGTTCCTGTTGTTTTTGGTGTCTGTCCCCAGTGGCTAAGGTTGGTTCAGTGGGTTGTGTGGGCTTCCTGGTGGAGGGGACTAGTGCCTGTGTTCTGGTGGATGAGACTGGATCTTGTCTTTCTGGTGGGCAGATTCACTTCTGGTGGTGTGTTTTGGGGTGTCTGTGGCCTTATTATGATTTTAGGCAGCCTCTCTGCTAATGGGTGGGGTTATGTTCCTGTCTTGATAGTTGTTTGGCATAGGGTGTCCTGCACTGTAGTTTGCTGGTTGTTGAGTGGAGCTGGGTCTTGGCGTTGAGATGGAGATCTCTGGGAGATTTTTGCCATTTGATATTATGTGGAGCTAGGAGGTCTCTTGTGGACCAATGTCCTGAACTTGGCTCTCCCACCTCAGAGGCACAGCCCTGACGCCTGGCTGGAGCACCAACAGCCTGTCATCCACATGGCTCAGAATAAAAGGGAGAAAAGAAAGAAAGAAGAAGATAAAATAAAATAAAGTAAAATGAAATAAAATAAAGTTATTAAAATAAAAAATAAAAAATAATTATTAAGAAAAGAAAATTTTCAAGTAAAAAAAAACGGACACACAGAACCCTAGGACAAATGGTAAAAGCAAAGCTATACAGACAAAATCAAACACAGAAGCATACACATACACACTCACAAAAAGAGAAAAAGGGAAAAATTATATATATCGTTGCTCCCAAAGTCCACCTCCTCAATTTGGGATGATTCGTTGTCTATTCAGGTATTCCACAGATGCAGGGTACATCAAGTTGATTGTGGGTATTTAATCCGCTGCTCCTGAGGCTGCTGGGAGAAATTTCCCTTTCTTTTCTTTGTTCGCACAGCTCCCGGGGTTCAGCTTTGGATTTGGACCCGCCTCTGTGTGTAGGTCGCCTGAGGGCGTCTGTTCTTTGCTCAGACAGGACGGGGTTAAAGAAGCAGCTGATTCAGGGGCTCTGGCTCACTGAGGCCGGTGGGAGGGAGGGGTACGGATGCGGGGCGAGTCTGTGGCGGCAGAGGCCGGCTACAAGCAAATGCCTTGAATCAATTTTGCTTTTCATTTTAGGAAGAGGAGAGATATGGCCATGGATATCTACCAATGGAAAATGACATAGATCTGTCTTTGCCAACTGGCCAGTCGACCCCTCACACTCCATTAGCAGAACAGAATTACACTATTGGCCCCAGTACCTCTGGAAAGCTTCCATGATTCCTATGGATTTTTCTCTTCTCTCCTGCTTTTCTTTTCTTTTTGCCCACATAAAGCAGTGCCTAGAAGAGTGCCTGAGATGCAATTAGCCTTCAATAAATATTTGTTAAATAAATGAACTCTTCTATCCTCTTCTCTTCAGTATTCAGTAACGTTCGCGAGGTAGTACGGTACTTGCCCCGCAGCTTCCACCTCACCTTGTGGGGTTGTTGTGAAGATCAAATGAGTTAGTTCAGGTAGAGTGCTGAGAGTACTGCCTGGCATCTAGAGATGTGTGGTCACTGTTGGCCAATAGTCTCTTCTCACTCTCATGTCTCCATCTGTGCTCCTGACTCATGGTCTTTCTTCTGTTCTTCATACTCCCCATGGTCTATCCCTTCCTGGGGGCTTTCCTCTTGCTGATCTCATTGATTTCTGGTCTTTCTCCCCCAACCCACTGTGCCTACTTAACTCCCACTCATCCTTCATATCCTAACTCAAGAGGTCCTTCCTTAGAAATGTCTTTCCCGATCCCTTCAGGCTGGATCAGCTCCTTCTCATAGGCCCTAATGGGACCTTTCTGTCTCACCCTTAGCTCATGCCAGTACTGTAATTGTACATCCAGTGGTGTGATTTTTCTGATTAATATTTGTCTCCTTTAGGATATAAATGGCAAGAAAGTGTGGCTCTTGTATATTTCAGTCTCAATCCCAAGCTCAGTGCCTCCTTGATGGGTAGCGGTAGCCAATATATTGTTGTTGAATAAACAAAGATTGTTGAAATACATTTCTGTTTCCTAGGGTAGTCACATGGAAAAACAGTGCTCACCTAAATGTAACACTTCTGACCACATTTAAAATCAGTTTCCTTAGTATATGGTCAAAACCGTGAAAGAACAATAGCAGGACATGAAGATCAATTACAGCATGGCTATTATATACATATGATGCATCTCTATATAAATTCTGTGAGATCTAGGTACAGTTACTCCTATTTTATAATCGAGGAGGCCAAGGACACAGGGCTAGTGAAGGAGCAGAAATTGACTGTGGCTATCTTTTATATACAGGTGATATAAATAGTCTAATTTTATATACACATATATTTATATATATGTATTTGGTCAGTTTCAATTATGTATACACACATACATCTATTGCTTCAGGAACTTATAAAATTGCTTTGTTAAAAATTATAGTATTCCATCTGCTAAAAGAGGAATAGTGACACTTAGGAGGGTTGGAGGAAAGAACGAAGGAAATGAATCATTTGAATATATAAATTATCTGGAAATGGCATGGGCGTCCTGTATGTTAACACATTAAACAGGCCTATAAAATCCCTTGACTTATTTTATAAATGAAATGAAGAATGTAAATGCATGCAAATAAAGTCACGAACTAAGACTAAATGGGGAAATCTAAGAGAGGAGCATGAGATAATATTTTATTTCTCACACCCAGCCACCAAAACAGCATGGCAACCAAGAGACATGTTTGAAGGGGCTCAAAGTTCCCAGTGCAAAGTATACCAAAAAAATAACATGGTACAGGATATGAGGATGGGGAGAGGTGATCAAAATTAGTACTTTGACAGCTCTTTCATCTTTGAGACAATTGTGACAGATGCCTTCTCTTTTATGGTGTTAAAAATCACAACTAGATATTACTCCCTTGTAGACTAGGAATGTGAGGGTAGATCATAATTTCAAAGAAATAAAAACCCATAGAGTTTTCTTTTTACTTACAGTGATTAAATTGTGTCTACAAAAAGTACAGTAAGTGGCTGTACAATTATTCTGTGAGTTTTCACCTTATAGGTCAGCTGTTTAAAACTTTATTTTTTAAAAACGTAGAATAACTACCTAGTTATATAGAGAATGTCTTTCCCAGTAAAATCTCACAGCAAACAGATGAAAGAGGAGCAGTTGCTGTTAAATCAGGGGTGGAGGCCCCGGGGCCTCATCTGCTTTTCCTCCAACTCTCACTCCAGGGTGGTTTATGAAGCTGTACCTCTTAGAGATACCCTAGGGCTGTATGAAATTCAATTTGAAAACCACCATGGAAGATTACTAAGCTGGAGAACTAAGTCCTCAAATATTCTTTTATTTTTTCTAGTAGCGTATATCATCTGGATAATTCTTTGTCCCTCTTTATGCTGTGTAGACAGAGTTGAGCAGCTGATTTAGGAGACCACTGGAGTTTGTACTTTGTGGTCTGTGAACCACTGCATCTCCTCACTTTTCATTGATTGGATTGTGGAAGAAAAGAATTGAACAAACTATGCACATACATACATACCCCAAATTTCCCTGTGGTGTTCTCCCTGCTTGTGATGTCTTTCATTGTCTCTCCATAAATCAGAGAAATTTCTTTAGGGCTCAACCTAATAGTCCTTTCTGTGTAGCTTTTCCTCACTACTGGAGAAATAACTACTTCCCTTGCATCACTGAAGCCTGTTATACAGCTACTATGTTCCATTGCATGGTGCTTGTTTGTATATCTATGGTACCTATTCATTCACTGATTCATTCCATAAATGAATGTGCTATTATGTGCTAAATGCTATTCCAGGTGCTGGAGATTCAGTGTCAAACAAAACAGACAAAACCTATGAGGCCAAAAGGAGAAGTCATGTTACGTTTAGCTCCATCACCCCATGCTTAGCATCTGGCATGTTGTACAGCTCAATAAATGTGTCAACATGAAATGCCATAAGATCTGTTATTTCGGCACCACTCATGGTTTATACAACCAGGAAAGATGATGGGTTTGAACCAAGAGCATACTTCTCTATTTGCACTACATTTTGGAAGTCTTCTAGCCCTTGTCGTGGAAGACATGAGGGTTCATCACCCACTTGGCTCAGTTTATTTTTGGTTTCATTTATATTACAGAAACAGCTTTTGATGAAGATAAACTCCCCAGATGCTAAGCTCCCCTGGTGGCGCAGTGGTTAAGAATCCGCCTGCCAATGCAGGGGACATGGGTTCGAGCCCTGGTCGGGGAAGATCCCACATGCCGCGGAGCAACTAAGCCCGTGCGCCACAACTACTGAGCCTGCACTCTAGAGCCCGTGTGCCACAACCACTGAAGCCCGTGTGCATAACTACTGAAGCCCGTGCGCCTAGAGCCCATGCTCCGCAGCAAGAGAAGCCACCCCAATGAGAAGCCCACGCACCGCAATGAAGAGTAGCCCCCGCTCGCCGCAACTAGGGAAAGCCCATGCGCAGCAACGAAGACCCAACGCAGCCAAAAATAAATAAATAAAATAAATAATAATTTTTAAAAAAAGAAAGGGTTATTTCTAAAAAAAAAAATTGACTGTTGGTACTATTATTCTTTTTCTTTTCAGTTATTCTAATGGGTGTATGGAAGTATCTCATTGTAGTTTTAATTTGCATTTCCTGAATGACCAATGAAGCCAAGTATCTTTTCATATATTTGATGCTATTTGGGTAGAATGACCCATACATCATAGTTTGCTTGGGTCAGTCCTGGTTTACTCTGTTGTCTTGATAAAATTAGAAGTAGGGCCCTTTTCATTTCAAAAGTGGTCCCAGTTTGGATGATACATTAGATGGCCACCCTACATAGCATATTTTTTTTGTGAGGTGACTGTTCAAGCCTTTTGACCATTTTTCTATAATGTTGTCTGCCTTTTCCTCATAGATATGTATGAACTATTTATATAATCCATATATAAGTCATTTGTCGGTTACAAGTATTGTAAATATATTCTATCCTGTGGCTTGACAGGAAATTTCTTAACTTACTATTTTTGGTCATGTGTCTTACATCTAACTAATTCAGTCTCTCAGTTATTTTCTAAGTCAAATAATAAAAATAATCTGAATGGCTTAATCTTTTCATATAGGACACAGACATGCCTCAGATGCCGAAATCCTATTCAATCATTTGTGCCCAAGGGATGGGGGGAGAGTCAGAGTCTGTTGGTATAAGACAGGGCCGTCCATCTCTGTCCCCTGAGAAGGGGCTTTGACAAGGCAACTTCCTTCAGAAGGAAAAGTAAACACAAAGGACAGACCTGGGTTTTGTTCTGCTTCTGGCATTCAGCTGGTAACCAATTTGTGTTTCACTTTCCTTATCTTCAAAAGGGGAAGAGGTGCTTTTTTTACAGTATTCTTAACAGGATTAAGTGGCACACGTTATATGAAAGCACATAGCCCCCTGCTTGGAAGATAATGGGTGTCCAATATGTGCACATTTGGATCTTCTTCTGTCTTACTTCTTCTTTCTCCTGTTTTCTCCTGTTTTCCTTTCTTCCCTTCTCCTCTCCTTTATTCTCTTTGCCCTCTCTCCTTTTTATATGTGACATAAGGGAAATAGAAGGCCTGATCTCTTTGCCTTGGACCTACAAGCTCGCTGGAGACGTGATTTAGCACATATAAAACAGTTAATGCACGCACACAAAAGAATATATAATCAAGTACAAATGAGGAAGGCGTAGGCTCTAAGGCTTATCACAGTTCAAAGACAGGAAAGATTGAAGATATTCTTCAAGAATATATCCAGGAATAAATTCTTTCAAACACATTTGAAGAAGAGATAATGTTAATCAAATCTCTAATAAAGCTGCTTGATTGAAGACATTAGTTATGCTTGAAGTAAGTGCTTTGAAATTTTAGTTGTTCATCCATTAGAAACAGACATCTGCAATTTAGGAAGTAAAAACAAATAGCACATTATTACCCTTCATGTCTTTTCTTCTGTCTCTTTGTTATGTCCTGGCAAAAGCAGGCCAGTCAATGACATGTCACCTTAATTGATTTTAATTAGTGTTGCACACACACAAAAAAAGCAGATAAAAGGTCACTCTGAGAGCATGTACCCAGGTGGAATCTGTGAGCACTGTTGAATTTGGGGTTTCTAGGATATCTATAGCAAATAAAGATGGATTACAACAGCTTTGATGAAAACATAGTCATACCTTTCACTTTATTACATATTCTTTAAGCACACTTTGAAGTCATTTGGGGTGTGGGTAATTATTATCTATGAACAAATGGAGGACAAGTGGTTTATTTTGTTTTTCATCATAATTTTGGAGCAAAGTTATAAATAGGATTTCCTCTCTCTATGCATGCCTCTTCAACTGGAAAATTCTCACTGATTTCTCAAGATTCAGGAAAACTTTGATTTTTCCTTAAGGCCTTTGCCCATTTATTCCAGAAAAATTAAGTACTTTGACCTCTGCCTTGGTCATTTAATAAATATTACTGCGTTCCACGTCCATGTCAGGTGTGTTGGTGGGTGCTAGGTATACAATAGTGAAAAATAGAGTCATGATCCCTGCCTGAAGACATGGAGCTTACCCAATTATATCCATTACTATATTGCTTGAAAATTATCCCTTTATAGAAATCTTTCCCATCTGGTGTGGAAACTTTTGAAGATGGAAATTATGTCTATTCATGTCATTTTACCCCCAATCCAGCATGGTGCTGACACTCAATAAACATTTATTGAATCATTTGAATTGATTCTGGGCTGTCTTACATCCCTTTTTGTTTGTTTGTTACCCATTAGAACTCTTCTCTTGCTTTTCCTCTTGTACTCTATCTCCAAGCAATTTTATTTTAAGTTTTGATTCAGGCTGAGATTACGTAGGGAAAAAAATGAGCAATATTCATGCACCTTACAATCATATGTCATCTTAGATAGATTAGCAGTAGTGGTGTAGAGTTGTATGGGGAAGGATTCTAAGGTCTTCTTACAATACAGTGAAAAAAGTGTTGTGATTGATTAGTGATGTCTGCCAAGGATAGAGGATAGGACAGAGGTAGCATGCACGCTGTGTATTTGTAATCTCTGCTTTATGCCTTGAGAGCCAAACTTGAGAAAGGAAGAAGGACGAACTATAGGTTTGGAGCTAGCGCAGATAAGAATGGCATGGATTGGCCACACTCACTCTCATATGTCTTGGGTGGGATAATAGGGGATATTCAAGTCAGAAAGTTGGGACTTTATCTATATTATTTATCACTGATCATATACACTCAATAACTATTGCAGAAATTGGGCATGTGAGTAAACTCAAGTCATGTAATCTCCCTGCTCTGGGTCAATATACCCCCTGTTCCAGTAACTTAAATTTCTCTAATTTCCTCACCTTTCCTAAGAGATGAGGTGAATTTAATGCCCACTCCCACTCATATCCTATTCAGGAAGATTAGTTATGGCACTGGAACTCGAAATTATAATTTAGCCTATCAGGTTCGGAGTGGAAGTCAAGACATCTGATTTCAGCTGGAGTTTTGCCCTTCACTTCCTGTATAGCTTTGAACAAATCAATGTATTGTTCTCCACCTTAATTTTCTTATCTATAAATTGAAGTGGTTGGATGAGATGAGATTGAAAGTTCTTTTCAAATTTAATATTCTATGCTCAGCTCCAGACTGAAGTTTGCCAGGATTATTCTACTGAAGAATAATCCAGCCTTTTGGGATGCTACCACTTCATGGTGGCTCTTCACTGCTAGGATCTGAAATGGGCAGGATGAAGAAATTGCAGAGATCTATTGATCACTAGGGAAAGGTTAGATCCTTCAGGGTGGGACCCGTGTCTAATGTGTCTTCGTATCTCTGTGCTCAACAGATACGTATTGAATCAATGAAGAAACACTTTTACTGGAAGAAGGACTCGGGAGTAATTCAAGAGCACCAGTGCCTGGTGAGCATCATTTGTGTATTATAATTCACATCAGCTTAGGACCTGATGGAAGCAACTGAGTCAGTTTTTAAAAAGGTCACACAAAATCTGCTGCCCAGGAACATGGACTGGTTATGAGTGTGGTTATTGCTGCTTTGTAAAAGAGGGGAAAAGAGTCCTTGCTTCTAAGGAAAAACCTTGATGAATGTGCTTGATGGCTCTTGTGTCTTTTGTGTTCTTTCTGACTAGAAATTCACAGTGTGAACTTCGTGAGGATGCTTGGAGGAAGGGGCAGGGGAAATGTAGTCGATTCAACAGCAGACATTCCTCTTCCTACTTTCTTCCCAATTTCATTCCTGCCCCACCTTCAGCATAGTCCAGGCAAGAATAAGTTCAGAACTTTAAGTACCTGGAAAGAGATCTTAATTTTCAGCCTGACAGGTACCAGAACTGGGACTTTGCATATGATTAATTCTTATTAGCCTCCTAATGGGGCATTTGGTTCCATTCCTCTCTCCTTGCACTCCGAGTGGTGCTTTTAAACACCATACACGGAATTTTGATGATTCGCCTTTGTCTATGACTGAGGCAGAGGGATTTTTGGTTTCAAAATACACATTTCCAGGTCTATTCATCAGAGAGTCAGATTTATTTGGTAGGGGAGAGAGGCCTGGGAATTTGTATTTTTACAAAATTCCCCCAGGTGATTCTAACAACCACTCAGGTTTAGGATCCACGGATACACTAAATAAGGTCATTTCTTAGCATGGCATTCAAAGTCCTTTGTGATATTCTCTGCAACCCCTCCTTCTCTTTTCCAGCTTATTTCTAGCCACTCCTCCTGTGTCATTTCTACCTTCATGCTTCACGGATCACTGTGGCTCCCCAGACATGACAGGTTCTGTGCATCCCCATGCTTCTGCTAATGCTGTACCCTGTGCCTACAAGACTTTTGCACAGGTGTCTGTCTGATGAATTGACCATTTTTTAAGGGCCAGTTAAACTTGCACCTTCCATCTCTGAGTTTCCTCAGAGATTAATTGATCTCTTTTTTTGTGTTCCCATAATACATTGAACATTTTGTCTCTATTACAGCTACAGCGACATATTTTCTACTCCTAGAATTGGCACAAAAAGCCGAATAGGGGCTTCCCTGGTGGTGCAGTGGTTGAGAATCTGCCTGCCAATGCAGGGGACACTGGTTCGAGCCCTGGTCTGGGACGATCCCACATGCCGCGGAGCAATTAGGCCCGTGAGCCACAACTACTGAGCCTGCGCGTCTGGAGCTTGTGCTCCGCAACAAGAGAGGCCGCGACAGTGAGAGGCCCGCGCACCGCGATGAAGAGTGGCCCCCGCTCGCTGCAACTAGAGAAAGCCCTCGCACAGAAACGAAGACCCAACACAGCCAAAAGTAAATATAAAAAAAAAAATTTTAAGCCGAATAGTGGGATAGAGTATTTTAAATAGAACAGAGTATTTAAAATTATTTTTATACTTAATTTTTGAATTTTTAAAACAAGATAAATATAGCACACATTAAGTCAAATAATAGCGAAGTGAACTTATAATGAAAAACAAATCCCCCCCCCCACCCCATTCCCCTTTCCCTAGTCTGGTCCTAATTTCCTGGGGCAATAGTTTAAGAAATCAATTTCTTTGACCAGATAATACAAAAATTTAGCAGAATAATACAAAATTCGGCAAAATCAAAGAGGGGGAGTGAAATGTAGCTTTGTTTTTCCTATTTCTGTCTCCCAGACATCCATTTCTCCTCTCCAGAGATACACACTGTTACTAGTTTCTTGTGTATTCCTCCTGAGATAGTCTATGAATTTTCAAGTCCATACTCACACACACACCCATACATACACACACACAAATCATACTGTATTATTGTATACACGTTGCACCTTGCTTTTATTATTTAACAATATATCTTGGAGATTTATTCCATATTTGGAACCTAGAAAAATTTCTCATTCTTCTGTTGGCTGCATATTATTCATTGCTATTAGCTGTGTCTGATTTACTTAACAAATTCTCTACTGATGGAAATTTAGGTTGCTGCCTAACTTTTGCTTCTACAAATAATTCTGCAGTATACATATATCATTATTTTAAGGTGCAAGAATACCTGTAAGATAAATTCCAAAGAGTGGAAAGCTGGGTGTACATTTTTATATTGAATAGATATTTCCAAGTTCCTTATCATAGAGCATATATGAAGTTATACTCCTACCACAAATGTACTTACCAAACCATTGTGTTATTAAGTTTGTTTTTGTTTTTTTACTTTTTGCCAATCTGATATTTAGGAAGTGTTATCTCCTTATAGTTTTCATTTGCATATCTTATTACAATGGGACTGTGCATCTTTTTATACAGTTGAGAGCCAGCTGTATTTTCTTTTCTGTGGGCTTCCTGTTCATCATGTATTAAAAAATGTATGTTAATAAAAATTATAGAGTTTTTTACTTCATGGTCTCTGGAATTTATGTCATACTTAGAAAGATATTTACCATGCAGAAATTATTTTGAAAAATGACCTCTAAAATTTGAAAAATTATTTCCTCTAGAATTTTCATGATTTTATAATTTCGTTTCAATATTTTCTCTATCTGGAATCTACTTTGTTATGAAGACTGACGTAGGAGTCAACATAATTTTATTTTTTTCCCCACATGGCTACCCAGTTATACTGACAACATTGATTGAATAATCCATATTTCTCAACTTATCTAAAGCTACCTGTATCACTTATGGATCAAGGTTTAATACATGCTGCTTCTGTTCTCCATTTTGTTACAATGTTTTTACAATTTGTGCGACAATATAATGCTATTTTAATTTTTGTGTCCTTTATAAAATATTTCAGTGTCTAATTAGAATAGTTCCTACCTCATTACTCTTCATTTTCAGAATATACTGGAAAATACCTCTTTGCATATAGACTTTAGAACCAGAGGGCCTATTTGAAATTTATGGTAACATCAAATTTATAAATTTTTATCTGGAGTGCATTGTATTTATATATTAGGTTGGGGATAATTAACATATTTATCATATTGTGTCTTTATATCTAAGAATATGATACATTATACCTTTCCTTGATTTAAGTTTTTTGTATGTGTATGTCCTTTAGGAGTGTTTTAAAGTTTCTTCATATAAATCTTACAAATTTCTCATCAAGTGTATTCCTAAGTATTTTAAACTGTTTTTTCATGACTCCTGGTCAGGTGTTTTATAAAATATTTTTATTATTATTATTAATGAACTCAGCTAAGTAATATAAGGAACTCAGCATACTTACATTACCTCCCGACATTTTTACGTCTTCTGAACTTTTGCTAATAATATAGTTTATACACAATCATGATTACGTTAGTCTATTTTAACAGCCATAATTTTCATAATTGTTTTATTCATACAATTATTTCTAAATGAACTCACTGCTCACCACCAGTACATTTGCTAGAGTTTTTCTGATGATCTGTTAGTTGGCTGAATCTTATCTTATTATATAACTTCTTTAAGAAAATTGCTTGGATGCTGTATTTGCCAAGTACCTTCATGTCTGAAAATACTTGTTCTGCCATTGTACTTAAACAGTATTTGTCTATTCAAGTATAAAATTCTGGTATCTTGCTTTCTTTCTTTGAGGAAGTACTTTATAAACATTATATATAAACATTAATATCACTATGGAAAAGACTGTGGCCAGCCTATTTACCCCTAGAAATGACTTCATCTTTTTATCAGACTACTTGAAGAATTGTTTCTTATTTGTGAAACCTATTAACTTTATTAAGTTATGTTTTGGTTTGATCATTTTGTAAAGTTTTCCTGGGACATATGACTTTCAATTGGCATATTGAAGTTTTCTGTATTTCTGAATTTCATTCTTTTTTCCTGCTATTTTTTTCGTGAACTCAAGGTCACTAGTTCTTACCTGTTTTCCAATTTATCATTTTCTTTCCTTTAAGTACCTAATCAGTATCATTTCATTTATCTACTTTTCTTAATCCTGTTCTCTTGGCCCTTACTCTGTTTTTGGTAGTGTTGATTGTCTTTTTTAACTTCCTAGTGTGATCTTCATTTATGATTATTTTCCCTACTATTTTTTCCCTGAATTCTACAAGCTGATTTATCTTTTTGCTATTGTTGTATGGCTATAGCATTTTTGAACAATTTTTTTCTCTACTTTGAAAGTGTATGTGTGTTTAAATTTTATTTTTATTTCATTGTGGTAAGAACACTTAACATGAAATCTCCCCTCTTAACAGATTTTTGAAGGTACAATACAATAATGTTAACTATAGTCTCGTTGTACAGCAGATCTCTAAAACTTATTAATCTTGCATTACTGAAACTTTATACCCACTGTTTTAAAGAGGCAATTGTTTGATTAATTTTTAATTTTGATTACAATTTTCATCTGTCATTATAATTTTCAGGGTCATGTTTTCCTGGTGAGTGTTTTTGCCATTGAGGATATTTTCATTCTTTCTTCTTTTTTATACAGTAAACCTTATATTTTAAGGAGGGTGGTGATTTTTTGATAAATACTCAACTTTTAAATGAGATAAGATTTTGTAGAGTAGCTTTTTACATGTCATCCACCTACAGAGGGGCCGTAGCATTCATCCAGGAGAGCAGGGATTTCCCTGGTTCCGTGACACTAGGTTGTGTCTACAGGTAAATTCTTTTAGCTTATACTCGTCCCAGGGGAAAAAATATCAATTTACAGGATGGCTTCCAACTTAGCACCTCCTCCAAACTGCTTCATTTTATAGATATATATTATATATATAAATTAAAAATATATATATAATTTTAACATAATATGCCACCCACTTTTCAAAAAATTATTTATTTAAATTAAATTAAAAAAAATTTTTATACAATTTTTAAGAGTTACTTTTCATTTACAGTTATTACAAAATGCTGGATATGCCACCTACTTTTGAAATTGTGCTCTACTGTCTCTGCCTGAAATTCAATACCACAAACATCCTTTCTAAACGTTTTTCTGAAACCTGAACCTCACTGCATTAGGTAACGTTTTCTCACACATATGAGGCCTGATTATTGTTGTTTTTACATTTTACAGACAAAGAAGCAGAAGCTCAAGGACATTAAAATGACTCATCAAGGTCACTTAATTTGTAAGTGGTAGAATTGGAATTTAAAGCTGATCTGTGATTCCAGAGGAAGTTCTGTCCCCTATGTCATGTAACTTGACCATTAAGTTTAGCATTTCATTACATATGTCTTGGTTTGTTCTCTAATTGATGTTGGAGTGAATCTCTTATGCCCATGAAATAAGAAATTCCCTGAATTCAAAGAACATGTTTTCTACTTCTAGATTTCTACGAGCACCATATATTTGATAAATACTTGCTTTGCTGTGTCATGAGCTTAAAGTGGGGAAGGGCATATAATTGATGAAGCCATTTGGACCTGGGGGAACAATGGTGGTAAGACTAACTCTTGTCAAGTCCCTTCTTGATTTTAAGAGCATCCCAATTCTGTTTGAAACCAGCCTGTGCAGTACGCTCTTAACCTCAGGGTTCTATCGTTTTATCCTCTATTTTCTGTCATGTCATCGTTGGGGAGTTGGTTGTCCACAGGAGAGCTTACATTTAGGTTTTCATGGGGCAAGATATTCAACAGACCTTAATGATTCTATTTGAAATTCTAGTTATACCATTTTAGAGTCAGTCACACACCTATGAAGAATGAGAAGGGGTTATCTACTGAGCCGAATTCTTGGGAGTGGATTGATATTATTACAAGGATAGGCTTCTCCTTGGTGTGTGCAAAACAAGGCAGCTAGAAGGAATGTTAATCTTTTCCGGGAGGTGTTTTTTGCTTCATGGAGAAGCAGGGATTACAGAAGGGAAGAGAAAAGTATTAGAAGAGTGTATTTTTTGTTCCAAGACTTAAAAGGACACGTAAGCTTCTGGATTAGATTCCAGTTATATTTGTACCTTCCCATCCTTGGCCTTGGGCTCTGCAGAAAGGCTTATGATTCCAAAAAAGAGCAATTCCCTCTGATTCATTTAGTGTTATGGTTCAGTTTATTGGGGAAGTTTACCTTTTACTCATCAGAGAACAATCTGATATCTTGGTATGGAACCATTGTCAAATGAACATGAAACCTCTCAGAAGGCAAAATCAAAATCAGTAGCCTGTAAAATTTATGGAAAATGTTAAAAAAAAAACCCATCCTCAACACCCTTTTAACACATTATTTTCCCCCATGTTCCTTTTCAAGACGTTCACATAAAGACCAATTTTAAGAAAGTGGATACAAGCTAGCATACATTTTATAGTCATCTTTACTTGCTTTATATTCTATCACATTTTCTATGATGAATTGTTTCTTCATAATTTTAATTTTTAGTGGCTGCATAAAAATCCACTGAGCTTTAGTACCATAATTTTCTTTATCATCTTTCTATGACCAGATTTTAAGGGTTTTTTTGCTCACAATTAATGCTACAATAAACAACTCCACACATTTTCATTTTTTTCTTTTTTTGTTAAAATATCTCCTTAAGATGAATTCTTTAGAATGAAATTTCTGAACCAAGGAACATGGATATTTTCAACAGTCTTGATACACCTTGTCCAACTGTTTAAAGAAGAATTTTCTAACTGTCCAGACTTCCCAAGAATGAAATGGAGCTCTTGTTCCCATATTCCTAGTAGTCGACATTACTAGAAGTGTCCAAGCAGAGGCCCATTGATCAGTTCTACTGCTACCACTGTAGCCTGACCACTATAGATTAGGTGCTTGCCTGCATTATGCCAAAAGCTTCCTAGCTGTTGCCCCAGGGTTTTACTCTTGCCCTTCCTAAAATCTTTTCTTTACATATCTATTAAAGCACTATGGTATAAGAAAAATAATAAATTTGGTCTTTGTTCCCTATTCTTGGCACACACAGTCCTAAAACCCTTGGAAACTCTGAGTGATAAGAGTGTCTTTTGTGTGTTAATGAGATGACTGTGGCTGGGGGTTTCTAGATACCTTCAAGATGGGGACTGGTGACCAGAAAGGCCAAGCCTTGATTAAAGGTTGGAAATTTCATCCCCATCTCCAACCTCTGGGGAATTTATCATCAGTGGCCAATGATTTAATCAATTATGCCTATGTAATGAAACCTCCACAAGAACCCCTAAACAAAGGGGTTTAGAGATATGGGGGTTGGTGAACACATTGAGGTATTGGGAAGATGGCATGCTGGAAAGGTCATGGAGGCTCCCTGCCCCTTCTTCACAACTTGCTCTATGCATTTCCTACAACTGGCTGTTCTTGATTTGTCCTTTATAATAAATTGGTAATAAGTAAGTAGTAGTAAAATGTTTTCCTAGTCCCATGAACAGAAACCCCCGACTTTGAAGGCAAGTTGAACAGCAGTGTGAGTAACTTGGGACCTGATACTTGCCACTGGTGTCTGAAGTGAGAGCAGTCTATGGGATTGAGGATTTAAAACCCTGGAGTCTGACGTCTTAGACTGGAGTGTTAATCTGAAGTGTCACTTCTTAGTCTGACTCCAAGTAGTTACTGTCAGAATTGAATTGTAGGACATTCAGCTGGTGTCAGAATTGGTTGCTGTTAGAAGTTAGGTGAATGGATAAAATCACTCAGCTAATGGATAAAATCACTCAGCTAATCACTGTGTAGAATAGAACTTATGTAATGTGGAAATGAAGTTATCAGAAACTTTTAGATGCATATGAAAAAGTTTACAGTGTTCATTGGTAGACTAATATCGTGCTAAATGTCAAAATCCCACAGGAAGAAATTAAAGTCCCAGAGGGACTGGTGGTAGGTAAAGGATTGTCATAAGTCCACATTCAGATTGTTGTCACAGACTTCTCATGTGAAATACCCAGTGATTCCTGCGTAGCCTCTGGACAATTTAGCAAGATGATTCTTGTTGGCCTAATGAAGAATTCCACCTATAACATGAATATTAGGTTCGGTGTCAAAACTTGCTAACAGTATATACAATTATCATGCAGGAGTTTCAGGGTAACACGACTGAGTGTAGAAGTCCACTGTGGCTCCTTGCTACAGGCAGGACCTCATCACGGACAGGCAGAGTATCATTGTCGTCACAACCTCTGTCAGGAAACTAGAGGAAATCCAGCAGCCACATTCACTAGATGTCTCAGTCCTGATGTACTTTGAGATGACTTTCTGAAAAAACACATCTGCTGAGCTTTTTACAGCCACATGCAACCTGTGTAAGACTTACATGCCACAGGGCTCATTCTCATCAAATCTCAAACTCTGAAAAGAAATACACTCTCCTGCTTAGTTCTCTATGAGAACACAAGCTTCATTAGGCAGGAACTATGTCTGTTGTACACAGTGTCATGCAGTAATGCTTACCTAGAATCTAGAACAGTGCCTGGCACATAAATTGTCCCTCAGCGAAAATGTATTCTTAGATGTGGTGATAGCAGGTCTGTATCAGTCAGAATTTAGAGTACACACAGCAGAGTTTACTCACTCTAGGCAGTTTAAGGAAATTAAAATTAGAAGTTTGGGATTAACAGGTACACACTACTAAATACAAAATAGGTAAACAACTGGGGAACTGTACTCAATATCTTATAACATAATGGAAAAGAATCTGAAAAAGTATATATATAAATAAATATATATATATATATATAACTGAATCACTTTTTTGTACACTTGAAACTAACACAACATTATAAATTAACTTTACTTCAATAAAAAAGAAATTCTGGGAGATGCAAGAGGGAAGAGATTGGGAACATACATATATGTATAACTGATTCACTTTGTTATAAAGCAGAAAGTAACACACCATTGTAAAGCAATTATACTTCAATAAAAATGTTTAAAAAAAAAAAAAAAAAAAGAAATTCTTGGGCTTCCCTGGTGACACAGTGGTTAAGAATCCACCTGCCAAGGCAGGGGACACGGGTTTGAGCCCTGGTCTGGGAAGATCCCACATGCCGCGGATCAACTAAGCCCGTGTGCCACAACTACTGAGCCTGCGCCCTAGAGCCCGTGAGCCACAACTACTGAAGCCCGTGCACCTAGAGCCCGTGCTCCTCAACAAGAGAAGCCACCGCACCACAATGAAGAGTAGCTCCTGCTCGCCGCAACTAGAGAAAGCCCGCGCGCAGCAACGAAGACCCAACGCAGCCATAAATAAATAAATTAAATAAATAAATAAATAAATAAGAAAGAAATTCTTAAAGGATATTATGTATTTTTTAAAGTCTAGGAAGGTCAGAAAAAAGTGACTGGAGGCCATATAGTCAGAAAAAATATCCAGATGACCCTCCCTGACTGTTCCCATTGAGACCCCATTGCTGCTGCCAACGGACATAGACATTACAGCTTTCATGGGTGATGCTGGGCAGGGGCAAAGCCACCAGGATGTCCGCCACTGCCTCCTCAGAATGCTGCATGTCACTCGCGGTGGATTTGGTGTGATGTTTTCTTCCCTCCCTCTCCTTTAAACCACAAAATCATCCAGATGCACCTGATTGATGGACCCCATGTCACTTTGAGCTTTGCCATAGGGGAGGCAGGACATGTATATGACCTCTTCTTTGGGGTGGAGGGATTCAAAAGGTGAGAATGCGTTCATTTACTGAGCCACAGAACATGAAAAATGTCCATTATCAACTCAAGCTTTGCCTCATGGAATGTGGATTCTTATGATAGCAGAGGGTTAGGCTAAAATGGGAGGAGATTGAAAAAAGATATAAATCTGGAAAAAAAGGCTGTATTGAAGCTGTACTAAGACAGGCTTGAGAGGCCTGGTCAGGGGAATTATGTGGTCCATAATGTTCCCTGAGACCACTCTGGCTTCTTTGTTCTACTATTTGATATCAGAGAGGTCCTGGCTATCAAAGGGAAGGGGATTGAGATGGTCATAGCAACACATCGATCTCTTCAAATTATTGGGAATTGAAAAGATTTTGTAGAAGTTGAAAAGATGTGGTAGTAACCACGTTTACAGCTACTTTGTAGAGGGGTAAAAGGCAAACGATCTGATGGAAGTAAGATCAGTTCGTGTATGCTCTGGCAAGGACATAAATTTCAGTGTCTGGAATTGTCAACCTGAACGAAATTAGTTAAAATTAATTGGAATATTTTGATGAAATTTCTTGGTGTTTAATTTGATTCATGTGGTTTAGAACTGATGGAGTTCAGAATGAAATTGAATCTCAAAGGGATGGGTTAATACGTGCAGAATTGCAGGAAGCTGATGGAAATACATTGCCAAAAGTCACTTCAGAAACACACTGGCAGCTTTCCTGCAGCTTACTTTGATAGCCTCATAAAAACACACATCATCCAACAAATAATAAAATGGGAAAATGCTTGAGTTCAAAGTTAATGACCATCAACTTGCTGATTCATGGTGCAATTCTCCTCAGTGTCAGGACTCTTGTTTCTTGAAGAGAATAGAAGGGAGGTGACCAAGGTACATTTGTAAGCCAGAGACACGGGTCCTGTGAAGAGGCTAAATTAATCTTTTTATATTACCCATGATCGTGCAGAAGAAGGGAAATTCAAGCACATCAGTAGGCATAGATGCATCAATCAAATTTTGTGTCAAGCATGGCTTAAAACTCACTGATTTCACCCACAGATATTTATTGAAACTTTACTAGCTCTGGGTACTGTGCTACTGACCGGGCACATAACCCGGCAAGTCCCTTGGCCCACCGTCACCCCCACCCAGTGACTGAAGTCAAACATCAATGAAATAGGCACACAAGTGAATTGAAAATCATGAGAGGTACACTGGCATAGGAAAGCTTATGGGCATGTTATTTAACTTGTCAACAGGTCAAGGAAGCCTTTCTTGAAGAGGAGATGCTGCAGCTGAGATCTAAAAGGTGAGGAGGGAACCAGATGGAAAAGGAAGAAAGAACATTTCCAAGAAAAAGGGAGCACCATGTGCAAAGGTCATATGGCTGGACGACATAGCGTGAAGAGAATGAGGACCAAAATGAAGTCCATGTGGCTGAAGAGAGAGAGGGAGAGAGAGAGGTGTGGGCATGTATAAGATGAAGTGGGAGCAATATGGTGGCACAGGGATGGAATATGAGGGGGCTAGAGAGGTAACAATCTGGATGAAAATCTTGGGAACGGAGGACAAACGGGAACCTGTGTCCTTTCTCACTATCTCTCACAATATTGGGTGACCTGCAGAAGAAGCTGGTGCCTTCCCTCAGTAGATGCACGCACACCTGGCTCAGAACCTGGAGGTAGTAAAGGAAGAGATGTGGGAGAGACTGGAGGCCTGCGGGTCTGCCTGCTGCTCCACACCAACACAGGGAGCCAGCAGATGGCTAGCAGACATTTGGTCCTGTCCAAATTGTCCATAAGACATTTGGTCCAGGGCTCCCCTGGTAGCGCAGTGGTTAAGAATCCGCCTGCCAATGCAGGGAACACAGGTTCTAGCCCTGATCCGGGAATATCCCACATGCCGCAGAGCAACTAAGCCCGTGTGCCACAACTACTGAGCCTGCGCTCTAGAGCCGCAAGCCACAACTACTGAGCCCTCGTACCACAACTACTGAAGCCCACACACCTAGAGCCCGTGCTCTGCAACAAGAGAAGCCACTGTAAGGAGAAGCCCGCGCACTGCAACAAAGAGTAGCCCCTGCTCGCCACAACTAGAGAAAGCCCACGTGCAGCAACGAAGACCCAACGCAGCCAAAAGTAAATAAATAAAATAAATAAATTAAAAAAAAAAAAAAGACATTTGGTCCATGCCAAATGGTCCTTGAAATTTGGGCCTATCCAAAATGTCCATGAACATGTTTGGTCCATGCCAAATGGTTTTGGACAGGACCAAATATCAAGGACCTTTTGGCATCGACCAAATGTCTTACGGACGTTTTGAGAGGACTAAATGTTCTGCAAGGCTAGTAGATTAGCAGCTAGATGCACAAGATGCACCAGCATCTAACTCTCTACACCAACTCTTAGGGCATAATGGCCGCTGATTTCCTTCTGCCTTCCAAATTTTGCTTATTTCTCCGGTGGTCAACCCTAACCCAGAACAAGGCAGAGAAAGGAATGTGGTGAAACACAATTTGCCATTAGATAGATTGGCACGGTACAAAAACATCAGAGAAGTTATTGCCATCATTTAGAACAGATGATGGTGATTTGGATAAAGTCTTGGGAATGAACTAATACTTTTAAAGTCTTTTTATGGCTTGATAACTCATTTCTTTTTAGCAGTAAGGAATATTCCATTGTCTGGATGTTCTACAGTTCATTTATCCATTGATGATTTATTTTTAATTTTTATTTTCATTTTGAAACAATATCAGAATAACAGAACATTGCAAAAGAAGTACCAAGAAGTCCCATAAACCATTCACTAAAATTCCACAGATGTCATTACCTTACATAGCACTGTACATGGCCCAAACCAGGGAATTATCAGATACAATGCTATAGGTTGTACTAATACACAGGCCTTATGAAAATTTCACCAATATTCCCACTAATTTCCTTTTTCTAGTCCAAGGTTGAGTCTGCGGATCACACAATGCATGTAGTTGTCATGTCTCCTTAGCCTCTCCAACCTGTGACTGTTCCTCAGTCTTCCCTTCTCTTTTATGATTTTCACACTTTCGAAGAGTATTGTCTAATTATTTTTGTAGATGTACTTCAGTCTGATTTGTCTGATACTCCCTTATGATTAAATTTACCTTATGCCTTTTGGGCAAGAATAGTGCACAAATGGTGCTATGTGTTTCTCAGTGCATTGAATCTGGAGGCAAATGATGGTGATATGTTTCCAAAATGTTAACGTTGATCACTTTTTCTTTTTTTTTAAATTGGTGTAAAATTGCTTTACAATGTTGTGTTAGTTTCTGCTGTACAATGACGTGAATCAGCTATATGCATACCTATATCTCCTCCCTCTTGGACCTCCCTCCCCCCTTCCCCCCCATCTAGGTCATCACAGAGCACAGAGCTGAGCTCCCTGTGCTATACAGCAGGTTCCCACTAGCTACCTATTTTACACATGGTAGTGTATTTATGATCATTTTATTATGGTGGTGACTGCCAGGTTTCTCCACTGCACAGTAACTATTTTCTCTTTGCAATTAATAAGTATCTTTCCGGGAAATAATTTAAGATTGTATTACTATCTTGTTTTTCATCATGTGTTCACCCACTCATTTTTAACATTCATAGATGATACTTGTCTAAAATAATCATTTGTGATATTTGCCATGTGGTGATTTGCTATTTCCTTTATTCATTCTATGTTTATTAGTTGGAATGCTATTGTAGGGAAGACCTTTTCCTCTCCTCTTTATTTATTCTATTATTTATTTATATCACTATGTACTCATGGACTCTTACTCTATTCTATGGATTACAATCCATTCCATCATTGCGTATTTGATCCTCAAATTGCCCCAGATTTGGCCTTAGGGAGCCCCATCAGTTTGGCTTCTGTGAATTTTTGAATTGTCTCTGTCATTTTTTGAGCACTTTCTTACTTTTTCACACCACAAGCTATTAGAGTCACAGCTTGTACTTTCCTTCTGCAGCCCCTTGACCATTTCTCTAAGGCTTAGAGAATGACATTTGCAAATCAAGAGCCTCTCATTGGTATTAGTGTGTCACTGCTTCTGATCCTCTCAGTGGACAGAGTTATATCTATTCTTTATCTATCTGTATATACGTATTTACAAACCATGAGTTTATACTGATATATCCAGCCCAACACCATAGGATTCATGCTAGCCTTCTCCCTTTCCTTATTTATAACTCGTTTCTCCAGCAGTAAACCTGGTTCTCATTATCTATGATATATTAACTTATTTGCTCAATCCCAGAATACACATAAGTAGTTTCAAAACTGCCAACCATACCCCTGTGAAAAATGAGCTTACTAACTAGAGTATAATATTTGTGTATAGTTCTTTTTTGTATTTGGCCTTAGAATACATAGTTCAATACTTATTTTGTTAAAACCATGCTCAAGTCAACTCATACTCCTGTAAAAAACTCTACTAACTAAGGTATCATATTTATGTATTTAAAAAAATTTTTAGCCTTAAAATATATAGTCAGTACTTATTTTCTTGAAATCATGCTAAATCTAAATTCAAGCTTCTGCCTGGGAGGCAGATATATATTTTGGGGGCCACCAGTCAGCCCTTTTCACTTGTTTTGATGTTGTACAGGAAGATGGGGAGGTGTAATCTGCCTGCCTATAGGTTCCCCATCCATGAACTCTCAAGTTCATAGAGCTTGCTATCAGCCCTCCCATTCAGAGGACAGGATAAGGAAACCCTTCTATGCAACAAGAGGGAAACAAGGACTAATTAAAGATATTGATCAACCCAGGCCTTTATTGACAAGTATGAAGAGACAACTCAGGGTCACTAAGCATTTGAGGAAAACCAACAGTACAAGTGGGAATGGGCCAAGAAAGGCAATCAACTGATAGCACAGAAAAAGAGAAAAATTAAGGAATAGGAGGTGTTATGGACTGAATTGTATTTCCTCCAAATTCATAGGTTCAAGCTCTAACCCTCAACCTGATTGTATTTGGAGATAGGGCCTTTAGGGAGGTACAGTTAAATGGGTCAAAAGGGTGGGGCCCTAATCTGATAGGACTGATGTCTTTACAGGAAAGGGAAGAGACACCAGAGAACTCTCTCTTTTCACACACATGCACAGAGAAGAGGCACAGAGAGATGGCAGCCTTCTACAAGACAGGAAGAGAGGTCTCACCACAAACCACTCCTGATGGCACCCTAACCTTGAACTCCTAGCCTCCAGAACTGTGAAAAAATACATTTTAATTGTGTAAACCAGCTAGTCTGTGGTGTTTTGTTATGGCAGTCTGAGCAGATTAATACAGGAGCAAACAATACAATAGAAAATATTCCAAATGCTATTTGCAGAGAGGTTGTAGGAGATACCACTTGTATAAAACCAGAATATGCTCCTGGGAAAATGGAACTTTCAGAGACCAAAAACATCCTTAGAAATTTAAATATTATTTCCAAACCAAAATATTCAATGGTAGAGCTGGAATATAATATTGAGAAAATCTCCCAGGGCAAAGAGTAAAATGAGAGAGAGAGACGATATTAAGAATAAGGCTAGAGATATACAGAGTCAAGTAGACATCCAATACTTTATTAATAAGATTTTAAAGTAGATCAAGAAAAATGGAAAGGAGAAAATTATTTTTTAAAATAGATAAATTAATTTTAGAGCTAAAGAAATATACAAGTACCAAATAGGGAGAATTAAAAGAGACACAGACCTTGATAAACTCTCATAAAATTTCATAGACCCTAGGATAAAGATAATTCTAGAGCTTCCAAGGTAAATAAATCACTTACAAAGGAACAAAAATCATACTGGAATCAGAACAGCAATACTAGATGCTAGAAGATAATGAAGAAGGGCCCTCAAAGTTCTGAGAGGAAATGAAATATTACACTAAGAACCAATATCTATTGAATACCATGAGCCAGGCATTGTTTTAAATGCTTTATATAAATTATCATATTTAATCCTCTCAACAATCCTTTGAAGTTGGTATAATTATAATTAAATACATTTTCAGATGAGGAAACTGAGGTACAAAGATTAAGAGACATTCTCCAAGTAGAACTGCTGAGAGTTCTATGTTACATAAACCATCATTCAGGTCTGAGAGCAATGTAAAGATAACTCAGATATTCATGATCTTAAGTTAATATCTCTTTAAAAATTACATGAGGATTTATTCTCAAAACAAATGGACAGACACAAACAAAATAAAAGGCATCATAAAAGGAACAAGACAGGGAATCTGAAAAATAGCTGAGTTCACTAAGCTAATGAAAAGACATCCCAGGATGACAGTTCTATAGGAGGCTTAGAAAATAGTTCAATTTAGACTGAGCTCTGCCCACCAGAGCAACAGCCAGCTCTACCCACCAGTCCCTCCCAGCAGGAAACTTCCACAAGCCTCTTAGATAGCCTCATCCACCAGAGGGCAGACAGCAGAAGCAAGAAGAACTACAATCCTGCAGCCTGTGGAACAAAAACCACATTCACAGAAAGATAGACAAGATGAAAAGGTAGAGGGCTATGTACCAGATGAAGGAACAAGATAAAACCCCAGAAAAACAACTAAATGAAACGGAGATAGGCAATCTTCCAGAAAGAGAATTCATAATAATGATAGTGAAGATGATCCAGGACCTCGGAATAAGAACGGAGGCAAAGATCAAGAAGATGCAAGAAATGTTTAACAAAGATCTAGAAGAATTAAAGAACAAACAAACAGAGATGAACAATACAATAACTGAAATGAAAAATACACTAGAAGGAATCAATAGCAGAATAACTGACAGAAGAACGGATAAGTGACCTGGAAGACAGAATGGTGGAATTCACTGCTGCGGAACAGAATAAAGAAAAAAGAATGAAAAGAAGTGAAGACAGCCTAAGAGACCTCTGGGACAACATTAAATGCAACAACATTCGCATTATAGGGGTCCCAGAAGGAGAAGAGAGAGAGAAAGGACCCGAGAAAATATTTGAAGAGATTATAGTCAAAAACTTCCCTAACATGGGAAAGGAAATAGCCACCCAAGTCCAGGAAGCGCAGAGAGTCCCATACAGGATAAACCCAAGGAGAAACACGCTGAGAAGCACAGTAATCAAATTGGCAAAAATTAAAGACAAAGAAAAATTATTGAAAGCAGCAAGGGAAAAACGACAAATAACATACAAGGGAACTCCCATAAGGTTAACACCTGATTTCTCAGCAGAAACTCTACAAGCCAGAAAGGAGTGGCATGATATACTTAAAGTGATGAAAGGGAAGAACCTACAACCAAGATTACTCTACCCAGCAAGGATCTCATTCAGATTCGACGGAGAAATCAAAAGCTTTACAGACAAGCAAAAGCTAAGAGAATTCAGCACCACCAAACCAGCTCTACAACAAATGCTAAAGGAACTTCTCTAAGTGGGAAACACAAGAGAAGAAAAGGACCTACAAAAACAAACCCAAAACAATTAAGAAAACGGTCATAGGAACATACATATCGATAATTACCTTAAACGTGAAGGGATTAAATGCTCCAACCAAAAGACACAAGCTTGCTGAATGGATACAAAAACAAGACCCATATATATGCTGTCTACAAGAGACCCACTTCAGACCTAGGGACACATACAGACTGAAAGTCAGGGGATGGAAAAAGATATTCCATGCAAATGGAAATCAATAGAAAGCTGGAGTAGCAATACTCATATCAGATAAAATAGACTGTAAAATAAAGAAGGTTACAAGAGACAAGGAAGGACACTACATAATGATCAAGGGATCAATCCAAGAAGAAGATATAACAATTATAAATATATATGCACCCAACATAGGAGCACCTCAATACATAAGGCAACTGCTAACAGCTATAAAACAGGAAATCGACAGTAACCCAATAATAGTGGGGGACTTTAACACCTCACTTACACCAATGGACAGATCATCCAAAATGAAAATAAATAAGGAAACAGAAGCTTTAAATGACACAATAGACCAGATAGATTTAATTGATATTTATAGGACATTCCATCCAAAACCAGCAGAATATACTTTCTTCTCAAGTGCGCACAGAACATTCTCCAGGATAGATCACATCTTGGGTCACAAATCAAGCCTCAGTAAATTTAAGAAAATTGAAATCATATCAAACATCTTTTCTGACCACAATGGTATGAGATTAGAAATCAACTACAGGGAAAAAAACGTAAAAAACACAAACACATGGGGGCTAAACAATACATTACTAAATAACCAGGAGATCACTGAAGAAATCAAAGAGGAAATCAAAAAATACCTAGAGACAAATGACAATGAAAACACGATGATCCAAAACCTATGGGATGCAGCAAAAGCGGTTCTAAGAGGGAAGTTTATAGCTATACAAGCCTGCCTCAAGAAACAAGAAAAATCTCAAATAAACAATCTAACCTTACACCTAAAGGAACTAGAGAAAGAAGAACAAACAAAACCCAAAGTTAGCAGAAGGAAAGAAACCATAAAGATCAGAGCAGAAATAAATGAAATAGAAAAAAAGAAAACAATAGGAAAGATCAATAAAAGTAAAAGCTGGTTCTTTGAGAAGATAAACAAAATTTATAAACCATTAGCCACATTCATCAAGAAAAAGAGGGAGAGGACTCAAATCAATAAAATTAGAAATGAAAAAGGAGAAGTTACAACAGACACTGCAGAAATACAAAGCATCTTAAGAGACTACTACAAGCAACTCTGTGACAATAAAACGGACAACCTGGAAGAAATGGAAAAATTCTTAGAAAAGCACAACCTTCTGAGACTGAACCAGGAAGAAATAGAAAATATAAACAGACCAATCACAAGCACTGATATTGAAACTGTGATTAAAAATCTTCCAACAAACAAAAGCCCAGAACCAGATGGCTTCACAGGTGAATTCTATCAAACATTTAGAGAAGAGCTAACATCCATCCTTCTCAAACTCTTCCAAAAATTGCAGAGGAAGGAACACTCCCAAACGCATTCTATGAGGCCACCATCACCCTGATACCAAAATCAGACAAAGATACTACAAAAAAAGAAAATTACAGACCAATATCACTGATGAATATAGATGCAAAAATCCTCAACAAAATACTAGCAAACAGATTCCAACAACACATTAAAAGGATCATACACCATGATCAAGTGGGATTTATCCCAGGGATGCAAGGATTCTTAAATATACGCAAATCAATCAATGTGATACACCATATTAACAAATTGAAGAATAAAAACCATATGAACATCTCAATAGAGGCAGAAAAAGCTTTTGACAAAATTCAACACCCATTTATGATAAAAACTCTCCAGAAAGTGGGCATAGAGGGAAACTACCTCAACATAATAAAGGCCATATATGACAAACCCACAGCCAACAGCATTCTCAATGGTGAAAAACTGAAAGCATTTCCTCTAAGATCAGGAATAAGACAAGGATGTCCACTCTCACCACTATTATTCAACATAGTTTTGGAAGTCCTAGCCACGGCAATCAGAGAAGAAAAAGAAATAAAAGAATACAAATTGGAAAAGAAGAAGTAAAACTGTCACTGTTTGCAGATGACATGATACTACACATAGAGAATCCTAAAGATGCCACCAGAAAATTACTAGAGCTAATCAATGAATTTGGTAAAGTTGCAGGATACAAAATTAATGCACAGAAATCTCTTGCATTCCTATACACTAACAATGAAAGATCGGAAAGAGAAATTAAGGAAACAATCCCATTTACCATTGCAACAAAAAGAATAAAATACCTAGGAATAAACCTACATAGGGAGACAAAAGACCTGTATGCAGAAAACTATAAGACACTGATGAAAGAAATTAAAGATGATACCAACAGATGGAGAGCTATACCATGTTCTTGGATTGGAAGAATCAATATTGTGAAAATGACTATACTACCCAAAGCAATCTACAGATTCAATGCAAGCCCTATCAAATTACCAATGGCATTTTTTACAGAACTAGAACAAAAAATCTTAAAATTTGTATGGAGACACAAAAGATCCTGAATAGCAAAGCAGTCTTGAGGGAAAAAAACGGAGCTGGAGGAATCAGACTCCCTGACTTCAGACTATTCTACAAAGCTACAGTAATCAAGACAATATGGTACTGACACAAAAACAGAAATATAGATCAATGGAAGAGGATAGAAAAGCCCAGAGATAAACCCACGCACCTATGGTCAACTAATCTATGACAAAGGAGGCAAGGATATACAATGGAGAAAAGACAGTCTCTTCAATAAGTGGTGCTGGGAAAACTGGACAGCTACATGTAAAAGAATGAAATTAGAACACTCCCTAACACCATACACAAAAGTAAACTCCAAATGGATTAGAGACCTAAATGTAAGACCGGGCACTATGAAACTCTTAGAGGAAAACATAGGAAGAACACTCTTTAACATAAATCACAGTCAGATCTTTTTTGATCCACCTCCTAGAGAAATGGAAATAAAAACAAAAATAAATAAATGGCACCTAATGAAACTTAAAAGCTTTTGCACAGCAAAGGAAACCATAAACAAGACGAAAAGACAACCCTCACAATGGGAGAAAATATTTGCAAATGAATCAATGGACAAAGGATTAATCTCCAAAATATATAAAGAGCTCATGCAGGTCAATATTAAAAAAACAAACAACCCAATCCAAAAATGGGCAGAAGACCTAAATAGACATTTCTCCAAAGAAGACATACAGATGGCCAAGAGGCACATGAAAAGCTGCTCAACATCACTAATTATTAGAGAAATGCAAATCAAAACTACAATGAGGTATCACCTCACACCAGTTAGAATGGGCGTCATCAAAAAATCTACAAACAACAAATGCTGGAGAGGGTGTGGAGAAAAGGGAACCCTCTTGCACTGTTGATGGGAATGTAAATTGATACAGCCACTATGGAGAACAGTATGGAGGTTCCTTAAAAAACTAAAATTAGAATTACCATATGACCCAGCAATCCCACTACTGGGCATATACACAGAGAACACCATAATTCAAAAAGACACATGCACCCTAGTGTTCATTGCAGCACTATTTGCAATTGCCAGGTCATGGAAGCAACCTAAATGCCCATCGACAGACGAATGGATAAAGAAGGTGTGGTACGTATACACAATGGAATATTACTCAGCCGTAAAAAGGAACAAAATTGGGTCATTTGTAGAGACATGGATGCATCTAGAGACAGTCATACAGAGTGAAGTAAGTCAGAAAGAGAAAAACAAATATCGTATATTAATGCATATATGTGGAACCTAGAAAATGGTACAGATGATCCGGTTTGCAGAGCAGAAATTGAGACACAGATGTAGAGAACAAACATATGGACACCAAGTGGGGAAAGTGGCAGGGGGTGGGGGTGGTGGTGTGATGAATTGGGAGATTGGGATTGACATGTATACACTGATGTGTATAAAATGGATGACTAATAAGAACCTGCTGTATAAAATAATAAATAAAATAAAATTGAAAAAAATAGAACTAACATGTCATGGGGTAAGGAAGTTAATTATCTAAAGTTCAGCATAGCTTTAATTTCTTTTCTTCCAAGTGAAATTCTATTTTATTTATTTCAAAATGTTATTATAGTATGTTAATTTTTGTTCTATCTATCCTTTTATCTGCAAATAAATATTCTATGTCTAGAATAAAGCTAATTTTTAAAAACCAGTAAATTTCTATGTATTGGGATTATGAGTAAAAAAAAAGAAAGAAAGAAAGAAAGAAAATAGTTCAATTTAGTCCAAATAACATGACTTTAGTGACATGGTGAGTAAGGCTTGTGTTCCCTCTGTCAATAGAAAAAGAAACACCATTAGACATTGCAGGCACAACAAAACTCTGTATAAGCAAGTCATGGTCCAAATGTGAAATAAACTACCAGGTGGTAAGATTTGAATCATGTATATGAGGTAAAGGAAATGAAAATCTACTCGCCTTCAACCTTTAGAGATTTGTCCTTTAAGTTACATAAATGTGGTTACATTGGATTACATCACTGTTTTAAAAAATATGTATTATTATGTAATCACAACATTGCAATGCTGTTTATTGGTTTTTGAATGTGTATGTACACACATATATACACACCACCAAGGATGCAATGGATAATGTCTAAAAGTTATTTGAAATACAAATTAAAGTTTAATTATATTTTAAAGTAATAAAGTTAACCAATTAAAAAACAAAAATAATATCATTAACAAAAGTGGTTGCCTAATTGAGATCTGAGAAGATATTATACCCATCCAATTTGGTGAGCTAAATTCCTCATCTGTACTGGTGAAGTGTCAGTAAATACTAAGCAAGGTTTTTGAATCAAGAAATAGATCAGAAGTGTGTTACTAAGAATTATGATGTAAATCTCCCGGTGAACTTAAAACACACACAGTTACATTTGGAAAATGAGATTGAGGGAGGGAGCAAGGTTCTCTATGTTAGAAAACTTTAATTTTTCAAGTTAATACCTTTCTACACAGTTTACCTCCCTCTTCCCTTTATGTATATGCATTTTGAAATTCAGAAATAAAACTCCTAGTTTAATAGTGGATTGACGGCATGTGTTTAACTTTACCTCCTGAAGACTCATTAGAATAAGAATAAAGGAACAAAAAGGTATAAGCTCTAAACAATGAAGAGAATAGAAAAGAGGCCATTAGAAGACAAGACATTCTCTTGAAGATGAGAATCAATAGAAAAGTGACAACTAATGCAGCAGGGCAAAAAATCCATTGCCTAGAATAAGGGCAGGGCAAGCACCAGCCAAGAATGGAGCTGATCTGATGAACTCTGGAGAGGCTCTGGAAATGGTATGGAAGACAGAGAAGGCAGAGCATGTGGCTGAAGGCTGGGAGGTTCCATGAAATTCTGTGTGTAGAACAGTTGACCTAGCTACACTCTCTTTTCTACATGCAGAAGGCTCAGAGGTCATGCATTTAGCCCAACAAACAAGCCTCTAAATGCGTTGGCATCTCAGAGCAAAACCTACATATTCTGGTATTCAGGAGTCCACTAATGTGATAGCCAACTACCTACCAGCTCATTCTGAAGAGAGGGCTGCCTGCCTTGTGTTCTGTAGGCCTCCCCCGTGTACATAAAGCTCCCAGACAGCTGTTACAGTACTCCAACCTTAAATATGAATTGAGAAACAGGGATCACCAGATATTTGAAAAAAGCTCGTAAGATAAAAGAGAAAGACCATAGTAAAGAAATAGAAAAAAATAGCCCCAAAGAAACAAAGAAATGATTCAAGGAAAAAAAGATAACCATATAAATGTAAAATAACCACGGAATCCTAATTTGTTTTAGGGTTAGAGATTTAACAAGCTATCATATCCATAAAGTAACATAGATTGTCACGAAAAGGAAACAATTCTAGTGAACAATATTGAAGACTTCGAAGTTAAAGATGGGATTGCTGAAATGAAAAGAGAAAGGAAGTGAATGTTTGTGTGTGTGTGTGTGTGTGTGTGTGTGTGTGTGTGTGAAAGAGAGACAGAGAGAGAGAGAATATGAGAGAAAGGCATGGACATGGAAGACTAGTTTAGAAGATCCAATATCAAGACAGCAAGAATTACAAAGAGAGAAATAAAGGAAAAAAAGTGTTTAAGTTAAAAATAGACTCTCAGATAGAAAGAACAAGCTAGTGGTTACAAGTGGGGAGAGGGGTGGGGGAAGGGGAAAGATAGGGAAAGGAGATTAAGAGATAAAAACTAGTAGGTACAAAATAAATAAGGTACAAGGATGTAGTGTACGGCACAGGGAATACAGCCACTATTTTATAATTACTTTAAATGGAGTATAATCTATAAAAATATTGAATCACTATATTGTACACCTGAAACTAATAGAATATTGTAAATCAACTATATTTCAATAAATGTTACTCTATAGTGAAACTTAAAATCATAGGAATATATTGAGGAGAAAGGTTAAGTGGTGTGTCTGTGAGGTGTGTTACTAAAGAATATATTGATATACAATGTGGGAACAACCACCATAAATAACTCAGTGAAGCAGGAAGACAAGTTGTTGATGTCTTATGGTGACAACAACAAATAGGAACCAAAGAAAAGTGAGTGAAACATCACATTGGGCAACAAATGAAGATCTTGATTTTGTATTAATTAGATTTCAAAACAACAAAGTAGTTATATGCCAATGACTGGTTTATTAATCATGAAACCAGCCAGACTATTCCATGAAAAGGTGAACATTGAAGGTGAGTATGAATATCCAGAAAGTTGAAGGCAGAAACTTAAGTGTCATAGTGTAAAATATTTGAAAATCTGTGGTGAAATAGCTGTCATAAAGCAGCTGAGAATTACATGTATAAATTTGCTAAGATCATGTCTGATGAAAGAAAACCTTAATCCTTAACAAATTTGCTAATGCTGGTGAAACAGCTCTATACTGGTGGTGTTCCTAGAAAAGCCTTAGCAATGGCTGACAAGAGAACCCCAGCAGATTTTAAGGACACCGAGTCCAAGGTGACTGTTTTTAGATGTACCAGTTCTACAGGAAAGATTAGACAGTGACTGGAAAGAGCCAACTTCCAAGATGTTTAACCAGTGTAAGCAACTTACCTGTCATCATTATGTAAACAGGAATGTCTTGGGTGAGCAGATAAATACCTGACTGATTCAATACCCACTTTGCATTCATGGTTTGAGTTCATTGCAGGCAACTTGGACTGGAGAAAAATTTGTAGTTAATTTGTTCCTGGACACTACTTCACATATCACTCTCCTAAACTTCTTGGGAAAAATAATATTTTTGAAATTGAATTTTCCCCTCAGTGTTACATCTATAATACAGCTTTTTCGGGGGGGGGGGTCAAGAAATTTTATACTCCATGGATGGCGAGCATAAGTTCCACCCACACAGATTTTTTTCTTTTTTAGATTTTTATTTATTTATTTATTTTGGTCACACCGTGTGGCATGTGGGATCTCCCCGACCACGGATCGAACCTGGGCCCCCTGCAGCGGAACAGCGGAGTCTTAACCACTGGACCACAACTTTTGGTTTGTCCTTTGATTGTTTGCTTAAAGCCTAACAGATTCCTAGGAGTCCCAAACATGCTAAGAGTCAAATCTTAACGATGTCTTTTCTGTAGTAGCTAATGCTTGGAATGGTGTTGATACAAAATGTAAATACTATCAGTCTTGACAATGTAAACCCAAACTATAGAATTTACGAGTAGAAGCAGGGTGGAGGGCAAGGAGGAGAATGAAAGGAAGGGCAAGTTTGCTAATGTGTTCATTTTAACAGTTGCTTAAGAGATAATGCCAATATTTGATGAATAAAAAATAAAGGATCAAATACAGTGTCTAAATTTAAAGATTAGTCAACAGCTAAACAAAAATAATGACATATGTTGGGAAAAAGGGAAATTGGGGCGGTATGAATTGATACTCGCCTATCTGTAAATAGTTACTTGGTATTCAGTGTGCATTGTAAAATGAATCAAATGTACTGAAGGGCAATAATGAAATACAGTAGCCCCAGCCCACTCCCCTCACTCCCAGGCTCCTTCCAGGAAGGACCTGCTCTTAACCTCTAGCAACTATATGCATATTTGGTTCTTTTGATGTGTCTCTATAATTCTAACTAAAATAAGTTAAAAATTAACAGAAAAATTGCCAAAGAGTTCAATCTTAAGGGAGAAGGGAGATATTAACACCATTTTACATATGAACCATATTATTTTAGAGCTTACCTGGAGATTTTGTGAGTTTGTCAGCCTTGGAATACCAAGGCCATTAGGTCATTTTAAGGGTAGGGAACTCAAGTACAGAGAAGATGACTAATTTGCTCAATATCACATGGATATGGAGGTATAAATGCCATGGTTATAACCTAAATCACATGTCTTTTAATCTTGTCCTTATTTTTGTATATCAGTGGTTCCCAAGTCACTGGTCTTTGGAACATGCTCGTCCGGAGCTTCTTTTTAGGTAAATTCCTGAGTATCTTCCTTTGACCTTGAGCACCCTGAGCTCTGTGCTTTAAAAACAAGTAGATCAGCCATAAAAAAGAATGAAATAATGCCGTTTGCAGCAACATGGATGGATCTAGAGATTGTCATACTGAGTGAAGTAAGTCAGACAGAGGAAGACAAATATCATATGATATCACGTATATGTGGAATCTTAAAAAAGGGTACAAATGAACTTATCTACAAAACATAAGTAGAGTCACAGATGTAGAAAACAAACTTATGGTTACCAGGGGGTAAAGAGGGGGGAGGGATAAATTGGAAGATTGGGATTGACATATACACACTACTATATATAGAATAGATAACTAACAAGGACCTACTGTATAGCACAGGGAACTCTACTCAATACTCTGTAATGGCCTATAGGGGAAAAGAATCTTAAAAAAAGTGTCCCTATTTCCATAAAGGGTATAATACCTCAGTGTGGGGTATTAACCTGAGAAATCCAGTCTACCAGTAAAATGGGAGCCCATCATAGTTTGGTATGTTCTCATATGAGATTGAATATTTCATTCATTAATTTCTTCATCCTTATACAGTTTTGATCATCTCTTGTCTCCCGTGAAGTTTGCTAGATACTTACCTTATCATAAACCTGCAGATGGAAAAGCCTTATAAAAATAGTAGCTATTATTTATTGAGTGCAATTTATATGCTAGACTCTGGGCTGAGTAGTTTTTCCTCTTTTTCAAGCCTCACAACAAAACTCTAAAAGAGAAAACATTATTTCCATTTTACTTATAAGGAAACTGAGATCTGGATTGTGTAAGTAATTTGACATCAGAAAGATAACAAGCAACGGGGTGATAAGTACACCCCAACCATTTGACCACATGGCAATTTTTACCTCCCTGTTTTGCTACTTTATGCAAATTATCATTCTGAAAATGGTACAAATGCCTACAAATCTATCAAATATCTATACCTGTTAACAGTTCCCCAAAAAGAAATAATGGCTATGCATAGGATATTTGAGGATAATTGATTATTTTAATATGTAAACAGCCTACTATCAATGAAGGGAGAGTGTTCTTAAGGAAGAATACAAGCAGAATTTTTCAATCAAAACTCTAACCTAGGACTTTCATTAGAGAAAACCAAATTTCGTGATTTCATTGAAATGGACAATAAGGAATGTAAAAGGGATTTGGTATGAGGTTTAAGTGGACAAGGAACAGAGCATTCTGAATGTATACTTAACGTCAAAGGACACATTGTCAGAGTTCAATTCCAAAAACGTGAAAGAAAGCTGAAACGCCATCTCAACAAATCTACAGAAACTAACATGTCCTCTTAAGAACAATCATCACAGCACAAATACCAGAGGATGTAAGAGCTTAGAAACATAAATCTGAATGTCACAAGGATATTCATATTTTGCATATTCCATTGACCAGGAATGGTGTGTTATGCAGTAGAAAAGGATGTGATTTGCAATTATACAGGCCTGCAATTGACTCCCCAGCTCTGCCACCTCCTAGCTAGTGCTTTGGGCCAAGCTACTTAATTTCTCTTAACCTTAGTTTCCTACTTTATAAAATAAGGGTAATCACAACACCTACCTTGACAGGTTGTTGTGAAGATTAAATGGGGGTACTACCTGTGAAGTATTCAGTTACAATAAGCTCTCCAAACACATTAAGTCTTCTTTCTATTCTCATTCACGCCTGACCATGGTGTCTCAGCTTGTGTTTCTCCTAAAAGCAGACAAGGATTCAAGTGCAGGTAGTTCTTTGGGGAGGTCAGTCCAGAAAGCACCGTCTGGGATGCAGAAGGGGACAGGGAAGAGACTGAAAGCAGTGAAAGGCATGTCAGCATGCAGCTTGCCTCTATGGGAGGTAACCCCCTAGAGACTCTTTGACAAACTCTGTAGAATCCTCCTCTTGCCTGTCTCACTGAGGGTCAAGGAAACTGGAGTATTTGCCCCCTAACTTGAACCCCTCATTGGTTAAGCATGGCTCCTGGGAGTTAACTCCCCAGTACTCCTAGCCTGTGCCAGGAGCTGGCCACGTGTGCCCCCTGCTGGAGCATACCCTCAGGCAGAGCTGCTGTAGGAGAACTGTTCATGGTCACGTTCCAGGGGAGATTTAGGAATCTCTCTGGCTACTCATTGACCGTTTAAGCTATGGTGCCCGAAATGCAGCAGGTTCTTGCTGAACTGAATAGAAACAAGACATCAGTGCCAGGTTAGGGTAAGGCCCTTCAGTAAAGAAAAAGAATGCTGGTCCCTCAGTTCCTTAACTTCTGGGGCTGTCGTCAGGCTGGCAGGGTCAGATGCAGACATAGGAGCTTGGGGAGAATAACATAATATTTGCAGGAAGACTCTGTCTCGGCCTGTGGTTGGCACTGCTTCAGGTCAGGTCCTCCAGAACTGACCTCACTAGCGTATACCAGAGACCTCCTTTTTCCCTTCCAACTCCGGTTAATAAATTCTCATCCCATTCACAGCATTAGAATGCCAAGAGCACCAAAGCCAGCCAAGGCCCCAAGACAGCTCACATTTATTATGCTTCTATGCATCGTCTCTGTCTCCTCTCTACTAATCTTTAAAAACAGAGACCTTCTCTGACCCCCACTCAGTGCACAACAGTCTCTCTGAGGACCCGGCTTATTGCTATGTTACTTCATTCCTCTTGCCTCTCCTTTCATCCTGCAATTTCCAGTATAATCTTTGTGCAATCTCTTTGCTACAGATTTCCTATTTGTTTTCCCTGCTTTTGTTCTAGGCAGACAACTCCTTCTCACACATGTCTAATCCCCCTTGATCCTTTTACTTTCCAACTTGTTTGCCTCTGTACCAAGGCAAAGGTCCTGATTTATTCCTCTTTATCATGCCTGGTTGATTGGCTGCAAGAATTCCACTTATTTTTTTCCCCTGCTGATTCTTTCACATACAGCAAGACAATTCACTTTCTTGCAGCAAGTATGCATTGAGCATGTACTGTGTGTCCAACCCTGGCTGCATGGGATCTATGGAAGTATAAGATATAAGCAAGGCCTTGCAGAATTAAGGGTCTGGTTGATAAACAAAATACCCAGTCATGAAGCAGTTAAATAACTGGACATTGATTTAAATTCACATGTGTATTACAGACCATGCTAAAAGTTCTAGAATAGCTTGCAAGCAGAGAGCAACTTGAACTGAAGATGCAGGGAAGGGTTTTTGAGAAAGAACTACTCACTTGTGTTGGGGGTCCCCAAGACCACACTCAGGTTTAATGATTCCCTAGAAGGACTCAGAGAACTCAGAAAAGCTGTTATACTCATGTATTATAGTTACAGTGGAAAGATATGGATTAAAATGAGGAAAAGGGAAAACGCACATAGGGTGGAGTCCAGGAAAGACCAGGTGCAAGGTTCCAGATGTCCTCTTCAGTGGAGTCATAAGGAGGAATAAATCAGGACCTTTGCCTTGGTACGAAAGGCAAACAAGTAGAGTCATATGGACAGCACTTAACTCTCCTGGCAGTGATGTGTGACAACATGTATGGAATATTGTCAATCAGGGAAGCTTACCCAAGACTTGGTGCCCAGGTTTTTAATGGAGGAGTCAGGCACATAGGCATGAAGGAACCGTGTGAATGACCTTGGCTGCTCAGACTCCAGCCCCCTTAGAAGTCAAGTTGATACAGCATAGTCCAAAGTCCCAGGCATACAAAAACAGGCATTTAACATGTCACATTGTTAGCATAATCTATCTGGCTGGCCCAAGGTCTCAGGCATCCAAGGACACTCTTATCAGGCAGGCTATTCCAGGGCCTCGGAGGTTTTCTCCCAGGTGCTGGTTGAAGTCCCATCTTGAAGACCTTTGGAATGTGCAGGGTTTGGGCAACCCAAACCTGATGGCTTAACCCATTACTGAACACCACCATGCCTTCACCCTAAACCATACCATGAATCTGTAGAGTGGTAGAACAGGAAAGGACCTTTGAGGTCACTGGAGTTTAGTCTAAATCCTGATGTTCCATAAGTTTGGAAAGTGAGGCTTAGAAAGGGAAAGTCACCTTTAACAGGAAGCCTTCCCTGATGCTCTCCAGATAGATGTGTTGCTTTCCTCCTGGGAACCCAATAGAACTTAAAAACAACTATAAGCATATCTCATTTTATTATGCTTTGCATTTCTCACAAATTGAAGGTGTATGGCCGGACGGCACTAAACAAGTCTATCAGTGCCACTTTTCCAACAACATTTGCCCAGTTAGTGTCTCTGTGTCATGTTTTGGTAATTCCCACAATATTTCAAATTTTTAAATTATTATTATATCTGTTTTGGTGATCTGTGATCAGTGATCTTTGATGTTCCTATTGCAAAAGATTACAACTCACTGAAGGCTCAGAGGATAGCACTGTCTGGCAATAAAGTATTTTTTAATTAAGGCATATACATTGTTTTTGTAGACATAATGCTTTTGCACACTTAACAGATGACAGTATAGTGTGGACATAAGTTTTATATGCACTGGAAAATCAAAAAATTTGTGTGACTCACTTCATTGTGATATTCATTTCATTGCAGTGGTCTGAAACTGAACTTGTAATATCTCCAAGGTATGCCTGACCATTTATTGAAAGCTTTCTAGGCACTAAGAACTGGACTATGTGATTTTTCGTACATTATCTCATGGCTTAGCTGAGCTTTTAGGTATTTACATTCAAGTCTTATAGCCTCTACTAGATGGTGAACTCCTTGAAGGTAGAATCTATGACTTGCTCATCTTGGTACCCTTAGTGCCTAGCACGGTGCTAGTAGGTGTTCAAGAAGTATTGATGGAATAAACGTATAAATGAATGAATATTTTGCAATAAGAGGTAAATAATGTCAGAAGTCAGTACTATAATCCAGGTTTTCTCCTGTATATTCCTCTGAGCAATATTGTGAAAACCATACTAAAAAGGATGACAGTTGTCCCAAAGCTGACATTTCCTAGAGAACAGGGATTATCTGTGGATAATATTCCATTGGCTCATCCACAGACATATGATAAACAGAATGAACAAAATCATGAGTCATCAGCACTAAAAATAATACTATGAAATACCAGTTATTAGTAATGAATACTGCTTGAATTTCCCCAAAGATACCATGTTGTTTCTTAACTGTGTGCCTTTGCTTACACAGCCTCTGGTGCCTGGGGGATTCCCCATGGCTCTACCCAGATTCCTCTGCCTGGCTGCTAATTTAAGACTCAGCTTGGACATTGTCCATTAGAAGGGGTTCTTAAAAAGGGTTCACCAACCCCCAAAGGATACATGGATAAAATTCAGGGAGTCTGAAGATGGGGAAATTACCTTTATTTTCATTAATCTCTAACTGATAATTTCCTCTAATTACAAATGTAGTTAATAAATCCTACTAGGATTAGCAGTATTTGTGATTTTTGTCACTAAAGAAAGAATAGATATTTTCACACCACATTATAGTTGTTGCAAAAATCTCAAAATATCGATTATGTTTTCACTATTTGGTAACTACAGTAGTTATTAGGCCCACCACTTGGTCTTATTTTAGTAAGTTAATTAAGAAGCATGTGCATTATAAGTTCACATTTTAAAAATATTTTGATGACTACGTTTCAATATAATTAGTTTCCCTGTAATAATACGTATTTCATATTATGCATTTAAAAATATTATCAGATAAGGGGTCTATAAGTTTCACCAGACTGTCCAAAGTGTCCATGACACAAATAGGTTACAATGTCCAGAATCTCTTAGTCACAGTCTCTGATGAGTGAGTTTCTGATGTCTATGCATGTCTCTATCAAAGAACTTTTCCAGTTTCTGTGATACTCCATTAAAATGACTTTCTCACCAACGAGACTGTGAGCCTTCCAGGGAAGAGGCTGGGTCCTAATTGTCCGAATGTTTCCAGCTCCTAGCACTGCGCTCAGAGCTCGGTAGGTGGTGATACTGCTTGCTGAACATGCTGCTCAATTAGTGAGTGAGTGAACAAGAGTGCTTTTCAACAAGCACGCCTTGTTGATTTTTTTTCTTCTTCCAAAGTACTTCTCCTGGACAGACCACACATTGTTGCCTTTCCCTCACTCAGGCTATTTCTGCCATCCCCCTTTGGCAGTTACCTTCTTGGCCAGGTTCTAAGTAATTCAGTCCATAAAACTGAAGTCAGATTGGAGTTGTAACCCACCGTGGTCACCCAGCTTTTTGTGCAAGCTCAGCTCTGAGTGACTTTTGACAGTTTCAAATGGATAAGAAACTTCAAAAAATAAATCCACCTTTTGAGCATGAAGATCTAGTTATTGCCCCAGAAGTTATTTAAAAGAATGCGTTACATGCTCTAAAAAGAATTGCAGGAGAAGGACACCCAAAATGTCCTCAGTAATGCAACTTTGTGAGATTAAGTTTGTAGCTTCTCAAAGGGACAACTTTAACTTGACCAGGAACTTGTATAAATTCTAATGGGTTGATTAAACAATGGCTTGATGTTCTGGCTCTCAATTTCTATCTTGCAGCAGTCTTGGAGAAGTTTCAACCGTTCCTTCCATTTTAATAGATAAATCCTAAGCTCTGTTTAGGACTGGCATCCAAAACTTCCCCAAATAAACTGCAGTTATTTACTGCAATTTCTCCTCCTTTTTTTTTTTTTTTTTTTCTAGAAACATTTTTATTGGAGTATAATTGCTTTACAATGGTGTGTTTGTTAGTTTCTGCTGTGTTTGTTAGTTTCTGCTCTCCTTCTTGAAATGTAAGTGTTGAGGGTCTAATACTTGGAATGAAATAGTCTATTTTATATTTTGCTGTTGTTCGGCACATATCCAAACCCCTCGATATGGAATCAGAGATTTACATAATCATGAACTCCCCAAAGGGTGAGCGCTGCACAGACTCATATTAAAGATTCTTTTCACTAATTGGTGTTCTTTTATCACATACTAGACTGAATTAGATGCCTCTATGGAGAATTACGAGAATCTGGAATGATGCTCTTCCATTAATAATGCCTTCTTTTACTTTCCTCCAGTGCTCCAGGAATGAAAACCATAAACAAATCTTTCTTGTAATGCTGCTTTTCATTTCAGCCACAGAGGAAACAGACAATACAAACGCTAACAAGAAATAAAGGCCCCGTGACGGTTAACGATAAGAAGAGTTTCCCTCTTTCTTTGCTGACCCTTGACAGCTCAATTGCAAAGATCTGTCCATTGGAGATTATTAAAGATAAATAAATATTGTAAAAGTTCTTCCTTGTGAGCCTTCTAGGTTTAAAGAAAACAACATTGATTTATTTGGTTTCCAATCCAATAAGCTGTGTGTTAATCATCTTTCACAGCAGATACTTCAAAGGAAGAAAAAGGCATTATAAAGAAGAAAGTTGTTAAGACAATTTGAGATGTTTCAAAATCTCATTGTACATATCAACTCCTGGGTTGTGTATGTATTAATTTGGATTTTTAAATTCGTGTAGTGAGTTGACAAGCTGATAGGTCCTGGGGGCCACCAGAATCTATGTCTTAATTATCTAACTAATTATCTAGATATTATCTATCTAATCTAATCTAATCTAGATATCTAATTATCTATCTAATTATCTAGATATTTAGATAATATCTAAATTATCTTATTTCTAATTATGGCAAGAAACATCTGTGTGTTTTCCCCTGTCCCACGCCAGCTGAAAGATGCATTTATACAGTAGGTAGGAAATATTATTACTTTACAAAACAAATAATATTTAGACACTTCTTATTTAACTAAAAAATAATATTCAAGGGGTTTATGTTTTTCCATTTTTTAATGTTCAGTTCAGTGACTCAATAGTTACATGCTAACTATGTGCTCTCTACAGTTCTAAATACAGAGGATACAATTTGAAAATTGTTCGGGTTTCTGCTTCTGTGTAGATCACAGTAGATTTGGGGAGACTACGCATATTATAATGGACTAAGTGCTATAACTGAGGTGGAAAACTTTCTGCATGGATATGGAGGAAAGAGAAATAAGTCTGCTTTATTTTGCTAATTATATTCTCCTCTCCTATATCGTCAACTTCTCCCTCTGTACTGGCTTCTCTCATCTTAAAATAGAAAAATGAAGGGAATTTCCTGGCAGTCCAGGGGTTAACACTCCACGCTTTCACTGCCGAGGGCGCGGGTTCAGTCCCTGGTTGGGGAACTGAAATCCTGCAAAGAAGAACAACACTACCGGAAAGAAACCCCCCTCAAGCATACATCTTCGAGTCGCCGTCCTTTCTCCTTCCCTGCCCAATCAAGCTTGCAAATGCATTGTCCACACGCGCTGTCTCTTCATCCCCATGTTTGATGAATTCTGTAATGCCCAGATCCCCTTTCAAGAAAGGGTATACTTTCCTTGCTGCTGGGAGAGTTGCCAGCAGATGGCGTTCAGTTATAGGCCTTTCAGGGTTGTGTCAGCTGAAGAGAGCCGACTCACCTGAGTTCACATCCCTTCTGGTCTCCTCACCTTCAATGAATGACTGAAGCTGGGTTTATAGTCCTGGCCATCTCTTTCCAACAGGGGGCTGTACTGAAGGGCCGTCCTAGCTCTAGAGATTCCCACAGTGTTCACTGAAGACTGTTGTAGGTTGAATATTATATCTTGATCCTCCTTCTGTCCATTCCTGCTTCCTTCCTTCTCCAGAGGGCTTGATTGTAAGGGTGATCCTTAATAAACATCCTGGGTACCAAACTCCCTCTCATTGTCTGCCTCCCAGGGAACCCATCCATGACAACTGCAGCCCTGACACCTTGTACCTCTCACAAAGAACCTACTAGTGTGGTCAATGGGAGCAATTTATTATTTTTCCTGCTGGATTATTTGTTGCTCAAGAGAAGGAGCTGTTCTTAAAAGACTTTTAATACTCATGGTGCCTGTAGTGGCAGCATGGATACATTATAAATAGTAGTTGAATGAATACATGGTAGAAATCCTCTCATTATATGTATGTTTGGATAATTATAGAAAACCAATATTGTTGCCTCAGAGGGATGCAAAAGAAAATTTTTCGTATTTTGGTTATTTTGTCCAATGTATTACATTTTAATGTGTACACGTTTTCTAAAAAACATTTTGGCCAATTTTCTATTTTCTTTTGCAAACCTATGTCTCCTTGACTCCAAATCCCGTAGTATTTCCACTTTGACATACTCCCTTTTTATATCATATAGCTCCTGACTCAAGTTTATTCAACATAGACATAAAAAAAAGACTAACTCACAGAAAAGAGGCGGTACATATTTAAGAGTTAGGTGGTAAGCTGTGCCCTGTCTGCTCAAGTTTTTCCATGAATAGTTGAAGTTAATGGTGGTGGAATGATTGGACAAGGCTTCATGGATGGGGCAGCTACAAGCTCATTGTCAACTAATGGTTTGAATTTGGATGCTCAGAGAATAGATGCCACAAGATGGTGCCACCTTAATGGGGGAAGAAAGGAGACTTTAGTGTCATTGGTAAAGGGAAATCTCATGGACATTTTCTCTCTCACCCTCCTCCTTATACCTTTACAATGTGTTCATTTGTAAAAGTGAACTTGAAAATCCTTTTTTATTCTTTGGCAAAGAGTTTGAGAAGCCATTGCATCGTAATTGGTAAAGGTCATCAAGTAGGGACGGGTGAAATAGGGACCTCAAATGTCATTTGGCAGCCAAAAGCCCTGCTGATGTAAGACAGGCAGTGGAGCTATCTTGATAAGGGTAGGTCCAGTAAATTCCTTTTGCACTCTCATTGATTTCTCAGATGCACTTGGTAAAGCGCCCCCATCCTTATACAAGTGCCATACTGCTGTCAGGAAGACCCACGGCAGAGCTGATATCCAGACAAGGGTTTTGACAAGCATTATGGGTGAGTGCCAGTATGTTAGGTCACTTGGAGGGCTTTTGAAATGATTTTTAAAAATTTATCTGATGTCTGATTCAGAGTGGAAGAGATTTGGTGTCCAACAGAGTCTTGGCTGGCTTCATCACTTTCCCTTCATAAACATAAATTTCTTCTGAGGGTGCACTTAGAGGGACAGGGAGTAGGTTTCAGCTCCTTCTCCATCACCTACATCATTTTTTTCCCCCGTACAGTAAGAACTAGTATCACTCTCTTTAGCTGACCTTGTCCAAAAGATCTACTAAAATGAACTGCATTTAAGATCTTTCCTCAATGATGACTGATTAAAAAAAAAAAAAAATCTTTCCTCAAAAGTTTTCAAACTGTATGCATATATTATATGTGAAAATGTTTAGAGAATACTTGAAAAAAATGTATTGTCCTCCACTTTTTGCCTAGCCAAGAAGCTCAGCTACAAGCAGTCTCCTGAACGGTGTTTAGAACTAATTTTCTTATATTAAATTTTGTATTGATATAAATGTTATCTGGGTTCTCCCTAAATTGCTTTTATTTATTGGTAATTCCATCTGTTAAACAATAGCTAGTAAGAGTTCTATTTTTAGACTAAGCTCTATTGACTCTTGAAATTAAAGCAAGCTTAGAAAGCTACAGGGATAGGTCTGCATTAGAGAATAAGAAACATCCGGGAGAAAACTGAGGAAAGAGTCTTGAGGGAAGAAGCAGGTAGATAAACGTGGTCGAATAACAAAGTCTTGGATGTGAGAAGGGAAGAGGAATCTAAAACACAACATGACGTCCATATTCTGCATTTGTTTCCAAGCCCAGTTTTTATGAACTCAGGTTTGACACATTTGAAGGCAAGAGATACTGAAATTCTTATTATTTTAATAGAAAGAATAATTTCGTCTAAGACCTGTGTTTCTGCTCTACTGTAAAGCCCATCATGGAACTTTTGTACCTTCATATCTGAGGCTCAGAGCAACAGTGGCAATGATCATACTTGGGAATCAATAGCATAAATAGTCATAGTGCTTGTTAGAGCTACTGGAACCTAGTGCCCCAAGAAGCTCCCAGGGATACTGTAGAGACCTTAGCAAGCCCCGTGGTAGCCAGTGGGAAAACATGGAGGTCATCATTTATTAGTAGAATGACTACTTACTCACGAGCAAGCTGAGGATTCCAGAAGACAAAATAGCACAAATGTGAGACGGTCATACAGCTTATATTAACAATACCCCCTTAATGGATGGGGTAACAGTTGTTGGAACACTAGATATTAATTTGGTCTCATTTGTACACATAAGCAATGGCAGTTTGGAGAGATGTAAACTACCCAGGCAAAACACTGCTGAAAATGAAATGACATGAATCAAAACCTACCTATCGGCAGTGCCTTAGATGTTCTCCTTCTCTCTAACCTCCCCAGTACTCCCCAGGCTAGATAGAGAGCATTTTACTAATCATTGTCTTTGTTCTTACCTATATGTCTTCTGAATTTACCTTACTCACCTATTCCTGACATCGTTACTATTCATCAAATGGACTCCACTGCCAACCACCCTTAAATAGCTCAATTTTCTCCCTGGAGCCATCACTAACCTGTGAGATAAGGTGGGGAATGGGTCAGGCAAACACACCAAATTCTTACATATTCCCTGATTGGTTCTCGAGTCAGTATAACAACTCAGAATAAGGAAGAGATAAATAAGAAACAATTATAACAAAGACTGATATTAGATCAATTGGCTGTTCGGTGTCATAAGGCAAAGGGCCCTTGGCTTTTGACACTTGGCTCAGTCACCCAGAAAAATGCAGAAATCAATTCCCCCAGACACAGAAGTGCAAAGGGTTGCAGAGAAGAAGCTGAGTGAGGAATTCTGTCTTTCTCCTTTTTCCCCCCTGTTCCCCCACATATAGCCATCAGCCTTGAAAGAAGACCATCTTGCACTGTTCATCTGCTGGTTGACCAGAGGTCTGCTCAGAGTTCATGCATGAACTTTCACCTGCCAAGGCTTATCTATAAGTTATTCAGAGTCATATCCCATAAGAAGACTAATTCATCAACACTAATTTACTTATGGTCTTTGGCCATCACAGGGTCAGGCTTTAAGCAAAAAACCTTTTCATTTTAACATAAGATCTGCTTTCTTAGCAAATTTTTAAGTATATGATGTAGGCACTATGCTGTGCATACGTATGATCATATGTAGTATGTCTGTAGGACTCATTCGTCTTGCATACCTAAAACTTTGTACACTTTGACCAACATCTCTCTGCTTCCTCCCTCTCCCACGTCCTGCTAACCACCATTCTACTCTGCTTCTATGTGTTTGAATATTTTAGATTCCTCATGTTAGTGGGATCATGTAGTATTTGTTCTTCCCTGTCAGGTTTATTTCATGTGGAATGATGTCCTCAGGGCTCATTCATGTTGTCACAAATGGTAGGATTTCCTTCTTTTTATTTAGGCTACTTCTATGTCTTAGCTATTATGAATAATGGTGCAATAAACATGGATATGAAGATATCTCTTTAAGATCCTGATTTCAGTTCCTTTAGATATACACTCAAAAGTGAGATTGCTGTAAATTAACTATACTCCAATATAAAATAAAAATTAAATTAAAAAAAGAAAAAAAAAGCGATGTTCCTGTTTCATACAGTAGTTCGGTTTTTTGAGGAAACTCCATACTGGTTTCCATAGTGACTTCACCAATTTACATTCCCACTAACAGTGTACAAAAGTTCCCTTTTCTCCACATCCCGGCCAACACTTATCTTTTGATTTGATAATTGTCATTCTAACAAGTGAGAAGTGACACCTTATTGTGGTTTGATCTAATTATCTTCCCAAACGGTGTATTACAGATATTTTCATCTCCACTGTATAAATGAAATGGTGCAGTGATGCTAAGGATGTTGTTAATTGGCAAGTAGCTGGTTAGCAGAGGAGCTGGGCTTCAGACTCTGGTATTCATGGCACCAGGGCCCACGATCCTTCCCCAGAACCACCACAATGACCTGACTCTATGATGACTGTGTTTATTAAACATGAAATAATAACATTTATTTTACTAGGAACTTTACATGTATTAGCCAATTAAACACTCATAAAAATCCTAGGAGTCAGGTACAATTATTATATCTGATTTACTGATTAGGAATCTCAGGCACGAATGTTAACTCGTTAGACAAAAGTCCCACTGCTAGTAACTGGCAGACTGGCATTCATATTCATGTGATCTGATTCCAGTGCCTATACTCTTAACTGATACATCATCATACATGGTTTAACATGTAGGAGTGAGCCTATTGGTACCGTGAACCAGGACACAAAAATATCCTGGAGAAACACACAGAACAGATATGGATAAAAGGTAGAGACAAGACAGGGAGGTCAATTAATTTTGTCTGCAAGGTTCATGAAAAACTGCACATCAGATGATTGAAAGATAGGTCACAAAAGACTGTCCATCCCATGAAATGTGACCTTTCTGAAGTGTTTTAATCAGGGAGGAACATGAATTACTTTAGCATTTTTGAAAGTTGTTTCTGTCATAAGAAGAAGAGGTAAAACTAGGTCTTTGCAGCAGTTTAGGGTAGAATTTACTGGGATATTGTCCTTCAAACAGCCCAGCTTCCTTCCTCCCCTGCCCCCTCTCTCCTTTCCAAAGTTTATACTTTATTGAGCATACGCTAGTGAGAAGTCACTGTCATTTCATCAATTGGCCAGGGAAGAAGAAAATCACTTCTACCCTTAAATCTTAGTCACTGTTTTGATGGCTCTTATACAGAAAGCTGACATCTCTATTGAGTTATCTGCTTTGACACATCACTCACTAGTTTTTGAGACATTTTAATTATCTCAAGGATGCCATTAGAATGCATGAACAGAATCATAAGCTCTTCAAAATCCAGACTGCACATGTCATGCTCATGTCGTTTATGTTATTCTTGACACCGTGAGTGACCTTATGTACTTGTTTCTGCATGGTTTAATGTTTTAGTTTTCTTAGTTCTCCTTGTGGCCATCATTCTTCCAGAATAACCTGAGGAATTCAGTAATCTGCAAATCAGTCATCCTAGCTACCTGCACTTTCTTCCTGATTATTAACCAATGAGTTGAACAGTCATGTCTCCCTTTCCAAGGTTAGTGAGAACACATTTATTTCTAGCTCTTAACCTTGCTTAAATCCAAGACAGGACCTTTTCTTCTGAACAAATTTCCAAGTACAGTCATCCCTCAGTATCCTCTGCCAGGGATAGGTTCCAGGACACCCTCATCCTTGCCTTCATACCAAAATCCCCGATGTTTAAGTCCCTTAGTCCTCCACCTATTTCCACGGGTTCCGCGGATTCAACCAACCACAAATCATGCACTATATTTAGGATCTGCAGTTGGTTGGATCTGTGGATGCAGAGCCCGCGGATACTGAGAGCCAACTGACAGTTTCCTCAGAAGCTCTAGTTGAAGGCCCTGATCAGAAGTCATCTAGATTAGTTACCATAAATTATCTCAGAAGGGCAGGATTTTAGCTATGGTGTCTGGGGCATGGAGACATGAGTTCAGAATGGACTTATTTGAGATCATTAATAAGGAACACAACTCAGAAATGACAATAAGTAATAATATAAATAAATCAGTACCTGACACATATTGAGTAATGAACGTGTGCCGAGACACTTTGATGGGCATTTTGACGTATTAGCTCATTTGATTCCATATGAAGACAATAGTCTTAACTCCACATTTTAAATGAGGACACTGAAGCCAAGAAAGATTATTTAATGTGCCCAAAGCTAGTAACTAAAAGAGCCTGAATTCGAAAGCAGAATCTTTAGGAGTGAAATCTGTTTGGTAAAAAAGAAATGTTGACTGAAGGAGGTAAAGTGAGAAGAATGTTCTCGAGTCAATAGGTTAATTATGGACTTCCTCCCTGTGGAAGTCTCCAGCATTTAGGAGGCAGGCCATGCCTTATAAATGGAAAGAAGAATGCAATGTATAGACTATGATGTTGATATTTTATGTGACAGGACAATGTTATTGAGGAAACTCTCAAGACATACTTATTATTTTTATGTGTTGACAGTGCTTAGAATATCTAGGATGTACCAGTCTTGACCATCTTTTACTCTGCTCATTGTTTTAAGAAATCTGAAATAGTTAGGATGGGTCATCTGGGAGTGATCAATATTTCCTACAGGGCAGTAATGATTCTAGAGATCATCTGATTCCATCTAGTTTTGAGAATGGGCATCCAAATACCATTTGGTGATGGTTCAAAGTAAGGCTTTCCATTTGTATTTTTTTATGTCCTCAAGTCTCACTTTGTTAGAGTAGGTACAGTCGATTCTCCGGGTTTACCATGATTTGAAACATCTAGCGAGTGGATGACAAAGGATTAACTTCTATTTACTACCTGTTATGTGTGAGGCACAGTATTAGACTCTTCACATACATTATTTAATTTAATCACACAAAAATCCTATAAATCAGATATTGTTCTAATTTTTCAGGTAAAGAAACTGATACTTAAACTGGTTAAGTAACTTGTCAATGGTCATACATTTCTTGAGGGATGGAAGAAAGACTTGATCATAGCTGACACTAAGTCTAGGATATTACACTTGATATTTTGCTTATTTCATATATCTCATTAGCTTCTGGAAGGGATATTATTTCACTTCTTTCTTTAATTTTTCTTTGATTTCTTTTGTCTCTCCCTTCCTTCCTTCCTTCCATCCTTCCTTCCTTTCTTCCTTCCCTCCTTCCTCTCTCTCTTTTTCTTTCTCTTTCCCTCCCTCCCTGTCTTTTTTCCTCCTTTTTTTCTTTTCCCTTTTTTGTTAAGTGAAAAGAGGAAAGAAAGACTGAGTACTTTTGACAGAAGCTTCTTGGATCCTTTCACTTTATTATATTTTCAGGCACCTTTTCAAATGAATATGTATTAAAATAGCAACTTGCACAAATGTCAGCTGATGTCATCTCTCTGTTTGCCATAATTTTTCCAAGGAAAATTAAATTTGATTTGTTTTTGTTTTATTGTTTTGGCCTGAATTTTATAGAAGCCACTTCAAAGGATTTTGCCCAGCCTTCAAAAATGGCCTTGTCTCAAGCACAGGGCTGGTGAGTTTGACCTTGGAGGTATATTGTCTGTTATTGAATCAGTGTCTGCTAGAGCTGTCTGGGACTCTTAGAAATTGTTTTTAGAAAATGAGTCAGAGACTCAGAAAATGAAGTCAGTTATTTAATTTTTAAAATGGGGATATTAATAACAGCTACCTAATAAGTGGTTAGGAGTATGAAATAGATTAATATTTGTAAAGCATTTTGAATTGTGACCAGCAGAAGATAAGAACCATAGAGTGTTTGAAAACTAGATGTAATAATAGGTGTCTATAAGTCGCAGAGTGAGAAAGGCACTGTGGTTTTCTGCATAAATATACCTGGGTTCCAAATCACTTGTATGACTTGGGGCAAATTTTCTAACTTCTTGGAAGTGCAGTTTGATCAATCTTGAGAACATGTGTGATGTTTTGACTCCATAACATTATTGTGAGGGTTGAGTGAGATAACACAGGCAAAGTGTAGGGTCCCTGCTAGGAGCCTGGCATGTGCGAACTAGCATTAGAGAAATTTTATATTTATAATATAACTGTTTCTGCTAGGGTTTGGGGGTGGAATGCTTAATGTACTTTAGGCCAACTCAAGAAAATCTATATAACTTGAAAAAGAAACATTCCAGAGGTTACTACTTTACTAGCCAGCAGGAGGAAGGAAGAAGTTCTTCTTGACTGGCAACAAGCAAGCTAATGAGAGACTGTCAGAACTCAGCCAATGAAAAGCCACCTCACTTCAAACTCCCGGTTTCCTCTGACGGACTCTTTATAACTGCCCCTCTCAACTCTCGCTTCTCCTCTATAACAGAATTTTCCTCTCCTTCGTTCTCTTGACTTGCCTGTGATTTGCCATAGATTGTGTCTCAAATTGCGATTCTTTGTTGTACCTGAATAAACCTATTTTGCTGGTAAAATAACTGGCTGTTTTATTGTTTTAGGTCAATACTTGGGATTCTTTACATAGAAAACAATGCCACCTGTGAATAAAGATAAGCCTAAGAGGATGAGGACAGTGGAGCAAAGAAGAAATTAGGGTAGAAAAGATAAGATGAATCCAGAAGTGAGGTGATTGCATATTGCAGTGATAAAACTCTCTACTTTTTCCCCTTACTTTTAAGAATTTCTGGTACTTTAGTATAAAATTTTACAGCTTTCAAAGTACCTTGCCACACCTTATCATGTAGTGTAAAGAGAATAACCATAATATCAACGTTTTAATTTTTGGTGGGGAGAGGGCAGGATGTAAGGCCTAGATTCAGAATGCCCAAAGGTAGTGATAATAGAACAAAGAAAGGAATCCCAATGTGTAAAAGTTCAGGGTCATTTCACATATACTCTATTTCACAATAGGATTATAAAGTCTCTGTGGGGAAGGGGCCATATTTTGTATTTGTTTTGTTTCCCATATTTTGCTCACTCAGTATCAGGCATCTGTTATGGCCAAGCACATGCACATTGATTTGAATGTCGTCTTATTTTACGCTGAAGTCTGTAAACAGTGCCAAGGTGGGTTAATGACAATTTAATGTAGCAGAATAGGAAGACTCAAACTTGTGTTTTGTTTCCCATTGCTTTGTAGAAGTAGTTGTTCGTCCTTGGGGATAGAAGACTAACTCATGCATTTTCAGACTAATCTTATTCCCAGAAAAGATAAAACTGCTATCTGTTGATTCTGGGACCTAAAATATTTTATGCATCCTAGTTAATCATTAAATTTCCTTGTTAAAGAAAAAATGTGGAGAAAGACAAGTGGACAGTGGTCCTAGGGTTGAGAGTAAAGGGCTACTTCACTTGGTAGGTTAGGAGGAGATTAGGGGAGCTCTTCTGAGATCGGGAAGGATGATTGCACTTCTGATTTTCTTGAGTTAGTGAGAACTACCCCCAGTAGCATACAGGGAATGGGGTCTTAAAAGAAGAGGAGTTCGGGGTCACAGCCAGGGAGCCACAGAGTGCCTACAGGAAGGGCTGGTGACTCTGCGGCTTGTGCAAACGAGGAGAACCAGTGCAGCAGGTTGAGCAACGGTGATGACTGTGAGGAGCCGAAGAAAAGGCTCCTTCCTAATTTTTGAGTAATCCTGAGAGCTTCTAGCATGTTCCAAGATCATACAAAATGACCAATTAGCATAGTTAAGTGAGAGTTTGAAAGGACATAATTGATTTGCAAATATAGAGAAACAGGATTGTTCATGCACCTTGGGTGTCAAGGAGCAATTCATACCCATCACACCAGCTAAGTGCTGAGTATGCCAGGTACCGTTTCTCTAAGAAATATGTATTTGTCGCCTGAGGAGGCACATGGGAAAGCTTTTCAAACCTAGCTGTCCCTTATAATTACCCAGAACATTTGCTAAAGATACAGAATTAGGGGCTCCATCCCAGATGTACTGAGTTAGAATACTGGTGATCGAATGGAACGGGGATATCTGTATTTTTCCTTTCTTGTCAGCCCTGCTCTGATCTGTGGACTGCTAGTTGAGAACTCCTGGTCAGGTGTTAAAATGTGGGTTTTGGGTTCAGACAAGTCGGGGTTTACATTGAAGCTCAGCCACTAATTTTGGACAAGTTACCTAAATTCTATGAGCTACAGATTCTTATTTATACAATGGGGATAAAAATATCTACTTTTCAGGTATATGGGGAGATTAAACGGGATACTGTATTTAGAGTTTTCACTTCAGTGCTTAGCATCATCATTCTATTTAGGGAGCCAAGTGTTCTTGGGATTTCTGAGTTAGTCCACCTCTTTGGTGTCTAATCTAAAAGCACTCCTTCATCATAAACCTGTCCATGGCTTCATCTGAAATTGTTTAGGTTCTGACTGGCAGGTGAGAACACTGAGAATGACACATTTGAAATGACTATGTGTCCTAATCTCTGATCCACTAGAAGCCGTCTTGGAGATAACACAACTGAAGGTGATTAAAAGATTGCTTCTTCTGAGCCTGAACCTTTTCTGACAGGCTTATATGAAAAGTCTCCTTTGTGTTTTCCAGAAATTATACCATAGACAGATTAAGCCATTAATCAGGTCCAATGATTACAGATGGGTTGCTTCAGTGTTCAAGGATATATGGGATGATGGTTTTCTAAAATGGAAAGAATTTAAAGTTAAAGGACCTGGACTTGAGCCCCATCCTTCCTCCTTCTTTCCTTTCTCCCTTCCTCCCTTCCTCCTTTCCTTCCTTCCTTCCTTCTTTCAATTGTATGGATTTGTTAATTAAATTAAAATTACTGCCCTTAGCCTACTTTCTTTTTCTATAAAATGGAAATGACAACCCCTTCCTAAACTGTCACTCAAGAACTTCTACAAGGATTAAATGAGATAATGCCTCATTTTATAAACTATAAATTTCTATGTAAGAATAAATAGAGTGTTTATGTTTCATGTTTATGTCTTAGGTGACTCTGGAATGAGAATGTGTAAGAAAAGAAAAAAACCCCATTTTTTCCATGTATTGATTGCCCGTTCATGAAATCACTTATCATGAAGCAAATATTACTTGAGAAGCTACAATAGAACGTAGACTCTACTAAACCCTTGCACTTGTGCTATTTCATTTAATTTTACATCAGGCTTGAATGGTAGTTATTATCTTCATTGAGAAATTTGAGATCCAAAAAAAGATGAGTAATTAGACCAAGGTCACACAGCTAGTGGCAAGATTGACATGCTAGCCTGGGTCTGTCTGATCTTAATAAGACCAGGCAGTACATGGACTTGAAGAAAGTGATTTTTAAAAGGTGTTAAAACCTTGAGGTGCTTTGGATGTCTCAGCAAGATCCCTTACTGAATAATAAGAACTTTTTTGACTCTCATCACCTCTGCAAATTTGCATCTGGTAAAATCAGATATTTCTTAACCCTTGCCCTAAACCGATGAAGTCATACAGACCTAGTTTAAACTTATGTTTGAAAAGGTGATAATTCAGATTCTTCTGTCAGTTACAGCCCACCCACCAGTCACGAAGTAGAACAAAATGTGGAGTGAGATTTGGTGAAGAGGGTGACAAAGACACCTGTGAGACTGGGGCAACCACTAATGATTCAGTCAGTTTCTATCATTCTCAGAATGTCAGGGGCAGAAGCAGCTAGATTTTTAAGGCAAGCATCACAGGATAATTGTGTCATCATAAATAACTGTCACACTAAAGTCCTAGGAGGGTGAAATTCAAATGACAACTTGGGCCCCAACCATGACCTGCATAGTTGCAAAGCCCAGGCCACTCTTTTTCTTTTCTTCTTGTCTCATGGTAGGAGAATGTGGGAGGAGGTTCTCCCATGAAGTCCTGTCAATCTGCCCTGCATCTACCCTGAATTTCCACTCTCACTGCTCCATTTGGGTCATTATACCTATCAATCACAGCTGCTTCTCTTCTTCTAAGCTCTTGGCTTCAGCATCCTCTGGGCTTTTGACAGTAACACTGTTATAGCTTCTCTATGTGGGGTCTACAGGGTTCCTACTTCCAAGGTTCTGCCTCCTTTTCATCATCACTTAATGAATTGCTGGATGAATCCATTCATCCAAAACCCCATTGTGTCTAAGAGAACCATGCTGGGGTTCTTGGAATTATAAGGTGGAGGGAGATAAAGTGAAGCAATGGAGTCCATCATTTATTTTTATCCCATAGATTGCACCTACTGAAGAGGGTTCCATGGCATTTCTGTTTGAGTCCCAAGATTTTGTCACCCTTTGGTTTATATGTAAACAGCTACAGAGGCTTGCTGGTGATTACTTCAAAAAAACTCCATACTGCACCCAGAAGCACTGTTTCCTATTCTAAACTTTTAGGTTCCATAAAGTCACTCGGCTCTCATATATGATGAAATAGAAAAGTGACATAGGTTTTGGAATGAGTTCTGACACAAGCAGGGCCAGTTTCATGGGCGTATAGCCTGTGCAGTAGCCCACAACCCATGCTCAGAGGGTCCTGTGCTTGGCTTAATGCTCTACAGTATTTGTCTTGAAATTCTTAATAATTTTTTGACTAAAGAGGACTTGCATCTTCATTTTGAACTGGCCCCTGCAAATTAGGTAGCTGATCCTTCTTTTAAGCTTATGACTAGTTATGTTTCTTAAGGTCTCTGAACCTCAATTTTCTTATCTGTATATCAGGAACAGTGTAGATATACATATCTCGGAGTGTTCTTGAGCAGAATAAATCAGATATAATAGCAAATTGGCTAACAAAGCTTTTGCACATGCAGAGTCATCAATAAATCTTAACTTCTTTGCATCTAATCCAAGAGGGAAACATCCTCATTAACATCATATTAAGTCAACACTAGAACATTGGTTATATGTGTGCAAAGTTTAGTTCTGTGCTGGAGAAGATGATTATTTAGATTTTGCTGTTGTGAGATTAGTTTAAATAAGAAGTAAAAATGTTCCCTTTTCACCCAAAGGCTACTTGTTTGAATCAATGTGCAGACTTGGTAAGCAGAGTGGTGAGGAAAACACTGCAACAGAGGCAAAGGCTAAGAAATCAGTCAATTCTCATTATGGCCAAGCCAATACCAGGAGCACTTGTACTTCTCAGAGAAACACTGAGCTTGATCAGCTATGGTTGCTAGCCAAGGATAAGGTGAGTGGTCAGAAAAAAAATGTAAATAAGAGTAAAGAATACAGGAACTAAGGTTTAATGACATTTTAAAAACTTTGTGTCTAGTGCTGATCTAGCTGGTTCAAATGCATTATTTTGTTTAATCTTCCTAAAAACCCCACGAGGTAGATAACATCAGTAGTATCTTATAGATGAGGAAACTAAGCTCACAGAGTATTTACAGTTCTAGAGAACAGCCTAGAATTGATAGTATTGGGAGTCCATATTATTTAAAGACAGAGATAAATGGGGCAGTGAAGATTATCTGGTAGCAAATGGATTTCATCTCATGACATAACTAATTTTTTGGTAGTGCTGTGTTAAGAAAGATTCTGAGACTCTATCTGCACTGGGAGGTATAGAGTGTCTTGATCAATTAGCAATGTCTGCCTTGGGCTTTGGAAAAGTGGTGGTGGCATGTAAGGCAGAGATTTGCCATCTTTGATCTAGTCTTCTCATTTTACAGACTTAGTCATTTTACATCATGAGTAAGAAGTTACTATAGTTACAATTTATAGTGTGAACTACTGCCTGAGCCTGCTTTTAATCCTGAAGTCACTGATGCTTAGAGCAAGGTTGTTTCACCGACCAGGCAATCAAACAACCAAAAAAAGTAATATAAAACAAAAAGGAATAAATGTATTGGCATTTCAAGCATTAATAGGAAAAGTATTAGAGCTTAGAGGGTTCTTTCTAAGATCAATAAAATCAAAATGTAGGGAGTGCTTCAGACTTTAGTATGCATCAATAGCTCCTAGAAGGCTTTAAAAACACAGATTGCTGGACCCAACCTGCAGAATTTCTGATTCAGTAAGTTTCTGGGGTGTGGCCTGAGAGTCTGCATTTCTAGCAAGTTCTCCAATGATGCTCTGGTATGGGACTATGCTTTGAGGGCTTCCTATTAGTAACTTTTCCTTGACCATTGATCTGATTCCTCTTAAAATAAAATTAGTTATTCAAACATGTATTTTATTTTATTTTTTATAAATCTGGGAGACTCAGCCTGCCACCCACAAGGGATTTGTTAATAAGTTCTGAAAATCATGTCAAAATTTTAAGATTTAGTGGTTGCTTCAGCAGCATGTATGCTAAAATTGAAACAATACAGAGAAGACTTGCATGGCCCCTTCACAAGGATGACATGTGAATTCATGAAGCTTTCCATATTTTTTGGAATCCCTTGTGTGCTGTTGGTAGGAATGAAAAGTGATACAGCCACTATGGAAAACAGAATGGAGATTCCTCAAAAATTAAAAATAGAAATACCATATGATCTAGGAATCCCATTTCTGGGTGTATAGCCAACAGAATTCAACATAGGATCTCAAAGAGTTATTTGCATACTCAAGTTCATTGCAGCATTACTCACAATATCTAAGAGGTAGAAGCAACCCAAATATCCATGGACAGATGAATGGATAAAGAAAATGTGGTATATACATGCAATGGAATATTACTCAGCTTGAAAAAAAATGGAAATCCTGTCACATGTTACAACATGGATAAACCTTGAGGACATTATGCTAAGAGAAATAAGCCAGTCACCCAGAGATAAATGCTATATGATTCCACTTACATGAGGTATCTAAAGTAGTCAAACTCACAGACACAGAATAAAATGGTCGTTGCCAGGGGCTGAAAGAGGGGGAAATAGGGAATTGGCGTTCAATTGGCATAGAGTTTCAGTTTTGCAAGCTGAAGAAGCTCTAGAGAAGGCAATGTGAATATACTTAACACTACTGAACTGTACTCTTAAAAATAGTTAAGATGGTAAATTTTATATGTGTTTTTTACCATGATTAAAGAAAAATTGCTAATTTAAAGATAACAGTAATCTTTGGTTGGTGAGGCATCTAGAGAGAAGTGGAGAAGTAGCTCTTTTGTGGCTACTCAAATGTGAGCTGGGGACGTATCCTGGTTCCAATGTTAGCAAGCTTTCCCCTACCTGTGGGCCTATGGTTTCCTAACCTCTCATATAAGACTCTTTAAAGCACTTGTGCTTGGCTCCAATCCAGAGATTCTAATTTGGTCTGTAATGTGACCTGGATGGTAGGATTTTTGAAAGATCCCCAGATGGTTTGAATGGTAGCCAGAGCTATAAAGCATTGCTTGGATCAGTGATTCATAAATTATGAAAGGTTAAAAAGATTCTTTTTTGGGTTTGTCAAACTATATATGCTCAGTTCTCCTCTATTCTCTTCCTCACAGCCCAGGTAATTCTGGTTAGCGTCCCCCTCCCCTACCAATTGGAGAAATATAGCATTAGATGATTTCTAATGTCTCTTTCAGATAAAATACATCCATGATTACCCTTTTCTATGGTAGGATTCTTCTGTCAATGAATTGGGCTGGATCTTATAAGAAGACATTCTTTTTTTTAAACCTCAGTTATAGGGAGTTGAGTTTATCATCAACTGGGTTTGCACATGGTCAAGATTACTATTAATATTGGTGGAACAGTCTTAGTTTTGGCTGTGTGTGTACACAAAGCCCACCCATCCTTTTAAATCCTCCTCAGTCAAACTTCACAGTTAAAGCATAGCGTTTAGGCTTAAAATCAAACTGTTGAACTATAACAAAATTCCAATTTTTTGCTTGTACATTGTTTGACAGGCTATGAATAATTTAGAAGATGATCTGAAGAATGAAGGGATAAAGTTTCATTGAGTTAACATTTGTGTGGACGGATTAGGTCCTGCCAAGGGCGATTTCCTAGGCTCCCTAAAAATCAGTGTCATAAAATCACAGGGTACCCAGACAATCCTAAGGAATTGTAACTGTATTATTAGGGTGTGCTCATTACCAAAAAAATCCCAAATGGAAACAACTCCTCACATATTCAGCCATTTGTAAGCCAGTTTAGATACTCATGAAATCAGAAATTTGCCAGCATAGGAAATGGGACTTGTCAACTCAATGCTATTTAATATTAATTAAACTTAACATAACTTAGTTATCTGTTTTTCAGATATTCCCAAACAGAATACCAGAGAAAAAGAAATAACACTGCATTCATAGTAAATGTATATTTAAATTACATAATCATAAATGTATTCATAATTATACATGCATATTATGTAATGTAAATTATCATATATTCTAGATTTCTGAATATTTCTAGAGTAACTGAATAGGAGGAATAGATATGCCAAATTAATAATTTCCATAAGATTGGTTACCTGGGAAAGTTAACATGAGAATACACTGATACAGGTGTTGTTTATACAAATACACATTTTTCTACACTGTGAAGAAGGCCAAAATACTGCTATGTGACCTGCCTGATTAGCATTCAGGAGTGGGAGCAATTAAAGCTGTCTAGAATTTTATGAGACGACATCACGAGGAAATGACTACCCAGCTGTGTTTTAAAACACGTCTAAGAGTGACCAATACCATTGCTACAGAGATACTACCTTGGAAATGTGTCCAGTAACACATGAAGGACAAAAGATGATAGCAATCTTGGTGACTATTCAGTGCATCCAAATTTTGATGGGTTTCCCTTTGTGAAGATGATTATATATATAATGGAACTATCATTGCCCCTTCCTCATCTGGTATAAGCATGTAATATGTAACACAGGGCAAGGAACATCCAATTTCTATTGAACAACCCAATTTATATTACAGTTAGTCTTCAGAATATTTAGATGTTAAGCATTACTGAAATGTATAAAATTAAATTAGCATTCCCAGCATCAGCACTAATGTAGCAGACACTGACACTGGTTGTACATATAGGGAAGAGTAGAAGAAATCAAGGCTACAGGGGCAGAGAACCCAGGTTCAGGGTCCTAGTCATGCTCTGAAACTATTCCAACCAAGATGGAATAACAAGGGCTATGTTAACTCTCCTGCAGGAACACTAAAAAACTGGACACAACATATGAAAAAATGATTTTTAAGACATTGGACATCAGACAACAAAGCCCAATAATCCCTGAGAGATAGGAAACAAATGAGGTGAGTCCTACAATTATCCCAGACTATTGCCTTAGAGAGTTTCCAGGTTATGTTACTGGCAGAAGGGGCCCAGGCTAAGCCTGTTAGTCTCCCCTGTTTTGGGGAAATGGACTTGGGTGGCCAAGAGAGCCAAAGTGGCTGGAGTTTGCAAAGTAAAGTACTGGAGAGAGAACACATACAGATAAAGAACTCCAAAAAACTGCAGAGGGTACCTTCTTTAGTCTCCAGCTGAGTTCTGACCAGTGCATGCATGCGAAAAAACTACACAAGGGCAGAGAAAAATGCAACATCAATTCCTGATAAAAACTCTCAGCAAACTAGGGAATAAGGAAATTTAATCTGATAAAGAACATGTATGTGAAAAAAGATCTTACAGTTAACATTATACTTAATGGTGAAAGACAGAATTATTTCCCCTTAAGATCAGAGCCAAGACAGGGATATCTGCTCTTATCATTTCTATTCAACATTGTACTAGCGGTTCTAGCTGGTGCAGTTAGGCAAGAAAAACAAAAATAATTGCATCCAGATTGGAAAGGATGAAGTAAACTTGTCTTTACATGTAGGTGGCCTTATTGTCTATGTAGAAAACTTGATGGAATTTACCAAAAAAATGAGAACCAATAAATGAGTTTAGAAAAGTTTTGGGATACAAAATTGACATATAAAACTAAATTGTATTTAAATATATTAGCAATGAATATTTGGAAGTTGCAATAAAGGTCATTTACAGTAGCATAAAATTAGAAAATACTTAGGGATAAACCTAACAATGTACAGGGTAAAACCTGTACATTGAAAACTATAAAATATTGCTGAGATAAATTTAAAAAGACCTGAGTAAATGGAGAGATATACCTTGTCTATGTGTTGGAAGATTCCAACTGTTAAGATGCCAAATATCCCCAAACTGATCTAAAGATTCAACACAACCCCAATCAAAATTCCAGCAGGCTTTTTGGTAGAAATAAGAAAGCTGGTTTTAAAGTTCTTATGGAAATGCAAAAGGATCTAACTCTAGCCAACAACAGCAACAAACTTTGGAAATGAAGAACAAAGTCAGAGGGCTAACACTACCTGATAGGTAGACAAAACTTGGCTAGCTCAAAATTATACCCTGAGGCAGACAATTAGGAATATCATGACGCTGTATTAAATCATTGTCTTCCTATTTAGCAAATGACTGGTTTGATGAGCTAAACAATGTGCTGGAAGTATATGTATTACAACTTAGTTGCCAGATTATACACAGGAAGAAATGAAAAATGAAGTATGGAGCGCTAAGAGTAGGGATCAAAAAACTTGTGTTCTAACACAGCTCATATTTCTTAATGCATACAGATGGAGAAACAGTATTTACCTGCTTTCTTTTCTTCGTTGTGAGGATTAAAGCACGTAAATATGTTTAAAAAGCACAAAACACTATGCAACTCTGGAATTGTTAGCATATGAATGCAGATCTTTCATAATGTGTATTTGGGAAGGGGGAGACACCCAATTATTGCCCATTCTGGGGAAAAAGTGCCCAAAAGATACCCAAAGCCTGGACCACCTGTAGGGTGCAAAAGCTCCGTGCTCAACCCCACATCTCATGGGGTTGGACATTAATTTAGAGGAGCAGCATGTGGGTAAAATGGAAGTATAATCCAGGTACGTACTAATTAATACAATTAAACAGGACTTTCTACTAGCTCAGTAGATATTAGGCTTTACGGGTGAGTGGTGAGGATTAAATGAGACAAAAGTACATGCAGAGCATGATGTACAAAGTATGGCACTTAATTTAGGAATTTTATAACGTTAGTCAGAAATATCCATGGTTTTCAAACAAACCCCCCAAAACGATGTTAAAATTTAGGAGAGTAAAAGCATTCCTTTCTGTGAGGAATAATGTAAGCCAAGCACTTTGTTCCATTTCCGTTATTGCCATGGTTACCTGGAAGCTCAGAACCAATTATGAAACAGTTCTAACAATTCTAAAATACTTATCAAATTTTTATCTGATTTATCTGGCCGTTGATGCTAGTTTTCGGTTCCAATTAACTTTCTCTACAATGCCTACTCCTTTTGCGGAAGAGGGAGAGAGAAGGAAAATGAATGAATGAATGAATAAAGAAACTATATATATGTATATACATATCTATTCACATTCATTCAATAAACACATATGAACTACTGTGGCAGACCCTATGTAAACCCTGCCTGAAAACTGCCTGAAAACCCTGCCTGAAAACTGCCTGAAAACTAGCCTCATTATATTATAATTAAATCCCAGCATCTGTGAATGTGTGTGTGTCTATCTTGTATGTCTGTGTCTACCCTGACTCTATTGAATCTCATTCTTCAGGGACTGAGTTAAAGGAAAATCCATCCTTTTTTGGCCAAGGGAGGATGAGGCGTTAATTAAATTCCCCGTAGGCGTCTTTCGTGATGCAGTAATACTAAATCCAGAGATAAGTTGTCTTGGCAACTGCTTTGGCAACTGTTACCAGCCTGCTTTTTAGGCTTGTGAATAAAGATGTTTGAGAACGTAAATCACCAGCTGAGGTCTAACAGATTTTATTCTCGCTCTTCCAAAGAAGCTGGACACTAATTGATAATACAGCACACTTTCATTGATGTTTGAATAATAAAGCAATGTTCATAGCTCAGTCCTTGGACGATTACATATATTACTCATGCTTTCAAAATGTAATAAAGATACATACTTAATATCAGTTCTCCAATTAAAGTTTATGACCAAGCTCAGTGACGGTTATAGTTTTTGGCAGAGATTTTTAATTTTCTTCAAATGCTTTCTTGGGATTCACAAAGCAGCTTCAAGCATAAACATGTTTAGCTTGGGGGAATGGGAGGGGTAGAAATCAACACACATGCACATGAAGATGACAACTATATGCAAAATTTTAAATAATTCTATTTTTCAAAGTAATTTCTTTTTAATTAAAAAAATCCTTTTAAGGCTCCACATGTACTGGAGAAATGGGCTACTGAGTAAATTGGTTAACTGTCAATTTTTTGGCTGGCTAATGTGCACTGATGTCCTTCTTTAGCACTAAAATAAAATATGCCCATAAAACCATTTTTACTAGATAATAAAGTAATCCTCACTTGGAGAGGCTTTACAATGAATACTTTATAGAAATCTTGAGTATTCAACAATTATGTAGAATTGAAAGGAGTCCAAGATCACTTGGTCCAACCTCTTTCCTTTACAGAAGAGGATACTGAAATTCACAGAAACCATAAATTGCTGAGCCTACTGGAACTATGATCAAGCCATGAGTTCCCCAACATCGCCAAAGCAATACAGAGAGTCCTGTTATTGTGGTCTTCCCTGCACTTATTTCTGGCTAAAACAACCCTTTCAAGATATATTTTTCTTCTCATAGAGGCAGCATTGTATGATTTAAAAGTTTGGATTTCTGAGTCATATAGATCAGGGTTCAAATTCAGATCACTTACCTTTTTTAAAAAAAAAATCTAGCCTCCATAATCTTGATTCTTATGTAATTCTTGTGGTCAGGTAGCAGCTGCCCCAGCTATAGAATATATGGAGGGGTTCTACAACCTGGAAATTATGAAGATGACAAAGGAAATTTGTGAGAGGCTGATCTCACTCTGCCATGAGAACTTCACATAGTGTATAACACATGGTTAGAGTCAATTAGCTCTACAGAACAAAACGTGTTTCAATATCAGTCTCCATTTAGTGCCCACGGGGGAACTGTTCTCATTCGGGGTTGCTAAGGAAGAGGCCTTGGACTTGTCATGTCTGAATGTTTTTCTCTGTGACCCATCCTGTCCTTTCCCCGTATAGGTTTAGTCTGCAACAAAATATCTGCTTCTTGGTTCTTTATATGTCAAAGCCAAGAAGGACTGCAAGATAATATAGCCCTCTCTCTAGCACAATGTGTTCAGCTTTTTTTTTTTTTTAAGCCCGTCACTTCTGAAGCAGGTGATAAGGTCTTCTGTAAGAGTCACTCACTAGGGCAGTGCTGTCCAACAGAAATTTCTGCAATGATGAAAATGGTCTCTGTCTACACTGACCAATATGGTAGCCACTAAACTTATGGGGCTATTGAGCACTTGAAATAGGACTAACATGATGGAATAGCCGAATATTTTATTTTGCTTAATTTAGTTAATGTAAACTTTAAATTGAAATGGCCACATGTGAGTAGAGGCTACCATACTGGACAGACTGTTCTAGAGGTTGGATGAATAGATATTGGTAGCCTGCCTCTCTGCCTCTCCTCCTTCTCTTTCCTCCCTTTCTTCCCACTTTCCTCAACTTCTTCTACTTCAAGTTTTTTGGGTTTTTTTTTTCTCTATACATGATAAAGTAACCCAGGCTAAATAGGGCTTCTCCCAAGGAAACATATTTGCTTTTTAATAGAGTCCTTTTGGGGACAACGTTTAAACTGGAAAAATAGAAGAATGTCAGGCTTTGTAGAATTCTGGTAGGGAAATCCTTTGCAGTTAAGGAGGTTTGTGGTTATCATGTGCTCCTCAAACTACCTCTTATAGGTAAGTATCTACTCTGCCAGTTTAGAACAGAAGGCATAGTTGAGCATCTTTTGCGTTACTGACATTGACATTTCCTGATATGCTGTAGCAATGCCTTATTCCCTTTAAAATTACCTGATAATGAATTGAATACCAATAGCTTTCACTATTCTAAGTCATTAAGTCTAGACTCCATTCTTAAAACAGTAATGATTTCATTTTTAAAGACTTTGCTCATCTATCTCTAGTCCTCCCATCCCCATGTGTTGTGTAAATATAGATACTACTCAGGTACTTCCTTCCTTCTACTAGATACTGGAGGGAAAAAAAGTAACAAGATTAATACAAGCATTTATATTCAAAGACGGAAGACAGACAAAGCATTTCATAGGTAGCCCTTAGGAAGGTTTCTTAGTTTCAATAGAAATTTTCCTCTTCAATATCTCGTGTCTAGTGTCTGGCCTGGAGATGTTTTGGGAGGTCTTTGTTTCTCAGCTTCTCAAATCAACAGTGATTTCTGAGTGCATGACCTGTGGTTACTGATGCCCAGTTTCTTAGCTGACTCATGACCCAGTCAGGCAGAAATCAAAAAACAGAGCCTTCTTGGTAGCTGAGTACAGGGCTGCTTTCTAAAGCTGTTATTCCAATAAATTATTTCCTAAAACTGGGTCCAAATGTGAAATTTAACCCACTATGAAGACTGCACTGATCCATTTAGCAAAGTTCCCAACTCCTCTTAGCTGCCTAAAATATCCTTTTATATTTTATTCTAATGATGTGACTGGTTTGTTTTTTGAACCCTTATAAAATCCTGGACATCTAGAGTGGTGTAGCACCGAAGTAATTTGCACCCCACTCATTAGCAATGTGATCAATTAGCCAAACATTCTACAAAAATCATAGGATAAGGGAAACTCTTCTTCATTTATTCATTTAATATTTTGGTGCCTCCCATTTTAGGACCTCTGTCTGGGTACATTCTTTAACAGCAATAAGAATTATTAGTAAGTTGTCATTCTCATTCTTACTCATAGATGAGGAAACTGAAGTTTAGGGCGTTAAAGAAAATTCTGCAAGATTTTGCAGTTCACAGTGGAAGAGTTGACACACAAACCCAGGTCTGTATGTCCACAGGGACAGCTTTTCCACTTCTCATACATTTAATCTGCTTGAAAAATCAGGCTGGTGTGCAGAATATAATTCATATTTCATATCTAGATTCCAGGTGCCTTTACCAGGGAGTCATATCTATTCATTACAGCAGGTCTGACAGGACTTGAAAATATAGATGTTTGTCTGAATTAGTTTGTGTCTTTGAAGAAAATGCATTTCCTTAATAGTATTACAAAGCATAATTTTTCATGAAGTAGAAGTTTCCATCATCCAACTAGTCCTCTTTATGAGGTTTTAAAAAATGTGTGGGTATGTGTGTTTTGTTTCCCACAAACACACACTTTAGTCCAATCTTGAAATTTAAATTTTTCCCCTGAACTTTTCCTTTTAGGATAAAAAGTAATCTCATTCTCAGAAGATATTGGCTTAACAAGTTGGTTTCCAGTTTAAATTCATCTATTAGTTGGCCATGCAACTTTGACAAAGACAGTTAACTCCTGGAGCCTCAGTCTCTTTACCTGTGAAATGGGAATTATGGCCATATTACTGTCCTACTTTTTTTCCTCATGGAAATAAAGGTTTATAATGGGTTTGACAGAGCCAATACTTTCCCCCTGGAAATGAATCCTAGTTTCTTATTGAGTACATTGTCCTCTCTTGACCTGTCGCCTGCTACTCAACAGTGATAGACAAATTACCTGCTCATATAACCTCTATATCATGCCTGCTGTTAATATCTACAGCATTCTCTTCATCATGGAGCATCCAGAACCCTCTCCTCTTTATTTAATTTTCTAGAAATATCAGAATATATATACCACTAGGATTTTGCATGTAATCTGAGAAAGAGAAAACCTTACAGAAGTCTGAGTTGTGCCAGCTTTCAGGAAGCTGCTATAATGGTCACTGTAGACTGACCACAAGGTGGCAGCCTTCCAGAACATTAGGGCCAAGCAGAAGTCCAGAGCAATTGCCTGGGTGGCTGATCTTGCATTCACAGCTCAGCCATAGCGAGGTCAATGTCTGCCAAGGTATAGCTGCCAAGAAAGAGGTCCATCAGGCAAAAGTCTAGAAAACCACTTCTTGACAGTATTTTCTAAAAAGCAGTAATGACACCACTTCTCCATTTTAGAGTGCCATAGGCTTTCAGAATGCTTTATTCCACTTAAGAATCTAAATCCTAAGGTAGTTAAAAAAGGGAAGGTGATGTCTTCCTTATATTTTCCTATTGTTTAAAGTCATTATTTCTCAACCTTGACTGTACATTAGAATATCCTGGGGAACTTTTAAATCAATCTGTGGGGCAGCGTCCCAGAGACTGATTTTTAAAAGCACCCCAGGTAGTTGTAAAGTGCACTCAGATTTGGAAACCATCTTTTCAAGTCCTCTCAATTTATTCATTCATTCACTCACCATTTATTGCATACTTTTTCAGGTCAGCTTTCAGCAAGGTGATGGTGATGATGTAAAGTGCGATTCTACAACTGCCCTCAAAGACCATGCAAGTTAATAATTCAATTCCATGGAATTCAATTCAGCAAACACTTAGCAAGTTCCTACTACGACAGATACTATGCTGGATACAGAGGAGGCTGAGATGACAGCAATTCCTGCTGTTCAGCATTTGCATTCAAGTGGGAAGTGTGTACAAATAATTATATGAGGCAGAATTTGGTGTTATTAATGTCTCACCTTTCTATAACATTTCACAGTAACACAAAGCCTTTTCATCCACCCATATAACTTGAAGCTCATTCAATAATTCTTGAGACTGGTAAGCAACTAGCTAACATTATCTGAAGTTCAAAGAGGAGACTGAGGGCTTCCCTGGTGGCGCAGTGGTTGAGAGTCTGCCTGCCGATGCAGGGGACACGGGTTCGAGTCCTGGTCTAGGAGGATCCCACATGCCGCGGAGCGACTGGGCCCGTGAGCCACAACTGCTGAACCTGCGCGTCTGGAGCCTGTGCTCCGCAACAAGAGAGGCCGCGAGAGTGAGAGGCCCGCGCAACGCGATGAAGGGTGGCCCCTGCTTGCCGCAACTGGAGAAAGCCCTCGCACAGAGACGAAGACCCAGCACAGCCAAAAATAAATAAATAAAAAAATAAATAAAAAAAAAAAATTAAAAATATTCAGTTTAAAAAAAAGAAAAAAAGAGGAGACTGACATGCTTTGCCAATAAGAAGCAGAATAAGTCCTGAAACCCACGTCTATGGATTCCGAGGTCAGTGCTCACTGCGTCATTCCATGCTATTTTGTGGGGCTCAGCAAAGAGTGTTGATTTTCACTGCAAGAGTAAAGGTATTTGTCCAAGGATGTATTTGTGCATTTGTCTGGGGAATTTTATTTCCTGCAGAGTAAATAGAGGACCATTTCTGTCCATTTATTTTCTGGGCTTCTTCCTCTGCCCAGTCAGGGGCCTCATCTGATGCTGTTTTCATGCTCATATCCTTTTTATAAATGATCTCCTACTTTCACCAAATTTCTGATCTCTAAAATTGTTCTGGATGTCTATTGTCTTGAAGGGAAAACTGAAAATATTTAGTTCCATCAGCAGATCTGCTTGTCACAAGCTTCTGTCAATCACAGAAAGGTTTAATTAGTTTACTGAAAATTAGTCCAAATGTATATAAAGGAGAAGCCAGACAAGTCTCATTCTCAGAGATCTCCATTCTGTTAGCTAATAAAGCGTTAAGCCAAATGCCGTCCGGATTGGGACTGGCACATAAGGTAGTGGTTGAAGAACATGTTTTAGGAATTAGCCTTATGGCTCATTTGCGGAGTTGACTCCTAAGGGAATGAGGTGTGGGTGCACATCCTCTTCATCTGCAGAATCAAAATGATACTAGCATCCTTCAGGGTCAATGAACATAGCAAGATATTCCCAGGGTCATTGTTTCATTTTTCCGTAAGAGCAAAGAATCCACTAAGTGGATTCCCAGAGGACCCATGGCCTTTTCATTGCACAGAAGACTTTGCTACTGAAAATTCCACTATGAGATTGTGGAATTAGCTATCCTTTCTTTAAAGGCTTGGCACTGTTCGCATTGTTGAGATTTAGATGCCATAGCCTAAGAGAAACACTAAAAAAACGAGTACATTAAGACATTCATGTGATGAGGAATCTGAACATCATTTTAGAGAGGAACAGTTGATGGGCTGTAAAGTTTTAGGCTGAAGAAGCAAAGACCCAGAAATGCAAATGGAAGCATGAGAAATCTTCAAACATGCAGACATCTATTTGCACAAGTGGGGCTGTGTTCAGTCTCTCTAGCTTGAGAGAGAAGGACAGTGACCAGGGGTGGAAGTGACAAAGGGGCAAATTTCAAATTACCCTGTTATGGAAGAACATTACAATTATTAAGCAGTAGAAGCAGTTGCTTCATAAACCCCCTCTTTTCAGAGATGTTCAAGAGCATTGTGTTAGGAATGTGGAAGTAGGGATTTCTCAGTTGGGTAAGGAGTTGGTTTTAATGAACTTTTCTGGGAATGTTAACAGTTCTGGATATCCACCTGAGGGTTAATCCTCATGTCCTAATTATGCTCATCGTATTGTCTACGTCACTGAACTTTGCTCTCTCAGGTGGGGGAAAACAGTTCACTGATATCAAAAATTAGCCGTGAATGTGAAGTGGACAGGTAATCCACTACCCACACTTCTAGGCATAGAGGAATCTCAACAAGTCACTGTTAAATGAGTATATGAGCACGAGTTATGCCACCAGGAAGGACTCAAGGGAGAGGACTCTGGTAGGGTTGCCCCAGTTCACAAGTACGGACAGGACTGACACGGACCTTCGGGGAGAGAAAATGCTGAGACTAAGCTGTGGGGTGCTGAGTACCAGGGCACAGACCTAGTCATGGCTCCTGCCGTCTGGAAGCTCCCCCCTGAGATGCTCATATCTCTTGGGTTTTCATCACAGTGAATCTGCAAGTTTCACTTAAGGAAACAGAGACTCAGAAGTGGGAGTGGAAGTGTGGCAAAGACCTATTGGTTGGAAAGGGGTTACACTGACTCTGCCCAGCTCCAGAAAAAGACAATGACCAAAGGTGGACATTTCAAGGTTTCCGTATAATCACTCGGTGGAAGAACTTTAAAGCTATTGGACAGTGGAAGCAGCTGCTTCGCAAAGCTTCCTGTTTGTAGAAATGTTTAAAAACAGCTTATCACTTCATGGAAGAGGGTTCATCAAAATTTGTTTACTACTGAGGTAAGAATTTAGATTAAATGAACTCTTACATTGGGTAGGAAGTTGGATAAAATGTGTTTTCCTGAGACTTCAAGAACTGCAACATACTTTGTTCATTCATTCAACATGGCCTGAAAAAGAAGAGTCTCCCAGTCCACACATATCTAAGGATCCTTATTCCATTGTTGATACCCAAAGTGTTTGTCTATACTATTACTTCTGCTGGGAGCAGTGTTTTGTTTATGTCTGAACCTGTAGCACAGAAGACACTGCCTTCTATAGAGTAGATTTGCAATAAATGTTTGTTGAGCAAATAGCAAATTAACTTTGTTGATTTTAGGGTTTGAACGTGGACTGAATTTCTTTTGTGTACTAAGTATGCCTGCTTGGCATGAATATCACTGGCTATTATTTCTCAAGCGCTTGTTATTGCCCAGGTGCCAGGCTTAATGCCTACATGCATTGTCTCATTCAAACCCTACAAGCACATCTATTGAAAAAATCATGCAGGGAATTCCCTGGTGGTCCGGTGGTTAAGACTCTGTGCTTTCACTGCTGAGGTCCTGGGTTCCACCCCTGGTCAGGAAACTAAGATCCCACAAGCCGCAAGGTGTGGCCAAAAAAAAAAAAGGCTGAAAAATTTTTTTAAAAAATCATGAAGATGCGATCATCACACTGATCACACTGTTTTTACTAATGAGGAAACTGAGGTACACAGAGGCTAAGTAGCTCCCCAATGGTTCATAGAGAGTAATTAGATGATGCAGGATTGAAATTTAGGTTGTGTGACTTCCAAGCCAGCATGGTTCAACAGAGCACACTACCTCCAGTGAAGGAGTGATAATTATCAATCATTAATATGGCAGTATGTGTTTAAAACATAGCTAACAATTATTGAATGCTTTCTACATGTGAGGCACTAAGTATCTGCTCACTTAATCCTCAAAGCAGCCTCATAATGTAGGTACTATTATTGTGCTCACTTTATAGATAAGGCACAGGAACTAGAATTTTTGGATCTAAGTTTATCAAACCCTAAAGCTTATCTTCTCAATATTGTGTGGTCTTATTTCCTCTTTTGTGATACTGAGGAGACAAATAATGAATCCTCTTCCATGAAGTGTATGTGTTGCTCTAAGAAAATTGTATTTGGTTTGACCTGGAATTAGATCTCAAACTAAACTAGGGTTCAGAGGCAGCTTAGAAGGTGGCAAAGAAACTCATCATAAAGGTAGTGGTTATGGAAAAAACTAAGAATTTAGTATCAAGTAGAGATGATTTCAGGACCTGGATCACCATTTTACTAGCTATGGGATCTTGGAAGACACTTAACCTTTCCATGCCTTAGTTTCATCATCTTTAAAAGGGGGATGATAATTATCCCAACCTCATAGCGTTGGCTAAAAGCGAACATCCACAGAGCCCTGCAGTTCATGCCTGACTCATTTTGCTGTTGCTTCTCCTCCCCGTTCCTCATCCTCTCATCTTCCTTCTTTTCCCTTTTATTCTCCCTCTTTCTGTTCCTCTTCATTCTCCCCTTTCTTCATCTCCACTGTCTTATTGTTATTCAAAAAATTTTAATGGAGATTAAATTAATACATACAAGATATAATTCACTCCGTTTTTCGTATTTTCACCAAATCAAAAGCAGTCATATTCCAGAAATAATTCTAGACCTTATAGTTGGGTTGAAACCAAAAGTTGTGAACCGTGTGCTAATAAAATATGTGTGGCTTTAGGGAAAGAGGCATATTTCTCCCTCCTCCCCCAATGGTTTAGTGTGTTTGTGATCAAAAGCCTTCTTGCTGAGAAAAAGGGACAGGGCTGACACGTACAAGAGTGTACATCTGCCCAAGACAGCATTTCAGGGTGGGAAGTTCTCAGGAGCAGCTGGGATGTGAGACATGGCAGATCAGGAGGAAGCCAAGAATTCACCACACTAACTTACACATCACCTAGGCAAGCCACTTATTAAGAAAAAAATCCTTCTCCCCTTTCCTGGGGATCCCTCTTGGATGCTTCTAGGTTGAGACCTTCCAATTGTAGTTCAAAGATGCTAAGCAGGAAGAGGATTTGCCATTTCATTACTTGGCCTTTGTTTCTCTCTCTCTCTCCATGAGGACTTGTGCAGCCCCCTCCTGGGGTATTGTGGGGAAGATGAATTAGCTAATATTGGTAAAAGGCCTTTGATGATGACTGCTAAGTGTTTATACCGTGTAATTGCCATTTTTCCCAAGAAAATGTTCATATTGTTACTAATTAGGCATTGTTGAAGCACCTCATGCCCTATTATTTTACAGTTGTCGTGCAATTGACTGGCAGCGGGACCATTTCAAATGACATTTGTTGCCCATTTCCCTGGTTTAATTTTTGGAAATTTTATGGGAAGCCTGGGCATTGTTTCTTATTCACCGCAACTTAAATAATTAACAACGTAAATATGGCTTTGGGTGGTGAGATTGTCAACACTGAGAGTTCTTTAGAGATTTTAATTAAGAACACTATGGCACCGAACTCCATGTGAAAGCTTATTATAGCGCCTAAGCGCTCTGAGCACTTCTGCTCTGTGGGTCTGTGGCTCTCGTGCCTGAGTGTGCACGTGTGTGGACCTGTGTGTGTATGTGAGTATTTACATGTGTGCATGTGCAAGTGCATAGGTTTTGTGACCAATAGTGTAATATGAGATACAAGGACAAGAGCAAAGTCCTTCTTTGGCTCAGCCTTCTCTAAGGCATACACTAGAGAAGCTGATTAATGAATCTTTCTCCATTTTCTTACTATAACCGAGAGATTTTGAGTTGGCTCAAACCAAGCATCATTTGTTAAACGTCTGCTATGTTATTACATACTGGACTAGATGAGTTTCATGGTTTCTTTAAGCTTTACAACAAGTCAATGAGGTCTCTCACACTGACAAAATGAAGGTTCAGAGAGGTTAAGTAAGGTGTCCAACATCACACAGCTAGTAATAGATGAAGACAGGACTTAAACCCAAGTCTGCCGACTCTGGAGCCTGGGCCCCTTCCATTCTCTCTTGCGAACAAAATTGCTAAGCTTTTGATCTGGCAGTGAGTCTGGGCACTCCAAAGGCTAACTTGTGTTTTCTCCAGAAGCCTTGCAGGCTCACCTGTCTAAATGCATCTTCTCTCCTGTACCTGTATTACTGTCTGTCACTTCTCATAGTCTGACTTTTAGCTGTGTACCAGCTGGGATGACAGTATAATATGATGGTTATGAAAGCACGGGCTTTAGAGACACCTGGATTATATTTCTCACTCTACCTTTTCCCATCTGGGTCATCTCAGACAAGTGTCAGCACCTAAGCTTCATATTGTTGGTGTGAAGATGAAAGTAAAAGTAAATATTGAAAGTGCTTAGAAGGTTTCATGGCACATAGAAAGCACACAGTACATAATGGTTGGATGGATGGATGTTTTGGGGCTCAGGTTGGGCTACCCCAAATTAGGCCACAATGGCAAACTGATTACTTTGAATTGAAATTGCTTGAGAAACAGCCGATGTGTGCTGCAAAAGGAAGGGAAAGAGAGAGAGGCTTTAGCAAAGCAATAACATACTTTCCCAGCCTTGAAATGTCCTACAACCTAAGAAGCTGTACAAATGTGCAGGTGGCCGTGTCTCATCTCTGCAGAGTTAGCCCCTGCAGGGTTGATCGGCATAAGCGTCGGCACACGCACTTACAGGATGCCAGCTTCATGGCACATGAGCTCATGCAGGCACCGTAGCCCCCACGAGGCTTCTCTCCGTGGCAGGGCTGGTCCAGGCGTCACCCCGTCTCCCTCACTGACCCTGCCTGCTGGAAGAGGCAGGGCTGCACGCTAACCATCTCCTCTGTGTGTGTGTGTGTGTGTGTGTGTGTGTGTTTTACTATTTGCTCTTACCTGCTTGGGTGTCCTCAGGATTTGTGTGTCTGCAACAGGCACAGACGATTCTCAGGGCTCCTCCTAACTAAATGTGAGAGCAGAGTCACTTGGTTTGCAAGCAGAATGAAGTGGGCATGAGGCATGTTTCCATCGCTTGTTGGCAACGGGCAGGCTACTGAACTAGTCTGGGTTTTGGTTGTTTTATCACCTGCAAAATGGAGTGGGGGGAATAATAATCATTCCACATTGTGAGGATCAAATGGGAGAATGATATCACTCAAAATGAATGCGTTCAGATAAAACTGTCACTTATTGGGCACATACCAAAGACTGGGTGGTGCTGGAAAGATTATCTACATTATCTTAATAATCAATTGACACTACAGTCCCCTTTTGTGCACTTGAAGAAACAGAGACTCATGGAGATGACTTAACCTTCCGGAGATTACCCAGCTATTAAGCCTAGGCTGAGTCCTGATATCTAGTTTTCACACGGGTTAGAGGTTGCCTGGGCCTCAGAGAGGGCAAGTTAGTGCTTACCTAGTAGGTGGGGTGACTAGATGTCTAAGCCTCTGCCAGCAGAGAGGTTCCTGATCTGGGGGGCTTGGCGAGGACCTCTACTGGCTGAATTTCATATGCTGGTGTGCAGGCAGTGAGGTTGGAGGTCGGGAGGAAGAAGGATCTGAGTTTCATTATTTCTTTAGTCACTCCCTGGGTGCATCGGGTGTTGCTTGTTTCATGCCACTGCTGTGTGAACGTCCTCCCGTGGCTTCCCAGGGCCTCTGCACGAAGACCCTGGCGCTCTCAGATGTTGCGTGGCCCGCCTCTGCTTCCTGCTACAAACTCCAGTCACCTCCACCCTGCGCCTCGCCGCGGGGCGGGCACACCCTGCAGCTTCGGAGCCTGCTCCCTCTTGTCTCTGCAAGTGCTGCGTCTTCTGACTAGAACTTTCTCTGTATCACTCTTGTGTCATCACGAAAGCTTTTTCATCCTTGGGGGCTCTCAGCCCAAGCCTTTCCTTCTCGAGGCAGGCTACCCCAGGGCCAGCTCAGCTTCCTGTGTGAATCACTAATACTTGCCTTCCTTTCCTTCAGAGTGCCTCACTCTGCAGCTGTACCTTGTCTAATGGATCAGTTGATTAATATTTGTCTCTCCTCGAAAGAAGGAGGAGATATGGGGATATATGTATATGTATAGCTGATTCACTTTGTTATAAAGCAGAAACTAACACACCATTGTAAAGCAATTATACTTCAATAAAGATGTTAAAAAATATATATATTTGTCTCTCCTTTTAGATTTAAACTCCATAAGAGTGGGGACAACATAGCATGACTGGCACAGAACTTAGATACCTTCTAATCACAGACACCTACTATGTAAATATTCTCTAAATCCCTCTCTAAACCCTATTCAGTCTCCAATTTGTGAAACTAGCATGTAGTAGACGCTAAATAAATATTTGTGATGCACTCCCCCAAAACAGTCTTCTATTCCTTCCGATCACTAACTTAGTTCATATCTACACATTCCTTAATTGGTCAAATGATCAGTAACGAATAAATGGAGGAAGGAAGGAATGGATATAATTGGTATTTATACACTTAACTGTTAGCAAAGCTTGAGTTTCAATGAGTGTTTGTCATTATTTTGCAGGGTTTCAACCTCTGGAAGAGAATTCAGGAGCTGGTCTGCCTATCTAATCAGGAGCTCATGTCCATACATACACCCAGAGCGATTCTTTGTGTGTGTGTGTGTGGTGGGGTGGGGGGGGCAGTGTTAAGCATGGACTTTGGAACCAGACTGCCTGCATCTAAAGCCTGACTGCACCATTTATTAGCTCTGTGAATTTAAATGAGTTTTTTGACTCAGTTTTACCATCTGTAAATGGGGATAATAACAGTACTTATATGGGAGGGTTGTTGTGAAGATTAAATAATTTAACATTTATTTTACAAAGTGCTTAGAACAGTTCCTGACTTATAGTTCATGCTATATAAGTACTGACTATTATTTTATATATTTGTTTACGAGGTAAATCACGTTATGCCTTTTCATGTGCCAGCCCCTAAAACCACTTCCTTCCTAAGTTTCCTACCATTTCTCTCATAGTTCTGGCTTCTTCCTGCCTCCCTCTGACCTGAGTTGCTATAATCTGACCATTTGCTGATCCTACTTGGATTATGATAATATTGAAACCGTGCACCTCAGATTGGGACTTGACACCCCGTGCCAGGACTCGAACCCGGCCAAAACCCAGATTGGGACTTGAACCCACGCAGCCGGGACTCGAACCCGGCCAAAACCCACAGTCTTTCAACTGAGATCACACACCTGGTTTCAGGACTTAATGAAGCTCAGGTTCTTGAAGTCTCATTGCAGAAAGAATTCAGTGAGAGACAAAGTGATAGGTAAGAAGTGGACTTATTTAGACAGAAACACACTCCACAGAGTGCGGGCCATCTCAGAAGGTGAGAAAGGCACCAGGGTATGGGGTTGTCAGTTTTTATAGGGGTGGGTAATTTCATAGGCTAATGAGTGGGAGGAGTATTCCAGCTATTTCAGGAAGGGGCGGGGATTTCCAGGAATTGGGCCACCACCCACTTTTTTTATCCTTATGGTCGGTCTTGGAACTGTCATGGCGCCTGTGGGTGTGTCATTTAGCTTGCTGATGTGTTACAGTGAGCGTATACTGAGGCTCAAGGTCTAGTGGAAGTTCACTTGTCAGCCATCTTGGACCCATTTGGTTCTAATCAGTTTATGTCATGTCCTTGGGCTATGTCATTCTTTCAAAGGTTGTGCCCTGCCCCCTTCCCTCCTGTTTCAATATTATTTTTTTTTCTGTGATTTCCATTGAAAAGGAAATTTCCTTTAATTTCAAAACTCAAATTTCAATTTCAAATTCAATTTCAATTTCATGGTGATTTCCATTGAAATTTCTCCACTGGTGGGAAGTCTCAATTATACCTGATCTCTGTCTCAGGAAAATTTGGTTCAACAGGTTCAATCTACTAGAAGGAGCAGTGCTAGAGAGGGGAGAGAGCTTGAGAAGGGTGGCTGCTAGAGTGGGTAAACACAGTTCAGCTCCACCTGTGCTGCCTGGAGTTGGAAGTTCCAATGTTAGTTTTTGGGCCCATTAATTCTCCCCTTTCTCATCTCTCAATGGACTCCCTGGCTAGCAAGCTGATATTTAAAAAAAAAAAAAAAAGAATGTTAATGAAATGTTGCTGTAAGATGGGCTGCCAGGGCAATTTAAAAACAGAACTAGTGAAAGTGGGGGGGTGGGATGAATTGGGAGATTGGGATTGACATATATACACTAATTTGTATAAAATTACAAAGAACCTGCTGCATAAAAAGAACCTGCTGTATAAAAGAACCTGCTGTATAAAATAAAAGAACCTGCTGTATAAAAAAAAATAAAGTAAAAGAACCTGCTGTATAAAAACCTGCTGTATAAGTAAAAATAAAATAAAATAAGAACCTGCTGTATAAAAAAAATAAAATAAAATTCAAAAAACCAAAACAGAACTAGCTATTAAGTTTCTCTAGAGGCATAGAGGCTTGAAACTAAAGTCTGATCTGGTTAAGGCAGAAAATATTGTCTGGTGTAGAGGACAAAACCCAGAGTCCAGAGGTAAGTTGTGAACCCAGGATCCACCACTTAAGACTCTGGTGACCTTGAGGGAAGTCCCTTCCTCTCTCTGGACCTCCTCATCTGTTAAAGGAAATAATAATTCAATCATTTATTCAACAAATATTGGTCGAGCTCCTATTATGGTCTAGGCACTGCTGGACTAGATAAACTTTCAGCTAGTTTTACAGTTGAACCATCCTGTGAAAAACATCTGTGAAACTTCAAATATGATGAACTTGAGGGTAGGGGCAGAGTGGACTGCCTTGTTTTAATCTGAGTAAGAGATAGCATAAGAAGTGGCACATTATATGCACTCTGGACATATTTGGTGTTCTTTTCAAAGATCCAATTTTTGCCTTTCTTACTTTCTGTAAAGTTTGTATACTATTTTATTGATTTAGGTTTTCATATTTATTAGTTCCTTCCTTCTATTTACTTTGGGTTTACTGTGCTCTTCTTTTTCTAAACTTTTATAATGGAAACACAAATCATTGATTCTTAGTTGTTGTTGTTGTTGTTTTTGTTTTGCCATTTATGGAAGATGCCAGGAATCAGAGGACATCACCACTACCCAGTGAGAAGAATTATTAAGGTGTATAATTAACCAGGATCAAATCGAGGTTTTAGCAATGGAGGAACCAACAGATACCACCTTGGTTTGATATTATATTAAACCTGGACATATTTGGGCCTTTGGGCCTTTTTAAAGTCTCTTGAACATTTAAAAATAGAAATAAATTCTACAAAAGAAAACCAAAACAATCAGAGGACCTGCTTTCAAAAAATAATGTGGGAAGGATATTCAAGTAGAAGCTACAAAGTTTTAGTGATTATTTCTGTTATCTCATTTTTCATCATTTGCGGACAGATGGTCATTTATGATTCTTAGCTTTTTTTTTTTTTTTGGTCTACATATAAGTATTTAAATTTGCAAATTTTCCTCTACCACTGCTTTAGCCACTTCCTAAAATTTTTCCTTTTCTTTACCTTTCTTTATGACTTTTTATCATTATGATATGTTGCCTTTTCATTTTGATTGTTTGCAATATTTAAATGTCCTTTGTGATTTCTTCTGTGACCCATGTGGTATTTAGAAGTGTGTTGTTTAATTTCCAAATATTTGCATACTTTTATTTTATTTTTAATTATTGAATTCTTTTTTTTTTAACAGATCTTTATTGGAGTATAATTGCTTCACAATGCTGTGTTAGTTTCTGCTGTATAACAAAGTGAATCAGCTATAAGTATATATATATCCCCTTATCCCCTCCCTCTTGCATCTCCCTCCCACCCTCCCTAACCCACCCCTCTAGGTGGTCACAAAGCACCGAGCTGATCTCCCTGTGCTCTGCGGCTGCTGCCCACTAGCTAGCTATTTTTCATAGTTAGTGTAGCGTAATGTATATATGTCAATGTTACTCACTTCGCCCCAGCTTTCCCCTCCCCCCGCCTCGTGTCCTCAAGTCCATTCTCTATGTCTACATCTTTATTTCTGTCCTGCCACTAGGTTCATCAGTACCTTTTTTTTTTTTTTTTAGATTCCATATATATGTGTTAGCATACGTTATTTGTTTTTCTCTTTCTGACTTACTTCACTCTGTATGACAGACTCTGGGTCCATCCACCTCACTACAAATAACTCAGTTTAATTTCTTTTTATGGCTGAGTAATATTCCATTGTATGTATGTGCCACATCTTCTTTATCCATTCATCTGTCAATGGACACTTAGGTTGCTTCCATGTCCTGGCTACTATAAATAGAGCTGCAGTGAACATTGTAGTACATGACTCCTTTTGAATTATGGTTTTCTCAGGGTATATGCCCAGTAGTGGGATTGCTGGGTCGTATGGTAGTTCTATTTTTAGTTTTTTAAGGAACCTCCATACTGTTCTCCATAGTGGCTGCATCAATTTACATTCCCAACAACAGTTATTGAATTCTAATTTGCCTCCTTTGTACTCAGAAACAGTCTGTAAGCCCTGTGGTATTTCCTTTCAGCTCTGGAAGAGACTCACTTTACATGTGTGCAGTCCAGCCCTGGGGAGGGATCCATGGAGATTTCCCCTGTGGCTTTCTGGGGACTCCGTCTGCACAGGGCCTTCTCTTTGGTATACTGCCCTGCAAATCTCAGTGGCTTTAACAGCCTTCAGCACTAATCTCTGCCTCCTCAGCCCAGCAAGACTGCTCTTCTCTCCATGGGCTTTATTTCCGGTGACATGTGGCGGCCCTGAACGTTCCTCAAGGCAGAAGGCTGGGAAAGCACTGAGCTCACCACATGTGTTTTCTTTTTGGCTGGCATTACAGTTCCACACTGGCCCTGTCCCTCCACACCCCGCAGCTCTCCCAGTTCTCCTCCGAAGATGCTTCATATATTTCGTCCAGTCTTATGGTTGTTTACATGAGGGAGGACAGGGAGCAGTCTAGGACCCACACTCTGTGATGGTCAAACCCAAACATTGCTTTTTAATTTAACCCTATTTAAGTTACCAATATTAACGTCAGAAAGGGGTTTTGGAAATTTAGGTTTTAAAATGCATGTTTAAAAATGTAACAAAATTGACTTATTTTATTTTTATCAGGGGTTTTAACTTGATTTTTCTTTGTATTTCTAATAGCAATTTCATTCTGTTTATAAACTTCAGAGGGAAAAATTATTGAGTCATTTCTATCTCAATGTGTGAGCTTCCGTCACTCTGAGCAACTAAACTGGATCTGAATTGCTGTAGAAAACCTCTTTCCGGCAATACCTGAGTGGTGCTTTTTACTTGATCCTTTTAAAAGATAATGCAAGAGGAGGGGCAAGATGGCGGAAGAGTAAGACGCGGAGATCACCTTCCTCCCCACAGATACATGAGAAATACATCTACACGTGGAACTGCTCCTACAGAACACCCACTGAACGCTGGCAGAAGACGTCAGACCTCCCAAAAGGCAAGAAAATCCCCACGTACTTGGGTAGGGCAAAAGAAAAAAGAAATAACAGAGACAAAAGAATAGGGACGGGACCTGCACCAGTGGGAGGGAGCTGTGAAGGAGGAAAGGTTTCCACACACTAGGAAGCCCCTTCGTGGGCAGAGACTGCGGGTAGCAGAGGGGGGAAGCTTCGGAGCCACGGAGGAGAGCGCAGCCACAGTGGTGCGGAGGGCAAAGCGGAGATTCCCGCACAGAGGAGCGGTGCCGACCAGCACTCACCAGCCCGAGAGGCTTGTCTGCTCAGCCGCCGGGGCGGGCGGGGCCTGGGAGCTGGGGCTCGGGCTTCGGTGCTAGCCGGGAGGGAGTCCGGGAAAAAGACTGCAGCTGCCAAAGAGGCAAGAGAATTTTTCTTGCCTCTTTGTTTCGCGGCGCGCAAGGAGAGGGGATTCAGAGCGCCGCCTAAACGAGCTCCAGAGACGGGCGCGAGCTGCGGCTATCAGCGCGGATCCCACAGCAACAGGGACGCAGAGGGAAAAACGGAGAGATTCCCGCAGAGAGGCTCGGCGCCGAGCAGCACTCACCAGCCCGAGAGGCTTGTCTGCTCACCCGCCGGGGCGGGCGGGGGCTGGGAGCTGAGGCGCGGGCTTCGGTCGGATCCCAGGGAGAGGACGGGTTGGCTGCGTGAACACAGCCTGAAGGGTCTAGCGCACCACAACTAGCCGGGAGGGTGCACGAGAAAAAGTCTGCAGCTGCCGAAGAGGCAGGAGACTTTTTCTTGCCTCTTTGTTTCGCGGCGTGCAAGGAGAGGGGATTCAGAGCGCCACTTAAACGAACTCCAGAGACGGGCGTGAGCCGCGGCTATCAGAGCGGACCCCAGAGACGGGCATGAGACGCTAAGGCTGCTGCTGCCGCCACCAAACAGCCTGTGGGCGAGCACAGGTCATTCTCCACACCGCCCCTCCCGGGAGCCTGTGCAGCCCGCCACGGCCAGGCTCCCGTAATCTGGGGATAACTTCCCCGGGAGAGCACACGGCGCGCCTCAGGCTGCTGCAACGTCACGCCGGCTTCTGCCGCCGCAGGCTCGCCCCGCCTCCTCTGTACCGCTCCCTCCCCCCGGCCTGACTGAGCCAGAGCCCCCGAATCAGCTGCTCCTTTAACCCCGTTCTGTCTGGGCGGGGAACAGACGCCCTCAGGGGACCTACATGCAGAGGCGGGTCCAAATCCAAAGCTGAACCCCGGGAGCTGTACGAACAAAGAAGAGAAAGGGAAATCTCTCCCAGCAGCCTCAGAAGCAGCGGATTAAAGCTCCACAAACAACTTGATGTGCCTGCATCTGTTGAATACCTGAATAGACAACGAATCATCCCAAATTTAGGAGATGGACTTTGGGAGCAGGATATATTAACTTTTCCCCTTTTCCTTTTTTTTGTGAGTGTAGATGTGTATGCTTCTGGGTGAGATTTTGTCTGTATAGCTTTGCTCTCACCGTTAGTCCTAGGGTTAGGTCCGTCCGTTTTTTTTTTTTTTTTTTTTTTTTGGCTTAAAAAAAATTTTTTTCCCTAATAAATGTTTTCTTAATAATTTTTTCCTTATTTTCTATTTTTAAAAAAATTTTTAATAAGTTTTTTCATATTTTTTATTTTAAAAAATTAAAAAATTTTTTTTCTTAATAAATTTTTTCTAAATAATTTTTTTCTTATTTTTAGTATAAAAAATTAATAAATCTATTTTTAAAAATTAAAAAAAATTTTTTTTCTTAATAAATTTACTCTTAATAATTTTTTTTCTTATTTTTTATTATAATTGCTTTATTTTATTTTATTTTATCCTCTTTTTTTCTTTCTTTCCATTTTTTCTCCCTTTTATTCTGAGCCGTGTGGATGAAAGGCTCTTGGTGCTCCAGCCAGGCATCAGGGCTGTGCCTCTGAGGTGGGAGAGCCAACTTCAGGACACTGGTCCACAAGAGACCTCCCAGCTCCACGTAACACCAAACGGCGAAAATCTCTCACAGATCTCCATCTCAACATCAAGACCCAGCTTCACTCAACGACCAGCAAGCTACAGTGCTGGACACCCTATGCCAAACAACTAGCAAGAGAGGAACACAGCCCCATCCATTAACAGAGAGGCTGCCTAAAATCATAATAAGGCCACAGACACCCCAAAACACACCACCAGACGTGGACGAACTCACCAGAAAGACAACATCCAGCCTCATCCACCAGAACACAGGCACTAGTTCCCTCCACCAGGAAACCTACACAACCCACTGAACCAACCTTAGCCACTGGGGACAGATACCAAAAACAACGGGAACTACGAACCTGCAGCCTGTGAAAAGGAGACCCCAAACACAGTAAGATAAGCAAAATGAGAAGACAGAAAAACACACAGCAGATGAAGGAGCAGGGTCAAAACACACCAGACCTAACAAATGAAGAGGAAATAGGTAGTCTACCTGAAAAAGAATTCAGAATAATGATAGTAAGGATGATCCAAAGTCTTGGAAATAGAATAGACAAAATGCAAGAAACATTTAACAAGGACGTAGAAGAACTAAAGAGGAACCAAGAAACGATGACAAGCACAATAAATGAAATTAAAAATACTCTAGATGGGATCAATAGCAGAATAACTGAGGCAGAAGAACGGATAAGTGACCTGGAAGATAAAATGGTGGAAATAACTACTGCAGACCAGAATAAAGAAAAAAGAATGAAAAGAACTGAGGACAGTCTCAGAGACCTCTGGGACAACATTAAACGCACCAACATTCGAATTATAGGGGTCCCAGAAGAAGAAGAGAAAAAGAAAGGGACTGAGAAAATATTTGAAGAGATTATAGTTGAAAACTTCCCTAATATGGGAAAGGAAATAGTTAATCAAGTCCTGGAAGCACAGAGAGTCCCATACAGGATAAATCCAAGGAGAAACACACCAAGACACATATTAATCAAACTATCAAAAATTAAATATAAAGAAAACATATTAAAAGCAGCAAGGGAAAAACAACAGATAACACACAAGGGCATCCCCATAAGGTTAACAGCTGATCTTTCAGCAGAAACGCTGCAAGCCAGAAGGGAGTGGCAGGATATACTTAAAGTGATGAAGGAGAAAAACCTACAACCAAGATTACTCTACCCAGCAAGGATCTCATTCAGATTTGATGGAGAAATTAAAACCTTTACAGACAAGCAAAAGCTGAGAGAGTTCAGCACCACCAAACCAGCTTTACAACAAATGCTAACGGAACTTCTCTAGGCAAGAAACACAAGAGAAGGAAAACACCTACAATAACAAACCCAAAACATTTAAGAAAATGGGAATAGGAACATACATATCGATAATTACCTTAAATGTAAATGGATTAAATGCTCCCACCAAAAGACACAGACTGGCTGAATGGATACAAAAACAAGACCCATATATATGCTGTCTACAAGAGACCCACTTCAGACCTAGAGACACATACAGACTGAAAGTGAGGGGATGGAAAAAGATATTCCACGCAAATGGAAATCAAAAGAAAGCTGGAGTAGCAATTCTCATATCAGACAAAATAGACTTTAAAATAAAGACAATTACAAGAGACAAAGACGGACACTATATAATGATCAAGGGATCGATCCAAGAGGAAGGTATAACAATTGTAAATATTTATGCACCCAACATAGGAGCACCTCAATACATAAGGCAAATACTAACAGCCATAAAAGGGGAAATCGACAGTAACACAATCATAGTAGGGGACTTTAACACCCCACTTTCACCAATGGACAGATCATCCAAAATGAAAATAAATAAGGAAACACAAGCTTTAAATGATACATTAAACAAGATGGACTTAATTGATATTTATAGGACATTCCACCCAAAAACAACAGAATACACATTTTTCTCAAGTGCTCATGGAACATTCTCCAGGATAGATCATATCTTGGGTCACAAATCAATTGGTAAATTTAAAAAAATTGAAATCGTATCAAGTATCTTTTCCGACCACAACGCTATGAGACTAGATATCAATTACAGGAAAAGATCTGTAAAAAATACAAACACATGGAGGCTACACAATACACTACTTAATAACGAAGTGATCACTGAAGAAATCAAAGGGGAAATCAAAAAATACCTAGAAACAAATGACAATGGAGACACGACGATCCAAAACCTATGGGATGCAGCAAAAGCAGTTCTAAGAGGGAAGTTTATAGCAATACAAGCCTACATCAAGAAACAGGAAACATCTCGAATAAACAACCTAACCTTGCACCTAAAGCAATTAGAGAAAGAAGAACAAAAAAACCCCAAAGCTAGCAGAAGGAAAGAAATCATAAAGATCAGATCAGAAATAAATGAAAAAGAAATGAAGGAAACAATAGCAAAAATCAATGAAACTAAAAGCTGGTTCTTTGAGAAGATAAACAAAATTGATAAACCATTAGCCAGACTCATCAAGAGAAAAAAGGAGAAGACTCAAATTAATAGAATTAGAAATGAAAAAGGAGAAGTAACCACTGACACTGCAGAAATACAAACGATCATAAGAGATTACTACAAGCAACTCTATGCTAATAAAATGGACAACCTGGAAGAAATGGACAGATTCTTAGAAATGCACAACCTGCCGAGACTGAACCAGGAAGAAATAGAAGATATGAACAGACCAATCACAAGCACTGAAATTGAAACTGTGATTAAAAATCTTCCAACACACAAAAGCCCAGGACCAGATGGCTTCACAGGCGAATTCTATCAAACATTTAGAGAAGAGCTAACACCTATCCTTCTCAAACTCTTCCAAAATATTGCAGAGGGAGGAACACTCCCCAACTCATTCTACGAGGCCACCATCACCCTGATACCAAAACCAGGCAAAGATGTCACAAAGAAAGAAAACTACAGGCCAATATCACTGATGAACATAGATGCAAAAATCCTCAACAAAATACTAGCAAACAGAATCCAACAGCACATTAAAAGGATCATACACCATGATCAAGTGGGGTTTATTCCAGGAATGCAAGGATTCTTCAATATACGCAAATCAATCAACGTGATACATCATATTAACAAATTGAAGGAGAAAAACCATATGATCATCTCAATAGATGCAGAGAAAGCTTTCGACAAAATTCAACACCCATTTATGATAAAAGTCCTGCAGAAAGTAGGCATAGAGGGAACTTTCCTCAACATAATAAAGGCCGTATATGACAAACCCACAGCCAACATTGTCCTCAATGGTGAAAAACTGAAACCATTTCCACTAAGATCAGGAACAAGACAAGGTTGCCCACTCTCACCACTATTATTCAACATAGTTTTGGAAGTGTTAGCCACAGCAATCAGAGACGAAAAAGAAACAAAAGGAATCCAAATCGGAAAAGAAGAAGTAAAGCTGTCACTGTTTGCAGATGACATGATACTATACATAGAGAATCCAAAAGATGCTACCAGAAAACTACTAGAGCTAATCAATGAATTTGGTAAAGTAGCAGGATACAAAATTAATGCACAGAAATCTCTTGCATTCCTGTATACTAATGATGAAAAATCTGAAAGTGAAATTAAGAAAACACTCCCGTTTACCATTGCAACAAAAAGAATAAAATACCTAGGAATAAACCTACCTAAGGAGACAAAAGACCTGTATGCAGAAAACTATAGGACACTGATGAAAGAAATTAAAGATGATACAAATAGATGGAGAGATATACCATGTTCTTGGATTGGAAGAATAAACATTGTGAAAATGACTCTGCTACCCAAAGCAATCTACAGATTCAATGCAATCCCTATCAAACTACCACTGGCATTTTTCACAGAACTAGAACAAAAAATTTCACAATTTGTATGGAAACACAAAAGACCCCGAATAGCCAAAGCAATCTTGAGAACGAAAAATGGAGCTGGAGGAATCAGGCTCCCTGACTTCAGACTATATTACAAAGCTACAGTAATCAAGACAGTTTGGTACTGGCACAAAAACAGAAATATAGATCAATGGAACAGGATAGAAAGCCCAGAGATAAGCCCACGCACATATGGTCACCTTATCTTTGATAAAGGAGGCAAGCATATACAGTGGAGAAAAGACAGCCTCTTCAATAAGTGGTGCTGGGAAAATTGGACAGGTACATGTAAAAGTATGAAATTAGAACACTCCCTAACACCATACACAAAAATAAACTCAAAATGGATTAAAGACCTAAGTGTAAGGCCAGACACTATCAAACTCTTAGAGGAAAACATAGGCAGAACACTGTATGACATAAGTCACAGCAAGATCCTTTTTGACCCAGGTCCTAGAGAAATGGAAATAAAAACACAAATAAACAAATGGGACCTAATGAAACTTAAAAGCTTTTGCACAGCAAAGGAAACCATAAACAAGACCAAAAGACAACCCTCAGAATGGGAGAAAATATTTGCAAATGAAGCAACGGACAAAGGATTAATCTCCAAGATTTACAAGCAGCTCATGCAGCTCAATAACAAAAAAACAAACAACCCAATCCAAAAATGGGCAGAAGACCTAAATAGACATTTCTCCAAAGAAGAGATACAGATTGCCAATAGACACATGAAAGAATGCTCAACATCATTAATCATTAGAGAAATGCAAATCAAAACTACAATGAGGTATCATCTCACACCGGTCAGAATGGCCATCATCAAAAAATCTAGAAACAATAAATGCTGGAGAGGGTGTGGAGAAAAGGGAACCCTCTTGCACTGTTGGTGGGAATGTAAATTGATACAGCCACTATGGAGAACAGTATGGAGGTTCCTTAAAAAACTAAAAATAGAACTACCATATGACCCAGCAATCCCACTACTGGGCATATACCCTGAGAAAACCATAATTCAGAAAGAGTCATGTACCAAAATATTCATTGCAGCTCTGTTTACAATAGCCAGGACATGGAAGCAACCTAGGTGTCCATCATCGGATGAATGGATAAAGAAGATGTGGCACATATATACAATGGAATATTACTCAGCCATAAAAAGAAATGAAATGGAGGTGTTTGTAATGAGGTGGATGGAGTTAGAGTCTGTCATACAGAGTGAAGTAAGTCAGAAAGAGAAAAACAAATACAGTATGCTAACACATATATATGGAATCTAAGGGAAAAAAAAAAAAAAAAAAAGAGGTCATGAAGAACCTAGTGGCAAGATGGGAATAAAGACACAGACCTACTAGAGAATGGACTTGAGGATATGGGGAGGGGGAAGGGTGAGATGTGACAGGGTGAGAGAGTGTCATGGACATATATACACTACCAAATGTAAAATAGATAACTAGTGGGAAGCAGCCGCATAGCACAGGGAGATCAGCTCGGTGCTTTGTGACCACCTAGAGGGGTGGGATAGGGAGGGTGGGAGGGAGGGAGATGCAAGAGGGAAGAGATATGGCAACATATGTATATGTGTAACTGATTCACTTTGTTGTAAAGCAGAAGCTAGCACACCATTGTAAAGCAATTATACTTCAATAAAGATGTTTAAAAAAAAAAAAAAAAAAGATAATGCAAAGAACCAGTTGAGAATGACTAATTTAATATATAAGATCAGCTATGAATGGCTTGCTAATTGGTTTACTTAAGCACAATGATATACCATCTCAGAGTACCAATGATATCCTGATGTAGGTATAACATAACTGGTTGATACCTCCCATACCTCTTCACTTAGGTGATGGTGAAACCTTCAGTAATATATTAAGGGCAGTATTGCTCTCTTGCTCTCGCCTGGATGTTCTTACTGATGCATGTATGATTCTGATTCTGATTTTGCTGAATCACTTCTGTGTTTCATACTTGTCTATGACAGATACGTCAGATATTTTTGTTTCATAAAAGTCATTACCTTATCTCTGTGTTGAAGATCTAACTCCAGAGAATTTTCAAACTCTTTGTCCATAATTCCTCCTATACCCATTATGAGCAGAGGCTTCATTTATTGCATTTCTTTTAGCCATTCTGTTTCCTACTGCCTACTGCACACAACTATGAAAATGCTGAAAATTGAGGGTTCCCCCCCATCCAGAGTACATTCTGCAAAATTATATTGGAAAAGCTCCTCGTTATCTGGGAATAGTGTCTTCTCTCTGCAGCAAGGAGAGGGGTTTAGGCTGTTTGCCTTTGATGAAAAGAAAAAAAATCCAGGTTTCATGCTATCTGAAAAAAGTCTGCTTCACTGGGTCAAAAGTTATTTACCCTATACTAATTCCTGTGTCACACTGTTAAAATAATTCCTAGCTGTAACCATATCAGGTTTTTCCCTTTAGTTATTTCATGCTCATTTAAGATGGTACAAATGAACTTCATAATATCCTTTTTGGATGTTTGAAAGCTTTTCTTTTTCTTTCTTTTTTTTTTTTTTAGTACTTATTTTTGGCTGTGTTGGGTCTTCGTTTCTGTGCGAGGGCTTTCTCTAGTTGCGGCAAGCGGGGGCCACTCTTCATCGCAGTGCGCGGGCCTCTCACTGTCGCGGCCTCTCTTGTTGCGGAGCACAAGCTCCAGACGCGCAGGCTCAGTAGTTGTGGCTCACGGGCCTAGTTGCCCTGTGCTTGGCTCTCATTTTCTCAATAGAGAAACTCATCTGCTTTCTTAAGCCCAAATCCTCCACTTCTGTTATTGCCTTCTCACTTGTGATGCAGCTAGCAATGGGACCGGCTTCATATTCTATTTCCGAAAAATGTCACAGGCCAATATGGATCTCTACGCACAAGTCATAGGTGAATGAGGAACAACAGACTAGGAAGAGCATCTCCAAACGCAACCAAAACTATGATTGAATTGTACACGGCCCCTTGGAACTAAATAGTTGCAAATATAGTTCTGTATGTTATAGCTTTGAGGTCAGACCTGAGCTTCTTTCCTCCAGGTTTGCCCACAGAGATGATACATGGGGAATTTAAAGAAGAAACGTCAAACAAAAAGGAAGACTTGCAGCCATATTAAAGAAAAGCTCTCCCTGTTTTTAGCTGGAGGGATCACCTTCTAATTGTATCCTTTTACTTTCTCATATATAATATAACCCCCCTTTTCTTGGAAAATGACACTGAAGCAGTTGATTTTGCTTTCATCAATCAAGGTGACCCAATCCATTTGGTTTTTAAGGGGTATAATAATACATTTATAACAATAAATCAGGTGCAAAGACTAAAATGTAGTTCTGCAGTCATGAGTAGGGGAAGAAACGGGTGCACTTCTGGACGTTTGTGTTCTCTAGACAGAGGCTAATCACTGGAGCAAGGACTTATTGCTTCAGCATCCATATCTCTTTGGGAACACTCCTTATTCTTGTTTGAAAGCATAGACTGAGAAATGAAACTTAAGCTCCTTTTACAAAGCCCTATTTAATCAGGCCTCTTGCTTATCTGCAGGCATAAGCTAGCCTCCCCAGAGCTGAAACTTACTTTGTTTGCTGGGCGATAGAAATGTTTACCCTCCCACTTCCCTCTTCACAGGGATGTGGCTCAGGAACTGCAACACACTGCATCTTAAACGATAGGTAGAATGAATGCCATTTCTAGAAATAGCTTCTCCATCCCAAGGTTAAATTACTATTCACTTTATTCTTTTCTTTAGCTACTTGGATAAAAAATGTTGAATCTTTTTGAGTGAAATAAGGTTGTAATTCTATTCCTTGCAATCCATTAGTCAGTTGATCCACTAACATTTGCTGAGTACTTTCCCGAACTGGTGGGACATTTTTATCAGATGTAACACTTTCGTGTATACTTGAGACTGAACTTGGACTTTCCAGTCTGCACCAGTATTTGTCTATTGGTCCCCATACCTGCCCCACAGTTTTAATACTTTGAGTTCAGTTTCTTAACCTCAGCACTATTGGCATATTGGGCTGGATAATTCTTTGTTGTCCAGGGAAATCTTGTGCATTGCAGGATGTTCAGCTGCATCCTTGGCCTTTACCTACTGAGATCAGCAGCACGTCCCCCACCCTCAACCCAGCTCAGTAGTAACAAGCAAAAATGTCTCAAAGTCATTATCAAATATCCTGTGGGGGTCAAAACTACCCCCATTTGAGAAGTCTGTTTCAGCTTAATCATACGTTTTATATTAGATAGGATAAACCGATTCTTATTCTTCCTTTATCCCCCCTCATCAGATCTCAGCTATTCTCATACATTTATTATTCTAGTTAAATTTTAGACTCATTTTGCAAATATATTTAATTTATATATTATTTGGGGGGGAATGGTATTTACAAATATTAATTATCCAATACAAATATATTTCCATTTATACCATTTTTTTACATTCCAATTTGCAATTGGTTACATGTCTATTAGTAAAAATATTTTCAATTTGCCCTCCTTGTTTAATTCACATTATTACCCATGGGGCATGTAAATAAATTATTATTTACATCTCATAGATGAGACTCAGATGTTGATCACAAGAAGGTAGAACCCAAGGCTATCGACTTGGATTCTAGGGCCTTTTCTTTCACCCTCTGCCTCATCTGAAGATATAAAATTGGAAAACAAGACAGGGAAGATATAAAAGATAGTGTGAGATATTTCCTACATTTAAAAGAAGAGTTGAAAACAAAATTTTATTTTTCAACGTGAGGGAAGATTTTCCTCACAGTTTGGAATATCCTAGCTTTCGTGCTTTCCCTCCTGGGCCAAAATCCCATAAATTTTCTTTAACGGATTTCCAGCTCAGTTTTGCAAACTCAAGAGATATACGCAGTTTGAATAAATTTGAAGATTGCCCCTTTACTAGCGATGCTTGAGGGAAACTCTGAGGCATTGGTATCCCATTCATTTGAATAGGACTCTGATATTTTTGTTGAAAAGAGCAACAGTGGGTAATAACAAGGTAAATTATGTGGTCACAAACTGAAAGTCATTATGATCCTAAGACTTTTGACCTTCCCCCTCTCTTTCTCTCTCTGCCTAGATCCTAGGAAAGGAGGAATAACTTGGACAACAAAATCACTGTGCCCTTAGATTTTCTGATAAAAATTCACTCCATAAATATTACCAGTGCATGATCATGAAGAAGAGATTAGTTTCTTTTCCTTCTGCCTCAGGATGTGTCTATAAGGGACTTAGTTTGCTAAAGTAGGATGTGGAAGATTAGGAGGTGTCACAAACAGTAGTGTACCTTGCCCATTGAGGCAGGGCAAGCTTGGGTGGACAGATCAGCTGGAGAGGAAGGAAGATGGTCCAGACCCTATGACAATATAGCATCTGAGAACATGTAACAGACTACAGGGAAGGTCTAGACTAATGGCTGGGATTAGATAGGATACAAACTCAACACAAGTTAACAAGAGCATGCCAAGAGAAAATGATTGAAAATCCAGTGGTCTAGCAGCATCAGGGGAAACTGTTCACAAATAACCAGATTCCAGTCTCTGAGCTAAGTTCAAGAGCAGAGAGGGAAAGGAGTTGGGAAGGACTAAGGATAATATGACAGAACACTAATTAGAGTTTTATAGGAACCACATGATTGAAAGGAGAAACTGGATCAAGGAACGTGTCAAAGACTCAATTACCTGCCGTAGAGAATGAGATCCCAGAAGATCAGTAGCCAGTATTTCTTTATTCTCTATCTTTATGTGCTGGATGGACTTGCTTTCATTACACCACAGGAGAGGGTTTATGCATTAAATTGACAAATGATTTTTGAGCATCTACAATGTGTGTACTGGGTGATGGGAATTTAGTAGACAAAATAGAAAAACATCCCGCTGTCATGCAGTTTATATTCTAATAAAGGGAGAGAGACAAGAAACATACTAAATAGATAAAATGTGCAGTATGTTTGAAGGTAATAAATGATATGAAAAAAATGGTGTAGGGTAAAAAAGATTAAGAGTGCTGAGTGTCAAATCAAAATAAATATGGATTTAGATAAAGAGAAACTTTATTTAAAATGATTATTCTAATAGGGAGAATGTTTTGATCCCAGAAGTCGGCAAATATCTCAAAATTAAACCAAAAAAGGCTTTTCCTTTTTGGAGAGTGGGGAAGAGCTGGCAGGAAGTCTGTGGGGTAGTAGGGCAAGTGGGTGAATAGGGTGGGGTGAACAGGTGGCATCACTGGGGTGTTTTAATGAGGAAATGTTTTTCTGTGTGGTTAGCAGATTCTCAGAATGTTTTGTGAAGAAGGGGATATTCTGCACCTTAGTGGTTAATGCTTGCTGAAAATTGAGGGCAAGCCACAGTTCAGGCACTTGTGGGGAGCAGAGGAGCCTGAAGTTCAATGGTTATGTCATGGGCCATTGTGAGCACCTGGCCATAAGGGAGAGTGTTTATGTATAATGTTAAATAGGGTGGCCACAGATGGGCTCATGGAGAAGGTGACATATTAGCAGAGTTGAAGTAAGTGAGAAAGCAAGGACTTGAAAGCAATGAGGGGCCAAAACATGCTGATACTGGGAGAAAAGCATTCGTGGCAGAAGGAAAGGCTAGTGCAAAGCACTGAGGTGAGAGTATAGCTGATGTGTTTGAAAAATAGCTCCACAGAGTATATTTTCCAAAGATTGCCCCATTATCTCCCATCCCACATGCTCCTTTGCAATGAGACTTTGCCCCATTCCCATGAACAGGTGGAGTTTATTTCTCCAGGTCCTTAAATCCTGCCAAGCTCTGTGACTGATTAAACTAATAGAGTATGGGTTAAGTGTCACTGTGCCAGTTGCAGGTGTGGCTCTTAGCTGGCCTGGAGATTTCTACTTCCTGCCTCTTTAACACTTGCTCTCGTGATGCTGACTCTCAGAACACTGACAGTCCCCTGGCTGTCATGCTGTAAGAAGTCCGAGGCACACAGAGAGACCACATGGGGGTGCGCTGGTCCACAAGCCCAGCATCAACTGTCAAACATAGGAGTGAGGTATCTTGGATGCCCTGGCCATTAAACCTTCAGATGACTTCAGACCCAGCTGACCCTGGACTGCCACCACACGAGAAACCTTAAGCAAGAATGCCCAGCTGAAGTCAACCTACAGAGCCACAGGGATGGCAACAAAACTTAATTTGGGGATTTTGTTATGGAGCAATAGAGAACTGAAGCAAACAGGAAGGAGGGCATTGCAGCTAGAGGGGAGTGAGCAGGAAGGAAATATTAGTAGGAGATGAGGTCAGAGAGGAACATGGGAAGTCCAATTGTATATTTCCTCGTAAAGACTTTGGGTTTTACTCTAAGTGAAATGGAGGGCTGTTGCAGGGTTGTGAAAGAGAAGTGACGTGATCTGACTTAAATTCTCAAAGGATCTCTCTGGCTGCTATGTGGGCAAGAAATTGCAGGTACTGTTGTAACCATCCAGAGGAACAATGACGATGGCTCAGATCAGGTTGGCAGAGGGGTGGGAGGTGAGAAGTTGGCATCTGTACATATTTTGGAGATAGAGCACAAAGGTGTTTCCTGATGGATGGAGATGTGAGAGAATGAGATAGTCAGAAGTGCCTGGGATTCAGGAAGAATGATGTTTTCACTCTTAGCTGAGATGAGGAATATTGCTGGAGGATCAGGCTTAAGGAGGAAGATTCAGAGTTCATCTTGGGATATATTAAATTTGAAACATTTATTGGACATCCCAGGGGAAATATCAAGTAGGCATTGAACACTATAGGTTTGAGTTAATGAAGGTGTCAGGATTGGAGATGTATATATATATGGGAATTATCAGCACCTAGTTATTTTTTTAAAGCCATGAACTAATGGGGTCACCTAGGGTGTGAGTATTAGAAAAGAAGAGAACAAAAAAGAAGGGGACCAGGGACTGATTCCTGAGGCACTCCAAGGTGAAGAGGCTGGGAGAAGACAGAGAGATAGCAAAATAGAATGAGAAGAAAGTCAGTGACATAGAAGGAGAGCCAAGAGAGGAAATGTCCTAGAAGTCTAGTGAAGGAAGTGTTTTCAGTAGGAAGGAGTCACCAGCTGGGTCAAATGCTGCTGATAGGTCAAATAAGAAGAGAGCTAAGTATTGACCTCTGCATGCAGCAACGTGTTCTCAGCCAAATCATTGCATTCTCCTTTCTCTCTGTTTATCCCCACACAAAGCTCAACATTTTCTGAGCATTTACTACATCAGATACTTCCTAGCACTTGGGGTTACTAAGGTAAATGAAATGTTTTCTTAAGGAGTTTACAACCATCCAATGGGTTAAATAATATTTACTGCATAATTACTGTAAGACACTCTGCTACATACGATGAGGGATATAGATGTTGTATAGGGCACAGATTTAACTGGATTGAAAACATTAGGCAGAAACACACAGACTGTTAAATTGCAGTACAAGCAAAACCTACAAGAAATGTCACATGGAGTGTCAGATTTCAGTAAATGGCTGCAGATACTATAAGGCTAAATGTTATATGATGAAGGGATAGGTTGCCTCAGTTGGAAAAATCTGGAAAAGCTTCACGAAAGGCACACAAATAGAAAAATGCAGGGGTGGGGATCATGTGGCATAGGAATTGAAAATAAGTAAGTTTGGAGAAATCAGAAAATAAATATAAAAAGTGAGCGCAACAAAATGGATGAACCCGGAGGACATTATTCTAAGTGAGATAAGCCAGTCACAGAAGGACACATATTGTATGATTCCATTTATATGAGAAATTTAGAATAGTCAAACTCATAGAAGCAGAGAGTAGAATGGTGGTTGCCTGGGGCTGGGAGAGGGAGGAAGTGGGGAGCTGCTATTCAAAGGGCATAAAGTTTTGGTTATGCAGCCTGAGTAAGTCCTGGAGATCTGCTGTACGGCATCGTGCCTGCAGTTAATAATACCGCATTGTATGCAAAAACTTCTTGAAAGGGTGGATCTCATGTTAAATGTGCTTACTGTAATAAATAAATACAATAAATAAAAAACAGTAAGGATGCACCAAAAATGCCTATTTTAGGATAATCAATCTGGTGGTGGAAGTTAGGGTGAAGTGTGGTTGGGGGATGACAGGATTCAGAAATAGTATCACTGAAATGGATTGCTACGTAGGATAATACAGGTATTTTGAAGTCTTTTCAAAATAGACTTCTTGTGGAGACTTTCCCTCTTCATTGATGTATGCATTCTTGTACATTCATTTAGGGTAGTACATGTGCGTGTGTTTTGATGAGCATCTATTTCTTAATGCATTAATTCATAAGTACTCAGTTTTTGCTGCCAGGAATGGACTCCATTCATTTCACATTCTAGTTATCATCAGTACTTAAGAATTTAATTGTAATGCTTGGGGTTTTCTGATATCCTACAACAAAAGGAGCTTAATTTGCTTTAGGATTTTTCTCTTATTTTCTACTTATACAATCACATCCACAAATATTGATATTTCAGTGTCTTCTGAGTATGGTGCCTGACACATATTATTTTTCAAAAAATAGAAGTTTATTCTTATTTTTCTTTTCCCTTTTTTTTAGATGCCTGGAAAAATTGCCCAGTAAATATGTTAGATTTAGGTGCTTTAATTTTTTAAGTTGTTATTAACCTTTTATATTGTTTTCAATCTCTTGATCTTATCCTGTAACTTAAGAATCTCTTTTTCTTCACATTCTCCGTTACTTAAAAACATTTACTGAGTACTTATTATGTAGGTAACCAAAACCTGAAGATAACCTACCCACCATCCCCACTAAGGTGTCAATCTACTAGGAAAGCCAGACACTGATTTACATCACTCTAGACACAATAAAATAATAGATATTATACAGGTACAAGGAAGTTGCTAGGTTTCTCATTTTTTATTCCAAGTTTTATTAATTGTTATATTTTTTAGTTTTTGATAAATCGGTTAAATCCAAATATATAAATTTTATGAATTTTCCAAAGCACTAGTAATATTGCTATCATATTAGCAGAAATCAATTTTATTTTATCTTTTTGTTGTTTTATTCATGATATTATGTTGTCATCTTTTCTCTCTTGATGGATTTTAAATATTTATTTATTTAATACATATTTGAAGGCAGTTTATTGTATTGGTATTCCCTTAGGAATAGTAATAGCATTAATTAGTACATTTTTGCTGATTAATTACTCTTTTGGCTCTATTGCCTATACTTTGAATGCATGTTTTCATTTTGTTATATTAAACGTATCTCTGTAGGCTACAATTTGTTGTATTTTATTTTGAGGTTTAGAAGAGACTCTTTTAATAGAAACCACTAAGATGTTCACAATAATTAGTATATTGGACACATTCTGGATTTTTTCCTTTTATCCTACAGGCTTATTGTTGCTATTCCCAGAGTTCTCTTTTCAGGCATCTATTATGTGTAATAGATGCTTTTAAGCTCTTTCCCTTTTAAACTCATTTGAAGGATAACTGTAGCTCATCTAATTTTCCTTATATTGTAAAATATTAACATGGATTTTTTAGAACTCTATTTTCCCTTCTATTTTTTTTTTTTTCTGTTTTGAAATTAGCTGACTACTTCTACTCTCTGAGAAACAGGAATATAGGCAGCCTAAACCTCTTTAGAAGATGATGTCATTTTTAACAAAACTGGCTATAAGTATCGTTAGGAACTTCCAGTTGTCCTGATGGACATGTGGGTTACAGATCAATGGAAAGTGGGGCTCAGTCAATGATTATTTAAATTCTCTTCCAGCTGTTTTATCTAAATATCTGGAGGACACATTAGTATCCCTTCCATTCTGAGTTCCTTTTCAACATGTGTAATCTACAGCATTAAACTGGACATCAGCACATTTCAGCTCACAGAGTGTACCTAAAGGAATTCTGGAGGAAGAACTGCCTGGCCACAAGGTGGACTATATTCTGACAGAAATCTCCTGTTGAAGGATATAGAGGTGAGGAAAAAAGAAAGCACCTTTATTTGCTACTAATAGAAGGGTCAGCCTAAAAGGGCAATGACTCTGACATCTGGCAATTAGCAGTGGTTTTTTTTTTTTTTTTTTTTTTTTTTAGCAGTGGTTTTATAAGTTATAGGTGCTTTGAGTTCTGGGACTTGGTCATGAGACAAGTGGACCAAGAAACAAGGATGTGATGTCGGGGTCAGGCAGATGCTCTCTAAGGTCAGTTAACTGTTTTCAATTTTCTGAGAAGTGAATTTGGAAGTTAGCCCTTTTCTCTTTTCAGAAAATGTGACAGAAATGTAAACAAATCTGGGCAAGTACCTTTTGTACAGTTTGTGGTTTGGAGCGAAGCAAGATAAACGGGTGGTATGAGCTTGAGGCTTACAGCTCTGTTTTTGCAGGAAAAACCTTAGCCCTGGACACTCTTGAGCACCTCCAGTATATACATATTCCACTGGGAGTCAGCTCAGCCCTACATGGACAACAAATCGCATCCATATAATAAGTGCCACCAAAGCAAGGGGGTGGGGGGGGGACAGATGCAAATCTCAGATGGCATTTTAACTCCCCAAAGCCTAAAAGGGTCCCCGCATTTTCACTGCCCTTGAGCCTAGAAGTCAAAGGGAGAGGATGTCTTGTGGTATCTGTGAGTGATGGCATGAAGTCCAGAACAAAGTTTGGAAGAACTGTGTGGAGATGCAAGAAAAATAACCTTGTGACAATTGGTATAAAAGGGGAAACTACTGACCTAACACTGACTGTAGTATTACTAAATTTATACCTCGTTTACAGTTCTAGCTTGCAGCTGCTAAGCAGGAAGGTGGTCTTCCCCTTTCTCTCAGTTCACCCACCTCCTCTGATTTTTCTTACAGTGAAAGTGAATAATTACAATTCCTGGGAAGGTGAAATAATAGTCTAATGAAATGTGTGGATTTGTACAACCATAGAGAGGGGAAGAATACACAGCATCATCTTGACCAAATATAATTTTATGACATGCTTCTCAAACTACCTGTGGAAAATGGATAGTTTTCTTTTTGAAACTTCTAACCCATCAAGCTTGATTCTTTTGTAAAATATAATAAAAATGAATTACTAGAAAAATTATAAAAAGGCATAAAATGAAACTCTAAACTTTGTCATTGTTGTTACTACATTCAAAAGTCATGAAGTTTTTCTGTCAGACTGTTATAAAAGTTTCTAAAGATTTACTCTCAATTTCTGTGCTCATCTTGTCATAGATAGATAAGAAAAAATTCACAGACTTGCTTTGGGTTGTGGACAGCCTTGGAGTATCACTTTTACAAAGTTAAACAATCTGAGGGAATACTGTGATTAACCTTATTTTTAAAGCCACATTTATTGAAATCTCTCTCTATAGCTCTATATCTGTTATCTACCATCTATCATCTATCTTTACCTTGTATATTATTGCTCTAGTTTCAAACTGTACGTTTGAGTTGAGTTGTGTTGTGTTGTATTGTATTGTATTGTATTGTATTGTATTGTATTGTATTCTATTCTATTCTATTCTATTCTATTCTATCCTGTCCTGACCTATCCTATCCTATCCTATTCTATTCTATTCTATTCTATTCATTTAACTTGTGTTTACAAGAGTATCTCTCACTAGTGGATCCCAAAACAATTGTTGGAAATCTGGGAAGAATGTGTGTATGTGTGTGATCTTGATTATGCCTCTAACAATGAACTGTAACATGTTAAGAACTCTTAAGAACTCGTGGGGAGTAGTCACTTGGTTTTGACTGATATGTTCATTTTATATTCCCTGATTGCAAATTTTTAAGTAAATGAAAAAAAGTCACATTAAAAAGTGAATCCGTTTATACTTTAGTCTTGGTCTCCTTTATTTATAGAAATAAATATTATAAAGATATTAATCTTTGGGGGTCATGTCTAAATTCTTTTGGATAGTCTTTGGTTATACCTTTAGGTTTTCACAATGATATGCCTAGTTGACCAATCAGTTTTCTTTAGATACTTTACTGCTTCCTTTTTTTTAATCACAGTGTTTATTTTTTTAAATGATTTTTCATTTAGTTTTATTCTTAAATCATTTGTTATTTTATTTTTTAAAGGTGAGGGACTTAGTTAATCTTTTTTGGGTCCTATGTATTATACCTGTTTTCTGTGTCCTACTAGGCCAAAATGAGCATATCTGGGACCTTATGCTCATTGTGATTTTATCCTAGATTTGTGTTGACTTTTTAAACCTTGGACTTCTGCTGGACCTGTGTAAGATCATGTCCTTGCATTTGTAGGGGAGGAGAAAAAAAAAAATCTTTTTCCCCTTCTAGGTTTTCTGCTAGGGCTCTCTAACAAAAGACAGATTAACAAGAGAAAAACAGAAGTTCATTAACATGTATATCTCATATATACAGTGGAGAGACTCAAGGGGTGGTTAGAACTTAAGCTTAGCAAGGGAACAGTACATTTTTAGAGAAGTGACAAGATAAAGGAAAAGGACTTTGGGTATCTAGGGGCAGCAAATTGTGTGAAAGCAAATATAAGGAAAACTGATAATGGATAAAGACTAGTTAGTAAAGTTTGTTATGTAGATTTCTCTAGCGCTACCACCAGCCTAATAAGGAACTAAAGTTTCTCTGATGATTAACTTTTGTCTTTCCTGGTGGGGGTGGGGGGAAGGAAGACACCTTTGTAAATTTTTGTCTTGCTTTTAGGCAAATAGGGGGAGGACAGAGAGCGTTTTTGTGTCAGTTCCTCAAATGCCTTCAGTTCGAAATAATACTTATGCCAAAGTGGCATATTTTGGGGTGGCCAAATTTGGCTACCCTTTACACTTAAGGTTGTAAACTTGAAAATTAGAGGAAGGCTTTGCTCTTTTAGTGTTGCTCCTAAGAAATATCAACGATATCTTAATATTAATGTACATATGAGATTTAATATCTGGGATTTTTAAAGTAGAGTGCAATGAAAATCACATCTCCAGTTACATACAAATAAATACAGGTCACAGAACAAAAACAAGAGTTAAAGAGTCAAGAGAAAGTGGAGAGGAAAATGTATATATAATTCCATTCTGAAACTAGACCTGGATTTAAGAAAAAAATTAAATTACTTTTGTGTATAGCATAGTAATTAAGAGCATGCCATTTACAGTGACACGGATGGACCTAGAGATTGTCATACTGAGTGAAGTCAGTCAGACAGAGAAAGACAAATATCCTATGATATCGCTTATATGTGGAATCTAAAAGAATGGTACAAATGAACTTATTTACAAAACAGCAATAAAGTCACAGATGTAGAAAACAAACTTATGGTTACCAAAGGGTAAAGGGGAGGGATTAAATTGGGGGATTGGGATTGACATATACACACTACTATATACAAAATAGATAACTAATAAGAGCCTACTGTATAGCACAGGGAACTCTACTTAACACTCTGTAATGACCTATATGGAAAAAGAATCTAAAAAAGAGTGGATATATGTATATGTATAACTGATTCACTTTGCTGTACAGCAGAAACTAACACAACATTGTAAATCAACTATACTCCGATAAAAATTAATTAAAAAAAAAAAGAGCATGGATTCTGGAGCCAGGCTACCTAAGTTCAGATCCATCTGACGTCATTAACATAATCATGATTGGGGTCCAGTAACCTCCTTAAGTGTGAAATAAGTGGAGATAAAAATAAAACCTTCTTTATGGTGTTGTGAGGACTAAATGAGTTAATGCATTTAAAGCATATAGAATAGTGGCCTGGGAACTATGGATTTGAAGACGAATATGACATAATTTCTGCTCTTTGAGAGCTACCTGTTACTCTTATAAACAAAGTATAAAACAGTGCAAGTTAAATGCTCTAAGATAGACAAATGAGAGTGTAGATAGATGGGAATAAGCAGCGTGAGCATCGAGGGTTTTATTCAATAAATGAAGAAACTGAGGCTTAAAGAGTGTGTGATTTTCTTTTGATCTCTTAAGTAGCAAGACCAGCGCTGATAATGCAACTTAGCCTGCCATCTCCAAGTAAAGAACCAGGACTCTTTCCTCTGTGCAGTGTAATCTCAGCTTCTCTACTTACTGGCTATATGATCTTTGGGAATTGACTCAGCCTCTCTGAGTTTTAATTTCTGTGTCTATAAAACAGAGATAATTGTAGAACCTATCTCTGGGAATTGTGATGAGTATTTGAATGAGATGATGTATATAAAGTGCTTTACAGAGTGTCTGGCTCATAGCAAGCATTCAATATATCTTAACCTTTATTAACAGTCATATAAATATTTTATTTCATCCCAGTATTGCTTGTGGAGAGTAGACTACATACTTGGAGTCAGATAGTCAAGATTAGTTCTATTACTGTATTCAATTTTTGCTTCTGAATAGAGTACATAAGACAGAAGCAACCAGAAATAATAAATACGTAGAGATAAATACTACAATTACAAGGCAAAGCCTTCCAGAAGAAGTAATTAATTGTGAAATGAATTGACTTGAGTATTCCCCCTTTCTCTTTAAGCTTCCATGAGAGGCTATGATATGTTTCAAAGTACTTCAACATGTGAGCTTCAGAGAAAAGGAGAAGAAAAAAACCATCTCTGGACAACTCAGTCTGTATAAAGTTTTTAGTGCAATTCCTGGCACCAAAAAGTGTTCAATATAAGCTGAATGGCCTCTTTATGTGATGATTGGAAACATTTTCTATGCCCTCTCCACAAATACCCACTATCCTCAAACAAAGCATGTTTGTAAACTTTAAGGTCTGAGCAGTGCCCAAAAGGGAAAATTTCTCTGTGTGGCGGCATTTACGGCCTTTATTGGCAAGAAGTTTGTAATCAAATATCTAAAAATATATACTTTTAAGGGTTTGAACTGGTTTCAAAATGTGAAAAGTTAAATTTCTCAAAGCTATCTTTTTGTGTTGTTTGAAAGGTGATTGGGGACTCGGAAACCAAATAAATTAGGGAACTCTGGGAAGCAAGACTTCCAGTGAAATAATCATGATCCAGTCCTACAGTGCAAATGTGCTGTTCTGTAAGCTGTTCAGTGGCTGATCCAACATGCATTCACCAAGTCCTGGGGAGGCAGAGTAGTCTGTGCTAGGCACTGGAGGTAGTCAGTGAACCTTTCAGTTTTCCACTGGAAAGACAAGATGTGCACTCACAAGTCAACCAAATGACGTTTTCCAAAGACAATACAAAAAAAATCCCATAATGAGGAATCACAAGGCAGACTGTGCTTCAGGCCAGATGAGAGGCATAGCGGTAAATTCTGTGAGTTATGGGAAGAAGAAAGTTCTGAGGTCTGTAAGCATCCAGAAGGCTTTATGGAAGAGGTGAGATCTTGGGCTAAAACTCAGTGGAAGTACAGCATCAGGAGAGGTGAGACAGAGGTGACTTACCAGGGGAATAAGCAGAGGTTGCTGCTATATAATGGGAGCAGGCAGGGCTATGCTTGGCAGGAAACCTACTGGGGCATCTCTTAGTACTTCCATGGTATGGCTCGATGAAACATGGTAACCAGGGACCCAGGCTCCTCAGATGAAGACAAGTCAGGTGCCCTGGTGGGAGCACAAACCACAGCTTAAGGGGGGATCGAAAAGAGTGATAGAGAAGGAAGATGAGGGGAATCACTCATGGTCTCAGGACCAAATGCAGCAGCAGATTAGCTTATTCCAACTTCCTTCTCATAAATTTTCCCCCAGAAATTGTGACCATCCAGAAAATGGAAAAATCTGTAAATGACAGATGAAGTGAAGTTAAAGTGCTCCACCCAGAGCACTTCAGATTCCTTTTACCAGCTCTGTGCATCCATCCTCTAGCCTCTTCATGCTTGCTATAGAGGACTGGCCCAGGCACTGGGGCCCCTTTCCTTTATAGAGAGCCAGGAGTGCCTTCCAATCCCCTCAGGGAAGCTTGATGCCAATGCTTGATTGACTATGGGAATACAATAGCCCCACCTCCTTTGTCTTAAGACAATACCTCCAGAGTGTAATTTATGTTCCGGAGTTCTGCAGGATCTGGCTGCAGCTTGGGGCTTCATGGAAGTCACACCCTTGTTTGGCTCCTTTCTCTTCCCTCCTCTGCTTCTTTTTCTCCCTTCCTAGTTTCTTATAGGAGCACTTCCTTAATACCTCCCTTGCATTAGGACCCTTGCCTCAGGGACTGCTTTTAAGAGAATTGGGCCTAAAACTAAAGGGCACTTAAGGTGGGTGGAATCAAGGTTTAAGGGAGAGAATAAGCATATTTAAGTTGCTTGAGGTAACTAGTTTCATTTAGGTACAAAAGGAGTGAATGATAACTCTGGAGAAGAGTTTAGAAATCCGGTTATTGGATGGCACTTTGCAGAAATTTCATGAAGCTAAGGAATTCCTAATTCTTTTTGCCTGTGTATCAGCTGAGAGAGCCTATTTTACCTAGGCGCAACTGCCTAGGTTCAGCTGAAATATAATGGGGTCTGCATTCTATGAATGCATCTTGCAGTTTAGGACTTGACTGTTCAAAGTGTGGGTGAGAGACACTACCCATGTTTCTCACCCATGTCTCTTGAGGACTCAATCGTTCAGGAAACTGCTTCATGCTATAAGGGCTCCCTCTGGCAAGGTAACATGCATGACCTGATGTCAGGTGGGCTGTAGATGCCAGGGAATTAATATCCTCGGACTAGTTCTCAACTAATGGGAGATAGTGCATTAAATATTCCAGATTTCTCACTGCTCAAGTGAGTCAGCTGTGAGGCGTGTCCTACACCATCTCCTGGAGGTTGAGACCTAGTCTCCCACAATAGCATTCTCTTTTGGCTTTTTTTTTATTGCCTGTCCCCATTCTCCAATCCCCTACTGATGTTTCCTGGGATCTCATTCCAAATCTACTTGCCAAAAATCTTTGTGTCACGATCTGCTTCTGGGGAACCCGAATTAAGACATAGTTTCAACCTCTGGACTTTCATATTAATGTCCTCTCCTGAGAGGCAGTGTCTTTAAAAGGCAATTTACCTGTGGTTCTGCTTTGCAGGTTCGGAGCACACTGCTTCGGAAAATGTTTCAGACTCTGTAACTCATGTTTAGGAATATGGCTGATAAGGATAAAGCTTTATTTTTTTCACTTTGACTATGGTCTGAATAATCATGAGTGGTATTGCAAGCAAAATGCATTTAGGGAGAATAAAATCAAGACTCATATTAAAGAAATCACAATCATCCCCAAAGTGGGAAGCTATTCTGCAAGTCACTGATTCAGCAAGTATTTATCAAATCTTGTTTATGTACAAGGCATGGTGCAGAGCCAAGATAGTTGTAAATGCAGATTTGATCTTCGGGAATGCATCCCATAGTCATGAAAGCCAGGGGGACTTTTATGTTGGTTAAGTAAAGAGGAATGGAACTGATTTTAGTATGCAGCTTGCTCAGATTCTGTCTCAGGAATCAGGTTCTAAGGAGGAATTCCTTCCTGGTTTTGAGTAAAGAAAGGCAATCCTGAAATAAGTGCATATCCAGACCCCCAAGGTGTCTGGTTAGTGGGTGGTAACCTTCTTTAGGCGGCAGGAGATGAGATACACTTGTTTAAAAAGAAATCACTCTATTTCATGTTCTACCTCGTAGTCTTCAGCTTTTTCTAACTGCTTTACGTGAGCTTGTTTTGTTTCCACAACACAGTTGTGAGATGTGTTGTGTAATCCCAGCATGTTGTATAATTTTAAAGACACTTGATGAGTTCACCCACTTAATTAATTTCGCATGTTCAATGAGTGTTCGTCGCGTGCCTTTTGCGACCTGATGCCCAGTCACTACTGCAACCACTTAGCTCCCCTCGCCACGAAACAACAATAAAGAACACACAATTCCAATGTGCAGGGAGGTTCTGGCTTAGTTGCAGAGACAGGCAAAGAAAGAGAAATTTTCCAAATGGTGTGGTAAGTAGTATGAAAGAAGAGAGTATGGAATAGAGGAATTTCAGCCCATTCAGGCTTGAGAAGACTAAGAGAGGAAGTGGCGCCAGGGCTGGTTCCCAGAGTGGATGTCATCTAAACTTCATGTATACAGGCATACCTCGTTTCATTGCACTCCTCTTTATTGCACTTCGCAGATATCCTGGTTTTTTACAAACTGAAGGTTTGTGGCTACCCTGCATGGAGCAAGCCTATCAGCACCATTTTCCCAACAGCATTTACTTACTTCGTATCTCTGTGTCACACTTTTAGTAATTATCACAATATTTTAAGTGTTTTCATTATTATAATATTTGTTATGGTGATCTGTGATCAGTTATCTTTGATGTTACTATTGCAAAAAAACTATGACTCACTGAAGGCTCAGATGATGGTTAGCATTTTTAGTAATAAAGTATTTTTTAATTAAAATATGTACTTTTTAAAAGGCAACGCTATTATGCACTTAATAGACTGCAAAATAGTGTAAACATACATTTTATATGCACCGGGGAACCAAAAAACCATGTGACTTGTTTTATTGTGGTGGTCTAGAACTGAACTCGTGATATCTTCGAGGTATGTCTGTACATACATTAGCGACTTAGCTAGATGGACAGAGGGCATTGGAGGCAGAAGAAAAAACAGAAGCAAGCATCTAGACGTGGAGAAGAGCATAGGATGTGGGGGAATTGCGAGTGGTTCCATATCCCTGAAATGCAGAGTCCGCTAAGGACTGGTGAGAGAAAGGAGGTGAGCCAGAACGTGAAGGCCTTGAATGTTATGCTATGTAGTATAGACTATGTTTGAAGGGTAATAGCGAGAGATTGAAAAATTTTGAATATATCAGTTACAAAATCAGATTTTCACTTTACTTCACTCTAACTGCTCTATGGAAACTGAATTGTGAGAAAAAAGACTAGAAGGAAGGACCCATTTAGGAGGGTAGTGCAGTAGCCTTGAAGGGATAAGGTGATATAGTGATTGGCCAGCAGCAGTGAAAATGGAGAGATGTGGATGTAGGTGTTAAGGGGGGGAGAGAGGCTACATGTAAGGAGGTGGTGGGGACATGAAAATAAGTGCATTCCATGCAGTAGAGCCAGCTGGGCTGAAGAAGGAGACATGACTTAGCATAGCTTCAGGAGTGACTAGAAAGCTTATTGCTTTTTTTTTTTTTTTTTAAATTTATTTATTTATTTATTTTTGGCTGAGTCGGGTCTTTGTTGCTGAGCATGGGCTTTCTCTAGTTGCAGCGAGCTGGGGCTACTCTTCGATGTGGTGCGCGGGCTTCTCATTGCGGTGGCTTCTCTTGTTGCGGAGCACGGGCTCTAGGCACAGGGGCTTCAGTAGTTGTGGCACGTGGGCTTCAGTAGTTGTGGCTCGTGGGTTCTAGAGCACTGGCTCAGTAGTTGCGGCGCACGTGCTTAGTTGTTCCGCGGCATGTGGGATCTTCCTGGACCAGGGCTCGAACCCGTGTCCCCTGCGTTGGCAGGCGGCTTCTTAACCACTGTGCCACCAGGGAAGCCCCAAGCTTATTGCTTTTGTTGTTACCTCTGCTTGAAACTTTCCCTCGAGATCTTTGTTACCATGTGACAAAACCCAACAAACTTCCCCTTTTGTCTGAATCTGCTGACCAGGCAAAACACAGACACCTCAGCTTCCAGTTCTTTGTCTCATGGTTGACTAGCTGAGATTAAAACTCTGGGCACAAAGCTAGCTAAACCAGAATAAAAGAAAAACAAATAACCAACATTTCCTATTTATATGGCTAATGGACTGTCAGGGCTGGCACTCTAACCACAGTGTAAACCACATCTCTGGCAACTTTTTTATTCCTTTCTATAAAAGCTGAGACGGCTGAAGATCTTCAGGTGGGGTGACCTCCCTATCGCAATAGTCTCAATCATATTAGTCTCCCAACTTGTTTGGTTTTTGTCTTTGACAGTTTGGTGCCATGACTCAGGACTGGACCTTGCCTTCAGATTCTCATCTGTTCCAGCCAGGTAATAAGGCCACTTGGAGCTTTTTCTGCTTCATTCATGACTGGCAACCCAGGGATCTAAAGATGAGTCCTGATCCTGGTCCTATGCTCCAGATTCTTATCTGTTGCTAGCATGGTAAAGATTTGATTTTGATTCTTTTTGAGTATTTAGTTGATTCTTGTGCTAGATTTTTATTTTTATTTTTATTTTTTTTGGTTTTAGTCTGACAATTTGGTAATTCTTGTAAATGCATTAAATGGTTTATGGGTATCTTGTTTCTGATATGTGAAAGATGACAGAAAATGGAGTTTGTTACCCCTTTCTGTTTATCTATTTTCCCTATTTTGAACTCAAATCAATTAAGAATGTGTACCCACTGGGAAGCAAGAGCTCTTTTTATAATAAAAAGTGAGTTTTGTTATTTCTGGGTTTATGTCTGAACTACAGGCTAAACGTTTAGAATCAAAGCTATAAGTTCTCTATGTCTATGTCTGTATGTTTATGTGTCTGTGGGTATGTAATATTTCCCTATCTCCAGATGGTATTACTAAAATAGATTATAAAAGTTTTAAAAGAGCTCTATTTTGATTGACTTAGAGCTAAATAAGGCCTTATACAAATGAAATGTTCCTAAAATTCCCAGATATTGAAAAAATTAAACTTCTGATACTTTTTATGTACTAAAAATATATTCTAATAAGCACTAACTCAAAAGTTATAAGAATTCAAGTCCACATAATTTGGGTAAATTTTGGCAAATGGGTCTAATTTAATATTGTTGGTTTCATAAAACAGCTATATCTTCTGAGTTATCAGCAATAAATATAATACAACATACATGTTTATTCTACTTGGGCATGCTCTTCCTCAACTTACAAAGATTTGCTGACTTAATAAGCTATCATTTCAGTTACTATATTTTTAAGATTATAAAAAATGTAAATTTGTATTTAGTCAAATTAAATCATTATTCTGACAAATTTTATTTCAAAAGTAATTATGTTTTACAGTATGTCAGCTTGAAAATCGTTTCCAAAATCTTTTGGTAACTTAAAACCTTTGACTGATGTTAAATTGAGTTAATAAATATTCGTTAAATACCTAGATCATATCTAAGTAAGATATTTAGAATACTGAAACATTAATTACTAAATGTACTTTCATTTTACATACATTTTGCCTCATTTTTATATAACACAGAAAGGCTATATATTTGGGTCTGTTAATAAACATGTTCATTTTTGCCACATTGAGAAGTTGTAATAAAAGGAATGTTTATGGCTATAAAAAGTTATGAGATGCATATTTATAAGCTCTGCTGGTCTGCAAGAAACTACTGGCATGTGAAAGATAGTTTACAGTTACCTACTGACAGATTCCCTCCTTGACCAAACTTTAGTCATGCTCCTGGAGCCTTCTTGTAGTCTAGGCCATGGCCTTGGCCTGCTGAGCTCAGTTTACTGGAAATCCCCCCACCTCTGATACCTGATCATCCTTGCTATCTGATCAAGTCCCTTAACCCCTGCCCTGGATATGTAAGTCCTAGGCCTGTTTTTAGGAAGACTCTTATTAAGCAAGCTTAGCAAGAATCCCCCTACCCTTGACATCTAGTCAAGTTCCTCTTAGTAAGTTTTCATCCACTGACCCCCCTCACTCTGCTACTTGGCTATAAATCTCCAGCTGTCTTTGCTGAATTGGGAGTTGAGCTCAGTTCTATACTGAAGTCTCTCTCCCCTACTGCAGTAGTTCAAATAAGATTTGTCTTGCCATTTTAACACGTGTCTAGTGAACAACTTTTCTTTTACACCACCTCCTAGTTTTCTCTATGCAATAGAAGTTACTGCAGTTAAAAATTATAATCAATATGTGAATGTGACTCTAATAGGAGTGATAGTGTCAGAGAGGAAAAATTTTGCATGCAAAGTGTGCAGGATGTATTTTGTTAAGGAAGAAGAGAGTAGTTTTGTTCTAAATTAAAATGACTGGTTGTTCCAGAATGAGAAAGAGAAAAGTGGATGACAAAACCTGTCTGGATAGAGAAAGCTGCAGATGGTTCACGAAAAGGGAATTTTATTTCTTGTAGTCACAGTTGGCTACGGTTTAATGAGTTTATTTACAAGATTCTTAATAAACACATTAGTATCAAATATATTGTTGAAAACTCTAATTTGATTTTCTCTATTAAGATGACAATTTTTTTCTTGTACTATTGGTCTTCTCTTAATAAGTGCTTATAAAAGATTTTTTCTTTACCTTCTGAGTAATCTGCCTAGAAGACAACTTTTCAGGGTCTTACCAGAATAACTCCTTATGCATTGTGTTGATTTTATAATATCCTTGATTATTTAAGAGAACAAAGTCTTTTCACTCGAAAGAACTGAAGTGCTCTACATCTACTTTTGAAATTTTTTTGTCATTTTGGTTAAATAGAATTCTTTCTCAGTAATCTATGTTCTTATTTAATCAAATATTTAAACTTTTGGATTACTTTTTATATTTTACCTTCCAAAAACCAAATCCTAGATGGTATCTTTTGCATTGTCAAGGAAAAAAATGTAAGTATGGACTTGAGTAAGAAAAGACATGATTAAGCAAGACTATTGTAATAGGGAGATGCTTAAAGCCTAAGAAGTCAGAAAAGTTTCAGGCAAAGGGTAGGCAAGCAAAGCTTTTATAGGTAGAGACACTGGGACAGGGGCTTACAGAAAGTAGACGGGGATGCATTGTGAAAAACTGGTATGTGGGAATGGCCTTGAAACTTATGAAGTGCTGCAAATATTGTACTAATAGAAAAGCTGGGGCAGGAAAGGTGGTTTGTGGTTAGGCTCAGGGGGTTGGGATTCTGGGTCTGACATGGAGCAAACAACTTAAAGTATAGGAAATTAACATAGAGTTGAGAGCCTAGTGGTCCTCAGCTAAGCAGCCTAAAGTTGTGTTAAGCACAGAGCTTGTTCAGCCTTGTCAGTCCCTCTTCTTGTTCAAGGCAGGCTCAGAAAGAGACTTTCTCTGAACAACACAGGGGTAGGGGATATCTCAAACAAGGAATGGCTGAGTGACATAGTCCTCAGGGTCAGCTTTTTCTCAGCGATGTCCCTAGGGGACTAGTTGAACCATCTGTTTTGTGTGCTGGCAAAGGTCAGCTGTTTCAACATTCCTCAGATCAGACATCTTAAAAGTGGGATGCCTAAAGTGAAAAAGAGAAATGTTAATATGAAAAGTTGTATTAAATTAAGGAGACAGAAGTTAAATTCTAAGGGTAGCTAGTCCAGTGAATTTCAAGAGGTCAGTGGATGAAAACTTTTGATTGTGCAGCACTGCTTTTAGAGTTTTATTATGCTCCTAATTATCTTGCCCAGAGTCTGGTTTACCTCTCTTATGAGGGTGTGCATGATCTGAACATTTCACCAGACTTCTTTAGTGACCCAGACAGCAGCTTGTCAAGGAAGAAATCGGGCCATGCATGGTCTGCAGCAGTAATGAGTCCTTCTAAGCTTATAACAAGTCTTCAGGCTTCAGCTTGCAGTGACTCTTCAGATCCTAGGGACAAAGACCAGCTACAAGGCAACCTGAGAGTCCCAATAAGGATCTGGCAGTCAGGTTTTAGCTCTCAGTGACTCCAAGACAAGGAGGAAGGAGAAAAATGTAAGAGCTTAGTGTGGAGGCTAAGGTTAGTTTGCAGCCAGATATTGAAGGAAAGTGGAAGAATTGAAAATTTGGTAAGGGTCGACAATCTGTGCCAAGTAACAGATCCAAATCCACTTTACAAGTAGGTATCACAACTGGTTGATCCACAATGGGAAAGCAAGCCAATTAAGTCTCTACCAGACAAGACAGAGTTTGCATATCCATGAGTTACCTGCAATTTACAAAGTGATACAAAATAGCTCAAAGACAATGAATAGCATCAGAATGTGATAACTCAGAATGTGCATAGTGTCCCATTGAAATACAGAATTTCTCTCTACTGTCCTCCTTTCCCTTCTGATCAGAGACAATCTCTAAGGAAAGATTAATCTTCATCACAAAATAAAGCCATTCTCATTAGATGTGGCCTGGTTATTTATTTACAGAGGTGCAGCAAGAATGACAGTTTACCACATAAGTCTTATATTTGCTTTGCTGAAAGTTTTCATAAAGAATCTCTGATTGGACTCTTCTAAGCCTCTTGAGGATAGGAAGCCAAGCCACGAATTCACCATCATTTTTCACCTGCAGTACCTAGTGATTTGGTGGGAATTCCTCTCTTCCTTGAGGTCCCCAAAATATCTTAAGATTCCTAGGCCTGTCAAGAGGAAGTGACCTTCCTTGCTCACCTATGAGGCTGACAACCCTATAAAGCCAGTAACCAGGCCAGTTTTCCCAAGAGGGACTTAATAAGCATTGGCCCCATAAAGTCAACCTTAGTTCCTCAAAAGTGTCTGATCATAACTGATTAAATGAGCATCATTCTCAAATATGACATTATAGGTAAAGCCTAGTTGCATAAACAACATAATTTCCAATCATGTCCTATTAACAAGGTGGTCAGATTTTTGTTGAATGCATGCAAATAACCATATGGGCATGAAAATAAGAATACTTAATAAGAGTTTCCAAATTTTGGAAAGAGTATATTTATAAGAGCACAGTCTACTAAATAGTTATGAGTGATAGATAGCTTAAGAGAAAAGAGAAAGGGGTTCCTTATTGCCAGAAAACAGAACATTAAAGCATCAGCACTATTCCAAACAAAGTCCATATTCAGCCAGTTCATTCAGTTCATTCAATCCAATTCTTGTTTCACTTTATCTTGGGCTAGTAATCTCATCAATTCCACCAATTCTTGACTAGACATCTGGAACTTCTGACTTAGTGCCCTAGAATGATCTGATAGCTGTTTAAGCAATGCCATCAGTAGCCTGTACCCAAGAGTACCAGGTATAGTTCTTTTCCACCAGGCTCTAAGATAGTCCTTCTTTGCTAAAGATGGAACACTCTGCCCTATAGCTGATTCCAAGTGATTTCATGGAATCATCAGGAGTAAAAAAAAGGAAAACCACAGACACAAAACTGTCTGTAGATGACTAAAGACTAAAAATGGCTATTGTTAACATATTTTTGATAATTTTCAAAAGGGAAAGGTCTGATGAGAATTCATTATAAAAATAATACAATTGATAAGGAAATTTGATTGTTTATATGAGACCTAAAAGTCAACTGAAAAAGTTTTAGGCAAAATATACATAAACATGATGATTAATCCTATTTTCAAAGAAGAGTGGAAATCGCATCCCGTTTATGAAAATGGATGAACACAATTTCTACAGGGAAAAAATGTCAGATATAAGAATCCTGAGACATAGTATGCCATGAATATATCAAGCATATGATTAGAATAAAGCAATAATATATCTAGATTATCAAGCAAAGATATTCACTAAACCTATATAAACTTAGGAAGAACATATCCAATTAGGATAAAAATATAATTTTGCAAGGCTGATAACTCAGAAGACATAGATGTAATTATTAAGCCAACAACATCAAACTAGTTTCATTTGCCAAAGATTTACTTATATCAGGTAGCTTGAATTTTTAAAACATTTTGATAGGTTTCTATAAAAATACTTTTTCACATTAAACATACAAAAAATTTAATTTCCTTAATTTCTGAAAATTTCAGGAATATTTAAAATTATACAAGCTCTTATTTATCTCTTAGCCAGTCAAATCTTAGCAACCAAAAGGTATTCTTTTAAAGAATTTTATAGTTTAATGGGGTAATACTATTTGGAGGTAGAAAAATATTACATGTGCATGATACATACACATATACATACACACATATACATACATACACACAAATAGAGAACTTATAGCTTTAATTTTTAATTTTAAAATTTTAGCCATGGTTCAGACATAAACACAAAAACACAAAACTCACTGGTTCATATAAAAGAGCTGACTCTCATCCTTACCTCACTTACATTTTCACAAAAATTATATTCCTGGTAGATGGGGCAACTTGAAATAATTTGCTCAATATGAGAGCTAAAGCACCTTCACCAGTATTTGCAAAGGAGACTCTTAAGATGTCCTTTGCCCTGATATGTGACGCTATGGATTCTCTGGACTAAATTTCCAGAAAGGGATGGAGAAGAAACCAAGGGGCCATCTGGTGTCTTCAAAGTCCAACTGAGTGGAGAAAACAGCCAGCCTGTTTCCAGTTAGCTTTTCCAGCCTCAGGCTGTTGCCCTTGATGTCCCTGAGCTCCTCCAGAGCCCCGACAGTGGTGGGAGACTTCAATCTCAAGTGACAACAGGGGGTTGAGGGGCCTGAATGAGAAAGGAAAGGTCTGGTGGAGGAGGAGTAGAGCTGTTAAAGGAGGAGGAACAAAGGATTCAAGGCAGCTAAGGTGATGGTGAGGCACAGGTCTTAAAGGCACTAAGGAGGAAGATGGCCTTTGAAGAAAGAAATAGCCTCTGAAAAGTTTTTGTGGGAGAGGCATAATTGTCTCTTTGTACCATACAATGAAAGCAATCCATTGTTTGGATGAGATCTTGGAGTCACCGTATTCAAGAGCCCCACTCAGAATGAGCCAATATGGGAAGATTCTAAGTCCCCCAAAGAGGTCATTGATATTCTAAAGTTCTTTTTTTTTTTTTTTTAGTAAAATTTTGACATTTTTGAAGAATTTGGGTGGAATTAGTACCATAACGATGGAGTACAAATTCTACAATGAAGAGATCTGTAGGACAATGATTAGACTGACAATCTCCCATGATAATAAAAGGAACACCTTTTGGCGCTAAGGCCTTGGGACTTTAACCCAAGGTGTGATATACTGGGAGAGTCAGGGGCTTAACCCATAGTCAAAAAAGCCAGAAGGAGAAGACAGATAAATAGAAGAAAAAAGACAAAAATAAAGGAAAGCCAAAGCCAAGTCTTTATCGTGCTACAACAGACAAATGTTTGGAATGCTGCATTAGGAGTTATGACTCACCACTGTAGATCCTGGTTTCCTCAGCCAGGAAAGGACACAGCATCTATAAGATGGAATTAGCACTTGGGTGAAGAAAGCAGTGTATGAGGGGTGGTGAACACTCCATCAAAGTCATGGCATCATTACTGTCAAAGAAAAACAGTGCAATCTGGATGTTAATATGAAAGATCTCTTTAAGGGGGATATTGCAATAGGAGGAGGGGAGTATTATAACAGGAAGATGCTCAAAGACTAAGCCATAAATGTCTCAGGGAAGGGATGGGAGGCCAAAACTGTTAAATGCAGAGACTACTGGGACAGGTGGCTGTGAAAAGTAGAGGGAAGGATGTTGAAAGCTGCTGGTGGGAGGGTGTTCTTGAAACTTGCCAATCTTTGTCAAATATTGTGCTAACAGGAAAGTCAAGGCAGGAAATGTTGGTTTGTGGTTAGACACATGGGGTGGGGTCTGCACCTGAGCTAGAGCAAACAAGTTGAAGTGCAGGGAATTCACATAGCCTTGAGGGCTCAAGGTTCTAAAGTCGCTTCAAGGTCAAAGTTTGATTAGCCTTGTCAGCAACGAAAATTGTCTTTGAGATGTCCAAAGGGGACCCTGGAAAATCACAAAGATTTGTTCTTTCACCTTGTAAGAAGAGACATGTTAGAAATAATTAGGGTCATTTGATATGTTACTAATGATGAGTTGCATGGGAAATATTGTCAAACCTGAGGAAATGCTTAGACTTCCCTAGGTTAAATTCGTATTGGTAAAATATTATTAACATAAATATTTAAACAATTGTATTCCATATGGGAAGGTTCTAAAGAATTGTCAATGTTTTTGCTGTCCATGATGTGTTTCTATTTATCAGAGTCCTGATGTTGCTTATTAGACAAAAGCAGTATAATTATACAGTATATAAAAAGCTATCGTCATTATTGCAGTTATTTTTTAAAACATTAACTTGGTTGCGACTTTACTGTTTTAATTTGAATGTTGTGTATTCCAGGCCAGTAGTTTTCTACTGGGGATCCACATCACTTATCTATGGACATTTAGTAATCTACTAGTGTTTAGAACCTACTCCAGACTTACTGAATCTATTTACTTGATATATTCTTATATGGGACATCTATTGTCTCAGGATTTTTCTATGTTATATCTGAAAATGTTTTCTCTGTAAAGACTGTGTTCATCCATTTTCATAGATTAGATGTAATAATCATGTTTTTAAAAAATAGGCTTAAATCTTTTTATTTAAAGATATTTTGTCTATATTTTTTTGGATTGGCTTTATTTTGTTTTTCATGCCATGTAAATAAGCAGATAGGCTTGTCATTTGCATTAACCTTATAATGAATTCTGTTCAGATCATTCCCTTTTGAAAAATATCAGTAATAAGTAAACAATAGCCATTTTTGGTCTTTTGTCATCCACAGATCGTTTTGTTTGTGTGTGTGTGTTTTTAAACTCCTGATGCTTCCATGAAATCACTTGGAATCAGCTATAGGGCAGTGCTCCATCTTTAGCAAAGAAGGACTATCTTAGAGCCTGGTGGAAAAGGACTATGCCTGGTACTCTTGGGTACAGGCTACTGATGGCATTGCTTAAACAACTATCAGATCATACTAGTGGACTGAGTCAGGAGTTCCAGACGTCTAGTCAAGAATTGGATGCATTCATGAGACTACGAACCTAAGATCGAATGGAACAAAAATTAATTACATAGGACTGAATGAGCTGGATGAATATGAACTTTGTTTGGAATTGTGCTAATGCTTTAATGTTCTATTTTTGGGTAACAAGGAACCTCTTTTTCTTTTAAGCTAGCTATCGCTCATAACTATTTAGTAGACTGTGCTCTTATAAACAGAAGTGAAACATTTATCTTTTCTACCCTGACTCACCCCTTCCAAAATTTGGAAACTCTTACTGAGTATTCTTATTTTCATGCCAATACAGTTATTTGCATACATTCAGCAAGAATCTGACCACCTTGTTAATAGGACATAATTGGAAATTATGTTGGTTATGCAACTAGGCTTTACCTATAATGTCATATTTGAGAATGATGCTCATTTAATCAGTTATGATCAGACACTTTTGAAGAACTAAGGTTGACTTTACGGGGCCAATGCTTACTAAGTCCCTCTTGGGAAAACTGTCCTGGTTACTGGCTTTATAGGGTTGCCAGCCTCATAGGTGAGCGAGGAAGGTCACCTCCTCTTGGCAGGCTCAGGAATCTTAAGATATTTTGGGGACCTCAAGGAAGAGAGGAATTCCCACCAAATCACTAGGTACTGCAGGTAAAAAATGATGGTGAATTCATGGCTTGGCTTCCTATCCTCAAGAGGCTTAGAAGAGTCCAATCAGAGATTCTTTACGAAAACTTTCAGCAAAGCAAATATAAGACTCATGTGGTAAATTGTCATTCTTGCTGCATCTATGTAAATAACCAGGCCACATCTAATGAGAATGGCTTTATTTTGTGATGAAGATTAATCTTTCCTTAGAGATTGTCTCTGATCAGAAGGGAAAGGAGGACAGTAGAGAGAAATTCTGTATTTCAATGGGACACTATGCACATTCTGAGTTATCACATTCTGATGCTATTCATTGTCTTTGAGCTATTTTGTATCACTTTGTAAATTGCAGGTAACTCATGGATATGCAAACTCTGTCTTGTCTGGTAGAGACTTAATTGGCTTGCTTTCCCATTGTGGATAAACCAGTTGTGATGCCTACTTGTAAAGTGGATTTGGATCTGTTACTTGGCACAGATTGTCAACCCTTACCAAATTTTCAATTCTTCCACTTTCCTTCAATATCTGGCTGCAAACTAACCTTAGCCTCCACACCAAGCTTTTAAATTTTTCTCCTTCCTCCTTGATTTGGAGTCACTGAGAGCTAAAACCTGACTGCCAGATCCTTATTGGGACTCTCAGGTTGCCTTGTAGCTGGTCTTTGTCCCTAGGATCTGAAGAGTCACTGCAAGCTGAAGCCTGAAGACTTGTTATAAGCTTAGAAGGACTCATTACTGCTGCAGACCATGCATGGCCCGATTTCTCCCTTGACAAGCTGCTGTCTGGGTCACTAAGGAAGTCTGGTGAAACACTCAGGTCATCGATGTCTTTATTGGAGAAGGAGTCAGTGCTGTGGACAACATCACCAATTTAATCTTATCTTCAAAAAACTCAGTGAGCGATGAGTCACTAAATATACAAACAGGCAATGGCCAGACCAATGTAAAAATAGAACTCTGACACTTAACCTTTATCGAAACCAGTCTAAGAATCCAACCACAACTTCAACGTTAGCCACAAATCAGGACCTGGTCAATGATTTCCAGCTTCCCTAATTTTTGCCCCCTCTTCTAACTTAGGACCAATCATAGAAAGCCAAATATATATTCCTAACAAATCATATAAGATGACCCACTTTCAGTTAGCCTGCTTCCAGCTTCTGCATGCCAACAGCCTCCAGTCAAGGCACACCTGAAGCTTTCCCTTTTTCCCACTCTAGAGCCTTCCCACTGTTTTGCATGCATTTGAGTTTCTGCCAAATTCAAATAATAAACTCTGAATAAATAACAGTTGCTTGTTTTCATTTGATCAATCTTCCTTTGTTTCCATAGATTTCTTGAAGTTCCACCAAGAAACAGTTTGCACTGACCATCACCATGGAGTCCAGTCTTCAACTAGGTGTGGAGCCCTTTGTGCCTTGCTCCTCACCTCTTGTCAAGTCCACAACGACATGGTAAGTCGGCATCAGGTCTGAACTCCATTCCCTTTGTGCTGAGTTCCTTGGTTATTTATTCTCAGTTTGGTGCCGAGATTTTGTTGTCATTTCTCATTTGTTTGGCATCCTTGGTGGCATCAAGTCATTCTCTTCATCCCTTTTTGCTGCATTTGTGTTACTGTTTTATGGTATGCTGTCTAAAAGTGGTATTTGTCATAAGAAGGGGACTCACAAGGTAGAACACAGGCTTAGGCCTTATGAGCCTGTTTTTCATGGCAGCCTCACAGATCAGTGAATTTGTAGTTCTTACCAGACAGGTGCCCATTTGGACAAACATTGCTGTAGGTCACCAGTAAAACTGGACGAAGTTCCTTTTATATCTTATGTTTTTGTCCTGAGAGAATTTTTTTGATTCAGAGAGAGCATTCTCTCTGGTAGTCCACCTGCTGAGGGCACAGATTGTTGGGTCTGGGTTCGGAGGTGGCCAACCATCAGTTCAGGACCCTGACATATGAGGGGCACAAGCATTTCATTTCTACTACTCGTTGCCAACTCTCATGGTTTCAACTAAATCTAAATCTTATCCTTTTCTAGGAAAGCTCTTGTTTCTTATATTTACTCTCATTGCAGTCTTAACTCTTGCACCTACCTTTCCAAATGACATAATTTTTCCAAGTATGATTGAGGCCTTCAGTGGGCACTCTGGGGATCATTTGATTTTAACAAAATTATTCGGAAGTTTCCTTAGAAAAGAAAGACATAAGATTTCTCAGCTTAAATGGGCAGCATTTTTTGATTGGTGTACAGAGGCCTCCAAACAAAATTTTGAATAAAAAATTGCTTCATTAAAAGATTATTTGGCCAAAGCTATGAGCAACCTGACAAATTTAAGCAACAGCAAACTAGACCAATTTTCCTAGTAAATTCTCTTCTTTGTCCTCCAGTTGCTTCCCTAAATCCTGCTCTTCCCCTTCCCTCTAATCCTTCTGACCTCTTTCCTTTCACATCTCTGTCAACCCCTCCTTCCTATTCCCCTTCTCCAGACTCTTTACCTTTTCCCAACTTCCCTAAGACTCCCAATGCCAGTTGCCTCTAAAAAATGCATCCTTTCCATGTGTTGGGTATTCAGGGAACTATAGAATTTAAACCTTGAACTTGAGTTAAATTAAGAGATATAAAGACTTCTCTAAACCTATGTAAGACCAGCAGATATTCATAAAATAATTTAGAATTCTTTTGGGTGCATATGACCCAGAGTTACTTGATCTATATTAACTTGTACACGTGTTGGTTGGAACCAGATGCTAAATCCTATATGGCAAAAGTTGGTTGGACTTATCCAGAAAGAGACCCATTGGATCCTTGTTCTTTCTACAACAAGCTTGAGGGTCAGAAAGTGGCTTGAAAAATAAGGCACAGTCTCCTAAAAGCTATACCTGAAACATTTCTAATAAAAGTTGATTGGACCATAACTCAATTGTGCAAAAAGGAAAGATAAAACTATAGGAGATTTTTAAGATAGACTAAAAAATATCTTCCAAAAGCATCTGGGACTTAAAGAAATGCTGTTGTAACAGTAGCCCCTTCATCTCATTTTGTCAGTTGAGCTAAACCTGAAATTAGTCACCTAATTCAAAGAAACTGGAATGGGAAATAGCCTCTTTATCTAAACTAAAACATCTGGCAAAACATTGTGAAAGAGCTTTAGGATAAAAATGAGACAAGACTCAAAATAAATGTGTGGCCCTAAAGATCAAAAAGCTAAGTAGACCAGTCCCCAACCAGCTACTATTGATAAGGACTCTTGCAGGTATTGTAAAAAGAAGGGACACTGGAAAAAAAATTATCCCATATTACAAAAGAAAAACCAAAACAAACAAAAATCTTTCAATTCGGATCAGTGAGGGTACTCTGAGGAAGGAAAATGCATCCAATATTCTGCCTTACTTTTAAACACACAAAATGAATTATAAATAAAATAGGTCAGCCTCATCAATTCCTGGTACATGTAGGTGCTACTCTCTCTCTGTTAAATTCTGTCACCGTTGCTCAACTTCTTCTTTAGAGTAAGCATACCACACAGATAGTAGGTATTTTAAATAATCTATGGATTTTTTTTCTCCTATCCCTTAATGTAACCCTTGCGTTCTTGACTGAAAAAAAAATTACTTCCTGCTCTGTGATGCCACCCTTGCAAGTTTAATAAAGGGATATTTACTTTGCAAATGGGTTTGTAATATTAAAGGCACTTCAGAGGAACTATTTCTTGACATTTCAGAGGACTTCTCTATTCCTAATCAAGTGTGTCTGCTCTGGATATATCTTTGCCTTCTCCATAATATTTAATACATACCCCTGATAAAGACCTTGACACCATTCCTGACACTTTATGGGGTAAAATTTCCAACATTGGAATTTAAAACAGAATAATTAGGGACTTCCTTGGTGGCCCAGTGGTTAAGCATCCACCTTCCAATGCAGGGGACGCGGTTTGATCCCTGGTCAGGGAACTAAGATCTCACATGCCACGGAGCAACTAAGCCTATGCACCACAACTACTGAGCCTGCGTGCCTCAACTAGAGAGCCCGTGTGCTGCAAACTACAAAGCCCATGTGCTCTGGAGCCCACACACCACAACTAGAGAGGAGCCTGCACACCACAAGGAAGAGCCTGTGCCGCAACGAAAGATCCTGCATGCCACAGTGAAGATCCCACGTGCCACAACTAAGACCTGATGCAGCCAAAAATAAAATTAAATAAATTAATAAATAAATAAAATTAAAAATAAAAAACAGAATAATTGGAGCAGAACCTATTAAAGTTCAGATAGATCCTACCAAATCATTACCCAAACTTTCCCAATAGCCTTTGCTATCAGACACATAGGAAGGGCTCAAACCTATCTTTGAAAGCCTTTAATCCAAAAGTCTCCTCAAACTTTGCAGTAGCCCTTCTAACACTTTCATCCTGCCAGAAAAGAAACCAAATAGGTGAAGATATCAATTTGTTCAAGACTTCAGGACCATTGACAAATTGTTATCTTTTGTTTCTCTGTGGTACCTAACCCAAATATCATCCTGTTAACTATTCTGCCTAAAGACGCTTGCTTCACTTTGCTTGCCTTTTTCAGTGTACCTCTAGATCCAGAGAGTCAATATCTTTTTGCCTTCACCTGGGGAGGACAACAATATATCTGGGCAGTCATGTCTCAGAAGTGCACTGAAGTCCCTTCTAATTTTTCCCAGGTCCTTATTCAAGATTTCTGAAACCTAAATTTCCCTTGTGATTCAGTTTTGATATAATATGTAGCTAATTTTCTACTTTGTTCCGAGAATAAGGAAGTTTGTAAAAAAGATTTAATTTAGTACTTACTCTCAGCCTTAGCAGAAAACGGACATGATGTTTCAAAAGATAAATCATGAATGTTACACAATACAGTACCTTAGGCGAGACATGCTCTATCTAAGGAGGGAAAACACTCTCTCCTGATAGATTAAGGACTATCCAAACTTATTTTAGACCTCTTTCAAGATGACAACTGAGAGGATTTCTAGGTTTAACTGGGTACTGCAGACGATGGGTGCCAAATTTGTCTGTGGTTGTGACACTTATTAAGTCCTCAGTAAGAAACCCTGTGATTTGGACACCCAAACATAAACAGACCTCCTGTAACCTAAAGACAGCTCTTCAGCCTTCTTCCTTAGGCACCCCTAAGTACAAAAAGCCATTTCATCTGATGGCGTGTGAGCAATCTGGATAAGCCCTTAGAATTTTAACTCAATTTCATGCAAATCACCAAAAAACTTTTTTTTTTTTTTAATTTTACTATAGCCTCACCCTTGACTTGGTTGTAAAGGCTTATCTCCTTTGACTCAGGGCAATAGGTGCCACTGAAAAAATTGTTGATGCTTCTGCTAAACTAGTTCTAGGTGCTCTGCTTAACTTCATGGTTCCTCAGGCAGCAAAGACATGACTACTGACTGAGAACATGTGACACTTTTCAGCCAACTGATTAACCTCTAATGAGATTTTGTTACACTTTCCTTCTCACATTACCATTCACCCTTGCAAAAACCTGAATCCTGCCACCCACCTGTCCCTCTTAAAAGAAGGGCAACATCATGTTTGTCTTACTTCAGTTAGGAAACTTTCTGTAACTCACTTAATGTATTAGAGATCCCATTGAGAAACTTAACCTAATATTATTTGTCGATGGATCATACCTCAAAACTGAGATTATTAAACACTATATGCTACCAATAATTTAAGAAGATAGTTTAGAATATAGTTTTCTACTTGAAGTAAAATCATCCTAGATGGAAGAGCTTATGCGTTACTAGAACTTTGCAACTAAATAAAGATCAGAGGATAAACCTCTATACAGACAGCAGATGTGTTTTTGGAGTACTCCATGACTTTGGGATGCTTTCATACTAAAGTGGGTTCTCATTTCTGCTGGGATCCTCCTAAAAATGGACAACTTAAGGATTTTTCAATGCATTCCTACTTCCTAGAGAGTTGGCTGTTACAAAGATTGAGGCCGATGTAAAGACAGTATGGAAGCTAAAGGAAATGCTTCAGCAGATCATCATGCTAAATGAGCTGCTTTAACCAACCTTGTGATTCTTTCTAAACTCTCAAAGGATAAATCTCTGGAGGGATTCAAAGAGGCCATTAAAAATATCAGCGTTTAGCCCCAGATTTTGAAAAGGAAGAACAGAAAAAAAATCTGGTTGTACCCTTTTGTCTGATAACACGCTCAAGATGGCCACTTGGTGATACCAGATCATTCCAAATGGATATTAACTAAATTTCTCCGTGAAACTGCTCATCATGGAATAGATAAATTGATTGTTATTCTAAATCAACATTGGTGAAAACTTTAAAAAGATAGCTGAGGTTATTTTCAAGTCATGTGTCATCTGTGAAAAACTTAATCCTGGAAAAACTGTAAAGATGGGACATGGCCAGGACCCAAAGCCTCAATAGAACTTTGAAAACATTCAGATGGATTTTATCCAGCTTCCAACCTCTATGGGATTTGAGTATATCTTAGTTATTGTGTATCCATTTTCAGGATGGGCTGAAACATTTCCTTGTTGAAAAAGCTACAGCCCTTAGCACCACTAAAAATCTGCTTAATCTTGCGTTTTCAACATGGGACACCCCAGCTTTTGTATCAAGTGATTCACGGCATACACCTTAACAGAAAACATTATAAAATAATTTTGTAAGACATTTCCTCTTATTCAAAAACAATACTGTCCTTATTATCCACAATCTTCTGAAGAGGTTGAAAAGACCAATGCCAACCCTTAAGTTAAAATTAGCAAAACTTTTAGAAACCTTTAAACTCTCTTGGCCAAAGTTACTCTCACTAGCTCTTATGGCCTCTTATGGCTACTCCCTCAGGGTCACATCAGTTATTTTCCTATAAATTGGTAATTTGAAGGCCCATGCATTTGGGGGTTTTGCCTCCAATATTAGACTCCACCCTACTGCATGGTAACATGGCAAAATATTGCAAGGGACTCTTATATTATAACCAGTCCTTTCACCAATGGATTAGGGTACCTTTCCAAGACATTTTCCTAAACCGCCTCTTTATGATCTTCAGCCAGGATATTTCATCTACTAGAAGAGACATCAGAGGAAATCTGCTGCTCTTGACCTCATTGGAAGAGACCTTATCAGGTACTGTTAACAACAAACACAGCAGTGAAATGCCAGGGAGTCCATGCTTGGGTTCATGTTTAGCAATTAAAATATAATTCAGAATTCCACACAATTGGAAGCCTACTCCAATAGGGGACTTCAAATTGAGGATACTAATAGGATCTTATAGACACAGCTGGTCTTTGGAAAAAGAAACTTGACCTAATATCTTTGGAACGAGCAGATGACTTCAGACAATGGACAGCTTCTGCCCAAGATGTTGGAGCGAGACCCCTATCTGATTCCTATTTTGTTTTTTATCGTTCTGCTCATAATAATTCTTCTCATTTTCTATAGATCCTTGGTTGTCATCTACACATAATGGACCTTTCTTTTTTCCCTCCTTATATAATTGTTAGGTCAGAACATACTTATTCTAATGCTATTCTTAGATTATCTCAAACAGTAGCCATAGCCTTCAGTCTTATTGACTGCTGGATATACCATCCATCACTGCATCCCATTATAGAAACTTCTGGGCAATTCCAATTTCACCATATGAGATCATAAGGAATTATAGCTGATGGTGTTTCCTATATGGGAAAATGATATTTAAAAATTCAACCGGTAAATGACTTTATCAGTGTCGATCTCTCCCAGCAAAAGAACCAATTATTACAATCTATTGATTGGATGCTATGTAATTCTAAATTTTATTTCCACAACATTCTTAGGGTAATAGGCCAAATACTTCCCATCTGGAAGAGTATAATAGAGATCTAAATATGTAATCCAGCTGATGTAAGGCTTGGTTTTGACCTCATGTCATGATTAACTCCTTTTTTTCCTAGATCTCCACATGTCCTTACTGAGTACTACTTCCTTTGTAGCCAGAATGCCTGCTTCTGTTGGCTGCAGACTCTGCCAGATGTAAGTAATGGTGGCTGACTCCCTTGCTATAGCCGGCTCTGAATGTATAGTCTTTGCCCATTCTCATTTGGATGGTTTTCATTTATTTCCACAGCAGTGCTGCTTAATCAAAAGATTTTCTTCCACCAACCCCTTGGAATCCACTAGACTTTTGAAGCACAGGGTGTTACTGCTGGTTATTTGCTTTAATTTAACCTTTTATATTAATAGTTCTCTTTTTCATTTCAGGTGTTCCTGTTTAAGACACATGGACTTCAAGATTCTAAAACAACTGACCTTTGCTATAACCTCTCAAAAGGTGGTTCAATTTATTTTACAGTAACACCACCAACAAGAGCCCTAGGAAGACTGTTGATTACATCCTACTTCATCTCACTCATGAGTTTTATGATTGTCTCTTAGTTGCTTAGGAACCTATTATAATCATTCACAGTGAACAAAAAGAGGGATTGACCATGTTGAACTTTTCTGAGCTCTGTGTCCCCGAAAAAGAGTAATGGTTAGGAAATCCCCCATCCTTTGGGTTCCTGGAAAGCACTGTGGATAGTATAACCAAGGAACTAAATTTCTAATTTTACTTAATTTTAATTACTTTTAGTTAAAATTTAAAATATTTTTTCATTAAATATAACAAATGATTTGGTAGGACTACATTTCACTTAAACTGTTGAAAATTTAGCATCCAAATTGAGATGTGCTGTAAGCATGAGCTAGACACTGGGTTTTGAAGGGCTGGCATGAAGACAGAATGTAAAGTATGTCATTAATAATCTTTAATATTTATTACATGTGGAAATGATAATTTTTGATACATTGGGAAAAATATATTAAAGCTAATCTCACATGGTTTTACTATTTTTAATGTGGCTGCTAGAAAATTTAAGATCTCATATGTTGCTCATATTTGCGTCTATTTGACAGCACAGCTTGAGAATCTTTCTATTTCTCAGACAAAAATACAAAGCCCAAACTTTGAAACACTGTACCTGCCATGTGACCTCATGATCATCATCAAAAAAAAAAAAAAAATTCCTTCTATGGCTTTCTGACTGTTGAATTGTTAGCCGGTACTGACTCTTCTGAACGTGGATGGTCACAGTCTAGGGTCTGTGAGATCCATTCCCACCACCGAGAAGGGGGCTGTGGGGTGGGAAGCCAGAAAAGTGCTGTCTCTTTGTGGCAATATTATCCAGACAGACAGCACTCATGACTGATCAGAGGCCTCCGCTTGACTTGTCTGTTTAATCAATCTTGGCAGGCATTTATTGCTTGCTTGACTAGAAAGTGGTGGAGATTATTGCTTTAAAGGACCTTTCTCTGTCAGCTCTTCTTAGAGCAGAGAATCCTTCTCAGGGCCATACAAATTACCTGTGCATATGCCAGTGATGAGAAAGGTAGGAGAGATAGGTGGGAAGAATAAAGCTGAAAAACATGAGAGCTCAAAAGCGGTCCAAGCCTTCTTGTAGTGGTGTCAGGGTATCACTCAGAGCATTGGAGTTCTCTTTAGAGAGCCTGAAGTTTGAATCTCTCAGAGGGGAGCCCTGCACCTCAAAGTCATGTAGGAATGACAGAAGAAGCCATCCAGAAAGTTGTTTGTGTGTATGTGTACACACACACACACAAAATGTTTGTGATTTAAACATTTACACTCTTCCAAATGAAGACCCACACTGGACCTCACACAATAACTGTCTGCCTTTTTACATTTAACAAACATTTTACCCAACACCTGACACAAGCCAGTGGATTGGATGTAGATGGAAGGGAGAGAGGAATCAAGGATAAAGGCTAAGTTTCTGATCTGAGCAACTTGATGGTGCCATTCACTGAGAGGCAAAAATTCAGGATCTGAGCACGGTTTGCTTAGATTGCTTTTGCTCGAAGAGATGGAAGTGAAAGAGTTGTTGTGTATAAGAACATTTTGAGAACCCTATAATACATTCAAAACAGAGGCTGTATGGAGTCCTGGTACCATTCCAGAACAAAATACATAAAATTATCTTGAGTGATAGTCTGGTTTTGGTATTTAAAAAAAGGTCTCAGATGACTGCAGTTCAGCCAGGCCGAGAACCCGGGGGCAGATTATGGTGCTGTTCATGCGACCTGGAATATGGTTGGTCTTAACGCAAAGAAGATCCATTCCATTTTGGACATGTGAAAAGGAGGAAATGACATAGCACTGAGCTGAGATTCAGGAATCCTGAATTCTAGCCTCAGCTCTCTAACTTTGCAGAAGGGCCTTCCCCGTTTTAGCCTTAATTTCCTCACCTGTGAAATGAAGCGATTGGGCTAGATGAGCAATCTCTTAGTCACTGCTCCCTAGATGACTAGGGACCCTCAGTCTTTGGCAATATATTCTGAATTGTACAAAGTATGGCACAGTGGTTAAAAACATGGCCTTGAATCCCAGCACTGCCATTCTCCAACTCTGTGACCCTGGATAAGTTACTCAGCCTCTCTGATGATTGATTTCCTTAGCTGGAAAAAGTGGATCACAATACCTACCCTCAAGTCATTATAAAGATTAAACAGATTAATATCTGTAAAGTACTTAGCATGATGACTCTCACCTGAAATCTGGTCAATAAACATAAATATTATTATTGATGTCCTTTTGATTTACCTTGTAAACCCAGAGTTCCAGAGAAATCAAGAGAAGAGCACATAGAAATGTATTTAGTTGATTTTACATGTTTGCCTAATTTCTTTATAGGCTCACGTGGACATATCCCCCCACCACCAGGCCATGCTTGAACTGAAAGATGAGATTACAAAAACCTTCACAATCATTCATTCTCTACCCTCAGAATCTGTAATACTGTACTTGAATAGTGGAATTATCCCTGGGAGTTCTCTGAAACATTTTCAGTACAGAATCTTTACTTTTAAAAGGGGGATCCCTTTTCTCCACACCCTCTCCAGCATTTATTGTTTCTAGATTTTTTGATGATGGCCATTCTGACTGGTGTGAGGTGATACCTCATTCTGGTTTTGATTTGCATTTCTCTAATGATTAGTGATGTTGAGCTGGAGAGGGTGTGGAGAAAAGGGAACCCTCCTGCACTTTTGGTGGGACTGTAAATTGATACAACCACTATGGAGAACAGTATGGAGGTTCCTTAAAAAACTAAAAATAGAACTATCATATGCCCAGCAATCCCACTACTGGGCATATACCCTGAGAAAACCATAATTCAAAAAGATACATGTACCACAATATTCATTGCGGCACTGTTTACAGTAGCCAGTTCATGGAAGCAACCTAAATGTCCATCAACAGATGAATGGATAAAGAAGATGTGGCACATATATACAATGGAATATTACTCAGCCATAAAAAGGAACGAAACTGAGTTATTTGTAATGAGCTGGATGGACTTATAGTCTGTCATACACAGTGAGGTAAGTCAGAAAGAGAAAAACAAATACCATATGCTAACGCATATATATGGAATGTAAAAAAATGGTACTGATGAACCTAGTGGCAGGGCAGGAATAAAGATGCAGGCGTAGAGAACGGACTTGAGGACACTGTGGGGGAAGAGGAAGCTTGGACGAAGTGAGAGAGTAGCACTGACATATATACACCACCAAATGTAAAATGGATGGCTAGTGGGAAGCTGCTGCATAGCACAGGGAGATCAGCTCGATGTTTTCTGACTACCTAGAGGGGTGGGATAGGGAGGGTGGGAGGGAGGCTTAAGAGGGAGGGGATATGGGGATATATGTATACATATAGCTGATTCACTTTGTTATACAGCAGAAACTAACACAACACTGTAAAGCAATTATATTCCAATAAAAATGAAAAAAGCAAAATAAAATAAAATAAAAACTGGAAAAAAATAAAAGGGGGAAATAAGTCTCCCTTAAGAATACATTACTTTATTTGGAAAATACAACAGCAGTAATTGTTTTATTCACTTGTAACAATTTCACCATCCCAAAACTTACCCACAAATGCATCTTTCTGTCCAGAAATCCCACTGCCAGGGAGCTTGTTTACACATTTTGCAAGGAAGAGAACAGAAGGGAGTGGATATTTATTATGTTAAGCCCTGTGCTGTGCTTTTTGATTAAATTTTAAACAGCCAGGCAGCATTTTGAATGCATTAGACTCTTTGACCCCTTTAAAAACCTATTTTAGGTATATGCAGTAATTATTTACGTCTTAAGCTGGCTGTTGGATGCACAGATATTTAGTCTGTTATTTTGAGCTTTTTCATGTCTAAAATATTTTTATTATGCCTTTTGTTTTGGTGGTGGTGTCTGCAGAATGAGTTTAGTTTTGCAAATATATATATATATTTATTTATTTATGTTGGGAGATAAATGTTAAATTGTGTTGCATTTTTTAGTAAATTTTCCCATTATTCTTTCCCCCCTCCAAATCAATTCCCCAATCGCTAGAAGAAGAGAAAGAAAGGGTTTTGTTAAAAAATAATTTTCTAATAATTTAATATTTCTTATTAATATACTCTAAGAAACATAAAATATATTTTTAAATTTCATATATACAAATATAGAATATATAAATATTCTTTAAAGTCTTAATAAATTTTAGAACAATAACCCATGTGAAGTTTCCTGATTTTATGAGAGAAGGAAGAAGTAGAAGGAACACCTTGGCTTTTTTTCTCTAAGGATGTTTTGCCCTCTTGTATTTTTGCTCCCTTGCAAATGGATAGTTTTCTTCCCTTTTCACGTCCAGTTTCCAGACCTAATTCCTTACTGCCCTCTCCGACCTTTGAGAATTGACCTCAGTGGGATATTCTAGTGTTCAGTGCTGTGGACTGGAGGATTGTAATCAATCTATAGGTGGTGAGAACTGAAAGGCATCTTAGAGATCAGCAATAGGGTGGTTCTCAAACTTGATTGAGCATCAGCATTACCCAGAGACCTTGTTAAACATACACTATTGGGCCCATGCTCAGTATTTCTGATTCAGTTGGTCTAGGGTGAGATTTGATAATTTGCATTTCTAACCAGCTCCCAGGTGAGGGACGTGGTGTTGCTGGACCACACTTTGAGAAACACTAATCAGTGATTTAAGATATCACTGCTCCGTCTACTGCCTCACTTACTATTTTTTTAATTTGTAGAAATGCTTATAGAGCACTTTCTTTTTTTTTTTTAAAGATTTATTATTTATCTATTTATTTATTTTATTATTTATTTTTGGCTCCGTCGGGTCTTAGTTGCGGCATGTGGGATCTTTCGTTGTGGCATGTGGGCTTCGCTGTAATTGTGGCGTGAGGGTTTTTCTCTTCTCTAGTTGTGGCGCGCAGGCTCCAGGGCATATGGGCTCTGTAGTTGTGGCGCGCTGGCTTAGTTGCCCTGCAGCATGGGATCTTAGTTCCCTGATCAGGGATCAAATCTGAGTCCCCTGCATTGTAAGGTGGATTCTTTACCACTGGACCACCAGGGAAATCCGAAGCACTTTCAGTGTATCAGACAATTAAGTCATTTAATTACTATAGCACTGCTACAATTTGATACTTTTCTTATTCCCATTTTACAGATGAGGAAACTGAGAAAGAAAGATAAAGTAATTTGCTCAAGTTCACAAGGTCAGTAAGTGGCAGAGTCTGGGCTCCAACTCAGCAGGCAGGCTCCAGATTTGGGCTTTTCACCCAGATGCCTTTCTGGCTAAGCTTTAATAGAATAAACAGGGTGCAGTGCAGGAATACAGGAGGGAACAATTCATTTAAACAAGAAAGATGTAGAAAAGAACTTGAGAATGTTGGAAGCATTTTCACTGGGTCGTAAAGGAAGAGTAGAATTTCGGCAAGCCAAAATGGCAGGAAGACTGTTCCACAGTCAGGAAGAATCATGCAATGTGACACGATAAAGGAAAGTGCATGAAGTGTTCTGGGAATGAGGAGTCTGGCTTGATTGGACCATAGTTTGACTAGAGGTGCTGAGTAACAAATAAGACTAGAGAACATTGAGAGACCAAATTAAAAAGGGCCTTGAATGGATAGTGAAGATTTTAGATTTATTTTTTCCTGTTTTAAGAGATGGACAAAGGTGAGTCCTTGAAGTGTTTTAAGCATGAATGCAGCAAATTTCACTTTCATTGGGTGTCAATGTGGAGAATGGATGGAGGAGGATGATATTAATTAGAAGGCTGTCCAAGAATCCAGCTGAAGGATGATGGTAGCCTGGACTCAGGTAACAAGGGAGAGAATGGAGCTGAGAGGGGCTGGATTTGAGAATTATTAAAAAGGTTTGAAACTAAAGAATTTCAAATATTGATTAAATTGTAATAGATTATTTGGAAAGAAGGGAAGAAAGTGAGGCTAAAGCAGACAAACCTTTATTGGACAGTTACCTGGGTTCCAGCCACTGTAACGAGCACCAGAAACACAAGGATAAATAAAACACAGGTCTATGCCTGCTCAGGAGAAAAACCCTGCGGCAACATCAGTAACCCCTCCTCCAGTTAAAAACACACTGGGATGCTGCATGACCCAGAGTGCAATTCTCCATGCTGAAGCTTGGTTGGGCTAAATAGCTTTGGATTCAGGAGGACCATTTCCCATCAGGAAGAATGGAATTAACTAGCCACAGTCAACACGTCCTGCAGAAGACAAATGCCTCACCAGTAACAGCCCTTTCAGCTGGTAAATAGATCTGACACTTAGGCATCTATTGCTCCTTGCGCAGTAATAAGTCTAAGTTGAGGCTCAGAAATCATTAGAGGAGTGAAAGCTTTCAATGAGCTCTAGGAGGAGAATAGAGTTAAAAAAAAAAGAAGAGAAAAAAACATTAACTGCAGTTAAGCAGCACCAAGGATGCTAATATTAAAATTCATGAGAAAAGAGCTTGAGGAAGGCCTGAGCTGTTATAAAACTTGGTATAATTTCTATTTTAGAAAAAAATTGAGATCATTCTTTTAAAAAGAATCTACCCTGGAGTTTAGTAAAACCTCATAATAGGTTTTATCCTGTACTCTTTTTCTCACCCTTTCCTCCCCACAATGGTTACAGGTTAGGCTGGACCACATCATGAGTTGATAAATGTATCCACAGGCTTATTTTTCTTCAAAAGCATGTTATAGGAGAAAGTGGAGGATGGTTTCCCCCAACTGTCTTACCAACTAACTAAGGGAAGTTAACTCTCATTCAACCTTTAACCCATTCATTTATTTAATTATTCACTTACAAACATTTTTTCATTCAACACTTGCAGGGTGCCCGGTAATCTGGGGTCTGAAGAGATTAATAAAACGTCTTGGGTTCCCACGGAATTTATACCCATACATCATTTCCTCTCTTAGGTAGTGGAACTTATAGTTAACCTGGGTTTGAGTTCTGGTTGCACCAGCTATTTGTACTTCCCAAACCTAGGTTAACCATGCAATATGTTGTCTACAGCAGAACACTTTGAGAGACAAAGGGGGCACCATTAATAATTGTTTTTATTATCTATTGCTATGGAATACACTACCCTAAAATTTGGTGGTTTAAAACAGAAATGATTAAGTATCTCTCATGATTCTCTGTGTTGCCCAGGATTGGCGGGATGATTCTCACTTGCAGTATTTTGTGTGGCTGTTGACTGGGGGTAGTGCCATCTGAAGATTCAGCTGGGCTGCATATCCAAGATGACACCCTCATATGTCCAGCAGTTGGTGCTGAGTGTGGACAGGGAGCTCCACTGAGTTTGCAACCTGAGCACCTATATATGGCCTCTTCATGTGGCGTGGGTTTCTTACAGCATGGTGGCTTGGTTCTGAGAAGGGTCTTCTGCACAAACCAGTATTTTATGAAACACAGGTGGCAACTGCAAGTTGGCCCGACAGTGATGCCTGAAGTGGCAGAGTGTCACATCTACAACATTCTATTGCCTGAAGGAGTAATAGCACAGCCTGGAGTCAAGCGGAAGGATGGGTAGACTCTACCTCTTGATGGAGGAATGGCACTCATATCCCAGAGGAAATGAATTGATGGGTAGCCCTCTTGGAGAGAAGCTACCTCAATAATTACACTAGGGAAACAGAAATAACCCAGGACTGCCCCAAGGACTGTCATCCAACCTTAGTTGCAGTCTCCTTATCTGTAAAATAGTGTAATAATAATATAACTCATTGTCTTATGATGAGGATTTAGTAAAGTAATCCAGGTAAAACTTGAAGCTATGTGTCTGGCACTGAGTAAACACTTGATGATGTCCAGCTGTAACGTAGTCTCAGGCGGTCAACTCTTCTCCATCTCCATGGCCACTGCCCTAGGTTAGGCCCTTGTCATTTCTCACCTGATAGTTAATAATCATTCTTGTTATTTCCATTTTCAATTCTCGTCTATCTATCTTTTAGATAGTCGGTAGTACATTTTACATGGCACCATTTCTATCATGTCCCTCCTCTGCTCTGACCCCTTCGGCAGATTCTAGCACTGTCCAGCAAAGTCCAAACCTCTTTGTTTGGCATTTGAAGCCCTATATAATCAGGTTTCCAATGTTGTTTGTTCTCCAAACAAACTGGCCAAGCTATAGTTGCTCTAAATGGGCACCTCCCTGTTCTCGCCGAGCTCCAGGCTGCTCTTTCTGCCAAGAATGCTCTTTTCAAAGTCCTGCATGTTCAACTTCCCATCCTTTAAGGTGTATCTAAAAGCTGACCATGCTCTCTCCTTCGTCGCCTCCGCATTTCATCTGTACATGCCTTGAGGCACTTGGAACTTTCTACCTTGCATTATGATCTTTGGAATATATAGATGCTGCAAGGGCTGGAGGGAGGAAAAGAGGAAAGAGAGAGAGGCTGAAGTGGGATATTTCTGAAATATTCACTATTTTTTATTTCCAGTTCTATCATCACTTGTTTCTCTTTAAGCTAGGCTGTTCATAAAGTGTCTTGGATAAAGGACGTGGCAGCAGAACAATGGTTTTGAGATTCAAAATCCTAAATCTTGGTGGTCAATAGAAATAATTCATGGCATATACAACAAAACTGGAATAGATGAAGATAGGGGCAAGGTTTCCATCTATGAGATGAGAATATAATTTCCCCGGGCTTTGTTGAATGGAAAGGGGAACAGAAAATGTGCAAAGGTTGAGGGAACTGTGTGACCCCAGATACAGGACGAGAACTGGAAGCACTCTATAGGAGGAGTAGAATCAGCATTCCAGGAAGACTCAGCTTCTCCCGAGTGAGCACTATTCTTGTCCCATCTCGAGGGGCTTAGCAATGGTACTGTCATTAGTGTCTAAAGCACAGGCAATGTTTGCCTGTGGACTCCTCAGCTGGACGGATGCCTATGTCTGCCTTAAACCTTTGCTTGGCCCTTGCCTGATTTACCCCGTGAAACACCACACTCACTGTCCTTGATTTCTCCTTCACCCACGAGAGAGGGTGGGCCCTGGTCTTCGATGCATGGAGGATGTATGGATAGAAATGGCTCTGCAACTACGCTTTGGTGGGAGCAGGCAGATTCCACATGAGAACTGGGCTGAGCTGGGGCCAATCTCAGGGCTGCATCATGGTTATTGTCATGAGTAATAATATGTACATACTTATGGAATGAAAGCCTATCTCTGAAAGCATAAATGGCATTATTTGGGATTCTTCACCAGAGATTTGTCTCCTTTCTCCCGTTCATTTATACTGTGAATACTTTATTTATGTTCATAGAGCTTTACGGACATTTATTTGATGCTTTGGGTTAGAGTCCAATTCTACTTTGTTTACTTTTTTCTCAAATTGTTTCAGCTTTGGCTATTCAGAGCAGGCTCCTTCAGTCAGCTCCTTGTGTTCCTTTGACAAACCCCCATTGCTGTTGTTGTTTTGAGCACTTCCTTACTTTCTGGCACAAGATGCTCCCTGCTCATCTTATATATTCCCTGTCCCAGTCCTAGAATAAGCCATTTACCTAAGGAACTCTGGTGTCTTATTGGAGAATGGCCTTAGAACCAAAATCTGGACATTAAGAGGGCTTATTCTTTTGTCTTTTATTTAGGAAAGGGAGCACTTCCTAGAAGTCTTCTATTTCAATCTCATTAACTGGCCAGGAGAATAAAGATTTAGTCCCCTTATCTCCTATGGTGGAGGAGGGTATAATTGGAAATAGGTGTTAAATAAACTAAGCTACAAGATTTGCCACCATGAGAGAGACAACCATTGCATTTGCAAGCTAGACTACAACAAACATCTCACAGGCTTACTTGCAAATTTAAGGCATTCCATCATTGCAAAATTTTATGTCCCTATTTCATCTCTGCAAGTGCAGGCTAGTAATCAACATAATAAAAATAAACATGGATTTTCACCACTTATCATAATGATGGTGATGATGATGATAGCCAATGTTTGTGAAATGCTTAGATAAGCCAGGGACTACATTAAGTATTTGGCATGCATTATCAGATTTGATCCTCAAAAAATCCCTATGACGTAGGCACAATTATCATGCCCAGATGAGGCAACTGAGGCTTAGAAATATTAGTGACTTGTCTAAGGCTAGCCATTAGCAATGAGTGGAGCTGAAATTTGTGGCCGAGCAGTCTTTAACAAGAGTCTCAGCCTCAATTTCTCTGTTCCATGACTTGGGCATCCTAAGGGAAGACTTTGCTTATGGGGGTATTACATGTGCAGAATCTGTCGAAAGACACATTGCCAGATATTCATGTGGAACAGATAAAAGCTGTTAGATGCTCTACAGAGCACACAAAGTCTGTATGTTTATACCTATCAAACCACAAGTGGTTTCATCAATCAGAATTCAGCCAGACTCTGCTCACATGTGAGTCACACAGTCAGAGCGGTTTATGGAAGTTATGAAAACTTAGGACTCAACTCCAGTGGAAGATAATATGGAAATTCATAAGCAACATAAACTGATTGAAAAAGCAAAGAATGAATCAGTTAGTGACTACTAAAATGAGGTTACACCCATCACAAAATTGTGCACAAACAGCAAAGAATATGAGAAAAGCAGAACATTTGAAGGAGGTTATGCAGAAAATAAAACAAGCAGATGGAAGAGGAAAACAACTTATTTCACGTGTGACTTTCACTTAAGACTTCTCTAACTCTAGTGGAGCTGCCTCTGACTTTGTACATTTGGTTTCAGGCTTAACTGAAACCAAAATCCATGGGGCATCCACATCATTTGCCCTGGTGGTCCATTATCACATTGTAAAGCAGTGGTGTAAATGAACATGCTCCTGATTTAACAGCCTGAGTTTGAATTCTGGCCTGACCTCTAGGTCTCAGTTACCCAGTCAGTGAAATAAGATATTTAAACCAAGATCTCAATTTTGAAGTGATCTTAAGACTCATACAGGCCATCTCTTACCCCATTAATGCTTTATCTCTCTTACACCTGACTGTCTCCAAGGTCCCTTATTAAATCTTATTTTCTGAAATCTGTTATTATTTAGATTCATAAATAGGACCCTAAGTCTAATGCTTCCTAATTCTATCACTAGGATATCCATACACCTTCTTCATAGGACATCTTTGAGAGTGAATGTTACTAAAAATTACTACAAAAAATTACACTGGGACAATAGGTAAAACTTGGAACTGTCCCAGGCAAGCTGGGACGTATGGTCATGTTCTACATCTCTATCAAAACTGTTCTCAGATATGGGAACATATGTATATGTATAACTGATTCACTTTGTTATAAAGCAGAAGCTAACACACCATTGTAAAGCAATTATACTTCAATAAAGATGTTTAAAAAAAAAAAAAACTGTTCTCAGATTCTTCACTCCAACTAAATTGTAAATTATTATGTATAATAATAGTTTAAATCATGAATGGCAAGATCCGTGTCCATGACCAAAATTACTAATTAATCATAATACCTTTTTGTTGTTGGTAAAGCTATAACTAGCTTCAGAATCCTTCTCAACACAGTGTCCCAGGAAGCCACTCTCAAAGAACAGGAGTTGCCAAACAAAGTGGGGCCAAGTTGTGGATGGATTTGAATCCCATGCTGAAGAGCTCTTATTTTGGGCCGAGAATTTTTAAAAAATCAAATGTGATATGGTAATATGGAGTATGGAGTATAGAATATGCGGAGTGTGGAGTATGGAGTTGAATGTTGGAAGTAGAAAGTGGGATATCTTGATGGAAACTGAGTGAACAGAGGTGATGAATCAAGTTAAGCAGGGTCTGTGACAGTCCAAAACATATTATCTTCTTAACTACATTTCTATTTAATATCTTTAGTGACGTCCCATGAGAAGGGAAAACAGAGGAAGCAAGGGAAGAAGAAAGAGAACAAGGAGTGGAATCTCTATCATTTATTAAAATCCTAAGATTTGCATGATTCATGCTGGGTATTTCCAAGTGTCTGAGTATTCTCTCATCTTATTGACAAAACAAACCTATAATCTGACACCCTTGCCTGTTACCCTTTCTAATGAGGGCATTAAGACTAAGGATGGTTAAATAACTTTTGACACCTCCCCCAGTGATTTTCAAACCAAAGTTTATATGACTACAAAGTCCTTTTTTCTTCCACTAAACCATACTTCCACACCAAATAGAAAAAAAAAAAAAATCAAATTTCTTAGTATTACACTCAAGGCTCCCTATACTGCGGAAGTACTGGTATTACAATGAAGAACCAAACAATCACCCTCCTCAAATAACTTTTTTAAAAAAATATAAAAGTATCCCAGCTCCTCATCCCTTCCCTTTGTTCATGGTGGAATTAATGTTTTCTTTCCTTTGTTTCTCCTAACACTACAAATAGATTGACCCTTGAACAACACAGGTTTGAAATGCATGGGTCAACTTACACACAGATTTTTTTCAGTCGTAAATACTATGACCACTGAATGATCTGCGGTTGGTTGTATCTGCAGATGTGGAACCTCGGATACAGAGGAACCAGGTGTAGGGAGGGCTGACTATAAGTTATATGAAAATTTTCAACTGCATAGAGGGTCAGCACCCCTAACCTGTGTGTTATTCAAGAGCCAACTGTGTATACAAAAATTGCAATACAACTGACATATAACATTATATTAGTTTTAGGTGTACAATATAATAATTTGATATTTGTATATATTGAGAAATGATCACCACAATAAATCTACTTAACATCCATCACCACACATGGTTACAAATTTTTTAAAATAAATATATTAAAAAATAATTATCTGATTTATTACATATTTACAGTTCAAGGTTTTGAAGTACAGGGGCCATATATTATGATTTCCATAGCTTCAGTGCCAAGAAAAGAACCTCATGATTTGCAGAAGAATTACATGGAATTGACTTTTCCCTAGTAGCCCAATAGCATCCTTTTCAGTTCTCCCTGCCCACAGCTGTTTTCCTCCCTGGATATGTCCAGAACTAAGAGAGCCTGAGATTTCTGGGGATTCATGGGTATTGAATCTCAGTCAACACCACAGCAGGAATGAATAATTACTCTTGAGTTCCTTCTTAACCTTAAGGCTCCTGACTCAGCCATGGAGTCAGTCTTTAATTTCTTCCTCTGCCTGTGTCATCTTTCTCCATAGGGGCTGAGGACCTCTTTATAGAGAATACAGAAGCTAATTCGTTCTTTCCAAGGATCAAAATTATCTGGACAAGTTCAAGTGGCAATGTAGGAATGGAAGTGAAAGATAATAACCAAGGGCACTGGGTTATAATAAAATAGGAAAATTGAGTGAAAAGAGCACCTAGTAAGTAGAAATGTGGAATAACCCTCTAAATGAGGTTGACGGCACCTTTTCTTCTGGAGTCAAAACAGAAGAGAACACATCGCTGAAGACTCTCTCTGTCAGGCGGTCCCTGAATATCATGCTGATGTACGTGTTGACCTCTTTGGTTTCCCTGATTTCTGTGCTTCCCAGAGCTAACACCCCTGCTGCCTCACCAGAAAAAGAGAGAGGCGTCTCTTAATGATATTTCTGAACGCCAACCTTTCCAAGGAAAAGAATCCCAGACGCTTATTAATTTTAAAAAATGGGGTAATTGCAGTGTGTCAGATCAAATTTGAACCTGAAGATCAAACATCAAATTTCAGTGCTGTGACAGGAAGTCCCTTTAGATATGTGCAAGGTCAGTGTATGTTTAATAAGAGAACAACAACATCCTTCTCACATCAGTGCTCAGATTTTCAAGTTTCACTGGCAGAAATATTCGTTAAAATCTCAATTGCGTAATTTACTTTTGCTGTCATCTTCACTGCCACCTACTATACTAAAAATATTATTAAGCATTGTATTTTGAATTTAAAAGAAAACATGCATGTGCAATGTCTATATTGTGTATTAAACTTTCTAAATTGTATATCTACAGTAAATGGAGCAATGTATTCATTCTTATTGGGGGAGGACTTAAGTATATAAAGTGTATTGGGGCTGCTCTGTGAAGATTATTCAGGTCTGAGAGATAGGAGTATTTTTATTCTAATCCATGCTCAGCCAAGATTTTCTCGATTTGTAAAATTGGGGGTCTGTCATCTAATACCCTGCTGTAGGCAGAATAATGGTCCTCCAAAGATGTCCATGTCCTAATCCCTGGGATCCATGAGTATGTTAGGTTACATGAAAAGGGGAATTAAGGTTGCAGATAGAATTAAGATTGCTGATCAACTGACCTTGAGATGGGGAGATTATTCTGCATTATCCAGGTGGGCCCAGTGTAAGAGTTCTTAGAAGTGAAAAAGAGAGGCAGAAGCAAGAGAGAACCAAAGTGGTGGCAGCACTAGGGGGACTCTGCCTAACCTTGCTGGCTTTGAAGATGGAGAAAAGAGCCACAAAGCAAGGAATGTGGGCAGCCTGTAGAAGCTGGCAAAGGCAAGGATCGGGGTTCTCCCCCAGAGCCACCAGCAGGAACACAGCCTGGCTGGCACCTTGACGCTAGTCCATGCTTCCCATTTCATGCTTCTGCCCTCCAGAACAGTAAGATAGTATATTTGTGCTGTTTTAAGCCATTACGTTTGTGGTAATTTGTTACAGCAGCAATATAGTGCCCTTTGAGCACCAATTGTGATGCATCTGATACTAAGTTTTCTGAATGAAGATCTGGAAATCTTACCTCTCACCATTTGTTTCTTTACATTGACTGGCAGATATACACTCACAAAGGTTAAATGTCAAACTGGGCAATCAAGGGAATGCCTGATAGCCTTCAATTTAGGGGAAGCAAATTTAACTTTGGGTAGGCAGGCAGTTAGGGCTTAACAGCAAATTGGCATCTCTTTGATGGTTTGCTGTAAAGAAGCAAGCCTAGTGTGGGCATCCTGACAGCACTGGACAGGAGCAGCAGAGAGTACAAAAGAGAAGGGAGAATTTTCCTGATTTATTATATATCACTGGTAAATAACCATTGATTTACTTCTTACTTTTCAAATCTTATGCTCCTAATTACTTCATTTTGTTTCATTGCATTCGATAATGATGCCTTCAATGTCATGTTAAATAATACAGGAGATATTATTGACAAGATATCCTTGTCTTTTTCCTAACTTCAGTGGAAAAAATGACATGTCCTGTATTGTTTTCCATTAAGTAAAGTGTTGATTTGAGGGCTGAGGTAAATAATACTATGTTAAGGGTGTATCCATCAATTTATATTTTATGTGATGTTTTAACATGAGTGGGTGTTGAATTTTGTCAAATACATTTCTGATCAAAAGAGATATTACATAATTTTTCTGTATAGCACAATATGATGGGCTACCTTTACTGATTGCTAATGGAGCTTGTATTTTAGGAGTATGATAGAGGACAAGTAAACAAGTAAAAATATGGTATGTCAGATAGTGACTGATTCTGGAAATAGAGGTGGACTGTGGCCTGCAGGTGGGGAAAAGTAGGGATGCAAATACTGTATGTGCAATAAATGTCAAATTTATTTATTCCTTTTTTTTCAATAAATATTTGAACATCCACATTTTTGAACATCCACATTCATTAATTTCTATACTCAACAGATATTTTGAATATCCTGGAGTACCTAGTATGCGCCAGGGAAGTAATTTACAAAGAGGAATAAGAGAAAGTGTCTTTCAGGGCTCACTGGGTTGTATGGTAGGACCTACTTGAAGGAAGAACAATCTGGGATAGGTTTCAAAACCAATAGGAGAGAGCTGCATACCACCCTTCAATGCAGGAATATTCTCAGACGATCAAAATTTGCGCCACACCAGGCTTCCCTGGCAGCGCAGTTGTTAAGAATCTGCCTGCCAATGCAGGGGACACAGGTTCGAGCCCTGGTCCGGGAAGATCCCACATGCTGCGGAGCAACTAAGCCCGTGCGTCACAACTACTGAGCCTGCGAGCCACAACTACTGAAGCCCGCGCGCCTAGCGCCGGTGCTCCACAACAAAAGAAGCCACTGCAATGAGAAGCCCATGCACCACCACGAAGAGTAGCCCCTGCTCACTGCAACTAGAGAAAGCCCGCACACAGCAATGAAGACCCAACACAGCCAAAAAAAATTTCCCCCACACTTTGTTACTATACTTGGAGACATGTTCAGGATAGTTAGAGGGGAGATTACCTGATCAGGCAAGTCACATGCCTTTAAAGACAGGGAAAGCTAACTATGGAGAATAGTATGGAGGTTCCTTAAAACCTCCTTAAAAGGTTTTAAGGTTCCTTAAAAGTAGAATTACCATAAGATCCAGCAATCCCACTCCTGGGCATATATCCAGAAAAGATGAAAACTCTAATTAGAAAAGATACATGCACCCCAAAGTTCATAGCAGCATTATTTACAATAGCCAAGACATAGAAGCAACCTAAGGGTCCATCGACCGATGAATAGATAAAGAAGATGTGGTACATATATAGAATGGAATATTAGTCATAAAAAAGAATGAAATAATGCCATTTGCAGCAACATGGATGGACGCAGAGATTATCATACTAAGTGAAGTAAGTCAGAGAAAGACAAGTACCATATGATATCACTTATATGTGAAATCTAAAAAAAATGATACAAATAAAAGTAAATAATTTTGTAAATAATTACAAAACAGAAATAGGCTCACAGACATAGAAAACAAACTATGGTTACCAAAGTGGAAAGGTGGGGGGAGGGATAAACTAGGAGTTTGGGATTAACATAAACACACTACTATATGTAAAATAGATAAACAACAAGGACCTACTGTACAGCACAGGGAACAATACTCAATATCTTGTAATAACTTATAATGGAAAAAATCTGAAAAATAATATATATGTATAACTGAATTACTTTGTTGTACATCTGAAACATTGTAAATCAACTATACTTCAATTTAAAAAAATACACAGTGAGAAACTATACTTCAATAAAAAGTTGTTTGTTAAAAAAAAGATGGGTAGGTTATGCTTGTTGTTGTTGTTTAATCAAAACACATTAGTTACATATTACTCTTGTCTTCTTCATGTCTCCTAGTGTCTCTTCTGGGGCTGTGATAGACATTTGCTTTGATCGCCTCACTCTTTTGCTGTGTACATTTCTTAGGGGGAGATGGAAAGAATTGTAGTCAGTCTTCTAAATCTACTGAGCACTTTCCCACAAATCCAGCTTCCAGGGAAGATTCATAGGCACCTATCTTTAGGGATTTGTGAGCTACTGACACTGGACTACAGTCTGAAACTGGACTGCACTAACTTGGTGCTATTTACTTTAAAGGAAAACAACACGAAAGTTCTTCCTAGTTAGTTTACCATGTCCATGGTTTTCCCTTTCTAAAAAGATAATGCAAACCTCTACCTTCACTTAAGGCCATCCCCAAAGATGAGCGAGTCATTTCTCTCACATTTTTCAGTAGTAGCACCAAAATCATTTATCTTCTGTGTTGGATTCAGAAAACCCTGGAGCAGTGGCATTCACAAGCTGAACCTGACATCTGTCATCATCATTTTGAAGAGTTACCTTGATTTATTATTGGTTGAATTGCCTCTCCAACTCTTTCTTTAGTGGAACGGACTCAAAATATGACCGTGACCCCTTCCCATCTTTACTATTCCTTTCACAGTTAAGACCCAGACCAGAACTGTATGTCCTCTCAGTTAAATTTTTTTCTTTTCAATTTCTACATTAAAATTACAAATGGCTAGCAGCCCCTCATGAAGCAGGTCCCAACTTTCCACTAAAAGAATCATGAAAAAAGAGGGAAAAAAAAAACCAACATTAGATGAGCTGGGTAGAAGAACATTTACCATTCTAGTTTACTCTGCCTCATGAACCTTCCACTGAGCACTTCTTACAAAAGAGAGACTGATTAAAAATGTAGTGGGATAACTCTTTGTTTCAAGATTTGTGCCAACTAGAATTGTGGACAGCTACCTCTCTAATATATGTATTAGTCCTCATTATTTATGAAGCATCAACTGCGTGCCGAGTATTCTAGGTGGTGCAGATAAAGCCATTAATAAGACAAAAAAAGCAATCAGGACTTTATGGAGGTTGCATTCTAATTATGGGATAAGACAACAAATAAACAAGATAGTATCAATGCTGGAGAGAAAAAGACGGTAAGGAGAAAAGGAAATGCTGGGAGTTAGTCTTTTTATTTAGGGGTATCAGGGGATATCCCTGAGAGTGTGATCCCTAGGGAGCTCTAGTAAAAGGTGTTTCTGGAAGATGGCACAGAAAAATCAAAGACCCTTGAGGTGGGAGGTTTGTTGGCATGTTCAGGAAGAGCAATGAGGAGGCCAGTGTGGCTGGAGCTAATGGCCAAGGGCAAGGTTGGTAGGGTTTAGATCTGAGAAGCACAGGTAGCCAAATTGTTACAAGTGATAGAGCTCATTGTAAGGACTTGACTTTTACTTCAGGTGAGATGGGAAGTCATTGGAGAGTGTTGAGGAGAAGAACGTTATAATCCCACTTATATTTGAAAACGGTTACTCCCAGCGGCTGTGCTATGAAGAAGCAGCAGAAAGAGGGGCAAGAGCAGAGGCAAAGAGACCAGCCAGGGGGCTATTCTCAGGTAGAGAATTACGGCAGCTGAGTGTAGGCATTGGTAATGAGAGGGTTGCAAACTCTGGAAATACCTTAAGGGTTAAGCCAGCAGGACTTGCTGATAAAATGCATGTAAATTGTGAAAGAAAGAAACAAAAGAGAAGTCAAGGATATTCTAAAGTATTTTTCTTGAGCAACTAGAAATAATGAAAATGTCATTGTCACAGACTGAATTGTGTCTTCCTGAAATTCATATTTTGAAGCCCTAACCTAACCCCTAAGTGACTGCATTGGAGATAGGGCCTTTAAGGAGGAGGTCAAGGTTAAACCAATGAGGTCATAGGGGTAGAGCCCTGATCCCATAGAACTGGTGTCCTTTTAAAAAAGTAAAAGACACCAGAGCTCCATATTTTTCTGCCACGTGTGGACGCAGCAAGAATGTGGCTGTCTACAAGCCAGGAAGAAGACACTCACCAGAAATCAAATCAGCTGGCACCTTGATCTTGGACTTCCCTGTCACCAGAACTGTGAGAAATAAATTTCTGCTGTTTAAGTCACCCAGTCTCTGGTATATTGCTATGGAAACTTGAGCAGACTAATTCAGTCATTAACCAAGAAGCAGAAGGGAGCTTTAGGGTCAGCGATGAGGGAGAAAATAGTCATTCCTGTTATGGATGCATACAGTTTGATATGCCTATTGACTATCAAAATAAAGATATTGTACAGGCAGTTGGATTAATGAGTCTGCCATTCAGGGGAGCACTCAGGGTAGATTTAAGTATTTATATGTGTATAAATTATATTTAAATCCACGAGACTGGTGATACTAGAGATAAGTGTAGATGGAGAAGAGAAAAAGTCCACACACTGAGCCCTGGACCACTCCAGTACTAAGCAGTCATTGATATGAGGGCAAATGCAAAGGGGACTGAGAGGGATGGCTAACTTGAGAAGAGAACTGAGAAGGTGGAATTTTCTTGAAGGCAATTAAGAAGTGTTTCAAAAGGGAGACTAAGACCGACTGTGTCAGATGTTCCATATGTTAGGTGAGATGGGGCTAAGAATCGATCACCGGATTTACCATTGTGGAGGAAGGTCATTGGTAAGTTGTTATGAATTGTTTTAGTATGGTGGTGGGATGACAGTCTGATTGAAGTGGATAAAGAGCATGGAATAGGGGATTGAAGACAGACAGCATATCACTGTTAGAGGTATGATATGTAGATGTCAAAGTTTATTAGAAATGGCCCCTAGCCATCCTGGAAATAAAAGTCTAGTGAGATAGAGTATGCTAGGAATGGTAGATTTTAATAAATTTCACTCATTTAAAGTGCAAAAGCAAAAAGAAGAAACAAGTAATAGAGCCCGGAGGAAACCACCATGCCCTCCTCCTGACTAAGTGTAGATGAGTTCCATTAGATGAATATCTGCTATACCTGGGAAACTGCACTGAGGCTAAAAATACCCTGCCTGTAGGCAAAGAGTGACACTTGCTGGCTCTCAAAACCTCATCTCATTTGAGTACAGAGGGCAGCCTATACAGAGAGTCTATGTAAAAATAGTAGCAAATAGGAATGAGGAGAATATTCTGAACTCTAAGAGAAAAATATATCAGAGAATTATCCACTGCAGGACCAGAATAAAATTTTTGGACTCTGTTGGAATCCTCAGTATAGACTGTAGAGAGAAAGCTGAGATAGGTGCAGGATGCCATTAGGAGGGAGTAGGCTTACTGGGAACTCTAAAAGAATAAATTGCAAAGGAGAGATAGAGGATGTAAAGGACCACAGGAAATGCAAATGGAATGAAGTTAAAATCTATCATGGAGAAAGTGAAAGCCAAATTTTTTTTTTAAGATCTTTATTGGAGTATAATTGCTTTACAATGGTGTGTTAGTTTCTGCTGTATAACAAAGTGAATCAGCTATATGCATACGTATATCCCCATATCCCCTCCCTCTTGCGTCTCCCTCCCACCCTCCTTATCCCACCCCTCTAGGTGGTCGCAAAGTACCGAGCTGATCTCCCTGTGCTATGCAGCTGCTTCCCACTAGCTATCTATTTTACATTTGGTAGTGTATATATGTCAATGTTACTCTCTCACTTCGTCCCAGCTTACCCTTCTCCTTCCCCGTGTCATCAAGTCCATTCTCTACGTCTGTGTCTTTATTCCTGTCCTGCCCCTAGGTTCATCAGAACCTTTTTTTTTTTTAGATTCCATATATATGTGTTAGCATATGGTATTTGTTTTTCTCTTTCTGACTTACTTCACTCTGTATGACAGAACTTCACTCTGTATGACAGACTCTAGGTCCATCGACCTCACTACAAATAACTCAATTTCGGTTTTTTTTGTTGAAAGCCAAATTTAAAGTACAAAACGTAAGATCAAATGTGGAGGATACAATTGATAAGCTTTCCAGAATTATTGAAGAAAAAGACAAATGGATTAAAAACAAAGGGCACTCAACATTGAGGATTAAGGTTAAAAATCCAGCTTGGTAAAGATTCTGAAACACTAACAACCAAAAACTTAACTTAAGAGAATCCTCCTGAGCTGAATGTTTTCCCCCAGTATTTGTTTTGTTTTGTTTTAATTTTCTTTTATTTATTTATTTGTTTTTATTTTTGGCTGTGTTGGGTCTTCATTACTGTGCACGGGCTTTCTCTAGTTGCGGCGAGCGGGGGCTACTCTTCGCTGCAGTGCGCAGACTTATTGTCTTCGCTTCTCTTGCTGCAGAGAACAGGCTCTAGGCACGCAGGCTTCAGTAGTTGTGGCATGTGGGTTCAGTAGTTGTGGCTTGTAGGCTCTAGAGTGCAGGCTCAGTAGTTGTGGCACACGGGCTTAGTTGCTCTGCGGCATGTGGGATCTTCCTGGGCCAGGGCTCGAACCTGTGTCCCCTGCATTGGCAAGGCGGATTCTTAACCACTGTGCCCTTTCCCCAGTATTTGGACTGAAAAGAGTTTGATCAAAATTGACGCAATGGGACCATTCTAAATTTTTGAATTACAAAGTTATGTAAGATGTATTATGATATATAATAATTACACAAGAAAAATATTGTCCCAGAAATTGATCCATAGACCTAGAGCAATGGAATATAAAAATAACCCAGATGCTTTGTGACCACCTAGAGGGGTGGGATAGGGAGGGTGGGAGGGAGGGAGACGCACGAGGGAAGAGATATGGGGATACATGTATATGTATAACTGATTCACTTTGTTATAAAGCAGAAACTAACACACCACTGTAAAGCAATTATACTCCAATAAAGATGTTTAAAAAATAAATAAATAAATAACCCAGAAGAAGACCCACTAATATACAGAAATGAGATACATGACAGAGGAGGCATTAAAACAAATGGGAAAATAGTAGACTATTCAAGAAATATATCACATAAAAATGATATCATTCTACTTCACGTGATATGCAAAAATACATTCTAGGTGAATTAAAGGCTTAATGTGTAAAGTAAAACTTTAAAAACTTCCAAAAAAATTATGACCTTAGAAAGGAAAGAATATCTTAAACAAGACCCCACAGAACCCAAACCATTAAAGAAAAAAAGATACATTGACTATTTCCAAATTTTATACACTTTTCAGAAAAAGACATAAAAATGACAAGCAGTTAAGTAGACTTGGAGAAGATTTTAGAAACACACATAACTGGTAAAGATTTTGTATCTAGAATAAATAGGAGAATAACTCCTACTAACCGATAAGAAAAAGGCAACCAAAAAGAAAACAAACATATGTGAATAGGTAATACACAGGTAAAACAAAACCTTAATGGCTAATAAATTGGAAAAAGAAGCCCAAACTTGCTGATAGCTAAGGAAGGAAAAATAAAACCCATAATGAGATACATTTTCATGTAACAAGGTTGGCAAAAATGAAACATTCTGACAAAACCAAGTGTTAGCAGGGATGGGAATGAAGTTGGAAACTCCAGTTGCTGGTGGGAGTGCAAATTGCAGCTGTCATTTTGGGAAGAATTAGGCACTATCAAGTAAAATCAAAGTCTACGTAAAGGCACATCTATAGCTCAGTAATTCCATTCTGAGATTCTGACTCTGGATATCCTTTCACAAGAAGACACGCACAAGAATCTTTACAGCCATGTTGTTTGTAATGGCAAGAAGTTGAAAAGAACCTAAACGTTCATTTACAGGAGAATGATCAGATTGCAGTCTATTCAATACCACTTTTAAATTATTCAAGTGAAGATACATATATCATTATAGGTAATCTCAAAAACAGAATGCTGAGTGAACTAAGCAAGTTACAGAATAGTCTGTGGAATATATCACTTTCATAAGGCTTAGAAACATGCAAAACACTATTATATATAGTTTATGGATATGTATAAACACATATGCATGTACACATATATACATATATGTGTAATAAAGTGTATATGTAGTAACAATTTTTAGATGTAGGGAAAGATCAACACTAAATTCAGGATAGCAGTTAACTGGTGGTCATAAAGAAACTCTTATTTGTCCTCATAAAGCTTTATTTCATAAACTGGGGGAAGGGCATATTGGTGGTTTTATGATGCATTTACAAGCACAAGATATTTAATGTAACAATACATGACTATAATAATAGTACTAATTCACAATTCCAGATTACTTTTACAAACATTGTGAAGTATGTATTATAGGGGATGGGATAATAGTGAAAGTGAAAAATGTACTGAGTTCTATATCTTATATCTTAGAAATAAATTATAGCATTTCATTTGCCACTGATAACTAGAGAAATAGAGCTTAAGAGTTGTTTTTTTAAAAGAAAAAAAACTTAGCAATTTCTACATGTAAAATTATAAAAACAAGACATATGAACTTTCCAAAACAGTGGGAAGATAAAAGCAAATGAAACTTTGTTTTTATAGAAAATGATATAAAAGAACATGGAAGCAGAAAAAAACTAGAAAGCACAAAGAGTAATAGAAGAAATATTAATCGCTGCAGCTGAATAGAAAATCATTTAACTGGAATATCCAGTACTTGACCTGTTTGGATTAAGAATTTGTGGAGAGGGGGTATTTGGAAATCTTAACCTCAAAATATGTTTTATAAAACAGAAGTAGAAATATAATGTTGTACACATGAAACTTACAATGTTATAAACCAATGTCACCTCAATAAAAGGAAATTTTATGTTTTATATATTCTAGTGTATATGGCATAGTTTAAATTTAGAATTTCAAAAGAAAAACAAACATAAGAAAAATCCTAGAGTTTTAGAAAAACTTGTATGTTACCTAAATATGTCTTGCCAATCATTGAAGAATGTGTTAAGTATCTGCTATTGCTTTGTTTCTGGGTTGATCCGAATACAGGTGAAAAAAAATTTTTAGTAATGAAAAAACATAATGCAACTTACCAATATTTAATGACAAAATAACAGAACTTCTAATGTGCACTAATTCTCTTAAAAAGGTAATTTAGCATCATGCAATAATATTAAAATAAATGTTTAATAAAAAAGCAGTGGAAAAATAGCTTATCAGAATGATAGTCTGATAGGCAGTAAAACAGTGGCTAAGATCACAAACTCCAGAGGTGGTCTGTTGTGTTTGAATATCAGCTCTGATATTTACTGGTTTATAACCTAGGCTAGCTACTTAACTATTCTGTGCCTAATTTGCTCATCTGTAAAAGAGAGAATAAAAATAGAGGCCAGATATAATATTCAAAATATTCATCCACTAGTAATGTAACAAATTATCTTTGGATAAATACATACATTAAAATATATTTCCTTTTATTGTCTAAATACACAGAGTATAGTGCTTAATAAGGAATATGTCATAGGGCCAATTCATTATCAAATCATTTTATTAATTTACCAATCATTTGTTAATTTTTAGAAATTATTATTGTGGTTTTTTGTTTAACTGAGCTGCCACTAGTTAAATGAGATTCCTATTAAGCCATAATTTGACATAGGAATTGCATCAAAATTTCCCAACAGCCCCATTAAATTGATTATCATTAGGTCCTTGGTGCCTGGGGCTTTGTTACAGCCAGAAGGTGGTTCGGTGTCTAGTGCTTTATTGCAGCCAGAGGTGGTTAGATGCATTGCCTACAAGTCATTTCCAGGTATTCATTTAGAAGCCAATGTATGTTATACTGCTTGGTCCACGATGAAAATGCTGCTAGTAATAACACCTGCAGTGCCACCTAGTCAGATATCCCTGACAGTGGTGGCCTTCTCAGGAGCAGCTGGCACGTACTGCAGACACCCCTGGCACCAAAGCCATCCCTGTAGCCTTAGTTGGTCTACATTCATCTTCCCTCCTACCACCCAGCATCATTCCCAGACCTCATTACTTGCCTCTCTGGCCACTGCTGGGTAACATTATTTGGTGAACTGTAGTTAAAGAGTTGCTCTTTACCAACTAATATGAATGGGTTTCAATATTTTTCTGACTCATATGGCAGTATTATGTGTACCACCTGATAGTATAGACTCTTATAGGATGTTATAGAACCTTTGTGAAAATTATATAAGTTAATACAGGTAAAGCTCTTAGAAAAATGCCTCACATATGGCAACCTTTCAATTTATGCTACCCATTAATATTAGCTAAATTATTTTAACAACATTTTTAGAAGCTGAAAGAGGCTGCAATAAATTCTCAATAGAAAAAAAATCCCATTTGTTCTTACTGTAAATTTGTTGGTCAAATTTCTCTTCCAGTTTGTACTTCTTGAGTGTCTCTAGTTCAGTCATACATGACACTTTTTTGGTGAAATTTATAATATTTTCAACATGTAAAACATCCAATGATAGAATGATAGAGTTCTTTCCTATTTCAAATGCACTCTGTAGTAATGAGTTCTTACCTTGTAGTTTGGTCATTACTATGTCAAGAAGTAATAATTTGTGCTCCAAGATATAACCTAATCACCAATATTCTATCATTTAAATTGTCAGTGAAATGATGGTTTTCTGTATAGTAAAACAAGTAAATGGATTAGTTTTCTTAGTAAGTGGCAAAGGTTTAAAACACAAAATCTAACCTTAAGTTTTTAACAAAATACATACTTAAAATTATTTTTAAAAACTTTAAAATTACAGGAAAATATTTGACAGATAAACATAAACAAACAAAAAAAAGGGCAGGTAACAATTACATTATTGGAGAAGAAAGAATGCAAAGAAAAAGGTATTAAATTCTTTTTCTCTTAGGAAAGACACTCTTCTTTTCACATCCTCTCCTCTGCCAATGCTTTGCCTTCCTACTGACTTACAAAAAGAGATTCCTGTTCTTCTTGTCCACCTTTTAATTGCTCTTCTCCCAAGAAGGATGAATGGCTATTCTGATTTATACATGGTGTCAGTGGGGTCTCAAAAACATCTCCTTCTATCTCTCTGTCCCTATGTCTGTCTCTGTCTCTGCATCTCTTTTTCCCTCTCTCCCTCCCTCTCTCAAGCATAGTGGACTGTCTTTTCTGGGTCTTGATTCCATATAATAAACCTGCCTCTGCTTTCTGCATTTAAGCCTGTAACTAAACCAGGCAGACCCTGTTGTTCCAGTTCAGATTTCTTCAATTTAGAGGGAAAGGAAAGGTTAGCCAGACCTTTGCCTCAAGTCCCTACCATCTTTAATAATTCAACTTCACTGGGAAATACTATAGTGGTACAACATTTGGTCAATTTGGCATAATTTATTTATTCAATAAATATTTATATCGAATGTCTACTACACTTTAGAAACAATCCTAGAGTTTTAGTATATATTACTGGCAAAAAGGATACATATTCCTGTTCTTATGTATCTTATAGCTTTTTATTTATACTCCTGGCCAAAACCCTTGAAAAGGGTTGAAGAGTAATATTTAGAGAGGAAGAAAGATAACAACATTACACACTGCTTCATGATAAACAAAAAAAATCCTTTCAGCAAACTAAAAATAAAAGAGAACTTCTTCAATCTGATTAGGAGTTTATATAGTTTTATAGGTATTGTCATACTTAATGGTGAAAGACTGAATGTCTTCTTGCTAAGATTGGAAGCAAGGCAAGGATGTCCACTCTCACAACTTAAATGCAGGAGTAATTTGGAGGTTCTAACAAGTATAGTAAGGCAAGAAAAAGAAACAAAAGATATAAAGATTGGAAAGAAAGATGTAAGTCCATTTTTATTCACAGATAATATGATTGCATGCATACAATATGTAAGGGAATTTGAAAATTACCAAAACTAATCATTTATTTTGCCAAAATTATTGCACATAAAATCTATATACAAAAATCAGTCATACTTCTATATACTAACAAAAAACTTTTGGAAAATACAATAAAATATGTAAAAATACTCATCTTAAATATTTATAATAAATTTAATTAAAGATGTATAAAACCTCTACACTAAAAAAAAAAATGCCCCCCCAAATGCTCCTGGAATACCTAATTAATTGGAAATACACCACGTTTATGGGTTGAAAGACTAGATGGTTTTTAAGTTGGCGGTTCTCTATCAGCTTATAGATTGAATGTAATCCCAGTTGATATCACAAAAATTAAAAAAAAAAAGAAAGATATGGAAAGCTACTTCTAAGATTGCTATGGGCATGTGTATAACCTAAAAAATCTTGAAAGCAAAGAACAAAGTTGGAAAACTTATACCACCTGACAATATCAAGGTTGGGATACCTAAACTGTCAGATTTCAGGATTTACTATAATTCTACCCGAAATCAAGATGGTCTGGTATTGACATAAAGATAAATCTGTGGGAAAAAAAGGGAAGCCCAAGAGTAAATAATCACGTATATGATCAACTGATTTCAACACAGTGCCTAAGAAATTCATTGGGGAAAATAGCAGTCTTTTCACTAAATGGTCCTGAAGCAACTGGCTATTCATATTTTAAAAATGAAGCTTAACCTCTCTCTCACAGCATAAGAAAAAATTAACTTAAGATACAGACTTAAATGGGAATGCTAAAGCAATCAAACTTTTTAAAGAAAATAGAGAATTTCTTTACCACTCTGTTAAATTGGACTTTATCAAATTAAAAACTTCTCCTCAAAACATTACCATTAAAATGTAAAAATACAAGCCACAGCCTGGGAAAAGCTATTTGAAATAAAATATATCTGATGAACTCATATGTAGAATGTTCAGAGAACTTCGATAAATCACAAAGGAAAAAGATGAACACCCAACTTTTAAAAAATGGTAAATAATTTAAACAGGAACCTCACAAAAGAAAACATCAAAATGGCCTATAAGCATATGGAAAGGTACACAACATCATTAGTCTTCAGAGATGCAATTGATGAGATATCTCCCCCAAACCACCAGAATGGCTAAGTTTTATAACACCAACAATATTGTGTCATAGGTTGCTGAGAGCATCCTGAAGTTCAGTGATTTACTAGAAGGACTCAAAGAGGGTAAATAATTCTCCTAGCAATGATGTGTGACAAAACATATGGAATATTGTCAACCAAGCCTTGGTATCCAGGGATTTTATTGGAGTTTTGTCACATAGGCATGGAGTGCCATGTAGCTGACCTTATTACTTGGTCTCCAGCCCCTTAGAGGTCCATGTTTCCCATCATAAATCACATTGTTAGAAGGAATGCTTGGTCTGGTATACAAAGTCACTTTTATCAGGCAAGACATTCTGAGGATTCAAGGTTACTTTCAGGAGCTGGTCAAGGAGGAGTTGATTGTTGGCATGCGCAGGGTTTGAGCACCCCAAACCTGGTGAGTTAAACCTTTATTGGAGAAATATAAAGTGTTGGTGATGATATGGAGAAACTAGAACTCTTATGCATTGCTTGTGGGAATTTAAAATGGCAAAATCACTTTGGAAAACTTTTTAAAGTTTGTAAAAATATTAAAGTACACATACTCTGTGACCAAGAAATTTCACTCACACGTATATACCAAAGAGAAATAAGTGTATGTGTCCATAAAATATTTCACAGGAAGATTCATAGCAGCTTTATTCATTATATTAAAAAATGGAAACAGACTAAATGTCTATGGACAGGATAATAAATAAATTGTAGTATATTGATACAATGAAATATTACTCAGAAATTAAAAGGAATAAACTACTGGTGTACATAACAGTATTGAATGAGTCCTTAACATTTGCTTTTGATCAAAAGAAGGCAGACACAAAAGAATATAAACTGTAAAAATTTCATGACTATAAAGTTCAAAAACAAACAAAATGTATCTAATGTTACAGAAGTCAGAATAATGGCCAAGGAGTTAGGAGGAGATATTGACCACAGAGAATTTTCTGAGTTGTTGGAAATACTATAACTTGATATGGAAGGTAGTCACAGAGATACAGACCTGAAAAATTCATTGAGCCAAATAATTAATATTCGTGTATTTTACTGCATGTACTTTTTTCTTTAAATAATAAAATGCTTACTTTTTTTTGAATTTCTTAGAAGTTTCTGTCACATGGTATGCTCTGAACAAGTATATCTGAATGAATGAACAAATGAATGAATGCTTATCTTGATATTTTTGCTCTGTTCCCATGCTCATCAAGCCATATTCTGAAAATAAATATGTCTGTCTTTGTATAATTACCTATAGGAAGAGAATGCAATGAGCAGAAGGCACAGGCAAATAGTTCACTCGATTATTTTATTTTTATTGTAATTGAATACGTTGTCATTCTAGTATTTATGGGTCAGTATCACGTGAATTTAGTAATGGAGGCCAATACCTAAGAACTGGATTATCACCGGGTATATTAGCAATTTTATTTCAAATGAAGAAAGCTCAAAATTAGACTGTGAGATAGAGGGATTTCTGTAAGGTTTTCTCCTTCACGTATACCTGCCTGAGTGCTCTGTCAGCCTTTGTAAGGCAAAAAACTGTTACATTAAATACTTCTATCAAACTGCTTGATATGTTAATTTCTTAAAAACTCAGAATTATTATTGTGAGCTCCTCTGATTATATTATGTGATATTATTGCTCATAGGACAATAGAATGTTGTGGCTAGAAGAGATCTTAGTAGCTGTCTAGAGCAATCCCTTCATTTTAAATATGGGGAAACTAGACATTCCTTTACTTGAGATTTAAGGGCTTGATGGGTTCTTTGTGGGTTTGCTGAGCTATGAACTAATTCTGAATTTCCTGCCCCATGACCCCTTTTTATGTGAAACAAATAAATTTTTCTGTGTTTACCAACCCGTTCTTAATACTTTCCTCCCTTGCAGCCAGGAATATTTCTAACTAATGCAAACCTCTTTACACATGATCTATTACAGCCTTGTACTTTTACAAATGCAGCATTTGAAAGCCAAGAGAAATTAATTTCCTGAATGATACCTGACTTTTCAACGTCAATGCTTCAGCAATAGTCAGTGGTGTAATATCTTCAGAGTACTGGAAGAAAGAACTTGGGACTTAGAATTTTACATTCAACTAAGTAATCATCTAAAAATGAGGATGCAATAATAATATTCCTATGCATACAAAGTTTCTCAGAAATTTTACCACATTAAGCCTCTTTGAAAGAGCTGTTGAAGGTTATACCCCAGCAAGACAAAGCATACATCTGGGAGTTAATAATAAAGTATAAGAAATATAAATAAATTAAGATTTTAATAAGATATATCCTAAATAAAGAATTATTTATAAAAATATTTGTAATAACTTCGAAATTTAAGAGTGATGGTGGGAGATAAGAGCTGCTCTGTGAGAAATACATATACTGCTAAACTTTGAAAGTGAAAGATATAATTGCTGAAATACAAAACTTAATAGATGAGGAGCTCTGCTTTCATGTATGACACAGCAACTTCAAGGTAGATCATCCACCTACAGATAACAATTATGGACTCTGAGCAAAATTTAAAAAGCAACTCCTTACATTTCTATTACCATTGGCAAAAAAAAATTAAATTAAATTAAAAAATAAATAAATTAATTAATTAAAAATAAAAAAATAAAAAGCAACTTCTGAAGGTAGACTTTAGGGACGAGCTGAAATCTGGAAGAAGAGATGGGACTGGGTGAGATCCTCACCTTAGCAGTTGTGGCCTGAGGGTCAGCTCTGGTCATTCCATGTGGAGGAGCCTGAAGCTCTGATATAAACATGTCATCTTTCTTGCACAAGGAATAAAGAAGCTGGGGTGGTGATCTTTATTGCCCCAAAGTGAGGGACTTATCCAAAAGAAAAGGGACAGGTAAGGGGAACTGCAGTCAGGTTGTACTTGTAACTTTGTCCAATCTCTGCCTGATTGTTGAATTACACATTTATAGGACAGACAGCAAAGAACCCAGCAAAGTAAACATATAAAAATGCCTTCAATTGCACAGCGATCTGAGCTAATGCATTCTGTAGGAGAATTTGTTAAACCAAGTAACAAGCAAATGAATACAACACTCTTTTGAGGAGTAAGGGCCTTTGATCCCAAAGACCGCCTATAATATAACATTCAAAATGTAAAGGATAGAATCCAGAATTACTCAATATACAAAGAAGCAGGAAAACATAATCTATTAGAAAAAAAACAATGAAGAGATTCTCAATCTCATTAGTAATCAGAGAAGTGAAAATTAAGAGAATACATAGATACTTTATACTCATTATGATGACAAAAAAGAAAGTTTAATAATATAAGGTGTTGGAGAAGATGAAGAGAAAGAAAATCTCACGCTCTTATTTTGAGAGTGTAAACTGAAGTAGCTGTTAGGAGAACCATCTGAAAGTTCATATTAAAATGAATAACAAATACATACCCCATGCAGGATTTCACTCCTGAGTATAAATATACACCTTGGAGAAATTCCACACAAGAACAGAGGGGCACATGCAACAAGAATATAATTTCAGCATTGCTTTTTCTGCAAAGAAGTGAAATATCCCAGGTGTTATCCTTGGGGGAAAACTTCAGTGAATTATAGTCCATGGCTAGGTGGGATACTGTGTATTGGCCAGATGAAATGAGCTATATCTACATGGAGAAAGTACTAAAGTAATGATACTTAAAAGGAAAACAGAATGTGATTTAAAGTCCAATAACATTTACTTAAATTTAAACATGCACTTGCATATACAATACTTTATGAATATGTATTACATATGTATTATATATATATAAACATAGATGGGAAAGATACATATTAAATATACAAGACTCTGTTTATAAAAGTGTGAATTGAGTTTGGGGGGTAGGCAGTAGGGTTGCCAGATTTAGCAAATAAAATTACAGGGCATCTGGTTACATTTGAATTTCAGATAAAAGATAAATAATACTTACTAATACCCAAGTAATATTGGATTAAAAAGACCTTCCCATCCTTAGGAATTTCAGCCTGAGGGGACATACATAGAAAAGCAGCAGTAGTAGATTCTTTTGTTTTAGTCCCAAATATTGCATGAGACACACTTATACTAAATATGTGTACTAAAAAAAATTTTTTATCTGAAATTTGAATTTAAGTGGGCATCCTGTATTTTTTCTGTCAAGCCTAATATGGAGAGAAGCAATAACATATAATAAGGAACAAAAGGTCTTGCACAGACATATCATAATGTGTTATGTCCAAAAACTATTGCCAACTCAATTCTGATACAGAATTTTTTAAAAAAATCAGTAAATAAACAATTCAACCATGTAATTTTACAAAAATTATTTGGGGAATATAAATTATAGGTTTAAGTGATGTCATAAAATCTTGGGAGAAAATAATTCTATTATGTCAAGTACTTTAAAAAGTGGAGAAAATTTGTCCTTGGTTTTATTTACTTGGAAGGGACAAGCATCTTCCTGAGATGGTCATAGTCCACCTCAGGCTACTCAGCACGAAGTCCTTCTTGAGTACATTCACTAAATATTAAATACAAAGTTGATTTTAGTCTACCAGAAATATAATCTTATTTAATAAGCACCATTTCTTATTCTATAGAATGTGTGTGTACGTTTATTAGAATTTGCTCATTTAAGCTTTAAACTACTGTGCTAATGTACTTATTGCTATTAATCATCTCAGCTCTCCTTTTATTCAGGGAAAAGAAAACTTAGCTCACCTGATTTACCTTATTTCTTTGCTTGTAATTGCAAATAAAATGAAAATGTTGCTGTACCCAGTTTAAATCTAACAAGATGCATAGTGTTGTGTTTTCAATAAAATGATGTAGACCAATTGAGATCTTTTCCTCTATACTTTATGTAAGTTCTCTACATAATGATTAAGTAACCTATAGAATGCCAAGTGTTGTATCCACACTGCATAGTGATGGAGGACCCTGGCCCAAAATTTGGTTCACATGTTGAGAATGATGACACCATGTACGCTCCTCGTGGGTAGGAAAAGGTTTGTGACTCACCTAATGAGTCTTTCTGGGTACAGCAGGATAGACTCCCCAAGCTCGTCCCAAAAGGGCTTGAGATAGTATGGAAAGGAGGCTGGCTTGGGTGTTTATGATACTGGATGTGGGGAGTAGGGAGGGGCGGGGGCTTTCCATGCATAGGACAGGGCTTGTGTGGTATGAATTTTCCATTCATGCCAAAGGAGGGAGAACTGGGCTTTCTTATCAGTTTGACCAGATGTGGGGCAGGAGGAAAAGAAGGAGAAGTAGATCTTAAAAGCTGTCAGCAGTCAAACATCACAATGGAGTCAGACCCTTTACTACAAGCGCTAATAAAAGAAATGGAATCCTACTGATTGAGGAAATACAATTGACTAGAATTTTATATCATCACATTGCATTATAATGCAATTGAAATATATGAAGTAACCCAATCACAAATTAAACATATAAATAATAGAAGAGCAGGATAAACATGGCTATGCACAAAAGGCCTAATGGAATTGGAAGAACAATATTACTATAAGAAATATGAGTGTTAATGGCAATACCAGTTAAATTAAAAACATTAATTTTTAATAACATTGCTTTATGTAGTATTTAGCAGATGCAGTGGCCATCTCTCAGAAGATTAGAGAAATATTTTATTATAATTCAAACTCAAAATATTGCTTAGAAACCCTGACGTGATCAATGACTTTTTTGTTGTTGTTGCCATTTCAAATTAAACTGAGCAAGGATTTCAGACAGAAAGGAAATTATGAATAAAATCAAATTTAGGTTTGTTTCCACTTTTTGACATTTCTAGAATGGTGTCATTCATTTTATAGAGTTTAGTCAAACTGTGAAGCAGCAGCAATCTCAGAATTTGGATGGTATTTTGAGATATTCTAAACATTTGTTTTGAGAATTAGCCATAAAGCATAATTCAATCCTAGCTGAAAAGTATTCTTATACTGACACCTCTCTTTTCTCTTCCTTCCAGACAGCAGTGACCTTCCACTGTTGTTCAAACCATCGGTGGTAATGAATACTCAACTGTGTAGCCAAAAAAGTGTGATGGAGTGTCAAGTGACACCTCCCACCCCCAACATACTGTTTTGCATTTACTGAATGACATTTGTAAGACTTCCTCTCCTCCACCCCTAAGACTTCTACTCTGTAAAATGTAAAGATTGCCTCCCTGCAATACATATTAACTAGGGCTTCTTCCATTTCTGAAATTCTAAGCTCCTTTACCTTCTCTCAGTTTTTCTAATTAAATAAGAGGTAATTATAAGTCCGTGTGTCTTATTCTTCTTGCTTATTCTCCGAGTTTTGCCTCTCTGCAAAAGGGCCTCAGAGTAGGTAGCCTGGATCTCTCAGTTATTTTGATTTATTAAAGCTTATATTTATTTCTTTATACAAAAGCAAATCTACATATTATAGATATTTGAGAAAAAACAATCTGAAAAAATAAATATGAAGAAAAATCAATAGCGATGGTGCAGTGGAGAAAAAGAGAGCCGGCTAAGGAGATAAAGATAACAAGGAGAGGCATTTCAAAGACGATGGTCAGGGAAGGATTCTCCAAAGTGATGACTTTTTGAGAAGCTCCTGAAAAGAGTGAGGATCTGAACTGTGATGCTGGAGAAGTAGTATTCCAGACAGAAGGAACAGTATGTGCAAAATCCACAAATGAGAGGAGACTTGGTGCGTTCAAACACCGACCAGGTGACCAGAAGGCCTTTGAGGCTTGAGTGCAGTGAGCAAGGTGGCAACAGTGAAGGAGCTTAAGTTTACCTCCGGGATTTTAGATTTGGTCCTAAGTCTGATGGAAAATTATTTGAAGGATGCTGAACAATGCCATGCTTTGATCTGGCTCACATATTTAAAAGGTTAATCTGTCCATTGTGTGAAAAATATTCTGGTGATAGAGTAAGAGCATAAACAGGAAGACCAATTAAGTGGCAAGAGCAGATGAGCAATTAGACAAAATTTTAATGGTTGTATTGGATGTAGAATGTGAGAGAAAAATAAAAATCAAAGATGATTCCAAACTTTCAGACCTTAGCTATTGGGTACTTGATTCCTTCTGCAGAGATGAGAAAAATATGAGAGTGGCAGATGGGGTTGAGAGCTTGTTGAGTTTGAGATGTCTATCAGATACATAACTGGAAATGTTGATCAAACAGGTGGAAACAAGAGTCTAGATTTCAGGGCAAGGTAAAAGACAGACCTAAATTTGGGAGTGATGGGCTCACTGAAGTAATAGGTCTGGACGACAGCACATTGAAAGAGGGTGAATATATATAGAGAAAATCCCATAGGTTGGACCTGATAACACTGACATTTAGAGTTTGGAAAGGGAAGGGAAATCTGATGAAAGAATTTCAAGATAGGAAAAAAAATGCTATTAGTTGAAAATAACACCAGTGTTTGCTTTGAGGACAGGGATATTCTGAAAGGCAATTTTGCTAAAGGACGAACAGAGAGCCTAGGACTCCCAATAAAAAGCAGGTTTCAAGGTACTGCAAGAACCAAAGGAAGACTTCCAGCTCCCGCAAAAAGTGCTTGCCTCTGAGAATCTTTATTCTCAGAAATACAAGCTGCTCCTCTTTGGCTGATTACCAATCATAATGACATATATTTTCATTTTTCAAAGCCTCTTCATACCTCATCCCATTTTATTTTCACAGCAACTCTTACTTAGGAAACATGATAAATTTCTAATAGCCATTTTATAGATGAGAAAGTTGAGGTTCAGCAGGTGGTTTCCCCAAAGTTACACCACTAGTTAATGATGACACACCAGCTCAGCAACTAAAGACTTTTGACTCCTACTTCTTTCTACTTTGCATACCATCTATTCAAGCATTTTAAAACTTATGCAATGTTTCTTTTTTTTCTCACAAAGAGTATTTTATACAGTAAATTACACACACATAGGACAAAAAAATGCCAAGGAAATATCTTCAATATCCATCCATTCCATTTAACCAACCGCAGATTTATAAACCTATTGATCAACTCCATAAATAATTTTCTGAGCACCTACTATGTAAATCAGACATCATGTTACACAGATATACTAAGATTAAGAAGGAGTAGTATTTACCCTCAAGATGATCATAATCTGAGGGATTTTTTCACACTTTTACTTGTTATGCAATAATGGTAATTCATACTACTTTTTTTGTGATTGGTTATTGTCTACATTAACAAATATTTTCAGATTTCATCATGGGCTTTACTTCCCCAGAATAACAAGTTCTAGCTTATGGGATAGAAATTTATATTTTATTTTCTCATTTGAAACTACAGGTTGCACATTAATAAGTTGTTAAAACAGACCTTAGATATCATTAATCTGACACTTTCATCATACGGCTAGAAAATTAAAGCCCAGACAAGTGAAAAGTGATTTGACTAAGCTACAAAGCTAATCCATGGCATTGACATTGAAAGCTACAGTGTTTGTTAAAGCAGTTTTTCAGATCTCTGAGTTCTGGCCAAGGATACTTCCTGGTTGCCAAAAGTTTCCAAGAAGTTTATCTCGGAAACTCTATGAGTTTCTTACCCAAGAATTAATTTTACCAAGCCAGATGGTTTTGTTGGCAAGAATGGGGTATCACAATCCAAATTTTTAAGTCAGAGAGGGAGCTTGCATTTCATTATAGAATTCAGATGATCGATGTTCACTATTTGAGATCTTAGTCAGGTATTTTCAAGCTTGGGAAAGTAATGTATTAGCATCTCCAGATAGTACCCAGATATTTCCTTTTTATTTAGCTTGAGTACAAAGTCCCTTATTAATAATATTATATTAATCTTTTAATCTCATCTGAAAACATTACTAATGTGAAGCTACCGTAACATTTTTTTGAGGTTTATTATTGTAATCTCAGTGTCTTAATTAAAACAACAAAGGTTGATTTCTTACTTGTGCAAAGTCTGTTACAGGTTTGGGCCTCTTTCCAGGGAAGCAGCTTTTCATGTTACGGTTTAGCAGTGGATCTCCATATCAAGCAATACTTTCACAGTCACTTCAGCTGAGAGGGGTGGGCTGGAGGTTCAAGTATCAGAAATTGGATGTTTCCACATGGAAGTGCCACACATCACTTTGACTCACACAGTCATACCCAAATATTTAGGGGAACAATAGTTACATCTACTGTAGTTATCCTTGTTTAGCTGAATGTATAGTTGATATTTACAATAGCCAAGACATGGAAGTGTCCATTGACAGATGAATGGATAAAGAAGATGTGGTGTATATATACAATGGAATACTACTCAGTAATAAAAAAGAATGAAATAATGCCATTAGTAGTAACATGGATGGACCTAGAGATTATCACATTAAGTGAAGTCAGACAGAGAGAGACAAATATCATAGGATACCACTTATATGTGGAATCTAAAAAAATGATATAAACGAACTTATGTACAAAACAGAAATAGACTGACAGACATAGAAAACAAGCTTATGGTTACCAAAGGGAATAGCGGGGGATGGGAGGGGAGAGATAAATTAGGAGGTTGAGATTAACAGATACATACTACTATACATAAAATAGATAAACAACAAGGACCTACTGTATAGCACAGGGAACTATACTCAATATCTTGTAATAACCTATAAAGGAAAAGAATCTGAAAAAGTATATATATACATATAACTGAGTCAGCTGTGCACCTGAAACTAACACAATATTGTGTTAAAAAATGGTAAAAAAAAAAAATAATAAAAGGAATTGCTGATTAAAATTGTTCACATTTTTGGTCCTCTTAAGAAAAACTTGGTGATTAAGACCATAAGTGGAAAATCAAGGCCGCATAATCAACCTAAGAGGCAGCTAAGCATTTACACTGTGTCAATCACTGTGCAAAGAGCTTTTCAGATATTATTTTATTTAAAGTAGTCTCACAACAACCTTAAAAAGTTGGTATTATTGTTGCCTTTTTATATATAAACAACTTGAAGTTCGATGATTTGTCCAAGGTTACACACTAGCTTAACAATGGGGCAAGCCTTTTAAAGTCAAAAAACTCCCAAATAACAATAATTTGTGTAACAAATTCTTTTAAGACTAAACCTATTAAATAAAAATAATAGTAACAAAGGAAATGTCTTGCCTTTTGCTTCCTAAGAAAACTTTCACCTTCTTTTCAAAGAACACTCCTGAACAACCAGGAATGCTAGAGTCACTCAATTCTTAGACTTTTTATAGCATTTATTGTTGTGTTTTCATTTGATAATAACTCCCATATTGCCCTGACAGATGTTTTCCGTTGTTATCTTAAACTGTTACTTACACCATTTTGAGGGTAGGAATCATATCTGCTTTTATCTTGTGTTCCTATTAACACGGAACAAAGTGCCTTGCACACAGAAGGTGCTTCATGAATTTATTTTTTAAGGAATTGCCACTGCTTCTTTGAAGGGAACAATGGTACAAAGAAGAGCATTATAAGAATATTACAATGACTGATATGACACATTTGATGATTCTCCCTTTGTTTTTGCATTATGTACACATTACCTAGAATTTTAAATGTTCTTTCGCAGCAGGATGCTTATTATTAAATCATGGAAAACACAGAAAGGGAGAACGGGAGTTGGGGGAGACTTGGCCTTGGAAATACTCAGCTTGAGCCTCTATAGGACTTAATTTTCACCTTGGTGGCTGTGAGAGTATCCAGGTTGGGATAATATTTGAATTGCTTGTCAGGTGTGTTAGACAAGCTGACATAAATCTCATTTCACATTGACATTCTTCAACTAAGATCTAACAGCCTAAAACTTCAGAGAGATGCTGCCCCAAGCACCACAAAACCTTAAGGCTTGGAATGTCTTCAAGAAAGGACGAAAAGGAGTGATGATTCATTTTCTTGACGGTTACCAAGAATGATGCAGTGTCTTTAGAAGTCTGACAACTGGCTGCCCTGTAGAGGCCCCCAAAGTATTCCTTGAAAATACTCAATTATGCTTCTCAGAATAGGTCTTGCTTTAGAAAATTTAATAGGATGAATTTCTGTCTAAAAATAGTTTGCTCCCCACCCTCACCACCCCCTGTTCTGGCTGATCTAGATAACTGAGAGTCTTTCAAAGTGCAGAAAGGATGCTAGAGAGAGCAAATCCTGGCATAAAAGGTTAAAAATAAAAGTCATTATGTATGAAATAAATCTATCCTAATTTTCCTCATCTCTATTTTCTGTTCTTTCACTTGGTTCCTAGGCATGATTATATATATATATATATAATTTTTTTTTAACACTTTCTCTTCTCTTGTCCCAGGTGTCCACCTCTTCTACTATGTAAAGTAGGTTGTCCTCCCTCTCTTTTCCTTATCTACTCCCGTTCATCAGTGAGATTTCAGTCAGTGCTTAGTGGGATTTTATCCTCAACCTTGATCCCAATAGTACACTTGATATTAAAGGAAGGGCTAATTGACATGAGTGTTGTATCTATTTATCCTTGAGGCATGAAGGATTGACAAGGCATTATACAGAGTCCTCACAAACGGGTTTTCTTGTAAGAGATGAGGTAGGTAGTGGAGATAATTCATACCAGGTACCAAATATGTGTAAGTAGTTTTCTATATATTCGTCTAAAATAAGTCTCAAAATAATACTGTGAAGTAAATTCTGTCACCCTCTCACAACTGTTATGGTTGATAAAACTGAAACTCAACTAAGTGGCATAGGTCTGAGAGAGTCCAAATCCCAGGCATGAGGGGAGATCTTTTTTTGCCAGAAGGCAAATTGCTTCTAGTGTCAGGGATGGTGTGTTAAACTTAGTTCCCACTGCAGGAGAGAGATTTTGAATGAAAAAAAAAATAGTTCAAAGCAATGAGTCCAAATATATGCTTTGCCCCTGGCTCATCTTTGCTCATGCTGCTGAAGCCCCTGGTTTCAAATATAGCATCAATCCTGTGAATGGAGATGTTATGGAATAAAAAAAAATACGGTCTAGTTGGAAATAATTGCTATACATTTGCTCAGTGCTCAAGACTATAAAGGGATTTCAGATTCAAGTTAATGCAAATGGTGGAAGCCCTGATTAGTAGATGTGGGCCCTCCTGAGGCAGAGGTATGTGGGCCACGCAGAGTGCTAGAATCTGGGTGAAGTTACGGTGAAGGTGTCATCTACCTACTTTTCCTATAATCCCTGGTCTATTTGTAGTGATCACCAGTTTTCATACAAAAACCCTTTCAGGTACATGTTTCAAATTTCACCTTCACCAAAAATGCTCGGGCTTCAGCAAAGCAGGAATAGTAGTCCCCACTTGACTGATGAAAAAAATTATACCCAGAGAATTTTAAAGTCTTCATAAAAGTATCGAAATGTGAAACTGTGATCCAAATAGAGAAGTTCTGGCCACAAACATATTGTGCTTTCCACATTAGCAAAAGGAGAGCATAATAAAAGAGGACTTATTAAATTAAATTTAAAATCATGTCCTTGATATATAAAAAACAAAAGGAAAATGGCAGGTGTGAATCCAGCTATATAAATAATAATGTTAAATGTGAGTGGATTAAACACCCGAATCAAAAGTAAAATATGTCAGACTGAAAATATGACCCAACTATATGCAGTCTACAGGAGATATACTTTAGATTTAAGCAGACAAACAGATTAAAAGAAAAAAGATTTTTAAAAAGCTAGCATTCAATCAGCAACCACAGATAAGCTGGAATGGCTATATTAATATCAGACAAAATACACTGTAAAAGAAAAAACGTGACAGGAGACAAGATGGACATTCTATAATGATAAAAGAATAAATTCATCAGGAAGACATAACAATTACAAATATCTATGCACCTAACAATAGAGCCCTCAAAAGGTGAAACAAAACTAACAGAATTGAAAGGATAACTAGATAGTTCAATAATAATAATTAGGGATTTCACTTCCCAACTTCAGTAGCTAGAACAACTAGATAGATTTACATGCATATAGAAGACTTAAATAAAACTATAAAACAATTGGATCTAATAAACATTTTTAGACCAGTCCACCCAGTAACAGTGGACTATAACTTCTCCCCAAACACATATAGAACATTCTCCAAGATAGTCTATATGCTAAACAATAAAACAGGTCGCAGTCAATTTAAAAGGATTGACATAAAGTGTGTTCTCAGTGGAATGAAATTAGAAATCAATAACAGAAGGAAATTTGGAAAAAATCACAAATATATGGAAATACAACAACACACTACTAAATAACTAACTGGCCATTGAAAAATTCACAAAGGAAACTAGAAAATATTTTGAGATGGATGAGAATAAAAATATGCCAGAATTTAAGAGATGTAACAAAACAGTGCTTATAGGAACATTTATAGCTGTAAACACCTATGTTAAGAAAATAAAGATCTTAAGTCAATAGCCTAAACTTAAGAAGCTAGAAAAAAAAAAAGAGCAAAATAAATCCATAGTCAGCAAATGGAAGGAAAAAATAAAGAATAGAATAGGAATCAGTGAAAAGAAAATGGAAAAACAAAAGAGAAAAACAATGAAACCAGAAGTTGGGTCTTTGAAAAGATCAACAGAGTTGAAAAACCTTTAGTGAGATTGACCAAGAAAAGCAAAGGTAAGACTCAAATTACTAAAATCAGGAATAAAAAGGGAATATTACTATTGGCTTTACAGGAAAAAAAAAGATTATAAGGGAATATTGTAAACAACTGTCTGCCAACAAATTAGGCAAGTTAGATGAAATGGACACATTTTTAGAAAAACACAAATTACCAACATCAACTGTATACAATCTGGATACAGCTACAACAGGAAAAGTCATTGAATTAGTAACAATTTTTCATGAAGAAAAGCCCATGGTCAAAGGTCTTCACTAGTGAAGTTCATCAAACATTGAAAGAAAAATTAATACTGATCCTTTATAAACTCTTACAAAAAATTGAGGCAGAAATACTTCCTAATTCATTCCATAAGATAAGTATTACTCAGGTATCAAAACCAGATAAGACATTGCAAGAAAAGAAAACTACACACCAATATTCATTACTAATATAGATGCAAAAACCCTCAACAAAACTAGCAAATCAAATCCAGATACATATAAAAACGATTATACACCAGGACCAAGTAGGACTTATCCCAGAATGCAAATCAGTTCAACATCTGAAAATTAAGCAGTGTAATACACTACATTAATAGAATTAAAGACAAAACCCATACGATCCTCTCAATATACACAGAAAAATCTTTTTCGTAAAATCCAACACCTTTTAATGATAAATACACTTAACAAAATAAGAATAGAAGGAACTTCCACAACTTGATAAAGAGCACTTATTAAAAACTTAGTTAACATCATATTTAGCAGTGAAGGAATAGATGATTTTCCCCTAAGATTTAGAATTAAACAAACATGTATACTTTCATCCCTTTCATTCAACATTGTAGTACTAGAGATTCTAGTCAGAGTAATTAAGCAAGAAAAATAAATAAAATACATTCATATCAAAAAGTAATAAGTAAAACTATCTCTATTTGCAGATGACTGATTTTATATTTAGATAACTAAAAAAATCAGCTAAAAATCGAATCTATTTCAGCTAATAAATGAGTGCTTTAAGATTGCTAATATAAGCTCAATATAAGAAACAATTCTATTTCTAAACACTAGCAATGAACAATCCAAAAATAAAATTAGAAAACAATCCCATAGCCTCAAAAAGAATAAAATATCTAGGATTATATTTAATAAAAAAGAATAAAATACTTAGGACTAAAACTTAAAAAGGAAACATAAGATTTTTACACCGAAAATTATAAAACATAGCTGAAAGAAAAAAAGATTTAGATAAATGAAAAGTTTCCCCGTATCCATGGGCCAGAATATTTAATATTTTTAAGATGGCAATACTCTTAAATTAACCTACAAATTCAATGCAATCCATATCATCATTGTAGCTGACTTTTTTTGAAGAAATTAATAATATTTATATGGAAATGCAAGAGACTCAGAATAGCCAAAACAATCTTGAAAAAGAGCAAAGTGGGAGAACTCACACTTCCCATCTCAAAACTTATTATAAAGCTACAGTAATTGAGACAATGTGATACTGGCATACAGAAAGATAAATAGATCCAGGGAATAAAATTGAGAGTCCAACAACAAACCCTTCAACTTATGGTCAATTAATTTTTAACAAGATAATTCATGTGGAAAAAAATATTCTGTTTGACAAATGGTGCTATTGGATAGTTATACTCAAAAGAATAAAGGTGGACTCCCTACTTCACATAATACACAAAAATTAATTCAAAATGGATCATGAACCTAAATATAAGAGCTAAAACTATAAACTCTTAGAAAAAAACATAGAAGTAAATCTTCATGATCTTGGGTTAGGCAATGGCTTCTTAGATATAACACCAAAAGCACAAACAATAAAAGAAAAAGTAGATAAACTGGACTGCATTAAGTTAAAAAATTTTGAGCATTAAAGCACACCATCAAGAAAGTGAAAAAACAACCCAGAGAATGGAAAAATATATTTGCAAATCATATATCTGACAACAGACTTGCATCATGAATATATAAAGAACACTTACAACTCAACAACAAAAAGGCAACACAAATAAAATATAGACAAATAATTTGAATAGACATTTCTCCAAAGTAGATATACAAATGGCTAACAAACATGACAAGATGCCTAACATCATCAGTCCTTAGGGGAATGCAAATCACAACCACAATGAGTCACCACTCAACTCCCACTAAGATTGCTATAATCAAAATGACATACAATAGCAAGTGTTAGCAAAGATGTGGAGAAATTAGAACCCACAAAGATTGCTGATGAGAATGTAAAGTGATGCATCTCCTTTGGGAAATAGTTTGGCAGTTTCTCAAAATGTTAAACATAGAGTTATCATATGATCCAGCAATTCCACTATAGAAAAATGGAGGGCTTCCCTGGTGGCGCAGTGGTTGAGAATCTGCCTGCCAATGCAGGGGACACGGGTTCGAGCCCTGGTCTGGGAAGATCCCACATGCCGTGGAGCAACTAGGCCCGTGAGCCACAACTACTGAGCCTGCGCGTCTGGAGCCTGTGCTCCGCAACAAGAGAGGCCGCGACAGTGAGAGGCCCGCGCACCGCGATGAAGAGTGGTCCCCACTCGCCGCAACTAGAGAAAGTCCACGCACAGAAACGAAGACCCAACACAGCCAAAAATAAATAAATAAAGTGTAAAATTTATTTTTAAAAAAATGGAAATATGTACAAACAAAAACATGTGCATGAATGTTTATAGCAGCAACATTATTCATAATAGCTCCAAAGCAGAGCAACCCAAATGTCCATCAACTGAAAAATAAATAAATAAATAAAATATGGTATATCTATATAAGAAATACTATTCGGCAATAAGAAGGGATGAAGTTCAGATACATGCTACAACATGGATGATTCTTGAAAACATTATGCTAAGTGAAAGAATTCAGTCATGAAAGACCACATATATTAAGATTCTATTACATTTAATGGTAAGAATAGGCAAATCTATAGATAAAGAAAGTAGACTGGTAGTTGCTTAGGGCACGGAGAGGGGGGAAGGAATCAGGGGTGACTGCTAATGGGTCCAGAGTTTCCTTTTAGGAGAATAAAAATGTTTTAAGATTAGATTATTGATAATCGTACAACTCTGTGACTATACTAAAAGCCATTGAATTACACATTTTAAATAGGTGACCTGTTTAGTACATGAATTATATTTCAATAGAGTTGTTTATAAAACCATGTTTTGACTATTAACTATTCATTCATCTTTTTTTTTCAATGAATAATTATTAAGTACCAAATATCTGCCAGGAATAACAAGGGAAATACATCACAGTTCATGCCATCATGGAACGTGGAGTGTAGTTGGGGAGACCATTCTATCATCTTCAAAAATCACAGAAATAAATGTAAATTGACTACTGTGCTAAATGCTGAGAAAGATAACTGGTACCATGAAAATATGTAAGTAGAACTGTCGAATAGAACATTCTGTGACGACGGAAATGTTCTGTATTTTTTCTGTCCATTGCAGTAGTGACTAGTGTGGCTACTGTGACTGAGGAAGTAAATATTTAATTTAATTTAATCAGTTTAAATTTAAATGGCTACACCGTGGATGGTGGCTACCATATTGTACAGCACAGAATAGAAAATTAAATGTTCTATCATCTGTGAAATCATGGAAGTTTTCTCTGAAGTGACACTTGATAAATGCAAGAGCATTCCAAATGGAGAGAAGAGCACAGGCAAAGCCTTTGAGATGGAACCAAGCAGTGGACACTGTAAGAACTGAAGAAGACTAGTGGATCTGGAGTTGACAGAGGAGGCAGAGCGCTTAGAGCATGGCTGGAAATAAGGGTTAGGTTGTCAGTACCATACAGAACTCTGAGTGTATATTTAAGAATGATGGGCCTTATGCTAAAAGCTGTAAGAGCTAGTGAATTACTTTTAATCAGGGTGTGATTAATCAAATTTCGACTCAAAACCTTTACTGAATTGACTGTGTACGTAACAGACTGTGGGCATGCATAGCAAGAGGGGATGTTGAAGACCAGTAGGAAAGTTCTGCCTTGGTGCCGACGAAAGTTGGTAGTGGCTTAGCCTAGGGTGTGGCAAAGAAGATGGGAAGGAAAGAGTAAGACGCAAAGTTCAGCTTCCAGGTTTGCAGACTGAGTAGGAAGGAGCCAAGGTCTTGCTTGGATGTGTCCATTCCACTATAGCCTGAGGTGTCTGGGGCAAAACTGAAAACTCAACCTGCATCTGGTCTGGAAAGCAACCTGCTTAAAACCTTTTTTATTTTACAGGTTTCCATAAATGGAATGTCATGGAAGGCACCCACTTAGAAATTATGCTAGTTGTTTCTATGAATATAGGAGGATGCTAGGGAAGACTTTGTTTACTATGGGAAGAATCACTTAATGATATCTTTGCTTATGATCCAGGGAAAAGTATAATAGGACTTGAGGATCTTCTCCCTTAGCAAAATTATATTTTCTAATTCTCTTAGGAATGCCGACACCTGAGAAGGTGAGAAATGGAGTATTTCCTGCCATATCAATAAACAAAGGATGTCACAGTCATCAAGGATTGCAGCCCTCCAACGTGAGCTGGTGAGCTGAGGAAACTCAGGGCTGAAAAGAATGCCTGCCATCTAGCAGCCATTAGACTGCAGCCACGCCCTGTGGTGAGCCTGGAGGAAACTCAGGATGTGTCAGAATACTGGCCCCAGACAGCTGAGGTGCGTATCAAAGGAATGATTTCAATGGGTCCAGACTCTTGCATTTTCCCATATACAGAAAAGCGCTAAATTCCTTAACTTGAGATATCTGGCTTTCTTTAATTAACAATAATCTTTTGACGTTCCGACTACCTGTCCTTTGTTGCAAAACTCCTATATATCCTGGCTCATCCCCTCGCCTCCTCGGAGCAGTTTCTCAGAGCTATCTGAAACGCTCTCTCCCAGGCTGCAGTCCTCATTTTGCCCCAAATAAAACTTAACTCGCTCTCACATTGTACATTTTTTTTAAGTTAACAAAGGGAACGAACCCATTTTCCCAAGGAGCCCCTGGCAAGGAGAAGGACCAAGTCTCAAACCATTCTTTCAGAGGTTCAAACTTCGGAAAACCAACAGTGGCCCTCACCAAAAGTGACGCAGAAGCAATAGGACCATGAGTGAAATTATCATGAAGAAATTTAAAAAAATAAATAAATGCAGAAGGCTGGCTACTTCCATGAATCAGCAAGGGAAACCTAGGAACAAAGTTTCTGAAGTTTGAATTAGTTTCTATGGATCCCATCCCAACTCTCCCAAAAGGATCATGACAAAGTTGGTTGATTAATCAAATGAGCTTTAACTTTGTAAGGGAATTTTGGCTAGTATTGTGTACAACTCTTTTGACTGCCCATGCGTGGTATCATCTATCCGGGAAGCTGGCTGGAGCGTTATATGCACTTAGCGCCTTAGCATGAGTATGTTAAGAAAGTCTTCACTCTGGACCAGGATTTCTCAACTCTGGTACTACTGTACTGACATTTGGGGCCACATAATTCTTTGTTGTCAGGGCTGTCCTGTGCATTGTAGGATATTTAGGAACATTCCCCGCCTCTACCCACTAGATGTCAGTAGCACCACCCCAGTTGCGACAATTAAAAATGTCTCCACATATTATCAAATGTCCCCTGGGGGGCAAAATTGCCCTGGTTGATAACCATAGCTCTGGATACTGTCTTTTCCTCAAAGAGAACTGGGGCCAAATACTTATGATCTTATAGAGGTCCCCAGGCCAGTGTGAGACAACAGCTATTTTGACTGAGGGAAGAAAAAAGAGGGTTTGGAACAGCAAAGGAACAGAAATGTAAGTAACTAATTAGAAAACAATATGAAGATTGTTGAAACAGCATGAACAAGCCACAGTAGAATCACAGCACCAGGAGTGATTGATTCTGCCTTGGGGGGAGAGGTAGCTATAGGAACAGCTTAGCAGGGGATGTGAAATTTGATTTGGACCAAGAAAGCTGAGTGGGTAAGGAGAGAAAGGCATTGCAGTCTGGAAGAAGAAGGAGCAAAGGTGTGGAGTTGCGTGAATTGCAGGCAGAAGGGTGCATAAGGAGGGGATAAGGAAAGCGGTGGCAAGTAACGAAGCTGAGAAGGCTTATTTTTTGCAGTTTTTATTTTAAGTCTCCTGTATGCATAACATGAAGTTTGTATCAGACCTTGCTTATGCAATTTACCCTGGCTTGGAAGAAAAAAAAAAAAAAATCAAAACTAGAGGGGACCTTTAAGTCCATTTTATAAAATCAAGAAAATCCAGAGAAGGAGATCAACATAAGAAGGGTTTTTCCTCTTTGAATTTCTGCCTGAGAGCAGAAAGTATTTTTTTTTCTTTCTTTCTCCCTGATCCCCTGAGAAATTTAAAATCCTCTTGAGCAGAATGCTTGCTAGGGCATAGGAGAAAGTAATTTTAATTGTCTGTTTCCAATTTGTATACAGGGAATTCATTTGTATGAATGTTTCTCATCTATTTAAATCTGATGGTATTTTTAATTTGGGTAGTTCTTTAAGTGAATGATGATAGATGCATGTACATTTCTCCCCCTCTTAGAAGCAGTCACACGTGAAGTTATTTGAAGATAGAGAAAATAATGATAGGCTTAGAAAATTGTCAGTCATTCTGGATGTAGGCAAAGCCTCACTTCAAATAGTAACATAGGTCTCGACCCTTTAAGTGAAGATGATGGTTGTTACCAGGTATTGAAAGTCTGCAAGACAGTACTCATTTAAAGGCTTTACATGTCTTATATCGTTGATTCCAACAACCGTCCCTTCAGATAGATAGTATTAAAATTCTCACATTGTAAATGTGGGTACTGAGGCTTGTCTAGATTAAGCAACAAGTCCCAGGTCACAAAGTAATCAGTGGAAAAGCTGGGATTGAATCTGGGGTCTGTAGATTTCAACGTCTGTGATTTTAACCCTGACTCTACACTGTTTTTTTTCCTGCTCCATAAGTTTATCTGAATATACTCTGACATGTTTTCTGTTAGAAAATTGGTACAATTATATAGTGTACAGCATTACTATCTAAGGAGAAAATATCACACTTTTCTAAAAGGCGAGGGCCATGTCTGTTTTTTTTTCTTTGTACTCCACAATGCATAATATATAGTCAGGTATTTAGTATGTGTTCACCAAATATGATTGATAGACAAAGAATTCAAATATTGCAAACATCAGGGTGTAGAACTTAGAAAACTCTTTGGAATACATTTGGCTCTTTATCATGTCACCACCATTCAAAAATAAAGTGAATAATCCATTATACTGTTGGAGTCTTATCATGTGCTCTCATAAAACTCACTTCTCTTTTTCCTCCTCCAAATGCTGTGAGGTAAGCATTTTACAGATGAGAAAATTGAGAGTATAGGAAGTGTGTGGTGCGACCTAGTCCACTTTTAGATCATAAGTACGTATAGGACCCCAAGATTTTAGGTTGCAGCTTTTTAGTTGGGAAGGGGTCACCAAGATGTGTATTTAAAAAAGAAGTAAAATGAGGCTAGCAATCTAGTGAAGCATTTTGAAGACAAATGTTAACTTTCTATGTCGAAACAAAGATTTGTAGGGACTGGAAGACTGAAAAGAATTTAGTAGTCAATGCAACATTTTAAGGAATGACTTTTGGTACAGGATGGAGAATATGGTAACTGGTTGAGAGTAAGCTGTAAGAGGCAGGACAACAAACCAGCAAGTCATAGAAGTGAAGCTTTGGGTTTTTTTATTATTATTATTTTTAAATTGAAGTACAGTTGATTTACAATATTATATTAGTTTCAGGTGTACAACATAGTGATTCAGTATTTTTATAGGTTATACTCCATTTAAAGTAATTATAAAATACTGGCTACATTCCCTGTGCTGTACAATAGATCCTTGTAGCTTATTTATTTTATACTTGCAGTTTGTACCTCTTAATCCCCTACCCCATTTTGCCCTTCCTCCCTTCCCTCTCCCCACCAGTAACCACTGGTTTGTTCTCTATATCTGTGTCTGTTTTGTTATATTCATTCATTTTATTTTTTAGATTCTACACAGAAGTGATAACATACAGTATTTGTCTTTCTCTGTCCGACTTATTTCCCTAAGCATAACACCATCCAGGTCCATCCATGTTGTTGCTAATGGCAAATTTTCATTCTTTTTTTGTGGCTGAGTACTATTCCATTATATTTATATATATATATAATCTTGGCTATTGTAAATAATGCTGCTACGAACATTGGAGTTCATGTATCTTTTTGAATGAGTGTTTTCATTTTCTTTGGATATATACTCAGGCATGGGATTGCTGGATCATATGGTAGTTCTATTTTTTAGTTTTTTTTCATACTGTTTTCCATAGTGGCTGCACAAATTTACATTCCCACCAGCAGTGCACAAGAGATCCCTTTTCTCCGCAGCCTCGCCAACATTTATGATTTGTGGTCTTTTTGATAATTGCCATTCTGACAGGTGTGAGGTGATAGCTCATGTGTTGTGGTTTTTTTTTGTAAATAAAGTTTTATTAGAACACAGTCACACCCACTCATTTAAGTAATGTGTATGGATGCTTTCACCTTACAGTAGCAAAATTGTGGCAGCAAAGACCATCTGGCCCACAAAGCCTAAAATATTAACTATGTAGCATTTTATAGAAAAGCTTTGTCAACCTCTGGTTTATAGTAAAGGAATATTGTGCTCTGGTCCCTTGAGCAGCTCAAGATAAAGGTCACGTGGTTTTGATTTGCATTTTTCTGATGATTAGCGATATCGAGGATCTTTTCATGTTGCCTGTTGGCCACCTGTATGTCTTCTTTGGAAAAATGCCTATTCAGGTCTTCTGCTCATTTTTTAACTGTGTTGTTTGTCCTTTTGATATTGAGTTGTATGAGCTGTTTATGTATTTTGGATATTAGCCCCTTATTGGTCATAATTTGCAAATATATTCTCCCATTCAGTAGGTTGTCTTTTCATTTTGTCAGTTGTTTCCTTTGCTGTGCAAAAGCTTTTAAGTTTAATTAGGTGTCATTCGTTTATTTTTGCTTTTGTTTCCTTTGCTTTAGGAAACAGATCCCCCCAAAATGGTGCAATGATGATTTATGTCAAAGAGTGTTCTCCCTATGTTTTATTCTAGGATTTTCATGGTTCCAGTCTTACATTTAGGTCTTTAATCCATCTTGAGTTTATTTTTGTATATGATGTGAGAAAATGTTCTAATTGCATTCTTCTACATGTAGCTGTTCAGATTTCCCAGCACCACTATTGAAGAGACTGTCTTTTTCCCATTGTATAGTCTTGCATCCTTTGTCATAGATTAATTGACCATAAGTGTGTGGTTTATTTCTGGGATCTCTATTCTGATCCATTGATCTGTGTGTCTGTTTTTGTGCCAGTACCATACTGTTTTGATTACTGTAGCTTTGAAGTATAGTCTGAAGTCAGGGAGTGTTATACCTCCAGCTTTGTTCATTTTTTCTCAAAATTGCTTTGGTTATTTGGGGTCTTTTGTGGTTCCATATAAATTTTAGGATTATTTGTTCTAGTTCTGTGAAAAATATCATGGGTATTTTGATACTAATTGCATTAAATGTGTAGATTGCCTTAGGTAGTATGAACGTTTTTACAATATTAATTCTTCCAATCCACAAACATGGGATATCTTTCCATTTCTTTATATCATCTTAAATTTCCCTCATCAACATTTTATAGTTTTCAGAGTATAAGTTTTGAGGTAAAGTTTTAGAGTAAGAAAAACTCAGAATAAGAATGTAGCCATAGTCTTGGACAGAGACAGACTATATGCTATTGCCAAAAACAAGGCAATTACATTGGGCATTCAAGTGAAATGTAGGAGGAGAAGAACAAAGTGGTGTATATAATTAACCAAGGATATGAAGCATCTGTGCAAGTTGTTCAACCAGAAAGGTTTAGTATAAAGACAGAAAATAATGTTTTATTCACATTCAGTCTAAGGTGACAGCAGCCTATTAGAAATATTCTTAAGCCAGTAAAAATCTAAAACTAAATGACAAGAGAATAATGATATTGAGTGATCATGATGGGCCAGTCCCTGTACTAAGTACTTTATATTGTTTTTAGATTTAATTTCCATAACCATATGAGGTAGACTGTATTATCCTAAAGTCTATGGTCTCAGCCTGGTTAATTCATTTGCCTAAGTTCACAGAGCTAGTAACTGCTGGGGCCATAATACAGTCAGGTCCTCTGACTCCAGAGCTCTGCTTTTCACAACTGTACACTATTTCCATGAAGGGAGGGGAGAAAGGGAGAAAGGGAAGCAGGGAGGGATAAAGAAAGGGAGGAAGGGAGGAAAGCAGCAAAGAGAAAGAGAGAGAGAACTGGTATCTCCTGCATGAAGTTGAGGACAATGAGCTCAAAGAGGAAGTGAGTATAAGGCCATCCCAGGTCTTACCTAAAATAAGTCACCTTCAGTGTCTAATCCTCATTTCCCACATCAGCAAGATAGAGATAAGTATCAGCTAAGCAATTCAAAACTGGTTAAACAATAAAAGGATTCAAAGAAATCTCAGTAGAAAAACCCCAGAATTAGTTAATTAAGCAAGTCAGTGGACCAGATTCTTTCTACCTTTCAGCTTGAGGGCTAGCTCTCCTTGTGTTCCTGAGGTGCCTTGAGAATTCCAGGTGCCACAACTTCACTCACAAACATCCAGCAGGGATTATTTCTTTGATGTGTCTCTTTTTAAGAGTGTTTCTCAGAGTCTCCCCATGGCCAAAGTATTTCCACATTTTCTTGCCCTATATGGGCCACAAGCTCCCTTCTATGACAGTAGTTACTGTGTTAATAGAATTTCCATTGTTGGCCTAAACCACAGATTGCGAAATAAGGCCCATTGGCCAAATCTTGCTGGCTGCCTATTTTCATAAACTCATGTTATCTGTTACTGCTTTCACACAACAATGGCAGAGGTGAAAAGCTACAACAGGACCATATAGCCCCTACAAACCCCCAAATATTTACTCTCTGGCTCTTTACAGAAAAATTTGCCAACCCCTGTCCTAAACTAATAAAGATCCACTATTCTCAGAAAGAGAATATATATTGTTTTTCTTATGTCATGGACACTCTTTTGGTGTTCTGAGACCAATTTTCAGTGTGTGTGTCAGGGGGATATTCTCCACACATTCAACAAGGAATGCTTTGACACCAGCTGGGTGTCCTACAATTCAACTCAATTTTGACACTATGTACCTGGAGATAGTATCAGATTCCACAGATTAAGAGTTCAGTCCTATAAGATTGCACTTCTGCCCCCCCACCCCCACTTCAGATGCCAGTCACAAATCCAGGCTGTTACCTGTACTTCTGATCAACGAATTATAAATCAGAGGTTCCATGACTTCCTTCTTGGGTTTGATTAATTTGCTAGAGTGGCTCACAGAACTCAGAGAATTTTACTTACTAGATTACTGATTTATTATAAAAGGATATAACTCAGGAACAGCCAAATGGAAGAGATGCATAGGGCAAGGTATGTAGGAAGGGATGTGGAGCCTCCATGCTCTGTCCAGGTGTGCCATTCTTCCTTCATCTCCACATGTTCACCAACCTGGAAGCTCTATGAATCCCATCTTTTGCGTTTTTATGGAGGCTTTATTACATAGGCATGATTAATTAAATCACTGGCCATTGACAATTGATTCAACCTTCATTCCCTCTCCCCTCCCAGGAGGTTGAGGGGTAGAACTGAAAGTCCCAACCCTCCAATCACATGGCTGGTTCCTTGGTAACCAGTCCTCCCATCCTTAGGTGACGTAGGGGATTTCCAAAAGTTTCCTCATTAATATAACAAACGACACATTTATTTCTCTCACCACTTAGGAAATCCCAAGGGTTTTAGAAGCTCTCTGCCAGAACTGGGGATGGAGACAAAGACCAAATATGTATTTCTTATTATAAATTACAATATCACAGTCACACAGAGGAGAATATATACCAAAGAAATTCATAGCTCTGGAGCCAGAAGGAAGTGAGATGAAAGATAGATCTGGATAAGTAACTGGATGTCTACCAGTCTAAAACTACAAGGACACACCTGTAGTTAAACAAAGTTATGTTCATTGTGCTTGCTGCAGCAAGAGAGATCAAACATGCCTGGGATCTATGAGATCCCAGTGTCATTGTTGATGTTGATGATTTTGTGACATTGTTAATGTTCAATAAAGGAGAACCAGATCTAACTGGCAGTGAGTAGGTCAGCTACTTGGGCTGTTTTTTTCCTCCCTCACAACCCAGTATCTGCTACAGAGAAACAGTACTACCCTTGAAGGCCATTGTGGATATTAACAGAAATAACATGTTGTTGAAATCATTTGAAGGTCCAAAATGCCCTATTAATATAAAGTGAATTTAAAAGGAGACTTGATCCCATTTGAAGATGGATGCCATAGGTGAACACTTATTACACTTGCATATATGGAGATGATACTTTTATTGTTTAGGCAGTTACTTACTCTGGAGATAAGATTTCTAGGGAACTAGAGAGAGTTAATCCTATGTGCCAAGACTGGCAGATGAGGGTGAGCATGGCTCCCTGTGTAAGGCAGTGATACTGGACAAGTTATCTGATATTAAAAATCCACCACAAACTATATAATCTTTGCTTCTGCTACCCATTCTTTTTTAGTCCTCTAGAAAATAAGTGAAGGCTTCACTTATCTGGATCCCATACTAAAGTGCAAATACTTAAGCATGTACTAAGTATTCTACTCTGTGCCAGGTACTGGTGAATAGGGCAAGTTCACATTTACTAAGAAGATTATTCAACAGTTTAACTTGATTCCGTTCAAGTCTATTTATTTACAAATATATTTATTTATAAATATTATTTACATGATAAATCCACCCCAAGCATATTTATTGATTTGTATAACACATATTCAATAAGCACCTAAAGTATTATTCACTGGGTTATGGATATATACAAATAAAAATGCATGGTATTTAAGAAGCACCCATGACTTAAACACATAGCAGATTAATTAAAGGTCTGGAATAGGGGTTTGAAGAGAGTACTACGGGAATGGAAGGCTGTGTCAGATGTCAGAGGGAGAATATGAAATTGAACATGACATGGTTTCTGTCGTAGGAAGGAAATAAAAAAAAATCTTAATACATAGACAATGGCAACAGATCGTACCCCAAATTGTGTCCCATGGCCTGCCTATAGTAACTTTACTTAACTATGGGATCCCTACTAGGTGCCAGCTATTTAGTATTCCAAGATAACTAACACTCAGATCTTATCTTCAAGAAACTCATTATATAGTTTTAAATAGAGACTTTTAATGCTGACGTCCAAGTCTCTTTTTGCATTTTTCTTAAATGACTCTTATTAGACTCACTTAGAGCCTATTTAAAACCTGAACAGCTAGGGTGACCTTGGACAAGTTATTAAATCTCTCCATGAATCCAGATCTGAGAAGTAGAAATAATGACACTTATCTTGGGAGTTTGTTAGTGTTAAAAAGAAACAACAAGCCCCAAATGGAGTCACTTGTGCTAAGCCTCACCAAAACTTAACACCTAACCTAGTGCAGTTTCAACCTTTCTCAGGAGGGAAATTTTAAAGCAGTCTGGAATTTCCTGGTCAGCACTAGTGATGTAGTCTGCCAGAGATCCCTTGCTGTCCCCTGAAGGAAGTTGACCTTGCCTGAAATAATCCACCCTTTCAACTTCTTTGTCCTACCCTCTTTTGCCTATAAAAACCTTCCATTTTGTATATTTTGGCAAAAATGATGATGCTAATGATGATGATGATGATGATGATAATTGTTACTTGTAACTCAAAAAATTCAGAGATAAAGAAAGCACAATTTGTTTAATCTGAGAATTGAAAGAAAGCATGATTTGTTTCATCTGAGAATTGCCTCTTCTGTATGTTGGTTTTGACTTCAGGATCCTTTTCTTTGTGATATCAAAATGACCCCAAATATCATCATATTCCCATATGATGCACACTGGAATTGCTATAAGTAGATGGGGGAGATAGGGAATTAATAAGACTCAGTAGAAGCCTAGCTTGACTTATTGTGGTGATTGGTGCCAAGGTGTCTTGCTTTCCAAATCCCCAATTCTATTTCTTGAATGGATAGTTTCTTAAATTGTGTCAGATCTTGTTTTAATAGCAACCATAAATGGTAGAAGTTATCTCTATAAGAAGTCTAAGCACCATGTTTCATGTTTGTATTCTCTCTCTCAGTGGCAAATTACTGACAGAAATTGTACCTGGACAGCACAAAAAGAAGAGAGTACTTGGCAAATAACTGGTAAATTTTATTAGAAAATATAACTAATAAGAACAAGAAGAAGAAAATAATAATTCAGATCAGCAAATCTGAATAACTACAAATCTTCACTTTTCTTGGGGTAAATAGCTCCTACAGTGTACGTGAGAACTAATTATACAGCTTACTAAAGCAACACAAAGTTAGCGGACAAGAAGGAAAGGTGTGAATTGAAACTAACGTTTGTTGAGCACTGGTAATGTGCTAGACACTGTTCTAGACACTTTATCCATGCTATTCATTCTTTCAAGTCAATATTATGAAACACCCATTAGGTGACAGGCAGTGTACTGTCTGACGTGACTGTCAAGAGAAATAAGACATGGTATTTATCTTAAAGAAATTATAGCCTAGAGGAGGAGATGAACAAATAGGTCAGCCTTCATGTTGTGATGTGATAAATAGTTCTGTTACTTAGAGAACGGTATCAAAACCAGACAGAAAGGCCAAAAATATTTCCTAAATTTAGAAGTACTTGAACTACGTTTTGCAGGAGGAGAAAGAGGTCAATTCAGTTGAAAAGGAAAAAGTGGATTTTGCTGGTGTCAAGACTAGCATGTGTGTAAACAAAGGGGTGGGAAACACTGTGGTGTGGCTGGTGAACTATATGAAGTTTGGAGAGTTTACAAACTATATGGAGGAGTAGCTGGAGATGAGGCTCCAAAGCTTGGCATGGTTCAAGTCATGGAACATGGAAGCCTTAGAAGCCATGAGTGCATTCTTCATTTTGAGAATTATGGGGAACTACAGATCAATATTAATCCTGGAAATATAGTGATCATTTTTGTATTGAAAACAATCACTTCAGAAGCAGTATGGATGATGGTGGAGGAAGGCAGAAGGGCCAGCTATTTCATAATCCCTTCAAGAATTAATGACTAAGGCATTGAAAGTAGAAGGGAAGAAACTGATTCCAGATGATGAAGTAAAATTGGACGTGGATGGTGCATGAGTGAGAGAAGACTAGAAGGTTTCCCACATTTGAGGCTGGAATTGCAGATATAGATAGTATATCTATCTATCTATCTATCTATCTATCTATCTATCTATCTATATCTGATGAGTATAGTAAAAGGAACAAATTTGGGGGGAAAAGATTATAATTTCAATTGGGCATATTGATGTATCCGGGTACCGACTGAAGTATGGATTTGATTTGTTTGTTTGGTAAGAGACTCTGTCAGCACGTTCATATGGGTAGAGAGAGAAGGTCATCTTCTTTTTTCTGCTACAGGTCATTGAGTATCCCTTCTTAGTTATGCATATGTAAGGAGACTAGTCATCTATTATATTGGGGGTTGGGTACAACTGTGCCCTTTGATACTGTAAGCAGCACACCAAAAAGGCAAGAGTCAGACATCCCCAACCTCTGCTCTCTGAGATTCCAAATTTGAAAAACCCATTGTCTAAGATTGATAAGGCACTGACCAAAAACAAAGCAAAACAAGCAAACAAACAAAACACTGGGAGGAAAACACCAGGGCTCCAAATGGGACTCCATAGGAGGGAAAGGAAATTGGTTTGGTGACTGACTCTTCCAGGATTAACAAAATGGTCTGAATTCATGGGGAAGGGCTGGTTTGGGTGTAACCAACCTACCTGGGAAACAGTTTCTTAGTATGTGACTATTTGTCAAACAGCTGCAAACTTGAAGTTTGCAAATTGGCCCATATTTAAATTAGTAAAGGCATAAAGTTGTGGTGAATAAGTGTCCACAAGTATGGGTAAGCCCAGTGTTTAAAAGCAATCCATGTGGCCACAATGAAACAATGGTGCTAGTAGTGGGGTAGGAGGGGTTTATAACTATTCTTTTCCATCTGGAGTTTGAGAAGAAGGACTAGATTTATTTGGGCTGCTGAAAATTTGAACAATTAGCTGAAAGTATAAAAGAAATGTGGTTTCATTTGTATCTTAAACTGGAAGAGTGGGTCAGATGGATTACATTGAGGTGGCCGTACCTGTAGAGCAGTTAAATAAAGACATTGAGGAGGAAGATGGATATACAAGTGAGAAGATCTAGAGGGAGGTTAGACTTGAAAATGTAGATTTAAGAGTCATTAGTGTAAAGTTGGTAGTTGGGTGTGTGTTTTCAGATGAGGTCATTAAGGGAAAACATGTTAAGAGATGAACACGGTCCCAGGTCTGGAGACAACCAACATTTGGGTGGTTAGAAGAAACGGAGGGGTCCATGAAGGAATAGTCAATGAGGTATCAGAAAGAATAAGAACAATGAACTCACAGAGGTCAAGCAAAGAGAGATTTCTCAAGAAAAGTAATGGTCAAAATTCAGATGTCATAGAAGATCTAAATGTGCCCCAAACAAAAAAAGATACTGGCTTTTCTAACATGTACTTTATCCCTGCATCTTTCAGTTATATGGGCCATTAAATGTTTTTTGTTGCTTACATCAGTTTGGGTTGGGGTTTTTGTTCATTTGGACCCACAAGAGCTCTAAATGATGTTGGTAGGATTTTCACATAGACTTTGATGTCTCCTAAGATGATGACATACTTAGGTATCCTGGGTCTAGGAAGCTGGATGCCTGCTGCAAAATAGAAGACGTAAGCTGAACATGTAGGTGTTGTATATATCATTTACTAATATGCACCACTGGCTTTCATACAGGAAAAACAGCTCCCCAAAGTCAAGATTCTTTAATGACAACAGTAGATTTTTAAGTAGAACCCTTGTTAGTGGATGTCACAGATGGTCTTTCTCCATGTATAGATTGGTCCCCATAAGACAATAAAACTCAGACCACATTAGATGAAACTGAAATTGTTCATCCTTCCAAGACTCTGTGAATCCACTGTAGAGGATACCTTTTTGCAGCCGTATGCTGGATGAAATAGCTGGGTGGAATCTTATTCAAGCTTCAAATGGTTCTCACTGAGAGTTCTCTACCTTCTTACAAAACTTTAGAATAATCACAATCTTCAAAATGCTAATATAAACCTCTAGACTCCTTCTGATCCTTTGGGAGCTGTGTGCAAATGTTATGCTAACATGCTCTGTTACAGCTGAGAAAACACATCAAATTTGCTAGTGAGCCACATGATTGACAGAGCTCTGGGAATCCGACCCCATGAGCCCCAGAAGTTAGAAAGCAGAGCAAAGCTTATGGTGCAAAAATAAAGTTCTTTGACTATGGTCCTCACTTTTAATTATAATCCCCTAAAAGTTACAATTCTATTCTGCTTTCTCACCAGATATTTAAAAAATGGGATTGTTGCATCTTGCTTTTAAAGAGCATGTCTGCATCAAAACATAATATGTCTCTACTTCCTGTGGAACTACCTAGTAATTCAAAGGCATATTTCAACTGAGGTGTCTAGACTGTCATTGTCATTGGAAAATTAAAAATAAAAATGTTCAGTTCTTACTGTGCTATGTAACAAAGGGTAAGGATCCTCTGAGAGATCATAATTTTAAAAGTGCAGACTACCATTCCGCTCTGCAAATGAAACAAACCTAAGAGTGTTTGCTATGACTTTACCAAGGAGCTTTTAAAGAATTAGAGCTAAAATAATACACCTCTTCCAGAAATGGAGGTGTGGGACCCATAACCAGAGCATGTACCATCTGTCTTGTCTTCCAGGGAGAGTTGTTGGGTTTTCCTATGTCACATAAAATCCCATTGGAATAAACTTCTTGGTTTGTCCAAACTGTTTAGTTGTGATGGGACTTGGGGGACAATTACTGCACTGCTAGAAATCCCATTTGAACACTGTTAAGGCCAGAGATGAAACAGAATTTATACCAGCTTCTCTGTAGTTAAATCAGTGAGAGAAGAATTTGGGGCCCAGTTCATTTTGGAAGATGATATGCCCAGTCAACTTGGGACTGACTCTAACTTTCGAATGAAAAACAGCAGAGTTCATATTTAGCTCTATCAATTTCTAACAAGTTCTTTAAACTCTCTGGGCCTTAGTTTCTTCATTCGTGTAATGGTGGTACTTATCTTAGACAATAGTCTTAGAAGATAGTGATGAAGGTTAAATTGAATCATATATTTAAAGCTGAAATCTGGATATCAAACACATAGGAAATGCATATAAATGAGAGTTAGGGAATATTGCTGTGACAGCAAGCATAGTACTTTCTAGATATTTATCATTAAGCTTCTGATTATTTAGGGAGGAAAGATGTTATTTTGTTTAATCTTGAATTTGGTATTTGAGGAAGATTTTGCTTAGAAGATACAGAGGGGGAAGAAAATTTGGAAGGTAATTGCTTCCAACTTTTGCCCTGATTTTGAAGTCAGGACACTAGTTTCATTCAACTATATTCAAAAAATATTTATTATCTTATTTCCTATTTTCCAGGCTCTGGGAATATAGTTCTGGGAATATAGAAATTAGCAAGGTAGATATCATCTTTGGCCCTATAGAACTTGATGTTTATCATGGGACATGGATTAACCAAGTAATTAGACAAATAATTATGCACAACTATAATAAAATGCTATCAAGGGAAAATGCAGCATGCTTGGAGAGTACAGAACAGAAGAAATCTAACCAAAATCACAGCTTTTTACTCCCTGGAGAAAGATTTATCCCCATTGGAAATGTGAAGTTTGAAGAGTTTTTCCTCGATATGCTTTCCAAAACTTTGCTGTTTTCTCCCTAGTTGGGGAACTAGTTGCTTGCAGTCTTTTGATGACCCTGCATTGCTTGTCTTTGTATTCCCAGGACTTAATAAAAGTGCATTTATACTGCAGTGTTTCAATTCTACCTAATGCAACTTTCCCACTGGGTACTCTACCACAGAAAGCTTATCTCCATCCTCTCACCCAAGGAAAAGAAGTTCAACTCAACTATCCCTTTGTCTACACAATTGGACACATTCTATTATCCCTAGTCTTCTTATCAGGGCACTAAAAGTGCTAAAACCTTTTCAAATTTGTCCAAACTAAATATCCTATGGCTGTTTTAGGGCACTCTGCCCTCTCTAGGGATGGTAAACCAAAATAAGGATGAGGGATGATATTAGGATAAAAGAGAAGGAGAGAGATAGGTTCTAGGTTACTGACAATTTTGATCTAGGTTATTCCTGTTTAATATTGCATTTCTTTCCCACCAAAATCATTGCTGGTAAATTTCTTGAGCAAAGTAAAATGAGTCATAGAACACTAGGGTTGGAAGAAACCTTAAAGTTTATCAGTTAGGACTCAGGCATATGATAAACAAACAAACAAAAAACAAACAATTAAAATTGGCTTAAGCCCAATAAAATAATGTATTGACTGACTCAAGTGATCAAAAAGAAAAAGTAAAAGGTTTGAGGTACTGCCTAGTTATATGTAGCCTGATCAAAAGTTCATAATCTGGCTTCTTTCCATCTCTTATCTATACTGTGAAACTATGGAAGATATATAGACTGACTGCTCAACATTCATTCATGCTTTCTTCTAGAATGCCTTCCATATTTCAGAAACTGTAAAGGAAGGCATTTCTAGCCCTCCTTGTGGGTATAGGTAGAGATGCGACATAAGTTGTTCCAATATATAGTATTTGCATTTGATCTACATTTGGAACTGGATAAGGAGTGGATAAGGTTAGGCATCCATTTTTCTGGCTTGGATCACAGCTAGGGCAATGTAGCTAATCATTAGTCACCCCCTGAGTCAGTGACTTTCTCTAGTGGAGGTGGCAGCTTTCCTGAACCATATACAGCCTGGTTCTGGGGTGAGCGGCTTCTCAATTTAGCAATTTTCCACAGCGTTAATGGACGTTCTTACAACCAGAGCAGAGACATTGTGACTCTAAACACTAGAAATTTTTCTTGGAAGTCCAGCCTATAGCCTGCTTCTCTAGCCTTCCACTGATTTTCTAAACAACCTTACACTTGGTAGATATAAATAAAGACAAATTAAATCTCTAGATATAAAAAAAAAATACAATGTCTGAGATGAAAAACACACAGAATGGGATTAACGGGATATTGGACATTGTGCCTGGCTTCTTCCACTTAGCATAATGTTTCTGAAGTTTATCCACATGTGGCATGTATTAATACTTCATTGTTTTTTATGATCAAATAATATTCCATTGCATGGATATACCACATTTTGTTTATCCATTCATCCACTGATGGACATCTGAGTTATTCTACCTTTTGGCTATTGAGAATAGTGCTTTTATGAATGCTTGTGCACAAATATCTGCTTGAATACTTGTTTTCAGTTCTTTGGGATATATACCTTGGAGTGGGATTGCTGGGTTATATGGTAATTCTATGTTAAAATTGTTTAGGAAGCACTGAACTGTTTGTCACAGCAACTGATCCATTTTACATTCCCACCAGCAGTGTATATAGGGTTCCACTTTCTCCTCATCCTTGCCAACTCTTGCTATTTTCTGCTTTTTCGATTATAGCCACCCTAAAGGGTGTAAAGTATATCTCATTGTGGTCCCTTCAAGGGCAGTTTCTATTTGTCTGATTTTTTTCATATATATGGGTCACATTTTCCTTTGTTTGTGTTTTTGTTTTGCACATCTTGTAATTTTTGGTTGAAAACTCTACATTTTAGATAATATATTGTAACAACTCTGGATACTAACCACTATTCCTTGGTTTGTTCTTTTATTTGATTATTTGTTTATTTGCTTAACAACTTGGCTGAACTAATTTTGCCAAGTTTATTTCCCCTGCAGTTTGCTGCCTCTGATATCCACATTCAGATTTTTTTTTCCCTTGATAATTATCTTTTAGCTTGGCTATTTGGAGTTCACCTCTGGTCAGCATAAGCTACTCCTTGGTCAAAGACTGTACTTAAGGTCTGTTAACCAGTCACATTTTTGCCCTTTACCAAAGGATTTGCGCGTGGCTTGAAGGTAGCTATCAAAGTTCAGGGCATTTATGTATTTTGCTGCAATTTCAGCTGAGAACTAGGAAATTGGAGATTCCTTCTCTGATTGCTCCCAAGAGGGTGCAGCCTTGGATATGCACAAAATCTTCAAGATTTTCAGGGAAGAATGTGATTTTAGTTTGAAGCCTTGATTCCTAGGAGTCTCCCGTGGGTCAGAACAGCTTATTGTTCAACGTTCAGTCGGTGGGATTCTTTTTGTCAGAGTTTATACCAGTGAGATTTCTACCCTGTGTTGATGGGTCTGTGTATGGCTCATGGAATGCTTTGAAGTCTGCCTCACATCCTGTTCTGACTGCCTCTGTGTGAGAGCAGCCTAGTTCATGCACACAGGCTTTTGGACCCCAAGATTGACTGTGATCCCAGGAGGACTCTTCTTGCCTGCCTCCTCCTGGTTCTCTCTATTAAACTTCACACTGCTCTGCCATTCTGCCTATATCATAGAGCTATGAGCCTCCTCTTACTTGCTTTCCACCAAGATCTCCATTGTTTTTGACAAATCCCTGAAGCATGGGGTTCCACAAGCCCTGTTCCAAATAAAGTAATACCAGCAGGAACTTCCTGTAGGGTATAGAGTTTGTGCAAGGTCCTTGGTCTAAGTTTGGGCTGTTCCTCACTTGCAGATGGGCAGAGGGGCCCATTCTCAGGAAGGCAATCACCACGTGCAGGAGGAGAGCGTGAGGACGATGAACTGCTCAAATTCTCGAAGGTCCCATTTCCAGTGAATGTTGATTTTATTTATATTCCAATCAAATATTCAGGGAAAATTTCCTCATTACCTTGTGGAAAGTCTTAATGATAAAGACCACTGTTTGATTCTTAAGAGATTCAGAGAGCCAGCATACTGATTTAGTGCTAATCTCATTAGAACAGGGACTGAGGAAGAGAGGATTAACAGCAGGATGCCCTGCACCATTAAATATCAAATTATTATCCAATTAGGTGTGATGAACAATGTTTTATTTCCAGATATCAGATACCAAATCTCAAGTAGCTGCAGCATCTTCTAAATCTAAAGTGTATGAGTAACCTTGATTGTACTCTTGTTCATAATTGTAATTCTGCACTAAGCTTGAAAAATCCATCCTGGACTTAAAGCTGTCTCTTGGTAACCTGGTGGGTTTTCCAGGCACACCCACGAAGACACACGTTTTGGTAAACAGCTCATGGATGTCACTATAAAGTAGTTCTGCCAGCCTCACTGAGTTAGGTTGGGCAGCAAAATATAGGGCAGACAAGGTTGTTTGCCAGTGATCTCTGCAGGGATCATTTGATTAAACAGCACATACTCTCCTTCAAAAATGCTCGTCATTCATTCATTCATTCATTCTACAAAGTCATTCATTCTACAGATGAAATGAACTATGGGCAGAGTTAGTAAGTGTGAATGGGGAATGGAGAGTGCTGAGAGAGATGTGTTCCAGGTAGTGGGGGCAGTAATTCAGAGGCTTAGGGTGGATGGGAACATAGTTAATTCAATAAACTATAGGTAAGGTTTGTTTTAGAAAAAAATGGCAGAAAGTATGCAATCTATAAAAAATGAGATAAAATTGTTAAAATATAAGCTATGAGCAGACACAGCTTATATTAAAGGAGTATTTAGTGTTATCTGCATGTATTGTACAGAACAGAGTGTGAGGACTGTTATCCGGTAAAATGGGAGAGACGTTTTCTTGCCTAATTCAACCCACCCCCAACACAAAACAAAACAAAGAAAAATAAATAAAACAATGCATCATTTTCATTAAAAGTCAGAGGGGCCCAGATCAGAAAGTTCTCGGAAGTCAGATAGTTTGCTGCTGTAGGGAGAGGGACTGGCACAGAGCTGAGAGTCATGGTGCTCAAAAGAGAGGTGGGCCCATTGCCAGGCAAAAAGCATATCTTTCTTTAGCCAAAGATATGCATTTTTCTAAAACCAAACAAATGAACAAACAAAAATACACTGTGCACTACAGTGAACTTTATGAGGGCTGGTGAGTGGAATTAGAGGTGGCAGTTAAGTGAAAATAATGGTAAAATAAAGTAAAAGTGAGCCCTGGCATGGACAATGGTGATGACACACCATGAACTTAGAACAATGAATTCAATTCTGTGTACTCGGGTCCAAACGTATACGAGGGACAATAATGATTATAAAAAGAAAACCATCAGCCAGAAGTGACAAAGAGACAAAGGTTTCCCTGTGGCTATACCTGGCTGAATAATGCATCTTGTTACTAACACGGTGGAATTAAAAGCTAATGCCAGAGCAACATCCCATAGTATTAATAATTTGTCTACTATGTTTTTATTTAAAATTAGCTCATTCATTAAATACAGAACATTGTAATCCCTGTAGTTTTAGTCATTCCCAGTTAATCCTTTCATTCTCTAAAAGGTTGAATTAAAACTCTGCAGGTAATTATGTGGGTCTTAAAATTCTGAATTTTCATTTCGACTAAGTCAATCTGACTGAATTAAAATATTGGTGACAGTTATTACTTGAGACCTTGGCCAAGTTATTTAAGATCTTTGTTTTTTTTTTTTTTTAAACGTCTTTATTGGGGTATAATTGCTTTACAATGGTGTGATAGTTTCTGCTTTATAACAAAGTGAATCAGCTATACACGTACATATATCCCCATATCTCCTCCCTTGTTTCTTGGTTTCCTCATTTGCAAAATGGGAATAATGAATAGGGCATAGTCACTACATTATCAAGTTGTTATGTAGAATAAATAAGAAATCATATGGAAACCATTTAAAGTAATGCCCAGCACACTGAAAACATTTAAACTCAGATAATAATGTTATTATTTACTATTATTTTACTTATTGTTATTATCTTCTTGAAATGGCATCAAGACTAGAACAGACTGATGAAATAATGAGAACTTGATGACTGCTGCCTTGAGGAGGTTTATCCCTATCTGAATTCATTACAGGTTGTCTTTAAAGCTTCTCATCCTGAAGCCGATTACATGAAATATCCATCTCCAAATATTCTCTAGAAAATAAGATACTACTGAGTCAATAAGTTTGGAAGATGCTTAACACTGCCTAAAATAGCATTTCCCAAATGTTTTTGACCACCAGCCATTTTGTTTGCATGTGTGTATGTTGGGGGGTGTACCTGTTAACATCCAGCTAGATGACTATACTAAGGGGACCGCATTTCTAGAAAGATCTAGCTTAGTAGGTGAGAACACCAGTTCTGTTGAGTTCAAATCCTGCCTCTGTCAGTTACTAGTTTTGTGAACTTCCTGTTCCTCGGTTTCCTCATCTGTACTATGGAAATAATAACAGTGTCATTTCCATAGAGTTGTTTTTATAAGTATTAAAAGAAGTAATCTAGCTGAAAGGTGTAAAGCAAAACCTATCAAGCAGATTATGCTTAACACATATTTACTATTATTACTGCAATCTATGTAAGTCTATATAAAATTTTAGGTCCATAAGATGAAAAGTGAGTCATTTTTGTGCTTCAGGATGCGCCTCTGCTACTTAATAAGAACGTTATCACATAGAAGTTTCCATTTCAGGCAGTGTGGCGTTTGAACCACCCTGGACCTTTACCATTGTTCAAAATCTCAGTGTCAAATTCTGTGCATCATTTCTCCACATTTGTCCATTTTCCAGAACTGGATTTGCCAAACTTTCAATCTCTCTCCCTTTTCTATATTTTCCTTCTCTCTAACATGCAGGACTCTGAAAATAAAAGATTCCCTTCTCTTCATCTGTGCCAGGGTCAAGTTCATGGTAGGTGATACCAGATGGCAGCAGAAAGAGATGAGTTTCTAGGGACTAGGGTTGTCATTTTAAAAAAACCGATTGGTTGTTGTACTTGGCCATTGCTCTTACTAAAAATATTGCACTCACTCGATGTGCTGGCTGCAGTGGGGCTGAACTTTGTCCCTTTGGGGTATGCATGACTGGGGTCAGTAGCTGTAACAGGATGAAAACAAAGAAAATTCTCTTTATCTCTTATCACTCTTCTTCATTCTCATCCTGGGTGCTGTCAAGAAATGAATCAAATAGGTGTCAAATGCTATTGTTTCAGGCCTTCCTCCAAACTCTTGCCCTCTGACATAATCTCAGCATATAGCTTTAGGAGCAGGAACAATTCCCCGTGTCTCCAGGGATTTCAGGAGCTTACCTGAACTGGAAGAATGTGGACAGAAAGCTAAGTTTTCAGATCTATTTCTCACCATATAGTAAACAGTGCTTTTTCCTACCAACTATCATATACCTCTTTCTCAGTTTGTAAAACGCTGATTTAAAAGCCATGTTCCCAGCCCTATGAGATAAAACGTTATTGCTAGAAACAAATCATAGTTTTCACAGTGTCTCATTTCCTTTTGTCAGATATTTACTTTTCCAGTTGCTTTTGCAACGAGGGGTGGGCAAGTAACAGGAGGCAACAGCTTATGAGAGAATTTATAAGAATAATTTATTTTTATGAAATACAAGAGTGACATCCACAAAGATGCCCTTCCTTTTCTTTTTGCTCCCTTTCATCTCTTCTCTTAACCTTGGAAGTTGTAATATCATCTTGTAATCATGAGGAGAGACTTTACCAACGAGCTTGCAATGTTAAAGCAGAAAGATGGGAAGATTCTGGACTCCTAATGAGATTGTCAGGTTGTTGAACCAGCCTTGAATCTGCTGACCTCCAGTTTTCATATGTTATAATACTTGTCAATATTATTTAAGTCACCATAGTTGGATTGTACCCTTGCCTTCTCAATGAAGTATTATACAAGAGTCTTAGAATTTAAAAAGGTTGACAGCTTCTCTATCAGCTTCGGGTCTGCAGGTTGTAGGAAGGAGGCTGGTTGATGTATGGAAGTGAGTACTAGCTTTGTGTCCGAACACACGTGATTTCAAACTCCAGATCTTTGGCTTGTAAGCCGTGTGTCTTTGGGTCATTTACCTAAGAGATCTGTGATTCAGTTTTGTCACCTTTACAGTGGGGGTAATGGTAGCTAAGAGTATTATGGGGAGGATTAAATGGCATTGCATAGAAAATTTCTGGTACATAACAGAAACTCAACAAACTTCTCTTCCACCTTTCTTACCAGCCTGCACCTAAATTTAAATTCAAGACAGGATTTGGGTTGTGTCATGGAATAGGTTTCTGGTGAAATGCTTTAAATAAAGCAGGATATGGAATCTTTTATCTCTAAAAAGCCTTGGAAATAGGAAAGTTCTAGTACAATGTATTCTGAGTTGGAGAGTTAGACTGGGTACAAGCTTTCCGAGGTTTTCATCTCTTTGGGTATCTGTAGCTCGTGCTCACTGATGCCACTGATAGTTCCCTCTGGATTGATGGTACTGCTCTTTGTCATTGGTCTACCAGACGATTTCCCTTAAAGATCACGTGGAAATTTTAACAGGCGATGAGTTGTCTGCCTGCTGAGGAGAACATAGCCTGCTCTGCCAGAACTCAGGAGCCTGCCTTGTTAGCCTCTTCCTCTCTCAAGCTGGGTCAGAGATTCTCACCTACCGTCTGGGAGGTTAGCTCTCACCTGCTCTTAGACTGCATTCACTAGACGCACATCCTGAGATGGGGATTCATGCATAAGTGATTTATTAAGGAAATGTTCCAGGAAGAAACTGGTAAGGGATGGGGAAGAAGGACCCCAGGAAGAGTATAATTTCTGGCAAAGTACCAGTCTCAGCCTAATCCTGCATAGTTCTCTGCAATATACATTACACATCAAAGTTTCTCCAGCCTCAAGGCAAGGGAGCTGAGCTTTTCTCTTCCCACAGGAGTCAGTCATTGGTTATGGGTTATGGGGTGGGTGGGGAAGAAATTTCCATCTTCCTGTGCACATAACCCAAATGGCTCTAGTAGTTCAGAAACAGCACTTGGAAGATTGTAGATGTAAGGCAGTAGGAGCAAACATATAGAAACTGGTGGATGTGTGCACAGAACTGGTAAGTAAACCAGAGGGCAAGAAATGACAATGGTTCTCTAAACAAAAGGTTTCTTTTCCTTTCGCAAATTTTTTTTTCCTCTTATTTAAATCATGATGGCCTGTAACAGTTGAAGCATCTGAAAATTGAAATAAATATACATTTTTTTAACATAAAAAAAAAAAAAAAAGAAATGACAGTGTTCCCTATACCTATTTCCCTGCCTCTCAGCGACAACATACCTACTTCACTATGGAATAAACAAGACTTTCAACTCTAAATAAAAGTCTGAGTTGTCCAAGGCTGCTTAACCCAATCATTTATAGACCGTGTGATATTGAATAAGAATTTAATGTCTCTGAATCTCTGTATTTCTAGAGCTAGAATTTAATAATAGAGTTGGAATGTGAACCTAGGTTTTTTGTGTGCTTTGTTTTTGCTTTAATTCTTTCCAGTACATTATATCATAAAATAACTAGATCATGAAATTAAAAGTGACCTTGAGTGGGCATGTTCTCTCTGGGCAGGACAGATATCTACCTTACTCAGAGAGATAGGCATCTATCTTGTTTTTAACATTCTTCCAATTCAGTGGTTTTCCTGACTAAAGTCAGGAAAATAATAACTAGTAAAACTAGTAAAATAATAGTATCAATAATAATAAAATACCTGCAACAACAAAAAATTACCTTCCCCAAGGATTATGCCCACTGAATCATCACTTCTATGCAGAAATCTCTGATATTCTCCTAACTAGATAAATGCCCAGTATTATGTGTTCTCATAACACAAAATATATTTTTCTGTAATTTATCAGAGTTGCAACTCTAAATTTATTTTTATTTCTTTGGCTCTCTGATTAATATTTGTTTCCTGCACTAGACTGTGAATTCCATGACTTCAGCAACTGTGTCTTTGTGTTCTTGTTCACTCTTCTATCCCTAGACCCTGCACAGTGTCTGACATACATTAGATGCTCTGTAAATAATTAACCATTGTAGTAGAGTGAACATAGCATGGGTTTAGGGCCAGAAGGAAATGGACTTTTCTATAGTCCATTATACACTCCCATGACCAATGTATGAGAGTTCCAGTTGTTCCACATCCTCATCAACATTTGGTTTTGTCAGTATTTAAATTTTATCTTTTCAAGTGGGTGTGAAGTGCTATCCCCCTACATTTAATAGGCATTTCTCAAATAACTAATAATGTTTAATAATTTTCCATGTTCTTATTGTCCACTTATATATCTTCTGCCAGAAATACCTCGTTTATCTTTGCTTTTACCATATTCTTCCCCCTTACATTCACTCCTTGGGGGCAAATAAAGCATCTTCTTAAGATATTTCCTGCCAGTGCTTCTCCTAAGATATCTCTACTGACTATTCCTATGCTGTTCTAGAATATGTGTAACCCAGCATTCAGTTATTCCCCTGGCCATACTTAACTGGTTGTACTTTTGCCTTAGGAACACCTGGATGTTGGATGAGAAATCACTCCTATTACTAGGAAAATCAAGTCATAATAAACATCTTATTTTTTAATAGTCTATTTAAGATATGAATGAACGCCTCACATTACACAGTGCTCTTTATCATACTAAGAAGACTATGCATTAATTTTCTACTGCTGCCATGACAAATTACTACAAACTTAACAACTTAACACAAATTTATTACCTTACAGCTCTGGAGGTCAGAAATCTGTTATGGGGTCTCATTGTGTTTAAATCAAAGTGCTGTCAGCAAGCTGCATTCCCTTCTGGATGCTCCAGGGGAGAATCCATTTTCTTGCTTGTTCAGGTTGTTGGCAGAATTCCGTTTCCTGTAACTGTGGGACAGTTTGTTACTGGCTGTAATTTGAGGGCATTTCCCAGCTTCCGGGGGCTACCTGTATTTCCTTGACTCATGGCTTCCTTCCTCCATCTTCAAAGCCAGTAACGAGGCTGAGTCTTTCTCATGTTGCATTTCTCTCTCTCTGATCTTTGTTTCTCATGGAGTAGGACTCTGTGATTTAATTGGGCCCACCCAGATAACCCAGTTTAATACCCCTATTTTCAAGTCACCTGATAACAACCTTAATTCCATTTTGCCCGATAACATAACATATTCACATGTTCTGGGGGTTAAGTTGTGGACAAGTTTGGGAGGCCATTATTTTGCTCAACACAGACTATATAAAATATTTCAATGGTTGAAAGTTACTTTTGACCTTGTCACCACTTGGGATTTGCTTTTCTCATACTCCTTCCTCTGTTTTTTTATTTTTTGTTGTTATCATGGATATCCAGATTTCTCACTTCCTTTATATAAAATGTTACGTTATTATAACATGTGCTTTCAAAATGATAAACCTCATTCTATTCTGCTATCCATGAAAACAAAAGATGTAGAATTAATAAGACTCATACATCTTGGAAGGCAGTGGAAGAATCATCTTAATTAGTTGAATTTATCTGTCAGTTCTCTCATCCCCAAAGTCTTATCAATATATAAATATATATATATATATATATATATTCCCAAATAAATATGGTATTCTCTCTAGGTGTAACTATTATATTAACTGACAAGGGAATAAAAGCTGAATCACCTCAGCACTTACATCCCTCTCTCCTTGTCAGACTCACTATTATTAATATATATGCTTCTTGAAGTCAAGGGCTCTCCCCTGGGAGCATTAGACTTGAGCACTCAGCTCCACTTGAGACTGAGGTCCACAATTACTCAGTGCCTTTGATCATTATGAAATTTATTTAATCATAACAGTCATGATGAAAATAATAGTCTTCTAGCATATTACAGTTTGCAAAATACTTTATAAAATATGATCTCATTTTAAGTCATGTGTCAATCCTGTGAGCTAGGCAGGAAGCACCTTTTTTATTTCTTATTTTTCATTTGAAAAACTTGAAGTTGAATGGAGTTAATCTTGCTTAAGTTAACATAACTATTAAGTGATAGTGTGTGGATTTGAACTCATCTCCTTTTCTTTTTACTATGCCTACTATGGTTAATTCGGCAAGTTGCTATGATTATCAGTTTCTGTGATTTGACTCATGAATTTGATAGTCTAGTTTTTGTTCAAGTAGAAAAAGATCTGGAATATATATATCTGATATACTGACCGTCATAATTTGTTTTCTAAAACACAATTATCTCACTTGGTATGTACAGTTGACCCTTGAACAGCATGGATTTGAATTGTGTGGGTCCACTTATATGAAAATTATTTTCAACAAACATGCACCAAAGTACTACATGATCTGCGGTTGGCTAAATCCATGGATGTGGAACGGCAGATACAAAGGGCCAACTTTAAAATTATATGTGAATTTTCAACTGCTCAGGGATTGGTGTCCCTAACTCCCACATTGTTCAAGGTTCAGCTGTATATTCTGAATTCAATTTCATGCAGATTCTATTTCCCACTACCTTTCTGATATAATTTTTAGACTTTTCTCTACTTCTTGGCTCTGAGCAGTCTCTAAAAATTGTCTTCTTCTTTACCTTTTTATGATCCCATATGGATCTCCATGTCATCTATGTGTTGCTCTTTCCTCCCAGGGAGAAAAGCAATCTGCTAAATAAATTCTCACTAGAAACAAAGAATCAGATAGCTAGTAGAAGAGACTTAATTCAAGTGGCTAGCAATGTTTGAACTCCAAAGACACAGCCTATCTCACCATAGTACAACATGATGCTTTCAATAATTTCCCAAATGACATGGTTTTCAGTATTCTTAGTAACTTATTATCATTGTCCCACAAAATATGTACATGATATATATAAGGAAAACTACAAAATTCTGATGAATGAAATAAAAGAAGAACTAAACAAGTAGATAAGACACTCATAAGACAATAGAAGACATTCATAAGAAGACAATACTGTCAAGTTGTCAGTTCTTCCCAACTTGATCTATAGATTCAACACAATCCCAATGAAAACCCAGCTAGTTATTTTGTGGATATTGCCAAACTCATTCTAAAGTTTATATGAAAAAGCAAAAGACCCAAAATAGCCAACACAATATTCAAAGGAAAAACAAAATTGGGGGACTGACAGTACCCAGCTTCAAGAATTATAAAGCTTCAATAATCAAGACAGTGTGTTACTGATGAAAGAATAGAGAACAGAATAGAGAGCCCAGAAATGGACCCACATAAATATAGTCAACTGTCCTTTGACAAAGACGCAAGGGCAATACAATGGGTTAAAAAACAGCCATTTCAACAAATGGTGCTGGGACAACTGGACATCCACATACAAAAAAAAAAAAAAAAAAATCTAGACACAAAACTTGCATCCTCTTCAAAAATGAACTCAAAATGAAGTACAGACCTGAATGGAAGTTGCAAAACTGCACAACTCACAAGCGATAACATATGAGAAAACCTAGACGACCTTGAGTAAGGCAATCACTTTTTGTTGTATAACACCAAAGGCATGATCCATGAAAGAAATATTGATAAGCTGGACTTTCAATTTAAAACTTCTGCTCTATGAAAGACAATATTAAGAGAATGAGAAGAAAAACCAGACTAAGAGAAATATTTGCAAAAGACACTTCTGATAACAGACTGTTGTCCAATATGTACTCGTAACTCTTAAAACTCAACAATAAAAAAAAAAAAACTACCCAATCAAAGATGGGTCAAAGGTCTTAACAGACATCTCACCAAAGAAGACATTCAGATGGCAAATATACACAAAAAAAGATGTTCCACATCTTATGTCGTTAGGGAAATGGAAATTAATACAACAATAAAATACCCACTACATACCTATTTGAATGGCCAAAATCCAAAACACTGAAACACCAAATGCTGATGAGGATGTGAAGCAACAGGAACTATCTTTTATTACTGTTGGGAATGCAAAAGGGTACAGCTACTTTGGAAGACAAGTTGTCTGTTTCTTACAAAACAAAGCATCCTCTTATATGATGTAGGAATAGTGCTCCCTGGTACTTACTCAAAGGAGTTGAAAACATACATCCACACAAAAACTTGTACACAAATGTTTATGACAGCTTTGTTTATAATTTCCAAAAGTTGGAAATAACCAATATGTCTTTCTTTAGATGAACAGATAAATAAATGGTGGTGCATCCAGACAATGGTATATTATTCAGTACTGAAGAAACATGAACTATCAAATCATGAAAAGATATGGAGGAAACTTAAATGCATATTACAATGTGAAAGAAGCCAATCTGAAAAGGCTCCATACTATACAATTCCAATGATATGACATTCTGGAAAAGGCAAAACGATAAAGACAGTAAAATGATTAGAGGTTGCCAGGAGTTAAGGTTGGTGGGAGAAGATTTTTAGGGTAGTAAAAATACTTTGTATGATACTATAATCTTGGATACATGTCGTTACACGTTTGTTCAAACCCATAGAATATATAACACCAACAGTGAACCCTAGGAAAACTATGAGCTTTGAGTGATAATGATGTGTCAATGTAGGTTCATCAATTGTAACAAATATACCACTCTTGGGGGACATTGATAATGAGGGAGGCTATACATGTGCGAGAGCAAAGAGTATGTGGGACATCTCTGTATCTCCTTCTCAATTTTGCTGTGAACCCTAAACTGCTCTAAAAACTTATCTCAATTAAAAGAAGTATTATCCTGCATTAGTTCCCTATTCCAGATATAGATTAACCAGGGCCACATATGCTCTGAGATTGTTACCTTACTGTGAACTAGGTATGGGTCTTCTGTGGCTCCTGCTTAAGACTTTATTAGCCTTATAATCAGTGGTGACACATTTTGACTTAAATAGTAAACTAATAATTAATCAAATTCCTTGGATCTTTTTTCCATTCCAACTCTAGTTAATTGAAGATTTCTCCTTCTCTATTTGTGCAATTGGTTATTTGAACTAAAACGAAGGACGTGACATACGACTCAGCTAACTTTCATTTTTTTGGAGTCATCCTATTATTCCGATCTCTGAGGAACTTAGAAAATTGTTATTCTGTTTTGTTATAAAGCCATTATTTCTATTTTTTCTTCCTCATCCATTTTATGTCAACAGCAAATATGAGCCTCAACCAGATATCTATTTCTTTATTCAAATAATAGAAAATGATGTGTAAGAGATTGATGACAGTTTAATATGTTACCTCACTTAGTCCTGTCCAGAGCCATTTTCATTTAAATAATTTCATAAAAACAACACTTTAAAGATGAAGGAATGGATCTTTTATTAGAGTACTACCATCAACACAGTATAATAAGTCTATTTAGAACCGCAATTTTTTTTCCAAAAGGGATTTAAGGTAACTTGTATAATACAGAGCAAGATGGAATAGGTTAAAATTAGGAGTAAAATAATAAAGAGAAACAAGGCAGGAGACCTAAGAATAGCAAGGATGAGACTTAATGTGCATATTATAAATATTTATGCTGAAAATATTATTTAGTAAGAGTTGGCAACCAAAAGGAAAATTTTAAAACCCTGCCTGTTACATAGTTCACAGTACTTACAAGCTATAAATTGATCAGTTCTATTGCTATTGCTGGGAGCAGACGGGACTTTCTCCCCAGGATCCTCAAGAAGAGTACAATATGTGATGTAAAGATTGATGTGTTCAACAACACCTCTCAGTAGACTCAGTGATGAACACTGTGAGCAGTTTCTTACAGTAACCCTCAATCCAGTTTAATGGTCTCCCACCAAGACACAATTTAGTAAAAGGGCGAGGCAGTGAAAACAATGCCCTAAGGAACTGATTGGACACAGTCAAGTTCAGGCTTAAATTGATTGAGCCTAATCTGGGGGCATATTTCAGCCTGTTTAGTGGAATCCTGGGGGTGGCATATCCATCAGGCCATTCTTGGCTGTATCCCTCAGCAGAGCTTTTGATAAATATTAGGCAGCAATGCGTTCCACATTACATTAGCTGGTGAACATTTGGAAGACAGTTTTATTCCATGTAGCCAGATAAAAACAGACCCAGATGCCTGGTAGGTAACTGAGCTTGGGGCTGGGCTGACATGAGCCTTACTAGTCAATTTCTAGGAAGCCAAAATGGTTGAGCAGAGTGGAATTGAATACCTTTGCTTAAAAACCTTATTTCCAGGAAAGTCTGTCCTGTGTCAGTAACAGGACAGTCACAGGCTGTCCCCTGTTCAGAGGGGCATGGGCATTCATAGCACAGATGACATCATTAGGATGTCTTGGTAGTAATGGAGCAAATGGCACACCTCCAACTTGCAAAGATCCTTGTTCTATGTTGGACCATTTTATTAGCACAAGCCCTTTGATAGCATCAATTTCTTGGCATCCTGGGACTTTGATCTTTTTAGTTTTCTGGTGCCAAACAGTCTGCAGCTTTAATTTTCTCGCTTATATAGCTCAAAGTTTCTTATCTTTTGAGGCTGAGGAAACTGCTATCTCTGGCTCTCCCTGAGTGACCTTATCTTATGTCACAAGGTTTTAGACACACACACAGTGATAACCCCTTGTCTGGGCAGAGTGGTGGGAGGCATGGGGAGGAAGGGTTAGGCAGGGATGTGGTGCTCCTTCCCTTGCTCTGCATGGACACGTCCCTGAGGACCTTGCACGCTTGGGTAGTGTTGTCAGCACACTCAATCATACAATCTCAGGAAATGCCTCATAGCTGATTTCATCTAAAGACGGATGAGAAGGTGTTTTTAAGAGACTGACCAGTGACTTTGAAATCTCAAACCACTCCCCACAAATAGGCATCAACTCTGCCTAACAGGTAAAGACAGATGGCGTTGATAAGTCTGGCAGGGTTGCCTCTTACTAGTTGTGGGACTTCTCAGTTACTCTATTTTCTCAGTACTAAGTGGAGACAATGATACTTTTTCTCAGGGTTGTTCTGAGGATTTAAGTCATTAACATACAAGTAAAATGCCCTCATGGTATCGTGCCTGTCATTGTCTCTACTTATATCAAGGTATTTCATCAATTTTAACCGATCTCCTTTTTCCCTTTCATCTTGAATTTTTAAAATCAAGGTGAAACAAAATCTATATTTACTTTCCATATGTTAGTATTTTCTTTCCAAAAACTGTTTTTAATTGGTAGTATATCTTATATTCAATAGCTTCATAGAAATGAGGACTATTATAGAGATGGATAGTTAAATAAAGATACCACTTTTCTTATTGTCTCAAACTACATTTATTTCTATAAAATTCATAATTAAATCATAAGTCCATAATTATATCAACAGAGGAAGCAGTGTGCTTTAGGGGAAAACAAGGACAAGTTTTGGAATTAGGCTAGATTTGAATATTGGTTCTTACCATTTGAGCAGTGAAAGTACGCCATTGCTTAATCTCCTTGAGTCTCAATATTCTCACCTGTAAAATGGAGAAAATAATACATATTTAATAAGAGTTAAAATAGCATCTAGTTAGGGCTTGGCACATAGTAGGTATTCAGTGCATAAGTATATCTTTTCAGTTAGCAATGTGCTAAATTTTGTGGGGATCACAAAGATGAATAGAAGGAAAGAAAATTATAATTTTTGATTTTCTATTTTGTATTAGGCTCTGTGGTTGATATTCTGTGTGCACATCTCAATTCTCCTGAAAACCTGTGGGGAAGTTTTTAATATTCCCATTTAACAGATTAAGAAATTATTTCTCAGAGAAGTTAAACACCTTATCCAGAGTCATTTCTTGCCCTGAAGGAGCTTGTATTCTAATTGGAGACATGAGTAACATGTATCTGAAGAGCAAAGAAGATGTACAATATGAAAGAAGTATTATAAAGGCAGATATAGTACCTACAATTGAGTAAATACAGGTGATAAGCATCAAGAATTTAGAAGGAGAAATCTTCCCGGGTTAAAGTGTTTATCAACCAGGATAGGTTGCCTTATGCTGCAGTAACAAACGACTCACAAATTTCAGTGGTTAAAACAGCAAAGATTTAGTTTTAGCTCATGGCCCTCAAAGTCAGACACATCATAGCTGCTTAGGAAACCAGGTTGAAGTAGACACCATTGCCTTTGATATTGTTGGTAACTGCCAAAGTGATAAAAGAACTCCAGAGAGTCATAAAATTAATTAAATTAATTAAATGATTGGCCATTGAATGCTGCGGTCCAGAGTCACTTCCAATTTCAAGTCATTGGACAGAGCTAGTCATGTGACCTTTGCAAACTCAAGGGGGTCAGAAAGCCTAATTCCACTGTGTGCCTGAGAAGAGGGAGATCTGGAAATATTTGGTAACTGGCAGTAGTAATTAACACCATGTGATTCTTACAAGAGTCTAACATACTCTATTTTTAGTGATTTTTACAAATCAACATTTTAAAAAATACTATATTTTCTAAATACTGAGACAGACTGGGACCTGGGACCCTTTGCTGCAGTGCTGCAATGCTTGCACCTGGACACACCTCTCTTTGAGCAACAAAATACAAAGAAACTATATGAGACTAAAAGTAACTGCATGCATGCACAGTTGGGACAAATTCTGGACAAAAGACACAAAGAAACCAAAAAACCCAACTGCCACTTTTGAAGAGGCCGGAGCAAAAGCAGGGTACTGCTCAGGCCCTTGCACACACCACCACCTAAGGGGTGGGTAAACCACCTAAGCCACCGCTCCTGCCCTACCCCTGGACACACCCTTACTCTCACCCCATATAAGGAACAACTCGCCCCCCTCTCAGAGAGTGAGCCAGCAAGGGAAACTGTTGTTTGTTCTCCCTCCCCACTGCTACGGAACTGTTGGAGTTCTCGCTCCCAATAAAACCTTGCCTGAATTTCTTGTCTGACCTCTGATCAATTTCTATTATTAAGCAAGCCAAGAACCCTGGTCGGTAACAATAATAGTTTTGGTTAAAAACTGCACTACTGATAAGGATATGTCTGAGTTTTCACATGTATGTGAGCCTATTACTTAAGTCCACTATCTACATACAGGAGATTACTTGTTTACAGTCATCACTGCTGATTTCTTTCAAACCTTTACTAAGCACCTGCCGGTAGAACCTGTACTTGTTGGTAGAAACTGTACCTATTCAAGCCTCTGCTTCTTATCTTCCCCTCTGAGCAGACATTACATCCCAGGTACTCGTTTATCCAAAAAAGATTTATTGAGTAGTTGCTGTTTACATAGCACATTTACAGGGCACCTTGGGAATGACAAATACACAATCATACTAGGACAACTTTTTAAGCATCTACCATCTATGTGGCTGCCTAGACCAGAAGCTAGAGAATCACCCTGTACTTCTCCCCCTTCCTTACTATATATGCCATTATATAGTTATCAAGCTCTGTTGACATCATATTTTTAAGACAATTGACTGCACATTGTAATCGCCTGGGATACTTTAAAAAATACTGATGTTAAGGCCCTATCTCAAGAGACTCTTATGTAATTGGTTTTGGAAAAGGCCTGATCATTGGGGTGGGAGGCTGTTGGTAAGCTTCCAACTGATTCTCATGTGCAATCAAGTTTGAGATACAAGAAGTCTCAGTTCTTTCTACTAATTTTCATTCCCACTGCCCACCTTTGGTGGAAGCCCTTCTAATCTCTAATGTGGATTAATTCAGCAATCTTCTCTCTGGTCTCCTTGCCTCAACCTGGATTAGGGGCCCCAGTCCCATGTTCTCATTATGCCCATGGCACTTATATGGTCTGCATTAATACTGCCTCTTTATCATCCCTTTGCTCTATTAGACTATGAGGATCTTGCAGGCAGCAGCTAAGGTTTATTATATGTCTAACTTGTAGTTCAGGATCTGGCACATAAAATGTGCTCAGTAAGTGTTTGCTGAATAATACAAATGAGTAAATGTTCAGCGAATCCTGGGCAGTAAATCAGTACAAAGATGAATGAGACAGAGGATCTCCATAAGAACGTTCATAGTTTGGTGGGGTAAATGGACACGAAAACACTTACAATGCCACATGAAAAAGGCCTATAACAGATGGAGAAGTTGTTTCTGAAGTACGGGAAATAAATAAGATAGCAGGAAACATTGCCAAAATAATCCTAATTGCTATACTGCTATCCCATGATTTGCTCCCAATAATCCCAATAATATTCACTAATATGCTATTTAAAATAAGAAAGGTGGAGAGGAATTAAGAATAGACTATAGGGGTGGTTTCATATTCCTAGTCTTTTAACACAGTCTTTCATGACTTGCTGTTTCCCAGAGTACTTTATTGACCATCTCTTTTGTATCTGTATGTCCAGAAGACCCTAGAACACCTACACATTTCCACAACCATCTGAAAAACCATATAGGTCAATGGCAAAATGCTTGTATACATTCTTCTCTGTATATATGATTGCATCTCAGCTCCAAATCACCCTTCCAGGCTCTGTTCTGTGATGCAGAGTTGAAACTGCAAACTCAGTGTTCCCTTTGCCAGCTGTCTTCCTTTTAGGTTCTGCCAGTAGGGGGCACTAGAGAGAGCTGGAAAGGCAGAAGTTTGGAGACAAGGAACTTGATTCTCCTTGCCCAGCTTGCCTTGCCTGTTACTATTACCATGGCAACAGTGACCTTAACTCTTGCAGCATTAGTTGGCTTGACTTCCTTTTCACACCCTGAACCAGTCCTCAGTGGTTCTTCCAACTGTTCAGCTATCTGTCCCACAGAAGGATCCTGATTGGCTGCTGGGGTCATGTGCCCATCCCTTAGGCCAATCACAAACTGATTTGCAGAGAGAATCGGTTCTATGATTGGCAGGGCCTCTGGACATGCCCACCACTGTGGACAAGAACCAGGTTTGCCTGTTATTGGAAGAAGGGTCATGGGAAAGGGTACTGGAGCACCAAAAATATAAGCTACCACAATTGACAATAAGGTTAAACGGGGAAAATAATTTTCAACTTCTGAGGAGTCTTAGATATTGAGTAAGCTATTAGTCCTACAGTAGCCTCCCACGGAGCTGCAGGCTCCTCTTGCTGACACTCCATTTTATTGCCATACCATATCTCTAGAGGATCCCAGACATACCTGAATTGACACAGGTGCCAGAGCCTAACGTCCTGCTGGGGTCTGATACACAGAGGCATGTTTAACATGCTAAGGGAACAAAGAGTCATGAATAAATAATTGCTTGCTGGAGTCCAGAAAGGATTTAAAGATGTCATTTGAACTGGATCCTAAAAAATCAGTAGGTGTTTAGCAGGCGAGGAACGGGAAACAGGAGTGTAGAGGATATTCTGGGTTATGAAAATAGCAAGTGCAGAGAGGAATGGAGGCATGAAAAGGCATAATGGGTTTTGGAGAATCATTTCATGTGACTGAGCATGTATGGGGGTGGGGGTGTGATACGTCTGGAAAGACAGATTGTGGACAGATTGTGATGAGCCTGGGATGCCATCAATTCTCTTGGAAAACATCTGCTTCCCATGTGCTGGCCAAAGCGACAACCATTTTCACACATACTGTATGATGGGGCTCCCTGTTACATATGCCTGGAATCAGTTTGCTTCAAAGGGTACATTCCAATGAGATGATACCTGGGAGGTGAAGACGGTAGGAATTCAAGCGATGTTTTCAAATTTGTTACCTGAGCACATTTCAGATTTCAGTACAATATCTTCAAGCTGTTGCAAAGTACAGAGAGTTTTTCATCCTCTGCATTTCTGCACCTGCATGTTTCCTCACCCACCGCTGGGTCACACTCTGTGTAGCTTCAGAAACGGAAGTAGAAAGTTGGGCTGGGAAATCAGGTAAGAGAACAAATCTACCTGAGGCTGACTCACCTCAAATATGTAAACAAAGTTTAGCTGCAATGGAGCTGTTGAAGTAGAAATAGCTGTAGGCATTGGAACAATATAACAAGGCTAAAAATGATGCTGGGACATATATATTATTTCCAACTAAAAAATAAAGGACAAGGCAGAGAAAAAAATCAGGGATTTAGAAATGTGTTTTGGGAAATTCATCATGACCTCCACACTGCTCCATATCTTTCTGAACCCACTGACAACTGATTTCCACAGGCTGGATTTAAAACTGTTTATGATTATCTTCACCCAGCTTTTGAGGTTAATTAATTATACCTTTGCCTGGTAGTACCACGAGTATGGGAAGCAGAAACGGGGGGAGGCGATGATGATTAAGAGCTATTTGAAAACTCAAGATTGCCAGAAATAAATGTTGCAGGGAAGGCAAGGGTGACTTGGAAATAGTTGTGACCTGAGGACTTGGTGGGCTTGGCTACTTGCAAATTGTAGGATCAGTAGCAGAGTGACCAACTCATTCTGGTTTGCTCTGGACTTTTCTGGTTTTAAGATGGAAAGTCCCACTTTCACTGTGCTCCCAGTCCCAGGAAAACAGAAGATTTGGTCACCCTAAGGAAGACTGGTGACCTAGCTGACCATAATTCAATAAGCCAGGTGAGGCAGGCCAGTGGTTTGGGAAGAGTGAGGGCTGCCCCAGGAAACTGTGTAAATATGTGAGGGTCAGCCTAAACTGGAGGGCACAGAGGCTAGACTGTGGACAGTCACCTCCAATCAAACCCATAATTTGAAGATTGACCAAATCATTTACTCTTTATCCAGATATTGAGAAATATCAAGCCATTGTAGGTTAAAAAGTTTTAACCCTTTTATAAATTTGATATATTTTTAGGAAGTGTGTATCTTGGGAGCAAAACTCTATAATAAAGTTAATGAGAAGCGAAGCAACACAAATCTGTTTTCATCACTGTTAACATAGCTTAAATCACAACACAGGAGGAAACAGCTGCTCTGGAAGGCAGCCTAGGAACAGATCAGCAGAAGCTGATTATCTGCTAATGAGCAGGTTTTAGTGGTGAGCCCTGGTGGAAAACCTACCAGACTCAATCCTGAAAGCCATCCACAGAACAGGAGGTGTGTGTGAATCATTTGATTGATGTGAAAAAAACTCAAAACAGATTCTTCCCAGCACTCTAGAGGCTGTCATGCCTCACTGCCTTCTTTTCTGTTTATGTTAAGGAGATAGGATACTTCAGTAAGTAAATGTGTGTAGTATTTAATTAAACTCGCTGCTGGGCTCCATGTGTGAGGCTGGTCCTCATTCAGGGATTATTGGACTGCTGCATCCTGCCTTCTCACTTATTTCCCTTCCTTCTGGTGCTTCTACCTCCAGCTCAATACCAGCAGGAGCTGTGGAGCATCAGGGTAAATGCTTTAGTATTATCTTGTTGTATCCTTATCTTATTCTTTAGATAAGGAAACTGAGGCTCAGAGAACTTAAGTCATTTTTCTAAGGTCTTCTAGCTTGGAGAACTATGATTTAAACTCAGGTTCTGGGTGACTCCATAGCCAATGCTTATGACCACTTATGTAATAGAACATAAATATATTTAGCAAAAACAAACTATGGTATGCAGCAGTGGTTCTCAAAATTTGTCCTCAGACCAGTACCATTAGCATTACCTGGGAACTTGTTAGAAATGCACATTTTCAGGCCCTACCACAGACTCACTGAATCAGAATTGTTGGGAATGGGCCTTAGGAAGCCCTCTGAGTGATTCAGATGGACACCAAAGTTTATGAACCACTAGTATGTAGGCTGTATGCTGGGCACTAAGGATTTAAAAAGAAAAAATTAGGTTCCCTGACATCCGGGAGTCAGAGTCTAACAGAGGAGGCAAGTATAGAAAGACCATCATAATCGCACTTATTAGTGCACTATAAGTACAGTGAGAAAGTATGCATAGAAAATTAGGAAAGTAAAGATGAGGATAACTAACCTGGATGGAGCAGGAAAAGCTTTTGGGAAAAGCGGTTCTTGGACGGACTCTGAAGGCATGAGAAGGCTCTGGTCACAGTGACAAGAAGGAGAGAGTATTCTAGGCAAGGGGACAGCATAGGTAAAAGAAATAGATGACAGGCACCTGTGAAAAGCAGTTACTCTGGGGATGCTGGCGTGCGCGACGGGACGGAGGAGGCAGCGATGAGTCCACGCAGTGGGCGGTGAGTGGGAGGCCCTCTGCCATTCTGCAGCCCCACCCACCCCCCGCCTGTTGAAGCTCGGGAGACTGGCTCCTTGAAGCCTTGGCTTGGAGACTTTATCCATGACATTTATGACTGCCCTATGGTTCCAGATGAGAGGCACCACATATCACAAAGGCTTGTTCTTCATGAGCTACTGAGCCCCCAGTAATTCATGCATATTATTTATACCCCACACTCTTTTCTCCTCCCTTCTTATGAAGTCCCCCATGCCACAGCCATCAGCTAGAAGACGTCAAGCTGTCCGGTGGACAGTGTTGTTTGACACAGACTTAGCAGCTAGCGATGTCATTTACGGTTTATATCATGAATTCTTACTCAATTCTTTGTTTCCTCACATCACCTATCACTGAATAATATGCTCACATCATAGGACTTCAGTTTTTCAGTATTTCCAGATCAGTATTTTGACATGGACATGGGCTATCTTTGAACACTTAAAATAAAATAATGGTGCTACATTCATGTCGGCATAGCAGAAAGAATGTGAGACTGGGAATGAGAGGCCAGGGTTCTAGCCCCAACTCTGTACTTTCCAGCTGTGTCCATTAAATCACATTTGAAGGTCCATTTATTTAAGCTTGTGAAGCCTTCATTTTTATTATCTGTAATGTTGGGTTGCTGTAGAATTAAATGGTATAATATTGGTGCCTGGAACTCAGTAGATGGTATTCCTTTCCTTATCTTTATGTATATCCAACTTGCAGTATTGAAGAGATTGCCTCTTCAAAATGCCCAATATCAAGACTGGGCAGAGATTTCCTTTTTCTTTTTCTAGATATTCTGTCTCTGTGGATTTTCTGTGTTCTCTCCTACCCAAACCTTGGGGTACAACCAGGGCTAAGTTGTTAAACCTGTATGGGCTTCAGTCTTCTCTCTGGTAAGATACAGTGACTGACTTTTGTAAATAGTTTTTCAAACTACTTTTCATCCAGGACCCTTTGTTCAAGTAAAATCTGAGCAGTTTTGAGAAGATGGAAGCAACTTCCTCACTGGCAGCTAATCTCTGCTCACTTCCCCCAAGTATTACAATCAGATGCCTGTACCTTGAGAAAATGAGAGCTCTACAGGGATGGTGGTGCCTTATCTTCTGTCCCCAAACTAGCTCCACCTCTGCTTTCTCCATCTTAGTTGATGATAAACCAAAATTTCTGTTGCTCAGGTCAAAATCTTGATGTTATCTTTGACTTGTCTGTCTCACATCCCAAATCTATGTTTTTTTCCAGGAAATTCTGTTTACTTTACTTAAAAACTATATCGAGAATATGTTTTCTTCGCACCATTTCTACTGTCACCATCAGCTCAGCTGGCATTATCTCTTGCCTAAGTAACTACAGTAGCATCAAATTGGTCTCTGCTTCCCCAAGCAGTCACAGTGATATCACTAAAACAAGTCAAATCAGGTCATTCCTCTGCTCAGAGCTCTGCACTGGCCCCTGTTTTACTCAGATTAAAATTCAGAGCCCCTCACCCAGCTCGTTCCTCATACGCTAGTCCCCTTTTCCTCTCTGGCTTCATTTCTCCCACACCTCCATCAGCTGCAGCCACAGTAGGCTCTTTGTTGGTCTCAACTCACCAGGCTCACTCCTGCATTTGTGCCTTTGCCATGGCTGTTCCCTCTGCTTGAAGGCACTTCCCCAGATGCTATGGATGGAATCATGTTCCCTCAGAAATCATATGTTAAAGCCCTAACCCCCAGTATGACTGTATCAGGAGATAGGGTCTTCAAGAAGTAATTAAGGTGAAATGAGGTTGTCAGGGCAGGACCCTAATCCGATAGAACTGTGGCCTTAGAAAGAACTCTCTCTGCCATGAGAGGACACAATGAGAAGGCAGCCATGTGCAAACCAGGAAGAGAGTCCTCAACAGAAACTGAATCGGCTGATACCTTGATCTTGGACCTCCCAGCCTCCAGAACTGTGAGAAATAAATTTCTGTTGTTTAAACAACCCGCACTATGGTATTTTGTTATGGCAGCCTGAGCAGACTAAGACACCAGATCGCCACAAGGCTAACTTCCCCACTCCTTCATCTTGTTCTCAAATGTCATCTCTTCAAAGAATCCCATCACAACATTCTATTAACATTGTGATGCTAGAATTCCCAGTTTCCCTTCCTCTGCTGTTATTCCTCGTTCAAAGAATGCATCATTTTCTAACCCGTGATGTAATTCACATATTATGGCTACAGTTTATTGTCGGGCTATGCTGCTAGGAGGTATATTCCTTGAGAGATCTCTTTTTTTGCTCCCAGCTATGTCCCCAGAGCCTAGAACAGTGCCCAGCACATCGTAGGTGCTCATTAAATATGTGTAAAGCAAGTGAATAAATGGAATAATAACTATAATATTTCTTAGCTGTATGAGCTTGGCAAGTGGTTGACCTATGTAAGCTTTATCTCTAACTTCAGTTGATTGTTACGAGAATTAAATAAGTAAAATTTGAGTAAAGACAGAGGAACTGCTTGTCTTGTTCATCATCATATGCCAGTGTCTGAGACATAATAGTTCCCAGAACAAGAGTTAGGTGCTTAATGCAGGGCTTGACAAATAGTAAGGGCTCATCAAGTAATGATTATGATTTTGGCTGAACGAAATGTCTGCTTTTAATCATTGTCTTTATCTTAGTCTTGAGAGCTGGCCTGGATTAATGAAGAAAAATCCTAAAAGTCTTCCTATTCTCTTTGCACTCAGGCTTTCAGCACCAGCCACACTTGACTTTGCTGAGTACCAAATGTATTTTCCTGCATCCTGTTTCAGTGCCTTTTACAATGTTGTACTTGTGACCTGGAATGTTCATCTTTTCTCATGCTCCACCTGACAAAAACTCCCGTTGTGTGTATCTGTCTGATTCCTATTCAACTTCCAGAGCTTAGCTCAAACATCACTTCACAGGAAACTTTCCCTAACTCTCCAGAGTGGGTCAGGTCTTTTCATAATCTGATTAGTAGCACCCTGTACTTTTTAGGAGGGTTATATCCAAATTGCCTGGCACAGTGTCTAGTATTCAGTAGTTGTTCAACAAATATGTGTTGCATGGATAAAGGGCATTATTTATGACCAGATACTTGATATCCATAATTTAATTTGATATTTTATGGTAGGCATTAAAATTATCTCTAATACACAATAAAGCAGGCTCAAAGAGGTTGAACAACTCCCCCAAACTCACATAGCTAATAAGTTGTAGAGTCAAGATTTGAACTCAGTTCTCTTAAGCTCAAGAAAAATTACCCTTCCCACTGCAAAGGAACTGCTCCTGAGATTCCTCAAGCCAGCTTCCCAATTCCTTTCCTTTAGTGAATGTAAAAAAGTCAAAACATATCCTCACCTGACTGACTCTTCGCCCACAACGTTCCCTACATCCCCAGTGATCCCAGGACCCCTAATGCCATTCCAGAAGGTCCATGATCCTGGCCAGCTATCTCCCTCTTCGAGGTTTACCCCCCATTTTTAGGATATCTATCCATATAATTTGTTCAGTACTGAACTTCCTCATCTCATTAAATGGCACCATCATCAAGCTAATAACAGAGAAGACATCCTCCATTCCTTCTTTACTTCACTGTCCCAAACAATCCATATGTAATATTTTCTGTGCTGCTACCAGGTATGTCTCAAGTCCATCATTTTTCTCCACTACTCATAATGTCCAAACTGTGTCCTCTCACAGCTTCTAATCCTTTCCAACATATTTTTTTCTATCAGTCAGGAAACAGAAACTATGCATTCCAGGAACAAAGGGTTTAACATAGAGTAGGGGCTTATGAGATTGTTGAAACAGCTGCAGAGTGGGGGCAGATGCCAGAGAAACTGATGCTGAAGGTCTGAGAAGACAACGCTGAAGATCAAGGCCTGCAGTACCAAATCTGGTGGGTTTTCAAAGCTTGCCTGGAAGTTGCCATCATTCTCAGAATGTCTGAGAAGCTCCCCAACAGGTTTCGTCAATAGCCATGAAGCGAGTAATTTTCGGGACTAGGCTGGGAAGTTCTGTGATGCTCACATGTGCACATTCATCTGGCTGCTATCACCTCTAGAGAACAAAGCTTCCAATTCACTTCCACTTTCCAGGTATCACAGATGTTGCATTCCTTGACAAGAGCTAGCCCAGGACGAAACATAGGAGGTGATTCTGAGAAGCAGAATTGCCAACCTTAGAAGGACATGGTGGTGGCACTCAGTTGACAACAGACAGCCTGCCCCACCATTTGCTACACAGCAGCCAAATTATCTTTAAACCCTAAAAACAGAATATTTTATAACCGTGCTTAAAATAATCCAGTGGCTTCCTCTTAGGATAAAACCCAAACTTGACCCCATGACCTACAAAGCTTACTTGATTTTTCTCCTGCTACCTCTTCAATTTCATCTCATTCCAGCCTTCACTTTAACCATTATATTCATTGGTTTTCATTCTGTTTCTTCAACATGCCAAACAGTTTCTCACCTTAGAATTCTTATATTCTTATATTTACTCTCCCTTCTGTCCAGAATATCTTCCTCCTTGATTTTCACATTCCTTTTATCTCAACACTTTATCTAAAGAGTCCTTTCCAAGTTCTCCCTGTTGCCCCCTTATTTCTTTCAGTGCATTTATTGCAATCTGCTTTTATCTTGTCTATTTGTTTAGCTATTATCTGCTACACTCCTTGGAATGCAAGCTCAGTGAAAGCAAGTACCATATTATCAGGGGGCTAGTTCTCGGCCCTGATTTAGCTATCAGTTAGATGTTCAGTTTTAGAACATTGCTCATTGTAGGCTGAGTTCATTGCCTCAAAAAATCAGAGAACATCAGTTTCTTTGGTGCCCAAGAGCCTGCATTATACCAACCTTACTAGAAGTGCAAGAAAGATAAGGACAAGGTCTCTCAGTGCAATGCTTAAACAGTTTCAGTACATCCCAAGCAAAGTATCCTAATGCAGCCTGAACTCAGAAGCTTTCTGCTATGGATGGTCTACAACCCCTCTCTCCTTTCATCCCTTGGAATAGCCAGAAATCTCATATTAGTTTGATTAATTATAACTTTACCTCCTTTCCAAATCTGTCAAAATCTTCTTCATTAATCAGCACCCATTATAAATACACTCAGATTCATTTATTTCTTTTCTGTGCTTCTACAGCTCTTGGTTATTATTCCCATTATAATACTTACCACCAATTAATTGATTACTTTGTATATGCAATTGACGCCTCCACTAGATTATGTGTTACTTGAGAGCAGAGATTCTGTCTGGCTCATCTTTTATCTCCAATGGCAGGTGTGGAGAAGGCACTCAGGAAACATTTATTGAATTGCATTGAATTCCTTCCAAAAGCAAAGTGCTGGGTAAATCCCACTTAATTACAGGATCCTGGAGACACCTTAGCTAAACTGCTTATAGATCCATAATGCAGAATGCTAACTTTCTCCCCCGATTAATGGTGTTTTCCAACCATTCATCTCATCTTTCTATTTATCCCTTGCTGTACTGTGTTCTCTTGACTTCCACATTATGCAGAGTGCATGCTACCTTGTTGTGTTCCCAGTGAATTCTCATAAATAGGACATACCTCACCAGTTTCTGGCTTCCCGGAACTAACCCTTTTCTGCAAACCTGATGGGCTGTATCACATTCAAATATTTGTATGAACACATCATTCACCTGTCCCTTCAAAGTCTAATTGGTACTAATTAGCAAATAAATCAAACTGAATTTTCCATTAAACATGCTTTCATCAGTGTCAGTATTTACTTGTTTGCATTTAGTAGAGGAAAACAGGAACAAGAAACATGAGCAACTACCTTTCCTCTTGTTTAAGATGAAAATAAAGAAGCATTTGTTAACATGGAGGGGGAAGTGTTTTTTAAATTTTTAAAATAATAACATATCCTGATGTTGTATGAAGGGAAGAACCCAAGACTGAAAGTAGGAGATAATACTAACATAGCTACTAACTATTAAATATTATGTGCCAGACAATATAATAAATTATTTTTGAGCCCACAATATTGCATGGCAAGTGATTTTCTCCATTTTCCAGACTAGGAAAATGATTTTTATAAGAATTAAATAACTTGACCAAAATCACAGAGATAATTTGTAAACTAGGTAAACTAGGCCTTAAATCTTGGTCAGTCTGACTTGAAAGTTCAAGCTTTATTTCCTTCTCTCTGCAGCATTCTGGGCCTCATTTGGCCTTACAATGGATTGTGTTTTGGATAGCAATTCTTTATCTCACCCTGTTTTCATACTCTAGTCCCTTGACTTTGGGCTAAACTGTGAAACTGGCTTTGGCCAATAGAATTAGGTAGGAGTTCTAGTTCTAAGCCTGGGCCCTAAGAAGCTCACATACTTCTGCTTACTCTCTTGTTCCTCTCCTATAGACATGAGAACAATGTGCCTGGACTATCCCGTTGGTCTCAGGAGAGAATGATGAGAGACGTATGGAGCAGAACCACCCTTAGCTGGGCCCAGTCATGATCATCCAACCTCCAGAAAGCTAAATGCATGTGAGTGAACCCATCCAAGGAAAGCAGAACAGCCCAGCTGAGCCCAGCCAAGATCAACTAAACCCCAGTAAGCCATACACAGGTAGATGAGCCCAGACAAGAGTAGCAGAACAGGCTAGAAGAGTCTCAATTTCTAGCTAATCCATATACTCAGGACAAATGAGGAATGATTGTCATTTTAACCACTGAATTTTTGGGTTGTTTCTTTCACAGTAATAGTTCATTGATACAACCACTAATTAGCTCTACAAATTTCCTTAATAATAATGCTTACCACCATTTATTAAGAACTTACTATATAAGATACAGTGCTAAACACTTTATATCATCACTCCCTTAAATCTTTCTCAAAACCCTCTAAGGTTTTCACAGATGAGATGAATGAGACAAATGGAGATGAAATAACTTAAGTTCACATAGCTTGTATGTGGCAGAGGTGAGATGCAAACAAGTTTATCTGGGTCCAAAGTTGTACTCTTTCTGTTATACCAATATGGCTTCATTCATAATCTAGAACTCCTTTGGAAAATAGTCAGCTGTGTAAATGTGACTTCCACTTAATTTCTCTGGGTCCATTTTCTTCAACTAGAAGGACCTAACTAGATAATATCTGTTTTTCCTCTTACCTTCTACAGATCTATGTTCCTACATCCAAAAGTTATTTGAGGCAAGTTTGACTTAAAGCACATCCGGAATTTGATGATGATGAGAATGGTGATGAGGACCGTGATGATATATACAAAGAGATTCAACACCACATAGATGAAGCTGGGAAATAGTTTTGCCAAGAACCAGAACTCAGTGATTGCTGCAAGTGAGCATGAAATTTAGCTTTGCAAACTTTGAGGTAAGGTGGCAGAGTAAATCTGGGTCACACATCTTACTTCCTATTACCTAGCAAAGCCACCACCAACAACAAAATAGTAAGTGTCAGCAAAAAATCTACTAGCAGCAAATAAGCAAGAAACTAGATATAATGTTAGGCTCACAAAGAGTAGAAGTGGCTGCCAAACAAGACACTGAATATTCATGACAGCTCCTGCTCCCAATCCTGGTGCTTAGGAGTGGTACAGGGATATAGGCAGAAAACTTTGGGGTAATAGAAATTCTGGGAAGTCTCATCAATACCCCTTAATCTGAGGTTATTAGTAGGCAGGCCGAGGAAATACATTTTTTTTTCAAATCCATAGGATTAAAAGCTCTATTTATCCTTGTAGATTTCAAGAGCTCAGCAGAGGTTCTCTCTCTCTCTCTCTCTCTCTCTCTCTCTCTCTCTATATATATATATATATATATACATATATATATATTAGGAGATAAAGTGTGGAGTGAGGGAGGTCAGAGGCACAAGTGACCAAGGTCAAAGCAGACAAAGAAAAGTACAGGAAGTGCTTGGATTTAGACACAGAGGGAAGTGGAAGGTGAAAGTTTACATATATAGTGGAGTTTGCCAGGGAAGACTTCATGGATATTGGTTTCTTGTCTCTGCAGTCTTTCATGTGTGACTTTATGAGATGTATGTGTATGTATGAATGTGTTGAAATAAGTTTAACAGGTACTTACACATCTTTCATCACCACTACCACCAAACTACACATAGGTACATACACACCACATACCACACAAACACACAACACACTACACACCACACACCACACACAGTTCTACTGCAAAATAATTGGCACAAGTATCTTAGAGTAGCTATAGAGATGCCATCTGTGGTTTCCAGGGGCTGCTCCTCTAGGCATTCCAGTTTTGTGTTTCTTTCAGACAAAATCAAAGAAACGTTCATCTGTTTCTCTGCTTACCCAATGTCTCCATCATGATGCTCTGTTTTGCTTTCTGCATCTGAATCAATCTATTTTGCCTCAGGGAACAGCCTTCTGTGTTAATTCCCTGGTTCCACCATTGTCAAAGAGCCTGTGTGAGGTGGAATTGACAAGGTTATCGTATTTCATGTCATTTTATTATTGAGGGTTTCTTTGTCACTAATATCACCCTCACTCTTTTTGCAGACCTTCTCAGAGTCACTTTCTTCCCAAGTCTGGATTCAAATGTCGCTCCTGATTGAACTATTTAAATAAACTCAATTTTTAGCTTGCTTTTACTAAAATCACTCTTAATAACTACTATTATCTCTTATAATTACAATAATCACTTTGGCTCAGAGTGACTCACAACATTAGCCTTCAGTCCAATAAACCTTGGCAGTTGTATTTGGTGGAAGGTCTAGGGTATCTTTAGTAAGAAAACAGCTGTGATGGCTGGATCTGGTGGATCAGAGCTGTATTGAGAGATCAGGAAGGCTTAAGGCTTCCCGAGGTAATAAAATTAAAGTTTTAAAGCAACCCTGGCTAGATCTTAAGATTGGGAGATAGTATTTAAAAAAAAAAACTTTAATTTTATAGTCTGGAATGTCAGACTATTTAAACCCATCTCTGCCACCTACAGGCCTTGTGTTCTTAGGCAAGCTATTTAAAGTTTCTATGTCTCAATATCCCCATCTGTAAAATGGGTATAATAAAACACTTATCCTCACAACAGTTTCAGTGGTTTCCATTCTGATTGATCCGTAACCTACCACTTCTTAAATTTTTTTTTTACCACTTGTTAAATGGTTTGGCTTTAACCATAAAATAACCATATCGTATGGGTTTTGTGTAAAGATTAAACAGGTAACCAATGTAAAGCACATAGAAAACACTGTATAAGGCACATAGAAAACACTTAGAAATATTGGACACTGTTATAATTATTATTTTTCATTTTTATCATTACTTCTCAAGGGTCAGAGAGCTTTCATCTGGGTCATAGATGTTATCTCATAAAATCCGATGCTAACTATTAAAATCATGATTATTATTGCATTTTACAGGTGAGAAAACCATGACTCAGAGTGGGCGAATGAATTGCCAATGTTACAGAGCTAACAAGTGGCAAAGATGGGATTGGAACCCTGGTCTGGTTCTTATACCTTTTTTCTATACTATATTACTCTGGACCAGAGACAGCATTTATAAAACCCAGAGGAAAACATTTGGGGTCAGAACATCCACAATAGTAACAATTATGGGTGCCAGAAAATGGGACTGAAAAAGCCCTGGGCAGAAGTCACAACACACCAACACCTGCAATGGACTTTTGCAGTTCTTTGTTTTAATTAAAGAGTAGGCTCTTAAATTCCATAGGTTCAGTGCTAGTCCTGGGAGCAGAGGCTGCAGAAGAGAGAACAAGTAGTCTCAACTTCATAGATATGTGTGAGACACAAGGAAGAGTAGAGCAATTAAAACCTGCAGCTTTCTCTTTTTTAAGAGTCATAGTGGATGCTGCGATGTGTCACCAGATCCTCCTTCAGGACCAAAATAAACTATTCCCCCCTGCTGCTGGCTCTCGCTGACAGCTCTCCCTGCATCCCCCTCTGAGCACTGCCACCAGCTGAAAAGAGCCCACTTGTCCAAGGTCAGTCCCCTTCTAGGACACGGCCTACATCCAATGACTGTCAACGCAGAGGTATAAAGGGCTATCCCCCTTGCCTCAATGTGGGGCAACACTGTAGGGCCACCCAGTTCCAGAACCCCCTACCCACCTCCCTGTGAAATCAGCTGAGGTTCTGACTACTTCTCTTTCAACTTGCCTGTCTGCCTTCACTTTGCCACAGGTATTCACCCTAACAGCACTGCCCAGTGAATTTCCTGCATACAAATCAATGCCTCAGAGTCTATTTCCCAGGAAACCTGAATTGCAATATGCGGTAAAGCACGCATTTTTGTCGTGGCAGCCAACTCCAGTTACTCTCTGTATTTCTGAGGAAGTTCTAATGATTCGTCAAATATTTACTGTAGCATCAAGTAAATACAGCAGGACATGGTAAATATCAGGAGCACTTTCATAAGCATCAGAATGGAAACATTTTATTGATTTCCAAGGAGCAATTTAGCTGTTGTCAGAGGCTAAGTCAGTGGTCCAGAAAAGAGATCCAGGTCTGCGTGAGCACATCCATTAACATTACTTTATCTCCGGGTTCTTGAACGTGCAGGGCAGCATGGAAGAATCTTAATCACCGCTAAACAAATGGTGAAATGCTATCCTTCTGCTTAGTGTTTCAGAAGCTTCTTCCCCTCAATTTGTTCATGTCTGTACAGGCCCCCAGAGGATTCCCTTTGGAGTTGAGTCGTTATGGCCACAGGGTTGCCTTCCAGGTGCTATGGCAGCAAGAGAACATTCCTGAACCTCTTCTGGGTATGGAGATCTCATGGTACATTATTGCATTTCTTGGGGGTATGGTGTATGAAGGGCAGAGCACAACCATCTCAGGGTTTGGGAACGTGGATGATGTGTCATCATTATGTCTACATCTCTGATCAAATCCCCTCACCTCCAGTCATTAGCAACAACCTTCTTCAAATGTGGCTTCCATTCTTCTAAGTCTTCTCCCATCTTTTGCCCTGAAAATCCTGCAGGCTCTTTAAGGCTTGAAGAAATGTGACCCGCAGTGCCATCTAGTCACAATCGATTACTTCTGTAACTTCTATTCTAATAAATTTAAACTTTTTCAAAAAGCGATTAACCCTTGTACATGTTCATAATCTTAGATATAAGAATTTAACCTCTGAAATTCTATCCTAAGGGAATAATCCAAAATGTACATACAAATTTTTCAGTATAAAGGTATATAAAATTCCTAGGTATGACCATCAAAAACAAGTCTTTGTTTTCCTTTTATGCTCTGTCTTCTTTCAGTAGGATTTAAGCTCCATCAGGGCAAGGATCATGTCTGGTCTCTTCAATTCTATATCTCTGGTTTCTAAAACAGTGCTTAGCACATGGTAAATGTTCAATCAATATTTAATGAATGAATAAATGAATTTCCAAATGTGCAGAAAGTAGCTAAAAAAAGCAATTGTATTGAGATATAATGAAGGTTTGATAAAAGGAGAACACTAATGTATTTCTGGTTGGAAAGAATTACCATTGTAAAGATGCCAAATTCTCTAATAATCTATGAATTTATAGCACTTCCACTCAAAAATTGACATCTTGTTTTGGAAGTTAAAAAAATTCTTGTAAAATTCAGCTGGAAGAAAGGAATAAAATAGCCCTTTTCTTTTTAAGAAGATAAATAGGAGAGGTTTTGTCCTGCCAAATGTATACACACACACACACACACACACACACGCACACACAGAGTAATCACAATGGTGTATGGGAAGAATACTTTGCCTGGTGACAGAACAGCTTCGATTCTGTAAGGTATGAAAACATGAAATGTCTTCTTCCCACAGTTACTGTTAACTGCTCTGTTGAACCTTCCTTCCCCACTGGTTAGCAGCCATTTTAAGCATTATGATTATTAAAACAATCTATATTCAGTCCAGGCTATTCTAAAGCTTTAATTGCAAAATCCTACCCTCCACCCTCCCTTTAGTATAGAATTAACTTGTGGCTTAAGGGTCCCTAAGAGGCAGAGGCACGACTGAAGTTTTCTCTCACTGCCCTTCCCCTCCCAGTACACTACTGAAATCCATACTGGGAAATTGATATACTCATATTTTCTGTGGAAATTTCAGCTATTCCTAAAGAAGTTAGTAAAATCCCAATGAATCTACTGTACATCCAGGCCTAACAGCTACATTCTTGGTGACTCTGAATGGTGATTCCTTATGTGAGTGCAGGTTGGGCCTTTTAGCACTTTTCTGAAGGTATGGGATGCAACATTAACTCCATTTTTAAAAATTCAAGTGTGAAGGGGATAAAAGGAATGACATTAAGTTCTAAGCATTTACCATCTTCTCTCTCCCACTTCTCCCAAAGGAGAGAGACATATTATTTGTTAGGTCAATTCTGGATCCTCCTTTATGTATATAAGAATCAGGGCAAAAGGCAAAGGATAACACAAAAGAAAAGAAAATAATAAACGATCTGAGCCAGAGAGGCAGCGAGACAAGCCTATGGAGGATGGAAGTTTTTGAGGTGCATGTAGTGGGGGAAACAAGAGATTCGAGACAACTGCGGAGTGAAAGAGAAATTGAAAGGAAGTGATATATGGGGGAAGGGGATTTTTTAAGGAGTTTTGCTTGCTTCCAAGAATGTATCCACTCCTTTTGAAACTTCTGATTTTACTGCTTTTTTTGAGACACACTACATTAAATATTGTATTTTAATTATTTTTAGTTGCTGGACTATTTATTTTTATATGACTTTGTGCAGCACTGGTGGCAAAGCAGTTGGGTTATACAGGCTACCTGAATTCTTTCATCTACCAAACATGCCATCTGTGCTTTCTGGTCAAGAAGAATCATTCCAAACGCTTATGATGATGCCCTGATGTTGATATAGTAAAACAATGATCTTGGAATAGATGCTCTGGTGGTTCCCCCAAATTTCCCTAAACCAAATATTTCATTGAAATTATTTTCATTCTAAACGGCCCTAAATTTTGCCTCAGAAATCCTAGGTTCACATTTCAGCTTTACTTTGCTAACTGAACAACAAAACTGTGACCGTTTTGAAGTCAGGAAAGATGCATTATCATCTTCTTACATTGCCAGAGTTTCAGCAGTTGGCCATCCAGGGCACATAGTAAACATTCAGTGTAAGTGTGTAAGTGTGTAAGGATTCAGCCATTTCCAAATCTTCTAGTTGTCTTCATAAAGTCCTGGATTAAAGAGTCTTTCTGGTATCATTATGAATCAATTCCTGAAGAATTTAATTACCTATAACTTTGGCAGGCATGACTCTTCCTTAAGATGGCATCTCAGGTAAAGAGCTGCACTCCCCACACAGTAGAATGCTGCCTTAAATAAGGATAAATATTTTGAGTTTGCTTAAATGCATGAAGAAACGAAAGAAGGAATAGAAAAAAAGATACAGAAAGAGAGAAAGGAAATAAGAGGAGAATTTAAGGCAATTCTTTAGGGAAAAAAATCTGTTACAATAACTCTGACTGAAATAACCAATCAATATGTCCAAGAAGCTTGAAAATATAATTTTTTCCATGTTGGAACATCTCTAGATGTTTTAGGTTAACTGTTTAAATATAAGAAATAAGTGGGGCTTCCCTGGTGGCGCAGTGGTTGAGAATCTGCCTGCCAATGCAGGGGACACGGGTTCGAGCCCTGGTCTGGGAAGATCCCACATGCCGCGGAGCAACTAGGCCCGTGAGCCACAACTACTGAGCCTGCGCGTCTGGAGCCTGTGCTCCGCAACAAGAGAGGCCGCGATAGTGAGAGGCCCGCGCACCGCGATGAAGAGTGGCCCCCGCTTGCCACAACTAGAGAAAGCCCTCGCACAGAAACGAAGACCCAACACAGTCAAAAATAAATATAAAAATAAATAAATAAATACATAAGCTAGGGGAAAAAAAGAACAATATGACTGACAACTACCTTTAAAAAAAAAAAAAGAAAGAAGTAATACACAGACTTCGCCATACTTACACGTCTCCTTTTATCACCATGGTTACTCCTATTTAAATTTATCAGCACTGATGGACACTTAGTAACGCACTTAAATTGAAGAGGCTAGGTGGGTTTGCGCAGTGCGATGACTGCTAAATTGTTTTTTTCCCAGATGATCGAAGTGTCACCTGTTTTTCCCTTTTACCTTTTACTTATAAAGGGAAACACATCAAGTGCCTTCTGAAGCTTCCTCTTCATCCTAAAGGAGCTTCACGTAATGTTCTTTCATCATTAATTGCTGGGTATTCTGAAATGTTTTCTCCCCTGAAGTCATAAGTCACAAGTTTCTGATGTTTTGTCTAATCTCTCTCTCTCTCTCCCTCTCTCTCTCTCTCTCCGCATTCTGGTTCTCTGGAGACAAGTGTCATGGAAATGTTTTTGGATAGATAAAAATGCATTCATTCCTCAGTCTCCACTGACCCTGTTATTCAAAGAGTCAATATCTGTAAGGATGGCAGGCGCATTAACCAAAACAAGTATTTTTCTTCTCCAAGTATTGTAATTATTGATGCTTTGGACTTTTCCTGCTACATCCATCATCCTAAGGTTATCCTTGAAAAAGTATTGTCTGAGTCTAGAGCTCTTAAGTCAACATGAATGATAATAGAAAGCATTTATTAAACACCATTGAGCACTTACTCTTCTAAAAGCTTTTTTTGGTAAAAATTTTTACAATCCCCAGTGGCATCCCTTAGACACCTACTGACTTAAAAATGCCACAGCCAAAATCCTTAATGTGGAAGCTAGGTCTCATTTGGGAATGGCCCTGTGCCATGGGTATACACCAAACACAGTGGACTTTCTTCTTGATTTAAATTCCTAGTCTCACTCTAGCATATTGGAAAGGACAGATGCTAAAAGAAGAGAAAGCAGAGTTTGTGAACTTGGAGAGAACAGTGAGAGAACCCCAGAATGAGGCAGGGTATAGGCAATAGAGTCCAGAAATTTTTGTTGTATACCGGGAAGCATGCTAGAAGCTTGGAACCCCAAGAAAGGAAAATCAGACCTCTCGGATAACCTGGAAAGACACAAATAAGGATCAATCACAAGAGTGACAGAAGCTAGAAGTTCAGGCTATTGCTTTGGGGCTGATGTCACAATCAGAAAACACCTAGGTAGACTGTGCCATTTCCCTTTCAGAAACTTTGTGCTCTAGTTCCTAGATGCAGACAGACTAAGTATATTGCCAAATCTAATCCAATTGACCAGTGGTAGACTCGACATTCAGACTTCCAAGACTATCTATGTTTTCTATCATGCTGGTTGGGGACAGACTATGAACGTCCTTGAATGCTATGTTGAAAGCATTTTGACATTATTCAGTAGGCAACAGGGAGCCACTGACATTTTTTGAGCAATAGACTGACATATTATCATCTATGGGCAATCTCTTTTCAACTAATAAATGTGGTTTGTTTTTGTCTGGTGAGGAGAAGTATACTGTGGTGAATCTTCTCAAATCCTTTTTAGGAAGAGGGGGAAAATAAACGTATAAAGAATAAAATAGACAAAAAGCAAAAAAACCCAAATAAATACATAAAGTATGTTTCCAGTAGAACAAAAAAACCAAAACCAGAGAAACAGGAAGCATGAGTCATATAAATCATAACCAACCAGAGTTCCAAGTAATTTTTCCTTACAAAAGTTCTTGATACATGGTCAATATATGTTAATTGGTATATTCTTCTGTAGTTAATTTCCCTTATTCTCTAGTTTTGCTCTTCTAAGTAATTTCACCATCCAATTTATAATTGTAGCATGCAAGAATGTATACATAATAATTTTTTCTTACAGCAGGAGAATGGAGTACAAAGGTCTTGTTTCAGACAGCTAAGTGATTTACAGTAAGGCCTACTAGACAATTCTGAAAACATAATTCAGATCTCCTGAGCTTTCTGCTTTTTTAAAGTTAACAGTTACTGGTGGAAAGGAACATTAGGTTTGAAAAATAACACACACAGTATAAAAAAGACATAGTCAATTGACTCTGCTAGGTACCAAAGTTTACATTTATTTTTTCTGCAATGCTAATAATTCAGCATTCCATTAACACTACATTTTTTAAAAATCTTTTTTTTTTTGGTTTTATCTTTCCTGCCTTTGTTGAAAGCTCCCTCTCATCCTGCTGATTTCTGACAACCTGTTGGGAGGTAATGATAACACATTTTCTCCTCTGAGCCATATTACAGCACCGCTTCCTGACAACCCTGTCTCAGGCTGAACAAATTATTTGCACCCTGCCTGATTTGTTTCCATGTTTGTAATTCAACTACAATTTGTTCCTTCCCATGGCTAAATGAAAATGTGGTCATCAGATGCAAACCTTCCTGTTTGAGCATCATAAATAATACGTTTCTAGAGTGCAACACATAAATATTTTACTAACCACAATATAGGTTTTAGGAAATGGCAGAATGAAAGTGGTAGAGAAAATATTTCCTAAAGATTCATTTTTACAGTATTTAGAGGCCATTTTATGGCTTGGTACATTCATTAGGCTCTTTAAGAAAGTGTTTCTCATCCAAAGAATCTAAAAATGTGTGTAATCTAAATTTAGTAATCTAAAGATGTGTGCTTCTCAATTCCTTGACATATCAGGTTTAAATTTTCTTTCTGGTTGAGTTGGGATGTAATATATCATCAACTATTCCCAGGCCTGATTTTAATTCATTCACTGCCTTTTTTTTTTTTTTTTCTACATAGCATCCTTACCTCCCAGGCAAATGAAGAGACACTGTAGAATAATGAAGTTTATACTGAAGATAAATTCTTCTCACTCCTGCTGGGCCAGTCACCTGAAACTACAAGAGAGAAAAAAATAGGTGGAGATTTGGGGGAGAGGGGTTGGCAATGAGAGCAGTACCATAAACAAAATTCTTCTCTTCTCCAAGTTAAAAGAATTTTGCTTAAAAATATATTCCCTTTGGCCTGAAAACCTATTTCCCATGTCCTGTAGTTTCTGTTCCATAGGTGTCCTGAAAATAATTGGCTATTTAAAGAACCTCAAAAAATTGCCCATCACAGAGCCAACCGCCTCTTGGTACTTTCCCTCTGAGACTCTTATTAATTTTTAATCAGCTTGCTGCTGTTTCAGGTCTTTAGGACTCCTGTAAGTAAAGGAAAATGCCACGTGGGTGGCAGAGGAGGAGAGAGTAAACAAACGCAGAGGGAAACTCAGACAAAGGCTGGTGTGGCTTCAACAAAGATGGAGATAAAGCTGTTTTAGAGGAGAAAACCACTCCCTCGGCTGGACGAAATGTGGGAATTAGAACCCCATTTCTCTCTAGCTGCTTGACTGGTACAGATTACATGCACTCCTTGGCCTTTATTTCCATAGATGAATGCTACTTCTGGGCTTTTGCTCTAAGAAGGGCATAATGACTCGATTCTCTAGGAATATTTCTTCTAATTCTTCTGCTTTTTCTAAGAGATGCCTAAATCCTACCCTTGTCTCCAACCTCTCTCATTCTCTCTCTCCCTCCTTCCCCACCCCGCTGCCTTGCTCTCCCTCCAGTGTTTTGGGGCTAATTTCTCACATGATTTTCTATTTGGGTCAACTGTAAGTCCAGTCTGTGAGAAAGAATTCGTTATAATTTATATCATGATAAACAACAACCTCATGTAAAGTGGTTCAAATAGAGTAATAACTAAATATTTCTTCCTACCACCCAGTGACCCCAAAGCATATCTGATACCTTGATCTCAACGTTTTGTTTATTTATTGGCATAGGGATTGCAAACATCGCAGATTTGTAAATTGAAGGAGTTAAACATCGGTTAGACAAATCACTAGGGGAAGGGGTTATTTGACTTGGTCTTCAGTTCACAGTGTATCTCTGACCACAGGCAAGTCCTATCTCCTAGAGTTGGGAAGAGCAAAATTTCCTTGCCTTTAGGAAAGTGGATTGCTAAGGCTTTCTAAAGTGCAACCATTCATAATATTCCAAAGATCATCTTGTTAGCTGACCTAGAGATATCAGTTATGATTTTGCTCCCACATAATGAAGTGAGGAGTGGTGAGGTAAGAGGGGAAAGGGGTGGAAGGGGAGAGGTATAAAAGGAGAGAGAGTGGAGAAAGAATTACACACACACACACACACACACACACACACAACTGAGTGACATAAGTTGTCTTTTATTTTCTATCAGGGTAAAGACCCTCCTCACATAAATAGGGAAAAGGTTTTCTTGATTATTATTATCCTCAAATATTATACCTTCCTTCCTTCTTGTATTATAACAGATTAAATCAGCTGGCAACTGCTACATGAGAGATGACAGAAAGGAGATACAAGTGGTTCTGAATCATCTAGCTTAAAACCATCTGATGACTTCAAGTTCAGGCAAAGTAATAACTACATTCCATTCCAATATCTGAGAACACTCAGCCACTAAATTTGATGCTACCCAAGGCTGATGGTAATGTGTGATGAATTAATGATTGGTTGATTAGATGAGTGAACAATAGCCTTGAATCAAGAATAAAATTCTAAATTTTAAATTTTAATTTCTCCTAACATGTAGTAAGTATATAATACACTTATAAAAGTTTGCTGGAAGACTCAGCGTTCTAAAAGGAGAACATCATCATGCAATGGTTTGCCACCAGCTTCAAGATGAAGTTCACGGTCCTTAATAGGACTTCAAGTGTCCCCCGAGCCTGGTCTCTGCCTGCTTCTGCAGCCTTAACTGTGGCACAGTTCTTCACCTGCCCAGGCTCAAGGCACACCAGACTACCTGATGACAAATCTTGATCTTGCTTTTTGTGCCTCCATAAGTTGGCAAAATCTATTCCCTGGGGTTTTTTTCTGCTGTTCTTTCTACCTCACTAGCTTCCGGGGAGTCTGCAGGACTCAGCTGAAGCATTTCCTCCTCTGTGAGGAAATTTCATTTCCTCCTCTGTGAGGAGTCTGCAGGACTCAGCTGAAGCGTTTCCTCCTCTGTGACCTTATTCTCTGTGCCTCATACAAACAGGGTAAAACCTATCAGTTTATCACATTGGATTACTTGCTGGTTTTTCTGAGGGAAGAAAGGAAGTCATTGTTCTTCATCTCGAAAACCTTGCACGATGCCTGTCTTACAGCAGGATCTCAACACACATCTGTGCCATTAATATTTCTCTCTAATGTGGAGGTGCCATTTTAGAACATAATGGAATCCTGGTTATTTCTGAGGGCCATCCCGCCAACCCCCTCCCCATTCTCCCCCACCCAGTAGGTGTGATCAGGTAGCCGGCTACACTGTGATTCTTGGTACCAATGAAAAGATCATTTGTCTGGGTGGCTTTTCTCTTCTTTCTACCTTCTAAGTGGAAAGAAATCATCTGAGGGAGAAGGCGCCTAACTGGTAACACAGGAGTTAGTAACAGGCAAGGGGACGGTGATCTGAAACCCAGCAATCCGACGCTTAGGTTTTCATTCCATTTCACATCAGGGTACAAAGTATAAAGATGCTTCTTCTACACTGGTGTTACATTTTAAAATATTTTGTTTTAATATTTAATTAATATTTAATTTATTCATTGGTAACGCTCAAAGTGGTCATTTACAAGTACATGGAAAAAATTTACCTAAGTGATTTCCTAGAAAAAATGTTATCCCCTCAGGAAAGCCTTCTTTAAGAGCATACTTTTGGGAGGAATCCTTAAAAGAATATTTATAAATATAATTTTCCATTTTTCTACTACACTGCAAGCTTCTAGAAAGAGGAAAGACTATTCTGTTTATTTTGTTTTGTTTTCAAGTCCATAGCTACAGGAACTAGCAGAATAAATAGTTTATGGTTGGTACATATTAAATGTCTATGGGTGAATGTGGGGTAGATAGACAGAAGGAAGGAGGGGAGGAGGGAGCGAGGGAAGGACGAACCTGTAGGTCAGCAAAAAGAGCTACAGCTCACTCATCTTTTCCAAGAATCTATTACGAATAGGCCACATATTCCTGAGGAAAAGGATGCCTAAAATAATGCAGGATATAATGAGAAACACAGGAAATTTTCAAATACTAATCATGTATTAGAGTTAGGCTGTGAAGGACTCTTTAGGCCTCAGATAAGAATTTTTACACTTTATTTTGTTGGTTGGAAATTAAGTGGCAATTGAGGATTTTTCAACAGCTTTATTGAGGAGCAAATGACATACCATAAGTTGCATTATTTAAAGTGTAAAGATTCATACGTTTTGAACTATGTATACACTTGTGAAACTATCACCACAATTAAGATAATGAACATATCCAATCCTGTCAAAAGTTTCCTCATGTCTCTTTGGAATTTCTCCCATACATCCGTTCCCACCCCAGGCCCCAACCGAACATTGATCTGATTTCTGTCACTGTAGATTAGTTGCATTTTCTAGTATTTTATATAATTTAAATCCTACAGTATATACTCCATTTTGGTTGGCTTTTTTCACTCAACATATTTATTTTGATATCCATCCATGTCTTTGTGTGTGTCAATAGTCCATTGTTACTTCTTACTGAGTAGTATTCCATTTTATGGCTATGACAAATAAAGCTTCAATGAACATGTGTGCACAAGTGTTTGTATGAACATGTGTTTTAATTTCTCCTGGATAAATGCACAGAAATGGAATGACTGGATCATATAGTAAGTGTATGTTAACTTCTCGAGAAACTTCCAAACTGTTTTCCATGGTGGTTGAACCATTTTACATTCCCACTGATAGTGTATGAAAATTGCAAGTGCTCCACATCCTCAGCAATACTTGATATGATCATTCTTTTAACTTTAGATATTCTGAAAGTGTCCATTGGAATCTCATGGTTTCAATTTTCATTTCCTTTATGATTAATGATGTTGAGAATCTTTTCATATATCTTCCATGGTGAAGTGTCTGTTCAAATATTTCACCCATTTTTTCAGGGTATTGTTTGTTTTTTATTATTAACTTTGTGAGTTCTTTGCATATTCTGGATATAAATCCTTTAATATTTGATATGGGAATATTTTCACCCAAATCTGTGGTTGTCTTTTCACTCTCTTAACGGTATCTTTTGAAGTGAAGTTTTAAACTTTTGGTGAAATCCAAATTTACTGATATTTTTTTCTTTTATAGATTGTACCTTGGGAGTTAAATGAAACAAATCTTTGGTTAACCCAAAGTCATAAATTTTTTTTCCAGTGTTTTCCTCTAGAAAAGTTTTGGTCTATGATCAATATTGGCTTATTTTTGCATATGATTCAAGGCATGGATTCAAGTTCGTATCTTTACAAGTGAGCACGCAACTGTTCCCACATGACTTGCTGATAAGATTATCTTACCTCCACTGCATTGCCTTTGCACTTTTTTCAAAAATCAAATGACTAAATAACTGTGGGTCTAACTGTGGATGCTCTGCTCTGTTTTATTGATTTGTCTGTCTTAACAAAAAACTAGACTATTCTGATTGGTCTAGCTTTATGACAAGTAGTGAAATTTGGGAGTCTAAGTTCTCAGACTTTGTTCTTTTTTATGCAAATTATTTTGAGTATCCTCTCTCCTTTGCATTTCCTCATGAATTTTAGAATTACCTTTCTGTAATTTAAAAAAAATAAAGAGGATGTCTTATAGCACATTTGTTTATTTTTTTAATATTGCTATGCTTATTCTATTATTTTTTGAATTTTATTTTATTTATTTTTTTATACAGCAGGTTCTTATTAGTCATCCATTTTATACACATCAGTGTATACATGTCAATCCCAATCTCCCAATTCATCCCACCACCACCCCCACCCGCCACTGCTTTCCCCGCTTGGTGTCCATACATTTGTTCTCTACATCTGTGTCTCAATTACTGCCCTGCAAACCGGTTCATCTGTACCATTTTTCTAGGTTCCACATATATGCGTTAATATGTGATATTTGTTTTTCTCTTTCTGACTTACTTCACCCTGTATGACAGTCTCTAGATGCATCCACGTCTCTGCAAATGATGCAATTTCATTCCTTTTTATGGCTGAGTAATATTCCATTGTATATATGTACCACATCTTCTTTATCCATTTGTCTGTCGATGGGCATTTAGGTTGCTTCCATGACCTGGCTACTGTAAATAGTGCTGCAATGAACACTGGGGTGCAAGTGTCTTTTTGAATTATGGTTTTCTCTGGGTATATGCCCAGTAGTGGGATTGCTGGGTCATATAGTAATTCTATTTTTAGTTCTTTAAGGAACCGCCATAGTGTTCTCCACAGTGGCTATATCAATTTACATTCCCACCAACAGTGCAAGAGGGTTCCCTTTACTCCACACCCTCTCCAGCATTTGGTGTTTGTAGATTTTCTGATGATGCCCATTCTAACTGGTGTGAGGTGATACCTCATTGTAGTTTTGATTTACATTTCTCTAATAATTAGTGATGTTGAGCAGCTTTTCATGTGCTTCTTGGCCATATGTATGTCCTCTGGAGAAATGTCTATTTAGGTCTTCTGCCCATTTTTTGGATTGGGTTGTTTGTTTTTTTAATAATGAGCTGCATGAGCTGTTTATATATTTTGGAGATTAATCCTTTGTCCGATGATTCGTTTGCAAATACTTTTTCCCATTCTGAGAGTTGTCTTTTCGTCTTGTTTGTAGTTTCCTTTGCTTTGCAAAAGCTTTTACATTTCATTAGGTTCCATTTGCTTATTTTTGTTTTTATTTCCATTACTCTAAGAGGTGGATCAAAGAAGATCTTGCTGTGATTTATGTCAAAGAGTGTTCTTCCTATGTTTTCCTCTAAGAGTTTTATAATGTCCAGTCTTACATTTAGGTCTCTAATCCATTTTGAGTTTATTTTTGTGTATGGTGTTAGGGAGTGTTCTAATTTCATTCTTTTACATGTAGCTGTCCAGTTTTCCCAGCACCAGTTATTGAAGAGACTGTCTTTTCTCCATTGTATATCCTTGCCTCCTTTGTCATAGATTAGTTGACCATAGGTGCGTGGGTTTATCTCTGGGCTTTCTATCCTGTTCCACTGATCTATATTTCTGTTTTTGTGCCAGTACCATATTGTCTTGATTACTGTAGCTTTGTAGTATAGTCTGAAGTCAGGGAGTCTGATTCCTCCAGCTCTATTTTTTTCTCTCAAGACTGCTTTGGCTATTCGGGGTCTTTTGTGTCTCCATACAAATTTTAAGATTTTTTTTTCTAGTTCTGTAAAAAATGCCATTGGTAATTTGATAGGGATTGCTTTGAATCTGTAGACTGCTTTGGGTAGTATAGTCATTTTCACAATATTGATTCCTCCAATCCAAGAACATGGTATATCTCTCCATCTGTTGGTATCATCTTTAATTTCTTTCATCAGTGTCTTATAGTTTTCTGCATACAGGTCTTTTGTCTCCCTAGGTAGGTTTATTCCTAGGTATTTTATTCTTTTTGTTGCAATGGTAAGTGGGAGTGTTTCCTTAATTTCTCTTTCAGATTTTTCATCATTAGTGTATAGGAATACAAGAGATTTCTGTGCATTAATTTTGTATCCTGCTACTTTACCAAATTCATTGATTAGCTTTAGTAGTTTTCTGGTGGCATCTTTAGGATTCTCTATGTATAGTATCATGTCATCTGCAAACAGTTTTATTTCTTCTTTTCCAATTTGTATTCCTTTTGTTTCTTTTTCTTCTCTGATTGCCGTGGCTAGCACTTCCAAAGCTATGTTGAATAATAGTGGTGAGAGTGGACATCCTTGTCTTGTTCCTGATCTTAGAGGAAATGCTTTCAGTTTTTCACCATTGAGAATGATGTTTGCTGTGGGTTTGTCATATATGGCCTTTATTATGTTGAAGTAGGTTCCCTCTATGTCCACTTTCTGGAGAGTTTTTATCATAAATGGGTGTTGAATTTTGTCAAAACTTTTTCTGCATCTATTGAGATGATCATATGGTTTTTATTCTTCAATTTGTTAATATGGTGTATCACATTGATTGATTTGCATATATTGAAGAATCCTTGCATCCCTGGGATAAATCCCACTTGATCGTGGTGTATGATCCTTTTAATGTGTTGTTGGATTCTGTTTGCTAGTATTTTGTTGAGGATTTTTGCATCTATATTCACCAGTGATATTGGTCTGTAATTTTCTTTTTTTGTAGTACCTTTGTCTGGTTTTGGTATCAGGGTGATGATGGCCTCATAGAATGAGTTTGGGAATGTTTCTTCCTCTGCAATTTTTTGGAAGAGGTTGAGAAGGATGCATGTTAGTTCTTCTCTAAATGTTTGATAGAATTCACCTGTGAAGCCATCTGGTCCTGGACTTTTTTTGTTGGAAGATTTTAAATCAGAGTTTCAATTTCATTACTTGTGGTTAGTCTGTTCATATTTTCTGTATCTTGTTGGTTCAGTCTCAGAAGGTCGTGCTTTTCTAAGAATTTGCCCATTTCTTCCAGGTTGTCCATTTTATTGGCATAGAGTTGCTTGTAGTAGTCACTTAGGATGCTTTGTATTTCTGCGGTGTCTGTTGTAACTTCTCCTTTTTCCTTTCTAATTTTATTGATTTGAATCCTCTCCCTCTTTTTCCTGATGAGTGTGGCTAATGGTTTATCAATTTTGTTTATCTTCTCAAAGAACCAGCTTTTAGTTTTATTGATCTTTGCTATTGTTTTCTTTGTTTCTATTTCATTTATTTCTGCTCTGATCTTTATGATTTCTTTCCTTCTGCTAACTTTGGGTTTTGTTTGTTCTTCTTTCTCTAGTTCCTTTAGGTTTAAGGTTAGATTGTTTATTTGAGATTTTTCCTGTTTATTGAGGTAGGCTTGTATAGCTATAAACTTCCCTCTTAGAACTGCTTTTGCTGCATCACATAGGTTTTGGATCGTCATGTTTTCATTATCATTTGTCTCTAGGTATTTTTTCATTTCCTGTTTGATTTCTTCAGTGATCTCTTGGTTATTTAGTAACGTACTGTTTAGCCTCCATGTGTTTGTGTTTTTTACGTTTTTTTCCCTGTAATTGATTTCTAATCTCATAGCGTTGTGGTCAGAAAAGATGCTTGATATGACTTCAATTTTCTTAAATTTACTGAGGCTTGATTTGTGACCCAAGGTATGATCTATCCTGGAGAATGTTCTGTGCACACTTGAGAAGAAAGTGTAATCTGCTGTTTTTGGATGGAATGTCCTATAAATATCAATTAAATCTATCTGGTCTATTGTGTCATTTAAAGCTTGTGTTTCCTTATTAATTTTCAGTTTGGATGATCTGTCCATTGGTGTAAGTGAGGTGTTAAAGTCTCCCACTATTATTGTGTTACTGTCGATTTCCTCTTTTAGAGATGTTAGCAGTTGCCTTATGTATTGAGGTGCTCCTATGTTGGGTGCATATATATTTATAATTGTTATATCTTCTTCTTGGATTGATCCCTTGATCATTATGTCGTGTCCTTCCTTGTCTCTTGTAACCTTCTTTATTTTAAAGTCTATTTTCTCTGATATGAGTATTGCCACTCTAGATTTCTTTTGATTTCCATTTGCATGGAATATCTTTTTCCATCCCCTGACTTTCAGTCTGTATGTGTCCCTAGGTCTGAAGGGGGTCTCTTGTAGACAGCATATATATGGGTCTTGTTTTTGTATCCATTCAGCAAGCCTGTGTCTTTTGGTTGGAGCATTTAATCCATTCACGTTTAAGGTAATTATCGATATGTATGTTCCTGTGACCATTTTCTTAATTGTTTTGGGTTTGATTTTGTAGGTCCTTTTCTTCTCTTGTGTTTCCCACTTAGAGAAGTTCCTTTAGCATTTGTTGTAGAGCTGGTTTGGTGGTGCTGAATTCTCTTAGCTTTTGCTTGTCTGTAAAGCTTTTGATTTCTCCGTCGAATCTGAATGAGATCCTTTCCAGGTAGGGTAATCTTGGTTGTAGGTTCTTCCCTTTCATCACTTTAAGTATATCATGCCACTCCCTTCTGGCTTGTAGAGTTTCTGCTGAGAAATCAGCTGTTAACCTTATGGGAGTTCCCTTGTATGTTATTTGTCGTTTTTCCCTCGCTACTTTCAATAATTTTGCTTTGTCTTTAATTTTTGCTAATTTGATTACTGTGTGTCTCGGCATGTTTCTCCTTGGGTGTATCCTGTATGGGACTCCCTGCACTTCCTGGACTTGGGTGGCTATTTCCTTTCCCATGTTAGGGAAGTTTTCAACTATAATCTCTTCAAATATTTTCTCGGGTCCTTTCTCTCTCTCTTCTCCTTCTGGGACCCCTATAATGCGTATGTTGTTTCGTTTAATGTTGTCCCAGCAGTCTCTTAGGCTGTCTTCATTTCTTTTCATTCTTTTTTCTTTATTCTGTTCCACAGCAGTGAATTCCACCATTCTGTCTTCCAGGTCACTTATCCGTTCTTCTGCCTCAGTTATTCTGCTATTCATTCCTTCTAGTATATTTTTCATTTCAGTTATTGTGTTGTTCATCTCTGTTTGTTTGTTCTTTAATTCTTCTAGATCTTTGTTAAACATTTCTTGCATCTTCTCGATCTTTGCCTCCATTCTTTTTCCGAGGTCCCAGATCATCTTCACTATCATCATTCTGAATTCTTTTTCTGGAAGCTTGCCTATCTCCACTTCATTTAGTTGTTTTTCTGGGGTTTTATCTTGTTCCTTCATCTGGTACATAGCCCTCTACCTTTTCATCTTGTCTATCTTTCTGTGAATGTGGTTTTTGTTCCACAGGCTGCAGGACTGTGCTTCTTCTTGTTTCTGCTGTCTGCCCTCTGTTTATTTTTTATTTAAAGTATAGTTGATTTACAATATTAAATTAGTTTCAGGTATACAACATAGTGATTCAATATTTTTATAGATTATCCTGTATTTAAAGTTATTACAAATTAATAGCTATATTTCCCTGTGCTATACAATATATCCTTGTTGCTTATCTATTTTACATATAGTAGTTTGTATCGCTTAATCCCATATCCCTATTTTTCCCCTTCTCCCTTCCCTCTCCCAGTGGTAACCACTAGTTTGTTCTCTATATTTGTGAGTCTGTTTCTGTTTTGTTATATTCACTTGTTTTTTTTATTTTTTAGACTCCACATATAAGTGATAACATACAGTATTTGTCGTCCTCTGTCTGACTTATTTCACAAAGCATAATACACTCCAGGCCCATTCATGTCGTTGCCAATGGGAAAATTTTATTCCTTTTTATGGTTGAGTAAAATTCCATTAGATAGATAGATAGATAGATAGATAGATAGATAGATAGATAGATAGATACACATCATCTTTACCCATTCATTTGTTGATGGAGGAAAGTTGCTTCCATATCTTGGCTATTGTAAATAACATTGGGTTGTATGTAATCTTTTCAAATTAGTGTTTTTATTTTCTTCTGATATATACCCAGGGGTGGAATTATTGGGTCGTATGGTAGCTTTATTTTTAGTTTTTTGAGGAACCGCCATACTGTTTTCCACAATGACTGCACCAAGCTACCCTCCCACCAACAGTGTATTAGGGTTCCCTCTTCTCCACATCCTAGCCAACATTTGTTTTTTGTAGGCTTTTTGATGATAGCCATTCTCATAGGTGTGAAGTGATATCTCAATGTGGGCTTGATTTGCATTTCTCTGATGATTAGTGATGTTGAGTATCTTTTCATGTGCCTCCTGGCCATCTGTATATCTTCTTTGGAAAAAAATATCTATTCACCTGGGTTTTTTGGGTTTTTTTTTTTGATATTGAGTTGTATGAACTGCTTATGTATTTTGAATATTAACCTCTTATCAGTCATATCATTTGCTAATATTTTCTCCCATTCAGTCTTTTTGTTTCATTGATCATTTCCTTTGTTGTGCAAGGGCTTTTAAGTTTACTTAGGTCCCATTTGTGTACTTTTGCTTTTGTTTCTTTTGCCTTAGGAGACAGATCCAAAAAAATATTGCTAGGATTTATGTCAAAGAGTGTTTTGTCTGTGTTCTCTTCTAGGATTTTTACGGCATCAGGTCTTACATTTAGGTCTTTAATCCATCTTGAGTTTATTTTTGTACATTGTGTGAGAAAATGTTCTAATTTCATTCTTTCATATGTAGCTGGCCAGTTTTCCCAGCACCACTTATTGAAAAGACTATCTTTTCTCCATTGCATCTTCTTGTCTCCTTTGTTGTAGATTAATTGACCTAAGTGTGTGGGTTTATTTCTAGGTTCTCTATTATGTTCCATTGATCTATGTGTCTGTTTTTGTGCCAGTACCATGCTGTTTTGATTACTGTCACTTTGTACTATAGTCTGAAGTCAGGGAGAATGATGCCTCCAGCTTTGTTCTTTTTTCTCAGGATTGCTTGGGCAATTTGGGATCTTTTGTGGTTCCATATGAATTTTAGGATTATTTGTTCTAGCTCTGTGAAAACTGTCATGGGTATTTTGATAGGGATTGCAATAAATCTGTAGATTGCTTTGGGCAGTATGGTCATTTTAACAATATTAATTCTTCCAATCCATGAACACAGAATATCTTTCCATTTCTTTGTACCATCTTCAGTTTTCTTCATCAATATTTTATAGTTTTCAGAGTATAGGTCTTTCACCTCCTTGGTTAAGTTTATTCCTAGGTATTTTTTCTTTCTGATATGATTTTTAGTGGAGTTGTTTTCTTGCTTTCTCTTTCTGATAGTTTATTATTAGTTTATAGAAAAGCAACAGATTTCTGTATATTAATGTTGTATGCAGCAACTTTACTGAATTCATTTATTAGTTCTAATAGTTTTTGGTGGAGACTTTAGGGTTTTTTATATAAAGTATCATGTCATCTGCAAATAGTGAAACTTTTACTTCCTTCCTTCCAATTTGGATGCCTTTTATGTCTCTTTCTTGACTGATTGCTATGGCTAGGACTTCCGATACTATGTTAAATAGAAGTGGTGAGAGTGATCATCCTTGTCTTGTTCCTAAATTTAGAGGAAAGGCTTTCACCTTTTCACCCCTGAGTATGATGTTAGTTGTGGATTTGTCATAAATGATCTTTATAAAGTTGAGATATGTTTTCTCTATACCAACTTTGTTGAGAGTTTTTATTATGAATGGATTTTGAATTTTGTGAAGTGCTTTTTCTGTGTCTATTGAGATGATAATGTGATTTTTATCCTTCCTTTTGTTAATGTGGTGTATCACATTGATTGATTTGAGGATATTGAACCATCTTTACATCCCTGGAATAACTCCCACTCCACCATCTTGATCTCCTCTCTCTTATAACACATTTAAAAGTACATATACTGGTTAGTTACAATCCTAGAAAGTTATGTATTTGCATTACTAAAATATCCTTTTGCCATGAACGATGCTTTAATTGTTTTGGAAGAAGATTTTTTTTCCCTTAGACAAAATTATACTACAGCAATAACTAGCCCCAAAGTCTGTATGACTTACAATAACAAAGGCTTATTTCTTTCTAGGAAACTTGTCTGTTGCAAGTTGTCTGAAGCTCTGTTCCATATTGTTTCCATTTTCAGATCTGAGCTCAAGGAGCAGCCTCTACTTGGGACGGTACAAGTCTTATAACAGAGGAAGGAAGAGAGATGGTGCAACCACTCTTGGTTCTTAAATATTTGCTGAGAAGTCCCATGTCACATCTATTCACATTTCATTGGCTAAAGCCAGACACATGGGCAAATCTGATGTCAGTGAAATGAAAAGTATAATTCTCCCAGAGAGAGGGCATCATAAGAAATGTTTATAATTATTTTTAACAGAATAACATTTATCACAGATCCTAAATAGCTCTTTACGTGACCTCTTTTAGAATGGTGCATTAATTTGAAAATTGACACATTAATTTAATGTACAATAAATTTTTCATGGAAATATTAAGGTAGCCCACTCATTTTCCCTGGCTTGGCTATGCTCTTATCCCTCAACCACACTCCTCTTAATTCCAGTCAAGAAAACTTTGGGCTACTTTGACTTCACAGCTTAGTGTCACATCACGTATTTCTGGGAAAAGTGGGAGTGTTATTTCCTGTATCATTGTTTTGCACATCCTCTCTTCTCCCTTTCTTCTATTATTTAATATTTGCTTAGAGATATGTACAGAAAATTTAGAAACATGTGTAATTCAGTAACTAACAAATTCTGCCTAAATAGATTTAAACTTAAATGGGAATAGAGAAGTTGATTGTCTGGAATCCAATAAAAGCCATAATTAATTGAGTATTCAGTGTGTGCCAGTCATGATTCTAAGTGACTTACCTGCATTTTCTAATTTAATGCTTCTGAGAATGCTATTAAGTACATACCATTGTTACAGTGTGAATAGCAATGAGGAAATAGGTGCATAGAGATGTTAAATAACTTGTATAAGAACTCTCAAGTATTGAGTCCTGATCCAAATCCAGGCCTGTCTGACTCCAGAACCTAAGTCTATAACACTATAATTCAGAAGATGGGCTTCAAACAATCTCAAAGTTCTTAACTGACAATCCCTAGGATTTTTAAACAGGCAAGGCTGAAATTTTAATATCAAAGGCAAATAGTACATTTTCTATGAAGTCATCTGCATCTGGGCAAGGCAAGCTGTAGATCTCAGACTAATTTTGGAGAAATTTCAGTGCAGATGAATAAATAATCTTAATTATAGTATATTTCAAAGCTATATAGAGGTATCACCTTAAAGTTCAGATAGAAACAAATTTTCTAAATAAGTTGTGATTAGGATTCTCTGGCTGATACAAAGTCATTCAACAAATATTAGTTGCATCACAATATAATTATAACTTCATTCCATTTAAAAAGAAAAGACATTAAAAGCCTCAACAAAATATTAGCAAAATGAATCCAGCCCCAGATTAAGAGAATTACACATCATAACTAAGTGGGGCTTATTCCAGAAACGTAAGAGTTGTACTAAGAAATCATTCAATGTAATATATCACATTAATAGAAGAAAGGGAAAAAGGGGGGAAAAAACCCAGAATTGTCTCAAATCATGAAGAAAAAGCTTTTGACAAAATACAACACCCTTTCATGATAAAAACATGGAACAAACTAAAAATAGAATACAAGTCACTCAGCATGATAAAGGGCATTTATGAAAAACCCACAAGGAACACCGTGCTCAATGGTTAAAGACTGAAAGCTTTCCTTCCCCTTAAAATCAGGAACAAGACAAGGATGGCTGACTTTGTGACATCTATTCAACACTGCATGGAGGTTCTAGCTAGAGAAACTAGGCAAGACAAAAAGAAAAGGCAACCAAATTGGAAAGAAAGAGGTAAAATTATATTTATTCCCATTTGATAAGGTCTTATATATAGAAAATCTTTAAAAACCCACAAAAACTCTGTTAGAGCTAATAAATTAATTCGGCAAAGTGCAGGATACAAGGTCAACACACAGAAATCAGTTTTAGATGTATATACGAACACTGGACAATCCCAGAATAAAAGTAAGTAAACACTTCATTTATAATTGGATCAAAAGATGTGATATTGGCATCAAGGTAGACGTATTGATCGATGGAACACAATAGAGTTCAGAAAAAGCTTTTTTATTACTAAGGGCCAATGCCAGTTGAACACGTGTGTGAGCCTGAGAATTTTTTCATTCCCAGAACTGCAATATCAAAAGTTTAATCAAAATTTTAGCAATGGAGGAAACGATAGTGTCTATAATGCCTTTTTGTCTAGTGGTATTTAAGATGTGCTAAGTTGAACCCCAAAGCTTTTGAAGAGTTGCCTTGAAAGCTGCAGAGAAAGATTAAGAGGGGAAGGAGACACGTCATGGTGGCGCTATCCCACCACAACCACACCAGCAAGAATAGCTCCAGTTTAATCTATTTTGTTTATGGTGTCTCCGTATAAGGTTATGGTAGACACAACAAATATGTAAAATATGTATTTTATTTCAAGATTTCATGGAGTTTGAAAGGGACTGGACAGAAGCATTTCTCTTATTTACTTGTAAACCCAATTATATTATTTTGAAAGTAATGAGTGATGACTGCTTTCCATAAAGCCAGTAGAACCTATAATCTTATATCACATAGAATTTTCAGTGCACTTAACTCTTTCGTGATGCGAACATACTAGTGATGTAGGCAGTACAACTAATAAGATTCCTGTTTTTCATATGAAAAATTGAGATAGAGAAGCTACACTCTAACCAGGTGTCAGCCGAGCTAAGAACCAAACTCAAGTAATTTTTTGCACTCCAAATTCAGTGTTCTTGGTGTCTGCAGCTCTATCTCTAGTGCTTAGTATATTTTATACTAAAATACTTAAAAGGAAATCTTTAGGAGGCTTAGGAAAAGGGCCTAAAGAATAGATCCCTGATATTTAAAACTGGCTAAAGCCTACTGTGGCCTTATGGATTTTTGGAATATGGTTTGCCACTACTTAGGTGCCTCACCAAAATTCACATCTTCCCAGAACTTGTGAATGGAACTTTACTTAGAAATGGGGTTTTGCAGATACAGTCAAGTTAAGGTTATATCAAATTAGGGTGGGTTCTAAATCCAATAAAACTGTCCTTATAAGAAGAGAGAAATTTGGACATACAGACACAGATGTACAAGGGAGAAGGCCAAGAGAACACAGAGATGGAGTGATGGAGTTACAAGTCAAGCAACGCCAAGAATTTCCTGCAACCACAAGAAGCTAGAAGAGGCAAAAAAGAATTCTCACCTACGAGCTACAGAGGGAACATGGCCCTGCTGACATTTTGATTCAGACTTATAGGCTCTAAAACTGTGTGACAATAAATTTCTGTAATTTTAAGCCACGTAGTTTGTTACTCTTTGTACTGCAACTCTAGAAAACTAATACTGGGTCTGTTTAGAAAGAGTCTTTGATTCCACTCTTAACTCAGTGGTCCCTGGAGTGGAGCTGGTTCAGAATCTGAGAGGCATTAGTAAGGGTTTTCCTAGAATAACAAGGGAGGAAAGTGCTTACCAAATGTGGATAAGATTGACCTGAGAAAAATGGAGGTGTTCTCCACAAGGCCCACCAGTTTGGTGCAAAGAGAGTAAGTCTTCAAAAATAGGGAGCTAGGATCTAATTCTCGATATGTCACCATCCAAAAGTGAGACTTGTGCAAGGCACTTACTCTCTCCAGGCCTTTTTCTTGTGCTATAAAAAGGGAATAATTTCTCTGGACTTACTAATTTTCAAAGGGATACTGTGTGTCTGACAACAAAATGTGAAATATTTTGAGAAGTCTAGAACTATTCAATCCTTTATCATAGAGGACTATGAAAATATAAACCAATCTAATTATTTATATTTTTTTAATTTTGTGAGCTAGACTCTTCAAATATGGGGTGAGGAAATCAAATGGTTATTTCGTTTCCAAAGTTTAAATTTCTACACTTTTCTTAACCTAACTGCAGAGGCTATAAAGGAAAAATTCCATGTTCGGTTTTTCTATTAACCTAGCTTGTTAAAGCTTCCACCACTTCAGGAAAATAATAACAACATCAAAAAGGAAGCAAAACAGGGCCATTATAACCCTCATAGCAGGGAATAAAAATTACCTTCATTCATGCCTCAAGTGGAAGAATTAGAGGTTTTGAAAACAATTGAGGATAGTGACCACTCATTTGCTTTCTTGCTCTCAGATCCACTTCCTGCTCTTTCCATATCACCAGAGGGCAGATCCCTGAAAACTACAGAGGCCTTAGAGAGCCAGTAGAAATCCCTGGAGGCAAAGAGGGGAGCTGTGATGCGTCTCCTTCTCTCTCTGCCATGGGCAGAGTCTCTAGAAGGGACTGTGTTTTCTCTGTGGCTCCAGCACCTTCCCTTCCACCTGCAATCCCTCCCTCGCATAGGCTCAGTTGCTGTGTGTGAGAATCACTGTGATTCTAGCTTCCAGTGTTTTGTCCTGACTCCTGTTCTGGCAACACAGCCCCCACCTATTTTACCTCCAGCCCTCGAGATAGGATTGGGTTCCTAGCGTTTTTAATTTCATTTTTTTTCACCTTCCCCATTGTTCTTTCATCTCTTCTAGCATCTTTGTTACTAATTCCCTATATAAATGTTTCTCTGATTTATTTGGAATGGTTTTTATTTTTCTGGATGGACCTTTATTGAATCACTAAGTAAAATTATTTTGTCTCTGCATGGAAGAAGTCATAAATATTTCCAAATTTTTCTGACTCTCTAGCCTTGGAAAAGATTGATTGCCCTTAATATACAGTATAGCATTGAAAAACGATAGCCACACAATTATTTACCCTGCTATAAATGCATGTAACACAAGAGCACATGATTAAACCTTTACTTCTCTTTTCTCTAGAATGAGTTTGGAGACAATTGTGAACACAAACTTTTCAGAGGCGACAGGGAGGGGTGGTTGGTAGGTAACGGAGAAGAAAGGATGAACAGAATGTTCAGCTTTGCTTGGAATGTTTCTGTGTGTAGTCAGAGTGCACACTCAGACCTTCTAACTAGTGAACTCTTTCTTGTCCTACAAAATTCAGCTCAGATATTACTGTCTGGGACAGATACTGCTAGCTGTTCACAAACATTCATGTTCTCTTCTTCATGGTCTATACAGCTATTTTACATTTCTCAACCTCCTGTGTTGGTAGGTGTAGCCATGTGTCTTATGTCTACTCATGGAATATAAACATAGTGATACAACAATTTCTGAGCATGGCTTATAAAAATATCTTGAGTTGCCTTGTCCATGCTTTTTCCCTTTCTGCCTGCTGACAAGAAGAAAAGCATGATGATCCGGGAAGCTATGGGCTGAAGATGGCACAGCCTCTGTCAGCCTGATCTCTGAAATACTGCATGGTGGAGAGTTGATTTACCGACCCATTCACCCACTGAGAACTGTTAAATGAGCCAAAATAAATTATTTTGAGCTATTATACAGCTGGGGCGTATGAATTATAGCACCTAGCATGTCCCTAACCAATATACTCCCTCCAAAGTCCTTCTTAACTTCTGTAGAAGTAGCAGTTTCCTATTTTATGTACCTCGTTTATACCTCTGTGGCAACACTTTTCAAACTGGATTAGAGTTAATTGTTCATAATTATTTCTCTCTCTCTACTTCTCTGTCTCTCTTTAGAACATGAGCTTCACAAAGACAGGGAAAAGGTCTCATATACCTTTGTATCCCCAGTACCAAGCATTAGGTATGGAGCATACATGGTCTCAAGAATTTCATGTTGAATTGAATGGACAGGAATTGTAGTCTGCCTTCCCTTCCCCCATCCTTCCTAAGATGAAAATCTTGTCCCTGAACTCTGAACCTTTTTAACCAGTACCCACTATTTGCTGCCAAACCTATCACCCCAACCATCTACTCATCTACTTGAAGTTTTTACTTGAGACTTCTGTATGTCAACCATTCCCGTTCTCCCCACTTTGTTACAGAACTGTCTGACCTCGGAGCCCTATCTATCTTCATTATGACCCATGGACTTCAGTTTCAGCATGGAAGTAATGCTTACACAATATCCTGGGTGATAAAAAATTAGTATCATGTCTTTATGAGCTTATGATAAGATCTCCCTGAATTCATACTCTGGGCTGTGTTATTTATTTAATTGGAAGAATTCTAAGCCTGGAAACCTCTGATTTCTAAATTTAACCATTGTTAGTTATAATCCTGAATTAAACAAACTAACAACCCTGAAAACCCATGAGTCCTGAGGTAAGAACAAAGGTCAACTCAATGAAATGCAGTTTTAGAAGAACAAGAACAAGAACAGTAATAGCAGGATATGTCTTTATGTTCTTTATTCAGCAAGAGTGAGAGTAGAAGATGCATTTTGAACATCTATTCACCTCACTGGTACTTCGATGTTAAGAATTGTACAGATTCCTAGTTTATTCCATTGCAAAGTAACTGAATCATAAAGTGTCAGGGCTGGAAGTTTCCTTTCAATTCATGTAGGCTTGACATGTTGAGGAATGCAGACCTTTTGAAAGTACATTTTCAAAGTTGTGGGTGCACACACACACACACACACACACTACGTATAATTTCAATGGCTCAAGTTTCCATGGAGGGCACGCATGGTCTTTCATCCACCCATGGAAGCCCATTAATGAAATCTTGTGTGCACTAACAAATAAGTGTGGATATCAGCTATGAAGTTTACTACTACAGCAATAAAGTGCAATAAATGTCACACTCATTAATTTATCAATTTCTCCAAATTAATTTGTATCTACTTCCAGCTCCTATAGACTGGGCTCATAGAAGAGTCCATCTCAATCTTCAGTGAGAAGCCTATTGCATCCATTCCCCAGGACTATGTAAAGGTTTTACATAGTGCAGATCATCAATGGAGTTTACACTTATTATGGCTGATGTGCTCCTGGTCCAGGGCCACAAAGCTCCTGTTGCTAAACTTGGGTCGGCAATCTTTCCTTGTGGCTCTAGAAGTTTCACTCCAAGTATTATGTCACATAAGCATCACCAAGCCATCCCAACATAGGTATTGTCACCTCTAGGGGAAAGGGAGGATGGTCACCATGCATGAGGATGGGGTTATTGCTATGGATTAATCCTTGAGGTCCTCAAACTCCAATCCCATTCCCAGTTCCATGGGAGAAACTCTAAAGGCTTCTCAGCTCCTACAGTTTTTACCTCCTATGCTCCACCTTCTGGGAGAATTCAGAATAAATTTTTTCAACTGCTTTTTGCAGGATAGGAAGGCAGTGTACCTTAATATTTGAGTACCTGAGCTTTGGAACCAGACTAGTTGAGTTCAAGTTCCAACTTTAATTCTTTCTAACTATGAATGCATTAGTTTTCTAGGGTTGCCATAACAAATTACCACAAACTTGGCGACTTAAAACAACTGAAATTTATTATCTCATAGTTTTGGAGGCCAGAAGTATAAAATCAAGGTGTCAACAGGACTGATTCTTTTGGAGAGGCTGAGGGAAAATCTGTTCCTTGCCTCTCTCCTCATTTCTGGTAGTTGCCAGCAACCCTTGGCTTTGGTTGGCATGTAGATGCATCACTTCAATGTCTTCCTCCATCTTCACATCACTTCCTCTTCCTTTTTCTTCTTTTATAAGGACATTTGTCATTCAATTTAGTCATTTGATTTTATCCAGGATGATCTCATCTCAAGATTTTAAACCTAATTACATCTGCAAAGACCATTTTCCCAAATAAAACCACATTCACAGATTCTGGGTGGACATATCTTTTGAAGGACCAGCATTCAATCCACTACAGCAAACTTAAGAAATTTTTAACTGCATAATGTTCACTCTGGTCCTTTGTATAATGAAGAATGATGATAATAATAATAGTAAACTGCTCCATAAATTTACTGAGGATAAAAGAAGCTTATACATGTAAAGAACTTAAAGACTTCCTAGTAAACAATAAATATTCTTTGCTAAGCAGTATTTGCTATAATGGGGAGTTAACTTCTGAATAGCTGTTAATTTGTGCTCTTGGGTCAATTCAAAGTCCCATTAACAATACCTAAGGCAAGAAACCACAAGGGGGCTAATAAACTCTTGTTTATGAAGATGAGGAAAATATGCACACTGGAAAACACAAATTACTCTGTCTCATTTCTGTAGCTATTTTGCCTTCGTACTGAGAGAGAGTTTTAGCGGTGGAAATGTCAACAGTCTAGCAAGTTGCCTTTTATTTAGCCCAGAGGATATAACAATTTCCAGTGATAGGATGCCAGGAATGAAACGAAATGTATTTAAAAAATCAGAACCAAACCAGGCTTTAACATAGAGAATTTAATAGAGGGAACTGGCAAACCAGTGGGGACTGAAAAGACAAAAACGAAACACTGAAGTAACACAGACATAGTCACTGCAGGAAACAGCTATCACTCCCAGCTAAGGGAGCAAAGGGAAGGGGCTGGAGTCATGGGGACTTAGAAGCATAGAGGGAGGGCTCTGTGGAGTTAGGAACCAAAGTCCTAAGGAGGTGTACTGCTCCGATGGTGCTGGTGTCTCTGAAGTTTGAATAAAGACTGCTGGACTGGGTTTAGACCTTGAGGAAGGGGCTTTGTCCCTCTTGTGCTTCCTGGTCAGTGGAAGATGAGTGTGGCTCTGAGAGTGTGGGAAAACCCAGAAACTGGTCCCAACTACTGTTGCTAAACCCAACTTTCACTGTTGGGATGAAGAATTGGTGGGGTGACAGGGAGCAAATTGGAAGGAGCAAGACCTCATCCTCCTCTAGTCTGTCAGGCTCCTTCTAGCACTCTTTATGGACAGAACCTAACAGGAAGTCAGCTGGTGAATAAATGTGGCTTGAAGACTCCAGCTACAGTGTCCCAAAGCTAAAAACAGAGTGTGTATGGAGCCAAGAGGCCATGGTTTAATAATCAGCATTTAATAACTACGTGGCAAGCATTTTACATATATTATTTCTATTAATCCTCACAGTGGTATTATATAGAGAGAGTAGTTATATATTATGATATTATAATATATGCTGTTTAATGTTTAATATATTTAATATATTATATTACATTACCATATATAATAATTTATCATGTAATAATATAATAAATATTTGATTGCATTAAAAAAAGAAAAAAGGAAGTTAGGAAAGGTAAGTCCCTAACAGCAAAAAGCTAATAAGTGGCCAGGCCAGAATTTTAACCAAGGTCTGTCTGACTTTAAAAACCATAGTGTTTTTAATCTGAGCTACCATCTGGGTATCAGAGCTAAAATCTAAAATGTTCTCAGCAATCTGGAATACCGGGCAAAATCTAAAAAACATGTGTTATACCAAACATACATGCAACATTTTGCAACTGAACTAAAAGAAAAAAAAATAGGCACAATTATCAGAAAGAATATATGTGCCCATATAGCACACAAAAAGGATTAATGTGTTCTAGCCTATTGCAATCATGTTAATAAACAACGTTGTACAGCTATCAAAAAATAAATGTGGCCATTTTCTGCAGTGTGCAGAACAAGCAGGGTGATAACTCATCTTTATTCTGCAATGATCAGGTCACAAGTGGAATTTTTAAGTTCAATTTGGAGTATTAGATCATCAGAGTGAAGGGTTTCAAAATGAGCCCTCCCTAAAATGTGCTGCTTTGACATGTGGATTACTTTGAGCTGATGTCAATCACAGCCCAAAAGACTCAGAAACAGCTTTTTACTTCCCTCTTAATTGCCTAAAAGAATTTAGATAGAGGGCCTGATCCAGGAAGAGAACTATTACCAGAGGTAAGTACAAAGAATATGGACTAGGTGTGGTAAGCTGGGGAAACTCAGCAGGGCCTGGAGATCAAAGTCCTCTCCGTGTCCCATTGTCTCTGTATGGCATGGCAAACATTTGTTTACTAAATATTTGTTCTTCCTATCTTCCTGTGAATTATCTTTCTCCCCTTTGATGTCCCAGACCTCTATTCTCTTCTCCTTAGCTCAGAATGGCACATAAGCCTCAATTGCCTGGCTGCCTATGGGTCTCATATTCTTATGGAATCCAATACATATGCAATGAAATTTGCTTTTCTCATATTAATCAGTTCTATGTTAATTTGATTATTAGACCAGACAAAGAATCAAGAAAGACAGAAATTTTTCCTCCCCTACAAGAGGAACTTCAAAAAAACTGAACTTTATGAGGCAAGAGTGACCATCATGATGAAGGGATGGAAAAGTCCTGCCATCATCCAGGTTTCCACCCACCTCATCTCACTGCACAGTTAGGGTCATTGCCTCCTCAGTGGTCTTCCTGCCTCGACCTGGCCTTGCCAACATTATCCACCTTGTGGCACAGTGATCTCTGCAAAATACAAATGTGCTCATGTCACACCCAGCTGTAGCTCACCCCAAAGCCTTTGTAATGACATTAAAATCACTTAATAAGGCTTCAAAAGTCCTCAGGTTCTCATACCCATTTCCTTCTTCAGACAGACAGACATACACACACACACACACACACACACACACACACACACACACAGAGCCACCCACAGCCAGATCTTGCTGATTCTTATCCCCATCCTTAGGGCATTCTTCTCCCTTTACTGGATCACTTTCCTACCTCTAACTTCCACTCACACACTTGCCCTCTACACACCCCTTGCCTGCTAATTCCTGCTCATTCTTCTAGGGGGCAGCTCAGGCTTCACTTTATCTTGAAAGCCTTCCTTGACAGCCCCTGCTCCAGATTTCAGAGTGTTGGCCCCTTCTTTATGCTTTTATAGCCCCCTGAGCTTTCCCTATCTTAGCACATTATCACACTCTGATGTAATTGCCATTTACTTGGCTCCTCTACTAAATAGAAAGTTATATGAGAATAAGGACTTAGTTTGCCTTTTCACTATTTTACCTACACTACCAAATACAGTGCTCAGTGGATAACTGTGCCTTGAAAGGATTCATTCTTGAATAAAAGATAAAGGAATTTGAACGGAATAAGGATATTTGCAGATGGGAGTGTGAAAGCCATTTCCAGGGTATAAAGCAGTATACACTGATTTTTTCATTTAGACCAGAAAGCAGAACTAGGACCAATGGGTAGAAGTGAACTGAAAGTAGGTTTTCATGCAATACAAGAAAGAACTTCAGACATTAGAACAATCTGAAAACATGTCATGCTGGCTTTAGAAATAGGGAATTCTCTGTCACTGAAAATGTTCAAATTGAAAGGCAGGTCCATGAAATGCTAATAGGATATATTTTAAGTGTCGAATAGATAAATTGGCAGTTTTCTAAAGGGTCGTGTTGAGAAAGAGTCTGAGACTCTATGTGGGATGGACAGAAAAAAAATGTACAATCAATTATTAGTATCTTTCTTAGGACTGAATGGAATATGCAGTAATGGTCCATATCTGTCCTTCTACATCCCTGCTTCTGTGTTATCCACCACACACACACACAGAAACAAACAGAATTATAAAATGAAAGTCTTAATAGGGGGGCTATCATTTCTTGAGTCAAAAGAGCTCTTCATTGGGTACACTGCCTGGAAACTTATTTTTTGAATTAATGGAAAAATTTAATGTTCACAGTTGCTTCTCGTAACTGGAAGATGAGTAGTTTCATAATAGTTGACATGTTCTGATTCATTACTGTTTTTGCCTCTAAACAGCAAAAAAGAGAATTGGGTGTATGGTTGTGGACAAAAAAGATACGCTAGGAAGCCATGGATTCAAAGAATACCCAGTGGCTTATAACCTGGGGAGCAGCACGCATTAAGTTTAGTAGATTTTGCTAAACACTGGGCTTACTAAGAAAACAGCAAAACAAGTCTCAGCACATAATATTTAAATTCTGCGATCATTAGGAAAAGATAAAAGTTCATATTATCCTGGTTAAGGCTCCAACTATGCCTTAGTATTAAGGGACCCCTCTGGGTCTCTGCATTTTGTACATAAAATAAAGATCTTAAGGTAGTTAAAGAGAAGCTAGTTTATTAACTGTGATGTTATCCTCCTTTTAGTGCTGCCTTTTCTTACACATTAATCTTTGGCATGCTGCTGATGTCTTTTCTGCATTTAAATCAGGGGGCCTGGTTGATGTGAGGGCAGTGAATTGTGAAATACCAGGGTGGGTAATATACTGGCTTTGGCAGCTAGACTCTTCAGAAGGAAAAATAAATAGACTCCTTTCTTGCTTGTTAGGAGCATTAAATGCATGGATGTAGGTATAGCACATAGACTTGATACATACTAAATATTAAACAAATGCTAGTTGTTATTATTGTCATGTTAATATTTTTATGTACTGTCAGGTGTCAAGTCAAGGGCAGTGCTCTCAACATTCTACTTCTAAGACAAATATAGGACTTTGATTTATAGGCTCAGGAGTGAATTAGTCAACAACAGGAAAGGAAGCAGCATGGCTTAGGAACCAGGTACAGATTTTGGAACCACATACATGGATTTGAATCCCATTTCATCTACTTATTAGCTATGTGATTTGGCCAACTTATGTGCCCTCTCTGACTTCAGTCAGTTGTTGGATTAAGTAAGATTATGCATGTACTTAACCTAGCACAGTGCCTGGAACATAGTAAATGCCCATATTTATATATTTTTAAAAAGGTTAATAATCCCTGTAATTTTTGTACATTTATTTTGATTTGGGTTTCTTTCCTTTCAATCAGTTCTCTGCATTGTACCCAGAGCTCTACTTCTAAAGGGTCAATCTGACTTTATCCCTCCTGTACTTAAGGCTCCTTATTAGTTCTCCTTTACACTCAGGATAGTCATAACAGCAGGAAATACTAATGGTTCTGTGTGAGCACCACGTGCTGTTCTCTCTAATCCTTTTGGATGGAGCTTTCCCTGGCCTCAGGTATTTTGCCTTACAAGCATTCACTGGTCAGTATTCTGCTGGATATTCAATGGAGATTCTCTTCAGTTGTGTGAAGTCCTCTCTGTGCAGCTTTCTCTTCCCTAGTACTTGAAAATATAGTCACCTTGGTCTTCCCAAACTCTGTTTCTTCAACTCAAGGATTTCATCAGGCTTTGCCTCCTTGTAACCACAGCCTGAAAATTCTCTCACTGGAGCAATTGTAAGGTTCACTGGATTGTTTGTCTCCCAAACGCTAGAGATTCCTGCCCTTCATTTCCCATCTCCACTGTTTTGAAATCATTGTTTTATCTATTTAGTCTAGTTTTGCATTTGTTTTAGGTGGAGGGGTAAATCCGAGGGATGTTACTCCATCTTGACTGGAAGCAGAAATCTGGTAGCTCATTCATCACAGTGTTTTCAGCTTAGACATTTGTAACCTTGGTTCATCAGAGAGAAGGTTCAAGACTTAGTCAACACTTTGTCAAATATAGGTGAGCCTAAATCCACCAGATGGTACCTTTCTTAACCATTTTGCTGTCTCTGCCACCATTTTGTGCTGTTTTCTTGGATTTCTGTTTTAGTTTCCCTCTTTTCACCTCTACATTCCTAGTACAACTCTCCTCTGAAGCCACTGAGACTGATTCCTACTTTTTATAGTCAGACCACCCACACCTTATACATGTTGCCTGTGATTAGTATTTATACTGGGCTGGTACTGGATGCTCAGTTGTTGTTCTATTGTTACTTCTGGCACTCCCAATATAACGTATTAATTACTTCTGGATTAAGTATTCCTGGATACTTATGTACTTATATATGCCTTGTTTGGACATTCATGGATATCAATTCTTACCAAACTAAGACAGAGTTTATTACAATGCTCTGGACCCTTGAGCCAAATTTATATCCCCAGTGCTCTGCCTGTCATCCATTCCCACCAAGATGTGCACGTGAGGATCCAGCATACCTTGAACTCCCAACTAAAGACACTAAGAAGCTAAATAGTGACAACCATGAGTTTTGTTCTTAAAGAAAAATATTCACGTGCAGAGAAATTCCTGTCAAAATGTAGTAAGTTGTCTAGTTAGTTGTTAGTTAGTTGTAGTTAGTTGTCTAGTTAAAACTTCTTTTGTTGTCTCAATTTTCAAGTGACTAAAAAAGCAAACAAACAAATGGAAAACAAGGCCAGCAAAGTTTAGTAGAATTTCCCAACATCACAGAGCTAAGTAATGTTAAAGGTAGTACTCATACTCAGGTCTTCTGCATCGTAATTGAGATTTCATTTTTTCTGGACCACAAACCCTTAGGTAGTTCTTTTGCAGAACGACTTATTATTAATATTGTTCCCAAAAGAGGAACACCCCCAACCAACCCAATTATGTGGCCCTATATTTTTTTCTAAACCTGACTCAGATAAAGGAAATTTTCCTAAAGATTTTGTATGCTACCTCCTTAAGCCTCCCTCTAATTTCACCCCCTCCTATATCATGGCAATCTACAAGGGGGACCAAAGAGAAATTTTTGGCTACTATACTTTTTCTTAACTCTTTCCTGATTTATGAAGAGCCTACTACTCTACAAACTTTCAGGATTCACATTCTGGCACTGCAAGTTTTAGGATCCCAAGTTTCTTAATTTGTACATATCAGAGAAGCAGGGTGCCTTATACTGTAAACCAGTGCACTGTAGAACAATTAGAACAATGATTTCCAAATTTGAGAAAATGGACCTATTGGGGATCCTTGATTTTACTTTTTCTCTCCATAGCAGTATGGTTTTATACCCATATAATCATAACTACTGTGTTCACGGGATTGTTGTGATTGGCATAGGGAGGGGAATCCCAGGCCAGGGTCATTACTTCCTTGAGATTATTGAAGAAGCAGCTTCAAAGCCACAGTGACAGTAAATAGGAGCTGGGCAGTGGTGCTTAGTGAATTCCCACGTGGGTTAAATCCAGATAGAATTCAAAGCAGAGTAAACATAATAATTCTTTCCTGCCAACTCCCACCTCATTACCTGAAGTGCTCCTGATTTGGAAAAAGTGGCAAGATAATCCCCAATGTCTAAATGAGATGGAGAGAGATCTGGGCCTAAGTGTCTCTTCCTGCAGCATCTTATAGCTTGGGGTTTCTATATTCAAGAGTCTCCATTCAATGCTGAGCTGCTCAGATGCTTCACAGAAGTCCTTATGTTCTCAACTTTGACAAACACTGAAATAAACATTAAAGATGGGAGGGAGGGTGTGAATGGCAGTTGATAGCAGAGCCATATTAAAGAAATTAGTTGATATATTAGAAGAAAAAAGGAAACATTATGAAAGAAAGGACTATTTAAAGTTATGTAATCTTGAGTAAATAATAGCATAGTCTTCTCTTAGACACAGACACACATACCTACAAATGATTCAAAAGATTTCTAAGGAGAACAGTATGGAGGTTCCTTAAAAAACTAAAAATAGAATTACCATGTGACCCAGCAATCCCACTACTGGGCATATACCCAGAGAAAACCATAATTCAAAAAGACACATGCACCCCAATGTTCATTGCAGCACTATTTACAATAGCCAGGTCACGGAAGCAACCTAAATGCCCATCGACAGGCAAATGGATAAGGAAGATGTAGTACATATATACAATGGAATATTACTCAGCCATAAAAAGGAACGAAATTGGGTCATTTGTAGAGACGTGGATGGATCTAGAGACTGTCATACAGAGTGAAGTGAGTCAGAAAGAGAAAAACAAATATCATATATTAATGCATATATGTGGAACCTAGAAAAATGGTACAGATGAACTGGTCTGCAGAGCAGAAATTGAGACACAGACATAGAGAACAAATGTATGGACACCAAGGGGGGAAAGCAGTGGCGGGAGCGGGTGGTGGTGTGATGAATTGGGAGATTGGGATTGACATATATACACTAATATGTATAAAATGGATAACTAATAAGAACCTGCTGTATAAAAAAATAAATAAAATTAAATTTTAAAAAAAGTATCATTTAAAAAAATTCTACAAATAAGAAATAACTCAAAGTAGGATAACAATAAAAAAAAAAAAGATTTCTTGCCTGTCAGCCTGGCTCATTCCTACTCTTTTGTCATTTTTAATTTAATTAGGATCAATGTTGTCTTTTGCAGCATCAGGTCTTGGAAATCTTGCTTATTAATATTCTTCAAACATTGGCAATAGCAACAATAATTATAATTGCACAAGTACCAGCAATGTGCCAGGCACTACCTAAGTCCTTTAAAATACCTCTAACTTGACAATAACCAGGTAGGTATAATTAGCTCATATTTCAGCTAAGGAAATAGAATCTCAGAGAGAGTAAGTAACTTGCCCAAGGTCACACAGCTGGCAGGTGGTAGAGAGTCAGGACTCTGTTTGATACCAAAGTCCTTGCTGTTACAGTTACTGGAATTATAGCTCAGGCTAAATTATTCCTCCCTGCTCACTCTGTTCTCCCAACTCCAAGGGTGGTCATCATTATTATAATCTCGGAGCTGTTTCAAAGACATGGTGGCTTTGCAGATTCAACTACAGGATGCAAAAAGCAAACAAAGTGAGTGTTCATTTTCAGCCTTTATGTGGGCCTTTTCATCTTCAAAGTCCTTTGTGAATATTAAACAATTAATCCTCCTGGAAGCTCTTAGCATTCAGGGTAGAGAATATTTCCATTAATGTTGACGAATACCTATTGCTGTTGGTGAAGTTTTGCCTTTCAGGCTGTGCTTCTAAAGCCTCAAAGCCTTGACATAGAAATGAAACACGTCTTCATTCACATGTCTCTCCCAGGTGTATGAGGGAGTTGCTGAGATGTCTAAACAGAGGGCTTTTTAAAGTACTTTTGAAGAGTTAAAAAGCTTTGTGGGTTCTTCTTCTTGAACACATATACACACACAAGCACAGTTTTTATGATAAATCAGAAAAGTTGATGGTGCGTGTGTGTATATTGCTGAGTCCTTGTGTGTTATTCCAGACAACATGGCACACAGAGGAGACTCATCTGTTATGGCTGAAGTCATAGCTGAGCTGCACAGTTGTCTCTGTGGTGCACCTGGTTAGCACATTTGGTTGCTAACTGAAAGGTTGGTGGTTCAAACTCACCCAGGGATAATTTGGTCTTCTTTTCAGGAACACGTGAGCAGCCCTGTTTCAGGAATTTATTACTCTTTTGTGAAGCACTATTGCAGTGTTCTCTAAACAAGTCTGCTAAATCCCACCCCCAGGTACTTGTTAAAACCACAAGTTCCAGGACCTTGAGATTCTGATCCTGTTGTTCTGAAAAGGTGCCTGGGAATTTGCATGTTTAAGCCATACCCTCTGCCCTTCCCCCCACCCAGGAAATTATTTTATCATTCATGTTTGCACAGAATTTGTGTAGAAGATAAAATAAATGGCTCCAGAGCCACATTGCTTGGGTTGGCATCTCTGCTTCTCCACTTACGACTCTGAAAAGTTCCCTGACTCCCATCTAAAGTAGCCACCAGTGACTGTGTAGCACAGCATCCCCCTGTAGTTATCAAGCACGTGTTGGTATCTGACATTTTAATTTTAATTTTTAAAAATTGTTTATTGTCTGTCTCTCTTAACTCACCATCTTCCAAAGCTCCCCACGCCCTCTGTGGTGCTCACGTGCTGTGTCCATTTGGCTACGCTGGAGCTGGATTTCTTGGAATTCCCTTCCTTCATGGAGCCATCAGAACATTTTGCATGAGATTTGAGAGATGGGAGTGAAGCAGTGGTTATTTTTCTTTCAGGTCACCATTGGTTAGAGGTGCTGAGGGACAGATGCAAAGGTGCTGGCAGGTTCCAGTTTGCCCTCACTTTTCCTCACCCCACATCCAGGTCTCCTTCCTGACTTCCAGCCCTGCTGACCAACGCCAATCATAAGCCCACTACCAGATACTTTCTGTGAACTCACAGAGGCGGAGCCGTGAAGAGCCAACAGCATTCCAGAGATCTCTACGTCACTCTGGAAGCTGGACTTGCCCTTGAATGGTGAATGAACTGGAACTAGGCAAACTCCTAACGGCTTTAGTTTGAGAAAATGTAAATTCTGTGAAGTCTGACCTACACTGTCTCGTTCATCTTTATTTCCTCAGTACCTAGAAAAAGATCTGGCATGCAGTAAGCATCCAATTAGTGTTAGCTGAGCGATAACACTGAGTGATGAAAGGGATAGCTTCCTTATCTATAAAATGGGGGTAATGATGCTTCTCTCATTGAGTTTGGTGAGGACAAATGAAATAACGTATAAAGAGTTCACTACTGGGCTTCCCTGGTGGCGCAGTGGTTGAGAATCCGCCTGCCAATGCAGGGGACACGGGTTCGAGCCCTGGTCTGGGAAGATCCCATGTGTCGCGGAGCAGCTGGGCCCGTGAGCCACAATTACTGAGCCTGCGCATCTGGAGCCTGTGCTCTGCAACAAGAGAGGCCGTGATAGTGAGAGGCCTGCGCACCGCGATGAAGAGTGGCCCCCGCTTGCCACAACTAGAGAAAGCCCTCGCACAGAAACCAAGACCCAACACAGCCATAAATAAATAAATAAACAAATACTTTAAAAAATAATGACTCCCTTCTAAAAAAAAAAAAAAAAAAAAGAGTTCACTACTGGGCTGGCGTGTAATAAGTTCTGATATATGGTTGTTGTTTTTTATTTTGTTCTTAGGGCTTTGAAAATATCAAATCTGCCACAGTGAGCCAAAAGCATTATAAGTTTGTGATTCAATGTCTCAAGAGTCAGTCACGGAGACCTTCAAGATGGCAGAAGAGTAAGACGTGGAGATCACCTTCCTCCCCACAAATACATCAGAAATACATCTACATGTGGAACAACTCCTACAGAATCTACTGAACGCTGGCAGAAGACCTCAGACTTCCCAAAGGGCAAGAAACTCCCCACGTACCTGGGTAGGGCAAAAGAAAAAAGAAAAAACAGAGACAAAGAATAGGGATGGGACCTGCACCACTGGGAGGGAGCTGTGAAGAAGGAAAAGTTTCCACACACTAGGAAGCCCCTTCACTGGCAGAGATGGGGAGTGGCGGGGTGGGGGGGGAAGCTTCAGAGCCACGGAGGAGAGCGCAGCAATAGGGGTGCAGAGGGCAAAGTGGAGAGATTCCCACACAGAGGATCAGTGCCGACCAGCACTCACCAGCCTGAGAGGCTTGTCTGCTCACCCGCCGGGGTGGGCGGGGGCTGGGAACTGAGGCTCGGGCTTCGGAGGTCGGATCCCAGGGAGGGGACTGGGGTTGGCCGCGTGAACACAGCCTGAAGGGGGCTAGTGCGCCACGGCTAGCCGGGAGGGAGTCCGGGAAAAAGTCTGGACCTGCCTAAGAGGCAAGAGACCATTGTTTTGGGGTGCGCAAGGAGAGGGGGTTCAGAGCACCGCCTAAACAAGCTCCAGAGACAGGCACGAGCCGCGGCTATCAGCGCGGACCCCAGAGACAGGCATGAAATGCTAAGGCTGCTGCTGCAGCCACCAAGAAGTCTGTGTGCAAGCACAGGTCACTATCCACACCTGCCCTCCCGGGAGTCTGTGCAGCCCACCACTGCCAGGGTCCCGTGATCCAGGGACAACTTCCCCGGGAGAACGCACAGCGCGCCTCAGGCTGGTGCAACGTCACACTGGCCTCTGCTGCTGCAGGCTCATCCCGCATCCGTACCCCTTCCTCCCCCCGGCCTGAGTGAGCGAGAGTCCCCTAATCAGCTGCTCCTTTAACCCCGTCCTGAGTGAAGAACAGATTCCCTCAGGTGACCTACATGCAGAGGCAGGGCCAAATCCAAAGCTGAACCCCAAGAGCTGTGCGAACCAAGAAGAAAAGGGAAATTTCTCCCAGCAGCCTCAGGAGCAGCGGATTAAATCTCCACAATCAACTTGATGTACCCTGCATCTGTGGAATACCTGAATAGACAAAGAATCATCCCAAAATTGAGGCGGTGGAGTTTGGGAGCAATGATATATATTTTTTTTCCCTTTTTCTCTTTTTGTGAGTGTGTATGTGTATGCTTCTTTGTGTGATTTTGTCTGTATAGCTTTGCTTTTACCATTTGTCCTAGGGTTCTGTCTGTTAGTTTTTTTTTTTTAGTATAGTTTTTAGCGCTTGTTATCATTGGTGGATTTGTTTTTTGGTTTGGTTGCTCTCTACTTTCTTTCTTTCGTTTTTCTTTTTTTATTACTTTTTAATTTTTTTATTTTTAATTTTTATTTTAATAACTTTATTTTAATAACTTTTTAAATTAAATTAAATTATTTTCTTTCTCTTTTTCTCCCATTTTTTCTGAGCCATGTGGCTGACAGGGTCTTGGTGCTCTGGCCGGGTGTCAGGCCTGTGCCTCTGAGGTGGGAGAGCTGAGTTCAGGACATTGGTCCACCAGAGACCTCCCAGCTCCACGTACTATCAAACGGTGAAAGCACTCTCAGAGATCTCCATATCAATGCTAAGACCCAGCTCCACTCAGTGACCAGCAAGCTACAGTGCTGGACACCCTATGCCAAACAACTAGCAAGACAGGAACACAACCCCACGCATTAGCAGAGAAGCTGCCTAAAATCATAATAAGCTCACAGACACCCCAAAACACACCACCGGACACAGACCTGTCCACCAGAAAGAAAAGATCCAGCCTCATCCACCAGAACACAGGCACTAGTCCCCTCCACCAAGAAGCCTACACAACCCACTGAACCAACCTTAGCCACTGGGGGCAAATACCAAAAACGAAAGGAACTACAAACCTGCAGTTTGTGAAAAGGAGACCCCAAACACAGTAAGTTAAGCAAAATGAGAAGACAGAGAAACACACAGCAGATGAAGGGGTAAGGTAAAAACCAACCAGACCAAACAAATGAAGAGGAAATACGCAGTTTACCTGAAGAAGAATTCAGAGGAATGTTGGTAAAGATGATCCAAATCTTGGAAATAGAATGGAGAAAATACAAGAAACATTTAACAAGGACCTACAAGAACCAAAGAGCAAACAAACAATGATGAACAACACAGTAAATAAAATTAAAAATTCTCTAGAAGGAATCAATAGCAGATTAACTGAGGCAGAAGAACGGATATGTGACCTGGAAGATAAAACAATGGAAATAACTACTGCAGAGCAGAATAAAGAAAAAAGAATGAAAAGAATTGAGGACAGTCTCAGAGACCTCTGGGACAACATGAAATGCACCAACATTCGAATTATAGGGGTTCCAGAAGAAGAAGAGAAAAAGAAAGGGACTGAGAAAGTATTTGAAGAGATTATAGTTGAAAACTTGCCTAATATGGGAAATAGTCAGTTGAGTCCAGGAAGTGCAGAGAGTCCCATACAGGATAAATCCAAGGAGAAACATGCCAAAACACATATTAATCAAACTATCAAAAATTAAATACAAACAAAAAATATTAAAAGCAGCAAGGGAAAAGTGACAAATAACATACAAGGGGATCCCCCTAAGGTTAGCGACTGATTCCTCAGCAGAAACTCTGCAAGACAGAAGGGTGTGGCAGGACATATTTAAAGTGATGAAAGGGAAAAACCTACAGCCAAGATTACTCTACCCAGAAAGGATCTCACTCAGATTTGATGGAGAAATTAAAACCTTTACAGACAAGCAAAAGCTAAGAGAATTCAGCACCACCAAACCAGCTTTACAACAACTGCTGAAGGAACTTTTATAGGCAGAAAACACAAGAGAAGGAAAAGACCTACAATAACAAACCCAAAACAATTAAGAAAATGGTAATAGGAACATACATATTGATAATTACCTTAAATGAAAATGGATTAAATGCTCCAACCAAAAGACACAGACAGGCTGAATGGATACAAAAGCAAGACCCGTATATATGCTGTCTGCAAGAGACCCACTTCAGACCTAGGGACACATACACACTGAAAGTGAGGGGATGGAAAAAGATATTCCATGCAAATGGAAATAAAAAGGAAGCTGGAGTAGCAATTCTCATATCAGACAAAACGGACTTGAAAATAAAGACTATTACAAGAGACAAAGAAGGACACTACATAATGATCAAAGGATCAATCCAAGAAGAAGATATAACAATTGTAAATATTTATGCACCCAACATAGGAGCACCTCAATACATAAGGCAAACGCTACCAGCCATAAAAGGGGAAATCAACAATAACACAGTCATAGTAGGGGACTTTAACACCCCACTTTCACCAAAGGACAGGTCATCCAAAATGAAAACAAATAAGGAAACACAAGCTTTAAATGATACATTAAACAAGATGGACTTAATTGATATTTATAGGACATTCCATTCAAAATCAACAGAATACACTTTCTTCTCAAGTGCTCATGGAACATTCTCCAGGATAGATCATATCTTGGGTCACAAATCAAGCCTTGGTAAATTTAAGAAAATTGAAATCGTAGCAAGTATCTTTACTGACCACAACGCTATGAGACTAGATAACAATTACAGGAAAAGATCTGTAAAAAATACAAACACATGGAGGCTAAACAATCCACTACTAAATAACCAAGAGATCACTGAAGAAATCAAAGAGGAAATCAAGAAATACATAGAAACAAATGACAATAAAAACACGACAACCCAAAACCTATGGGATGCAGCAAAAGCAGTTCTAAGAGGGAAGTTTATAGAAATACAATCCTGCCTCAAAAAACAAGAAACATCTCAAATAAACAACCTAACCTTACACTTAAAGCAATTACAGAAAGAAGAACAAAAAAACCCCAAAGTTAGCAGAAGGAAAGAAATCATGAAGATCAGATCAGAAATAAATGAAAAGAAATGAAGGAAACAATAGCAAAGATCAATAAAACCAAAAGCTGGTTCTTTGAGAAGATAAACAAAATTGATAAACCATTAGCCAGACCCATGAAGAAAAAAAGGACGAAGACTCAAATCAATAGAATTAGAAATGAAAAAGGAGAAGGAACAACTGACTCTGCAGTAATACAAAGGAGCATGAGAGACTACTACAAGCAGCTATATGCCAATAAAATGGACAACCTGGGAGAAATGGACAAATTCTTAGAAAAGCACAAGCTTCTGAGACTGAACCAGGAAGAAATAGAAAATATAAACAGACCAATCACAAGGTCTGAAATTGAGACTATGATTAAAAATCTTCCAACAAACAAAAGCCCAGGAACAGATGGCTTCACAGATGAATTCAATGAAACATTTAGAGAAGAGCTAACACCTATCCTTCTCAAACTCTTCCAAAATAGAGCAGAGGGAGGAATACTCCCAAACTCATTCTACGAGGCCACCATCACCCTGATACCAAAACCAGACAAAGATGTCACAAAGAAAGAAAACTATAGGCCAATATCACTGATGAACACAGATGCAAAAATCCTCAACAAAATACTAGCAAACAGAATCCAACCGCACTTTAAAAGGATCATACGCCATGATCAAGTGGGGTTTAAACCAGGAATGCAAGGATTCTTCAATATACGCAAATCAATCAACGTGATACACCATATTAACAAATTGAAGGAGAAAAACCATATGATCATCTCAACAGATGCAGAAAAAGCTTTCGACAAAATTCAACACCCATTTATGATAAAAACCCTCCAGAGAGTAGGCATAGAGGGAACTTACCTCAACATAATAAAGGCCATATATGACAAACCCACAGCCAACATCGTTCTCAATGGTGAAAAACTGAAACCATTTCCACTAAGATAAGGAACAAGACAAGGTTGTCCACTTTCACCACTATTATTCAACACAGTTTTGGCAGTTTTAGTCACAGCAATCAGAGAAGAACAAGAAATTAAAGGAATCCAAATCAGAAAAGAAGAAGTAAAGCTGTCACTCTTTGCAGATGACATGATACTATACATAGAGAATCCTAAAGATGCTCCCAGAAAACTACTAGAGCTAATCAATGAATATGGTAAAGTAGCTGGATACAAAACTAATGCACAGAAATCTCTTGCATTCCTATACACTAATGATGAAAAATCTGAAAGAAAAATTAAGGAAACACTCCCACTTACCATTGCAACAAAAAGAATAAAATACCTAGAAATAAACCTACTTAAGGAGACAAGAGACCTGTATGCAGAAAACTATAAGAGACTGATGAAAGAAATTAAAGATGATACAAACAGATGGAGAGACATACCATGTTCTTGGATCAATATGGTGAAAATGACTATACTACCCAAAGCAATCTACAGATTCAATGCAATCCTTACCAAACTACCAATGGCATTTTTCACAGAACCAGAACAAAAAATTTCACAATTTGTATGGAGACACAAAAGACCTCGAAGAGCCAAAGCAATCTTGAGAAAGAAAAATGGAGCTGGAGGAATCAGGCTCCCTGACTTCAGACTATACTATAAAGTTACAGTCATCAAGACAGTATGGTACTGGCACAAAAACAGAAATATAGATTAATGGAACAGGATAGAAAGCCCAGAGATAAACCCACGCACATATGGTCACCTTATTTTTGATAAAGGAGGCAACAATATACAATGGAGAAAAGACAGCATTTTCAATAAGTGGTGCTGGGAAAACTGGACAGCTACATGTAAAAGAATGAAATTAGAACACTCCCTAACACCATACACAAAAGTAAACTCAAAATGGATTAAAGACCTAAACGTAAAGCCAGACACTATCAAACTCTTAGAGGAAAACATAGGCAGAACACTCTATGACATAAATCACAGCAAGATCCTTTTTGACCCACCTCCTAGAGAAATGGAAATAAAAACAAAAATAAACAAATGGGACCTAATGAAAGTTAAAAGCTTTTGCACAGCAAAGGAAACCATAAATAAGATGAAAAGACACCTTCAGAATGGGAGAAAATACTTGCAAACAAAGCAACTGACAAAGGATTAATCTCCAAAACATGCAAGCAGCTCATGCAGCTCAATATCAAAAAAACAAACAACCCAATCCAAAAATGGGCAGAAGACCTAAACAGACATTTCTCCAAAGAAGGTATACAGATTGCCAACAAACACATTAAAGGATGCTCAACCTCACTAATCATTAGAGAAATGCAAATCAAAACTACAATGAGGTATCACCTCACACCAGTCAGAATGGCCATCTTCAAAAAATATACAAACAATAAATGCTGGAGAGGGTGTGGAGAAAAGGGAACCCTCTTGCACTGTTGGTGGGAATGTAAATTGATATAGCCACTGTGGAGAACAGTATGGAGGTTCCTTAAAAAACTCAAAATAGAACTACCATAGGACCCAGCAATCCCACTACTGGGCATATACCCTGAGAAAATCATAATTCAAAAAGAGCCATGTACCACAATGTTCATTGCAGCTCTATTTACAATAGTCAGGACTTGGAAGCAACCTGAGTGTCCATTGACAGATGAATGGATAAAGAAGATGTGGCAAATATATACAACGGAATATTACTCAGCCATAAAAAGAAACGAAATTGAGTTATTTGTAGTGAGGTGGATGGACATAGAGTCTGTCATACAGAGTGAAGTAAGTCAGAAAGAGAAAAACAAATACCATATGCTAACACATATATATGGAATGTATAAAAAAAAAAAAAGGTTCTGAAGAACCTAGTGGCAGGACAGGAATAAAGACACACGTAGAGAATGGACTTGAGGACATGGGGAGGGGGAAGGGTAAGCTGGGACGAAGTGAGAGAGTAAAATTGACATATATACACTACCAAATGTAAAATAGATAGCTAGTGGGAAGCAGCTGCATAGCACAGGGAGATCAGCTTGGTGCTTTGTGGCCACCTAGAGGGGTGGGATAGGGAGGGTGGGAGGGAGACACAAGAGGGAGGAGATATGGAGATATATGTATACATATAGCCGATTCACTTTGTTATAAAGCAGAAACTAACACACCATTGTAAAGCAATTATACTCCAATAAAGATGTTTAAAAAAAAAAAAAAAAAGAGTTAGTCATCTCCCAAATCACTTGGGATTAGTCTTGCCTTTGCCCTAGAATTATAATGTCATCTTGGAGTACTATAGAGCAGGAGAGGATGCTGAAGATTTCTATGTTCAAAAGATGAGGAAATAGAGACCTGAAAAGTGAGGAGATTTGTTAGAAGAAAAGGTAAAACTAATAACATGTTGTATTAAAGCAGTCCAGAGTTCTTTCTGTGAACTTATGTAAAATAAAAGTCTTAAAACAGTTTATAATTACACACACACAAATGTGTATGTATATATATTCACATGGTAATATGTGTATAGGGCAATAGTGTCTTGCTTTATATGGGTAGGGGGTTCATGGTGTGATCAGAGCAATAAACCTAATGCTGGGACTGCCAAGTGAGAAGCAGGCTCTCTCCTCTACTGGATTGGCCAGTGGTGAAGATGCTATATACCTGGAGCTGCCTCAGGCTTCTTCAGGAAGGCTGAGCATGAAGCCAACATGAAAGAAAATACAACCAAGAGATGGGAGAAACTAAATCCTAATCATTTATCACGAGTCCTTGATTAAGGACTCTCTAAAACTAGAGTAACTCAGGATGTTTTTTGCTTAAATTAGATGAGATGAATTTTCTGGCACTTGCAATTAAAAGCATCATAACTAAAGTATTGGCTGCAAAACAAAAATAAAAGTGGTAGGCATTTTGTGCCATTGTCCTAGTCCCCAACCAACATTTTTTCTAGGTCACAGTTGTTACTCTAAGTTAGAGGGGAAGGTACGTCCCTGCATTGCCTCACCTCCCTATCCTACCCACATGCATATAACTCAGTTTACACTGGACTTTGCAATCCTGACCACACCATTCATTCATTCAATGCACATAAACTGAGCACATTATAACCTCAAAATTGTATATTCTATTTAGGAAAGGGTTAAAAATGAAATGATAACTGCTAAACATAGACTAGAATGCCAGGCTTTAGGAAAGCTGATTGTAGGGACTAGCCCTGACAAAGATTTAGTGCAAAGGTGAGCAGGAAAGGCTTCAGAGAGGACAAGAGATCAAAATTAACTTTTAGAGGTTTGGCGGGAATTTACTATCTAGTCAAGAAATTATGTGGAATCCTAAGAGAGAAGACGTGCAAAATCATAGAGGTGATAGGTAATTGGAGATATGCAAATATTTGCTAGACTGCAAAGTACACAGTAGGAGCTTGGAAGAAGAGTCTAGAGGGAGAAAACTGGGAGTTCTGGTATATGACACTGAAATTCTTGGACTTCTATACTGTGAGCAATGGAGGACCACGGAAAGGAATTCAGATGGATGAGGTTGTTCTGGCCTCTGTTGGGCCATTGTGATAAGACTGCTTTTTCTTCACTTGTCTAGCCTTTCAAAAAACTGCACACAGACTGGCATCACTTTCTTTACTGACATTCCCCTGTAAAACCCATATCATTCCTAGGAGAAGGCATTGCCCTGGAGAGCCGGAGTGCAGCCACGTATATTATACATGTTCCAGGATTGTTCTGTCTGAACCCTTTGGCTACTTTACAGACAGCTTCCACTGCCATTATTTTATTTTCCTCCTTCCTCCTGTCCCTGATCAATTTTCTTTTGCTTTGGATTAATCCTCCCTTAACCTCTCATGTCACATCCCTCCCTTTTTGTTTTACAGGTTCAATGATCAGATTTGCATTTTAGAAAGACTGTTCAGTGGACAACAGTTTTGAACAAGGAAAAATTGAAGGCAGTGAAAGCAGATGGGAAGTTGTTGCAAAACTGCAAGGGAGAGATGAGGGTAAAGGGGGGTGATGACGAGGAGAGGATACTTCAGAGTGATAGCCACCGTACATGTGGAATGGGTAACTGCAGTTGGGGTCTGTGTATCAAAAAGCAGTTAGCATATGTTCTGGAAGAAACTTCAGCATGTGGAGCCTTAAACTACATTCAGAACTGAATTTCCAGGCTCCGTAAATTTACAATGTGCTTCCTCAATCCATCCCCACCCCCTTGCTCCACAGCTCAATGAAATAGCTAAATAATTAAATCCTAAAATGCTTCTAGGATATGCTTTGTTGTTGAAACACATCTGCTACATGTTGGAGGAGCCTTTCCCAGCAGATGTTCTATTCCTTTGGCTTGTTTATCTATGGAAATGAATACCTTAAACCTCCTCTCCTGCTAAGCTTAATAAAAAGGAATCCTTTCCACACTCATCTTCTTCACAATGCCCCTTGTGGTCCTTTTTCAAAACATTAAGGACATATGCTGTGCAGCTAATTATTTTTTTTTTCATCCTACTGCAGTGCATTAATCCAAGGGAAGGCCATCTTCAGCTCAGGACTTAGTACGGAGGAAGTAATCTGTACACCACATTCTCTCCCAAAGAAAACAGTCTCTGTAGTTGGATGAAAAGACACTGAAAGCCAGGACTCTAAAGAGACTGGGGCCTCTCTCATTAACCCTGGTATAGTGCAGGCTATTCATTGAGCAATTATTTAATGGAGTTCAGTTAAAGTCTTGCCCACAGAAAAACTAGGAGATGGAGAAAGCAAACCATAGATTGAACCAGAATAGTTTGATGATGAACAAGAAAGTGTATATTCATCCGATTTGGGGAAAAGTGGGAGCTGTGAAGAATAAGTAGATAGGATTCAATACACTCTCTGTAAAGATCATGAACATAAGGAAAAACTTAATAAACATCTTGGAGACATTCATGGTCTCCAAATTTATTGAAACCCCTTGGTGAAAGAGTTCCTAGGGAACTGTTAGGAGAGGCATTTGCTTTCCATTTATGTGTGGAGATGGTCAATATTATATGGGCTCAATAAAAAGATATAACTAAGTCATCTTTGAAATACAGATGAGGGAGGAAGAAAAATGACATTTTAATTAAAGTTAAGTATGGTACAGCTTAGCAGCATGAGGGGCCATAGGGTGTATTCTAAAATTAACTGCAGGTGTCATAATATCAAAACAGGAAAAATTATATATATATATATATATATATATATATATATTTCCTTTAGGATGAAATAAGCATTTGACTCATGAACTCCATTTTGTATAGCATTTAATTTCTAAGTCTCAAGAACCTGGGCTTTTAGTCATGATCGAGTTTCCTTAGAAGCATTTGGCTTATATTTTATAGATCAGTGTCCTATTACAAGAGAAGTATTGTGTTATTAAAAAGAAGTTTGTCTCTCTTTGTTCTTGTGGGAAGAAACGTTTTTTTCTGTCTAGATGTTTGTAGAATGTTTTTCTTCAAACTTGAAATTCATGTTTCTGCCAGGATGTGTCTACATATATGACTCTTTGATTTTGCTTAGCATACCCTGACCTTTTTCCATTTGCATCCTCAGGTCATTGGCTCAGAGAAGATCTCTTCTCTTAAAAATACTCCATTGTTCCTACCAAATGTAAAATAGATAGCTAGTGGGAAGCAGCCGCATAGCACAGGGAGATCAGCTCAGTGCTTTGTGACCACCTAGAGGGGTGGGATAGGGAGGGTGGGAGGGAGATGCAAGAGGGAGGAGATATGGGGATATATGTATATGTATAGCTGATTCACTTTGTTATAAAGCAGAAACTAACACACCATTGTAAAGCAATTATTCTCCAATAAAGATGTTAAAAAAAATACTCCATTGTTGCTTTTGTTGCATTTATCAATTTCCTTTTCAGGTATAGCAACTATCCAGACACTGGCAGGTGATTCTCTCTTTCCTACTCTTGTGTGACCATTTGCCCTCTCTATTTTCATGTCTTTGTTTTCTCAGGTTTTCCTCCACCATCTTGATTTGCTTTTTCACGTTCTTATCTTTTCTGCCTCCATCTGCATTCAATATGGTCTGTAATTCTGCTACTATAATTTTGGTATGTTTGCTTTTTTTTTTTAGCTCACCCAACTTTGTTTTCATCCCATTCTGCTATTCTTTTATTTCAGCCTACTTTTCTTTTGTGACTTTTTGCTTCTATTTAATAGATATTTTTCTTTTTCTTAGTGTATTTCACTGAATATTTAATTTTAAAATTTTCTTTTGTATTTTAATATGTCATTTTTAAAAACATGATATTCTTATACTTCTTATAGTTTCCTTTCCTTTTCTGTAACTTGTATATGCCCAATATTTTCTTAATTCACTTGAATCTGCCTTGGATGGAGTCAGGTGTCTCCAGACTGGGTGTTTGCCAATAATGTGAGAATTTCTCTTAACTCTGCTACTCATTTGTCTAATGCTGGACTCTCATTTGCAGTCTACAGTGGAGTGATGGGCAAGGCTCCCAACTCATTTCCTGGTTTCTGCAAGATATCTAGGTAAAAAGGATCTATTTTATTGACTGGGAACCTTTCTATCTCTACAGCATACATGACATGTCCTGTCTAATCTCCAAAATGCAGTGCTTCTGTATATATATTTTTTGTATTGCTTTCACTGCTTACCATTGAGGATCATACCTCACAAGTCCTCTTCCTCAAATCCTGACATTTTCTGCCCTGTTGTATTCTTGGGTAGAAGACATAGATGGAGGAGAAGTGAAATATAGCTGATTATTTGAAGGAAAAAAGTCAGTACCCGTGCATTAATTGCCTAGTTTTAATTTGAGGGAGACCCAAGTGTCTCCATCAGGAGGACAATCTGAGGTGGAAGAATTTTCTTCCAATATTCTTTGGAGCAATACTTTGAGCATGAATAAAACTATTTGCTGAAGACTGGATAGAAGTTTTTTTGAATTTTTATTGCAACATATTTCACCGGATTTAAAATTATTAAGAATCCTTCAAAAATTCAAGTCAATTTCAGGAAAGGTGCATCTTTGCTTTATTCACTGTCTTCATGGGTAGCAGAAGAATGGACAAAGCTGCATTAGGAATTGCTAAAATGTCAGATGCCATTTAAAACTGGAAGGTACCCAGCAATTAGCATCTGTTCAGTGCCTGTAATGTGGTAGATGACTTACATACAAATGAACCTTTGGAACAAAATTCATTCATAATGCTGGGACTAAGTGTACTATAAATCACCCAGTTTCTCTCACATCAGTCTGCATTTTGGTTCTAAACTAAAAGTTGCAGAATAACTAGTTGTTAAAAAAAAAAAAAAAGGGCTTCCCTGGTGGTGCAGTGGTTGAGAATCTGCCTGCCAATGCAGGGGACACGGGTTCGAGCCCTGGTCTGGGAAGATCCCACATGCCGCAGAGCGACTAGGCCCGTGAGCCACAACTGCTGAGCCTGCGCGTCTGGAGCTTGTGCTCCGCAACAAGAGAGGCCACGATAGTGAGAGGCCCGCGCACCGCGATGAAGAGTGGCCCCCGCTTGCCACAACTAGAGAAAGTCCTTGCACAGAAACGAAGACCCAACATAGCCAAAAATAAATAAAATAAAATTAATTAATTAATTTTTTAAAAAAGCTAAATCTTGGGGTAAAATCATTTTTGTTATCACAGATACAAAGATGAGAAAAGAAAAAAGAAAACCCCATTCTGCCTCACACATGTAATCCACACAACCACCTATGAATTGTGGCTCCGATCCCATTTCTTATGAGGACAACGAGATACAGCAGGAGTAACGTGTTCTAGGTGACGCAGCCATAAAGTGAGAATCAGGAGCTTTAATTCAGATCCAGGTATGGCTGAATTCAGAGGTTCAATTTCTATTGCTTTGTATATCACCTACCCACAAGTTCAAGTAGTGCTGAAGGGGTTTCTCTTAAATCAATTTCTGGTGACCACATGCATACGGTACAAAGAAGTCCCACCTTGGGGTCTGTAATGTCTTATGAGAACACTTATTCTTGCTTCTTAGTCTCTTCTTCTCTTGGAACCTGTTATAAGTCCATAAGGAAAAGGAGGCTAGAGGCCAAACAAGGAAAACGCTCCACTGTACTTCATCCTTCCCCTCTCCTCTAATGCCCAGTCCTTATCTTAGTACCATGCATGTGCTAATGCCATCAAACACTTGAAAAGAATGACTATTCTATATACATAAAAATAAATTCACCTAAATTTCATGAATACTGTGGATTTTCTTGCAGTAGATACAATGTTTTCTGCACTGACTCTTCTGTTCCATTCCATCCCAGGCCTTTAATTTGGGGGTATCGGTATTGTCTATGTGGGAATGGAGAAAGCATAGATATAGCCAGGGCTGGGGATACAACCTTTTGTTAGGGAAAAGAGCAAATGTAACTGACTCATAACTCTGTAAAGGTAAGCAAAGTAAAGTAAATGGTTCTTAGAAGGCAATGATGGGAATTCTCCTTCAGCACCTCGCCTCTGGATCAAAGGTGATATTTATTCTCTCTTTAAAATGGACTGGAGGGTGGGAAGGTGGGGACGTGCTCTCATATTATGTATTGTACATACATTGACTTCAAATTGTATGCCACCAGGTATTATAGAGGCTATTCCCTAAAATTTAAAAAGAGATGCGCTATTTCCATGAGTATCTTTCATGATCAGTATTCCGTATCAATCTTAGCACCAGTGGGTTTTAAAGATCATCTATCTTGGTGGTATGTGAGCAATAAGTAGGCATAAAACATGGGATATTTCTGGTAATACTAATATAAAAAATTAAAATTCATCTTCCTTTTCCCCCTTTCTCCTCCTCTCCCCATCTTGCTGTGCTTCAATATTTTTTTTGCTGGGTTTGGAGGTTTCTAGAAAAGTGTTTCACCTGTATTCTCAAAGTTCATTTTATATCAGGGACAAATAAAAGTTAAAACCATTTCTGGGGAAGAACCACTAATTCTTATTGAACAATAGTCAGAAACCTTTCAGGAGCAAGAGATAGCTTCTTCTTATGTCTTTAAATAGCTAGTATGTCATCCTTGAGTATTGTCCTAGAGAAGATGCTTCCAAGAATTGCACCTTTACTAGCTGTCTACGTAACATCAAGGAGCTAGATGGCGGCAACAAACAACAAATCAAATAACAATAACAAAAATCTATTGTCTAATATTGGGTTAAATAAACTGAATTATTAAAGTTAAAAATAAAATCTATTGTCTAGGTACTGGTTCCATAAACACTAAGTAAGTGGATGTTTGATTTTTTTATTTTTTAATGTAGATGTTAGATGTCCATGTCTGATTTATTGTTTTACACCCCAAAGCACCTAGCACTCTGTCTTGCACCTGGCATATGTGGTTGATAAATATTTATTGAATGAATAAATGCATGAATAAAGACAAAGCATGGATGGAGGTAACTGATGACATTATATTGAAAGGCGTTCAAGATATAAAGCCTTGAGACTCTTTTTCATTGACAGTGATAGGATTTAAAGAAAATAATGTTTCTCTTTTGTTTTTGTGTATTAGGATTTTACCAATTCCCTAATATGATATTCTCAATCATTGCAAGATAGACAAAGGTAGCAGATGAAGGACAGTCCTTTAACGCAGATGACACTCAAGTTAGAATTGCAAGAGTTAAAACACTATAGTCTTTGTGAGCTTCATCCATATATCTAAATCTACAACTGGTTAATGTAAAACAAGGAGTCAAAGGGAGAGCACATCCGGTGTTATTCTGTGTAGTGGATAGCAGGACAAGGATCAAGAGGGTAAACAGAACAAAGAAGCAGATTTTAGCCAAATATGAGAAATGATTGTCCAACAACGTGAGCTTCCACCCAATAATGAAACAGTAGTTTCACAAAGAACTGTGTTCTTCCAACACTGGGGATATTTAGCACATCCATATGTATAAAGTGTTTAGAGTGGAGCTTTGACACATAAGAGTATTATATAAGCATTTCTTCAATAAAACAGAAGTTGAAATGTCTGAAATACTGAGTAGATGACGTTTATGTTTTGTAAAAGTTTTGACTCAATGGCTTATATAAAGGTTGAATTGTTTTCATCATGGAAAATGGCTCTAGAATTTTTAGACCCAAAGAGAATCTTATTGGAATGCTGATTCGGGGAAGTGGACATACAGGAGTGAAGAGACCCTGAATAGTTGGTTTGGAATGGGATTTAGGAAGTATCAGTGGCTCCAGGTGCCATCTCTGGAATGAACAAGACCTCCAGTTGTTTTCAGTGTTTTCATCATGCTAACTGGTAATTCAAGTTCCAGAAAGGAAGCACCTGATGGATCCTGTCTCTTGAATTGTGTACCTAGCCTTTTTATTAGATTACTTGATTATTTGGCAAATCAGACTGCAAGTCTTGGAAGAGATAATTTCTCAAGAGGAAATGAGGGTGCAGTTTCCAAAAGAAAGTGTAATGGATATTGGGTAATCAAAAAACAACAAAGGCTCACTGTATCCTCTAAGCACTATCCAGCTCTATGGTTCTATGGAGCTCTGGTAATATGACATTGGGAACTCCAGATGGATGAGGTTCATGACCTCCTGACTCACTCCATGAGTATTGTGTCCACAGACCGACCATTGCCTAACATTCCTTTCTGATGATGACAGAAGAGACTCAGTGCACAACTGGGTAGAAGTACCATCTCTTCCCAGTATGCATTTAGCCTCTCTGGCTAGAAGAGAGGTCTCATCAGCCTGAAAAGAAGCATTGTCTGTCTTCTATTGCAAGTATCCATTCCAATTCAATTCCCATGGACAATTTCAATGCATTGTCCATTGTCTGTTGACTGTGGACTCTGCAGCCAGATACCTCGAATCCTGTGTCAAACACATACTTGTCACCTCATGCAAATTACTGAACCTTTATACATCACAGTTTTTTTCATTGAACCAACCTCATAAACTTATTGTATGTAAAGGTTAAATTAGTTAATACATGCAGTGCAATCAAATAGCCCTCAAAATAGAGGGCTGTTGATAATATTTTTATTAATGTTAATATTACAACCACCAGTAATGTCACCACTATTACTTTATTGAGTAGGATCCACCTCAGACACTCATGGCTGGTCCAAGGCACATTTGCTAAGATGGCCAAGTTCTTCTTCTAGATATTGTTCTTCCTGAAGGGAGAAAAGTACCTAAAATATAAGCAAAATGCTATAGAGGAAGTAGAGGGAGATAGTTCAATGCCTACCATTCTTTAATACTCAGAACACCTTGGAAATGGCTCTACTACCCTGTGCAGAACAGAAACAGACTTTCAAGAATAATCACACGTTTAAAACAAACCAGAACAAAACAAATGAAAAACAACAACAAAGCCCTTCTTTTCTCTTTCCATCCAGGGTATAGCTTTTTCAAAGACTTTTTTCTTCTTGTTATACAAGTACTATCCATTTGCAAACAGAGAAAACAAACAGCACTGAACTGTGATACCCTACTCCCCGCTACACTAGCCAATCTTTTTTGACATTCAGGACATATATCCTTCCAGTAATGCTTTCTATGTATATAATTTTTTATAGAAACAGATTTGAATAGAGTTTAACTTAAAATGCTTTTGAGAATAAAGGGGGTACAGGTTATAACTTTGAGTGGGCTAGCTCTGGATACTCCCTGAAGTGGAAAACTACTTAGAACATAGATCTTCTTTCAGGCTACAAAGTAATTTAGAGCAAACCCAAGCCCCTGGGACTTTTGTGGTTGAAGTTAGCCATAAGGACACTTCATCCAGTAAAGCCTAAGGCAATTCCACTGATACCTGATGCACAGAACCCCATGCTACAGGGATAACATTTCTGTACTCCCCTCTACATTTAGTGACCCTTGTTTAATTGCGGGTTTATTAAAATTTCAATGTCAAGTGTTCCAGTTTCATCAGCGTCATTAAAATATTTAATTCACATGACTACTAACAAAATGATATGCGTCATTAAAAGGCTTTGCAGTTCATGCAACAGAAGAACCGTTCTGTTCTGCCCTGGTTCTAAGGGGTTGGGGGTTGGTGAAGGTGCCTTGATCACATCACCTGTTAGAAAGATCACTCCATCTGCAACGTCTTGTGGAGATGCACAAAGATCACTCCATCTGCAACGTCTTGTGGAGATGGTTACCTCAGGGCTGGTAACCAGCAACAATCGGTTCTACCTCCTCTAGAAAGCTCTCTTCCTGGAGAACACAACCCTGAGGAACTGTTGGTGTGCTGTAATGGAAACTTTCATGATCTGGAACTTTTAAGGATAATCATCATCAACATTATTACCATCATTGTCCTCATTTCAGTAACTGTAAAATCTTGAACAACATCTATCTTCCCATCACCAGAAATAGGAGCTTTATGTATGTTCTACCATAAGAACCCCAAGCAGCTGCTTTTACAACTATATTCTTGGGTACCAGCATTCTGGATAATTGTTTCAGTCATGAGAGGGGAGACTGAGTATGTCTGGCTCAATTCCTGCTCTCCAATTGCCAACTTTAAAGTTCTACATTCATTGATTTTATATTGTCACAGAGTAAGGAGTTTCTCTATTCTCACCTACCCGGGTTCCAAAACCATCCCATTTCTTTTGTTGGCCAGGCATATAGTAAATTAGGAAAAAGGAAGGAGGCCTTTTGTAGTACAATTCAAAACACAGAAAAGAAACGGAAACTCTTTTAGCTTAATAATACCAAAGAGCATGGGGGGAGAAAACCTCGTAAGTGTTCTTTTGCCTTATGGATGTTTGACTTTGCAAAGGAATTCTCTTCATGTTTCTTTTCCACCTACATATAATTCAAACCCTCTCAGCTATAGTCAAGTGGAAAAAAATCTAATGGACTGGAAAGACTTCTGAGACTAGGAGAATAAGTAATGTGGCAGAGCACCTAGGGGTAGGGGAAGTTGGAGAAAAGAGTTTGAGAGTCGGGGGCATGGGAAAGGAGGAGTTGAAGGGAGGAGGGACTCAGAGAAGATTCAGTTTGGGCCATGCCAGTTAAAGCTAAAGGCTCTAGGTGCTCTCAGGAGCTGGCAATCTGGGTAGAACAGAATAGAGAACCATTTCCAATTCTTCACTAATTCCTAGACTCTGTATAATAGTCAAAATAAGCTTGAAGAAAAGGCAGTGCCACATGGGTGCTAGGTTCAGACTCTCAGAGACTGAATCTCTTACTCGTGAGATTTTAGGCCGATTAACTCTCCCATTTTTCAGTTTTCTCATTTATAAGATGAAGATAAATATACCATATACATTAGCCCCCCCTTATCTATGTGGCTATGTTCCAAGACCCACAGTGGATACCTGAAGCTTCAGATAGTACTGAATCCTATATATACAACACGTTTTTACCTATACATACATACGTATGATAAAGCCTGATTTATAAATGAGGCATTGTAAGAGAATATCCAAATTGCCAGCATCACTGCTCTTGCATTTTGAGGCCATCATTAAGTAAAATAAGGGTGACTTGAACATAAGCACTGCGATACTACGACAGTCGATCTGAAAACCAAAACGGCTGCTAAGTGATGAACGGGCAGGTAGTGTATGCAGTGTGGATACGCTGGACAAAGAGATAATTCACATCCCAAGTGGTATGGAGCGAGACAGCTTGAGATTTCATCATATTACTCAGAACAGCATGCAATTTAAAACTTATGAATTGTTTATTTTTGGAATTTTCCATTTAATATTTTTGGCCATGGTTGACCGCAGGTGACTGAAGTCATGGAAAGTGAAACTGCAGTTAAGGGTGGGGGGGGGGGATGCTGTACTTCTTAAGGTGAGGAAAGGAGTAAACAAGATAAAATATGTGAGGTGCTTAGGTTGGTACTTAGATGTCAGCAAATTTTCTCTGTAAAGGGCCAGATAGTAAATATTCTCAGCTTTGCAGGACACAGTCTCTGTCACAATTACTCAACCCTGCTCTTGTAGTGGGGAAAGCAGCCACAGACAATATGTAAACAAATGTGTGTGGCTGTGTTCGAATAAAATTTTTTTTACAAAAACAGATGGAGGGCTAGATTTGGCTTGCAGCTGTAGTTTGGGGACCCATAGCTTAGAACACTACTAGACATACCGTAAATGATTCATAAGTATTATCTATTATTGTTATTAACTGATTACCACATATTTCCAGATTCTTTTTGTTTGATAATTAGCCAACTGTAAAATTATAACAGTAATTATACTATTTTATATATAGTCAAGGTCGTATTAAAGAGATTACATTATATTGGACTTTCCCATAAAATGTATTTTTATAAACAAGTCCTATTTTAAAATATTTTAAAAACGAACAAACTAGATTTGGCAAAGCTTCCTTCTACTGCCACAAATGCTTATAATCTCAAATGCTCACAACTCCTTTCCATGAAGGTTTGAGTTTCAAGACTGTGTTATAGGATGCAGGCTTTTGCACAGCTTTACATGGGTGAGAGCCAACTTTTAACAAGGCTGGTTCTCCTCAACACTATTCCTATTGCCATCACTGTTACTATCACCCAGAAAATTTTCATTTCTCAAAGAAAGCACCCAAGTTCCAGGAGCTGGTTCTGCCAACATCTCGGCATCTTTCCAGTGGGCCCATCTGTTTGCATTGCTTAGTCAAGGCCTAACGGCTCAGAACATATGGCTGGGACTTCTCATCTTGGAGGGTTGAAGCTGACAAATACTTGAGAACACACAGTTGGTGTGGGAGGTATATTGGCTCAAAGAAACTTGGTCTATTTGCAATCCTGAGGCTTATGGGAAAATTACCTGAAGTCCTCATAGGGGAAGAAGAGCCTTTCCATTTTCACAAGAATAGATGGAAATGATTACATATTAGTATTATACTATTCCATCTATACAAATGCAGAGGCTCAGAAAGTTTGAAGGACATGCCCCAATTGAAACTGGGATCAAGTGGCAGAAACTGAACTAGTCCCAACAGGGCTCTTTACAATTACATTTACTTAATCAGAATATCCCTTTTTCCAACCACTCCAAGTAAGTAGAATTTTACTATACACTGGAATATTAAATGTTCTGTGAATAGAAGGTGTTACAAGAATAAATCTGGGCATAAACACAGCTGGACAAAATATATTGGAAAGACCCTGGGGATGGGAGCAAAGTAGTTGCTATCTACTAGTTAAGATAGTTGACATCTCAACTTGGAAATTTAAACAATAGGACCTATTTTTATCAGGTTGTCAGGCTCTGTGTAACTATAGTCCTTTCAAGAACTAGTTATCCTTGAGAATGAATCAATAAACAAGACAATCATCACCCCTGTTTTCATGCAGCTTATGGTCTAGTGGGAGGTTATGGAATCAGTTAGGGTCCCAGAATGAAAGCAATAGCACCATCAAAGGAGAGAGTTTAATGATGAGTTTACTGAGTTATGAGCAAGGGTAAAGGAGCTGGAAGGAACAGAGAAGCACCTTAGGGCTGACAATACTGGGGAGCTGATCCCATCTCTAGGATAGAAGAGGCAAGAGGAGGAAATGATATTATCAGAGCCTGGTTGAGGGAACTGAACCTCAGAAAAGGGCTGCCTAACAGGACCTGTGGCTGCAGAGGAATATAGTCAAAGATGGAAAAACCACTAAAAAGCAGAGAGGGAGTAGGTATGGGAAATGAATTTTCCTGGTCTCCGAACTACTACCTATGGCCCCCAATGGAAGAACCCCATTAGTAACCAGAGAGTAAAGGAACTTGGGTGATACAGCCTGTAAAGTTCAGCTTTCTGAGACACAGAGTATGGCTGACAAGAGTAGAGAACATTTTTTTCTTTTTGGAGGGCAGAAAGAGGGGGGATGTTGAAAATGAAGAAAAACCAGTTTACTTAGGGTATGTTCCTAAAGTCTAGTACTCATGAAGGGGACATAGTAAACCCTTGATTCATGTTTAGTTAATGGAAAATGGCAAAATGGAAATAAAAGGGTTTGGGAGTCAACTAAGCATGGTCTAGAACCCCATCCCTGTCTCTTTATAGCTGTGAGATATTAGACAATTTCCTTAAATTTTTTGTTCCAATTTCCATAACTGTAAGATCGAAATAATAATGCTTTCTTCACAGGGTCTTTGTAAAAAAATAAAAGAAAATATTTTTTAAACACTTGGTATGTAGGAAACTATCAAATAGTATTATGGTTTTTTTCTTCCTTCTTTTATACTATTGCATCCTTACTACTGTATTAATTCCAGGAATTTATAGTGCAGTAAGCATAAAATTCAATGTTGGACATAACTGGCAAATATTTTAACAAACTTAAAAGTGTTAAAAACAATCCCTCAAAACAATAGCAAAAGTAAAATAATGCTGGTCTTAAAAGAGATTAAGAGATTAAGAGATTCCACTCTTTAAAACAGCTTTTTGATTTTTATATCAGAGCATTTTGGACAATCTTTTAAAAATGTAAAAGTTACCATCCGTGGGGTGATAAATGTACTTCTAATCTCGCCCTACCCTGATCTACTCCTGCAGAGTTATCTGTCCAAAACCAGAATTAATTATATCACACTCCTCTCTTAAACATATCTCCTATGTGCCTATAGCACAAAGTTTAAACTCCTTAGTAAGACATCCAAAGGTTTTCCCAATCAAACTCCAAAATATATCTCTAATCCAATCTCCCAGCACTCCATATACTATAGATCAGCTTCACTGAACGATTCATGTTTTGCAATACATTTTCATATCCGTGTTCCTTACTGTTTTCTCTGTACATATCTCCTTCTTGGCAGGTGAAATATCTATTAATCTTTCAAATCTTAGCCTCAATGTTGTTTCTTTGGAAAATAGGTTATTCCCTCTCCTTTGCTCCAACAGTGCTTTTTATAATGCTTAATGCTTCCCTAAATTATGATTAGTTGTATGTCTGTCTCCCTAGCCAATTCAACTTACATTCAATGTATAGCACCTATATGTACCAAATATAGTGAATACCTTTTAACTGTAAAAATACAGAGTAAGGAGGAATTCATTAAGGTGGGCTTCTTGAGGAAGGTCAATGTGAAGTGAATGGTAAATTTGTAAGGTGGGGAGTATGTGTACTTTAATAAAGGAGAATTGAAAAGTTGTGTTAGTTGGTATACCAAGGTCAGTGCTTTGAGAATGACAGCAAAGATGTTTTTCACGGAAGAGCAAATAAGTAGGGTACAATTCAGTGAGAGGCAGCAGAAGTTAGTGAAAGTAAGAATGACTGAGCCTCAATCCTTCACCTTCCCCACCCCATCTTCCCTGGCCACTTCTGCCCTAGGCAATGGCCCTACTTTTGCTCAGTTCTGTAGCCCTGACAAGCTTCAGCATTTGTTTGGCCTATCTAGACCTATGGTTAGGAACTTTGCCTTTCTTCCTGACTAAATTATAAACATCCTGAAAGCTGAAGCCACATCTCATTATCTTTAACCTTGTGTATACACATCAGTGAGTTGTTGTTGAATAAAATGATGAGAGACCTTAAATTTCTAATCCAGAGTTTGACTTTGATGGAATGGACAATAGAGAGGCACTGCCCAGCTGGTCCTCCCTTTTCTTCCTCTTCCCCCACAAAAAATATAAAAAATGTTTATTTATTCATTTACCTTATATTTATCAAGTTCCTGCTGTATGCCAGTCCCTGCTGAGGTGCTAGGGATATCACAGGCAACAAGAAAGGCAAAGTTCTTGACTTGATAGAGCTTATCCTTCCCTGAAGGAGATATAAACAATGAGTAAACAAATATGTTTCAAGAAGTGATAAGTGAAGAAAAATAAAGTTGGATAGTGATGGGGTAGCAATGTAGGAAGTGGTTTTCGATAGAATGGCATCTCTGAGCAGGTGCTCTATGATCTGAGATGCATGTATTGTGAGGAATGAAGTTACATTAAGATGGTGCAGTTAGAATATGCCAAGACTTTCTCAACCAATTTTTTTTTTTTAAATGAAAGCTTATTTATTTATTTATTTATTTATTTATCTATTTTTGGCTGTGTTGGGTCTTCGTTTCTGTGCGAGGGCTTTCTCTAGTTGCGGCGAGCGGGGGCCACTCTTCATCGCGGTGCGCGGGCCTCTCACTGTCGCGGCCTCTCTTGTTGCGTAGCACAAGCTCCAGACGCGCAGGCTCAGCAGTTGTGGCTCACGGGCCTAGTTGCTCCGCGGCATGTGGGATCTTCCCAGACCAGGGCGCAAACCCGTGTCCCCTGCATTAGCAGGCAGATTCTCAACCACTGCGCCACCAGGGAAGCCCCTCAACCAATTTTTGAACCTGTTCATAAGCATATTTAACAAGTCCTTCTAAGGAGCATAATTCATGGAGCATAATTTTTTCTTCATAGTCCCTCAGTATCCATTACCAATTATTTCATGAGTTTCTGGACTTTTTCTTTCATAACTTATTCAATTACCCACTGATATCTGAAATGAGATTTGCTTGGTGTTAACTTCTACGTTATTCTTTCCATAGACACATTGAGAATTAGAATTCCCTTTGCTCAGTCATATCTGTTCTTCCTTCCTCTATAAAGTCTCATTGTAATATTTTTGGCTATCTACAAGTTTGATGGATGTCACTGAGAAGCAGGAGAAGAATGAGAATTGTCACATATAAGCTCCAGGACGTATGATATTTGAAATGCATTCTTCTCAGATCCATTCAAAAAACACTTGTTGAGTGTCTTCTATGGGTCAACCACTATTTTACCTGATACATTAGTGAACAAAACACTCAAATTTCCCTTCTCTCATGGAGCCTACATTCTTCTAGGGGAATACAGGCAATAAACATAAGACACATATAAATTATAAGGTATGCATAAAACGTGATGAGTGCCATGAAAAAAAAAGGCAATATTGAGCTATGTGCAAAGGAATTGGCTGGGGTTGCTGGTGCTAAAAGCACTTTACACTTGACAGAGAAAAGACTGTACAACGAGAGATGCCTTGTATATTCAAGAGATGCCTGGTGTGTTCAAGAGATGCCTGGAATAGAAGAGTTGTAGAAGATACGGAAAGACATAACAGGAACCAGATCCTGTGAGGCCATCGAGGCCCTTGCAAGGTCATTGTCTTCTACTCACAGCAGCTGTATTCCTCATGGAACACAGCAAATCTTGATCAATTTGCTGTCTTTCAATTCTAGCTTGAAAACGCAATTCTAAAGTAAACAGGGCTAATGAGTTCCATGATTGAAGTTATATACCACTGTGGAGCTGACAATGTGTTTTTATGCATATCCATTTACTTAATTCCCCCAAATCCTTAGGTTAATATTCCAGTTTTAAAATGAGGAAACTGAGCCTTGGAGATGTGAAGTGACTGCCTTGGTATCTCTGCTAAGGTGTGGAAAATCAAGATGCAATTCATATCCAGGAGCATTTTATTGGAACAATGTCTAGCCTCCTCACCATTACCTTTTTATAACCGGCTACGTTCTTCTCTTTCTGGGACCACCTCATCTGCCATTGAACTGACAGACTTTCACCCACTCTTTCTTTACTGCAGCAGCTGTCAGTCTGACAAGGTAGCATCCCTATTTTGGTGAGTCCCTAATTGCTGGTGTGGGCTTCAGGGCACCAACTGGGTGTGCTTCTGTCTCTCCCTCCAGCCTTGGCACAGAGCCTCACCCCTCCTCTGTGGGCTACAGTCACATTCACTCTCTTTCATCCGTGGTCCTGATGCACGTGCTGTTCTCTCTGCGTGGAAAAAATTCTCCCCTTACTCCTCTAATTATTCTTACTTTCCATATCTCAGCTCAGTAATTTCTTCATATTACCCCTTTTTCACATTGCTGGGATCTCAGAAACATTTGTTCAATGAAAGAGGCTCTGGAGTCTCAATAAAAATGTGTTAAATGAATAGATACATAAATGAGGTGAATGCCTGGAGGTAAAGCCCACACTATTTCCACAATACCCACTATTCTCACATAGCAAGTATTATATGCAAGTCTATGATTAGTATGGAATGGTAAGGCAGAAGGAACCTCTGCTCAACAGCAAGGATAGAGCTGTACACAGTTAAGTGGTTAATACATCATTTATTTTTATGACAAATATGCTAACTTAGGTACTCAACATGTATTTGCTGATATGTTTCATTAAGGTAAAGTTGCAATTATGTTCTATTCCACGTAAAAACCTGCACTTGCATAGGCAATTTACAGCTTGCATTGTATTTGCACTTACTCTCCAGCTCATTGAAATCTTATAGGGACCCTATGATGTGGTTGTTAATACAACATATCCCTGACTGTCACTGGTTAAACTAAGCATTTTATCAATGCACCAGTGACTCGGACAGTACAAAATTTAAAAAATCACTTGTAATTTTGCTGAGGCAAGATCTTGAAACTCACGGTTCAGCCATTTAACTAGTCAGTAAGCCTGATTAACCATTTAACATACTCAGACCATCATGGCTTTGTTTTTCTTTGCACAAAGGAAATTTAAGCAAAATGCTGGTGAGTACGTGAAGAGGAAGTGGAAGCATCTAAGAAAGCAATGGTTCTTGGCTGGGAGCAAGTGTCAGGCTACAGTGACATTGCCTAAAGTAATGCTTAAAAAACGGCTTTATCTGCCTTTTCACCATCTTGGAATAGTGCCAGTGTCAAAAGAATACAGTCAATGCAAAAAAAAAATTAAGTCAATGTTTTACCTAAATTTTGTGAGCAGGATGTAAATTTCTTAATATCTCCTTTTTTTCTTTCATCAAATTCTATTACATGTCCCAACTACTCCTACACCTCATACTTCAGTCCTTCTCTGACTGGGCATCTGCTCAGCCCAGATGTCTTTGCCCTGGTTCTTCTTTCTCTTCCCATTTTTCTGGGTTTGGCATTCAAAGTCCAGAATATGAGATTGTAAGACTGTCAGGAATTTGGCAACTTGGAGAGCAAGAGAGGGAAAGATATTTTCTGAGCTCATCCAGAATTCTCCTTTAATGGGGTGGGGGGGAGAGAAGGATAAAGCTGGGGCATTCTCATAAAGACTTTGTCCCATTGCCCATGAATTCTGATGTATAGAAAAGTGAATCCTTCCTTAGTGAATATTAAGTATTTACAAAGAACAGTCCCCAGTGTATAATGAAAGAAACTGATGCTTGGGAAAAGTGTGTAAATCTGACACTGTTTTCTCTTAATGTTAATTATAACTTTGTTATCTCCTCATAGAAAGGTAGAAAAGAAAATTACCTTGACTCACCTAGTTATTTTCTACTTGCTTTAGACCTTGAACTTGCTCAAGACCCAGGCTCTGCCTCTACATGTTGTCTCCCATTTTGCACACAAGCAATCTCTCTTAAAGTACCCAAGCCCAACCAGGTTTTTATCTTTGCTGCTACTGGATCAATAATGTCGGCTCATCATGAATGCTCCAACTCTATGATCAAGAAGGAACAACTCTATATGCTCATGATTCAAAGCTGGCAGAATGTAAAACTGGAGCTTGAACTCAGTTCTAAGCACTTGCCAGAACAGCCTGGTAGGTTATTTCGTGAGCTCTTAGACAAAAGAAAATTGTGGGGTTAGTCAATTTGATCTTTGGGCTTTTGTCCGCTTTCCCTTTTATCATCTACTTGTGTATCTAATTATTTTCTCTCTTGCTCTCATTGACATTAAACTTAATACCTCAGCCATTTGCAGAGCATAGCCTCTCTTACTGTGTCCCAAACTATGCCACATGTTGAGAGACTTGTCCCTTTCACTCAAGGTTCTTCTACACTCTTCTCACACAGGTGTGGGAAGGCAGTGTTGAGTGCGGTTTTTAGAGTCAGGTAGCCCAGGGTTTGATTTCCAGCTCTGTTGTGTGCTGGGTTTTGAGGAATAAACCTAAGTTTATGTTCACGTTCATTAGGTAATAGATGTTCATGTTCGTCATGTAATAAATGTCTGGTTTACTTCACTTACCCCTCACGAACACCCCATCCCTGTTACTTCAAAGCGATTTCATATGATGATCTCTACCAGGTATTAATTTATTCACATAACTTAACACTGTTAACATTTTACCTGAAAGTCTCTAGAAAGCTGCAACACAGAGAACTCCACTTTAATCAGAGTTCTCCAACAGACCATTCTACAAGGATGACGGAAATGTTCTCTATCTGAGCTGTTCAGTGGAGTAGCCACTGGCCACATGGGGCTGTTGAGCAATTGACATGTGGCTAGTGCAACTGAGAAACTGAATTTTTACTTTTATTATGATGTTAAGTATTTAAAATTTAAATCTAAATAGTCACACGTGGATAGGGCTACTGTACTGGATAGCACAGTCTTAAACAAAATTTCATGGACATTATTCAAGTTCCATGGGATAAACATTTATCTGAATGGGCAGTTTTCCAGCACCCCTCAGCTATTGGAAATTACATCCACTCTGCCTATTCCTCAGCTACATGACTAAAAAACTCCGAAGTTGTGTATGTTTAGGTATACATAAGGTTATTATTGCCATCGACTTTCTAAATATATCTTTATTATTTTCCAGTTATCCAGATAGTTCTTTTATCTTCTTTTGTTCCAGAAAAATGCCAAAATGAATTCAGGAGAGAAACCAGTTTGGAGTTATCATTAATTTCATTTAGTAGGTTGTCTCCTCAGCCCCTACTACTGCTTCTTTCTCCTTATAAATGCATTTTCATTCCTTTAATTCTCTTGGGGTAGGTTTAACTCACTATTGATGGTCTGATCTCAGCCCTTTATTAAGTCAGAATCCTGCAGTTTGGAAATTTTCCCTTGTGGAACATTTGCTTTGAATAAGGCATGTATTCCCTATATTTCTTCTACTTGGATGGGGCATCATTTAATAAATTACTGTTTAGACTTTACACACAGAAGTTCAAATAAAAACTGGAATAAAGTAAGTCAACTTATATACACATTTAATGTGTATACACATCTTATCAGGGTCATACATGATTTGCCTTATAAGATAGTGACCTCATCACTGAAATTAAACAAAAGTGTGAGGTCAGGTTTTAGGTATTCTAAAGATAGGAATTTTGATTCTAAGTTCTTGGCACTTAAATGGGTTTGATGTTGTGATGATAGATTATCTGGAAGCTTGCCTCAATTTCTTAGACTTTCTGGAGTAGAATCTCTCCTACTGTGATGTTTCTGATTTCACTCCTGGTTTATTTGTTTCTTTCCTTATCCCTCTGCTACATTTTCCTGGATTTCTTTCAAGAGGCTGCCTTCCTCTGGCAATAGCGTGAATTGTTGGTTTCCCAGGGTCCTCTCCTCAGCCTTCTTTCCATATCAGTCCCGATATTTTCTTTGTGAGATTGCATCTACTGCCATAGCTCTACCTTCAACACAGAATAGATGCTTGCCAGACATGCCCCTAAACCAAGTTCCCCATGCACACATAAAACTGTCTCCTTAGGGGTTTCCACCTGGATGTCCCACAAGGGACCCAAATTACACATTAAAAATTCAATTTGTCATCATCCTCAAACCACCCAAAATATCTTTTTCTCCTACATTTCCTATTTAGATGGATGGTGCTACCATGTAACCAGTTACCTAGGCTCAGAACCTGGGAGCCATTCTTGGCTTTTCCTCTTCCTGATCTCCCTCCCATCTAAAAGGTCATCAAACGCTGTCCATTTTACCACCATTCATTAATTGATTCATTCAGCAAATATTTATTCTGTGAATGCTACGAGCCACATATTTTTCTAGATGCTGTGAGTGGAGAAGTGAACTAGACAGACCCAATCCCTGCCCAGATGAAGCTTATAGCACGTTAGGGAGAGATACAATAAAAATTAAACAGAAAACCACATAAATAAAGTAATTTGCAACCCACATGGGTTCGAATTGACCCAGCCTCTCATGCATACTTGCTCCTAGAAAACTTGTCAAAAATGGCCCTGAATTCTTATTTGCACATAAAAAGAACATAGACACCAATACTCTGGAATTCTTTTCAAATAGATGACTGCTTGTCTATACCAATTTCTTGGAGCCTGCATCACTTGTGCACTGAAGAGGCTCTTTCTCGAAGACTCATTTTACTTGTAGAATTCATTTAGTCTAACCTCTAACTCCATACAAGATTCACTTTTACAAAATGGCATGACCTGCTTTTGAGCCATCAAGCATTGGACAAGCTCATACCCTCACACAGCAGCCCACTGTATTTTTTAATAACTTTGCCTGTTAGAAAGTTCTCCTTGAAACTCCTATCTACTGCTGTTGTTCTGGAGTTACACAACACCTCTAATATTTCCTCTTGTGATTGCATCTCAGATACTAGGAGATAACTATCTGAAGCCTTATTCTCCAAACCAACTCTTTACAATTCTTTCACATGATCCTCATGTAAATGATACGATCCCCAGATCTTACACTGACCAAATCCTAAAGACACTCTAATTTGTAAATGTCCATATTAAAATGTGATATCCAGAACTGAACACAAAGTTCCAGATGTTATCTGAGTAGTTGTGATCATAATGTTGATGATGATAAAAATCATAAGTACTACTTATTGTATACTTCCTATGAGCCACACATGGAAGTAACTGAATTATCTTATTTGAAACTCACTATAAATTCATAGTCTGCAAACATTTATTATCCACAACATTTCTGCTTATTGGAAGTTAAGACTCAGAGAGGTCACATGACCTAATCAGTTGCAAATGCCTTGTAAGTGGCAGAACCCAATGCTTATACCCAGTTATGTGTATCTTCAAAACCTATGTTCTAATCACTTCTTTTTTCTCTTTCCTTATACAAATAAATCAGGGAAAGTTACTTTTCTTTATCTCTCTGTGCCTCTGTAATTTTTATTATGTCTTAATCTATAATCTTAGAGTAATGCTAATATCTACCTCATAGAGTTGTCTTGAAAATAAAATGAGATAATACCCATCAAATACTATGTAACTAGGATAGGAGTTTAAAAATGTGAACTTATGACTGCCATTATTGCACCACATAATGCTTGATAATCACTAATAAATGATTTATAACTGAGACACAGAATCCTAAGAAAACCAGAGAATTGTAGCTAATGACAATTTCCACAGAAACTCAGAGGTTTCTGTACTCTCAGAACATAACAGTTAGGATAGGCTATGTGGCAGAAACAATTCCTAATTCTTAATGTCTTAAAACAACAGTAACAAAATGTTTATTTCTCGCTTATTCTATGTTTCCATCAAGGCTTTTCAGAGAGCTCTGCTCTGTATATTTACTCAAGGTCCCAGAAGGAGGGAGGCGTCACCATCTTGTAGCTTGCAGCCACTCATCTGGAACATGTTGCCACTTTGATGGCTGCATCAGGGAATGAGAAAAACCTGACCGTCATGCACGAGCTTTCCACAGCTCCAGCCCAGCAGTGATTCACTTTTCATTGGCTAGAACTAGTCACCTGGCTCCATCAAACTGCATAGGAAGCTGAGAAGTAAGTCTTCCCTGAGCCCTGCGGGGAGGAAAACTGGATACGAGCAAAAGTAGGAAAGTTAGGGTGACCATACAGAACTGTTTGCCCTGGACAATCTCAGTCTACACCTATCATCCTGGTGCTCATTATTCTCAAAATTGCCCTGGTTTGGATGATAGTCTATAGTTACCCTGAGTAATGTCATCTCCATCTTCCTACTACATTGTTAAAAGTCATTTTGCGAGAGAGGCCTTCCCTCTCCACCTAATCAAAAGTAGACTCCCATTATCTCTCTATCATATCACCCTCTTTTATTTGCATCACAGCACATATCACTACCTCTTTCTTTGTTTATTTGTTTGCTTATTGTCTGTCGACCTCCATTAAAATGTCAGCTCTATGAGAACAGGGGCCTTTTCTGTCTTGCTCAAAGCTGTCTTCCCTGTTTCTCGCTCAGTAAATGTTTAATGAGTGCATGAAAAAATGTTTCATTTCCTCACTGCAGCATTAATAATTGGGAAATGAACATTAAAGCTACTCCTACCTGAAAGGAAAACTAAAAATATCTAGTAATAGCAAGTACTGATGAGAATATGGAGAAAGGGAAATTCTCATCTATTGTTGTTGAGAATTTAATTTGGTAAAACTACTTTGGAAAACAGCTTTGTATTTCCTAGCAGAGCTGATCATGATGTGCTCTTTCTACAACCCAGCAACTCCATTCTAAAGTGTATTACCTGGTGTACGTGCATGTGTGCAACAGAAGACATGCACGGGAATATTCTTAGTAGAAAAAAATCTTAATCTAAATGTCCATCTACAAAAGAATATATGAATAAATTATGGATATTCATGTAATAAAATATTAAATATCAGTGAAAATGAAGGCACCACAGCTAAATATGAATGAATCTAAATCATAGAGAAGACTGAGAGAAGAGATGTCCCAATCACTCCCTAGACATTGTGTCCCCAATCTCCCTAGATACAAGGACTAAAATGAAAATTTAAAAACAAAAAAGCCCGCAACAAGACTCCTTTTGAAAAGCTATCTGTGATATTTCCTTCTTTGAGAGTCACATGTATAGTAGCTATTTAAGGATAGCTTATGAATTTAAGCTATTAAGGATTTAGGGATTAAATCCTGCAATGCAAATTCAATTTCATTTAATTGCATATTCATATTATATGCATTAATAGAAAAAAGAACAATTTCCAGAAAAATACCAGAGAATTGGCCTACTAAGGAAACTAAGGAGGATTCAGGGCAAATCTGTGTTAATCACTAGCTCTTAGTCAGGATCCACCATGAAGAAGCAGTCATTCCAACTGCTGCTCTAGAACCCATATCTCACCTTTCCAGGGACTGACGATGCTACCAGAACTGGTAACTCCAAAGCCTCACCTTGCCTAAAGGATCTGCACATTGTAGAGGTCCTCACAGAGCGAGTGTCTGAACATGACATTCCCTGATAGTCTACAGACAATCCCAAAGTCTCCAAATTCTTGTTGCTAGCAGATATTTTAGAAGGAGCAGTAGTATCTCCACTTCACTTCTGCCCTCCAAATCTTTCACAAATCTACCAGATTGTCTGAAGATAGATCACATCCAAACCCTTGCTGCAAGGGAATCTAGGAAATATAGGTTTTGGCTTTCTGGCATCCACTGTATAGGGGGACACACCAGAAAGGCTAGAATGAATGGTGAGCACCAAGCTACCACACCTACCATAAGAACTCTTCTTAAGATCTAAGGCCAAAGAGACAACAGGTAGTGAGGCAAAAGGCAGACTATCTTGCTTCCTAAAGCAATTTAGCATGCCTTGGCTAGGCAACTTCTGAGCTCTGTTTCAACCCTGAGATTCTTTGATTTATCAATCTAAAACAGCTTCCTGCAGAGGATTTTTTAAACTTTTTAAAACTATACTGGAAGTAATCACTCTATATCACTTTGATTTTGGGATAATCCTTTTTGCTTTCTTGGTAGGTCTTTACAGATGTCAGAATCGCAAACTAATAGGATTGTATTCTAGTAAACATGTCTAAAATAAGACTTTGTCCCCCTAGTTTCTTTTGCTTTTTTTTTTTTTTTTTTTTTTCCTGCCTTGGAAATTCTCATCTACTCCATATTCTCAAGATGGAGGATTGTTCACAGAGTCAGAGAGAGAAAGGAGGCCAAAAGTCAAATAGACAGATTGTGAAATGAATCAGGAAATAAGGAGCATAGGCAAGGAGAGGAACTTGAGAATCTGGTATTATTTCAGCAAATTTATCTAAGTTCTCAAGATTAATTTTACTGAGGTGGCTGTCTTGAAGTGTGAAATGGATTAGCTTGGTTTGAGGCAACAATGCCTGAAACACAAGATCAAAGCAGAATTATTCTCAGAATGATCCTTTTAAAATTCCTATGTGAGGAAAGATCCTAGAAGTAAGGCAGTGGGTGGCAAAAAAAAAAAAAAATCCGTTGGGTTCAAATGAAGATTTTAAGTCTCCACAGCCAAATGTATCTGATTTAATAGATCTGTAGTGGGACCTCCGAATGTATATTTTAGTAAGGACCTTACCTAATCCCAGTGTAGGTGGTCGCTTAACCACCTTTGGAGAAATACCGTGCTAGAGTTGTAAGAGAGAGTGGTGGTCATTTTCCACAACTGGAGAAAATAATTTTACAGAGATTGGGAACTAGGAAGGGCCCATCAATAGTCCTGTCAACAAAGATCACAGATTAGGTCTCAAAGTGTGGTCCAAAAGGTGGTGTGCTCTTTAAAATGCGGGTACCTGACTCTCTCTCTGAGCTGCTGAATCAGAATTTCTGAAGTGGGAATGGGAAATAGGCTGTTATGCAAGTCAGTTAGAATGTAGGGTAACACTCGAAAATCACTGCCACAGGTAATATGGAAGACACTGTAGCATTATTTTTCCAAGGACTCTGAATTCACTGAAGGAGGTTAATGGACATTGATACATTTTAGTATGCGATGTGTAGCACTGACCGCACAATAATTTAACTCTAAATAAACTGACAACCATTGAATAAAAAAATCATTTTTTCTTTCCATTTCCATATGTATATGTATGTATGTGCGTATGTATATATATATATACAGGAACAATAAAACCAATGTAGAAGTAGCCATCTAAAACAATATTTTACCCTGTCAGTAATCTTAAATCCAATAGCTGGAGAATTATCTAGAAGACATGGTGAGATAATCCCTGTAGAGTTGAATGCTAGGAGAAATTCTTGCCAAATTATTGGAATGATGAAAATTTGAAGTGACAGTCTATTCCCACGGTCTTTACAGATGGATCTGTTACTATGCTATGTACTGACCTTACGAAGATATCCAATAGAGAAGACTGTCATCACTGGGGGGAAATTCTGTGCCCAGAAACAAAATGCAGCATCCTTTGCTTTTTTGCATAGTAGAGAAAAAGATTGTTACAGCCAACACTTGCTGCTTCTGCTTTAAAACAAATTGAAAGGGAATACAATTGTGTTTCAACATTGTGTTGCTTACTATGCCTACTAAAAACCCCAGATGAAATTCTGAACTTTTATTCTAGTCTTTTTGTTAAGATTATTTTGTTCTCCATCAAAACCGTAAGTGTGTTCCAAATCCATCTGCCTTCACTGATCCTAAATGTAACTACATTAATCCAAGCTGATAGCTGCATGCGAAAACAAAGCTGATGTCATTTATGAACAAGCACCTTAGCATACTGTTTTAACAAGTTATTCTTCTCAGCTTAACAAATATAAACATTTATATTCCAAAGTAATTTACATTTAAAATCCCATGGCAACAGCTGATAAGAGAAGATAGAATATTGAATTTCGGCACATAAATAAGCTTTTCCAAAACAACAAAGAGGATTCTATTAATGGTTTTCATTTAGGCAGCATATTTCACCTATTGGGAATTCTAACTAGCACACTTCACAGAAACATACTGGGCAAGTTTGTATTCTTTAGAAATAAAAAGATGATGAATGTACACTGCATCCACACTGATTTTGTGTGATAGGTTATTTGAACCCAGAATTTTAATTGGCTTATGTTCCAATGTCCCATTTTTAGGAACTTATGCATGGAGATATAACTTCAGAGCTATTTATACTAGGGCTTGGGAGGATATAAAGAAGTCTGAATTTAAAACCAGGACAATAAAAATATATGCATCTACAGTTATAGGACCATACCTGGAGTATGGCTTTTTTTTAAATGGTCAAATAGCCTTGTCCAAATGTAGAAAATTATTAATGTCCCGTTTTTTAAAAAGTGATGTGAGCATGTGGCTCTCAGTGAGTGGGGGGTATGCAGTTGTCGGAATTCTTGATAAAATCAACTATCTGAAGAGTGCAATCTACATACTAGTAGAATTGTGTTAGTAGAGAATTTAACAAATGGCATCTAGTTTTTCAGAAGCATTTGTGGACTGGCAGTGAAGCCTAGTATAAAGTGCTAAGGTTTTGAAATGAATCAAAAACGGCATCCAATCAGGTTTTGCCACTGATGTTGTGATTACAAGCCTTATGTTGCGTGCCAATGACCTTGTGTGGCCTTAGGGAAGTGTTTTATATCTTTAAGCTATTGTTTTTTAATCTATGAAACAGAAATAATAATAGTAAGAGTAATAATAATATCTATTTCAGAGGGGTGTGTTATAGTAATAATTAAACAAAATAACGAATGCACACATGATGCTTAGAACAATGTTTGGCAAAGAATAAAATTTCAATAAAAGGGAGCCAAAAATATAACCACTTGTTTTCTAGGCCTAACCTAAGACCTATTCTTCTTAAAATGTAATAATTTAGAGAAAATATAAAGATACAGAAATTACTTCAAACAAGATAGTAACAATAGGAGGTAGAAGAGATTAGTGAAAGAAGAAATTTTTTTTAAAGGTCCACTAAATTGGCAAAAGTGTAAATGTCCTACTCTAACAAGTATTGACAAGGGGGCGAGTAACGTAAGTACACACACACACACACACATACACACCCTGTTGGTGGAAGCGTAAATTGGCAAAACCACTTTGGAAAACAATTTGATCTTATCTCAAAAAGTAAAAAATGTACATAGCTCTAGAATCAGTAATTTCACTTCTAGGCATATACTCTAGAGATCTTTATATATGTATACCAGGGGGCATGTACAAGAGTGTTCATATCAGTCATGTTCATTTAAAAAAAAAAAAAACTAGAAACAAAGTTTCCATCACAAATAGAACAAACCATAAATTATGAAAAATTCATAATATGGAACATTATAAAAGAGTGAATTTACATTGTTGAATATTTTGATTTTCTTGTCTTGCTCTGAAGATTGTTGGGCTTTCTTCTGGCTGGCTAAGTAACTTGGAGATGAATTTGATCCCCTTGAAACCTAGGGTGGTTTTGCTAAAGTGGATCTAGAATAGCTTTTACTTTAGGGATGGTTCAGCAGCAGAATACACATTCTTCTCAAGCTCAAATGTAACATTCCTCAAGACAGACCACATTCAGAACCACAAAACATTTTAAACAATTTTAAACAATTCAAAAAATTGAATCAATAGTTAATAATGTTCCAAAGCAGAAAGCTCATAGTTTCACTGGTGAAGTCTACCAAATTTTTAAGGAAGAAATTGTACCAATTCACTATGATCTCTTCTAGAGAATAAAAGGGGACATTTCCTAACCCATCTATGAGGCCAGCATTACCCTAATACCAAACTCAGATAAAGATATTAAAAGCAAGAGAAACTACAGACAATATGTTTCATGAATATAAATGCAAAAATCCTAAACAAAATATTAGCAGGTCAAATCTAACCATGAATAAAAACAATCATATATCATGGGATTCAAGACTGATTCAACATTTGAAAATCAGTTGTTGTAATCCATCACAGCAACAGGCTGTAGAAGAAAAGCCATGTGATCATATGAAGAGATGCAGAAAAACATTTGACAAAATCTAACACCCATTAATAATAATAACGCTCAGAAAACTAGGAATAAAGGGGAACTTCCTCAGTCTGATTAAAAAAATCTACAAAAAGCCTACAGATAACATGATACTGAATGGTAAGAAACTAGATGCCTTCCCCATAAGATCAGAAATAAGGCAAGAATGTCCCCTGTTTCCACCCCTATTCAACATTGTATTAAAAGTCCTGCTAGGGCTTACCTGGTGGCGCAGTGGTTGAGAATCTGCCTGCTAACTCAGGGGACATGGGTTCGAGCCCTGGTCTGGGAAGATCCCACATGCCGCGGAGCAACTAGGCCCGTGAGCCACATCTACTGAGCCTGCGCTCCGCAACAAGAGAGGCCGCGACAGTGAGAGGCCCGCGCACCGCGATGAAGAGTGGCCCCCGCTCGCCGCAACTAGAGAAAGCCCTCGCACAGAAACGAAGACCCAACACAGCCAAAAATAAATAAATAAATTAATTAATTAATTAATTAATTAAAAAAAAAAGTCCTACTAATGCAATTAGAAAAGAAAAGGAAATAAAAGGTATATGGATTGGAAAGGAAGAAATAAAACTATCTTTGGTTGTAGATGGCATCATCATCTATGTAGAAAATCTGAAAGAATTGACAAAATATCTCATGGAACTAGTAAGTGATAAGAGCAAGACTGCAGGGTACAAGGTTAATTCACAAGAGCCAATTGCTTTTCTACATACTATCAGCAATGAGCAATTGAAATTTGGAATTAAAAACACAACATTTACATTAGCACCCCCCAAAATGAAATGTCTAGGTATAAATTTGACAAAGTATGTACAAGATCTACATGAAAAAAACCTGCAAAATTCTATTGAAAAATACCAGAGAATATCTAAATAAATTGAGAGACATCCTATGTTTGTGGATAGGAAGACTCATTGTCATTAAGATTTAGTTATTCCCAACTTGATTCAATGCAATCCCAATCAAAATTGTAGCAAGTTAATTTTGGCGGTATTGACAAAATAATTCTAAAGTTTATATGGAAAGAAAAAGACTCTCAACAACACAATATTGAAGAAGAAAAACAATGCTGGAGGACTGACACTACTCAACTTCAGATTTTCCATAGAGCTACAAGAATCAAAACTGTGTGGTACTGATGAAAGAAAAGACAAATAGATCAATGGAACAGAACAGAGAGCCCAGAAATAGACCTATACAAATATAGTCAACTGATCTCTGACAAAAAGAGCAAAAGCAATTCAATGGAGAAACAATAGTCCTTTCAACAAATAGTGCTGGAACAACAGGACATCCATATGCAAAAAGAAAAAAAAAAAGAATCTAGACTCTGATCTTACATTTCTCAGAAAAATTAACTCAAAATGGATCATAAACCTAAATGTAAAATGCAAAAATATAAAACTTCTAGAAGGCAGCGTAGGAGAAAATCTAGACTGCCTTGGGTTTGGTGATGAGCTTTTAATACAATATTAAAGTAAAAGATTAGGCAGTGAGAACGTAAGCCTGAATTGCGTATCTGATTCTATTACCTCACTGTGGAGCTTTGGAGCAGAATCTGCCTATTGGAGGCATCCTGTGTTGGGTGGAAATGGCCAGGACCAAATGTGCTTGTCATGCTCAGTACTTGCGTAGGAACTGCCAATATAATAGCCAGTCCTTGACTTGAAAGCTGAGGCAGATTCTAAAAGCACTAACAGCTAGAGGCTGTCAAGTAACTGCACCCCTTGTAATGGAATGGCAAGGTCTTTCTTGGATGAAGATCCAAGCATACACCTTCGTGGTTGCCCCAGGTATGTGGAAGTGTCAAGAATTGGCCATCAGAATGAGTAATATACTTAAAAATGTCATTCAGATGTCCCAATTCAGAGCCTAGCTCTTTAATTCCTAATTTCTTTCACATCCCAAACACATATCTGCCAGCCCATAAGGGAATCTTTGTCAATATATATTTGTCTTGGCAAATGTTAGACTCTCTATTCTGAAGCTAATTATCAGAAGAGCAATCTTTGGCTGGATACCCCACGGCTAATCATCTCACCAGTATTGTTAGTATTATCCACACATTGGCTAGTCTTCTCTCTCATTACAGTTTAAACAAGTGCAATTTGGAATAAGCCTTGAGGAATATTCATTTCAATTTTATGTGAAAATAGGTATTTTTCATGCAATGTATTTTTGTATAAAATTTCATGCCCCCTTATCCAGAGAAAGGCTTTGGTCTTTTTGATAACTACACTGCAATTTAATGCTTTATCCTCTAACAGTCTTAAAACATCCACTCATTATATTTCTCTCATAGTTTCCATTTATGAAGCTTTCTATTGGTCATAATTGTAGCAAAGATGGATTCAGATGGACCCTAATTTTTAAGCTCCCTCTTCTCTCTGCCTTTACCATGTCCTTTGAAAAGCTCTGTGATTTTTAAAATCTAATTTCATTTTCTTCTTTTTCAAAAAAGCAAATGAATCACAACACTCCAGTCATGCCTAAAATTATCTTCTACCATTGTAATCAAATATCACACCTTTGGTAGAGGAAAGGTGGGAAGAAATAACAATGGCTGCAGTCTAGAGAAGACAGTCTATATTTTTGTTGGTTTAGGATGAGGGACTCTACTATGGCTTCATATAACTATGCTTAAAGGCTTAGAAATATTTGCCCGGTGAGGTCCAACTGATTTTTATTAAGGAAATATTGAGAACAGAGAGGTCAAAATGAGTGGGACAAAGATGGGTGGCCCAACCCCATGGCTTTAGGATGGAAGGACATTCCAAACAAGATATCAGTTCTTGTGTTGATGTTCAGGCTGGAACTATAAAAGACGTCATATGTGCCTAAGACTAAGGATTTCTTTTCTTGTAGTATTTCAGGAATGTGATACCTGCCTTGAGCCCTACTTGTTTTCTGCCTGGTAGAACAGGAAGAGTTGTGCATTCATTCTTGGTAGCTGATAAAATGATGATCAAAGGAATGAATTGATTTTATTAATCTATTTGTCCCTCATACTATTTAACCCCCACCTTCCATGCCTGCCCTTGTCCTTATCCATATTCCTGGGTTTGAGTCTCTAAGTCCAAAAATTCTAGGGTTAGGAAGCCAAACTTAAACTTTCTTTCTGGATCTCCTAGTATCTCTGTGACCTTTTGTTTGGCTAAGAGTTGAAAATTACTGTGATAGGGACCCTCTTTGGCCTAATTTCTATTCTTCTTCTGCCTAATTAAATTAGAAAAGTGAAAGCTTTAATCTTAGATGCCCCTCAAGGGCCAGCTCAAACCATGTATCTTCCAGAAAGCCTTTCCTAGCTAATCCAAGCACATGATGATCTTTTCTTTTTAGACCTTGCACTATAGATTCCAACACTAGAATGTGAATCAATTTATCAATTTTCACTGGTTGTTTCATGAGCTTAAACTGTATCTCAAACTTTTGACGCAGGGACCAATTTATTTCTCACACAAAACTTGTTAGCTTGAGTTAATCAAAATAAAACTCATTCTGAAGGATTTCTTGAAATAACCGTGAGACAGTGGCTCTTAACAAGGAGGACACATGAGATTCAGCTTAAAGAATTGCCCTAAAAGACCCATGGTGCCTAAGATCTCTCTTCAGAGATTTTGTTTCAATAGATCTGAGGAACAGCTTCTTTGGTATCTGTATCTTAAAAAATCTCCTCACATAGTAAACATGTACACCCCTGGTTGAAATCTACCTCTTTAAAGCTGTTGGAAAATGCTGATATGGTTTCAGTTCCCTGAGTGGATTCTGACTAGAGTTGCCATATTTAGTAAATAACCTATTTGCAAAGCAGAGATTGAGACACAGACGTAGAGAACAAACGTATGGACACAAAGGGGGTTGGGGGGTGGTGGGATGAATTGGGAGATTGGGATTGACATATATACACTACTATGTATAAAACAGATAACTAATGAGAACCTGCTGTATAGCACAGGGAACTCTACTCAATGCTCTGTGGTGACCTAAATGGGAAGGAAATCCAAAAAGAGAGGATATATGTATACATATAGCTGATTCACTTCGCTTTACAGCAGAAACTAACACAACATTGTAAAGCAACTAGACCCCAATAAAAAAAAAATAGGACACCCAGTTGAATTTTAATTTAAAATAAACAACAAATAATTTTTAGTATGAGTATGCCCAAAATACAGCATGACTTATCTGGTGACCCTAATCTTAACCGAGACACAGGCCCATACATATATGGAAGTTTTATGTATGATAAAAGTGTTACTGCAAAGCATTAGGAACAGGAGGAACGATTTAATAATTGTGCTAAGAAAAAGATTATTCTTAGGTAAATAAAATGAAATTGGACCACTACCGCACACTATAAACAAAACTTAATCCCAGATTGATTAAATTTGAAAACAAAACTTTAAAACTTTTAGAAAAAATATAAGAGAATATTTTATGCCTTCAGGATAGGTGTAGGTTTCTTTAGAAAAGACATGAAAGAGGGTAATATAAAGGAAAGTATTGATAAAATTAACCACATTAAAGTTAAGAATTTCTGTTTAACAAAAGACACTGTAAAGAAAGTGAAAGGACAAGGATAAAATATTAAATCACATATGTTCAACAAAAGATTAGTAACCATTATGCACAAAAAAATTCTCAAATTAACAGAAAACAACCCAGTAGAAAAATGCAAAGACATAGAAAGGCAACTCAGAAAACAGACGTCCATAGAAAATAAATATGTGAGCAGATACCTATTCTACTATTTGATAGTAATGATAGAAATGGAAATTAACAATAATACTTAAAAATAATGTCATTTATACCCAATAGACTGGCAAAAGTTAACAACTCTAACAGTACCAGATGTTGATGATGTGGAACAATTTAAATACTGGTGAGAGTGCATATTGATAAAAAATCTTTCAGAAAAATAAATTCACATTACTTTGTAAAGTTGAAAATTATAATACTCTATGGATATGGATCCAACTCTAGGAATAGATCATACAGAAACTCCTGGTATATAGTTCAGAGAAACTCTTTAATATGTTTACCAGGAGAAGTTTTCAGAAATGTTTGCAGTAAAGAAAATACCATAGTACATAAATGCACCAGAGCTACATGAACCAACATACATGAACTGGAGAAACAGAACGTTGAGTTAAAAAAAATATATCTCAGGGGACTTCCCTGGTGGTCCAGTGGTAAAGAATCTGTCTTACAGTGCAGGGGGCGTGGGTTCGATCCCTGGTCAGAGAACTAAGATCCCACATGCCGCAGGGCAACTAAGCCCGCGTGCCACAACTACTGAGCTTGCGGGCCTCAACAGAGAGCCCACGTGCCGCAAACTACAGAGCCCACATTGCCTGGAGCCTGCACGCCACAACTAGAGAAGAGAAAACCCTCATGCCACAACTAGAGAGAAGCCCACGCACAGCAAAGAAAGATCCCGCGTGCCTCAATGAAGATCCTGCGTGCGGCAACTAAGACCCGACACAGTCAGAAATAAACAAAATAAATAAATAATAAATAAATCTTAAAAAATATATATATATGTATGTATACATCTCAGGAGACTCCATTTAGTATGATACTCTTTTAATGCACAAAATAAACAAAACTAAACATAGGAATACTTACATGTTTGATTAAAATTATTGGGAAAAAAAGAAAAAGGAACTCAATGCTAATTTCAAGATAGTGGCTACCTCTTATGTGGAGGCCAAGAATGGAATAAAAGAGCAAGAGTTGTACGTAGATAAATACAATGATATCGGTAAAGTTCTAAATTGTATGCTAGAATCATGGTGTTCATTTTATTGTTAAGCTTTATAACTCACATATATGTTAAAAATATTGTGTTCTATTGGTCTAATAACCCAATAAAAATAATAATGAATAAACTGACATCCTTTGTTTCAATTCTTCAGGTTCATTAACAAAGGTTTCCCAAAGTGTGTGCTAGAGTTTTCAGCTCACAGTAAGAAACATATTTTTCATTGTGACCTAATACACACACACATATGCACACATTCTTAAAACAAAATGTATTTAACATTTTTGTATTAAATGACAAATACTTTGCAATGGATTCTGAAATGTTCTATTCTGTTCTTTAATGCTTATACAGCCTACTCAAATGATTTCATGATTCACTATTGGGTCATGACCTACAGCTGGAGAAACACTGGTCTAGAATTTACCAGTTTCATTGATGTTAATAAATATTATTTAAGCAAAGGAATCTGTTGTCTAGTAAGCTAAGAAATTACAGGTTAAAGAAGTTTATTATAAATAAATAAGGTCCCCCTTTATTCTTAAATGACATATATGTTAACATGCAACATGAGTATCCAAATAGGGGATCTAGTATTCAGTTTCTAAAATTTAACTGATCATGAAGCAACTTGTGGGATCAGTGCAGTAGAGAATATACTCAAGAAATAGTTAATCAAGATAATGTCTCCTTTTTCATTCTTTCCATTTCCCTATCTCAAAATTCTTTGTTTCACTTGTGATTTCCCCAAACACACCACTAGTAATGATTAGGATGCATGAAGCATAGTGCTAAAAATACACTTAGTTGAAAATTGTGAAATGCAATATTACAACCATCTACCCATAAAACTATCAGTGTCAAGAAACCTCCCATCTTCACAAAAACATCCAGTGACACTCCTAATCTCCTCTTATTAAAACTAATTTACCTGTAGAAATTTTAAAAAATTATTTCAGAACATTTCATTCAATTCAGTTGCCTATTCAATTTATCGATTTTTACAATAGTTATCATTTTCTGCCTTTTAGCAGGAATCTGTAAGGGTTCACTGATCTCAGCAAAATAGACTTTTGTGTAAGGACTGTTTATATTGTAATTTATGTGGGATAATGTATACTAGGTTCCAAACAACTGACTTACAAATGACTTACAAATGCATTTTGGAGGGATCCATCAATAAACATGGGTCTGCCTAATATTCTGGAATCTTAATAGTTGAAGCCATTACCAATGATTAAACTCTTTTATGAGTATTTCATTTTGGGAAGGAGTAGAAAGGCCTGAACCCCACAGGCTCAGGCAGCCTACCAGAGGTGAAAAAGGAAACATTTCAGGAGCATACTTCTTCTTGGTGGGGCTCCCAAAACAAGGTGGGAGGGTACCAAAGACAAATTGCTTATTTCACATGATTCCTTTGTTTGTTTGTTTATTATTTTATTTTCTAGAAGGAAATATCCTGCTTCAAATAGAGCACATGATAGGTCTCATGTCATTTTCTCATTTGCCTCCATGGAGAGGCAAAATGTTGACCATTTTGAGTCTCAGGGTTAGTTGATTTAGGGTCAGTCATTCAAAGTTCATAAATATGTATTTTCTCATAAGTTTTGACTTCAGAAGCTTGACTTTCTGGGCAATCAGTTTCTGTTTCCTCCAGCTCAGTGGTGTGCTGGAGCTGCATGTACTGGCTGATGAACGCTGTCTGTGCTCATCTTTTCCCAAGTCAGTTCGGAATCAGCTATGTTGGGAGTATTTACACCATAGAAATTGTCAAATGCTACAAATTGACTTTTTTTTGTTTGTCTGTTTTTGTTGAGTCAGTTTGCCAGCACACAGTGTCTGATACAGACCATCTACCTGCATCACCACAACTGTATGACATTGTGCAAGTTACTATGTTCTCACTTTAACAGAAGAAAAACAATTCCTTCTCTTCTCTTCCTGGACCACAGAGGCAATTTGAAGACTCAAACAAATCTCTACGCACATGTTTTGTAGAGGGAAAAAAGCCATGCAAATAAATATTGTTTTTATCTGAATTAATTCTGCCTTCTTTATACCTGGTCCTGAGCTGCACCTTGTAAATCTGCCCTTTTATTTGTTTCCATTGTAATAGACTATCACTTTTGCAGCTCCCAAGGAAATATGCCCCATGCTATTTAAGCCTCTCCCATTGGTTCTGAGCTAATCTGTGTGGCAGACATTGACCAATAGAATGAGACAGAGGGGTATTGTACCTAGTCTTGGTCTAGGTTTCAGGGCCTGTGAGCTTCTGCTTTCCCTTTAAGTTGGACAAAATGTAAGATACTTCCATGCTGTAAAGGAAGCCAAGCTAGTCATGTGGAAAGATTAAGTGAAGAAAAATAGAGATGCCTTATCAACCATCCCACCTGAGCCAACAGACCCAGGAGTGAAGAAGCCATATTAGATATTTCAGCCTAAGACATACAGTGTGAAGCAGAAGAAAGTCATTTGCACCAATCCCTGCCCAAATTACAGAATTGTGAGCAGACAAATGATTTTTTTTGTCATTTTAAGCCACTAAATTTTGGAGTGGTTTGTTGTCCGGTGACAGATAACCAAAATATTCATCAACCTTGTAGAAATAAGCAGCATCTCCACTTTTCAAATGGAGAAACTGAGGGCTCAGAAGTGGTGAGTAGCTTGCTCATGCTCACAGAGCAAGTAAAGGTTGGATGTAGGCTTAAATCTGTGTATATATGCTCTCCACATTACTTTATTCACTAGTGAATCTGATTTCTTAATTGCACAGTAAGTTCCATTTTGAGGTTATTTTTCTCTATGGTGACTAATCTAGTATTAAATTACAGTTGCTGCCTAACAGTGGTCTTGGGAAGCTACATGGTTTAGTGGAAAGAGAGAGACACAGAGAGAGCTGCATTGTAATCCTAGACTGGTTGTATTAGTCAGGATTCTTCACAGAAACAGAAGTACCAAGATGTGCATATATATGGAGAGAAAGAGATTTATTTTAAGGAATTGGTTCATGAAATTATGGAGGCTGTTAAGTCCAAAATCTGCAGAGTGGGCCTGCAGGCTGAAGACCCGAGGAAGAGCCAATGTTGCAGTTTGAGTCCAAAGGCCTTCTGCTGGTGGAATTCCCTCTTGCTCAGGAGAGGTTAGTTTTTTCTTCTATTGAGGTCTTCAACTGATTATATGAGGCCTACCCACTTTATGGAGGGTAATCTGCCTTAAAGTCCACCAGTTAAGATGTTAATATCATCCAAAAACACCCTCACAGAAACAGCCAGAGTAATGTTTGACCAAATATCTGGGCACTGTGGCCCAGCCAAGCTGATACATAAAATCAACCATCACACTAGTCATTCGTTAGCTGTGAGGCCTTGGGTCAGTCATTTAATTTTTCTGAGCCTCAGTTCTTTCCTTAGTGTGATGGGCATACTCATACTGTCCTTACAGAGTTATATGGATGACTAAATGGGGTAAAGTGTATTTAGCACTCAGTACAACACAGGAAACATTGGTTAGTTTATGTGGTGATGGGCATTGCAGGATATGTGAACATAGTACTCATAAACTGGGCTTTTAAGAAATTGTTCCAGAAAGGAAATACCACTGTGAGGTATTTTCTTGCTTTGTTTCACAAGGCTCTTCTGGCAGAGAAAGGCAGTGAGAACACACCAGAAAATGACCCTAAATGCATAGATTGCATTACATCGCAGTTACTATGGTCCCTTTTCATGAAGTGGGTTCAATAGCACATTATTTTTTCTTCAAACCTCTCTTTAAAGAAGAAAAAAAATGCCTCCTTCATTCAAATTGCTTTCCACTTCAAAACGTGTGTGACTGCAAATCCCTGATCACCTCAGCAGCTCCAGGCTTCCAGAACATCCTGTTTCCTGGTCTCTAATTGCCTCCTTTCTGAGACTGTACATTGACTGGGGCTGGCTTTCACTGAGTCAGACCCACACCTTCCATATCTGACCAAGGTCCCCTCCTGATCTGGGCCACCACCAGGTCCTCTTGTGCCCCAATGATATCTTCCATACACAAACTCAGACTTGCAATTCCTAGGACTTAATCCATAGAGATTAAACCTCTGATCTCTGCAAACATGAAAATCCCCAGGGACGCTGGCAGGATGCAGGAGCCCAGAGAAGTTTAATTTAACACTATTGGTGTGTGTGTGTGTGTGTGTGTGTGTGTGTGTATGCAGTAGAAGCAAAGTGGTGCCCTTGTATAGGAAAAAGGGAAGAAAGGATCTAAAACATAAAGACACACTTGCATCACTTGAAAATCTCTCTTAAAGTTGGCTCTTCACTGAGCCTGGAGACCTAATGAAGGGCCCTTTGTTCCAGCTCCTTCGGAAATCCTGGGAGGCAGGCAGTGTCACATGGGAACCAAAGATTTTACACATTCTTTTAACACGGGAGGGGCAGCCTTAAAGGTACTGGAGGAGTGCTCATTATTGAAAGAGTAAATTCCTTATTGAATAGGACTCCCACTGACCTTATAGGTTGTGTATAGTTGAACAATTCACTCCCTAAGCAAAAAAAAAAAAAAAAGTCACAGGGGAAAATTAGCTTCAATCCCACACTGAACCTTTAACATAGGGCTGCATGTGCTTTGTCTGTGTGCCTTATAGCTTCAGGGAGGAAGACTCTTCCAGGACAGCCTCACAATGGTCAGCAAAAGAAGTGTAATAATAACTACAATTTACATAGTTCTCTAGACATTAATTCAGTTATCCTAGTTGATTCTCATACCAATCCTACAAGGGAGGAAGGATAAGGATGTTGGCTAATCTCACTTTCAGAAACCCTAAGTACCTTGCCCAAACCCAAGATTGCTAGACCCAGAATTCAAAATTGACCAGTGCTTGTTCCACTTTTTCCATATAACTTAGGCATAAGACAGAGGTTGCAAGTGAAAAGTCAACTAAAAGTGAGGAGTAAGCATTTCATTGAAAATCCTTGCTCTGGATAGAGAAGGAAAAAATTTTCAGCATCTCAAATACCACCATGGTCATGCTATGAATGATTGCACAGCATGCTTGAGAATTCACTAGGGTGTTTTCTAAGCCTCCGTAGTAATTGTGGAAGCACATATTTGAAATAATAATGACATACAATTTTACGCACATACCATTAGATTGCCAAATTAAAAAATTTAATAAGACAAAATATTGACAAGAATGAGAATACACAGGAACTGTTATACACCGCCAGTAGAAGTGTAAATAGATATGACTACTTTGGAGAACAATTTGACAATATATAATAGAGTTGAAGATGAACATACCCTATGACCTAGCAAATTCATTCCTAAGTGTTTTCTCTGGAAAAATGTCTACATATGTACTTAAGATGGTGTTTATCATTGTAGCACTGTTTATAGTGGTTGAAATTGGGTTTTAAAATTAGAACAAACCTATGACCATTCACTTTTTGATTTATCCATCCATCCATCCATCCATCCATCCATTTATGAGCGTGTGCATGTATGTGTGCTATGTGCAAGGCATGGTTCTAGGTACTGGACACACAGCAGTATACAAGACTAAAAAGAGACCTTGTCTTCATTTATATCTTGGTGGAAACAAGCAATAAACAAGAAAACAAATGTATAATTTTAGTAAGGAAAAGTGCTATGAAGCATAATTAAGGAGAGTCAGTATCCATATCTATGTTGGAGAGAGACATCTTTTAGATGCACTGGTCAGTCTGGGAGGCCTCTTTGGAAGGGCAACGTTTAAGCAGATATTGGGCTAAACCTGGGGAGGGGGAGCATGAGCAAAAGAGAATCATTTGAACACCTGGGGAGTAATTAGCGTTAGGGAGTGAACCCCACAGGCTCTGAGGTGGGAACACGTTTGGTGTTTTTTGAAACTCAGTTGTATAGAGGAAAACCAGAGATTCAAGAGGCATGGATAATTTTTTAAATGTTAAAGAGCAATTCAGCTTATTGATGGCAGCAAGGATTTTTTAAAATAAGGCGTTCAGCTCAGCTCAATAAGCAATGCAAGATAACAGAAAAGAAAAAATGTTACCTACCTAAGTTATTACGGAAATGAGCCAAGAATATTAGTGGTAACTGACATTTAATAACTGCTTAAAAGGTGTTAAACACTGTGCCAAACCTTTTGTTTACATATCAACTCACTTGTTTACAATGAATTTAATTGTTTGTTAAAAAATGTCTAATGTGGGTACTAGTACCCTCGATTTACAGATGAAGACATTAAGGTTTGAAATGTTTAAGAAGCCTGTCCAATATGACCTAATTAGCAAGCAGCAAATGCAGGATTTGAACCCAACTCTGCCTTTATTTTAGGCTTATGGCCACTCCATCAAAAACCAGGATGCTGGTGTTAGAAGACCCATGTTCTCCCTTGGCAAGCCAGGAATAAAGACTTAAGAATAGTCACTGTTTGGACAACAACGATTTTGATTCCCATCTCTCCAGAGGTCATGTTCCCAGCCCATCTCCTTAAGCTGATCCTCTGCTATTTCTGGTTCAAGAAGGGCCAAAACACAGAGCTGAAAGGTACATTTCTCTGTCGTCTGAAGCAGTGTTCACAGGGCTATCACTTTGAGAGTGGCCGAGATCCTGCTCCATCTTCCCTTCAATCTTTTTTCCCACAGATTCAGAGATTGGCCTTTACATTTCTCTGAAGAGAAACATCTGACCCTAAACTTCAGTCCCGAACCATCGGGCAGGGAGGACAAGAATGACAAATCGGTTTCATTTCACATGCTCACTCCAATCACTTGGTAGTGGCCAAATGGAGAAATGAGAAAGATTCTGAGAGTTAAAGGGAATGCTGTCAGCAGATAGAACCGGTGGGGCAACCTGAGTTAATGAACACAACCTATGACCACAACAGCAGGAAAAAGGCTTGGGATACCTCATATTAGATGGTCTTAAACATGCACTTGAGTATTACCCTGTAAAGCAGAACTCAGTTTTGCTCCAGTTGTGATCTCATCCTTTTCAGCCCAAACTCCTCCCGAACGCCTCTTCAAACTTTCTTCACAGGTAGATTTTATCCAAATCCTATCTCTTTTCCCCTTGATTATTGTTTTCTTCATTGGTACATGGCTCTTCTTGTTATAATATAAAGCAAGGGGCTCTGTTGCCTAGGAAACCTGGCAATATGTCTGTCCTGGCCCATGTTTGCTGGGACTTGTCCATGTTTGGAGGGGACTCCTAAAGTGTTCTTGATTCACTCTGCTCTTATGGGTACAAGAGTGGGAACAGTGAACAGGGGCTATCTCACCAATCAGGCCGCATTCACTGTTACTTTCAGTAGTGTATCTTTTTTACTTTTAATATCTCAATATAAAGTTAAAAGTTTTACAAGCCCTCATATTATTTATAAGATCCCCTACCCATCCAACTGTGGATTATAATTTTACAACCTGAACAATATATTTTAATGCAGTTTATTTCTGCTTCCTAAATCTGATCCAATTCTCACCTCAGCTTCCCATTCTGATTAATGCTTCCAAATACACTACACTAAAATATTCACAGGTCATATCTTAATTAGGATGCCAGATTTGGAAAGACCTTAAAGATTAGCCACCATTACATTTTTTTTTAATAGGGGAGGAAACTAAGGGGCAGAAAGGTAAGGACCAGGGCCTAAGAGCTATATTAAGGCCACAGTCATAAATCGGAGGACTAGTAATTTATTAATTCATTTGTTGTTTTAGTCATTCAGAATATATATTCACTATGTGCCAATCACTGTTCTAGACATTAGGAATTAAGCAATAAAAAATAAATAAACAAAAGTTCTTATCCTCAAGGAACAGTTTAATCAAAACAATCCAGAAACATAATCTGAAATCAAACCCTAAAAGTCTCAGAGCTACTCTAACCAATGTAAAGGTTCGAATATACACACTTGCATTCAGAAACTAAAATTGAGGTTACAAGACTTGAAGTGAAGAGTTATGGCTTTAGTCTCATTTGAGTCAATAGCTAGATTAGACAATTTTACTGATCCCTCTGGTCTCACCTATAAAACAGCAGTATAGGACGAGACAGTCTTAAAAGTAACTCTCATTGTAAATCCAAAGACTAAGAATTTCAATCAGAAGCCCATGAAAAAACCTTTAAATATAAAAGTTTCCAAGCTTCTGGAAACTGACTGAATCATAATTTCTACCAACGGGTCTCAGTAGAGGGAAGGGCTTCTGATGAATCTTTGACTCTAGGTTTTTGTTTTTTTTTTGACTCTAGGTTTTGATCATCATTAAGTGACCCTTAACTGATTGCTTCTTACTCCTAGCCACCTGTTCTTTTTTAACTACTCCCTAGCATTAACCATCATGAAAATTAAAAAAATAATGATTTGAACACTTTTGGGAGAAGCCTGTATGTGCTGTAGACATGGTAAATAGTAGTCAACAGACAGATTTTACACTTGTTTAATTTATCAATTACAGTTCTATAGCCATGGTAAAAGCAATCACTATAGCTGATTTTATACCCATTTAATCAATCAACAATTCACTTCAGCTTCCTAAAACTGGCTAGTCAGAAATAGCTCCTTACTTCTGAAAGTCATCAAGTGAGCACACGAACTTCCTACATACATCCAATCAACAACAGCGTATGGCTGTTAGCATATCTGACACCATCTTGGGCCCTTACAGTTTCTTCTGTCCTTTAGCTGACCCTACCCAGGACTGTACTGTGCAGTAAATTTCTTCTCTGTCATCAAGAGCTTTGTAGTTAATAGATATTGTTTAATAATCATTAGGATCAAGTGGCCTCTATGCTCTGTTGGTCCCAAACAATGATGAAAACCTTTGCTGATGTATTCCCAGCCCCCACGACACTAGTTACCCAGTCATGAACTTTGACTTAGGAATGTATGGTCCTATTTCCAAGCACCTACCCCCATACCCTAGGTTAACTATAAAACCGTCATATATATATAATGTGTGTGCATATGTGTGTATGTGCTTCGTGAGCGGATGAATGGCTTACCTTCTTTTGTCTTAGATGGTCTTGTTTCTGTTGCATGTATAAGAGTGTGCTCCATAAACAAGAGAGGAAGGCACAGGCTTGATCAGTCTCCAATCCATCTTGCCAGTTCATGAAAGTAGGTCATACTGTTTAGTTTATATTCCAACGTCCACACTTGCTGCATTTTTGACCACACAGTCTGTTCCTAGCTTCTGTTTGGTTAGGAACCAAAAACATTATTCATAAGCACACATTCTTGACCAACTATAGAGGCCTTTTTCCTTATTTGTCATGAGTTTGTCTATAGCAAAGCCATAACCTGCTCCTGGCAGAACAGCTGCTTTCCTATAAATTCTCACTGCAACACTAGTTTTTGTGCTTATCTTGGTAACTGGCAAAATTACTTTTATTTTAAATAATAACAATGGCTACTTTGTGAAACTTTTTACATGTCAAAATTTAGGGGAGCTTCAGAAAATATATGGAGCAAAAAATCAAACATTCAATAGTTAGCTTTTTAACTTGTATGTTAACTTCAAATAAACAAAATGCTGACTTCAAGAAAGTCTCCTGCAAAGGCTCTCCTGTTCACTCCTGTTCAACCATTTGAAATCCATACTTCTTGCATCTCTCTTCATCAATCTGTCTTATCCGCCAATTCCTTCTGCCCCTTCTTCTGACCTCCTGAGCTCCCTTTTGGAAGAGTTGTTCTCAGGAAAGGAACAGTCACATTGCACACAATATCTTTTAAATTCCTAAGTCAGAAGGAAATATATAAAAGCTGCATTTAAACCAGTGTAGAGAAAAGTTGAGAGCCATAATTAAAATTTTTCCTAGGCCTGTAGAAGTTATACCAAAATCTGCTACAGAATTCAGGATTTTGCAAGATAGTTATGGTCCTGAATGGTCATAGATGTTCTAATTTGTTCACTAAATTATTAGCCCTTTAGACAGGAGAAACTGTTAAAAGGAGCAAGGAGGGAAAGACCAGAAGAGAATTTAAATAGCCTCGTTATGCATATTTTTAAATGGCCCTGACAAGGCAAAAATAAATAAATAAATAAATAAATAAATAAAAGGAAATGTACTGCATAAAAGGAATTTAAGAAGACTTTCTCTTAGAAGTAGATTGCATAAGTATTCAAAACTGTAAGCCAAATCATTAGTAGTCTTTAAAAAATAGTCTTTAAAACTCCCAAACAGTATTTTGGGTAGACACAACAGCTTAAGAGAAGTTTATCTTCTCTTTTCGCAAATAAGCTCAGACCTGAATTAAGGAACTTTATCAGAAAAAAAATGAAATGGGTAATTTTCAATTCAGAATATCTTCAATGTGTAACCGAACATTTACACAGACTATTAGAAAGTAAACGAGATAGAAATCAAAACAAACTTGTAAGATAAAATTCACCTTACAAATGGTACTTCCTGATAAATTGCACTACAGAATAATTATCATTGAAAGTCCCAGGAAAACATCCTGGATATGATTAATATTTCTACATTATATGTGATTGAAGAAAAATACTTAGCTATAATTTCAGAATTCTTATGGGCAAAACACTCATGTACAGAGATAGAATAATTAGTGCAGAGCACATAAGAATCCAGATCATTTTTTCTCAGATAATCATAAATTTCTTTTTTGTATTTACTAACATACTAGGCCATATTCTAGAGCTATTAACTCAGCCACATGGTACACTTCAAAGACCCATTGCTTACTCTAGATTATGCTTTGATACAGTAGCGAAGTCTTACCTTTTTTGCCTTAGAGCAATGGGGGTCTCGGCTACACTATTCAAAGTATCTTTGGATTTCATACCAGTATCACCTTTAAATCTGATGATTTCACATGCAACATAATCCCTATTCTCATCTGAAAGTGACCAACATTTTTCTGCTAGTCAACTACCGAACTATGAAATATTGTTACTGCCCCTTAATCTAAAAACTATCTTACACTTACATAATGAAATAAAATTTCTTGATTGTGTTCAAGAAGTATCTATGCCCAGAACCGATCTTTTGGACACTCCCTTAAGTCTTGACTTAATATATTTTTGTTGCCAGAGCTTATCTTAAAAATGAGAAGGGATAATGCTAGGTTGGATATGCAATAACTAGTTCAGTCTCTCTTATGCAAGCTAATCCCTCACTGGAAACCCAATTGATTCAAATTGCTGAACAATGGTCCTTTCTAGGACACATCAAATTGTTAAAAATAAAAGTGTAAATACATTCTCTGATAGCCAATACAAGTTTGAAATAGTTTAACTATCTTGGGATGATGTTCAAACTAAGATATTTCCTTCCCCCCGCCCCACAAAAATTTCTATCCTAAAGGTGGAGGCTCATAGGTAAAGAGATACCATTACAAATATATTAAATGCTTTACCATATCATCATGCTAAATATGCTTCTCTAATATAGTCATTACCTGTGAACATCTTGTAATATAAAGACAATTCCATGGAAAAGTTAAAGGATTTCACTAGAGGCACAAATTTTGACCCAAATTCTAAAAGAAATACTGGGACCAAATGAGTTTTAAGATCCATGAGAATAATATCTAGCAAAGCCAAGACGGCTGCTTTCTAACACTGAATAAAACCTCAAATGGACACTTGCCAAAATCTTCCAGGAGATATCCCACAGTAGGGGAAAACTGTCCACAATTTAAAATTCCAATGGGGAAACTTTTCTAGACGTTGTGGTTAATCCATGTTATTAGCCCTGTAACTAAAAATGTAGAGGCTAGACATGGGTGGAACCGTGATCAAAAAGAAACCCTCAGCATCTCCAAATGGATTTTACACAATTGCCTCCTACAGCTATGACTTTATGCCTTCATGAACATATTTCGTAAATATGTTTATTTTCTGGATGGGGTAAAACACTCTATTGTCAAAAGTCATATTACTCATGGTGGCTAAAAAACAAGCAAACAACAACAAAAACTATTAAACTTTGTGCTTCTTACATAGGGCATAACAACTTACAAAGATGGGGATGGAGCCAACACTGCAGTGACAGATACTTGTCAATTAGAGATGGCTTTGCCCCTTACTCTGAAATGTCACTGTCATTATCAGCATGAAAACTCTGAAAATGCAGAAAGGGTCTTCTCAGAAGTGTAAATTTGCAACAATTAGAAACTTTAAACTAAGGTTCTAGGTGAACCGCCAGAAAAAATTAATCCTTGAAAAAAAGTCCAATAGCTAAAGCTAAGTTCAATGGAACAAACTGACAACTTTCCACTTAAAAGATTAGTAAAAAAGAACATCTTAGATGGTTGAAATCACTGATTGTCACACTCTACATACTTTTTGTTCATTATGCTTTTGGTCATATTTATCCTATTGACTGGCTTCAGTTTATACACTTCTAACTTAGAATTACCAAGAGTAAAATCAGGGTCCTAAAGAGAACTGTTTTCTTGATAAAGCCTGTAAATCTTAAACTGTAGTTCCCGAGTGCTTTTTAGTCCTTTCTCATAGTGTTTAGTTAAACTTGCTTGTCTTACAGCTTTTTTTGTGTTTTGTTTTTTTTAAATTTATTTTATTTATTTATTTTTTGGCTGCGTTGGGTCTTCATTGCTACGCGTGGGCTTTCTCTAGTTGCGATGAGCAGGTTCTACTCTTCTTTGCACAGGCTTCTCACTGTGGTGGCTTCTCCTGTTGCAGAGCACGGGCTCTAGGCGCATGGGCTTCAGTAGTTGTGGCTCGCGGGCTCTAGAGCGCAGGCTCAGTAGTTGTGGCGCTCGGGCTTAGTTGCTCCGCGGCATGTGGGATCTTGCCCGACCAGGGCTCCAACCGCGCCCCCTGCATTGGCAGGTGGATTCTTAACCACTGCGCCACCAGGGAAGCCCATCTTACAGCTTTTTGATGTCTGTTTTCTCAAGTCTTAAGTTCTTTTATGTAGTCACTGTCCATATAGATGACTCAAAAACTTATTAAAAGACAAAAGCTGGACAAAAGTCACACTGATTCATTTGAACTAAAAACAATACCTTCATCAATGAAACATCTTCAAGGAAAATCATATATATATATAGGATATACACATATATATATTTACTGTATATATTACATATTGTGTACTATACTGAACAGTTTTACAGCCCACAGTTCATAGCACAGTGCCTAAAAACTATTTATTGATGTGGTTCAAGTTAATGAAATACAATATTCTCCCCCAATCCAGAATATATATTTTGTTCTGAATAGGGTACTCGTAAGTTCAGCTTAGGACATTTTATTGCCAAAAAAAAAAAAAAAAAAAGATTGAGGGAAGCATCTATAAGACAGAGTTGAAAAAAAAATTGTTGTAAAGAATAGGGGAAAACAAATATGTCTTGGTTAGCAGGTTGTTAGTAGAAAACCTAAGTAAGGGGAATATGGTATTTTTTTTAATATTCCTAGAGAAGAAAATAACTTCTAAAGTTCTTGAAGAGAAAAGAAGAAACTATCAGAAAAAAATATGATAGCAGATGTTATGGGAGAAAAAAATTATATGGAAAAGCAAAGAAACTAGAATTGATAAAACAATTTTGAAAAAAAAATAAAGTGGGAGGAATCTACCTCATTTCAGAATTTATATAACTACGTCATCAAGATTATGGTATTGGTGAAGGGATAGACATATAGATCAATGGAACAGAATAGACCCACAAAGAACTAGAAGTAGACCCACACAGATAAATCTAATTGATTTTTTTATAAAGGTGCAAAGGAAATTCAATGGGGGGAAATCTGCAGAATTTAAGGCTAGGCAAAGAGTTCTTACAGTTGACGCCAAAAACATGATGCACAAAAACAAAAACTGAGGAGCTGGACTTCATGAAAATTAAAAACCTTTTCTCTGCAAAAGATGATGCAAAGAGGATAAAAAGATAAGCTCCAGAGTGCGAGAAAATATCTGCAAACCACATATCTGACAAATGACTAATATCAAGAATATATCAAAACTCAACAGTTTAAAAAAAGATCATTCAATTAAAATATGGGCAAAAACATAAAGGGACATGTAAATGGATAAGATACACAGTACAGGTGGAAAATAAGCACATGAGAAATGTTTAATATCATGAGTCATTAGGGAATTCCCTGGCTGTCCAGTGGTTAGGACTCAGTGCTTTCATTGCCAAGAGCCCGGTTCAATCCCTGGTCGGGGAACTAAGATCCCGAATGCCGCGTGGTGTGGCCAAAAAAAAAAAAAAACATCCTTAGTCACTAGAAAAATTCAAATTAAAATCACAATGAGATATTACTACATACCTATCAAAATGACAAACTTTAAAAAAAATAGTGTCAGCACTAAATACTGGTGAGGATGCAGAAAAACTGAATCACTCATACACTGCTAGTGGGAATATAGAACGACTTAGCCACTCTGGAAAACAGTTTGATAGTTTTTAAAAACTACAATAAATATGCAACTACCATGTGATCCAGTAATTGCATTTAACCCAAAGAAAAGCACACACAAGAAACACAAAACCTGTACACAAATGTTCATCACAGCTTTATTCAAAATAGCCAAAAACTAGGAACAACCCAGATGTCCCTCAATGTCTGAGTGGTTGAACCATCTGTTGTATATCCATACCATGGAATACCATTCAGCAATAAAAAGCAACAAATTACTGATACATGCAAAAACCTGGATGAATCTCCAGAGAATTATGCTGAGTGAAAAAAAGCCAATCCTGTAATTTTACATACTATATGATTCCATTTATATAACATTCTTGAAATGACAAAATTGTAGAAATGGAAGACAGATTAGTAGTTGCTAGTTGTTAAGTCAGGGTGTGTGGCAGAAGAGAAATCAAAGTGACTATAAAAGGAAAATATTAGAGATGCTTTTAATGGCAGAAATGTTCTATATCTTGATGGCATCAGTGTCAATAGACTGATTTGATATTTTACAATAGTTTTGAAAGATGTTACCATTAAGGGGAATTGGTTAAAGGGTACACGGGATCTCTCTGTACTATTTCTTACCATTGCCTAAGAATCTATAATTATCTCAAAGTAGAGTTTAATTTAAAAAATTCAAAGAGCATTCATTGTTTCCCAAGTAATTGTTTCTTTCTAGAAATACTATGATCAAGAATGGTTTAAAATAAAAATATTTTGTTTTTGGTTCTGTTTCAATCAAAAAGTTTAAGAAGCCAAAATACTCCATTACACTCAGCTGATATAACCAAAAGCAAGGGCATTTGTGTCAGGGCATACTTAGGTTCGAATCCCAGGTCAATTTTGGGCCTGGTCTCTGAGAATTGGATATCTTGTTCTTAAAGTAGAGATAATAATACCTATTTCACTGAGTTGATATGAGAACTGCATGAGATGAAATATGCAAAGCACAGAGAACATTGCCTAGTAAATTATAGGGGCTCAACAAACGTTGAGCCCCTATAGATGTCTTATCTCTTTCCCATTCTGAGTAATGGGAACCCTTACTTTATTTGCACATAAAATCAAATACAAGAAGGAGAGAAATGTCAGGCTATATCTGCAGTACAAATTGCTATGGGAAAAGAAAATTAAGATGAGTTACTAGGATTAAAAATAATCTTTCCAACAGAGTTCAAAGAGACTGAGAAATGCTCTCTTGGGGAAAGCTTTCACTAAACAGGGAAACATGAAACAGAGGCGCAGTCATGCCCTGAGAGAGTAATGGCCAATTTGACCTATTATGTGTTTACTACATCAAGTTTGTTGTCCTGATTACAAGCCCCTAAAGGGGACATGGGGAAGGGGAAGACTGTCTACCTCACAGTCATTTTCTACGTTCTTTCTTTTGCCAACTGGCCCTGACACAATGTTTCACGCACTGATAAACTAACCTCTTTTGACCTACAGCCTTCCCTAGGATGGGAGTATATTGAAGAATATATATATTTGGAGTCAGTGAGGTGAGGGAAAATATAAGACACATGCAAGGTGCAATAAAAGAAAGTTGAAATGGGAACATCAGAAAATTAATTTCGTTAACTCCAAGTGTTATAGGATTGTAGCTCAGCAATCCACGTGGGATGGGTTAGGAGTTCAACATGGGAAATAGGTGAGCTGAGTGGATGGCAACAACAAATGATGAGTAATAGAAAAATGTCTGAACAGGAGAAGATCTTATTAACCCCTGGAGGCTTTGTTCGCTTGTTTCTACAATGCAGAAGAATTTGTTGCCTGCTAATAAACAGACTCAGGCTAATCAACTTATTTAGAAAGTTTATCTGCATTTTAATGGGAGAAGCAGGCATCAGACGCTAGCACCAGGTACCTCCTACAGCATGCTTGGGGCTGCCCTGGAAGATTCTTGTTGATTTATGGAGGAGGCTTTCACCTACCTCTTCTATAGGTTTATAAGAATTAATTGGGCAAAATCAGATTTCAAACCAGATTAAGACTTCAAGGAAATGTTGCTTTCAAATTTTTCTTCTGCCAAATCACAAAGGAATGCCTGAAGATACAAGATATTTTATCACTGTAAATAATCAACCTCCTATAATTGAACAGCACATTACGATTTACAAAGCACTTCTCCACAGGTTATCTCTTTAGATCCATGTAAAATCCTTTAAACTAGGCAGGACATATATTATCACACAGGTAATCATCTACAAATGAGAAAACTGGGGTTTGAAGAAAATGATTGCCTAATGTCACCAAAGAACAAAGTCAAAGCTAGACATTCTGACCCCCATAATACTATTGATATCCAACCAAGGGCCAAGAATACACAAGGCATTTTGAAGCTGTGGATTTTTTTCATTAGCCTTTGCATTTTCTTTCCCTGTGGTGGTGAAAGGCTAAAATGGTATTGACTATGATGGCACTGCATCTTAGGAAGCACTGTGGAAAGCACAGTGCAGTCATGGCCCCAGGCCTGCAAGAACTTTAATCTGGATTGGAAATAGGCATACAATCTTTGAATCATTTATGGCTCTCAAAGGGGATATCTGAATATATGCTGAAATGAGAGAAGAGACAGTAACTGCCAGTGAAATCCCAACTAATCACTTGTGATGAGCTAGAGTATAAGGTTTTGTGGTGAAGGCCTCTATACCAAAGACTTACAGAATTAACAGGATTTACAGACAAAAGAGGAAAGGGAGTGGGTGGGATATTCCAATGAAGAAATAGTTTGAGCAAAGACATAGAGTGGGCCATATCTTTTAGAGCTATGCTAATTGGTATTAGAGGTTGCAATGAATACTGTAGTATAGATTTAAGAGAGGAAGCTCTGAATCAGATTGTTGGCGTTCAAATGTGCATCACTTCTGAACAAGTTATGAGACAGTTTCTCCATCTGTAAATGGAGATGATATTAGTACCAACTTCATAGAGTTTTGTGAGAATTAAATAAGAGAGTGCATTAAAAGGCCTTCATTAGAATAGCACCTATACTAAATTGACATTTTTAAAAAGCTGTTACCTGTTTTAAAAAAAAAATTGTCAGTAGCTAAGGAGGTGGTTGGATTTGGAGTATAGATGAAGTGACCATATAATTTATCATTTAAATCATTTAGCCTTTGAAATGAAAGGGGATGTTATTAATAGTTATGCCAGGGTGCCAAGTATAAAGGAGGAATATTCAAGACAAATCAGAAGGGGTTGTGACCCTACATACAAGAAACCCTACTCTAAATTTTTTCTTGTTTATTCAAACTTCCCAGGTGTGTCATAGACAAAAATTCCATGATCAAATAGCACTGCATAGGTGAGGATACTGTTAGCAATTTCTGTAATATGATCCAAAGCATTGAGCTTTGAACCAAGAATGTCAAAGGTGGAAAAGATTTTAGAGGTCACCTAATAGTCCTACATTTTCAGTTTCAGAAGGGACCTCATTGAATACTGGTGCTGAAAGAGTGCCTGTGATTTTGTTAGGCAACACTGACACAAAGGACCTACAGCTAGAACTGGACAGAACTTTTGGAGACAATTTATAATTATTGTGAAAGTCCAGGGTTTATTATACAGATGAGGAAACTGCTCCATATTGGCTAAGGGCCTTATTGAAGATTTCCTAACATCTGATTCAGAATTTTTTTTCAACACATCAGCATTACCCAAAATATATTCCATAGAACTAGTCCTAAAAGATGCTCTGGCAGAGAGGGAGGGAGGGCGGGGATGGGAGGAGGCCATGGTTGAGTAAGCTTAGGCAATGCTGCTTATTATATTACACTCTTGGAAATTCACAATTTACATTAAATACTCTGAGAAGTCCTTGAGTAAAAAACCAATTTAATTTTGTTCAAACCAGTATTTCCCAAATGTGTTTTACTACAAAACCCTTTTATCACTTAATATAAATTAACATTCTGCAAAATTAGTGTTCTGATGCTACATGCTTTGCAGAGGACTACACTACACAATTTAGTATAAATGGCTTACATAAATTTTAAAAAGCATATAAACAAACAAACAACAAAACCCATTAAGAGAACAACAGGAAAAAAGGACCAAGGATCTGAACAAAGGAAATAGAATAGAATGAATAATGGATGTACTTGACTTCTCCACATCCAGCTTTGCTATAGGCTACACTTTCTCCCGTATGCATTGCCTCGGCTAAGTCACTTCTCATATATCCATTTCCATCTTCACATCCCAGCTGCATAACCATGTTGCGTGGCCTGCATCCTAAAGCAACAGCACCCACAAGAACCATTATAAGCTATTTTATAATGGTTTATTTTTTTCTGTGAGAGAACTTCCTCTTACACCTAAAAGTCTGTTGTTCAACTTAGGGACGTTCAGTTTGCAACACAGACACAAAAGAAGGGGACTCTTGTAGACACAGTGATCCTGGAGTAAACTTGCTTTTAAGCATAACCTTCTAAATTCCCTGGACATCAAGGCATGAGCTAATTCATGAAAAAAGCCAGATAAAACTTTCATCTCAAACTGTCATCTCTGCTCTCCACTGGCAGTACTTGAGTAGCTTGGTTTCACATTTCCAGTTATTTGTCTTGTCAAATCCTCACTGTTCATCTTCTAAAAAGCCCCCTGATAAGTTTAGACAGTCTAGTATCCTCTCCATTTGAGGCAAAAATATCAGTCAATCATCTAGGTTTCCCGGGAAGGGGGATTTAATTACTTTTCCTGGCTACCTCAGTTATCAATCCCTACATTAAATAATACCTATATGTAGTGGCTTAAAACAATATTTATTATTTTTTAAATTTAATTTTATTTATTTTTTATACAGCAGGTTCTAATTAGTTATCCATTTTATACATGTTAGTGTATATATGTCAATCCCAATTCCCCAATTCATCCCACTACCACCCCCCAACCCGCCACTTTCCTCCCTTGGTATCCATACGTTTGTTCTCTACATCTGTGTCTATATTTCTGCCTTGAAAACCAGTTCATCTGTACCATTTTTCTAGGTTCCACATATATGCGTTAATATACAATATTTTTCTCTTTCTGACTTATTCACTCTGTGTGACAGTCTCTAGATCCATCCACATCTCTACAAATGACCCAATTTCGTTCCTTTTTATGGCTGAGTAATATTCCATTGTATATATGTACCACATCTTCTTTATCCATTTGCCTGTTGATGGACATTTAGGTTGCTTCCATGACCTGGCTATTGTAAATAGTGCTGTAATGAACATTGGGGTGCACGTGTCTTTTTGAATTATGGTTTTCTCTGGGTATATGCCCAGTAGTGGGATTGCTGGGTCATATGGTAATTCTATTTTTAGTTTTGTAAGGAACCTCCATACTGTTCTCCATAGTGGCTGTTATCAATTTGCATTCCCACCAACAGTGCAAGAGGGTTCCTTTTTCTCCACACCCTCTCCAGCATTTGTTGTTTGTAGATTTTCTGATGATGCCCATTCTAACTGGTGTGAGGTGATACCTCATGGTAGTTTTGAGTTGCATTTCTCTAATAATTTCTCTAATAATGTTGAGCAGCTTTTCATGTGCTTCTAAAACAATATTATTATTTTTCATGGTTCTGCGGGTTGACTGGGGCTCAGCCAAGTGGTTCTTACATGGATTTCTTGTGCAACTGCAGCAGATAGTGGCTGAGACTGGTGTCATGGGTTGTTTTGTGTCTCCCAGCCTATTGATAGTGGATAGTGATGCTGTTGGCTAGAAATGCCTGTGGGCACCCACCTATGAAGGACTGACTGTACTGACCGGAGCCAACGTTGTGGCTGGACAGGCCTTTGTGGTTCTTATTATGAATGCAAGACACACCTCAGTAACAACCATCAGGGAGCTTTGAAAAAATAATGTTTATTACTTACAGTTCCTGGAGAGTCCGTGGCATGCCTGAGGCCTCACAGTAAGGTCGAAGGTACAAAGACAGAGAAAGAGAGTGCAGACCTGGGGTTCTGCCTTTATTGAGATGGATGGTGGGGTGCCTAGGGCTTTGCAGGTTCACTTTCTATTAGTGAATTTAAAAGGTAAGAACGGGAGTTAAAGTATGGGAAGGGAAAAGCAAGGTCACTCAAGAGATTAGTCATGAGGGTTACCCAGAGCTTTCTAAAAAAAGGGAACTTCATGGGTGGGGCTGCCTGGCTCTTTATCTAATTTGTGTAGCTGGCAATGTATCTATTGGAGATGGATGTCTTTGAAATGAATGCCTTGGCAATCAAAAGCTTAATGTCGGGAACTTACAATACAATAGAAAAAAAGCTGATTGTCAAGCACGTACACTACATGTGTACACTGGAGTCAGCTGGGTGTGAAAGATAGCTCACTCCCATGTCTGGTCCCTCAGTGTTCTTCCATATGGCCTCTTTCCCAGAAGAGTGGTCCCAGGTCTTCTTATGTAGGGTCTCAGGTGTCTATGACAGAGTGTCCCAAGAGCCACAGTGTTCTGAGAGATACAGGCAGAAGCTGCCGAGGTTCTTATAATCTAGCCTCAAAAGGACCAAACCATCACTTCTGCTGAGTTGTACTGACGAACAAGTCACAAAGGCCAACCGAGATTCAAGGGGAGGGGAATTAGACTCCCCTTTTGATACACATGGAACAGGCAAGAGGAGGAATTGCTCGGGGTCATCTTTGGAGACTGTTTCCCACACTGGCCTTCAAGGTCTTGTTTTTTCCTCTTCTCTATTTTGCTTTTAGTTGTGTGATCCAAGTACTTCTCTTTTAACTTAGTTATTTACCACCCCACCTCCTTTCCCCTGTGTTTCATAGGAATAGCATTTTGAAATGGAAGAATGCTATTCCTAAGTGACATAATTTGACTTCTCCTGGGGCCTTCACATTCTTTCTTGCTTCTCCCATCAAGGTGGTTGATATGAACTAAGTTGCCTGGTATGAAAATGGACAGCAGTTCAGGGTTACAGCCTCCACACATCGTACTCAGCATGCACGCAAAACGTGTGATCAGGATCTGCTGATCATCTAACTGACTGAATGAGAAAGAGGGCAGGCTGGGTCATAAGTCAGAACACGTCCTCAAATCAACATCAGGTGCCTGCAATGCCGAGGTCAAAAGGAAACTGAAAAGAGAAATTAGTGGATTTTGTACTAGGAATGGAAACTATGGGTAAGAAAAGAGTTTTGGGAAGAGAAGAGTTTTGACACAGACAAAGGTATGTGTCACTCTGCAAACCCATGCATTATCCTACTTTAGAAACTGATTTAATGTTTCAGATGCCGTTTTCCAAGAGAAATAGCAGTCTATAACTAGCCTATGAAATGCATAGTGCGGTAATTAATGTCTCAATAAGAAATTTCTCCTGATTGAGTTTTACAGTGACTAGACAATTGGCTAGGATTGACAATAGCTGTAAGTGTAGCTTAATCCAAGGGAATTTTCCTCTTTTCCTTTATTTTCTATATCAGGAGCTGGTAAACTATAGCCCATGGACCAATCCAACCCACCACCTGTTTTTGTAAATAAAGATTTATTGGAACATAGACACTCATTTGTTTACTTATTGTCTGTGGCTGTTTTCACGCTATAATGGGCTGAGTTGAGTAATTGCCTTGTAAACCATATGGCCCATAAAGCTGAAACCGTTTACTATCTGGCCCTTTACAGAAATGTTTGTCCATCCCTGCACTACATCAATTCTCAGAAAACATTAATTTTTGCCATAGTTTGTGAGTAGTAATTCTAATATGACCCTAGATTGTAATTTACTGGGCTTTGGGACACTGTGTATTTTACTTGGAAATTACACTGAATAAGGAAATTAATATCTTATTGTAAATTGTGGCAGTGGTAGTACTTGATTCTGTGATCTGATTATTCATTTTGAATATTGGGTCTACTGTGGTTTGAAGCTGGTGCTCATCTTGGTTTGTTTGTTTGTTTCTTTGTTTGTACTGTGCCGCTAGTCAAGACCTTCCCACTTCATGTATTACAGAACCAAATAGGAATGAGGGTTTGTCCCAGGAAGAAAGAGGGATAATGAAAGCAAATTAATCCTGATTCTCATCTAGACAAAGTGTATCATTGTAGTCATGTGAGATCTTCCCAGGCTCACCAGAGTAAGGGGTGTCCTTCAGGATTTAGAGACCAAGCACCAGCTAATGCAAGTAGCTACTCTATTTTCCATTCATTGCACACTCACTAGGTGCTGCTCTCTGAGCTAAGCACTTTTCATACGTTATCTCACTTAATCTGACAATATATTATTGTTGGAGGAGGTCATCGAGAGGATGTGACCACCAGTTGACCCCCTGGGCTGGACCCAGGCAATTGGAGGCTCCTCACCCTCTCCCCTTGGAAAGTACACTCTACCCACTGTTCCCACAGTGGATGCCATTTTCAAGGATGCAGGCTTGAGAGAGTAGGGTGTTGTTGAGACCATCTGGACAGTATATGTGATTGAACCCCATTAAGGCCTCTATATAAATTCTTAAGACTCTGGTAGACAGGGGTGGAGATCTACTCCTCTTGCAGCCACCCAGGACAAGCCTTGTATGTGAGTTCCCTTGCTTATTAAACCTGCCACCTACCAATCTGGAGTGGTCTGACTCGGTCTTCAGTCTCTCCCTGCCCTCCGTGTACAGGGACCAATTTGCCAATCAATGACTATGAGGGTGATTTTTTTACAAACGTGTTACAAAAGAAACAGAGGCTCCAAAATGTTAAATAATTTGCCTAAAGCTATGTAGCCAGTAAAGAGCAAAGCTGTGGTTTGACCCTAGTGTCATCTGACTTCAAAATCTGTGCTTTTAAAAACTATGTTATAGTTAATGAGGCTCTTATCTGCTATGCAAATTTGCACCACTGATCTGCTAGCCATGACAGACTTGAGACCAGAGGATGACCTGCAGACTCTAATTCTGGCTATATACAGACACCACTAACACTATGCAAATAGAAAAATATATATATTGGAAGGCATTTCACTTAAACACTGTCTGTGGATGTGCCGTATTGAAGGCAGCGTGAATATTTTCTTTCTGTTTTTGAGATTATGTTTAAAACACATGCATTATATTTAACATATGAAAATAAAATAGACAAAACTGTGTGAACAGTTGCTATGGGGTCTTTGGCAGGGTATGCGTGTTTCAGTAGTTCTTCCCTTTTGGTTGCATTGTATGGATATACCAGAATTTTTATCCACATTTTATCCATTGACCTGTTGAAGAACATCTTAGTTGTTTCTAGTTCATGTGGATAATAAATAAAGCTGCTATGAACATTTGTTTACAGATTATCACACGAACATAAGTTTTCAATTCACTTGGGTAAATACCTAAGAGTGAGATCATTGGATCATATGATACGTGTATGTCTAATTATATAAGAAACTGACAAACTGTTTTCTAAAGTGGCTGTACCATTAACAAATGAGAATTCCTGTTGCTCTTCCTTCTCACTGGTATTTGGAATTGTCAGTTCTTCTCCTCTAGCCATTCTAATAGGTATATATTGGTGGTGGTATCCCACTGTGATTTTGATTTGCATTCTAATAACTGATAATATTGAGTATCTTTTCATTTGCTTATTTTCTATTCAATAACTTCTTTGGAGAAGTGTATATTTGTCTATTTTTTAATTGAGTTGATTATCTTCTTGTTGTCGAGTTTTAAGAGTCCTTTATATTTCCTGGATACATGTCCTTTATCAGCTGTGTGATATGAAAATATCTTCTCCCAGTCTGTGGCTTGTCTTTTCATCCTCTTAACGTTGTCTTTCATAGAGCAAAAGTCTTAAATACTTATGAAGCCTAATTTATTCTTTTTTTTTCATTTGTGACTTGCATATTTGGTGTCTCATCTAAAAACTCATTAATAAACCAAAGGTTACATAGATTTTTCTCCTACATTTTCAACATCTGTGTATATATCTAATTCTATATACATCTGTTGATTGATTTGTCTCTTGAAAAGTATGTTTATTTTTTCTCTTGTTTCTTTGTCTGTTGTAATTTTTGGTTGGAAACAGCAGAATTAGGAAGTGAGATAAATAATTTTATGCCTGGAAACAGGCAAACTGTTTGTTTGCTAGGCATTAGTGTGGGGATATTGAGTCAATCTAGCCAAAAGTTGAGGTGGATTTAGGTTTTGGTATTGCTACGGTTATACCTGGTATAAACTTCAAATTCCTCTAGCAGTATTTTGTGTTTAGGGTGGGGCTGGTTTGTCAGAGGATTTTTCTCAGTTGATTGTTTCACCTTCGGCTTCAGAGCTTTCCTTTTCTCCTACACCTCAGTACCTAAGGTCCTTCTAATTCTCTGGTCCTCCTCCAGCGCTAGCTCAGTACATGTTTTGGAGGAGGGGTGGGGTTGTAAGTGTGGTGGTCACTCTGGTTCGTCCTCCTTCTTAGGCAGGTGTCCTGACCCTGCATCTCAGGGGTGGGGCCTTCTTTTTATCTTTACCACTTGGGAAGGGATAGGTAGTGAATCTGCCCCTCCTCCAATGGTAGGGGTTCTTTAATGGTCTAACCTCAGAACATATTCCTGCCTCTTTCAAAGGAGGTTTTTTTGTGTTTGTTTTTGTTTTTGTTTTCTGTTCCCTTCCCTTACTTGCAGTGGGCCTTGACCTGTGTCCTAAGGGCAGCAGGTTTTGGTCCCCATCCCTCAATACCTTAAGGCTTTTGTTCCATAGAGGAAATAGTGGAGAATAAAACAGGCCGGCCTCTAGAATAAAACAGGCTGGCCTCTGAGCCTTTCCCTCAACAGCTGCTGTTCCCCTCTTCCAAGGTTGTATCACAAAGGTTGCTTTATCTACACTCTCATCCTAACGCTAGACTTTCTTATGAGGATCCATTGGTGATCTGTGGAGAAGAGCCTACAAGTGGATGCAGTTTCCCTTGGTTTTAGTGGCTCCAGGGGCACTATACTCTCTGGTGGCCCACACTCAGCCTTGAGCCATTTGTTAAAATTTTCAGTTGAATTACTTCTGGTGTGCATGGCATCTGGCATCTGCTGTGAGTACTTGCATTACATTTTTCCTTGGAGAGACTTATCTTTCCTGAGATTTCAAATTAGTCCTGCAACTTCATCTTTTTTGGTAGAATCAGGTTAAAGTTGTAATTTATAAATTATTCAGATTTTTTTTGTTGTGACAATGAAATCTATGTTTTTCCAGCTTTCTACATTCTAAATGGAAGCTGAAACTTTTTCCATTTTATTTTGAGAAAAATAGAGAGCCAGTAAAGATTTCTGAGCTGGGGAGTGAAAAGATCAGATATGTATTTTTAGGAAAAAAATAATTATTCTGGCTGCATAAAGTGGAATGGATTGGAGAAAATGGGAGTCCAGAGGCAAATTAGGAGGCTGTTGTAATAATCTGGGCAAAAGATGAGCAAACCCCAAACACAGCATGGCATGGGGACTAAAAGATAAAGATATATTTGAGAGTTTCGGATTTAACAAGTTTCCTGACAGATTGTGGATGTGGGTGCGTTGATACATATTTATGTACTTAAATGTGCTGGATTATGGTGTGAAAAAGAGGGAAGATTAAAAAATTATGCCCATGTTTCCAACTTAAACAACCAGGAGGTAAAAGAGCCAAGATAATATTAGGGCTGTAAGCAAAGCAGAGGTGTATATAGGTGAGTATTTTCCTTGGAGAACAGGTGGTCAGTTTACTATAAGGACGGTAAACAAACATCACTAAGGACCTCGACAGATCAGTAAATGAATGAGTGAATAAATATATCAGAGCTCCAATTTGGAGCTATACCTATTTAATAAGACTGATTTCTTTCTTTTTTATTCCAGAAAGAGCAGTAGGTTTTGTGACATTTCAAAGAGTTTAGTGGGGAGAACTTATGTAAGCTGAAATGTCCCCATAAAACATGAGCTGAGCCACTGCAGCCCTTTTCCTTGAGGAAATTTCTCATCACTTCCCATCACTGGAATTTTCAAATACTGTGCGTTAATTTCATGGATGAATTAGTGTGAAATTCAATTTGTTATAATTTGTCTGAGACCACTTAATAAACTTGATATGTCAGTCTCAGGTTTGGGGACAATTAAGAGAAATTCATATTGTGAAGACATTTAAGTACCCATTATGAATGAAGAGAAATATTTAATGCCCAATTCCCTATTCCATCCTTCAGAAACAGAAAGGGACCATTATATTACAAACAAGTTAATATGACAGTGATTGTTATAGGAAAAAAAATTAAGGCCGATTGTCTATAACATGGTATCATGGATTTCCCTTTCTTTTCCTCCCTCTAGCAAACATTTATGCAGCCCCACTCTCACCCAGCTTGGAGCATTCTCATCATGTGCTTAGTGGTTTGGATGCAAATATGAGAATCTCCCTCTTAGAGGAGTTGTAGCCTAGTGGGAAAATACCCACAACAAATGTTTGCTCATGTAAAGTGATGAATGCTAAACTAAGCGGGGGCAGGAGGGTTACTAACTTGGGCTGAAATTATTGACCTTATTCAAAAAAGCAGTGTTCTTCAAGATAATCAACATGAAAAAAAAGGAATACATGTGTCAATTATTTTCTAATCCCTTGAAATATTTTAGACTTTCCTCTTGGAGTTATCTTCAGAGAATATTTGCAAGTTGCAAAAAAGTGATGATTGTCTTTCATTTTTATCAAATTATACTAACTAGCTCAGTGCTTTCCAAAATGTATTTCCTTGAATAATTTCTATATAGACACTCCATGAAACATGCTTCCATGGTTAAATACATTTAAGAAAAATCTACCTTTGTTCTCCCCTTATTTGATTTGCATTAGCAGATCCAAATCTCTTAGAAGCCCTGCTTAAAAATAAACTTATTTAACCAGTGCTTCCCCAACTTACTCTATTTCATCAAATCTAAGACAACATCTGTGATAAGATTCACCATTAATTTATGTAGACGTTATATAGGGAAAATAATTGCCAATTAAGCTGAGTTGGATGCATTCTTAACACTTGAAAGAATTTTTATTTTATACTTACTGAAAGAATTCTTTTAGAATTATTTTGACAACGATTTTATTATATATTATCCCTAGATATATATTTATATAAGAAACAAGTCAATTAAGGAATTTCTAAAACTTCTAAAACAAATCCCAACTCTTCTGAGTCCCTTTTTATCTCAGAGTTACTGATACTCACATTTTCCCACACAATATCGTTATCTGTACCGCTTCATTATCATCTCCATGATTTTCATCCAAGCTACTGACACCTATTTTTCAAGGGTTGAAATATTTGTGTAGGAAAAACAAGCACATCAAAACTGCCACCTAGATGATGGTGATAGTAAGGTACATTTTAATTTTAGAGATGTTAACGTTTGAAAGAAAAAAAAAAAAAGTGTGTTATTGAAGCAGTGTAAAGCATCATATACCCACAAGGCTCCCTGTACATGATTCCCATGGAACTATGGTTTTTGGAAGCCTTTGAGAAAGCTGATCTAGCATGCTCGATCAAAGTTGGATTGAAGTTAATGACAACCAATCTTCTATTAAAAAAAAATATGATCACCCTACATTACAGCAGCATTAAACACATGGAATTCAGAAGGAAATTCCTGGAAGGTAGTACACACAGTGTTTGTGAGTGCAGGACTTGGAGCTAGCCAGCCTCAGTTTAGTCTTATTTGGCCACTTCTTAGCTCTCAGATTACGGGCAAATTGCTTAAACTCGTCTAAGTGTCAGTTTCCTCATCTTTGCAGTAGGGATAATAAGGACACAAACTATTAAGACTTATTCTGAGATTTAAATTTTTTTAAAAAAAAGCTTATCAAGGTCTTAGCACTGTCAGGAATGAACAGGTTTTAGCTATTATTATTTTCTCAGGCATTCATGGCAAGTAGCCACCTTCCTCGATTTAACGCTGAAAGAATCTTGGCTATTTCTGAAAATTAAAAAGACTCTTAAGGGATTAATAATTTCTCATGTGAAGAGGTTCCCAGCAATATGCTATGGGGTCTGATGATGATTAACAAATGAGGCATTTTAAAAAGTACTTTTGGCAATGGCAGCATTGTCAAAATAAGCGTGACCTCCCACATGCCTACTAGGAAAGCAATTAGACTCATTTGCAAAAAGCAGTTCTGGTGTGATTACCACCATATCCCACTGTGCTGTAGGTAAATTGGGAAGAAACTGGAGTTCTATTTTCCGCATACCATTTCTCTCACCTACCAGGTTCAATCAGTTTGAAAGTTTTATGGATGACAGCATGGTAAAACCTCTTTTTGCAAAGCATGAATTTCACTTAACTAAGTATGTGACTTGGGCAAGTCAACTGATCTTTCTGAGCCCTGATTTCATCTGTAAAGTAAGGATGATAAAAGTGCCTACCTCATAGGGTTGTTTGGGCATTCCGTAATATAACACATGGAAAGCTCTGTAACAGATTTCCAGGCACATTGTAAGCATTGAATAAATGGGGATGTTATTCTTATTATCATTATTATTAGCATTAGCATCATTTCATTAATCTCTTATTGCAATAAACGATCACAAACTTGGCGGCTTAAAATGAGGCAAATGTACTATCTTACAGTTCTGGAGCTCAGAAGTCCAGAATGGGTCTCACAGGGCTAAAATAACAGTGTCAGAACTGGGTTTCTTCTGTAAGCTCTAGTGGAGAATCTGTTTCCTTGCCTTGTCCAGCTTCTAGAGGCCCCCCACATAGCTTGGCTTGTGGCCCCGTTCCATCTTCAAAGCCAGCCATGCATCACTGCACCACTTTGACGTGGCCTCTCCTGCCTTCCTCTTTCCCTTATAAGACCCCTGTGATCACACTGGGCTCAGTGGGATAATCTCCCCTTCCCAAGGTCAGATGATTAGCAAAGAATGTGCCCCTTTGTCATGTAACATAACATATTCACAGGTTCCAGAAATGAAGACACATACATCTTGGGAGGGAGGCATTGTTCTTCCTACCACAATCATCATCAGTCTATCAATTATCTACCGCTGCATAACACATTGCCCCAAAAGGTAGTGGCTCAAATTAACACCATTAATTATCTCACAGTCACTCTGGGTCAGGAATTTCGTTGCCACTTAACTGGGTCCTCCCATCCAGGGTCTCTCACAGGTTGCAACCAGTTGTACCCACTGGAGCTGCAGTCATCTTAAGATTCGGCTGGGGAGGATCTAAGCTGAGCTCACTTACGTGGCTGTAGGCAGAATTCAGTTTCTTGTGAGCCACTGGCCAGAGACCCCCCTCCATTCGTTGCCACATGGACTGCCCCATAGGTGGCAGCTCACAACATAGCAGCTGACTTCATCAGTGTGAGCAATCAAGAGGAGAGACAGAGACAGACAGAGAGAGAGAGGAAGAGAGAAGGAGCTAATGGCAGAGTCCTTTGTAATAACATCTCCGAAGTGACATTCCATCACCTTTGCCATATTTTATTCATTAGAAGCAAGTCACTAGGTCCAGCCCACACTCAGAGGAGGAGTTTTCACACAAGCATGAGTACCAGGTGGCAAAAATCACTGGAAGCCACCTTGAACGTCTGCCTATCACAATCACCATCATTATTGTTCCCATCAAATCCATCCTCTTTACCTGGTCACATTTGAATCCAAGATCCATTTCCAACTAATGGTATCAGAATATCTGGGGGTGGAGCCCAGGCCCTGTGTTTTTAAAGGGCTCCCTCTGTGATTTTATTATGCAGCCAGCATTGGGAGCCGCAGCTCTACTCTCTGTCGCAACAGTAGTAATTTATGTACCATGCATTGTACCTGTCATTCTCTATTTAAAATCCCTTCACAATGTTTTTGATCATTTGCAGCAGAAAGTAGAAGCTCTGTACTTGCTAGTAAGTCCCTCTCTGACTCATATCTACCTCTGTGGATTTGCTTCCACCTGTTCTCACCTCACTCACAATACATACTCCTTTAAAATCTCAGAGCTTACATCCTTGTCCAGACATTGGGCTGATTGCCACTTCTGTGCCTTGTCAGATGCTGTTCTCTCTGCCTACCTATTCCAAGTGAACCCCAAGACACATCTACTTCTTAAAAATGTAATAAGTACTGAACAAATATAAAGGATTTATAAAACATGTTTCAAAAAGTGTAACATACAAAGAATGACAATAAAACAAACAGCCGTGAACTCACCAATCATCTTAAGCAAAGAACATTGCCTATAACTTTGAAGTTTCCTGTGTGTCCCTCCTGGGTCCCATTCCTTTCCCTCCTTCACAAAGGTAATCAAAATCCTAAATCTTGTGTTTATAATCCCCTTGCTCTTATCTAAAGTTGTAACACATGTGCTTATATCACTAAATAATAATGTGGTTCAGTTGTGCATATCTCGTGGAATCACGCACTGTTATTTTCCTGAGTTTCACCCACATTGCTCCTTGTAGCTGAAATACATCCCTTTGCACTATCTTATAGTACCCAGTTTTTTTAAATACATCTCACTTAATATATCCACTCTTTTGTTGATGGACATCTGGGCTGCTTCCAATGTTTCTACTATTAATGACTACTATAAAATAATTGGCTATGTCTGCTGGTGCCCATGTGAAAATGTTTCTCTGGGATGTATACCTAGGAATGGATTTACAGGTTCACTTGGTATGTGATGTTCAAATTTATTAGATACTGCCGAAGAGTTTTCCAACATGTTTATGCTAATATACACTCTTTCTGGCAGTGTATGAATGTTTACAGCTCTATATTCTTATCATCACCTCATATTGTCAGACTTTTTCGTTTTTGGTAGTCCAGTGGATATGATTAGTGACTAGTGAGTGGAACACCTTGTCACATATTTGTTCACCATTCAAGTTGACTCTTCTGCAAAGCGCTATCCAAGTCTTTTGTCCATTTTCCTATTGGTGGTCTTTTTAATTTGTAGGAGTTCTTTATATATTTTGAGCTCTAATTATTGCATTCTGTGGTTTGTCTTTCATCCTCTTTCTGGTGCGTTTTGATAAATAGGTGCTCCTTTATAATAGCATCAATTTGATTGATCTTCCAAATTATGGCCTGTTTTTTATTTATTTTTTAAGAAATGCTTCTGTACTCAAGGTCAGAAAGCTATTCTCCTGTATTGTCTTCTAAAAGCTTTAAAATTTTGACTTTCCTATTCAAATTTTTAATCCTAAGGGTTATAATCTTATATATGGTTATGAGGTAAAATTAAACCCCATCATTTCCTATGGTTAATCTGTTATTAGAGCATTATTGATTTATTAATTACATAGTCCATTATTTCTATTTGGAGCCACAAGGCCAACTGTTTCACAAACAAGGTGTTGACAATTACATATGTTTCTCTTTCTGGGTTCTTGATTCTGTTCCATTTGTCAAATTGTCTATTACTGTACTGTGTTACTTATTATAATTATTATACTTTTATAGTTATTTTTGTCTGATAAGGCAAATTCATATTTTTTAAAAAAATATTCTAACTATTCTTTGCCCTTTGTGCTTGCAAAATTTTAGACTCAACCAATCATATGTGGGGTTTTAATTTTGTTTTTGTTTTGAGTCAGTGGATGTCAATGTCAAAGGATAGGTGATAATGAGAGAAATTACTGAAAACACACACATACACAGTGCAAATTTTACATTTATTTCCCTCAACAAGCTAATCAGGGTGCTGAATAGTACAGATGAGGCAAGGTTTCAGGCATTCACTAGTTAATGGGATCAGCTAGTCTCTCCTTACCTCAGCTGCTGCTGACTCCCAGCAGGAGTGTATCATGACCTCTCCTAGCAAGATTTGTTTTCTCCAGTCTTTAAAAAGAGATTGGAGTCATCCCACAGTCTGTGGGTAGTGCTCCAAAGAAAACCCAGTTCAGTATTCTCTGTGAGACACAGGAGGATGGGTTTTCTATGCTGAGTGATACTCAGCAGGCTGTACTTTAAGAGCAAAACTTTTACAGCTGCCAGAAGTATGAGTATAGATCCTTATATTTTCTCTCAAACACATATAACTTGTTTATAGCACTTTATTTTCAGGTATAAACATGTTTTTGTTTTTAAAAAACTCCCTTCAAAACATGTTCAGAAACAAGTTTACATTAAACAAAGTTTATGCCATGTCTTAAGAAAAATATGCTTATAATTTGATAAAATGGGGTGAAAACACTGTCAAAAATCTCACTCCAGGGGCTAAAGGGGTAAGACACATCTACAAATTTTTTTTTAATGTTACAAAAGAACTTATTTACAAAACAGAAATAGACCCACAGACATAGAAAACAAACTTATGGTTACCAAAGGGGAAAGGAGGGAGATAAATTAGGAGTTTGGGATTGACATATACACACTACTATATATAAAATAGATAACTAACAAGGACCTACTGTATAGCACAAGGATCTATACTCAATATTTTGTAATAACCTATAAGGGAAAAGAATCTGGAAAAGAAAAAATATATTTATATATGTATAACTGAATCACTTTGCTGTATGCCTGAAACTAACACAACATTGTGAATCAACTATACTTCCATTTAAAAAATAAATAAAAAATAAAATACCACATATCAATGATTGAAATTGTTCTCAATTGATAGAAGGATTTGGAAAGAGTTGTCAACTTTAGGATATTGAGTCTTCCAATCCATTAATATAGTATGCCCCTCTACTTATTCAGATTTTCTTTAACATTGTTCATAAAGTTTCATAATTTTCACCTTAAAGGTGTTTTATACCTTTTGTTTAATTTATTCCTATTTGTATTTTTATTGGCACTATTGTAAATACTACTTTTTTAAAAAATTTACTTTCTAACTGGTACTATTGTATAGAATTATAGTTGATTTTACATTGATTTTTGTACCTAGCAAACTTGCTAAGTTCCCTATAATTCTCTATGTATTCTTTTGCATTTTCAACAGAGCCAACCTTATCATCAGAGAATAATGAAAGTTTATTTCTTCCTTTCAATCCTTATAAATTAAAAATTATTCTCACCTTACTATATTGGTTAGGGTTTCCAGGAAAATGTTGAATAGAAGGAGTGATTATAGCTATACTTTTATTATTCCTCATTTAAAGGAAATGATTTTAAATATTCACCATTATATATGACATTTTCTGTGCTCTTTTAAGTAGAGTATATCAGCTTTCTGAAAGGCCTTTCTAATTACTATTTTTTAATGAATAAGTAATGAATTATATCTAATACTTTTCCTACAACTAATGAAATGCTTTTATGATTTATTATTTTTCTCCTGTTTTTATATTGATTTTCTAATGTTAATACAATTTTTATTCCTTGGAATTAACCCATTTTGATCATGCTATATTTTCTTTTTAATGGATTTCTGCATTCAGTTACTAGTATCTTACTTATAATTTTGCATTTTATGGTTGAGAGTTAAGCTGGTCTATATTTTCTCTTTATCATACTGCCTTTGTAAGGTTTTGGTATCAAAGTTATGATAATCCCATTAAATGCATTGGGTAGTGTTTCTTTTTTTCTATACTCAGAAATAATTTGTGTAGGATTGAAAATTTTTCTTAAACATTCAGTAGATCTTTATGGGAAATATCAGCTATTTGTTCAATTACTTTAATGGTTGTATCACCATTCAAGTTTCTCATTTCTTTGAGTCAGTTTTAGTAATAAATTTTCCAGAAATTTTTAAATTTCACCAAATATTTCAAATTCATTTTTACAAAGTTGTTCATAGAATCCTCTTACTGTATTTTAATACCTATGGTACTTGTAGTTATTTCCTATTTTTTGTCATTCATATTGTGTATTTGTTCTTCCTCTCTTTTATCCATGATCAATCTTGACAGAAGTTTCTCTATTTTATTAGTTGCATTAGTTTCCTACAGCTGCTATAAAAAATTACCACAAACCTAGTAGCTTAAAACAACAAAAACTTATTCTCTTACAGTTTTGGAAGTCAGTAGTATGAAATGAATCTCACAGGGTAAAATCAACATGTCAGCAATGCTGCATTGCCTCTGGAGGCTCCAGAGGAAAATCTGTTTTCTCCTTGCCTCTTCTTGCTTCTAGAGACTGTTGGCATTCCTTGACGTATAAGTAGTCAGTGTTCTCCAGAGAAATATAAATATATACATATGTGTAATTATATGTATATTATTAAATTATATATGCAATTATATATATGTATTATTATAAAGAATCGGCTCATGCAATTATGGAGGCTAAGAAGTCCCAGGATCTGCAGTTGACAAACTAGAGACCCAGCTGGAAAGCAGATGGTGTAGTTCCAGTCTGAGTCATATAGTCTGAAGGTCTAATAACCAGGAGGGTCAGTAGTGCAAGTTCCAGTCTGAATGTCGGCAGTCTTAAGACACAAGAGCTGATGTTTTGGTTCAAGTCCAAAGGCAGGAAAATACAATGTCCCAGCTCAACCAGTCAGGCAGGAAAAGTTCCTTCTTACTCAGCCTTTTTGTTCTATTCAAGTCTTCAATTGATTGGATAAGGTCCACCTACCTTAGGAAGCAAATCTGCTTTACTCAGTCTACTGATTCAAACATTAATCTCATCCAGAAACAACATCACAGACACATCCAGAATGTTTGACCAAATGTCTGGGCACTCCTTGGCCCAGTCATGTCGACACATAAACTTAATCATGACGCTTGGCTTGTGGCTACATCATGCCAATCTCTGCTGCTGTTGTCACACTGTCTTCTTCCTTTGACTTTCTTGTCTCCCTAAAGGACCCTGTGATTACTTTTAGGGCACAACCGGGTAATTTGGGATAATCTCCCAATCCCAAAATTCGTAACTTAATCATATCTGCAAAGTCTTTTTTCCCATATAAGGTAATATTTTCAGATTCCATGGATTAGGATGTGGATATATTGGGGGGTGGGGGTGGGCATTATTCAGCCTACCACGTTAAAGAAGAGCCTTTTGAGTCTGTTGATACTTTCTATTTTTATTTTTGTTATTGTCTCCATTTGTGTGATATTGATTCTTTATTTGCTTTTTAACTTCTTTAGTAAGATGTTAAGTTCATTATATTCTGCATTTTTTCCATTTCTAACATTGGAATTGAAAGCTAAACAATTTTCCTCCAAATACTCTTTTAGGTGCATCCCACAAGTTCTGGTATATAGAACTTCCATTATTGTCTAATTCTAATTAATTCAAATTCCCTTTTTGATTTTTTCTTTGACTCCTGAGTAATTTGCAAGTGTGTTTCTTAATTTCCAAGCACATGAGGGTTTTCTAGTTTTCTTTTACTACTAAGGCTAATTGCACTGTGATCTATAGCAGCAGTCCCCAACCTTTTTGGCACCAGGGACCAGTTTCGTGGAAGACAGCTTTTCCACAGACCTGGTGGTGGGGCGGGGTGGCGGATGGTTTCAGGATGATTCAAGCACATTACATTTATTGTGCACTTTATTTCTATTATTATTATGTTGTAATATACAATGAAATAATTATACAACTCACCATAATACTGACAGGAGGCGAGGCTCAGGTGGTAATGCAAGCAATGGGGAGCGGCTGTAAATACAGATGAAGCTTCGCTCACTTGCCTGCCCCTCACCTTCTGCTGTGCGGGCTCGTTCCTAACAGGCCATGGACCGGTACCGGTCCATGGCCTGGGGGTTGGGGACCCCTGATCTATAGGATATTAAGTCTTTAAAATTTGTTGAGACTTGCTTCATGGCCTGGTATGAGAGCAATTTTCCCATAACACCATATATGATTTTTAAAGAACGAGTTTTTAACAATTGGTTCAGTGTTCTACACACACAAGCTTGCAACCTCTAATCCTGCTCATTATTCCTCAGTTCAGATTTTATTTTCTTCAAGAAGCCTTCCCTGACTACTGGGCTAAGTGTCCCCCTCTGTGCTCCCATTGTCCTCCATGTATAATTAAGCACAGCTTTTTTTTTTTCAGTATTGTAGTGTGTATCCCCCGTTTACCTCTCCTATAAATTTTTAATATCCTCAAGGACAAGAAGCAGAATTTATTCACCTTTTTTTTCTTGTTCCCAGCACTATATCTGTCATAGAGGCTCTCAATGAATAATTATTGAATGAAACAACTGAATGAGGCTAGTTTCTCCAAAAAGCTTGCCTACCCAATGTTCCTCTTCCATGTAAATAATATTTGCTGCACTCTAGAAATAATGCCAATCTGCCACATTAAATTTAGCGGAAGTTAAGACAAATTTTCTACTCCATTGAGAAAATACCAAGGGAAAACCAGTATTTTATCTGCAGGTTTTATTTACCAAGGCAACACTGCTTATTTATCAAAGTCATATATGGGTCATTGAAGTGAGAACACATAGTTTTTGAATTTGGTTTTGACTCTTAACAAGTGCTCGTGCCTTAATTATGCTAGGATTATAGCGTTGTGTGAATACACAGATGATCTATCACAGAGCTTAACTATATAGCATCTGGGACATTAATAGGACATAATAATGTTCATATCTTTGAAATAGGGAGGAATCTAACTTGAAATAATTGTAGACTTAGAGGTGAGGAAAAAAATTGAGAAATCTTCTAGTTTAGCCCAATTCTTACATCTCTTCTCTAATATCCCAGGTAAGAATTGAAGTGTTTGTTTGAATATCTGCAGTGATAGAGGACTCAGGACCTCTAGCACTTTTAATGTCAATATAATTGCCTATTAGGGATGTGCTAGTCTGGTAGTGAATTAAGTCATTTAATTAGATAAAGAGAATACAATAATTCCTTTTTTGTAACTCAGCAACATGCCTCTTTCCTCTAGTCAAAGGCATCTTCCCTCTATGCATCATCTGTTTTTCTCAGTCTTGAATGTGATCACAAGTCAGGAGTGATCAAAACACCTAGTATAGAAGGCAATACCCAAACTAAGTAAACATTCTATGCAAAAACTTAAACTTGGATTATTCAATAGAAAAAATAAATTTACTTCACAAAACCTGCAGCATTGAAGAATTTATCAACTTGAAGAATAGAAAGTATTAGATTATGGCATCTGTTAGTCTAATTTAATTCAACTACAGTTAAGCACTTTAAATTCCCAAATATATGGGAAAATTTTTGAAATACTCAGTGTTCCCAATCCAGAATGAGAGAATTCTAAAAAATAGAAGAAACTTTTGTGATTCAGCAAGGTTGACTAGTGTCTGAATGCTTCCAAATATAGGAGTTCCTAGAGGTAAGAATGTTCTGGAAGTGCGGTAAAGGATAATAACACGTATTTTACTAGAAAATGCCTAATGTATATATCACAGGGCCCACAAATATCTATATTTTCTTACCAAAGAAATATGTAAGAAACATATTGAATAGTTTAATAGAGATTAGAAAAGTTAAAGGTATAACTAGTTATCAAATTTAACTCAGCTTATGATAGCTTTATTGTAAACATGCAAAGTCCCTGTTCTCACCTTTCCCTGTATCCACATCCTTTGCTATATAACTCTGCAGAGCCCTCACTCTGGCGGTAGGCTTGACCACATGACTTGCTTTAGACAAAGGGATAGTAACAAATGTGACATACACAGAGGCCTGAAGTGTGCTTGGGTGTAGAAATTGCCCTACCTCTTGCACCTCTGCCTTTCTCTTGAGAACATGCCTAGGCTAGCCTGCTGGAGGAATATAAGAGACATGTGGGGCTAAATCAGGTCCCTCCAGACAGCAGCCAAAGGACCCATAGATGCAACAGTCACTCTGAGACAGGCCATACCCATAGAGCGAACAATTTCAGGTTAGATCAGAAGAACTGTCCAGACTAGATTGCTGACCCACAGATTCATGAACTAAATGAATACCTATTGTTTTCAGGCAATGGGCTTTGGGTCTGACCCAATAGCTGCTTATTTCCTTTGTCTTTCTACCCCATCACCACAAAACACTCCATGATTTGACAAGCTGGAAATTCAACTTTTGGGATGGACAAAACAGCATTCAAAAGGACCAAGGAATTTTCCCCAGAGCAAATGTTGGGAGTAGTGTGGTAAAATGGAGAGTAACTGAACCAAGATAGTACAGTAAGTCCCCTACATACAAACCTTCAAGTTGCAAACTTTCAAAGATGCGTACGTGCTTTCACATGTCCAACCATGTACGTTAGGTCATGTGTCTGGCATACATTGTCACATGCGTGCATCCACTCCAAATGGTTGTGCTTTTGTGTACTTTACTGTACAGTACTGTATAGAGTACAGTAGTACAGTATCTTTAGTTCAAGCCCAGGATGTCTGGAAGCAAGTGTAAAAGCAGTGGTAAATAGCCGATCGTGTTAGTTGGATATCTAGGCTAACTTTGTTGGACTTGCAAACAAACTGGACTTACAAACACCCTCTCGGAACGGAAGTCGTTCGTATGTAGGGGACTTACTGTAAATCCAAAGGCTCTTCAATCATAAACACTCTCCCTACTGTTCCCACTTCCCCAACACACCTAGAAATAGGGTCTATGCTTTAACCACATCCCCAAGTTGACATGATCAATCACAATGACAGATATTCCCAATGGAATATGAAACACGGGGGTGGAGGGAACAGAGATGAGGACCACAACTATTAAAAAAGTGAAAAGCCGCACACTGAGCAGTTTATTCTGGTTGAAGCAGAATAAATGCACATGAGAGAAATAAGAATTTTAAATATCCACAATAAAATGCTCAAAGAGAAAATAAGGATATTGGAAATGCCAAGGAAAAATAAGCAATCATAGAAAAGAACTGATTAGAAATAAGTGGAATAAAAACAGAATTGTTGAAATAAAGAGCTGAACAGATAGGCTGAATAATAGAATACACCCCATCAAAAAATGAAATATTGAGCTGAAATATCAAGTCTAGGACTTTCACAGAAGGCATAAAGTGGAAAAGAATAATTTAAAGTTAAGCCATATAAAAGACAGAAAAATAATTGTCCATAACCACATAAATAAACATTATAAAATCTGAGAAAAACTAATTAAAAGGGAGGAAATATGTAAATAAATGATTAAGAATATACCCAAATTAAAGAAATATGTAATAATTAGATTAAATAGTTTAATAAAGATTAGAAAAGTCAAAGGTGTAACTAGTTATCAAATTTAAGTTACCCACATGAAAGAGAAAAACTTCCATGAGTAAAAGCAGATCACCTGAAAGGAAATGACAAGAATTACGCATACCTGAGATGAAAAGTAATGGAGTAATAATAACAAAGTGGTAAAGGAAAGGAATTGCAAATATAGAATATTATAACCAGCTCAATTATCACTTAAACAAGAGTTGAAATACAAATATTTTCAATAATGACTGCAGCAGAAATTTTGCCACAGCCAGAGCCTTTGTGAAAGAAGTCTTAGAGTAAGTACTCCAGTAGTAAGAAACGAAAGCAGTAAGATATGAGAAGTAAATTACTTAATCAAATATGTCTTTGTAAAGATAAACAATAACCAATGACATATCCTCCCAAATTATTAAAGTGTATCCAGAGTGCATTTCTAAGTAATAACTATATGAGGATGTAGCAGGACCAAGGAGAAAGATCAGAGGAGGTAAGAGAGAGCTTTACTGCAAAGGAAGATAAAAATTGACAAACTTAAGAGGCTGCTTGGGGGAAAAAATAACTATAAGCCTCAACATGTTACGGATAACTAACAAAATTAAAGTAGAACATAAGACCTTCAAACTAACAAAATAAAATTTATCTATGGAAGTTAGTAAGAGAGAAAGATAAAAGCAGTATGTATGTATTATAAATAAAAAACATGAAATGAGATTTCAAAAGTAACTAAAATTTGTGATAAATTTAAGTAGCTTAAATGTACCAATCAAAAGACAAAGATTTCAACTGGATCATTTGACAGGGCAATGACAAGTTCACCACCATTTCCTCTTCTTGGATTGACAGAAAAGAAGGCATGTCCTAGTCTTCCTGACAGCTAATTTCTGAACATATGACTGAGTTCTGGACTGTGCTAATTGCCCAGAAGTTGTGTAAATCACTTTCAAGGCTGGCCCTTAAAAATATGATGCTCTAATTCTCCTTTCCCTGGTTGGATCAACTCAAGAGCCAATGTACTACAGTTCTGGTAGTAGCCTATACCCTTGAGTCCCCTTTTGGAGTAGAATGATGCAGGAGAGCCATGTTTCCCACATCAAACTATGATGTGAATAAAAAATAATGAATTATTGTTGCACTCTTTTGGGGTTTAAGCACATATTAGTATGGCCTCACCCTGACTAATATTGAAAAAGAGCTCTGATCATAAATTACTTCCAAGAAACTGCCTGAATAAGGCAGAATACTTCAGAACACTGGAAATCTGGAAGTGAAGATATTATTCAAGGACACCATCCCCTCCCTGGCACTGATAAGGATCTAGCCTCTATGGTGCTGCATTTAGTTCAAGAATCAAGAAAACTATATGTTTATATGTCTTCTCAAAAACTAAGGCAAAATGATTTTTAGTATAAGCTGTTCTGGAATTGCATTGCAAGCCAGAACTAAAAAGACAGAGGTGCAATAAAAATTTAACATTTACTCAACTCTAGCAGGAAACAAACTTCATGGAAAGTGTCCCTTGCACCAGTGCACCACATAGAAACAAAACAATGAAACAGTCATGCAAAGATATGTTTCTGTTCTTGGTTGCTTTTACCACCTTCATTCCATTAAGTTCTTATACTTGCATTAAATAAGAAATGTATAAATTTCTAAATCACATACTTATAGCAGGTATGCATGTGTCCTTTACGCATCAATTCATAATCACATATGCAACAACGAACACACGTAAAATGAAATAAAAATAAAAGAGTGAAAACTAACACACCAGGCAAATATGGTTGAAAGAAATATAGTGTAGCAACATTAATTTCAGACTAAATAGAATTGAAAGCAAAAAATCATTATAAATAAAATTTTATCTTGTATGTAGGCTGATAAAAGGAACAAAAGATCCAAAAGATATGATAAAAATGAATATATTACCACATAAAAACTACATACATAATCTCTGACAGCAATTGATGAACTACAAAGAGAAATAGCTAAATCAGTAGTTGTAGTTGTAGATTTAAAACCCTGTGTTTCAGAAACAGACAGCTCAGGGAAACAAATTAAAAATTCATATATATGATAATTAATAACTGAACCAAAATATACATCAGCGACTTTATAGCCAGTGAGCACAATTTTTCTTTGCCAAGCAGACATGAAACATTCATACAACTCAATCAAGTACTGAGTCACACACACAAAAAAAGCCTCAATAAATTGCAAAGAAGCAATATCTTAGAGTTTTCCAATTATTACTCAATAAAATAAGAATCAAAACCAAATATAAAGTCTTATAGAAACTCCAAATATCTTTAAATCCAAAAAACATACAACTATACAGCACTTGGGTTAAAGAGAAATTCATAAGTGAAAGTACTAAATTACAGCTGAGTGAGCACAAAAGCACTCCATGTCAAAATGTCTGGGAACAGTGAAGGAAGTACTGTGAGGGGCATAATATATCTTAAAAATTATTTACCAGATGACAAGAAAGGTTATAAACAAGTGGGCTAAACATTCCCCAAAACACTAGGGGAAAAAAAGAGAATAAATCCAAAGAAGAAGTTGTGAAGATGAAGACAGAAATCCATAAAGTAGAGAAAAAATATAGATAACATGTTTACAGCACATATGGTGTATACGATATGCTAAGGGCTAAGTGCTTTACATATATTGACTCACTCACTCCTCACAACAACCCTTAGATAAAGGCAAAATTATTCATTCTCAATTTACAGATGAGTAAAGCAATGCACAGAGAGATTGCATAACTTTCCCAAGATCACAAAGCTAGTAAGGACCAGAGAATGATTAATATTCCGTGCTTTTATCAACTGTGCTCTACTAACCCAAAGGCTGATTTTTCTTTTATAAGACTTCCAAAGTAGATAAACTTCCAGAAAGACTGATCAAGGAGAGACAGAGAGAGAGAAAGAGAGAGAGGGACGAAGAGAAAGCATTGTTGTTTTAGTCTGGGTAATTAAGGATAGTTGACAACAAAACCCTAAATCTCACTGGTATAGCATAATAAATGTTTTTTTACCTGCTTATATCTCAATCGTTGGTCAGTCAAATCCACAGGGCAATTCTCCTCAAGCAGCAATCAGGGGTCCATGGAAGCTGTGGAAGAAGAAGAAAGAGAAGGATGAGGAACACTGGCTCGTCACTTCCTTGATCTGGAAGTCACACTCTGCTCATCTTTCTTGGGTTTGCACCAACCAACAGTCACATGTCCTCACCCAAAATGAAGATGAGGGAATGTAGGAAAACACATGCACTGTTTCGGTGATCACTAACAACCTCTGCAATTGTTGGAAGAGGTCATCAAGCGGATGTGACCACCACTTGACCCCTTGGGTTGGACCCAGCAATAGGAGGCTCCTCACCCCCTCCCCTGTCCTTCGAATGTACACTCTGCCCACCGTTCCCACAGTGGGAGCCATTTTCAAGGACACAACTTTGAGACAGTGGGGTGCTGTTGAGACCCTCTGGGTGGTATATGTGACTGAACCCTGTTAAGTCCTTTGTATAAACTTTTAAGATTCTGGCGGGCAGGTGTGTAGATCTACTCATTTTTCAGCCACCCAAGACAAGTCTTGTATGTAAGTTCCCTTGCTTATTAAAACTGCCATCTACCCATCTGAAGTGGTCTGCCTCTGTTTTTAGTCTCTCCCTGCCCTCCATGTATAGGGACTATTTTGTGAACCAACAGCAATAGATACAAAAGAGGTTAAAAGACTATAAAAGGATAAAAAGCTACGAACATATTTTTAAATATGTATTATTATTTTTTATTATTTTTAAAGAAATATTTAGAAAACTACTCAACAGTAAATTTGACAGTCTAGCTGTAACAGAAAAATTCCTGGGAAAAGATTAAATGCCGAAATTGGAACAAGAATAAATTATGTATGGTCAACAGCCAAACATTAACAAAAATGGAAATTCTTATCAAAATCTCTATCCTTGCCCTCCTTCCCAACAAAAAAGTAAAGTCCCTGTACCAGCCAGAATCTTATTGTTTCTCAGCCCCATATCCTCCCTTAGTTGTCCTGCTTTGTGATACTGGAGCTGGACCCTATAAACATTTCTTCTTTGCCAGCTGATGTAACATTAGGTTTTGTCAGTCCAGTGTTATGGAGGAACACTGCAGGAGAAGGAGACTTCTCTGCTTGGTTTCCATGTGCTTATTACTCCCCTCTGGCTCCTGTAGCATTCAGTGCCCACCAGCAAATTTCAGTGGCACCCCCATGGTGGCATTCTAGTGAGTTCCACCAGCCCCCCAGGCAGCTTCCCTGGGAGTTCAGTGTAAACTCCACAAGGGGTTTGTACTTGGCAAGTTCTGTGGGCTCTCCATCTGACTTTCCAAGGAATCTCACAGGTGATCCAGCAGGAAGCTTCTGGTGAGTTCTGCTAGCACCACAGCCAGCCCCTAGCAAATTCAGGAACAACTCTGTATACAGTGTCCCACTCCCTTTTCTAGAGAGTCTCCTAGGCACCCCAGTAGATGGTTTCCTGTTGAGTTTCAGCAGAACTCAAGGGCCAACTTCCCATCTAGTTCCATCATCAGGACCCCAGAAGGCAGGTTCCTGCAACTTTTGATGCCCCAGTAGGCAGTTTCCTCATTATCAGCCTGGTCCTATGGCACATAAGTAGCTTTTCCACAACCCAGAGAACTATAGTCATGCCCTCTCCAACAAAGTCTAAATCTCAGCCTTCGGTGGGGAGGAGGGATCCCTTTTCCAAATTTGTTTCCCCTGGACTTCTGCCTCAGCCATAAAAGGAGTGAATTGTCTATATACGTGCTATTCTGTGTTCCTTAGAGTTCCACATTACTATTTAATAACTCGTGTTACTCCTTTTTCTCTTCAAATTACTCTATGATTTCTGTCCTCTGACTGGATACTGACTGATACAGTCCAAGACCCAGACAGTCTTAAAGGCACATTTCACCAAATTTCAAGGCACAGATAATATATTTTATACAAGTTATCCAGAACAAAGAAAAAAAAGAAAAATAATTTTATGATTCTAGTGCAGCCCAGCTTCTCAAACTAGATTAGGACAATACACGAAAACACAATTCCATGTATTTCAATAGATAAATAGAAAAACAGTCTGTGGTACATCCAGGCAGTGGAATAGTTTTCAGCAATCAAAAAAAAAATGAGCTATCAAGCCATGAAAAGACATGTGGGAACCTTAAATGTTTATTGTTAAGTGAAAGAAGCCAATCCGAAAAGGCTACAAACTGTATGATTCCATTCCAACTATATCACATTTTGGAAAAGAAAAAACCATGCAGACAGTAAAAGACCAATGGTTGTCAAGGCTTGAGGCAGGGGAAAGGACAAATGGAAGGAACACTGAGGTTTTTTTAGGTCATGAAACTATTCTGTATGATACTGTAATGGTGAATACAGGACACTATACATTTGTCAATACCTATAGGACCTACAACACCAAGAGTAAACCCTGAAGTAAACTATAGACTCTAGCTAATAATAACGTATCAATAATTGCTCATCAATTGTAATAAATGTAAGGTGCTAATAATAGAGCAAACTGGGGGAGGGGTGTGAGACAGTGCACAGGAACTCTTTAATATCTGCTCAATTTTTCTGAAACTTAAAACTTCTCAAAAAAGTTTGTTAAAGAAACCCCACAGCAGCTCATGCAGCTCAATAACAAAAAAACAAATAACCTAATCCAAAAACGGGCAGAAGACCTAAACAGACATTTCTCCAAAGAAGATATACAGATTGCCAATAAACACATGAAAGAATGCTCAACATCATTAATAATTAGAGAAATGCAAATCAAAACTACAATGAGATATCAACTCACACCGGTCAGAATGGCCATCATCAAAAAATCTACAAACAATAAACGCTGGAGAGGGTGTGGAGAAAAGGGAATCCTCTTGCACTGTTGGTGGGAATGTAAATTGATACAGCCACTATGGAGAACAGTATGGAGGTTCCCTAAAAAACTAAAAATAGAACTACCATAGGACCCAGCAATCCCACTCCTGGGCATATACTCTGAGAAAACCATAATTCAAAAAGAGTCATGTACCATAATGTTCATTGCAGCTCTATTTACAATAGCCAGGACATGGAAGCAACCTAAGTGTCCATCAACAGATGAAAGGATAAAGAAGATGTGGCACATATATACAATGGAATATTACTCAGCCATAAAAAGAAATGAAATTGAGTTATTTGTAGTGAGGTGGATGGACCTAGAGTCTGTCATACAGAGTGAAGTAAGTCAGAAAGAGAAAAACAAATACTGTATGCTAACACATACATATGAAATCTAAAAAAAAAAAAAAAAAAAAAAAAGTCACGAAGAACCTAGGGGCAGGATGGGAATAAAGACGCAGACCTACTAGAGAATGGACTTGAGGATACGGGGAGGGGGAAGGGTAAGCTGGGACAAAGTGAGAGAGTGGCATGGACATATATACACTACCAAATGTAAAACCGATAGCTAGTGGGAAGTAGCCACAAAGCACAGGGAGATCAGCTCAGTGCTTTGTGACCACCTAGAGGGGTGGGATAGGGAGGGTGGGAGGGAGGGAGATGCAAGAGGGAAGAGATATGGGGATATACGTATATGTATAGCTGATTCACTTTGTTATAAAGCAAAAACTAACACACCATTGTAAAGCAATTATATTCCAATAAAGATGTTAAAATAAATAAATAAATAAATAAAAGAAACCCCACAATTTCATACCTGTCTCACTTACGAATATAATTGCTAAAATATTAAAACAAATATTGGATAAACAAACCTAGTATTATTTAAATAATCATACGATGATGAAATAAGGTTTACAACACGAATAAAGTAATGAATCCGCATAAAAATATGTTAATATAATTTAACATATTAATGGCCAAAAGGAAGAAAATTACCTGGTCCTATTAGTAGGTTCAGAAACATATAGATGAAATTCAATACCAATTTATGACACAAAGTATCACAAACCAGATTAGAAACTCTCTTAACATCATAAAGGCTATATCTTTAAAGTCGACATTAAATTCTTAATGGAGAACATAAAACAAATTGGGGAAATGTAAAAATGTCTTTATATAGAGAGGATATAATAATTTCCATTGCACATCCAGCAGAATCAACAAACTATTATAAAGGAGTTCATCAAGCTTTCTGAACATAGAAAAATCAATAGCATTTTTTAATTTCAGCAATAAGCAATTCAAACAGATAGTAGAAAATAAGATACTATTTTAAAAACTATAAGTATATAGAAATTAACCTAATAAAATGCACATCTTAACAGAGAAAACTTTAACACCCTATTAAAAGTCATAAAATAGACCTGAAAAAATGGAGAAATTACGACATCCATGGCGAGTTTGACTTAACATTGTAAAGATGTCAATTATCTCCAAAACTTTTTCTTAAAATTTCACCAGCACTGACTGCTGGATCCTTCTCCAAAATTCACCCTGGATAAACTATGAAAGAGGGAGAGAAGCACGGATCTGAGAATCTTACAACTATAACCACAAAACAAACAAAAAATTGTGAGAAACGCATTTGAAGACAAAAGAAGACTCATGAATTAAAACGGATGGAGAGGAGCTTCAAGATGGGGGAAGAGTAAAACACGGAGATCACCTTCCTCCCCACAAATACATCAGAAATACATCTACATGTGGAACAACTCCTACAGAACACCTACTGAACGCTGGCAGAAGGCCTCAGACCTCCCAAAAGGCAAGAAACTCCCCACGTACCTGGGTAGGGTAAAAGAAAAAAGAAAAAACAGAGACAAAGAATAGGGATGGGACCTGCACCAGTGGGAGGGAGCTGTGAAGGAGAAAAGGTTTCCACACACTAGGAAGGCCCTTTGCAGGTGGAGACTGCGGGTGGCGGAGGGGGGAAGCTTCGGAGCCGCGGAGGAGAGCGCAGCAACAGGGGTGTGGAGGGCAAAGCGGAGAGATTCCCACACAGAGGACCGGTGCCGACCTGCACTCACCAGCCCGAGAGGCTTGTCTGCTCACCGGCTGGGGCGGGCGGGGCTGGGAGCTGAGGTTCGGGCTTCGGTCGGATCCCAGGGAGAGGACTGGGGTTGGCGGCTTGAACACAGCCTGAAGGGGCTAGTGCACCACAGCTAGACGGGAGGGAGTCTGGGAAAAGGTCTGCAGCTGCCAAAGAGACAAGAGACTTTTTCTTGCCTCTTTGTTTCCTGGTGCGCGAGGAGAGGGGATTCAGAGCGCCGCTTAAAGGAGCTCCAGAGATGGGCGCGAGCTGCGGCTATCAGCACGGACCCCAGAGACAGGCATGAGACGCTAAGGCTGCTGCTGCCGCCACCAAGAAGCCTGTGTGCGAGCACAGGTCACTCTCCACACCGCCCCTCCCGGGAGCCGGTGCAGCCCGCCAAGGCCAGGGTCCCGTGATCCAGGGACAACTTCCCCGCGAGAACTCACAGCGCGCCTCAGGTTGGTGCAGCGTCACGCAGGCGTCTGCCGCCGCAGGCTCGCCCCGCCTCCGTACCCTTCCCTCCCCCCCGCCTGAGTGAGCCAGAGCCCCCGAAGCAGCTGCTCCTTTAACCCCGTCCTGTCTGAGCGAAGAACAGATGCCTTCAGGCGACCTAAACACAGAGGCAGGTCCAAATCCAAAGCTGAACCCCGGGAGATGTGCGAACAAAGAAGAGAAAGGGAAATTTCTCCCAGCAGCCTCAGGAGCAGCGGATTAAAGCTCCACAATCAACTTGATGTACCCTGCCGCTGTGGAATACCTGAATCGACAACGAATCATCCCAAATTGAGGAGGTGGACTTTGGGAGCAACGATATATATATATTTTTCCCTTTTACTCTTTTCATGAGTGGGTATGTGTATGCTTTGTGTGATTTTGTCTGTATAGCTTTGCTTTTACCATTTGTCCTAGGGTTCTGTCTGTCCGTTTTTCTTTGGTTTTTTTTTTTTTTTATTACTTAAAAATTTTTTTTTCTTAATAATTATTTTTTATTTTAATAACTTCATTTTATTTTATTTTATCTTCTTTCTTTCTTTCTTTTTTTTCTCCCTTTTATTCTGAGCCGTGTGGAGGACAGGCTCTTGGTGCTCCAGCCAGGCATCAGGGCCGTGCCACTGACATGGGAGAGCCAAGTTCAGGACACTGGTCCACAAGAGACCTCCCAGCTCCATGTAATATCAAACGGTGAAAATCTCCCAGAGATATCCATCTCAATGCCAAGACCCAGCTCCACTCAACAACCAGCAAGCTAGAGTGCAGGGCACCCTATGCCAAACAACTAGCAAGACAGGAACACAACCCCATCCATTAGCACAGAGGCTGCCTAAAATCATAATAAGGCCACAGACACCCCAAAACACACACCAGATGTGGACCTGCCCACCAGAAAGACAAGATCCAGCCTCATCCACTAGAACACAGGTACTACTCCCCTCCACCAGGAAGCCTACACAACCCACTGAAACAACCTTAGCCACTATGGACAGACACCAAAAACAACGGGAACTACGAACCTGCAGCCTGCGAAAAGGAGACCCCAAACACAGTAAGTTAAGCAAAATGAGAAGACAGAGAAACACACAGCAGATGAAGTAGCAAGGCAAAAACCCACCAGACCTAACAAATGAAGAGGAAATAGGCAGTCTACCTGAAAAAGAATTCAGAATAATGATAGTAAAGATGATCCAAAATCTTGGAAATACAATGGAGAAAATATAAGAAACGTTTAACAAGGACCTAGAAGAACTAAAGAGCAAACAAACAGCGATGAACAGCACAATAAATGAAATTAAAAATTCTCTAGAAGGGATCAATAGCAGAATAACTGAGGCACAAGAACGGATAAGTGACCTGGAAGATAAAATAGTGGAAATAACTACTGCAGAGAAGAATAAAGAAAATAGAATGAAAAGAATTGAAGACAGTCTCAGAGACCTCTGGGACAACATTAAACGCACCAACATTCGATTTATAGGGGTCCCAGAAGAAGAAGAGATAAAGAAAGGGACTGAGAAAATATTTGAAGAGATTGTGGTTGAAAACTTCCCTAATATGGGAAAGGAAATAGTTAATCAAGTCCAGGAAGCACAGAGAGTCCCATACAGGACAAGTCCAAGGAGAAACATGCCAAGACACATATTAATCAAACTATCAAAAATTAAATACAAAGAACAAATATTAAAAGCAGCAAGGGAAAAGCAACAAGTAACACATAAGGGAATCCCCATAAGGTTAACAGCCAGCTGATCTTTCAGCAGAAACTCTGCAAGCCAGAAGGGAGTGGCAGGACATATTTAAAGTGATGAAAGAGAAAAACCTACAACCAAGACTACTCTACCCAGCAAGGATCTCATTCAGATTTGACAGAGAAATTAAAAGCTTTACAGACAAGCAAAAGCTAAGAGAATTAAGCACCACCAAACCAGCTTTACAACAAATGCTAAAGGAACTTCTCTAGGCAGGAAACACAAGAGAAGGAAAAGACAATAATAAACCCAAAACAATTAAGAAAATGGTAATAGGAACATACATATCTATAATTACCTTAAATGTAAATGGATTAAATGCTCCAACCAAAAGACACAGACTGGCTGAATGGATACAAAAACAAGACCCATATATATGCTGTCTACAAGAGACCCACTTCAGACCTAGGGACACATACAGACTGAAAGTGAGGGGATGGAAAAAGATATTCCATGCAAATGGAAATCAAAAGAAAGCTGGAGTAGCAATTCTCATATCAGACAAAATAGACTTTAAAACAAAGACTATTACAAGAGACAAAGAAGGACACTACATAATGATCAAGGGATCAATCCAAGAAGAAGATGTAATAATTGTAAATATTTATGCACCCAACATAGGAGCACGTCAATACATAAGGCAAATGCTAACAGCCATAAAAGGGGAAATCAACAGTAACACAATCATAGTAGGGGACTTTAACACCCCACTTTCACCAATGGACAGATCATCCAAAATGAAAATTAATAAGGAAACACAAGCTTTAAATGATACATTAAACAAGATGGACTTAATTGATATTTATAGGACATTCCATCCAAAAACAACAGAATACACATTCTTCTCAAGTGCTCATGGAACATTCTCCAGGATAGATCATATCTTGGGTCACAAATCAAGCCTTGGTAAATTTAAGAAAATTGAAATCATATCAAGTATCTTTTCTGACCACAATACTATGAGACTAGATAACAATTACAGGAAAAAATCTGTAAGAAATACAAACACATGGAGGTTAAACAAGACACTACTTAATAACCAAGAGATCACTGAAGAAATCAAAGAGGAAATCAAAAAATACCTAGAAACAACTGACAATGAAAACATGACAACCCAAAACCTATGGGATGCAGCAAAAGCAGTTCTAAGAGGGAAGTTTATAGCTATACAAGCATACCTTAAGAAACAAGAAACATCCCAAATAAACAACCTAACCTTAAACCTAAAGCAATTAGAGAAAGAAGAACAAAAAACCCCAAAGTTAGCAGAAGGAAAGAAATCATAAAGATCAGATCAGAAATAAATGAAAAAGAAATGAACAAAATGATAGCAAAGATCAATAAAACTAAAAGCTGGTTCTTTGAGAAGATAAACAAAATTGATAAACCATTAGCCAGACTCATCACAAAAAAGAGGGAGAGAACTCAAATCAGTAGAATTAGAAATGAAAAAGGAGAAGTAACAACTGACACTGCAGAAATACAAAGGATCATGAGAGATTTCTACAGGCAACTATATGCCAATAAAATGGACAACCTGGAAGAAATGGAAAAATTCTTAGAAAAGCACAACCTTCCGAGACTGAACCAGGAAGAAATAGAAAATATGAACAGACTAACCACAAGTAATGAAATTGAAACTCTGATTTAAAATCTTCCAACAAACAAAAGTCCAGGACCAGATGGCTTCACAGGTGAATTCTATCAAACATTTAGAGAAGAGCTAACACCCATCCTTCTCAAACTCTTCCAAAAAATTGCAGAGGAAGGAACATTCCCAAACTCATTCTATGAGGCCACCATCACTGTGATACCAAAACCAGACAAAGATACTACAAAAAAAGAAAATTACAGGCCAATATCACTGATGAACATAGATGCAAAAATCCTCAACAAAATACTAGCAAACAGAATCCAACAGCACATTAAAAGGATCATACACCATGATCAAGTGGGGTTTATTCCAGGAATGCAAGGATTCTTCAATATACGCAAATCAATCAATGTGATACACCATATTAACATATTGAAGGAGAAAAACCATATGATCATCTCAATAGATGCAGAGAAAGCTTTCGACAAAATTCAACACCCATTTATGATAAAAACCCTGTAGAAAGTAGGCATAGAGGGAACTTTCCTCAACATAATAAAGGCCATATATGACAAACCCACAGCCAACTTCATCCTCAGTGGTGAAAAACTGAAACCATTTCCACTAAGATCAGGAACAAGACAAGGTTGCCCACTCTCACCACTATTATTCAACATAGTTTTGGAAGTGTTAGCCACAGCAATTAGAGAAGAAAAAGAAATAAAAGGAATCCAAATTGGAAAAGAAGAAGTAAAGCTGTCACTGTTTGCAGATGACATGATACTATACATAGAGGATCCTAAAGATGCTACCAGAAAACTACTAGAGCTAATCAATGAATTTGGTAAAGTAGCAGGATACAAAATTAATGCACAGAAATCTCTGGCATTCCTATAAAGTAATGATGAAAAATCTGAAAGTGAAATTAAGAAAACACTCCCATTTACCATTGCAACAAAAAGAATAAAATATCTAGGAATAAACCTACCTAAGGAGACAAAAGACCTGTATGCAGAAAATTATAAGACACTGATGAAAGAAATTAAAGATGATACAAATAGATGGAGAGATACACCATGTTCTTGAATTGGAAGAATCAACATTGTGAAAATGACTATATTACTCAAAGCAATCTACAGATTCAATGCAATCCCTATCAAACTACCACTGGCATTTTTCACAGAACTAGAACAAAACATTTCACAATTTATATGGAAACACAAAAGACCCCAAATAGCCAAAGCAATCTTGAGAACGAAAAATGGAGCTGGAGGAATCAGGCTCCCTGACTTCAGACTATACTACAAAGCTACAGTAATCAAGACAGTATGGTACTGGCACAAAAACAGAAATATAGATCAATGGAACAGGATAGAAAGCCCAGAGATAAACCCATGCACATATGGTCACCTTATCTTTGATAAAGGAGGCAAGAATATACAGTGGAGAAAAGGCAGCCTCTTCAATAAGTGGTGCTGGGAAAACTGGACAGGTACATGTAAAAGTATGAAATTAGAACACTCCCTAACACCATACACAAAAGTAAACTCAAAATGGATTAAAGACCTAAACGTAAAGCCAGACACTATCAAACTCTTAGAGGAAAACATAGGCAGAACACTCTATGACATAAATCGCAGCAAGATCCTTTTTGACCCACCTCCTAGAGAAATGGAAATAAAAACACAAATAAACAAATGGGACCTAATGAAACTTAAAAGCTTTTGCACAGCAAAGGAAACCATAAACAAGACCAAAAGACAACCCTCAGAATGGGAGAAAATATTTGCAAATGAAGCAACTGACAAAGGATTAATCTCCAAGATTTACAAGCAGCTCATGCAGCTCAATAACAAAAAAACAAACAACCCAATCCAAAAATGGGCAGAAGACCTAAATAGACATTTCTCCAAAGAAGATATACAGATTGCCAACAAACACATGAAAGAATGCTCAACATCATTAATCATTAGAGAAATGCAAATCAAAACTACAATGAGATATCATCTCACACCGGTCAGAATGGCCATCATCAAAAAATCTACAAACAATGAATGCTGGAGAGGGTGTGGAGAAAAGGGAACCCTCTTGCACTGTTGGTGGGAATGTAAATTGATACAGCCACTATGGAGAACAGTACGGAGGTTCCTTAAAAAACTAAAAATAGAACTACCATATGACCCAGCAATCCCACTACTGGGCATATATCCTGAGAAAACCATAATTCAAAAAGAGTCATGTACCAAAATGTTCATTGCAGCTCTGTTTACAATAGCCAGGACATGGAAGCAACCTGAATGCCCATCGACAGATGAATAGATAAAGAAGATGTGGCACATATATACAATGGAATATTACTCAGCCATAAAAAGGAACGAAACTGAGTTATTTGTAGTGAGGTGGATGGACCTAGAGACTGTCATACAGAGTGAAGTAAGTCAGATAGAGAAAAACAAATACCATATGCTAATACATATATATGGAATCTAAAAAAAAAAGAAAGAAAGAAAATGGTCAGAATAACCCAGGGGAAAGACGGGAATAAAGACGCAGACCTACTAGAAAATGGACTTGAGGATACTGGGAGGGGGAAGGGTAAGCTGGGACAAAGTGAGAGAGTGGCATGGACATATATACACTACCAAACGTAAAATAGATAGCTAGTGGGAAGCAGCCCCATAGCACAGGGAGATCAGCTCGGTGCTTTGTGACCACCTAGAGGGGTGGGATAGGGAGGATGGGAGGGAGGGAGATGCAAGAGGGAAGAGATATGGGGACATATGTATATGTATAACTGATTCACTTTGTTATAGAGCAGAAACTGACACACCATTGTAAAGCAACTGTACTCTAATAAAGATGTTAAAAAATAAATTTAAATAAATAAATAAATAAATTTATTTATTTAAATTTATATAAATGGATGGAAACTGGCAGTGTGGGGTATTCTCACTGATACCCCTTACATCCTGCACTCACCTAGGTAATTTTGCTTAGCTGATGTCAAGAGGCTATTGTAACCTTAATCTACAAATAATGACTGAGCAATGACAGAAAATCATGATTCTACTTCATTTATAAATGATCAAAATAAGAAAATCTTAAATACAATATTAGGTGATGAAATTCAACAATTATTTTTTTTTAAAGCATTTTTCTTCAGCTGCACCTACTTTGTAATAGCACATGTCAGTTTTCATTTTTTTTATTATTATTTATTTTATTTTTTTGGCTGTGTTGGGTCTTCGTTTCTGTGTGAGGGCTTTCTCTAGTTGCGGCGAGTGGGGGCCACTCTTCATTGTGGTGCGCGGGCCTCTCACTATCGCGGCCTCTTGTTGCGGAGCACAGGCTCCAGACGCGCAGGCTCAGTAGCTGTGGCTCACGGGCCTAGTTGCTCCGCGGCATGTGGGATCTTCCCAGACCAGGGCTCGAACCCGTGTCCCCTGCATTGGCAGGCAGATTCTCAACCACTGCGCCACCAGGGAAGCCCCAACAATTATTTTTAAAAGAATGTAAGATGTTTCATAATGCAACTTAACAGCAGCATACAACACCCTCCATCTTTCTGTTGATTCATCTTTCTGCATTTTTTTTTTTTTTTTTTTTTGGCTTAAAGGATCCTACTTCCTCTTGATTCTCCTCCTATCCAAGGAGTTACTCCTTCTCAGTCTTCTTTTCTGATTTCTCCCCATTTTCCAAATCTTTAGCATTGAAGTCCACCATGGCTTTATTATCAGCCCTCTCCTCTATCTAAAACTTACTCCCTAGGTAATCCCAATCATTCTCAGGATGTGAAATGCCATGTTATCACTGATGATTTCGAAATTTAGATCCCAAACTTAGATTTGTCCCCTGAACTCTAGACACTTGTATGCAATTGCCTACTCCATATTTACTTTTTAATATTTAATAGACACTTAAATATCCTAAATCATAATCTTGATCTTCCTTCCTCTACTTACCCAACACCCTAATGAACCTTCTTCTCCTTCCTTCTTCATTTTGTTAAATATCAATTCCGGTCTTCTTGGTACTACACCGTGCATTCATCTATAATTCCACTTTCTCTAATGACCCACATGCAATTCATCAGAAACTCCGTTTAATACGCCTCCAAACATGTCAAGAACTGGACCCCCTTGCACCCCCACACTAATCACTTGTTCAAAATGTAATGATTTATTATTTGAAAGAAAAAAGCCTCTTAAATGATCTCCCTAAACTCATCTGCTTCAAACCATTCTCTACATCACAGGTAGAGATTTGTTTTTTTACATTTTAATAGAGTTTATTTATAGACTAATTTTAGGTTCACAGAAAAACTCAGCAGGAAGTATAGAGAGTTCCCATACGGCCCATGCCTCACCATGCACAGCCTCTCCCACTATCAACATCCCACACCAGAGTGCTATATTTGTTACAATTAATGAACCTACATTAACACATCATAATCACCCAAAGTCCAGAGTTTACACTGGGATTCAGTCTTGGTACTGCACACTCTCTGAGTGTTGACAAATGCAAAACATGTATCCACAATTATAGTATTATACAGAATAGTTTCACTGCCTTAAAAATCCTCTGTGTACTGCCTAACCATACCTGCGTCCCCTCTGCCTCCTGGCAACCACTGATCTTTTCAATCTCTCCATAATTTTGCCTTTCCCAGAATGTGATAGAGGTAGAATCATACCGTATGTAGCCTTTTCAGACTGGCTTTTTTCTTTGCAGATTGACCTTTTCAAATTGGCTTTTCTTCTTAGCAGTATGCTTTTAAGGTTCCTGCATATCTTTTCATGGGTTGATGCCTAATTTCTTTTGAGCATTGACTACCACTGCACTCCATTGTCTAGATGTACCAGTTTTTTATCCATTTACCTACTGAAGAACATCTTGGTTGCTTCCAGCTTTTGGCAGTTATAAATAAAGTTCCTATAAACATCTGCGGGCATTTTTTAAAAACTCATTTAGATAAATACCACAAAGGGTAATTGCTGGATCATATTTTAAGAGTATGTTTTGTTTCATAAAAAGTGACAAACTGTCTTCCAAATTGGCTGTACCATTTTGCATGGCACAGCCAGTGAATGAGAATTCTTGTTGCTCCACACCTTCTCCAGTATTTGGTGTTGTTCATGTTTCAGATGTGTGTGTTCATTTTTGTTTTAATTTGCAACTCTCTAATGGCATATGATGTTGCACATCTTTTCATATGCTTATTTGCCATCTGTATATCTTCTTGGATGAGATTTCTATTCTGATCCTTTTTAATTGGATTGTTCATTTTCTTACTATTGAGTTTTAGAGTCTTCTAAAAATGTATGTTAGACCATGTTACCACTCTTCTCAAAATAAAAATAGTAATTCACATTTACTCTTCATCAGGAACTGTTCTGAGTGCTATTCACATGGCATTCAATCCATTTTAAGATGTATTCTTTTCTTTTCACATGTTAACATTGTTTAAATTGTGATGTATCTCATTACTGCTGGCCAAGCAGTGGTCATGATGTAATAACAGTCATGGCCTATGCATGTCCACCAAAACTTGCCAGAGTTTTCAGTATCATGGAAAAATATCTCAGAGACAATAGTAGAGCCTTGTTTTAAACATGTTTCATTACCAATGGTCTTACTGGAAGCAAGAATGATTGGTTGGAAAAACAAAGACATAGTCAGCTCTGAATGAAAGGGGTAGGAACCTAAAAGTTACTAATGTTTAGAAACACTTTAACCAATTCATGTAACTTTTAGTTGAGATGCTGAATGGTGATGTCCTAGGATGGTGGAAAAACCATAACGAGACCAACCTTCACAAAGGCTGACACCCAGCATTGAATCATTTCAATATACGTTTACATCTAGCTGATCTGTCCCTACTGTATCTCATTGGCTGAGAAAAAAATAAACATGCTTCAGGGAAAGGATCTTTCTCATTTTTTACACACAATCTCCAGAATACAATAAAAGTCACCAGGGAAGACAGAAGGAAGAAATGAATGACAGAAAACCTTCAAGGGATATAAATATTAGAGTTATCAAACAAGGACATTTAAATCATGTGATAAATATGTTCAAAAAATAGAATAAAAAGTAGATACTATCACCTGAGAAATGAATCAAATAGAAATTCCAGAACTGAAAAATAAAATGAATAAATTACAAACTTTATAAATAAGAATACAGAGTAAACACAGGAGAAGAAATAATTAGAGAACTGCAAGTTAGGTTAGGTTAGAACAAAATATTTAGACTGGTCCTCTGGTTTTCCAGCAGATGAATCAGGCCCAGAGACGTTGAGTTACTGCATCAAGATCATATCTCAGAGCTGAGCCTAGAATAGGGTTCCATGACCCCATGCCCAGGGCTCATTCTACTGGGTTGGCCAAAATGTTCATTCGGTTTTAAATAACAATGAAAGACACATTTTTCATTTTCACGAAGACCTTTATTGAACAACGTATTCACTAACTGAACGAACTTTTTGGCCAACCCAATACTATGTCTCCCATTTAACATTTTTCTCACCACCTGAGGGTCCGGAAAGTCTGATCTCTACATAGTGGCATTCCCAAAGGAATGCTGAGAAACTGTAAGGGAGAGGACAGAAGAAAGAGAAGTTTTGGCAGGGGCTTCTCAGTACTTGGAGATAGGAAAAGTACCAAGGAACATATGCCAAGGTGTACTTGTTGCTCCCTGGGACACCACGTCTTGTTCAAAGTGTGCCAGCTATATTAGGAGCTTTCCTTTTCCCCTTCCATTGCAACCAGTGAGAAATGGGTGCCCCCAGTTAGGAAGCCTACCAAAGAATGACATTTGCCTTGAAGGAAAGGCCTCTGTCAAGAAACCTCTACAAAGACCCCAGAGAAGCTGCTAGCTAGAGCTCACCTGCAACATCCTGACTCACAGGGGAAGGCAGTTTAACCCAGAATTATAAGTCATTTGATAACTCTAAAATGTACCTGTGAAATAGGCCAAGTGGTTCTTACCCAAGTGTGATTGGGCCCCGTATGCTAACACATATATATGGAACCAAAAAAAAAAAAAAAATGGTTCTGAAGAACCGAGGGGCAGGACAGGAATAAAGACGCAGACGTAGAAAATGGATTTGAGGACTTGAGGACACAGGGAGGGGGGAGACTAAGCTGGGGTGAAGTGAGAGAGTGGCATGGACATATATATACTACCAAATGTGAAATAGATAGCTAGTGGGAAGCAGCCGCATAGCACAGGGAGATCAGCTCGGTGCTTTGTGTCCACCTAGAGGGGTGGGATAGGGAGGGTGGGAAGGAGATGCAAGAGGGAGGAGATATGGGGATATATGTATATGTATAGCTGATTCACATCGTTATCCAGCAGAAACTAACACACCATTTTTAAAGCAATTACACTCCAATAAAGATGTTAAGAAAAAAAAAACTTATGTGTATAGGACCATTCATTAATGACAGAATATACATTATTTTTAAGTGCATATATAATAATTACCAAAATTTATTGCTCAGTAATAAAACACATCTAACTCTTTGTATTCAACGTTTTTTAAAACTATGTACTTAGGATGAACTTTTATTTTTCCTCTCATGTCTCCTCTGGGTAGCTCAGTCCTCATCTTTCAAGAGTGATTTTTAAAAGGAATCTATTGAGGAAAAAACTATCATTATAATAAGTCCCAAATATGAGCTTTCAAAAAAACAAGGAGCAGTGCTTAATGGTATTTCTCTGCTTAACAAGGGCTTGTGAATCAGAAGTCCTAACTCTCTCCCTTTCAAATGTAGGCAAACAACTTCAATACATAAATAGCAAATAAAATAAGGAAGCCATTTATTTTCAAAATGTATTAGGTATAATGTGTATAATCAACCATATAGCGCTACCTCATATGTTCAAGTTCAAGATAGTTTTCAAGATATAAGCCTTTTAAATTCTTCCCCTTTCTAAGAGGAAGGGCCTTATGCTAATATTTTCAAGGAAGGCTTTTTGGTTCTGTCTGTTTCACACAAGGACTCTAAATGGAACTAAAGGAACACAATGGTTCACAATGAATCTCCTCATTTACAACCATCATTTATGAAGAATGTTTCCTGGATAGTGAGATTATCCAACACAGTATTTAAAAGAAATTGACAAAATCAGAGCAATCAGGAAACGGAAGAATTGAAAAGTGGCAGCTACATTTTCTAACAGGTTTACTTGGGACTTACATATAATTCCTGTCTTTTTCAGTCCATTTTCCAAAGGGCCAAGATGACACCTCAATAAAATTTGTTATTTTACATTATATTGCAAAGCACAGAAAAACTATAAGAAAAAGACTTCTATAGAAATCTATACAAAGGCATTTTACATAAAATCCCAGCCTCTCTGAACTGGAAAAATTTGGGGACCAACACCTCCTGTTCTTTCATTACTTTGCAATGGCCTCTGTAGGAAGAATTTTCTCCAAATGTTTTACTGGCTTCTCTTTCTGCACCTCCTCTTTCTCCTCCAAGTACAGTACTTTCTTCACACATTCCTGCTTGGCCCAAAACTGGTCTAACAAAAAAGGACACTTTTATTTCATCCCAAATGTAGGTGGAAGCAGGAAAAGGCTAACTTGAACTGTTTTCCCCAAGGGCTACTAGTCATTTCCTCAAGGCATGGGAAGTCCCAATAAAAGGCTCCATCTGGCAATATCAACTCATATCCATATTCAAAACACTGAAATATCACTTGGCATTACAGGGTAGGTCTACACTGCTGTCCAGCATTCCAACCTCCCAGCAGCTGGGTTGGAAAGCTCAAATATCCTCCAGCTCCAGAGGAAGTGAGGAGTCCAGAGAAGACCCTTCCTACTCTCAGGCATGGAATTTTCATCTCCATAGAATTCTCTCATGTTTCAATCTGTCCCCATTTCATGATTACATAATCTAGCCTCATAGATATAATGTCTTCTTATGTTTTAAACCCAAATCACATGTTTCTAGGGATTCTTCAAAGTTCTTTTGAAATGCATTATCTTAAGTATGTCTAAATAATTTGCATTTGTTTATACTATTATTGCCCAAGATTGGCTAATAGCAAATGAAAGCCAAGGCAGGTTCTCTCAGATTGGTATGGACACTTGAATGGAGGGTAACTCTCATCTCATTTTGTTTGAGATTCCGATAGCATTGATTAAAACTCCAATGCTATATTTCTAAAATAGAACATTAAAGTGCCAGGGTGCATGTTCATATGACCTCTGAGCCCTATCTATGTCTCTCCATTACCATCCTTTTTGCGTGTACTTTCAAAAGCAGAAAATAAAGACAATTCTTCTATGCTAATTGTATATGAATAATTCATAAATTCTATGCAACATTTTTAAATTTAATTTAATTTTTTAAATTTATTTTTTAATTGAAATGTAGTTGAATTACAATGTTGTGTTAATTACTGCTGTACAGCAAAGTGACTCAGTTATACATATATATACATTCTGTTTCATACTCTTTTCCATTGTGGTTTATCACAGGATATTGTATATAGTTCCCTGTGCTATACAGTAGAACCTTGTTGTTTATCCATTCTATATATACCAGTTTGCATCTGCTAATCCCAAACTCCCCATCCAACCCTCCCACCCTCTCTCCCTTGGCAACCACCAGTCTATTCTGTATGTCCCTGATTCTGTTTCTGTTTCATAGATAGGTTCATTTGTGTCATATTTTAGATTCCACACATAAGTGATATCATATGGTGTTTGTCTTTCTCGTTCTGACTTACTTTACTTAGTATGATAATCTCTAGTTGCATCCATGTTGCTGCAAATGGCCTTATCTCAGTCTTTTTTATGGCTAAGTAGTATTCCATTGCATATATGTTCCACATCTTCTTTATCCATTCACCTGTCGATGGACATTTAGGTTGTTTCCATGTCTTGGCTATTGTGAATAGTGCTGCTATGAACATAGGCGTGCATGTGTCTTTTTGAATTATAGTTTTGTCTGGATATATGCCCAGGAGTGGGATTGCTGGATCAATCCCACTAACTAAACTATTTTTAAGTTTTCTGAGAAACCTCCATACTGTTTTCCACAGTGGCTGCACTAACTTACATTCCCACCAACAGTGTAGGAGGATTCCATTTTCTCCACACCCTCTCCAGCATTTGTTATTTGTGGACTTCTTAATGATGGCCATTCTGACTGGCGTGAGGTGGTACCTCATTGTAGAGTTGATTTGCTATGCAACATTTTTAACTTGTTGGTTATAAAGCTAACTTCTCATGGGCTTCCACTTCCATCATCACCCACCAAAATACTAAGAAGTTAATGGGAAGTCTAGAGATTTCCACTAAAAATCACACAACACATTTACATTTGTATATACAAATGTAAAAAAAGATGAAAATAAACAAACAAAAAACTCCAAAACCTCGGTCTTCTAAAAGATTTTTCTTGCCATTACAGTTTGAAATTGCCATTATTGGAAATGAGAGCAAGATCTAACGAGGGCAAGACAGAAGCATTTTGAGGCATCTCTTAGGGCTCAGCTGAAGCCTAGGGACAAAATATTTATTGAGATACCAGTTTTCAAGGTCACGTGATTTTTTTCTTCCAATGCTTCTGTGCAACTCAGAAAATGTAGAAAGTTGAATTGCTTTAGGTTTGAAGCTTCACTAGGTGAGAATGACAGAAGAATAATAGGGCAAGTGATTCTCAGATATTGGCTGGTTTTATTTTTTGAATGGTCCATTTAACCAAGCCTAAGCTTTATAAAGTATATATTAATTGACAATATTTATTAGATATCTACAATGTGCCAGGCATATCCTTATTTTACAGATAAGGAAATTAAAGCAAAGTTAAATAAATGGCTTGTCTCACAGCAGCAAGTAATGGTTGATATTCTATCTCAGGTCTGTGTGATACTAACTGCACACATTGACTACTTCACTATAAGAAGGCAGGAGGGAGCAGATAAAATAAATTGGAAGAGTCTGTGGAGAAGAGATCTGAGTGTGATTGAACAACAGGATTGAAAAGAGTAGATTAGTAAAAAAGAAAAACAACAACACACACACACACACACACGCACGCACACACACTAGAGGAACAGAATGCTCTGAATAGAGATTAAGAAGTTAGAATTTAGAATTTCAGACATGCTCCCATTTTAAATAAAAAAGAGAAACCAGTTGTCGTGTGGTTAAAGTGAATCAAATAATGAAAATTTTTGCAGAGGAGACGAAAGAAGTGGGAAGTTCATTTTAAGGTTCAACTTACCAGGATAATGACTTCCATTGAGTTGGAGAGGTTATGTTTAGTCAGTTTCCAAAATCTTTATTAAAGGAGAAGTCAGGATAGATAACAGTAAAGAGAAGGGATAGAACATACAGGGCTGAATTGGACAACAGTAAAATAATTAGGGATTTTCTCATAAGACTGGAAGCATAACTGTCTAGAAGCCTTATCATTGAACAGGAAAGATGTCAGTTCTGCCTTATGACCTGAGTTTGTGAGGTGGTATGTGTGCAACAGCAACACAAATTTCCTCACACTTAGCAATGAAAACAACACACATTTCTTATTGCACAGTTTTTGTGGGTCAGTAATCTGGGAATAGTTACCTGGGCCTCTGCTTTAGGGTCTCTCACAAGATTGCAATCAAGGTGTCAGCCAGGGCTGAGTTCTCATCTGAAGGCTCACCTGGGGAAGGACCTACTCCCAAGCTCTCGTAGTTGTTGACAGAGTTTTAGTTCCTCATTGCCTGTGGGATTGAAGGCCTCTGTCCCTAGCTGGCTGGAGGATGCCCTAAGTTTCATGCCATGTGGGTCCCTCCAACATGGTAGCTTGCTTTACCAAAGCCAACAAGGGAGAATCAGCTAGCAAGATAAAACTTACAATCTTGTAACCTAACCATGAAAGTGACACTTCATTGCCTTTGCCATATTCTATTAGTTAGAAGCAAGTTACTAGACCAGTTCACGCTCTAAAGGAGGGTATCACATGGGGTGTGGTTTCCAGGAGGCAGGGCTCATAAAGGACCATTTTAGAGGCTGCCTGCCACATGGTGTGTAAGAAAATGAGAAGCCTTTCCTTGAAAAGATGGCTGGGAGGAACATCCTCAGAATTCAGCCAGGTTTCAGCTAAGGACAGGAACTATAGGGAATATCAAATGGAAGTTTGATGACTCACAATGGGATAGCAATTCTAGTAGGTGCAGAAGAAAGGTTTGAGAGAGAAGAAAACCAGGAAATTGAGTGAGAGTAAAACAAGTACAGAGAAACATGACTAAGAATTTTATGACCAGAGGGGCTTCTGACAGGTAATGGGGAATGGGCTATCATGTTCTATTTTCCTGGATATTTGAACTGGAACATGGTTAAAGGAGACATATACTCTGACTTGTTCTCAAAAGTGAGTTATTACATGCATTGGTAAAAGGCAGTCTGGAATTAGAGGTGCAACTTCTATCCAACAACCAAAACAAACTAGTTGATCATATGGTAGCCATACCAAAGACTTTGAATTCATCCCTTACTTCCCTGTTTACAACTGTACTTATCAGCTCAGATATCTTCTATTCCTATGAGAAAAGAAGTGAGAGGATGAATGGCCCTACAAATGTGAAGACAAAAATGAGGCAATGTTGTTAAGGAGGTGGAGAGGAAGTATTTGAACAGCTCAGCCAAACTGGGAAAGATGTTCTCATCTGGTTACCCAAATAGACTCTGGGGATCATGAACTGATTTTTGCAGCTTCTTCTGTTTGGTTAATGAAATATAAATTGATGTCTAATGATTTCAGCTCTTGCTAAATTATAGTAAAATCAAGGAATAAGAGGCTCTGTCTCTCCCAAAAACCATGACCTTCTTAGGGTGGCCACCTTTGATGCCTATACACCACTGGGACTAAAGGAAAAATCAGGTATTTGAAGTGTGAAAGGAACAGGAAACACGGTTTCCAGCTCTGAGATATAGGGGCCCATGAGCAAGGCCCAGAAAGAGGAGTTCATGGAAAGCAGGAGAAGAAACATGGACAGCCTTGGAGCAAGTTCCTTGGGAGCTGTTCCTTGGGAGCTGTTACCTCTGCCCTCCTGACTTAAGAGTGCTGTAAACTGCTGTGCAAATATGAGAAGATCAGGGTCCTCTGCTCAGAGTCCTTACTCCCATCCCATTTGCTTTCCCATACTCAAAAATCTGTATTTACCTTAAAACTGACATTTTGGAATGCTGATAGAATTAAGTAGATATCTACAGCTTCTAAATTCTTCCATCATCTATAATTAAAAGATAAAATCAAACCCTTGCCCCAAACTTCCTTTGTATTACTAATGATGAGTACACTCTCTGTGAGAATATAAACTATCTCTCTTTCAATAGTACTCTCTCCAGGGTAGTCATATCAGAACTTTTTATTATCACTTTAAAGAAGATATTCTAATAATTATTTAGCATTCAAAGGAAGTTTCCAGGCTATGGGCCTTAGGCCTTTGGAGACTTGGGGTATAGGGAGTTTCCGAAAGTGATTCCATTGACTTTAAAAACATTATTGAACAAACATTTTCAAAAGGTCTGGCATTCAGTGGGATGTTTCTCTGTCTTTTTATCTGTCCATGGGGTAACTTCTGAGAAGGATCCTTGGTGACTGAATTAAACACCAAAGTACCATCTTGTTAGGACTTGGCCACAAATGCAAAGCCAGAACAATATCCTTTTGTTTCTCATCATATAAAGCAAGTTTGTGAATAGAGGTAGGGGGTAAAGAGAGAGAAGTCAAACCCCACAGTGTCTGTTCCATTATTTGGAAAACTTTGAGAAGTATTTCTTTGAGTATTTTGCCATTTTCCTTTTAAACCAGGGAATTTTTTCTAATGTACTAAAACACTGGAGTAATACTGGTGATAGAATTGAAAAAGAAAATTGTCTTTGGGGGAAAATACAGAGATACTAAAGCAAATTTATTAGAACTGAGGAGGTGAGTGCTGTTTCTTAGGATTCACGGATTTCTTGTCATTTTATATTTGATTTTAAAAGAAAAAAAGGTTTTTTCCACTATCCTAACTTTTCTGCAAAAGCGACAAAAACAAAAACAAAAAACCCATGCAATTCTTCATTCTTATCTATTTCCTGGGATCCATTAACCATTAATAGCTCTCATGCACATTTACCATTTATGTGCTTATATAAATATTATTTGATGTCTCATATCCATTGCAAGGAAGAAAATGGAGCATATTAGGTGTGCTTCTACTTAACATTTCCATTTTCAAGGCAATCCATATATTGGTTTTAATAAAACTTTTTATTTTAATTCAAGTAAGAACTTATCTACTGTCCTTGAAACTTAATCTACTATATAATAAAAATTTTAATGCCAAATATAATTTTTAAAAATAAAGGACTAAGTATATTTATGACCTTACATAGGGTAGAATTTTGGTCATGTAAACAAGTTGGTTTTGGGAAGAGAGAAAATAGAAACATACTTCAAAATTTGTCTATTTTTTCGATGTTATGGAATTACTGCCATAAACAAAATAGAACGTGCACTATTTCAGATAGAAGGAGAATCTTTAAAGCAGCAATCCTAACATTTTCCCTCCCAACCTTTATATTTCCTTTGTTTTTCTTATGATCTGATTATTTCTACTGTCTTGTTGGTTCCAGGGTTGATTTCTTTCTCTTTAATGTTCTGGTCTAATCTGGGGGCTTGGGGCACCCTTTCTTTGATTCCCCTTAACACCAGAAAGCAGTATTAAATAATCAAAATAATGTTATTAAATAGTAGGGGGAGCATAAGGAAAAGATGGAAACCAATCATAATAACTACAAATGCAATCAAGCTCTCTAAATATAGACTCTATATTCTCTTTAGGATTATTATATTTTTAGATTCCATATATATGCGTTAGCATACGGTATTTGTTTTTCTCTTTCTGACTTACTTCACTCTGTATGACAGTCTCTAGGTCCATCCACCTCACTACAAATAACTCAGTTTCATTCCTTTTTATGGCTGAGTAATATCCCATTGTATATATGTACCACATCTTCTTTATCCATTCATCTGTCGATGGACATTTAGGTTGCTTCCATGTCCTGGCTATTGTAAATAGTGCTGCCATGAACATTGTGGTACATGTCTCTTTTGGAATTATGGTTTTCTCAGGGTATATGTCCAGTAGTGGGTTTGCTGGATCATATGGTAGTTCTATTTAGCTTTTTAAGGAAGCTCCATACTGTTTTCCATAGTGGTTGTATCAATTTACATTCCCACCAACAGTGCAGCAGGGTTCCCTTTTCACCACACCCTTTCCAGCATTTACTGTTTCTAGATTTTTTGATAATGGCCATTCTGACCCACGTGAGGTGATATGTGGAATCTAAAAAAAAAAAAAAATGGTACCGATGAACCTAGTTGCAGGACAGGAATAAAGGTGCAGACATAGAGAATGGACCTGAGAACACGGGGTGGGAGGGGGAAGCTGGGGCGAAGTGAGAGTAGCATCAACAAATATACACTACCGAATGTAAAATAGTTAGCTAGTGGGAAGCAGCAGCATAGCACAGGGAGATCAGCTCGGTGCTTTGTGATGACCTAGAGGGGTGAGATAGAGAGGATGGGAGGGAGGCTCAAGAGGGAGGGGATATGGGGACATATGTATGCATATGGCTGATTCACTACAAAAGAAACTAACACAGTATTGTGAAGCAATTATACTCCAGTAAAGATCTATTTAAAATAAAAAAGATTATTATATTTTACTCCCCAAAAGATGTTAATAGGTATGTTTCTTATTGCTCTTGAATTCCCTAGTATTGGTCTGGGCTCTGTCCCTTGAAAGCTAACTTTTACTCATTCAATCCCCTTCAAGTCAAAGTTAAACAAAAGACTGTTCTCTAATTCTTCTTCTTCCTCCCAAACCTGCTCCATTTTCCTGAGGGAGAACATCTATCCATTCAATACATATTTTAAAAATGCTTCCTATATGCTAAGCAGTGTTCTAAGTGCTGGGCATTCAGCAATAAATAGGATGAATAATATCAATAACCCTCACTTCCATGGATCTTATATCCTAGTTGGGAGACAGGCAAAATCAAACAAAAAATGTGACCTGAAAGAGAAACAGAGTGATATGATGGAGAGAAGGACCAGGGTCAGAGAAGGGAAACTGCTTTAGCAACATTGCTCAAGAAAGCTTCTCTGAGGAGGCTGCATTTAAGCTGCCAGTGGAACTGGGAGAAGGGGCAAACTGTGAGAAAACCTGGGGACAAGACACCTTGAAGGGGGAATGGCACGTGCAAAAAAGTGTAGGATGAATGAGCTAGTGATGTTCGAGAACAGAAAGAAGACTAGTGGCTACAGCATGGTAAGCAGAGTTACACGTGAGATGGAAAATAGGCAGGGGCCAGATCTCTGGCAGGGCTTGGTAGGTCATGGTAAAGAGTTCAGATTTTATTCTAATTGTCATCAGAAGCCACTAGGAAGAAGAGAGTGGTATAAATACTTCCTCCATCAAATAACCAACATTGATTATCCACAGTAGATTTTTATTTTGAACAAGTTACACTTATCAGAGCCCACCAAAATTTCCATAACAAACATGCTCTGTGATCCTCAGCATTTAACTTTATTTCAGTGCCTTGGTATTACCATTTGCAAAATGGGGTATAAAATTCATTAAAGTCTTAAGATTCAGGAGTCAGATAACTTGTTATCATTGAATTTCATCGTGCCCCAAATTCTCATCTATAAAACTTAGAAAATATCTGCCCTGATTATAATGATCAAAGACTCTAGTTGTAAAATGTCTTTGCAAATACTAAAGTGTATACACATGTAAGTAAAAGTTACTCTATCAATAAAGCTAAGAAGGAAAGTGGGCCAGGTAAAGTGGTTTATCCAAATAATCTCTTAAATTATACTTCTATAATTGTACTATGTTGAACTTGGAAAAGATATTAGATGTTCCTAAGTCATAAATATATCAACAGAATCTTCACAAAATACTTAAAATTTTTATTTGCATTTTATACCAACAATACTTCAAAATGGACAAAAGTGCTAAAGAGAAGAATTTATGTGAAAACTTCTGAATTCCTATGAGAAAATATACCATAACATTTTAAGATATTATGTTATTATCATTTTGTGATTTTCAATATACTCTCCTCTTATTTGAAAATTAAATGCATGAGGACTATAACTTATCTGTCATCAAATGCTGTCAGCCTCTGTGTTACCAGAAAGATATACTTTGTAAAGAGAAGTAAAGAAAGGATCATTCTCCGTCTCTTTTCTCCCTGGGAGAAAGTATTATATTATAGGTTCCCTGGTGTGTCAGGATGGTTTAATTTATGAATATCTCCCAGAGAGTATCCATCATGACTCAATCAGATCGCATGTATATTTCATTCCATCATTCAAAAGTTAGTGATTTATAGATGGTCAATGGGGGTGTAGTATTTTGATTAAAGAAAGTAACTGCTGATGTTGCATCCTCAGAATGTCAAAAGAACTGGAAATAGTTCTTGCTAAATTCTGTAGCAGCAATGGCAGTGTCATTGCATGAAAAATTCAGTTCTCTTAAGGGGAAACCCTTAAGCCATGTAATTTCCACAAGGATGATTAGTTTCAATCAGAAAGTATGGTATAGTGATTTCACTGATGGAAACAAGAAGGTGATTGCAACTCAAAGAAGCAGATTCTCTCCAGGGTTCGAATCATTTCTGAGTAGTGTTGCAGGAAGCAATACTAACACTTTCAGGTCCTCAGAAAAATGCATTATTGTTGTCAAGCACTGAAGTACCCCACAGAGGCATGGGTGAGTTCATCCGTCTTCCTGAGAGCT